>NC_060144.1:203469258-204719258 GCF_021461385.2 Schistocerca piceifrons
CTCTGCAATTAAAAACAAGTTTGTATTCGTATAAGGGTTTGCATATCCTCCAAATTAGAGATTCCGCATTCGTAAAACCACCACCAGCAGCAAGATTGCTGTAGAACGCAGTTATCTCGGGTAGAATTGTTTGAATGAGTCTCTCCTCTGAATCTAAATATTCATAAGGGAAAAAAGCATACGTTTCGATTCGCAGCGGTGCTGAGTGTCCTCCCAAGCCACGACATTACCTGTAGGAATAAAGATAATGTTACTTATAAAATCATTGTTTCACAGTGATATAAAAATATTAGTAGTTTGCATTTGTCATTTACAGTGTTGGCGGGAAGATCTCTCCATGTTAATGATTCAACGTGTAATGATCTGCTGATCAAATTTTATTCAGATGTCTTTATCGTTGTAACTACTGAGGCGTAATTATTTTGTTGCGAAAAGAACATCTGGTGAGAAACATATGAAGCAGAGCAATCGTTCCGAGTAGTTTCCAGTTTTCTCTGTCGTTATTAATGAATCATTTCCTACGGGAGCCTTTCACGTTCTTCATGGATGGCTTTCATATGTTACGAAACGCGTGGCAACCACTGACGAAGGATAGTTTGGTTCACTCTGCATCAAGGTAGGTTTCCATATTATGCTGAAACCTTGTAGAACGTGTTAATTAGCAGCAGGCTGCAAATAGTAAAATCATTACGCACTTTTTGTGCTGAATTAACACGCATAAAATGCGTTCGAACATCTACAACAGATATGCCGTACACAATGATGTTTATTTAATTGTAATGAAGTAAGACGTGGCAGGCTGAAAGACTATGCGAAGCAGAATTTGTTATAAATTTTACATTACATACGCCACAGACCTATGTAAAGACGTCCAAATATGACACGACACTTTACTTAATGCTTTTCTAGAATGTCTTTCTTGAAATTCCGATAACCTTGTTTGTAAGCGGTTATAAGTATATTTCTCATCGTGTCTTCACATGCTATTAAGAAAGTGCGATTTGCTGAACAACGTCTAGTTACTCATCAGAGCTGTACCTTGCTATGACATGGGATAGCTTTTTTACGGTTTCGTTTGCGGGTTAACTAGGACCTGATATAAAATATCCACGTATGAGACAAGTTGTTACAGTTTCTTATTTATGTTTATTTGTGCAGGTATCATGAGAAACTATAAAAAAGAAGACAAATTCATGCAACGTATCGAAAGACACATATGGTGAGGCGTCAAAAGATGTAACAGCTGGTTCCTCACAGAGGAAGGTCGCTAGTAACGATTATGTCAGAAAATCAAACATTTGTGCCTAGTATTGAATCCAATACAAGCAATATTAAACCATCATTATCTGACGAACATAATAGCAAAAGTCCCAGTATTGACATTTTGCATCTGAAACTGAACAGTCTATCTACGCAATATAAATGAACGATCCGGACGAGCTTGTTGTTCGTTTACGTCTGTTGATAGGCTCCGCAGGTGTTGACAATACAAACGAGATTATTACAATAATTTCAGAGCTTCGAGAGATGTATTATTGAGTCTTAATTGTCTGAATAAATTACATTCCATAACAGGTTAAATGCAATAACTCAACTGCATGAGAACATCTAAAGCATGTTGTGTACATCTCAGGATCCAAAGTTCAGGTCTAGAGCGTAGCGTAGTTGTGTGGTAAAGTCATAGGTAATTAGTATTGTGTTCGACTTGGCTTCTGTCTGGTAAAATCGCAACTGCGTTACAGATCGAACCGAAAAACTCTTGCACACACATTTGAAGCGTAACTGTCTGATGAAATTATGACATACATCTAAAGCTTGTTGAAACATATCCAGAGTACAAAGTCCTGAGTTCAGGTTCAGGGAACAGCATAATTAGCTGAAAAAATTTTGACATACATCTGGGAGCAGTGTAATTGGGTGATGAAATCATACGTGACTATCTGATGAAATTATGACATATATCTCAGGATCCACTGTTCAGCTCCAGGGGACAGCACCAGGATAATTACACATGCAGGATATCGAAGCAGCACATCAGGATATCTAGAAATCTCAGGGCTTAGTACAGTTGAATCATTGTGTGACGTAACGGCGGGGGGCAGGGGATGCATCCGCCTCATGGGGTGCTGCAATATGTGACCTTTTTGCTGTTATGGGAATAGTGAGACTAGGGCAGTTGATGTGACGAGAAATTTTCTCTGCCTCGTGATGACTGGGTGTTGTGTGATGTCCTTAGGTTAGTTAGGTTTAAGTAGTTCTAAGTTCTAGGGGACTGATGACCATAGCTTTTAAGTCCCACAGTGCTCAGAGCTATTTGAACCATTTGATGTGATGAGAAAGTGAACTTGCACTGTCTGTGAAAGGACAACCACGCCCAACTAAGACGGGTCAAATTTTACTGCAATATTGTTGCAATGTGTAAATGTTGCCGTCAAAATTGGTGCAATGTGGCTGCAGTGGACGACGATGTTGCGGTATGACTCGGCAACATTGTGGAAGTTGCAGGTAGTTGCGGACGTATTGCCGAAGGGTTGCTGGCGTTGACCACCAAAGGTGGAGGATATTTCGTATTACAAAGCAAAGTCTATCTCTGTTCTTGTCTGTAACTGCTTCGCGCTCGTTCTTACGTTTGTTTTCTATTTCTGGAAAGCGCTGCAGTTACTTGTTTCGGCGAAAATAATATCGCTTCTCTTTTGTTTGAGAGTTTGCATTTGTAAATATGGTTACTTGTAATTGTTTTTTGTGTACATCAATAGAAAAGTGGACGAAAGAGAGAACTATGACTCGCAATCTGAAAACAACAGATGAAAAGCTGTTGCCGAAGAGCTCAGAATCACGCTTGACGTAAAAACTCCAAAGTCATCGAACCTTTGCGAAATTGCAGCCAAAACAAGTTTCGTAAGAAGAGTGGAAGCGCAAGTGGCCTGGTTTCGGTGTCATCATTTCATACTATCACGAGACGTAGCTCAGGCAGGAACTGATAGTGTAAACAATGGTGGGCGGCATCGAAACAGTCAGTAGGCTGATATCGCAGCGAGATGTTCCTGTGATAAGCGCCTTTTATCGTCTTTTTGAGCATTTCGTGTGTTCTCTGAAGTTTAATCTCAAAGTCTTGTGTCTCCTCTACTGTTTGCTTTCGCGCTGCGCGCTTCTCTGTTATAGACTTCTGTTATTAGTTTGCAGGAGACCCGTCTTCGTTGTTTTCGTCTTAGATAGCTGTAATTGTTTCCGTTGCCTCTTGGTCTCTTTGCTCTTTGCTCTAACATCAGCTATGCGGCCACTACACGGTGCAATGTTGTGAATTTTCTCCTGCTTTGTCTCTCCGCCCTGCTTTCTTTATTAATGTCGGGAACACACAGTTAGTTGTCCCAGGTCGCATTCCCCGTCAAATGTATTTGTACCTACTACCTGAGTCTGTGTGGCAGATTTTCTTTTGTCGGTATGTGTTGGTGTCTCGGCTTTCTGTGAGACATCATTCTACTACAGAACGTGAGAGGCTGTACGGAATCTCCACGCTTGAACCAGGAAAGTTCAAAAGTTTGCTTGCGTACGTGAATCTGGGGCCTGTTTGTCCTTGGTCCGCGTTCTGATGAACACGAATATTTTTAAGCTGATCTGGCAAATGTAGGTATGTCTTCTTCATATTAACCAATTACTGCAGAGAGGCAACTACTACGAAATTTACAAATTTCCACGATTATTGTACCGAGTGGCTCAATGCATTCTTTACAGCAGAAAGGAAGCTTGTTTGCACGATAACGCGGGTGTGGCAAAGGCGTCATTTTCCGTTTACTGCACACGGGGAATTAGGCCAAGTGATAGTGGTGTCGCGGGATAATTAGGAGGAAGCTGAAGGAAGGGGAAATATACTGAACATTTCAAATGGTTAAAAATGCTCTGACCACTATGGGAATTAACATCTGAGGTCATCCATCAATCCCCTGGTCTTAGAACTACTTAAACCTAACTAACCTAAGGACATCACACACATCCATGCCCGAGACAGGATTCGAATCTGCGAGCCGGCCGCTGTGACCGTACGGTTCTAGGCGCTTCATCTACATCTACATGATTACTCTGCAATTCACATTTGAGTGCTTGGCAGAGGGTTCATCGAACCACAATCATACTATCTCTCTACCATTCCACTCCCGAACAGCGCGCGGGAAAAACGAACACCTAAATCTTTCTGTACGAGCTATGATGTCTCTTATTTTATTTTGATGGTCATTCCTACCTATGTAGGTTGGGCTCAATTAATATTTTCTCATTCGGAAGAGAAAGTTGGTGACTGACATTTCGTAAATACTGTAGATCTCGCCGCGACGAAAAACGTCTTTGCTTTAATGACTTCCATCCCTACTCGCGAATCATATCTGCCACAGTCTCTCTCCTAATACGTGATAATACAAAACGATCTGCCCTTTTTTGCACCCTTTCGATGTCCTCCGTCAATCTCACCTGGTAAGGGTCCCACACCGCGCAGCAATATTCTAACAGAGGACGAACGAGTGTAGTGTAAGCTATCTCTTTAGCGGACTTGTTGCATCTTCTAAGTGTCCTGCCAATGAAACACAACCTTTGGCTCGCCTTCCCCACAATATTATCTATGTGGTCTTTCCAACTGAAGTTGTTCCTAATTTTAACACCCAGATACTTAGTTGAATTGACATCCTTGAGAATTGTACTATTTATCGAGTAATCGAATTCCAACGGATCTTTTGGAACTCATGTGGATCACCTCACACTTTTCGTTATTTAGCGTCAACTGCCACCTGCCACACCATACATCAATCTTTTCTAAATCGCTTTGCAACTGATACTGGTCTTCGGATGACCTTACTAGACGGTAAATTACAACATCATCTGCGAACAACCTGAGAGAACTGCTCAGATTGTCACCCAGGTCATTTATATAGATCAGGAACAGCAGAGGTCCCAAGACGCTTCCCTGGGGACCACCTGATATCACTTCAGTTTTACTCGATGATTCGCCGTCTATTACTACGAACTGCGACCTTCCTGACAGCAAATCACGAATCCAGTCGCACAACTGAGACGATACCCCATAGGCCCGCAGCTTGATTAGAAGTCGCTTGTGAGGAACGGTGTCAAAAGCTTTCCGGAAATCTAGAAAAACTGGAGATCCCCTGTCGATAGCGGCCAATACTTCGTGCGAATAAAGAGCTAGCTGCGTTTTCTGAAACCATGCTGATTACGTATCAATAGATCGTTTCCTTCGAGGTGATTCATAATGGTTGAATACAGTATATGCTCCAGAACCCTACTGCAAACCGACGTTAATGATATAGGTCTGTAGTTCAATGGATTACTCCTACTACCGTTCTTAAACACTGGTGCGACCTGCGCAATTTTCCAATCTGTAGGTACAGATCTATCGGTGAGCGAGCGGTTGTATATGATTGCTACGTAGGGAGCTATTGTATCAGCGTAATCTGAAGGGAACCTAATCGGTATACAATCTGGACCTGAAGACTTGCCCGTATCAAGCGATTTGAGTTGCTTCGCAACCCCTAAGGTATCTACTTCTAAGAAACTCATGCTAGCAGCTGTTCGTGTTTCAAATTCTGGAATATTCCATTCGTCTTCCCTGGTGAAGGAATTTCGGAACCGCGCTGCTGCTGCGGTGTCAGGTTCGAATCCTGCCTCGGGCATAAATGTGTGTGATGTCCTTAGGTCAGTTAGGTTTTAGTAGTTCTAAGTCAAGGGGACTGATGACCTCACAGTTAAGTCCTATAGTGCTTAGAGCCATTTGAACCATTTCGAACCTGCGACCGTAGCAGGCGCGCAGTTCCGGACTGAAGCGCGTAGAACCGCTCGGACACAGTGGCCGGCCTACTAAACTGTAGAAGGCTTTGAATCCAAAACACATTCCTAAAAAATAATACTAAGATTTCCATTGTACAAATGAAGATGGAAGTTTTAATCGACTACAATTCCTGGTGACCTAAATTCTGTAAAAGAGCCTGCCTGAGCGACGATTCGTGTGGTGAAATAGTTCCTAGACACTTGCAAAGGGTTCTCACTATTTCAGAACGTCATGAGATGAATTTTTCAGTTGAAAATCCGCATACTATTACGTGTAGTATGAACGTAGCTGGCTTGACGATGGGCACTTTTAGGGTAGAAAAGCTGTGCTACCTTTGGAACTAGCTCAAAGAAAGCCTACATATCTGTACAACCCATAAATAACAACGGCGTGGATATCAAGAAAACTTTGGTCTATATCCCTCAAGGCAAGATGCATTTTTGGAATTCAATCACATCAAGGCCGACAACAACCGAATCTCGTGATGTAGATGAATATAGCTGAATAATCCAACCATGCAAAGTGTCAAATATTATTCAGAAATTATATTTTAAAACAAGTAACTTAGCTCTAAAATTAATTTCAATATCCAGTGCAATGCAAGAAGGGAACATCTCCAACACCAGCAAGCTCGTTCCCCTCCTTCCCATTACGTCATACTTGACTTTTACATGTATATAACGGGCATGTACTGTGTGTCCAAAAAGTCCGTTAACATGTGAAAATTCAATACTTCACGGAATGGTGTGTGTGGAGAATTAAAATTGACACACATGCTTGAAATGAGATGGGGTTTTATTGAAGCCAAAAAAGGTGCACAAAATGACCAACTGATGGCGCTGGACAGGATACAAAAGCAATAATTAGCATAAAAATTTATTAGTAGCAAAGACGATGTTCTTTATAACGAATATTCAACATGTCAGCTTTCACTCATCAACAGTATCTGTAGTCGAGATACAATGTTGTGAGCGGCACTGTACAGCATATCAGTAGGTATTGTGAGAAGTTTCCAATGGATGAAGTAGTTTACCAAGATAACGAGATAGACATGCGAGTTCAGGTAACCCCACAACGAGTAATCACGCTCTGAAGTCTGCGGAGCTGGGAGACCAAGCATCACGGAAGAGGCGGCTAAGCACGCGATGCTCACCAACTGATGTGCGCAAGAGATCTTTCACACGTGTAGCAGTATGAGGTGGAGCACCATACTGCATAAAAGTCGTAACTTCCACCAGATTTGTAGGGTGCAATCAACAGCGGATTGTGCCGCACGTTGGAACAAATGATGCCTGTCGACTGAATTCCGAGGACATAGTTGGATTATTCCAGCGACTGGCAGAGAACATTGAGAAGATCGGCCTTGTACTTGCAGTTTCAACAAAGCTCACAATTTGCACCGTTGTCTACAGAACTGACCGTGACCCTTTGGTTCTGAGTCGAGTGGAGGGACTGAATCAGAGACTTCGAGGCTGCGACTTCCTGGCCTTACGCAGTACGATTGAACTGTAGAGTCCCCCTAAACGGGTCAAGTGTGCACTACACACCAGAGGTAACTACTCGGGTAGCTGACTGTGTGTGGAGTGCACACAAGGGTTTTTCAGGTTTTGCGACTCTCCATCCAGTCCAGATAACAATAGCTGCAGGAAACCCAGAAACATAAGTGTACGATCGAAAGAATTATCTTCCACAAGTGAGGGTATTAAAATACTAATGGTTAACTGCCAAAGCAATCTCAAGGAAGTGCCAGAGTTCGAAGCGTTCCTGAAAAGCAGTGAAGCTCACATAATACCAGGTACAGAAACGTGGTTGAAACCTGAAATGGGCAGCAGTGAGATTTTTGGGGGAAAATTTAAGTGTATACCAAATCATAGGCAAGTGCGAAATTGAACGTGGTGTATTTGACACAGTAGGCAAGAAACTCAGATCCACTGAGATAGAAATTGAAGCTGCATTTGAGATTATTTGGGCAAGACTCAAAATCAGGGGTGAGCATAAAATTATAATTCGATCCTCCTATCGCCCATCGGGCTCATCTCCTGATGTAACTGAAAGCTTTAGAGAAAACCTCAGTTTCCTCGTACCTACGTTCCCGAATAGTACTGTAATCATTGGTGGGGACTTTAATCACCTAACGATCAGTTGGGAAAATTACAGTTTTGTTCCTGGTGGGCGTGATAAGACATCCAGTGAAACATTACTAAACGCCTTCTTTGAAAACCTAAAACAGATAGTTAGGAGTCCAACTCATGATGAAAATTATTGGATATAATGGCAACAAATAGACCTGACCTCTTTGATGATTATCCACATCGAAAACCATATCAGTGACCATGACTCGGTTGTGGCAACAAATGATTACCAAAGTACAAAGGACAACTGAAACACGCAGAAAGATATACATGTTCAGTAAACTAGATAAAAAATCAGTAGTGTCACATATCAATTACAAAATTGAAACTTTCAGCACAGGGCAGGAGCATGTAGAAGAACTATGGCTCAAGTTTAAAAGAATAGTTGACCATGCACTGGATATAAATGTACCCAGTTTTACAGTTCATAGTCGGAGGGACTGTGCATGGTATACAGTCACTGTAAAGAAACTTCTAAGGAAACAGAAATTACTGCATGAAAGGTGTAAAACCAAACATAGGTCTAGAGATAGAGAAATGCTGAAAGAAACGCGTTTGGTTGTCAAGTGAGCAACGCGTGATGCCTCCAGTGACTACTATAGCAGAATATTGTCAAATCATATCTCTAAAAACCCAAAGAAATTCTGGTCGTATGTAAAGGCACCGAAGTCAGTGTCCAGTCCCTAGCAAATGAGACAGGAAATGATATTGAGTATTTCAAAGCAAAAGCTGAAATGCTTAACTCCAGTTTCAAATGTTGCTTTACAAAGGAAAACCCAGAAAAACTGCCCCAATTTAAACCTTGTACCACTGGAAAGACGAATCAAATAAGTATTACTGTCCATGGTGTTGAGATAGCTGAAATTGAAATGAACAAAGCTCGAGGGCCCGATGGAATCCCTATCTGATTCTATACTGAATTTTCAGCTGAGTTAGTCCCTCTTCTAAGTATAATCTATCGTAGGTCCCTCGAACAAAAAACCGTGCACAGTTCTTGGAACAAAGTATGGATCACGGCGGTCTACAAGAATGGTAGTACGAATACATGTGATCCACAAAACTACAGTCTAATATCCTTGACATCGGTTTGTTGTTGAATCTTGGAACACATACTGAGCGCAGGCATAATAAGGTACCTAGAACAGAATGAACGCCTCAGTGCCAACTAGTATGGATTCCGAAAACATCTATCATGTGAAACCCAACTCGCACTTTTCTCATAAGACATACTGAAAGCTTTGGATCAAGGCAGTCAAGTAGATGCCATATTTACTGATTTCTGAAAAGCATTTGACTCAGTACTACATCTACGCTTACTGTCAAATGTACGATCATATGCGGCATCAAGTGAAATTTGTGACTAGCTTGAGCACTTTCTTGGGCAACGGCCTTGCCACAGTCGATACGCTGGTTCACGTCAGATGACTTGGATGGGTGACCATCCGGGCCGCCATGCGCTGTTGCCACTTTTCGGGGTGCACTCAGCCTCGTGATGCCAATTGAGGAGCTACTCGACCGAATAGTAGCGGCTCTGGTCAAAGAAAACTATCATAACGGCCGGGAGAACGGTGTGCTGACCACCCGCCCCTCCTATCTGCATCCTCACCTGAGGATGACACGGCGGTCGGATGGTCACGATGGGCCACTTGTGGCCTGAAGACGGAGTGCTTTTGAGCACTTTCGTGCACGGAGGACATAGTCTGTTATTTTGGATGGAGAGTCATCGTCAGATGTAAAAGTAACTTCAGGTGTGCCATCGGGAAGTGTGTTGGGACCCTTGCTGTTCATATTGTGCATTAATGACGTCGCAGGCAATATTGATTGTAACCTCAGAATTTTTGCACATTATGCGGTTATCTATGATGACGTGATGACTGAAAGGAACTGCACAAATATTCTGTCATATCTTAATAAGATTTCATGTGGTGCAAAAATTGGCAGCTTTCTTGAAATGTTCTGAAATGTAAAACTGTGCACTTCACAAAACGAAAACAACGTAATATACCGTGAATATAATATCATTGAATCACAGCTGGAATCGGCCAACTCATACAAATACCTGGGTGAAACACTATATAGGGATATGAAATGGAATGATCACATAGGCTCAGTCATGGGTAAAGCAGGTGAGAGTCATCGGCCTATTGGTAGAATACTGGGTAAGTGCAATCTGTCTACAAAGGAGATTGCTTGCAAATCACTCGTGTAATCGATTCTAGAAAAACAATGGAAATGAGCGTATGGCGTCGTTGGCCGGCAGGCCTCATCTGGGGCTCGACGCCACACTGGGCGACTTGCGCGCCGGTGATGGGGATGAAATGATGATGAGGACAACACAAAACCCAGTCCCAGAGGGGAGAAAATCTCCAACCGGATCCGGAACCGAAACCGGGACCACTTGCATGGGAGGCGAGCACGTTACAACCCAGCTAAGCATGCTGACATCGGTTGTAGAATGTTGCGTAAGTTTGTGGGACCCAGACAGAACAGAACTAACAGGGGATATGGGATGTATACAGAAAAGGACAGCACGTATGGTCACAGGTTTGCTTAATCCGTGGAGAGCCTCACAGAGCTACTGAAGGATCTGAACTGGAAGACTCTTCAAGATAGACGTAAACTACCCGAAGAAAGTCTACGAACAAAGTTTCAAGAACCGACTTTAGATGTAGATGTTCATCACTCAGGCTAGGCATAACGTGATACTGTAACATATTGGCGTACTTCGCACTCGGGACGCTGACGGTTTGAAAAGCAGCACCCTATATTTCCTCGACGTAAAAAAAGGGTCCGATGTGGTAAATCCATACCACACTATGACCTTCCCATCATGCAATGAGGTTTCCAATATAGTTCTCGGATTTTCGGTAGCCGAATTCAGCAGTTGTGGGTGGTGACAGACCCTCGGAGTCTGAAAGGACTTCTTCGGTCCACAACACCTTAGACAACCAATCACCATGTTGCTAAAGTCAACATGCTGCGACTGTTTTCGCTTCTGACTCCTACACTCGCTACAGATAATTTTATACTCGTTCCTGGTTTTAATAAAACCCCATGTCATTTAAAGTAAGTCATCAAGTTTTACTTCTCTACGTACAGTAGTTCGTGATTTAGTGCGTTTTCAGACGTTACCGGACTTTTGGGTCACTGTGTTTACCTACACGAGGAAACCAGAAATACATGTCAGGAGATAAATTGCATTAAAACTTTCACTTTTTTGTGTCTACTGTAAAAGCAGTAAATGTGGACGTGTTACCTTTCTGTAGTAAGCGGTTCATATGATCCGTTGAGCCGCAGTTAGCGAATGTTCGCGAGTGCCGTCATAGATTATTAAGACCTGGAAAACTTGCATTAGAACAAACGATGGGATACGTTTCTTGAGATCAATTTTCGCGCTCTTTACGGCTTTGTCAACATTAAAGTGCTTATCTCCCGTCCATTTTTCGCTGGTTACTGTTAGTAATGTCCTTTAAACACAGAATGACTTTCTAATATAATCTGCTGTTTTTTCTGAAGTCAAGTTGAAGACACGTACCGTTTGTAGGCCGAACCCAGCAAACTGATTGCAGCCTTGCTTATCTCGCCATTCGATAGAAGTCGCCAGATCCACCTGATTGAGATATCATTGTATGGTTTCACTTGTACTATGTTCGTAACAAAGTTGTACTACAAGCCAGTTTCGTCAAGAAGTTACAACCCAATCTTTTCAAAAAATCGATCGTCCAGTTCGGAAATCGTTGGGTGCTCAAATCCATATTGAAAAGCAAACTTCATCGTAGTTTGGTGGAACAAGTTGTCCATGTTATCGTTACTCTTACGTCGTACTCATAACAGTTATCCGGCTAAACAAATCCCTGCCGACGTTCACGAAGCTAACACGTTCTCGCCCCTCGCCAGGCGCTGCGGAACACACATATCAGCGGGGCTCAAAAAATGTTTCAAATGGCTCTGAGCACTATGGGACGTAACATTTGAGGTCATCAGTCCCTAGAACGTAGAACTACTTAAACCTAACTAACCTAAGGACATCACACACATCCACGCCCGAGGCAGGATTCGAACCTGCGACCGTAGCAGCAGCGTGGTTCCCGACTGAAGCGCCTAGAACCGCTCGGCCACACCGGCCGGCTCAGCCAGGCTCAGTAGCGGTGAGAGCGTAGACAACGCAATGATTTGCTTAACCACTGCCGCACAGACCAACAGATATTCTTTATTTTTCGGTAGGTAGACAGTTCATCAACAGATTTTCATGATAGAGTTTGCGAGTATCAAAATATATGAAATACACTGAAGAGTAAAAGAAACTCGTACACCTGCCTAATACCATGTAGGGCCCCCACGAGCAAGCATAAGTGCCGCAACACAAACTGGCATGGACTCGACTAAAGTCTGACGTAGTGCTGGAGGGAACTGACACCATGAATCGTCCAGGGTTGTTCATAAATCCGTAAGAGGGGGTGGAGATATTTTCTGAACAGCACGTTGTAAGGCATCCCAGATATGCTCAATAATGTTCATGTCCGGGGAGTTTGGTGGCCATCGGAAGTGTTTCAACTCAGAAGAGTGTTCCTCGAGCCACTCTGTACCAATTCTGGACGCGTGGGATGTCGCATGGTCCTGCTGGAATTGCCCAAGTCCGTTGGAGTGCACAATGGACATGGATGGATGCAGGTGATAAGACGGGATGTCTGCGTACGTGTCACCCGTCAGAGTAGTATCTAGACATATCAGGAGTCTCATATGACTCCCACTGCACTGTCGTGCAGTCATCAAGGGTGCACGAGAAGGCCTTGTGCTGAACGCCCATATCGATGATAGTTCCTTGAATGGTTCGCACGCCGAGACTTGTTGATGGCCCAGCACTGAAGTCTGCAGCAATTTTCGGAAGGGTTGCACGTCGCAGCTATGTCAGAGATTTGATGTTTTACCCGATCCCTGATACCGTACACTCGTGAAATGGTCGTACGGGAAAATCCGCACTTCATTGCCACCTCGGAGAAACTGTGTCCCATTGCTCGTACACCGACTATAACACCACATTTAAACTCACTTAAATCTTGATAACCTCCCATAGTAGCAGCAGTAGCCGACCTAACAACTGCGCCAGACATTTGTTGTCTTACATAGGCTTTGCCGACCGCAGCTCCGTATTCTGCCTGTTTACACATCTCTGTATTCTAATACGCATGCCTGTACCAGTTTCTTTGGCGCTTCATTGTATATGGACGTACGTTGTGATTGCACTGACGTAGTAGGCTAATTTTTTTACTCCGCCAAGGAATCGTACACCTCAGTATCTGACATAAATTTAAACCTGTTAGCGGAGAGCCGGGCAAAGTAACCATGGCAGGCAATTTGGCTATTAGAGTCATGGGGGTCTATAAGGTGCGGGCATGGTGCGAGAAATGCACTAACTTAGTCTCCCTGTTGACTCCAGTCACCTCATGAAGGATATTCTCTTTGCTGTGCTGCTCTTCAAAGTTCTCATGATTTTAGTGGTTTTTAGTTATCTTGATGTAAGGTAAGTGGTCGGCTGGTGTATTTATTGTGGAGATGGTATATGATTTCCATGGTGGGCAACGAATACCTTATAACTCCGTTTTGTTAAATTTTGCAGGCGAAGCAGAAACTGTTTGTTAAAAAATAATGTAAAGTGTGTACAGAGAGTTGCTAAATGTGTAGGTGTATAACAGAAGCCTAGTTATTGACAGTTTAGACACACCCATGCACTTTCAAATCTCTCCTTCATTATGATTATACTGCTTACCGGAATTACGAGTTTCCACAAACAGATGGAATTACGAGGTTTCCATTGCCTACCATCGTTACGTCTTTTTAATGAAATTGTGTTCAATGTCATGTCTTGACTCCTTACTCAGATTTCAGTCACACCGTTAGAAGGCTTTCGTGTAAAGGTGTCAATTCGGGCAAAGTGGTCATCTCGGGGCAGTGGCTTCTGGCCACTTCGTGTAGGGCGAAAACGTAAAAGCAGTGGCCGGAAGAAGGGCTCCGCGGCGATTCTCACAGCATGTCCTTATAACAGTGACCTAGGAGCAGCAGATAAGGACAAGAAGAAAGAGAAAGTAAAACGAATGGGAAACGGAAAGCAGCCGTAGAGAAGAAAGGTACTAGCAAGAATAGTGCGAAGAGCAGGAAACCCAACCCTAGAAGAGCACATTTCGATGATAAGGACGAATACACTGAGTAAATGTACTGAGAAGAAAAATTTACAAATTCAAGGCCAAAAGAGCAGTGGATTAGCAGAAATTGTGCTCCCTCTGAAGGTCTCGAATTCTGTACAGTATTTGATGATCACAGTTTCACTTTTATTTGTGAAAATTGAAATTCGAATCACGTTTCACAATAATATATGTTTCGTTCTTGATTAAAACTGTTTTTACCCCTTATTTTTGAGTTTAAAACTAAGTGAACACTTTGTCCGCTCATAACGGGGAAAAGTGGCCATATTATCCTTCAATAGCTTTCAAGTAGATTCACTCATTTCTGAGCATTTCTATCTATTGACACACGGCTTTAAATAAGAATACCTTAGCCTGGCCACTCTGCCCGGCTCCCTCCTACTTCTGCCTGTTCCTGGAAAAATGCAGTCTTAACAGCTGTACAGACAGATCTACAATACATTCAATGATATTTTGCAGCATTTACTAATTCTGAGTTTTAACCTTCTTACATGCTACAGGATGTAAGATATTAGTTACTCTATGGGTAAGAACTATAGTCTCTTTACTCTAATCTAACTATTCTAAGAAATTACCTCCTGCAGCGTTACAGGCGTGCCAGTGAATCTATAAACCTACTATTTTTGGCCGTGCCCACCGAGCTAATCCCAGTGGGCGTGCCTCTGGCACTGCGCTGGCCTTTGACAGAAAATCGCTGCAGGTACTGTTTATGGGTATCCTATGCTTGTGTTAAATGATTCGACGGCCCTATATGAAACAGAGAACAACATGTGCAGCTTTTCTCCATTTTCTGGAACGCTTCGTTGTTCTCGCGACCTTATATATGATTTGAAGAAACAACGGTAATACTATCTTCCTCGGCTAAAAAGCTCCGAAAGACGGAATTTTGTAGTTTTATCTTTCCTCTTCCAGTATCTTCAATGTAAGAAAATTTCTTAGGAATTATCCGTAAAGTCTTTTTTAACGAATCTACTTTACAATTCATTAAAGGCCTCTCTCATTCATTTTTGCTCAGTTTCACTTTTTTGGTCAATAAGTATTTTAATTTGTTAATAGCGATGACAAAGCTCGTTTTGTTTTTGTTACAAGTTTTTAACACGGCTATTGAACAGAGGGGTGTTTTTGATGACCTATACTCATAGTCGGGACGTCATTATTTAAAGCATATTTATACTAAAATCTTTAACTTTCCACCTTTGATACTCGACATATTTTACAACAACTAGGAACGCCTGATAATGACTCTCCAGGAAATTTGCAGTTCATTTTTGCTCAGTTTCACTTTTTTGTTCAATAAATATTTTAAATTATTAATAGCGATGACAAAGCTCGTTGTGTTTTTGTTACACCTTTCTAACACGGCTATTGAACAGAGGGGTGTTTTTGATGACCTATACTCGTACTCGGGACGTCATTATTTAAAGCATATTTATACTAAAATCTTTAACTTTCCACCTTTGATACTCGACATATTTTACAACAACTAGGAACGCCTGATAATGACTCTCCAGGAAATTTGCAGTCTGATGCCCGCGAACTAGCTAAACGGAAAGATTTTGCTAGCTTTCTTAATATTTTTTAAGACTTGTAGTGATAGCTTTAAGTCAACGGCATTGCCGCCCGCAGTCGTACCACCAGTTATACATCTACATCTCTAAGGGTACTCTGCAGATCACATTTAAGTGCCTGGCAGAGGGTTCATCGAACCACCTTCACAATTCTCTATTATTCCAATCTCGAATAGTGCGCGGAAAGAATGAACACCTATATCTTTCCGTACGAGCTCTGATTTCCCTTATTTTATCGTGGTGATCGTTCCTCCCTATGTAGGTCGGTTACTGTAATTAAGTGCTCTCAGGCTTGGCTTGTACTTGGCTGGGTGATAGTCCTGGTAGCTCAGCCCTTGCGAGGCAAACTGAGGAGCCACTTGACTGAGTATTTGTGACTCTGGTCTCGTAAACTGCCAGCGACCTGGAGGGCGGTGTGCTGACCACATGTCCCTCCGTATCTGCATCTCGTGACGCCTGTAGTCTAAGGATGACACGGCGGTCGGCCTATCGAGGTCTGTTCGGGCGAAGAGGGAGAGTGGTATGATCTACATCGCCATCCGTACTCGTCAAGCCACATTACGGTGTGTGGTGGAGGGTACTGCTGGTACTATTATCTTTGTTCCTCTTCCCTATTCCCTCACCAATATTGAGGGCGCAGAACGATTGCCGGTAATCCTCCGTGAGTGCTGTAATTTCTCTCACTGTCTCGCTATGGTAATTTCGCGTGACATAGGTGAGAGGAAGTATTACGTTGCCCGAGTCTTCTTGAAACATATGCTCTGGAATTTCAACAGTAAACCTCTGCGTGAAGCGCGACGCCACTCTTTTAGCGTCTGCCACTGGAATCTGTCCATCGCCGTTCGGCTGTCGCACCGACTAAACGATCCCATGATGAAAGTCTCCGCTCTTCATTTGATGCCCTCTTCAACTAATCCAACTTGGTAAGGGTTAAAGATGATAGGCAATACGCAATAATAGGTCATGCAACCCACTTCTTTAGCGGCCGCTGTGGACGAGCGGTTCTAGGTGATTCAGTCCGGAACCCCGCTGGTGCTACGATCGCAGGTTCGAATCCGGCCTCAGGCATGGTTCAAATGGCTCTGAGCACTATGGGACTTAATATCTATGGTCATCAGTCCCCTAGAACTTAGAACTACTTAAACCTAACTAACTTAAGGACATCACACAACACCCGGTCATCACGAGGCAGAGAAAATCCCTGACACCGCCGGGAATCGAACCCGGGATCCCGGGCGCCGGAAGCGAGAACGCTACCGCACGACCACGAGCTGCGGACGCCTTAGGCATGGATGTGTGTGATGTCCTTAGGTTAGTTAGGTTTAAGTAGTTCTAAGTTCTAGGGGACTGATGACCCCGGATGTTAAGTCCCATAGAGGTTGGAGCCATTTGAACCAACTTCTTTCATGGATGAACTGAATTTCCTGACACAGCACGCGTGACAAGAGTCTCCCAATGTTTTCTCTTAGCATCTACTTTTCTGTAATTTGTATGATGTGGTCATTACACTTTATGTCGGTCTGGACCATTATACGTAATTATTTAATGGTAGTTACTATTTCCAGAGAGTTGTCGTCAATAGTGTAATCGTACAGCAGTGGATCTCTTCGACTATTTATGTGTATTGCGTCGCAGTACATTTATTTAGGGACAGAGTCAGCTGCCAGTCCTTCCACCACTCATCATCGATCCTCTGCAGGGCTTATTGCAATTGCTTCTGTTTTCTGCCGTTGCAACCTTCCTGTGTCCAAGACCGCCATTAGTGGGCAGCCTTACGTAGCGTCCTGCGTTATCCATTACATCAGCGGTTTCCGATCTCTTTAGCTCTGTCGAAAACACATTTTGAAAAAAAAAAAAAAAAGAAGCTTAGAGGCCTAGTAACTAAATATACACTCCTGGAAATGGAAAAAAGACCCACCATACTTGCTCCGGACACTGCGAGAGGGCTGTACAAGTAATGATCACACGCACGGCACAGCGGACACACCAGGAACCGCGGTGTTGGCCGTCGAATGGCGCTAGCTGCGCAGCATTTGTGCACCGCCGCCGTCAGTGTCAGCCAGTTTGCCGTGGCATACGGAGCTCCATCGCAGTCTTTAACACTGGTAGCATGCCGCGACAGCGTGGACGTGAACCGTATGTGCAGTTGACGGACTTTGAGCGAGGGCGTATAGTGGGCATGCGGGAGGCCGGGTGGACGTGCCGCCGAATTGCTCAACACGTGGGGCGTGAGGTCTCCACAGTACATCGATGTTGCCGCCAGTGGTCGGCGGAAGGTGCACGTGCCCGTCGACCTGGGACCGGACCGCAGCGACGCACGGATGCACGCCAAGACCGTAGGATCCTACGCAGTGCCGTAGGGGACCGCACCGCCACTTCCCAGCAAATTAGGGACACTGTTGCTCCTGGGGTATCGGCGAGGACCATTCACAACCGTCTCCATGAAGCTGGGCTACGGTCCCGCACACCGTTAGGCCGTCTTCCGCTCACGCCCCAACATCGTGCAGCCCGCCTCCAGTGGTGTCGCGACAGGCGTGAATGGAGGGACGAATGGAGACGTGTCGTCTTCAGCGATGAGAGTCGCTTCTGCCTTGGTGCCAATGATGGTCGTATGCGTGTTTGGCGCCGTGCAGGTGAGCGCCACAATCAGGACTGCATACGACCGAGGCACACAGGGCCAACACCCAGCATCATGGTGTGGGGAGCGATCTCCTACACTGGCCGTACACCACTGGTGATCGTCGAGGGGACACTGAATTGTGCACGGTACATCCAAACCGTCATCGAACCCATCGTTCTACCATTCCTAGACCGGCAAGGGAACTTGCTGTTCCAACAGGACAATGCACGTCCGCATGTATCCCGTGCCACCCAACGTGCTCTAGAAGGTGTAAGTCAACTACCCTGGCCAGCAAGATCTCCGGATCTGTCCCCCATTGAGCATGTTTGGGACTGGATGAAGCGTCGTCTCACGCGGTCTGCACGTCCAGCACGAACGCTGGTCCAACTGAGGCGCCAGGTGGAAATGGCATGGCAAGCCGTTCCACAGGACTACATCCAGCATCTCTACGATCGTCTCCATGGGAGAATAGTAGCCTGCATTGCTGCGAAAGGTGGATATACACTGTACTAGTGCCGACATTGTGCATGCTCTGTTGCCTGTGTCTATGTGCCTGTGGTTCTGTCAGTGTGATCATGTGATGTATCTGACCCCAGGAATGTGTCAATAAAGTTTCCCCTTCCTGGGACAATGAATTCACGGTGTTCTTATTTCAATTTCCAGGAGTGTATATGTTAAACATGAACACAAATAGACACCTATATACTGGCTAATTATAATTAAAGTTTCCCTATTTAACAGGTTATACACTGAAACTAATTACCGTAAAAGTACCAAACTTGGTAGCATTGATGTCTAGATTATGGGCTGCTTGATTTCCATGCGTCACAGCGCCAACATCCAGTTCCAACTCTTGTGCCATGATCAGATATCGTGTTTCATAGTCTTACACATCGACCAGTCGCACTGTGCTTGTTGAAACAACATGAGCTTGAACAAAATAAGCAGAGCATCGTATTGTGAAGCTCTATTATCAAAACAACAGTAATGCTGCCGCTTCACTTCGAGAATATCGCCGGCTAAAAGGATTACAGAAGGATCCTCTTTCTCTACCTGTTGTGCGGAGGATGATGAAGTTCGAATCATCTGGAGAACAGGTCGTCGCTCCGAGAAGAGGCGGAGACCGACTGCACCACAAGTGGTTGATGAAATCGCTGTTGGTATGGCAGACAACGCTGCGCGCAATTCCCGATCGCCGGGCCGCTGTGGCAGAGCGGTTCTAGGCGCTTCAGTCTGGAACTGCGCGACGCTACGGTCGCAGGATCGAATCCTGCCTCGGGCATGGATGTGTGTGATGTCCTTAGGTTAGTTAGGTGTAAATAGTTCTAAGTTCATGGGGACTGATGACCTCAGATGTTAAGTCCCATAGTGCTGAGAGCCATTTGAACCATTTGAATTCCCGATTGTCACGCAGTGCGCGTGCTGTGTCACGACAGTCGTACACCCCGTGGTCAACTGTACGGAAGGTGCTTCTAACCATTCTCAAATGGTATCCGTACAAGACCCATGTCGTAGAGCAGCTTGCACCACAGGACGCATAACGTCGTGTTGACTTCACTCTCCACTTTCTCGCAAGGACTGAAGTTGACGAAGGTTGACCCTGGACCATCCTACGGACAGACGAAGCTTTTTCCTCTGACGGGTGAGCTGAATACCAAGAACTGCCGAGTGTGGGGATCTTTACCTCCAGTCACTGTGCATGTACTTCCTCTGTATGGTGAAAATGTCATCGTATGGTGTGACTTCACGGCTATGTTCATCATTGGCCCATTCCTTTTTGAACAGGTTGGCGCTCAAGGAACAAAGATGGGCAGTGTGACTGGCCAGCGTTACTGTGATATGCTTACCAGCATGTCATACCCGAGCCACGCATTCAACTCAACAGTTTTCATGCAAGATAAGGCCACACCGCATATAGCTGGTAAAGTTCCCCTGCTTCTCCAAAACACATTTGGAAACGACCGAATTATCAGCTAATCGTTTCCAAATGCTTGGCCTTCACGATCACCTGATCTCACTCCCTGTGATTTCTGGTCGTGGGGCTACCTGAAGGACAGGGTTTATCATGGGAACATATCAAGAGAAGTAGCATATCAAGAGAAGTAGCATATCAAGAGAAGTAGCCAACGTACCTGCGGACATGCTTCTTTCTGCTGTGCAGAATGCAATCCTGCGCTTTCTGACTCCTCTGTACACTGATGGGTGCCGTATTGAGCACCAAAAGCAGTAATGGCACAGGTATGTAATGGTATGATGTACTAAAAGTGTTTCGGTTGAATTGATTCTGCACTATTTCTCTTCCCCAAATTTGGTATTCGTACGGTAATTATTTTTCGTTTTATAACTCGTTAAACAGGGAACGTTTATTTATAACCACCCTGTATGTATGCTGTGTATACAGTGTACAAGGCTATAGGTGCAGATATCATATAATAACTGATGTTTTTGCACAGTTGTAACTGCAAAGCCTGTCAGTACAGATTGCCCATTTTGCGTCCACGCGTTCACACTTCAGTACATGACCTGTCCAGGGGAAAAGAAATATTAATGGCTTGCTTGTGCCTCTTGTAATTGGAGCTACTAACCAACTTAGAAACATGGCACTCATAATAGCTACAATTGCTCGTCTGTTAGTCTGCAAATGAAGTAAATCCTGATTTAATGTTGTTCAGGGCACTGTCCTCAGCCACCAATAGAAATATCTCTGCACTTATACCCGTTATAAAAATAGGGTGATTCTTACTAATGTTTAAAAGCCTCCAAAGGGACGTAAATAACGACGAAACAATTTAATACAAGACACATGAAGCCGCAAATGTCAAGTAACCTAAAGGTTAATGATGAATGTTGAACATGTGACGTCACATCAAAAATACAGAGATTATTTTCGAGCATGATGGTATGATTGAGTGATCAATATTTGCATTCAAGTAAAGGGTGCCAATTTCGAATATCTTTTGTGAATGAGATCTGCTGTGAATGTAGAAGTTACAAAATTGTTGTTCCTGCTGTAACCAAACAAAAAGCGTTCTTATTTTGTGTTTCTTTCCTTTGCATTGGAGTAATGAAATCTGGAATGGGAGCTTTAATTTTTGCAACATAAAAAATTGGGCGACAGGACTGGCGCACTTTGTTAGGCGCGAAACGATGTGTGGCGGCACGGTTGCCTCAGCGACAGGAGTCCGAGGGACACGGGCAGATACGCCCAGTGTTTGGAGAGTTCGGCCAGATTCGCACAGTAGCAGAGTACGGCCCGATTGTCGCACCACAGGGGGAGCCCGGCGTTTCCGCCTTTTGTAGCGAGGCGAGAAGGGTGTCCAGGACGTGGGCAGCGTCGGAACCGGCTCTTTGCAAATCGTTTTAGTGCACTGTGGCATGGCTGCTCACCTACCAAGCGACGCCGGACACCTGCATTGTCTGATTCGGTCCGGAGAATTTTAATGTCTCCGTCCATGGGGTTCGACAGCACGGCTGCTATGTATACTGCTGTACCGTCCAATGGCCAGAGACGTCTCAGGTCCATCCTTCCCCACCCATGCACCAAACACTCCACCTGATTGGTGGACCGTTATGACATGCGCTGACGCAGTAGAGCGCACTCCGGATTGGGAGCGAAAATTTGTTGCAATCGTTTGGAGTAGAAAGGAGCGACAGAATCTAAAAGTATGACTGGCGGCTGTTTCTGTGTCTTCTTATGACTGGAGGTTTTCCCACGCGATGGGGATAAGGCGCGAATCTTTTGGTATGAAGGTCAAGTGAGAAGTTTGGGGATTTGCTTCCGGAAGGCCGGAGAGATAGGTTGTGTTTCACTTCTGGACCGCCAGAGCAAACGTTAGAGCTCTTCAGTTCTGGTCAGCCAGAATGAAGGTGATCACAAGATGTCGTGTCCCGAGAGGGAGTGAGAGTGACGCGAATTGGATTCAGGGGTCTCACCTAGTTCGATCTTCTCGAAGAGTAGAAGTACGTGGGGGCAGATTCTTCATCTCCAACAGCTAGAAGGAGCAAGCTAATGCTAAGGTGCAGGATACGGAACTCGGTGAGGAGTGATTACTGCTGCAGGGTGGAATTCATAAGATCCTTTATAGTCTGATAACTGAGAATCCCTACTGGCGCTATCTTGCACTACTTTCTGTCAGTTGAATCTCTTACTCTAGAATCTATCTCCCTGGTTGTTGCGGAGCCGAGGCTAGCGAATCGTACTAAGTCCCCGATGTCTGCCGTAAAACGACACAGGTTCCGTGTAAGTATGCTCAGTAGATTTCGACTGACTATAGGGTCCTCCTGACATCCTATTTATACTGCATTCGTGCGTCAGGGAAAGCTTCTAGAAAGTTCTATACCTCCTCCCTGGAGCCTGACCACGTACTTGTTACATTTCCATCATCATGTGATGTGAGAAAGCTACTTTGATCCCTGTTATGCATTCGGCTACAGCGTCCCCTGTTACGCATTCGGCTATGGCGTCCAGTAAGTCACGTAATGCTATTTGTATCTTAGCGCCGCTTTGTCGGCGTTGGCCCGTATCATCGACAAATACTGTCGCAATGCTTCCGTACCGGAGTGTACGCCTAGCTGCCTCTCCCGCTGAATGAGTCTTAATAAATTTAATTTGTACTCGTCGCTGATTGAGATTCGCAGCAAAGAGTCAAAAGTATTACTGTCACATAGCCCAGGCAGAGCCTTTCTGTTTTCTCTGGGCGACAACAGTTTGATGCCCCCACTATTTCGGTCGGGTTTTTATCCACGGTGGCGGACCACCACTGAGAGTGGCTGCAACATCATCCATGTACTTGTCGCCATAGCTTGCATGTGTGATCTCTACCAGGTGCTCTCATTACTGATTCATGTTGTTCGAAATATTCAGGGGTAACGTTTTAAGGTATACTCTCACTCGCAAAGTTGGTAGGGCTATATAATATGATAGTTGTTCCCACTCCTGTTGGCGAATTCAGCCAACATCTCATTATCCAACTTACATTGTTCTTATTTATACTCCTGTCAATATTTGTGTCTAATATACTTTACGAAATGGAAATGCCATGTGGCTAGGGCCTCCCGTCGGGTAGACCGTTCGCCTGGTGCAAGTATTTCGAGTTCATGCCACTTCGGCGACTTGCGCGTCGATGGGGATGAAATGATGATGAAAGACACACGACACCCAGTCATCACGAGGCAGAGAAAAATCCCTGGCCCCGCCGGGAATCGAACCCGGGACCCCGTGCGCGGGAAGCGAGAACGCTACCGCAAGACCACGAGCTGCGGACTATACTTTAGGAATTCTCGCAATAAATCACTTTGTGAAAGCAAAATCTTTGTATTATTTATTAGTTGAATTTCACTTTTATTATCAGAGTTCTTCGATAGATACGAGTGATCAGCCACTAAATTATCATAAATAGAATTATATCGAAGGCACAACTCTTAAACTGCCCACAGACAGGGCAGTATCATAATTTCCTCCTTAAATTGTATGTTACATCATATGAACTGTGATAATTAAAGAGGGCTTGAGTGTCTTCGCCTAATACAGATTCCCTTAGTGAATCTGGGTGACATGTCCAACTCGCAATCCCAGCACCTCACAAACATACGTCACCCACTGGTAACGATGCAGTTTGCAAAATTATTTACTTGTGACGCAATATCATGGGTTATTGTTATGTTGCATTTCGCAATAAACTAGCAGAGACTGCAAGACTGTAAACCAGTGGAGACCACGAGACTGGTAAATAAATTAATAAATCAATACCTCAATGTAAACACATAACTGTCTAGCGTACTGCAAGAAAACGCTGCCTGCCAGACGCAAGACTCGAACCTTAAGCCCCATACACTAAAGTGGTGCACGTAAGCCGGGAGCCGCACCGACGTAAATGCTTGACTTGGTGGGGATAATCATGTGTGACAGACTGACTGTCAATCACTGCAGACGCGGTGAAATACGGCATCTGCTAACGTCACGTGTTCAACACTTGTCATTTACTTTTGGGGTATCTACGTCGTTTCGGAAGTTTTTAAACGTTAATAAGAAGGACTGAAAAAAATCTATATTTTCTATGAGGAAAAGACTTTTATTGAATTCACTGTCACAACTATATGAAAACTCAGAATCGGGTGCGCAATGTTAAAAAGAACTCAATGTTTTTTTGTTTTTTTTTTACTGTGTTCGTTGACGTAAATTGTTGAAAAGCCCATCAAGTGTCTCGGTACATCATTGGCAGTTGCTAGATAGTCTCGCTGAACACCCATACGGCCGGCCGCTGTGGTCGACTCGTTCTAGGCGCTTCAGTCCGGAACCACGCGTCTGCTACGGTCGCAGGTTCGAATCCTGCCTCCGGCATGGATGTGTGTGATGTCCTTAGGTTAGTTAGATTTAAGTAGTTCTAAGTCTAGAGGACTGATGACTTCAGATGTTAAGGCCAGTAGTTCTTAGAGCCATTTGACCCATTTGCATTTTGAACACCAATGCGGAACGAGAACAACAATGTTGTTCTAAAAAACGCTTTTTGAGTTTGATCACATAACAGTTCAGTTAAAGAGTCTTCTTGTAATGGTAATATTTTCGTTTTTTTTTAAGTAATCTTCTTCTCAGAGGATTTGTGATCCATCGTATTTCACACTGAGTATTAGGGAAATACTTCCTAAAATAAACCTAAGAAGACCTAGATATAGCTGTCGTAAGTCTAGTAAGCAGTTTTCTCTATTATATGAATGAAGATTAAAATGTATAATCACATTACAAGACAAGTAACTTAAAATTAATAGTTTTAAAAACTTTTTGAAAAGTTAACTGTTTTGGATAACGTTACTGTTTAAAGAACATTAGCGTTTACATTTTCGCGTATTAAAAATATTGACATAAATTTTAAGGAAGTATATCATAGTAAATTACTTTAGACTTTTATGGTTGCTTTTATGTGAAGGCACAAAACACTGCTCTGGCTGTATATACATTATTAGAGCCACGAGCGGTTTTACGCCAGTTTAGGCGCATTCTCCTCAGGTTATATAATTGTGTCTACAACATTATTTAACACTTTCCTTGCAGCGTCTAGCCGACTTTCACGTCATAATACAACGCTTTCTTGAAGCCTCTCCCGGACCTTGTTGTCAGTAATAAAATTAAAACCTGCTGGATGCGTTTGTCAAACTGATAATAAAACGGTGTGTCCCATAATATCAGCTGGAAGAGAAGCGATTTCGGCTTTATCGATTTCGATTTGGTTGGTTTTCAGAAAATCAGGTAAGACTGAAAACACGTCTAAGGAATTATGTTCCACTTTTTGAGCACGTTACTGAAGTGCCAACATCATTGCTTTCACTTTGCCCTGCAGAGTTAAGACCGTTGAGGGCACCGAAAGTATGCTAGATACGCGAACCGTTTGAACCAGTTCTCATCTGCACTGGGACTGAGCGAGATGGTGAACTGCTCACCCTCAGTTCACATTTCAGAAAGCGGGATTCAATTCTCGGGTTGGCAATGTAGATATTGGTTTTGTGCAGTCGCCCAGATCATTGCAAGCCAATGCTGCTGTGGTTTGTTAAAAGTTTCATGGCCGCTTCCTTCACCTCCAGCAGTATTAAAACAAAGCAGTGCTCCATCTCTAATAATGTTATCTGTGGCCGGGATTTAAAACAGTCTTCCTTTCTTCCTTTATTCTTGTTGTGTCTGGACTTTAGATCAGCAAATTCAAGCGAGTCGGTCTCTTGAACAATTGCCTCCAGGAAACTACTAGGAAGAAAAATTACGATCGAATGTCGTATGTTGCGTGTGTACGTCGTGAGCAACCAACGGAGGCTGCTCGCCAGCCCTGTAGCCCAATCTGTAGGGATGTGTACTTCTAGCCGCACTGGTACAGGACTGAGACGGGGGATTTCAACTCTTATTTCCTTCTGTACTCACTGACTTTCACTAATGACGAGTGAAAGCCCTGAAGCTCAGGATAATTTTCATCTTGACTCTCGACCAGCGTCCCACAAGTGGACCGCGACCCGAGTTATTGAAAATGATCTACACACTTTCAAGTGACTGTAGAAAAGGTATCATGTGATTACATTAGTAAAAAAATCCGCAAGAAGTGTGTAACACCTGAAGTGTGTGTGACTATGGTGGCCTCCAGCAAAATCGTGGCCAGGCCATCGGAGAAGGCCATCTGCGTAGTTCATACTGTAACAGCAAGAGGACAGTGATATTTTCACTTGTCAACAGTATGGCGCACCACTGCACTTCCATAGTGACGATGGTGAGTGCTTCGATTCTGAGCTACAACGACGGTGGATTGGTTGTACCTAGCTGGCAATCTTCATACACTGGCATGGCCCCCACATTCTGTGGACCTGACAGCATTGGAACAAGGGGGGGTACAGCCCCAAAGTACCATCATCCAAGATGGCGGTGATGAAATCATCCAAGATGGCGGCGATGACGTCAATCAATATGGCGGATTTTGGCGGGAAGTTAGAATTTTGGCGGGAAAGTGCTACGCCCCCCACCCCCCTCACCAAGGAAAATGGTGCGAAGTTCAAATTCCATCATGATAATGCATCACACCCCGGTTATCTATATTAAGCAAAGAAAATGGCGAGAAAAAGGACTAGTCTTTATTATTTAACCAATTTTAAGCACATGTGTTCTCTACTGGGTCTAGACTGCAACTGGCTTAGTTCATATCGGTGCCACCAGAGGGCGCTCTCCTAACGTCAGATCATGACACAAGTACCGGTATTCAAGATGATGGCACCCACTGTGTTCACCGCGACCTCCAGAGCCCAGCTGATTTAGTTCATATCGTGGCCACCATATGCCACTACCGTGAAGTTGTGTGAAGACACAATATCCTCTGCTCTCTCTTGCGCGCGGCTTATAACTGGACAAGCGCTGCGTCAGCGGCCCATGAGTGACCGCTTACATTACAGCCTCAAGCCCACACCTTTATACTCGCGCCGGACATAGTCTCCTGTAAATATGCTAACTAAAGTAACATCCACATCACGCATCTAACCTATCAATTACCTAAGTACTTAATTCCATTTCAATTTTAATCATATTCAATAAGTCAATTTACAAGTTCAATACTCAATGACAAAATGAGACGTTCCACATTTTCCCACTATCAGTGCCATGTTCATTTATGACCTAGCACCCCCAACCCCTAGAATGCTGCACTACTGTTGGCTACTGCATTACTCATGTGATTCGACTTCATAGAACCTAGGACTTGGAATCAATTTTCACCAATGCCACATCCACCTGGACACGATCCTCAACCCAGCCGAAAGCCCCCTTAACGACCCATGTTGTCAGGCTAACGTGAACTAACCTGTACTAACGTGTACTAACGTGCACAGCACATGACGTCATCCAAGATCATGGGTCGAAATGACCGGAAAACAGATCTGAACACGTCTTTATTTTGGAGGCGGTGTCTCCACCATGAGGTTTACTGTCCAACTGATACAGTAAGCATTACTGCCAGCAGATCGTAGTGTCATCCCTCCTATGACCTAATCCCAGATGGCGGTCTGTGGGGGCGAGAATCATGCTAAAATTACTCAGGCTGCGCTAGGCTGATGGGGAGAGTAAGGAAGCACTCCACTCTATTTACTTTCGAACATTTTATTTAGAGATAGAATATATTTATCACACTGAGGCAAATCACTCTCCATCTTATGCTTGCGCTCACAATACACAGTCTGGAGACACTCAAACAACTCCTAATTTATGCAAATAATTTAATTACAGACGTTCATACTCCTACTACATAATACAGCACAGGTATGTCTGGACACTCTCAGTACTCGTAAACTGTCCATATAACTCGTAGCACAGCCTACACACCTGCTCACAAAATAATTCAATCATGCCCGCGAACATATATAAAATGATAGTAGCGGATACATCCTACAAGGAAACAGATAAACGCATAGCAGCAGCGTCCGACATGTGAAAATTACAAGTCATTCCGCCACTAACTCTGTAAACACAACATCCGTCAGGCAAATGTATACAGGGGGATTGCAGCGTGTCACAAGCTCATACCGCTAACTTAGTTATGACGCTGAAGTCTCGATTTCACACACAGGATGCGACAGGGGCTATCGCATAAATCAAAGCTCGTCTGGAGGAGTGTGCCAAGTTTCTTCAAGCATGAGATGGAAGTCCTCTGATGACCGACAGGTTAACCGTTAACGATCGCAAGTAGACAGTGCTTTAAAACACATACAGAACACGTAGCTGTATATGAGTAGAATGCAGACTGTGTCACAAGACTGATGCATATGGACAGAACACTGGAAAAAAATTGACCTCCACCAACTTATCCTTCTCTAGAATGAATCTGTCAGCCATTAAATCGTACCTCGTTACAACTCCATCTCAATCAAACACCCACTCCACTCTCTGTTATCTTTTAACGCAGATGGAAGTAAGTTTAGAAATGAACAGTTCTCTGCCATCCCAAAAAGCATCAAATACAGTAGTCAACTCGCGTGTGATGCATTATCATGTTGGAATTTGAACTTCGGGCCATTTTTCTGGGCGAGGGGGGCGTTGCAATTTCCCGCCAAAATTCAAACTTCCTATTAAAATCGGCCATCTTGATTGACACCATCTCCGCCGTCTTGGATGATGCCATCTTGGATAATGGTACTTTGGTGCTGTATTCCCCTTGTTCCAATACACCTGACACCTGATAGATTTTGCCCGTGTGTTTACATCAAAGACACTGGTTTTACACCTCCGCTTCCCCACAACATAGCTGATTTAGAGGATGTATCAGGGCAGCTGTGACTAAGACGGATGCGGACGTTTAGGGTGCGTCGGGTCGAATTGGAATATCGACTGGACATGTGCCCTGTCACTAACGGTTCACACATTGAACATTTGTGAACACGACAGAAAAAAGTTTCTTGAGCCGCTTCGTCCATGCATGAAACGATACATTATGTAACCTCAAAACAAATATTTTTCGCAGTCACTTGAAAATGTCTTGATCATTTAGAATAACCCTGTATACATTGTAAACAGTAGCAGCCCTATAACATATGCTTCGGGTACTCCCTAAATTGCTTTGACATTTGACTTTTTTGTTCCGCTAAGAACAACGTGTGATGTGTAGTTCCAAGGAAGTTCTGATTCAGTCACTTCTTTCGACCATCAGGGAAACTAAATTTGAAACTCCGGGGTCTCTGTTTGTCTCCAGATGTACGTCCTTACCCATTAGAGCTGGTTCTCCAACTGCTAATGGTAATATTTCGATAACAGGTTTAGAATAATGTTGTACTCCCTGATGCATATTCTGATAACTTGAGTCTCATAGTTTACATCTGATAAGTTGAAATGTCTTTCTTTTAGTCAGTATGATATAATGGTCATTTGCTCAAAGCACCAAATACAAGACGTATTACTTTGAAAGATTTAAGAAATTACAAACTTTATCGTAGAAATTCACCTTTTAACCATATTATGGGACATTCAGTTTATGATCACAGGGTTGCTTTTCCTATGTTCGATGTTCTAACAGCTACGAGGCAAACCTGAAACACAGGCAAGCAATATTTTATTCCTATGCATCGGAGCAGTTCGTTACCAGGTGCTGCTTGTTGCGTTGAATGAATCGGCAGCGGAACAGCCACGGCAGATCCACAGTAACTTGATGTTGAGCCCTAGGAACCACATGCACCTCGAGCCAAACCAGCAATCCAGATAGCCATTTCATCAGCAGTGACGTCCAGAATTAAGCTACGTCTCAAGCAGAAATCTTCGGATATAGCCCAATTTAAAAAAAAGCACAAATCAAAATGTCTCAGTTTCACATGCTTTAGCATTAGGAACCCTCCCACAAAGAATGCGTTTTTAATCCCTTCAATGAAACTAATCCACAAAATAGCCATCATGTCATGCATCGTGTGTCATATATAGTCCACATATACCAGCGAAATAACCACCTTCAAAGGTCTTCAAAAGAAATAAGCTGGTTATAAGTATTGTATTGTATTGTACCGAACTGGGGACCTAGAAACGACGGAGGGGCTTCGTCTCCACCGTAGCCCTCAATGGTTCACAACTCCACAACAGGCTACAACAGTCCACCATCCCACCGCCACCCCATCCGAACCCAGGGTCATTGTGCGGTTCGGCCCGCAGTGGACCCCCTGGGAACATCTCACACCAGACGAGTGTAGCCCAAAACGTTTTCGTGGTAATTATGGTGTACGCGTACGTGGAGACAGTGTTTGCGCAGCAGTCGCCGACCTAGTGTAACTGAGGCGGAATAAGGGAACCAGTCCGCATTCGCCGAGTCAGATGGAAAACCGCCTTATAAACCATCCACATACTGGCCGGCACACTGGACCTCGACACTAATCCGCCAGTTTGATTCGTGCCAGGGACCTGCACACCTTCCCGCCCAGAGAAGTATCGTATAGTTCCATTCAGTTCTTTATCACCAATCACTGAATGCCGTATTCCCTTCCAGCCTCTTCATCGAAAATCAGATCAACTAAATATTTTACTGAGATCGACCAGCATCAGCTTGAATGCAAGGTAATAAAATTCGTAACCCTCTTTTAGTCCGCCAATTGGGTCACCAAGTTGGGGGCGCCTTGCTCGGGCCTCCTGCTGCATTCTCCTCCTGCTTCTACCAGTGGCTGTAGCAGTATCTCATACATACTGATGGCCATTAAGAGCGCCCCACTGAAGTGCCTCGTTCCATCGCTTATGAGCCCATCCTCTCTCCCCATACCATTACGTTGTAACTTCTAATAGGGTCAGTGTGGTATACGTACACCCTTCGACATTAACGAGGTACACAGACCCTTGCTTTCACGTTTCCATTTCATTTGAGTGCTGTTCAATTACCAAGTGTGACGTAATATTGACCATTTCAATCATACTGTGGGCGGCAGCCGTAGCTTCTCCTGTTACATGAGCTATTCATTGCTTCCATTCTGCTTTACATGCACACCTAATCAACTGTAGCTGCTTTTTATTTCTTTGAAATGTATCAGGTCGAAATTATTCAGAACGTTTCATCTCAGATATCAAGAAAATTTCTGAAAAGAATCTGGCACGAAGAGATAAAGTGCGCCAGCAGTGGTGAAATCACAGAAAAACAAAGATTTTTTACACGTCACCTACAAAGGCTGAAACAAAGAGTTTATTATATCTCACAGTTTCTTTCCTGCAGCCAGAAAGGAACAATTGTAGTACACTGTCCTCACATACAAAGCCATAGACGTCTTTATCAGCTAAGAGGCTTGTATGGAAGGACATAAAAGCCAAAATGTTGAGTCCTAGGCCATCAAAACAGAGTTCACTGGCCTTTCGTGACAAATCGGACAAGGACCTATTTATAAATGGATATGATGTTCAAAATGAAAATAAATCGGCGTCTTTATGATGTATCCTATTTTACAACAGAATATAAGAGGATTCAGAAACATGTGAAGAAAGCTAGAGGTAGATGAACGTGTGCGGGCTTAGATGAGACTCATTTTAAAGACTCTCATTCCCTTGTGCCATATGGCTGTATCTGCAGGAAGAACTAAATCAGTAGCAATAAGGCTAAAGGTATTTTGCATCCCCCGAATACTATTTTTGGTGGCTATTAAAATTGTTAAAGACTTCCCTGGCGATGCCAGAGGCCCGGCAGAATGAATCGACAGCCAAGCAAAATCCCAGGGAGAGAGAAAAGCTGATGGAGTAACAGCAAACATGAGGCTATTGCAACACCTTGGATGGGATGGCGCTCAAACAACATGACAAAATGACATAATGGTGACATGGGCATATCGCTATAATGTTGAATGCAGAAAGTGTCGCAGGAAAGCTCAGATCTAAAGCAAGAGTAAATATTCTGCTTCGGACGCAGTAGGAAAGGTCGTCTGAAAGGCGAAACTGCGATATTTCGAAGCGTCAAGAGTCCTGATGAGCTCCAAAACCTACATAATGGTGACATGGGGATATCGCTATAATGTTGAATGCAGAAAGTGTCGCAAGAAAGCTCAGATCTAAAGCAAGAGTAAATATTCTGCTACGGACGCAGTAGGAAAGGTCGTCTGAAAGGCGAAATTGCGATATTTCGAAGCGCCAAGACTCCTGACGAGCTCCAAAACCTAGGGCACATTCAATCATTCCCAAGAAGAATAAAGTCATTGCTATAGACTGACAAGTACTTATATTCCCACCTGCCCCATCTTAGTTCTATGTGATGATGACTGCAGAGGCCATGGTCCTGGTTCTCTATAAGTATAGGAAAATATTTACACTTTCAAAATGGGTCAAATGGCTCTGAGCACTACGGGACTCAACTGCTGAGGTCAGCAGTTCCCTAGAACGTAGAACTACTTAAACCTAACTAACCTAAGGACATCACACACATCCATGCCCGAGGCAGGATTCGAACCTGCGGCCGTAGCGGTCGCGCGGTTCCAGACTGTGGCGCCTAGAACGGCTCGGCCAACCCGGCCGGCCTGACACTTTCCCTTAACACCCACTTTCAGTCAGTTTCCATGACACTATGTGTATCTAATGGTGTAACAGTAAGCTACAGTAACCAACACCAGAAAAAATTTGTAATAATTCTGTGAACTTGTTACTTCTCCTAGGAAACGTAGTGCAAATGTGGGTTACTGTGAATACATTCTGCGGAAATAGAATTGTTGATGGCCTCACTTGATCAGGGAATAAGAAAATATCTTCTCGAATGAGGGCTAATGGATGTATTTCACCACATCCACAATGCACCGGATGTCTTTTTATGCCCCCGGTCCTCGCAGTCATTGTTCAGTGGGAAGGAACTGATGACATGAACTCAAATGTCCAATTAGCGGCCAGGACAGAGCACTTAGACAGAACAAATCACGTAGGAGTTGTTGAGACAGCATCCAGGAGTGGTTCAAATGCCTCTAAGCAGTACGGGACTAAGCATCAGACGTCATCAGTCCCCTAGACTTAGAACTACTTAAACCTAACTAACCTAAGCACATGACACATATCAATGCCCGAGGATTCTAACCTGCGACCGTATCAGCAGCGTGGTTCCAGACTGAAGGGCCTAGAACCGCTCCGCCACAGTGGCCGGTCCATCCAGGAGTGGATGGGTTAGTTGAGGAATAGGATGCGCTATACCTTAAGGCGTCCATGTCAAAGTAGAATGTAAGCTTTTGTAATGTCTAAATTTAGGCCAAAATTAATTAACTTAGATCTTTGTACCGGCCAGCCAGTAGTTCTTTGTTTATTCTGTAAAATAGGATCATAGGCCGCTGCTGCAACAGAAATGTCATTACGCAGATGAGGGCCAGATATGGTCGGATGTTGAAGTAAATCAGCATTGTCTGTTTCAAAGGAAGGCGCGCTTGTAATTTCCATAGCCCCGAATTCAAGTCCATAGAATTTTTGGGATGGTGTCTTACTGGACTGGAAGAGTTTGGAAGTTGTTGAAGCATGACTATCTTTTATTAGGTAACACAACTTTAGCATGAAAAGAAAAAAAACTACAGCCACGATATATATACATAAAGAAGAGTGTCCGTTTGTTTTTAATTCATAAAAATCTACAGTTTTACTCCGACCTTGATAAAATTTTGCACAATTTACCTTCAAGAGAAGAAGAAGATCACTGACTACATACGATGTCGAAGTCTGACTTGAAACATATACCATATATACATATGGTATGTATGTAATGTAAAAGCCGGCCGCGGTGGCCGAGCGGTTCTAGACGCTTCAGTCCGGAACCGCGCGACTGCTACGGTCACAGGTTCGAATCCTGCCTCGGGCATGGATGTGTGTGATGTCCTTTGGTTAGTTTGGTTTAAGTAGTTCTAAGTTCTAGGGGACTGATGACCACAGATGTTAAGTCCCATACAGCGCAGAGCCATTTGTAATGTAAAAAGGAAGGCTGTTGATGCCAAACATCTTAAAAAGTACATGGCCGATATACTTCAAACATCTTGGCCGATTTACTTCAAATTTCTACATTCGGATGAAACAATGATGAAAACTGATAAATAGTTAATGCCTAACAAAGCAAATATATCGTTGTAGAAGACTGTAAGTCCTATCGTGAGAATAAATTGCAGCAGCCACCAGCCGCCACTACACCCCGACATGAACGATAGCTCGAGAATTTCTCAGAAACGTGATTGGAAACTCGTATTCATTGATTAGTTGCCACTGTTACGTATGCAGCTTAAGAAGCTGGGCTTGAAAATCCTACTGCAGAATGTAACAGAGGCCACCGTCATCACGAGATATGCCAAAGGTGAACATGTATTCATTCCTTGCATTTCGTTGACACCTGGTGATTTAAATATCCCCTACGATTTAAAGCGATTCCAGTTTCCCAAGTGGCTTGCCTTGGCTATGAGTAGTAACAAGGCATAGGGCCAATCACTTTGTGTGGCGGATATCAAACATGGCGAACAACGCAGCTGGTTCCCTTCTATACCTGGACTGTGACTGGCATTAAAATCCAACAATAATAAATTTAAGAATAGTATAACGACAAAGATCTAAATTAAGGCAGCAAAATAATTAAAAACAATAAACGGAATACTAGTACTGCATCATGTCAGTAGCTTCAACAGGAAATATTACCCACAAACGATAAGAAATGAAATATGAATTTTGCTCGAGTATCATGTCGTTTTTGGAAACCGAGAATCTACGCTGTAGGAATCAACATGGATTCCGGAAACAGCGATCGTGTGAGACCCAACTCGCTTTATTTGTTCATGAGACCCAGAAAATATTAGATACAGGCTCCCAGGTAGATGCTATTTTCCTTGACTTCCGGAAGGCGTTCGATACAGTTCCTCACTGTCGCCTGATAAACAAAGTAAGAGCCTACGGAATATCAGACCAGCTGTGTGGCTGGATTGAAGAGTTTTTAGCAAACAGAACACAGCATGTTTTTATCAATGGAGAGACGTCTACAGACGTTAAAGTAACCTCTGGCGTGCCACAGGGGAGTGTTATGGGACCATTGCTTTTCACAATATATATAAATGACCTAGTAGATAGTGTCGGAAGTTCCATGCGGCTTTTCGCGGATGATGCTGTAGTATACAGAGGAGTTGCAGCATTAGAAAATTGTAGCGAAGTGCGGGAAGATCTGCAGCGGATAGGCACTTGCTGCAGGGAGTGGCAACTGACCCTTAACATAGACAAATGTAATGTATTGCGAATACATAGAAAGAAGGATCCTTTATTGTATGATTATATGATAGTGGAACAAACACTGGCAGCAGTTACTTCCGTAAAATATCTGGGAGTATGCGTGCGGAACGATTTGAAGTGGAATGATCATATAAAATTAATTGTTGGTAAAGCGAGTGCCAGGTTGAGATTCATTGGGAGAGTCCTTAGAAAATGTAATCCATCAACAAAGGAGGTGGCTTACAAAACACTCGTTCGACCTATACTTGAGTATTGCTCATCAGTGTGGGATCCGTACCAGATCGGGTTGACGGAGGAGATAGAGAAGATCCCAAGAAGAGCGGCGCGTTTCATCACAGGGTTATTTGGTAACCGTGATAGCGTTACGGAGATGTTTAATAAACTCAAGTGGCAGACTCTGCAAGAGAGGCGCTCTGCATCGCGGTGTAGCTTACTCGCCAGGTTCCGAGAGGGTGCGTTTCCGGATGAGGTATCGAATATATTGCTTCCCCCTACTTATACCTCCCGAGGAGATCACGAGTGTAAAATTAGAGAGATTCGAGCGCGCACGGAGGCTTTCAGACAGTCGTTCTTCCCGCGAACCATACGCGACTGGAACAGAAAAGGGAGGTAATGACAGTGGCACGTAAAGTGCCCTCCGCCACACACCGTTGGGTGGCTTGCGGAGTATCAATGTAGATGTAGATGTAGATGTATGCGAGCTAATATGCACGACTATTCAACATTACGCAATGCCTTATGTCACATTCAGGTACTTTGATAAACTTTGATAAGGCAGTGGACTGTCGATTAACCAGAACTGGGCACACAACACAAAAGATACAGGAACACTCCCAGTGTAGTGGGACGCGAAATTGAAGCGTCACCCATCCACCAGTGTCAGCCCAGTTCGCAGGTGAATATAAGTTTAATTTAGTTTTGTTTACGTATTTTTTGTAATATTTGTAATGGTTGTGAATTGTCTAAAGTTTGTATTTATTTTTTATGTTTCATGTACGGAGAGGGCGGCGCAACGAACGGAGTCAGCATCTTCAATGCCGGGACCAGAGAGAAAATTGCTGGCCACTATACGTCGCGGGTCGACAGCCAAAGAGCAACAGAAGATCCTGAAACCGAGTTGTTGCGTCGTGCTTCTAAAAATTGAAAATTAAGAATTTGTAATGTTTCTACAACAATGACGTCATAGAAAGTTTAATCATGTTGTAAATGTTCAGTTCTGTCTTGTCAAAGCTCAGGTTCGCGTCTATATGTAGGAAGATAATAAACTAGTCGATGCTACTAAAGATTAAATACGTGTTCCGAGAATTTATTTATGAAGAATTATGTTACGTAATTTATTGGACAACATTATTAATTTTTGACAACGTTCATCGCGAGTTTGAATCTCGAAAGTTTATTCAATGTGGTTCTAATATCTATTAAAGCAGATCACTTGCATTAATATAATTTCTGAGGAGAAACAAACGACATCTAAATTGAAGAAGTTTGCGCAAACCAACTGGACTGAGTGACGTAACTCTGCGCATACGACTCAAATGATGATGTTTTAATTACAGTTTTGTTTCGTGCAATAACCATTCAGAGACAATTTAAAAAGAATTTAAATAATTTTGAAGTGTGTTGTAGCTGACGTAGGCGACTAAGTCTGCACATGGTCATATGTCAAAAAGAAAATCATTTATACAAAAACTTACGTCGTTACCATACACCAGCAACACTCCTCAGCCCTGTCACGCCACTTGCTCAGTGTTGTCCTCTCAATTCGACGGTCACCGGGCTGTTCCGTTGCTCGCTCGCCTTCACGATACTCCACAAGCCACCAAACGTTTTCCTTGGCAAAATGCACTCAGTCCTCTATTATAAAGTACAGGGTGTATCAAACAGAATTATCCGATTTGGCACGTCTATATTTCTGAAACTAATAAACGTATACAATGAATTTTGTTTTTTGATGAACGGGAAAAAGAAAAAGCTTTTATTTTCATACTTTTTAATAGGTGTTCATATGCCCCCCTTGAGATGCGCGGCATATGTCAAGGCGGCATTCAAATCTTTATCACACTGCAGCGAGCATGTCTTGAGTTACAGCTTCCGCAGCTGCTGTTATGCAATGTCTCAGTTTATTCACTGTTGTTCGTAAGAGAGGCAAATAAATAGACTCTTTTATAAATCTTCATAAGAAATAATCACATACAGTCGGGTCCGGCTATAAGGCTAAATCATTTGGTCCTGTGCGACCGATCCACCGTTCAGTAATGGTTTAAAAATTTTCGCGCTTCCAGATGCCAGTGTGACGGTGCCCATTCTGTTGGTAAATGGAGACCTTTCAATCCGTGTCAAACTGTGAGAAAAAGAAGTTCTCAAGTTTACCGAGATATGTGCTTTCTGTAACAATGTTCTTGGCAAAGAAAAACGGACCATACACATTAAAAAATTTTCGCGCTTCCAGATGCCAGTGAGGCGGTGCCCCATCCTGTTGGTAAATGGAAACCTTCCAATCCGTGTCCAACTGTGAGAAAAAGAAGTTCTCAAGTATACCGAGATATGTACTTCCTGTAACAGTGTTCTTGGCAAAGAAAAACGGACCATACACATTTTCTCGTGAAATGCACAAAATACATTAAATCCTTGAGAGTCCCTCTCATGTTGTACCACTTCTTGTGGTTGTTGCGTATCCCAAATTCTCACATTATGACTGTTCACCTTTCCATTTAAACGTAATGTTGCCTCGTCACCAAACACTAAGCGAGAAAGAAATCTGCCATCCTCCAACTTGCAAAGAACGAAATTATAAACTACACACGATGTTGTTTGTCACCTTCACACGAAGAGCCTGCAGTAGCTGAATTTTGTATGGTTTCATGCGTAAACGTCGACGCAACACACGCTAAACAGACATCGGGGAGCATGTTGAACTGTCGAGCTGCACGGCGAACGGATTTCTGCGGATTCCTTGTGAAACTATGGCGCATGCTTTCGACGTCTGTGTCAGACACTCAGGGACGGCCTGGCGATTTGCCTTTACACAAACAACCTGATTCTCGGAATTGTTCATGCCATCGTCTACTGCTATGTGCCGTAGGAGGATCCACACAATATTTAGTATGAAAGTCACACTAAACAGTTATTACTGATCCGCACTACGCTAAACGTAGAACACAAAATGCTTTCTGTTGCCCCGACAGCATTTTTATTAAACTGAAGTGGGCGCACAGTGTTGCTACCTAGCGGGAACCACACAGTGTTGCTACCTAGCGAGAACCATGTAAAACTCGAGAGTTTTCTCTTTGCAACATTACGTTGTTAACGCACATATCTAAAACAACATAATAGTTATGATTGTTTTAAAAATCGGATGATTCTTTTTGATACACCCCGTATTTTACTTTCCTCTATTATCCCTGTATTTGAGTAAATCAATTCAACGCAACGACAGAACATGCTCGTCACCCTGTGGGGACGAGAATGTGAAGCTCACCCCAAACCATGGTTCATCCACTCCAGAGTGCCGTTACATTGGACTTCAGCTGCGAGCTAGAACTCTGGCCATATAACTTGCAAGACAATCACGAGGGCTCCAAGGACCCACTTCGAATTCCATAGCCGAGGAGAGGCGACGGAGAACTTCGCTGCACTTACCGCCACATCCGCCGGCATTAACGCATATTACGTCACCACCGTACACTCGGCAACAATAGCAGTTTAGTTTCAGCACCATCCACCTTTCGGTACGGTGTTGATTCTGTGTTGCCTGCGGCTCATAAATACTAGGGCGTGATCAAAAGTAATGCCTACGAATTTTTTTATGTTAAAAATTATTAGAGCTTTTTAAATAAAACAAACCTTATTAACATTGTTCATCTTTATTCTTCGTGCCTACCTATTTATCCTGTTGAAGAACACATTTCTTCCAGTGGCAGACAAGTTTGTTGATACCGCCAGTGCAGAAAGTTTGACGTTGTTGACGCAACCACAGCCTCACCTCTGCTTGCACCGCCTCATCACTATCAAAGTAAAGTTCTCAAACGTGTTCTTTAAGTTTCACAAACAGATGAAAATCGGATAGGGCCAAGTCGGGACCGTATGGAGGATGATCGATGACAGTGAACATGCAACTGTACTTGGGCTCGTTCACTATCTATTTTTCACGTGGCTCATCTGCAAATGGGGTTGAATTTCCGCCCCTAATACTGAGTCATATATTGGCTAGCCTTTGAACAGCAGTGAATTGAATACACAATTGTCTATACCACAACCTTGCGCAAAATGAGGTACACTATACAAGTTTAGATTAAAACTTAGAAAGAAAGAAAGAAACACTTCTATCTTTGTGGCCATGCGTATTAAAGTTCACAAATAAATCCGATCTCGATAAATAATAATCGGTGCAATTCGTACACATGGTTTATTGTCTCGCACCTACACACTTTCACGTTGTTCCATCATAGTTTATTCGCTGCAGCTCCGAACTTACCACCACAACGCACAACGACCAAAGACCCACTTTTCCCGCACATATCCCCAGTCCTGGGTCGGGTCACGTGACACTACATTAATAAAAATAATTACTAAACATTGCCACAATTCGTTTAAAATTTTTGTAAAATTTAAATACTTAAACCTAAATACATTATATAATTTTACACACATTTATCACCACATAATTTTATAATTCGTTGCAGTTAAAAAAAACACTTTGCAACGGAACTACGAACGCTCATCAAAACACAAAACAAATATTTTCATGTCCATTTTGCATTACACTATTTTCTCTCTGCATTTAATACATAATTTCATTCTTAAGCATGGAAAATTAAAATCAGAACTAATTTATGACACGCTATGAGATTTACATAATTAGAAATAACTCCATGTTTTGGCACAGTTTCACCCTCTCCCTTCATTTAATGACCTCTTTGCACAAAATATGAGATATACAAATACTTGTCTGGCACTACAAAGATCGACACTGAATGGTGTCTTCATAATAAACTAATGACTTACTTTGCAGTTGTTCTGAACATCTTTATAACTTAATTCTACTATGAAATGTTTGGATTGAAGTACACCAGCCCAACATATTATTTCTGCTGCTGTGCTTTAAATTTAAATGACGAACTACTTGGAAGTGCTCGTTTTCACATGACTTCTATTTCAATGATCCAAGGACTCATTACAAGCACACCCTACATTATTTAATTAAGAACAAACTCATGTACAATAATTATATGCAATTATGTAACCGAGTAATTTAAACCATCTGAAACTGCTGAATGCTGCCTTCTCTTTATCAGGGAAAGATGAGTCTACAATATATTAACTTTTCTTTGTGCTTTTCACATCCCATCCATTTTTTCCATAGCTGATATTTCCATTGCCAGCAAAGCCGTTGTATGGCCATATTATCCCTCGTTAAATTACAAACACAAGGCGTCGGGTTGTTGCAGATGTTGCAATCTCATGTGTGGTCTGCCGTTGTCATATTCGATTACAGCACACTGCTTCTCATGCGCCGCCAAAGTTAAATTACACACCACCATGCTACACGTTACACCTCGGAACCGTCTAGCATCAGGTGGCTGCAGATACGTAGACGTGAATAATAAAGACGTAGAATGTTAACAGCCACTGTTTTAGGAAAAAAGCTTCAAGAGTTTTCACGTAACAAATTCGGAGGCAGTGCTTTTCAGCACACGCTCGTAATTACGCCGTGGTAATATCCATTACACAATCTTCCTGCTCTTAGGCCAGTGAGCGGAGTATAGGCCCTACCATTCCAAAAGTGAGGATCGTTTTGATCTGATGATCTGCGGAACTTTCCTTGCACACCCACAGTCCTGTCATAAGCTTCTTAATCTATGTTGCCGGTATGACGCTAACAGGAGGCAGGAACTGTCGTTTACGGTTCAAGTGCTACAATCTACGAGGGGCGTTTGAAAAGTCCATGCAAAAGTAAAAACTACTTACGTGTGTGGGGTAAGTCTTTTTTTATTTTTCGACATAGTCTCCTTTTAGACTTATACATTTCGTCCAACGCTGTTCTAATTTGTTGATTCCTTCCGAATAATAGGAATTGTCCAAGTCTGTAAAATAGCTATTAGTTGTTGCAATCACCTCCTCAGTTGAATAAAATCTTTGTCCCGCCAGCCATTTCTTCAAATTGGGGAACAAATAGTACTCTGAGGGAGCCAAGTCTGGAGAATAGAGGGGATGTGAAACGATTTGGAATCCTACTTCCATTAATTTTGCGACCACAACTGCTGAGGTGGGCACTGGTGCATTGTCGTGATGGAAAAAGCCTTTTTTGCTGTCCAGTCGCCGGCGTTTTTCTTGCAGCTCGGTTTTCAAACGGTCCAATAACGATAATATGCACCTTTTCCAGATAGTCTACGAGGATTATCCCTGGCGAATCCGAAAAGACAGTCGCCATAACCTTTCCGGCAGAGGAATGGTCTTCGCCTTTTTTGGTAACCCATTCTCCCTTGGCAACCCATTGTTTAGATTGTTTTTGGTCTCAGGAGTATAGTAATGTATCCATGTTTCATGCACAGTGACAAAACGTCGCTTAATGTCCTGCGGGTTCTTCCTGAACAGCTGCAAACCATCCTTGTAACATTGCACACGATTCCGTTTTTGGTCAAGCGTGAGCAATCGCGGAACCCATCTTGTGGAGAGCTTTCTCATGTCCAAATGTTTATGCAAAATAACCCGTTCAATAGAGATGCCCACAGTACTAGCAATCTTACGCACATTAACTCTTCTGTCATCCGTCACCGTATCATGGATTTTATCAATGATTTCTGGAGTCGTAACCGTCACAGGGCGTCCAGAACGTTTAGCATCACTTGTGCTTCTATGGCCACTCCGAAAATTTTGAAACCACTTAATAAACTGTTCTAATCGAAGTTGCAGAGTCACCGTAATGCTTATCAAGCTTCTCTTTAGTCTCTTGACGCGTTTTGCTTTTCATAAAGTAAAGTTTAATGACCATACGAAATTCTTTTTTCGTCCATTTTTTGACAATCACTCGACTTCCTTGATTCACACGAATGCCAAAAACAAGGAAATAGACCAATATGGCTGAAACTTGTTGTGCGTTCTTTCCAAAGATGCTACTAACTAAAAATAACCTCGATACGCGCCGGTGGTGCCATCTCTCGAACTTTTCACGGAATTTTCAAACGCCAATTGTACATGTGTAACAAGAATAAAGATCCTGCCAAGTGTGAGCTTCGTAGTGTAATGTAGTTACTGACTGAAAAAAGTACATCCTACCGAAGTTTACAGACACATAACAAAACAGAAAATGACCGTATGGCGTTATTGTTGGGGAGACCGCATCATAGTTTGTTCAGCTACCTGGTGCAAGTGCTTCTGCTACACACCCCGCCGGCGACTGGCGCGTCTTTGTCATCAAAAAGAAATGTAATGATATGATTAGGACAACACAAACACCCATTCCCCGAGAGGTAAAAACGCCCGTCACGGCCGGTAATATAACCCGGGACACTGCTATCTAGATGCACCAATGATAACCACTACTAGCCCACGAGCAGAGGACAGACAGGTAACAGAAGCTAACAGAAATCCAATGAATGAAGCTGCAGTTCGAAAATGGCGCATTATGTTTAATGGCGGATGAACGATTATTCGTGAGGACGAGCCACCAGAGCGACGTATTGAGAAAAAAGTTCAGCGGGATAGACAGTTAAAGCTTGTGTAAGGGGCAGTCAAATGAGAACGAGACGGGAAAAAGTAAGTAAGCTATTTATTATTTTGAAAGTAATCGCCACAACCGTTAATACATTTGTCCCACTGTGAGACACAACTGCCTTTGCCTACGGAATTATGTTTGTACACAGGCGTACACCTCTTCTTCCGAAGCAAGTCGGCGGTCCGAACGTTTTTCTTCATGGTTCCACAAATACGGAAATCGCATGGAGAGAGATGGGCACTGTAAGGAAGATGTTTCCCAGCGAAACTTCTGCAGCGTAGACGAAACAAGGTAGGCAACATGTGAGCCCGCCCACACTACGCTGCAGAAGTTTCTCTGGAAAGCCCTTACAAATCCTGCATACAGTTTGCATCCCTCCTAATGCGATTTCCATATTTTTGGAGCCCTGAAGAAAGATATTCTCCAGGCAAAAATGTCTACGCCAGGGTTGTTGTTGTTGTGGTCTTCAGTCCTGAGACTGGTTTGATGCAGCCCTCCATGCTACTCTATCCTGTGCAAGCTTCTTCTTCTCCCAGTACCTACTGCAACCTACATCCTTCTGAATCTGCTTAGTGTATTCATCTCTTGGTCTCCCTGTACGATTTTTACCATCCACGCTGCCCTCCAATAGTAAACTGGTGATGCCTTGATGCCTCAGAACATGTCCTACCAACCGATCCCTTCATCTAGTCAAATTGTGCCACAAACTTCTCTTTTCCCCAATCCTATTCAGTACTTCCTCATTAGTTATGTGATCTACCCATCTAATCTTCAGCATTCTTCTGTAACACCACATTTCGAAAGCTTCTATTCTCTTCTCGTCCAAACTATTTATCGTCCATGTTTCACTTCCATACCTGGCTACACTAAATACAAATACTTTCAGAAACGACTTCCTGACACTTAGATCTATACTGGATGTTAACAAATTTCTCTTCTTCAGAAATGCTTTCCTTGCCATTGCCAGGGTATGAATGTAGTTTCGAAGGCAACAGCGAATATTTTATCCATGAAGGCGTTGATCCTCTCGTCTCACAATGACATAAAGATATTAACATTCGTGGCGATTACTTTTGATATATTATGGAGTTTACTTACTTTCTTTGATTGCCCTTTATACTTTCCTGAAATTTCACTATCAGTCTATTATTATGAAATTGTTAAGGGTAATTTGGGCTGCAGAAAAGCGTTTGCTAGGTGGGATCCTCGACTTTTGGTACATGAACATTTGGAGAAACGAATGCAGTGGGTGCAACAAGGATGGCGATGAGTTTCTGAACAACTTCCCCTCCTGTGACGATACGTGGGTATAGCATAAACGTGCAGATAGAAAACGTCAGTCAATGGAATGCCGTCATTCACGATTCCCAATAAAAAATAAATAAAGAAATAAAAAAATAGGCCAAACAAATTCTAAGCACCGAACTGTTATGGTTCCAGTGTTCTGACATCGAAAGTGCGTCCTACTAATCGACTTTATGTATACCGGAGAGACCGTAAAACGCGACAGTCTACTGCTGTCAGATCTTCTACCGATTACACCACGACGTTCAAAAGACTGTTGTGCAGTGGCACTGTGCTTCTTCACGATTTCGCTAGACAGTATATGGGAAGTTTTTGAATAGCTGCTTTAGAGCCTGGACTTGGCTCCGATTTATTACCATCTTTATCCAAAATTGAAGGTTTTTGTTTCTTTTTTTGGCCGGGACCACTATGGAAATGACGACGAACTTAGAGATGACGCTAGTAAGTGGTTCATCAACTTAGAGGCAACTGTGTATACGGCAACTATGTAGGAAACATAACATTAAAGTATGCGCTAAAACAAATTTTCTTTCAGTGTCAGATTAAAAATCTCTGGAGAAACAAACGTACTTCACCGCCGCAAAGACCCTCGTAATATCGGCAACTGACGCAGGAGAAACCGTACTATAATAGAAACAAAAATGACGAGTAAACATGGACCTACAAACGAACCATTTGCCAGACAATTGCGAATGTGAGATTGTGAGCCGCCACTGACTTCCGTAAGGAGGATTATCCCAGTTAGCACGAATGTTTAAAGAGCGATCAAAAAGCTTACGTTTGAGGACGTTGCTGCAACGTAATGCAATGTAGCGCGACTCCGATGTGAGTATACATAAGCATAGACGTCTTTCCGATGTGCATACGGTAACTTTGGAAATGTTAACTACGGCGGCGTTATTACCAAATGTGTCCAAACAGAACCAATTTGCTGTTATTCTGTTCTTGACTGCCGAAGTACAAACACCAGTAGACATCTATCGGAGAATGAATAATGCATATGGGGCAGTATGTCTGTCGAAAACCGTCGTTGTGGATTGGTTCGCCAAATTTCGTTCTCGTCGCGATTCGACACAAGACGCCGGTCGATGTCCCCATATCGCAAATGATATAACACAGAAATTACGCCGACACAAGTGGGAGACACTTCACTACCCACACTTTAGTCCTCATCTCTCCCCATGCGATTATCATACTTATATGGATATGGTGTCTGTTCTTTTAGACATGTCTGAAAGAACAGACATCACTGACGACCTGCAGCCGTCTAGAACGAATTTAGAATTATATATTAACACCTTCAGCTACTGACGGGCGTTGATATATATAAACGGTGAGAGGTGAAAATGTGTGCCCCGACTGGGATTCGAACCCGGGGTCTCCTGCTTACATGACAGAGGGTCTATCCATCTGAGCCACCGAGGGCACAGAGGATAGAAAGACTGCAGGGACTATCTCGCCCTCTCCCCCCACCCCCCCCCACCCCCCTCCGCAAGACCCAAATTCTCGCCTTATATGTCCAGACATTACATTGGTAGTGTCTCTACCAAACACACTCATTACTCGTTTGGTAGGGACACTAGGAATGTAGTGTGTGGACATATAAGGTGAGAATGTGGATCTCGCGGGAGCGTGCGTGAGATAGTCCCTGTAGTCGCACTATCCTCTGTACCCTCGGTGACTCAGATAGATAAAGCGTTTGCCATGTAAACAGGGGATCCAGGGATCGAGTCCCGATCGGCGCACACATTTTCACCTGTCCCCGTTGATATACAGGGTGGTCAGAATATGTGTGAAATGCTTATGGGGATGTTACAGGGCACGTTGTACTGAGACATAAATGTTAAGAAAAAAATTTGATACGTTGCTCCGTTTCCGAGTTATTTAGCGTAGAATTTAGCCAATCAGGGCGTCGCGAGCTCACACTCAAGCGGCCTGCCAGGGGCGGCGTTGCCCAACGAGTGCTTTGTCTCGTTAGCTGAAACTTGAATTTACGCGCGCGACGATCTGATTGGCTAGCTTCAATGCTAAATAACCCGGAAACGGCGCAACGTATCGAATTTTTTTTGTAACATTCATATCTCAGTACAACCTGCTCTGCAACATCCCTACAAGCGTTTCATTTTCTGACCACACTGTATATCAACGACCGTCAGCAGCTGAAGGAATTAATATATAATTCTAAATTTATCGTGTCTTTGGTCTCTTAAATAAGGCCCTGACAGGTCGACGAATGCCGGCCGGGATGGGCGACGGGTTCTAGACGCTACAGTCTGAAACCGCGCGACCGCTACGGTCGCAGGTTCGAATCCTGCCTCGGGCATGGACTGATGACCTCAGAAGTTATGTCCCATAGTGCTCAGAGCCATTTGAACAGGTCGACGATTCCTGTCGGACAAGCATTTGCAGCAGGCAGTTAGAGACTTCACGCAGCACGACACGGTGTTTTAAGAAGTGGGTGTCTTCAGTCTGGTAGGTCAGTGGGATGGTTTTCTCAGTGCTCACAGCGATTCTGCACTGTACTGCCTTCAAACGGAAAGTTTTTGTTCGCCCCTTGCGTTCAGTAAGTAATGCGAAACTTTTTTTTTCTGAAAGCAGGTTGCTTTTATTCGGTATTACAATACACCGTACCCTAACTCTTTTGGCTATGAAACACTGTTTTTCAACATAATCTACGTTCAGTGTGACGGCCTTACGTCGCCTTACCCTGGAGAGTCTTGATACCCGCGTGGTAACACACTATTGGTCGACGACATATTCAACGTCTTGGTGAATCGACAACCTCTCCATCATATACGCGCTGCTTCCTGCTGCGGGCTTTCAAATATTATGTGTGGTGGCCCTCAACTAGGTACCCTCCGACTCAGAGTTGAAATATTAAAAGTTTTGGCTGGTTTCGTTGTCTAGAGGCTGGGATACGTAGTTGCCGCATTACAAGTAAAATGTTGCTCAGTCTACAGTACGCTATATGAATATACACATGAATCGAATGGTCGAAGGTTCCTGTCACTCGGCAATTGTGAATTTTGAACGTAATATAGACGTTTATAAATGAAAGATTGCAATTAAATAAAATCTGCAGGTACTATCTTAACGACTCTGAATGATGAGTACGATAGTAGAAGTACTTTTGAGAATGCGGTATATTTCTACAAAACACTTATTGGTGTCGACGGTCCAGCAATTAAATAAAATATAAGTCGAATAACAGGGAAACAATAGATTCCTACAGCTCGTAATTAGACATGAACAACAACATAGATCGCGAGATATTCACTTCTAAACGCACACTACGTCTTCACTGTAGAAGCCACGGAAATCTCACAAGTGCACAAGTCTGCACTCCGATGTATTTGCCTGCCTCGACCACACGCAAACGCTCCACACTCTCCGCCGCGACCGTGCATCCTTCGCGCCGTCACGTCCCGCACTCTCTCCGAGTCCTGTGCGACCGTTCCTCGCGCCGCACTTTTCCGAAGTCCCATGTCCACTCTCGAAACGATACTCTTCTCCCACTTCCATCAAGTCTCCCCATTCACAAGTGCTGTGATTGACTAGAGCGCTCCCGCCATATCTCAAAGCTAACGCATACTCACATACGTGTTGAAACACATACGAAATGTTGGATTTACATTTAAACAGCTTGAAATTAAATAAATATTCCTATGGCTGGACCATAAACACGCTCTAACACACATTATTAAATACATAAACAAATTAATAGATATATAGAAGCAAAAGTTGGCCAGTAGCCTAATGTCTGTGTGCTTTCTAAAATACAGTAAATAATTTACCAATTTCTTCATGAATAGCGTATTTCGGATATAAACAAAGATATAGATGAATAAATATATTTATAAGCATGCTGCTACCGTTTTTTCGCGAAACTGTGGAGTACTTATGGCCTGACGCCATCAGTAGTAATCGCCACTTTGACGTCCAATAACTCATGTACTGTTCAAGTTACGCCTGTAATTCATACCAATTTGTTGTTGTTGTTGTCTTCAGTCCTGAGACTGGTTTGATGCAGCTCTCCATGCTACTCTATCCTGTGCAAGCTTCTTCATCTCCCAGTACTTACTGCAACCTACATCCTTCCGAATCTGCTTAGTGTATTCATCTCTTGGTCTCCCTCTACGATTTTTACCCTCCACGCTGCCCTACAATACTAAATTTGTGATCCTTTCATGCCTCAGAACATGTCCTACCAACCGGTCCCTTCTTCTTGTCAAGTTGTGCCACAAACTCCTCTTCTCCCCAATTCTATTCAAAACCTACTCGTTAGTTATGTGATCTACCCATCTAATCTTCAGCATTCTTCTGTAGCACCACATTTCGAAAGCTTCTATTCTCTTCTTGTCCAAACTATTTATCGTCCATGTTTCACTTCCATACATGGCTACACTCCATACAAATACTTTCAGAAATGACTTCCTGACACTTAAATCTATACTCGATGTTAACAAATTTCTCTTCTTCAGAAACGCTTTCCTTGCCATTGCCAGTCTCTTTCAAATTCTAAAGATGGCAGGGGTAAAATACAGGGAGCGAAAGGCTGTTTACTACTTTAAGTGTCTCATTTCCTAATCTAATTCCCTCAGCATCACCCGACTTAATTCGACTACATTCCATTATCCTCGTTTTGCTTTTGTTGATGTTCATCTAATATTCTTCTTTCAAGACACTGTCCATTCCGTTCAACTGATCTTCCAAAGTCCTTTGCTGTCTCAGACAGAATTACAATGTCATCTGCGAACGTCAACGTTTTTATTTCTTCTCCATGGATTTTAATACCTACTCCGAACTTTTCTTTTGTTTCCTTTACTGCTTGCTCAATATACAGGTTGAATAACATCGGGGACAGGCTACAATCCTGTCCCACTCCCTTCCCAACCGCTGCTTCCCTTTCATGTCCCTCGAGTCTTATAACTGCCATCTGGTTTCTGTACAAACTGTAAACAGCCTTTCGCTCCCTGTATTTTACCCCTGCCATCTCTACAATTTGAAACAGAGTATTCCAGTTAACATTATCAAAAGCTTTCTCTAAGTCTACAAATGCTAGAAACGTAGATTTGCCTTTCCTTAATAGCTTTCTAAAGACACGTCGATCGACGAAATCGGATGAACCGTTTAGATTTTGGAAATTCGTAGCTGGGTGTTACTTGTATAATTTACAGTCAAATACTGAACTTTAAACTAATAAACATATTGAAAATCTGATTACACCATCAGAATCGTCGTGCAAATAATGATAATGTACATGTTTCTTTTTGAGGTATCGTGATTCATGTGGCTACTATTAATTTCTATACGAACTGTGAAACGTCTGCCATTAAGGTTTCACAAAGTCCGTCATATTTGGCACACCCGTCATGTCTCCTTCATCGACACAGCCATGCGGCCGATTGACCACGTGGTCCGGCCTGGATCCCGGCTAACGTTCGACAACATGCGGCCGCCAACGAGCCGCGGTCCGCCGAGAGGCCCCAGCGCGGCCACGCCAACTCCGAACTTAGAATATTTTCAGGGCTCCACAACTCGCCCGTTACCTCCCACTGCGGAGTGCATCCTTCATTGGGCCAAACAAAAGGAAGTCGTGAGGTGCTAGATCGGACTGTAGGATAGATGAGAAGAACAATGGAATGGTGACGCCTTGCGTTATCAAGGGGAGGGAGAAGTTCGTTTGCATTTTTGTGGCGACGAACACGCTGAAACAGTTTCCTGAGGGTAGGACAATACACTTCAGACTTGATCGTTGCGCCATGGGGGAGACCATCAAACAGAATAACTCATTCAACGTCGCAGAAGAACGTCGCCCTGACTTTATTGGCTGAAGATGCGACTTCGAACGTCTACTTCCGAGGAGAGGTAGTGTGGCGCCACTCCATGGATTGTCAGTTCGTTTCCGGTGCGAAGTGATGAATCCATGTTTCACCACCTGTGACGACGTTCTTCATAAAATTGTCCGGATCAACCTCATAGTGTGGTGTCACCGCCAGACACCACACTTGCTAGGTGGTAGATTAAATCGGCCGCGGTCCATTTAGTACATGTCGGACCCGCGTGTCGCCACTGTGTAATCGCAGACCTAGCGCCACCACAAGGCAGGTCTCGTGATACGAACAAGCACTCGTCCCAGTTGTACGGACGACCTAGCTAGCGACTAGATGTACGAAGCCTTTCTCTCTCATTAGCCGAGAGACAGAATAGCCTTCAGCTAAGTTAATGGCTACGAACTAGCAAGGCGCCATTAGCCTTACAGTGATTGTAATTAAAGTCTCCTGTGTATAGTCAAGAGCGATGTACCACAATGATTGATTAAAGATAAGTATTAATCCAGCTACGTACTTTTCTTCATAGCATTAATTACGTAGCCTGTTCCAGTACTTCACGCCCGTCTGCGTTAGTCTAGCGTGCATTTTCAGCCATCTCGATCTACAAGGTGTTGGCCCAGCTGCCGACACATCACATAGCGCGCAAGCAACTCCGCACAGATGGTGCTTCCTTCTCTTTTTGGTCTCCTGTTAGGCGGCGAGGAACCAAGAGGGCGCACACCTTTGAGTACTGCAGCTGGTGGACGGATGTGTCAGACTGCCAAAAGAGACGTCCAGTTCATAAGCAGGGTGTTTGACTGTGATTCGTCGATCACTTCGAATGAGAGTGTCCGCACTTTTCAACATTCCAAGAGTCACAGCTGGGTGCGGGTGCCGGCGCACAAAAAATCGGACAGCTTTGCGCGATCTTGTTGCGATGATGACAGACGTCTCGCCCAACGACTTACCTTGCTTTTGCTCACTATCAGTTCTACGTAGACATTGTGGAAACGCCTATGAATATCTGCAGTGCCTTGGTTTTCCACCCAAACAAACTCAATGACAGCTGTGTGCTTGGAACGCACTTCCACTACAGACGCCATTTGAAGGCTCCTTTTAGCGCATCGACACATCGGAAGTTCATGAAACTACAGGGACTGAAGCAGGAATATTCCACTTTCTTCCCTAATAAATTCCGCATTTCTTGAACCGAAACTGGCGGAGAAATAAATATGTGCCAATACTTATAAAACGCCACTCGTATTAGTGATGTAATCTGTCCGATACTTCTAGTAAGCCGGAATTTTCACGCACGGCCTACCTTAACAACAAGTACAATACTACCTCAGAACGTAAGTAGTTACAGGCATAGTACACTCGCACCTGTTAAAGGATATATTCCATCAGTCTTCCTCGCATTTGGATGCAATATTGCACTCGTCTCCGCAGCGATTTACGAATTCCTTCACACTCCCCTCAATCACCTCCTAAATCTTGAATAATTTTAGGGTTCTGTTTGGTGCTACATCTACATCTACATCTGCATCTACAGCTACATAGATCTCCGCAAGCCACCGTACGGTGCGTGGTGGAGGGTATTCTGTACCAGTACTAGGGAAAAACGACTGGCCGTACGCCTCCGTATGTGCCCGAATTTCTCGTATCTTTTCTTCGTGGTCCTTACGCGCGATGTATCTTGGGGGTCAGTAGAATCGTTCGGCAGTCAGCTTCAAATGCCGGTTCTCTAAATATTCTGAACAGTGTTTCTCGAAAAGAATGCCGCCTTCCCTCCAGGGATTCCCGTTTGAATTCCCGAAGTATCTCCATAACACTTACGTGTTGTTCGAACCTACCGGTAACAAATCTAGCAACCCGCATCTCAAATGCTTCGATGTCTTCCTTCAGTCACTTAGCTTTCACACCTTTCTGTACACCATAGCACCATCAGCAAACAACCGCAGACTGCTGCCTAACCTGGCCGCCAACGCATTTACGTACGAGGGTCACTGCAAAAGAAATGCACACTATTTTTTAAAAAAATCCATGTTTTGTTCTACTTGTTTGAAAGTTTTACAGTCTGTAGATACATCCTTTAGGAACAATATTTTCGTTTCTCTAAATAATTTCCATTCCTCTCAACTGCCTTGATCCATCTTGTAACCAGCGCCTGTATACCCGCACGGTAAAATTCTGGACCAACCTGTTGGAGTCACTGTTGGGCAGCGTGCACAAGGGAGTCATCATCTTCAAATCTTTTTCCACGAAGAGAGTCTTTCAGTTTCCCAAAGAGATGATAATCACCTGGAGCCAGGTCAGGACTGTAACGCAGGTGTTTCAGTGTTGTCCATCCGAGTTTTGTGATCGATTCCATGGTTTTTTGACTGACATGTGGCCGTGCACTGTCGTGCAACAGCAAAACATCGTGCTTTTGCCGATGTGGTCGAACACAACTCAGTCGAGCTTGAAGTTTTTTCAGCGTCGTCACATATGCATCAGAATTTATGGTAGTTCCACTTGGCACGACGTCCACAAGCAAGAGTCCTTCGGAATCGTAAAACAGCGTAGCCATAACTTTTCCAGCAGAAGGTGTGGTTTTGAATAGTTTTTTTTCTTGGGTGAATTTACATGATGCCGCTCCACTGACTGCCTCTTCGTCTCTGGTGAAAAATGATGGTACCATGTTTCATCACCTGCTACAATTCTTCTAAGAAATTCATCTCTACCATTCTCGTACTGTTCCAAAAGTTCGCTGCATACTGTTTTCCTTGTTTCTTTGTGATCGACTTTCAACATCCTGGGAACCCTACTGGCACAAACCTTTTTTAACGCCAACACTTTCAGTATTCTGCAAACACTTCCTTCCCCTATCCCAACGTAGCGTGACAGTTCGTTCACTGTGATGCGTCCGTCAGCAGTCACCAGTTCGTTAACTCTGTGCACATTGTCTGGAGTGTGTGCAGTACGAGGCCTGCCGCTGCGAGGACAATCCTCAATATTGCCGTTCCCGCTTTCATCACGTAACCTGCTTGCCCACCGACTAACTGTACTGCGATTGACAGCAGCATGTCCATTCACCTTTTGCAACCTCTTGTGGATGTTTCCCACTGTCTCGTTTTCACAGCACAGGAATCCTACGACAGCACTTGGGTTCAGACGAACGTCAAGTGTAGCAGCCATCTTGAAGACATGCTGTGACGGCACCACTCACGGGAACAGGTTGAACTAAGTTTGAAAAAAAGCGGGAAGGATATATCTACACACTGTAAAACTTTCACACATGCAGAATGAAAACTGTATTTTTACAAAAATAGTGTGCATTTCTTTTGGAGTGACGTATATAGAGAACAACGGCGGTCCTATTACACTTCCCTGGGGCACTCTTGAAGATGCCCTTGTTTCTGATAAACACTCGCCGTCGAGGACAAACTGAGTTCTGTTACTTAAGAAGCCTGTGTCACTCATATATCTACGAACTTATTCCATACGCTCGCACCTTCGTTAACAGAGTGCCATGGGGCACCATGTCAAATGCTTTCCGGAAATCTAGAAATATGGAATCTGCCTGGTCCCCTTCATCTAAAGTTCTCAGTATATCTCATCAGTAGAAATATTGGTATGTAATTTTGCGGGTCCGCTCCTTTACCTTTCTTATTTACTGGACTGACCTGCTCTTTTCTCCTGTCGCTTGGGACTCTGTGCTGGGCGAGAGACTCACGATAAATGCAAGCTGAAATATAGGTAAAGGGCCAATGCCGTAGAGTGCTCTTTGTAAAATCGAACTGGGGTTCCATTCGGACCTGGTGATTTGTTTCAAATCCTTCAGTTGTTTCTTTACGCCAGGGATGGTTATTTGTATGACGTCCACACGGAAGTCACTCCGCTGATCAAGTGACGGTATGTTTTCACGGTTCTCCTAAGTGAACGATTACTTGAACGTCAAATTTAAAAGCGATCATTTTTATCAAAACCGTTAGATGTCATAATCAAAGACCATTAAAGTGATAAATCCCCTCTAAACTAATTTCTGTCGAGTGATGAAGGCAGAAGTTAATTAACGTAAGTGATTGCAGTGTCTATCTACTAAAATTCCAAGTTAATTTTTTTCTTCTGGAGAATTACTTAAATGAGTAGTTGAGATTCTTATTGAATGCATGTCGAGCGACAGATGAGAGGGCCAATTTCGGGCTATTAGTTCTGAGGGAGGGGGGGGGGGGGGGGAGATTGGAGGGGGCGCACAGGTCGTTTTCAAAAGTCATTTGACGCTGCCGCCAAGGAAAAGCGAGAGGCAGGTAGAAAACCGCTAAGCTCAGTGCATTATATGAGAGCAGGGCCCAGCAGACAGGTGCCGTATACGCTTTCGCGGATGGTCAGAGTGTTTGCGAACTAAGCAACAGTAGTCTATTGAGTAAAGAAGGACTGTTTTCAACATAGCGTTCCACGGGCACCAGGGAGGCATCGCGACTTTCTCCCACACGCTAATAGCAACAGGGCTTGCAGAATCGTAAAGAACTGAGCGCCCATATTGTGGGAAACGTTGGGCAAGGGCTGTTGAGAGATAAGATCCATGAGGTGAAATTAGAAGACGCCGTTTTGCACCTTTGTGCTCGACAGCGTGGGACCGGCCGCCAGCAGGCTGTCGCCAGGCTAACTGAGGTTGTTGACTACTGCTAAGAAACGGTAAGAGCAGCTACTATTGGCTATTGCAAATAAACTCTGGAGTAGGGGGATGGAGCTCACCTACGCGTACATGGAGGAGGTCTGATTTGCTGGAACATGAAATAGACAGTTAGTGACAGTCAGACGCTACCTGCTTTTGAGCCCCTACACTCATAATTACCGTTATCGGTTACCTATATTAAAACTGAGTAAGAAGGGAGACTGCGCCTTATTAGAACGTATCTAATTGGGCGGCACAAACCTTGTTGCTCGTGATTAAAATCATGATCAAGGCACGCACTCACAGAGGAAGTGTAAAATCTCACTTCTTGCTGGGAGTGGTCAGAAGAGAACACCTTTATCCCAGACACTAGAGATGATGGCGGGCCCTGAGGTGGAGCAGCCTTTGATGCAGGACAAATAATTTACAGTCACTCGTCGGCACTGGTAACTCTAAGAATGATGGTCCGCAAATTGAGATGTAGGAGGCATGCAGAAACTTCAATTTAACGTTAGAATTTTCACTTTTAAATATGAAGTATCTGTAACAGAAATCATAGGATCAACATGCATTCAGGTGGTAGGTGCACCCATCATCATTTCTCTTGTTCTTTCCTCCCTTCTTCGTTAATAATCGATAATTATTGTGTGGCTTCCATGAACGTAGGTGCTTCCCAAATGTTGTGCTGATTCAAACTTATTCATTCCACATCCCCTATCCAACCTTAGCTAAGGTGTTCACATTCAGTTGTGAGCTGTGTTATATTTCATGAACATGACTATTCACTGTCATTTGTGCTCTTTCTGTTTAATGCGAAGTCTACGTGGACTTGTAATAAACATGTCTTTATAGTGTCCATTTGTTTCACTCAGTGGTTTGATGAAGTCCCTATTTTTATCATCTTTGTGAGTTGCACCGCCCAAGTTTCGTGTATATCAGGTCCACCCCTGTTCAATTAATTCATTTCATTAAGCTGTCCATTGCATGACCTTGTTACTAAATTCACGTGATCATATGGGGAGCGATCTGTTTATTAATTAGGTATCATGGTATATATTATTCTGACAGCCACGGGGCTGTGTCAGTTGCTTAGCCGTAACCTCAGACAGTTCTTAAACCGTATCAATGCAGAAGGAGAGTTGTTTATTTCACTTCTCCGATCACCCGAAACAGAAAAATCCAGAGGACTGAGGTAAGGTGACCTCAAAGCAGTCCCTAAATTAATATATCTATGTTGATGTAGGCGTAATTGATCTCTGCAGTATCTATTTCATATTTTATCTGCCCCACCGCCTTCTGGAATCCAATTTATGGAGTGTCACAACACTTTTCAAGCGCAATATTCTCTCATAATGGGTTCTCAATAATTGTAATGGGTATTGTCCTGTAGCAACTTGTGGAGAATGCATAAGATCTTCTTTTTTATCATCATTCGTCTTTGACGGGTTACTATTCTTTCGTTTCATTCACTTGCGGGAACTCTAAAACCCTCTCTCTCTTTCTTTCCTCTCTTCTCTCTCTCTCTCTCCCCCCCCCCCCCCCTCCGCCACACACACTCATTATACGAATGGTGGTGCAAAAGAAGAAACAATGATATTAAACTAATTTTCCGAAAACCAGTAAAATGGAAACGACAAATAATCAAATAATCGTTTAGTAATTGCACGAAATCTTTGAAATTCCGGTACAGAACAAGTTACATCGACCAATAAAATGACTTACCTCTGTTCCCACTCACGTCAAGATTTTCTGCATTGCAAATAATCCACTGCCTTCACAAAAGCTAATTTCACTTTTGTACATCACTGAAAATTACGATACATACGCGTCATGCATCCATAAAGCAGCTAAGAGAATTATACCTTACGTTTAATTCGATAATACAAACAAGCTCTCTGACAATATGCTGAACCATCACAAAAGATAATACACTGCGAGGCATAACCTTGTTATGAAACTGCAGATTCGTTTTCAACGGAGAGCGCCTATTTGGTACTTCGGCGACACGAGCTGTTAGGCGTACGACAAGCAGTTCGGTCAACAAGCTTTTGCCCGGAATGTGTCGTAAAAGCATAAAAGCGTTAGGCTACCGCGGGATATTTTGTGGTGCAGCACCTGCGTGTAACGAAGTGCCCCAATTACGCCGTGAAGCTCTTCTGACATGGCATTATAAAAGGAGGAACGAGGTAGTAACAGCACACACAAAACAAGTTTACAGCTTTTGTGTCTGTATTTTGTAAATATTTATTTATGGATCCCAGTTAATTTCATATATTTAAACAATAAATGAAAGAATCGCTGCATATTTTTTAAAAATGGTTTCTAAAGGATGTATAAAGAGGTAGCATAAGCAACGAAACTGATAAAACAGTTTTCAAGATTATTAAATAAAACCGTATTCCTTCATATTGCATATGCTATAGTTGTCTATTTCTAATAACATGGATGTAAATTGTGAACTTCATTGTACAGTGCTCCGATGCAAAAAACATATAAGCATTATTAATGAAATCACACTGGCCGAGGTAGGTGTGCCTTAAGGAATTAAAATAGACGTGGAATTTTACCGTCATGCCGAGAAGTAAAGAAGTGCGTGTTTTTTTTTTTTACTATATACTACATGTATCTGACAGTCAGTGTGTCATTACTGTTTACATAATTTAGAATGACGTACTTAAAATCAGTCAGAAAAACATTCAAAATTCTACCGACATTAAAAATATTGTACCAACCTAATTCAGAGCGCACATGATCTAGCCAATAAAACATTCATATATGATGGCGATGAGCACAATTAATTTTTTAAACTTATAAAGTAGTATGAATAGAATTCGCCGTAGAAGTTTGGCAGACATTTGTAACAATTCGTAAAAAGTAACAAAGTTTCAATTACTAGTAAAATGAAACTCTTCCTTCATATCTTTCAACAGGCGTTATTTACTCAATTTCAGTTTTCTGCTTTTTGACCATATCCAGCTGACAAATGTATTACTGCGAATTAATTAATGTGACAGAGATAGAGATATTACGTGGTACAGAAGTTAATACATTTCAGTTTGTGAAATTAATGTGAAATGGAAATTGCAGAGGAAAAGATTCCGCTACCTCTTGAAAGGAAATTGAATTTGCTGTTTCGTATTGTCATTTTCACGATCATTCTTAAATTTATAAGTTATATATAATTTAACATAAAGGGTGAAATATGTCGCGGAGATTGAAAACTCTGATTTTGTGTCTCACTTTTACTGATTTGTAGTATTTCAGCGGTGTGATATTTATTTTTTAGTTTTGTGAATAACATTACATTACAGATCATGAGCATAGTGTTCTACGAGTCTACGCCCGGAAAAGGCTGAACCTTCTCTTGTCAGTATGTTCTCTGATAATCAGGAAACACAGATATCTCGTAATGCATGAGCGACATATAAATTACTTCCAACTGAGCTTCCAATGATCCTAAACATCGAACTTTGTTTCCATATGTTTCGTTTTGTCTGGAATAATGTAGGCCAAACATGAAGTTAATATTATGGGAAGGGAAGAGGGAGCAGATAAAGATAAGATGGGAGAAATTAATACCGAAATGGGAAGAAAGGAGATTTATGGCGCAACTTGACTAAAAGAACGGATAGGCTGATAACACACAACATGAATCATCAAGAACTCACAATTCGGTAACGGGGGGAAGCGTGAGGGAGAGAGGGGGGGGGGGGAGGGATAAAATTAGTATAGGAAACCGGGGCTCGAATACATTAATCAGATTCAAATGGATGAAGTTATGCACAGATTAAGGTACTTGCACAGGAAAGACTAGTGTGGAGAACACTATAATAACACCACAATAACAGCACTAATATGTAGACCTGTATTTCCAGAGTTCCAATTACTGAAATTTTGGCAGCAATTGGCATTGTCATTATAGTGAATTATTGATGTACCGACAAGGTAAATAAATCCACCTCTCTGTACTGTTGAAACACTAAAGAAGACTGTTGCACTCTAGAGGAAATTTCGTTCTTTATTCCATATCGGAAAGTGTACAAGCTTTTGTCACTGATGGCTCTTACACAATGTTGAATATATAATGGATAGGTTTTTTCTTTTAGTATGCAATATTAGCTGTGAGATCATAGTAATAAGCACTAGTGGAATAGACACGCTTCGTCGTTCATAATTATGATAATGGAACATGATGTGAAATACGTATAGGGGCTACACTATCAATAAATGTTGTTTGTCTGAAAATACCAAGCATATGTTTTTACAGTTCCGTACTTCAACAGGTAAAAACGGAACCCACATACTTGATTACTTTGATGTCTGTTTGTCTGTCTGACAGTTAAAAACCCTTGTCCTCAGGAACGAGTAGAGGTATAGAGTTGAAATTTATCTCTCAAACGAAGGTCTACAGTGTCTTGGCGGTGTAATAAACGTAAGTTTCAAAAGATATGGTCATATAGGTCACATTTTGATATTCCCAAATTCACTCATTAAAACACATATGGGACATCTTGTTGACCTAGAGTCATGAAATTTGGCAAGAAACAAGATTTACTGATCCAAATAAATAAAAAATTTCGAAAAGTGTTAATTTGTAGTTACATCAGACGAAAAAATTAATACATTCTCGAAAGTTTTGGAATCCCGGGCACAGAAGTCTTGCCAGTATCAATGTGGATAACAGAAAGAATCGTCAAGACTCTCGATTCCCAGGTTGGATGAAGTGTCTGTATGCATTAACTTTGTACAGAACCCTCATAGAGTGAGGCCCAGCCACTTTTATTTTTTTTTTTAATGTTAAGAGCTGGGAAATTTTCAGAACAGTTTACATGCCGTGTTGTTAAGGCAACTTTATTTTGGTAGAATATTAAGTGTTTAAATAATATATTCAACTGGCGAGTAGAACTAAGTGACCAGCACAGCCTGTCAGCTCTGTTTACCATATTTTGTAACTGGCGGACTGTTTATGTAAGAATTATTGTTGAAACCTGACCATAAAAATTAAAGACAGTAGTGGGCTGAGGGGGAAAAATCAGGGTTAAGGTACCTGATTGCTTGTCCGGAAATGTCTGTAAGTGGAGATAATTATGCATCATACACATTTGTGCAGCACAGGCTGTATCAGTGTACTCGTATTATTTAGATTTATGCAGAAGATTTGCTATTATACTTATGCACTTATCAGTAGGTTTATTTCTGTATCATTTCACAATGTCAAATGACACCTGTTATGAGATGAGTCAGATTGGTGTATTTTTAATTTTATTAAACCCCAGAGCTGTGGAGTTTCCCACACCGAACTTAGATTTTAACTGACACTTCTTTTTTATGTTCCATCTAGTTCTCTCATTTACAAGTATCAAGAAGCAAGGAAGTTCGACAGTATTGGGCTTCAATGTGTAATTTAGGTAGCCAGGTGCTATTCCGTTAGAATTGTTGAGATCCTTGGCAGACTCAGCTTCGAGAAACCTGTTCCACTGGGTGTGCAAGATATATTAAAAACACGTGAAATACTCTCAGACTTCAAGAAGAACGTAATAATTCCAACTCCAAGGAAGGCAGGTGATGCCTTGTGTGAATACTATTCAACCATAAGTTTAATATGAGTGAGTCATGGTAACAAGATATTGGAACGAATTATTTAGAGATGAACGGAAAAACTGGTTGATATGTTTGACTCCACTAGGGAGACGTGTGGTAATACTGACATTACGGCATGTCGTAGAAGATACATTAAAGAAAGGCAAATAGCATTTGGAGATTTTGAGAAAGCTTTTGACAATGTTTACTGGAATACACTGTTGTAAACTCTGTAGGTTGCAGGGATAAAATACAGGAAGTGAAAAGTTACGTAAAACTTATACAGAACCCACTGTAATTATAACAGTTGAAGGACGTGAAAGGTATGTAGTTGTTAAGAAAGGAGTGAGACAGGGTTGCAGCCCATCGATTATTCAATTTTGGAGATATAATTAAAATACCGTAAGAAAAAATAAAAACTTTGAGGAGGAGGAGGAAGAGCTTATGGACACTCATCGGTGAGGTTCTCAGCGAAAAAAATTGAGGTTTGCCGATGACACAGTAATTCGGTCAGTTACAGCAAAGTCGTTGGAAGAGCAGTCGAATGAAAAAAGATTATAAAACAAATATTAACAAAAGTAAAAAGAAGGGTAACGGAATGTAGTTCAGTTACATCAGAAGACGCCGAGTCTATTAGATTAGGAAATGAGGCACTTCAAATATTATGATTTTAGCTATCTGGCAGCAGAATAACTAACGATGACCGTAGTAAAGAAGGTGTGCAATCCAGACTTGCAATAGTCAAAGAATATGTAAAATCATACCACTGTGGGATGGATGAACCCATTTATGAAAAGAAAAGAATTTTGTCAACTGCTAATGCAAATTTAGTTGTTAGGAAGTCCTTTCTGAAATGTTTTGAGTGTAGCGTTATAAGGAAGCTCAACGTGGACGATAAGCAGATCAGACAAGAGGACAATTTATATGTTTGAAATGTGGAGCTGTAGAGGAATGCTGAAGATAAAATGGGTAGATCAGATTACCTGGACCACTGAACGATAATTTATGGCTTATTATTACCGAAATTTGTTCCTTTCTAAGATTTATCACGAAAAATCGGTGGTATAGTAAGCATTCATATCCTATGCTTTATATTACATAATTACTGGAAACCTATATAAGAAAGGCTGCACTATACATACAGTAACGTCAGTAGCCCCTTCATTTTCTGTGCGCCACAGACTTTTTTGATTTTCTAGACAGTGCCCTACAACGTGACAAATGAGAAGAAACATTAGATCATTGATTGGTAAGACACATAACAAGGCTTATTCAGACCAATGTATAGTTCTTGAAATGTTCAAGATCTGACATAGCGCGCGCATTGGGCACCAGTGGCTCACCGATTTGCGTCTATCGCAGGCGCAAAAGCTGTCTTTGTTCGTGCAAGTGTAACAGCGAAGCGCACAGTTCACAATTCACTGAATATTAAACTCCATCTTTCTGCAGTTCATATTAGTACGGTGCACTAATTTAAATGTTTTATCCGGGTCTGCAGGTAGCCTTCAAAATGGCGACTGGAATGGAGGTCCGTTGCAAGCAGAGAGATGTCGCTGCGTTTCTTTTGTCGCAAAACCCACAACATCGCAGAGGTTCATAGGCGCTTTCAATAATGCCTGCGGTCACTTGACAGTGAAAACAGCACGGCGAGTCGTCGGGTGAGGCTTCTGTGATTATCGCAAGGTTGCGAAAACCAGTACTATGTCCCGCGTGCCGGCTGAAAGGGCGGACAGTCTCATTTGAAGCGATATATGGATCACAAACACCTCGCTGCGCAACTACACGGCTCTGTTGGTAGTACTGACACATTCGTCCACTAGTTGGGGTACTCAAACGTGTGGGCGCCTGCTGGACTTCACGAAGAGTAGGGTCATTCCATGGTGACTAACGTAACATTTTTCAGTGACAACAGACATTTGAACCCCTCCCTTTTGGCAACAGTGATTGCTTTTTTTCAACTTTTATACTACACATGATAGGTCGACTTCCAGGCTTCTTTGAGAGTTTCACAAATTGCCTATAAATACAATAGTCTATTTATAGATAAAATTTAAAATAGTGTGACAAACGTAACATTCGCGTGACACTTTAAAAACCAACTGATGTTGTAACAGCTTTCGTCAAGTGCCAATGCTGTTTAGTTTCACCCTTAATATATGTACTCTACCTTACTTCTTACCAGCTGCTTATTGCTGTGTGGCTAATTATTAGGTGGAGGCAGGAAGATTTTATCAGTAAGGTGCCGTGACAAACGTAACGCAATGTTCATAACTATTAACTTTATTTCAAAATAAGCTACAGCCTTATGATTGAAGCACATGTGTAAATACAAAGCATACAGCATTGGATAAATCTCATATAGCCTCACTGAACTTGAAATGACCACGATGATTCAGTGGGCATGTTGGTGATCGCAGTTTCTTCACAATGTCACTCTTGTGATACATAATTTGATCCTTTTTGTCAGGCCATTTATATGTAGATGTGCCAGCAGGAATCATTACAGACACTTGAAAAGAATTAGAATCCTCAGTATCCACTCCAACAACTTCTCCAGGATACCTCTGATTATCATCCTGAACAATGCACCAGTCATGTACAGATAGTTCTATAGAATCAGAATTACCAAATCTTAGGACATTGCTAACGTCTTCACTACTTTCTTGGGGAATACTGCTATCTGAATCATGAAGACTGACAGTGTAAAATCTTACACTATCAGATATGGCAACCACATCTTGTGTTTTCATACAACAAAACCTGCAAATTCCTACTCGTTTCACACGGTGCGCTCCCTTGATACCTTGGACAGGAGCTACATGTTTAAAAAAGTTACTCAGTTCACGTTTTTCTTCTTGCATGTCACTCTCGGCGACAAACAGTGCCTGCACATTCAAATTACCAGCAACAAGAACATCATAGAACTCTCTAGCATTCGAAATATGCTCGTCACCTTGGAGGACGCACTTCCACACATATCTTTTTGCGACAGCACCCGCACCATCATGTGCGCCCTTACCATGATACGATTCAAAAAAGTTCCAAGCAGAATATTTTGGGCACGCTGACATAGCTGCCATGGAATACCTGTTCTTGAAATGACTGGCTGCTCCATCACTCCATACTGTAAATTTTTTAACTGTCTCAAAGTGCTCTTCAAAATGTGTTATGATGGCTTTGTTGAAGATCGGTACTTCTGCAGATGTGTGACTGGTACAATCTGAAATTACAGCGTAACACTGATGCTTGACATCCTCAGTAGAATCTGGTCGATGATGTATGACTGCAGTATATATTGTCACAGCACAATCGTTGTTCCAGTCTGCTGCCATTACTTCATTCTGGTGTCTTATACAATAGTTTTCAGCTTAGTCGGTTTGCAGTATCACACTTCCTGGCTGGAGAGAGTCTTTTTGTTTCTGCAGTTCAGATGCCTGTCAGTATATGTTATATAGGTGTAATTTTACTTTCTGTAGTTGAGATGTTAGTTCATCTGTTGCTTCAAGAAGATTCCATTCTTGCTTCACAATTGCACCCCTTCTATCCCACTGAGTGACTTGAATCTTGCAGTTCTCAAGTTCTTCAGTCGTCTGTTGCACTTTGAACTCCAAGGTGTCTACTAATTGTTCGGAAGGTAAGCACAAGTGACACATTCCTATCATACAGTTTTTGTTATGCATATCACACACAATAGAACGTACAAATCCATTTGTGGATGTTTCTGCACTTGTGTACAAATGGATCTGGCGAAGAAGTGATTCAAAGATCTCACAGTATAAACAACAACACACTTCTTGTCTCAAAGAGCCAAACAAGTCAACATGTGGTGGACGCTATTGGCAAAACATTGACAATCCTATTTTCACATCAGGGTACTTTTCTTTAAACAAAAAGTGGGCCTCCCTCAGGTTGAAATTCATCAGCCTCTTTTGCATGCTTGTCTTTGTCTTTGTTTGTGCATCCCTGAGAACTTTCACATCTTTCTTACCAGGCAGCTGGCGTGAAATTGTATCACTGCATAAGAAAACTTGCACAAGTTGTTTCGTTTCTTCAGTGATTGCAGTTGACCTATGTCTTGACACTGTGTCACACAGAGAGACGCTACATAAACTTGTTGAAAATAATTTCGTTATCACTTTTCTTCGTTTCCGAGGACTGCTGGGTAAAGCTTCATTCACTTTTCTGACAGCTCTTTGTAGTGACCGAGCACTTTTGTATGGCGATATTTCAGACGAACTTGTTGGCATTGTAGGGGATGCTGTTTCGTCAGAAGCCTGTTTTCGGCGTTCTCTCATTCTTTTCATACGGATTCTTGAAGCTTCCCTCTCCTTTTGTTGAATTTTCTTATTACCTTTCCTACGTTCTCGGAGTTTCTTCATATTTTCACGTGCTTTCTGTCTTTCCATTTCCTTCTTCTGTGGATCTTGCTTAGCTCGACTTCTTCTTTTCCGTTCTGCTGGTGTCATTGGAGCCATTGTGGCCAATGATGCACGTTTCAACTAATTTTCCTACCAAAAAAAGTAGGCTATTAATTGTCATAAATATTTTATACGTTATTTTTGACACACACTAACATTGTCTCTTTGAAATTAAATCGTAAAATTAAGCTGTTATTTCCAGTGAGGCAGATAAAATGTCAGTATAGCTAGTGACTAACGTAACAAATAATAGAGGTTACGTGAGTCACAAAATACCTGTTACGTTTGTCACGCCTACTATTAGAGTTTGTAGAAGCATATTACGCATCCCCTTTCTCAGTATGCTATATTGGATGTCTGTCCAAATGTCTACGGATACAATAGCTCAAAAATACTGAAATCACAGTACAAATGTGAAAAAATTGCGTGGTTGGTGACTAACGTAACACCGACGTCAAAGGTACTATGATTATTATCTGCCCACACCATAATGGTCAATGGGTTGTGAAAACCTACATTAATTGACAGGGGAGTTCGCCATATAGCATGCCAAATGTAAAATATGTTTAATATAAGAGCAAAGACTTACGTTTTAGTTCACTGTAAACTGCCAATAATGGCTTCTGTGCAAGGCAATGCTACTGTTTATATTCCGGCTTCTATTGCATAGCTCGCGCTAAGTTTATTGTTGCAGTGTTGCCAAATTCAGAAACTACACATTCTGAGCTTTAATATGACTTGCTACACGATTAAGTGGAAGAAAATTTTAATTATGACAAAAATGTCGCATTTCTGTGGAATTACCTAGTAAGATGATGCTAGAAGTCGTTCTGTTCAGGAACATGGAATGTAAGATACATGTTGTTGTTGTTGTTGTGGTCTTCAGTCCTGAGACTGGTTTGATGCAGCTCTCCATGCTACTCCACCCTGTGCAAGCTTCTTCATCTCCCAGTACTTACTGAACCTACATCCATCTGAATCTGCTTAGTGTATTCGTCTCTTGGTCTCCCTCTACGATTTTTACCCTCCACACTGCCATCCAATGCTAAACTTGTGATCCCCTGATGCCTCAAAACATGTCCTACCAACCGAGCCCTTCTTCTAGTCAAGTTGTACCACAAACTCCTCCCCAATTCCATTCAATACCTCCTCATTAGTTATGTTATCTACCCATCTAACCTTCAGCATTCTTCTGTAGCACCACATTTCGAAAGCTTCTATTCTCTTCTTGTCCAAACTATTTATCGTCCATGTTTCACTTCCATACATGGCTACACTCCATACAAATACTTTCAGAAATGACTTCCTGACACTTAAATCTATACTCGATGTTAACAAATTTCTCTTCTTCAGAAACGCTTTCCTTGCCATTGCCAGTCTACATTTTATATCCTCTCTACTTCGACCATCATCAGTTATTTTACTCCCCAAATAGCAAAACCCATTTACTACTTTAAGTGTCTCATTTTCTAATCTAATTCCCTCAGCGTCACCAGACTTAATTCGACTACGTTCCATTATCCTCGTTTTGCTTTTGTTGATGTTCATCATATATCCTCCTTTCAAGACACTGTCCATTTCGTTCAACTGTTCTTCTCCATGGATTTCAATGCCTACCGAGCGAGGTGGCGCAGTGGTCAGCACACTGGACTCGCATTCGGGAGGACGATGGTTCAATCCCGTCTCCGGCCATCCTGATTTAGGTCTTCCGTGATTTCCCTAAATCGCTTCAGGCAAATGCCGGGATGGTTCATTTGAAAGGGCACGACCGATTTCCTTCCCTCATACGAGCTTGCGCTCCGTCTCTAATGACCTCGTTGTCGACGGGACGTTAAACAGTAACCTGCTCCTCCTCCTCCTCAATGCCTACTCCGAACTTTTCTTTTGTTTCCTTTGCTGCTTGCTCAATATACAGGTTGAATAACATCGTGGAGAGGCTACAACCCTGTCTTACTCCCTTCCCAACCACTGCTTCCCTTTCGTGCGACTCGACTCTTATAACTGCCATCTGGTTTCTGTACAAATTGTAAATAGCCTTTCGCTCCCTGTAATTTACCCCTGCCACCTTCAGAATTTGAAAGAGAGTATTTCAGTCAACATTGTCAATAGCTTTCTCTAAGTCTACAAATGATAGAAACGTAGGTTTGCCTTTCCTTGATCTTTCTTCTAAGATAAGTCGTAAGGTCAGTATTGCCTCACGTGTTCAAACATTTCTACGGAATCCAAACTGATCCTCCCTGAGGTCGGCTTCTACCAGTTTTTCCATTCCTCTGTAAAGAATTCGCGTTAGTATTTTGCAGTTGTGACTTCTTAAGCTGGTAGTTCGGTAATTTTCGCATCTGTCAACACCTGCTTTCTTTGGGATAGGAATTATTATATTTTTCTTGAAGTCCGAGGGTATTTCGCCTGTCTCATACATCTTGCTCACCAGATGGTAGAGTTTTGTCAGGACTGGCTCCCCCAAGGCCGTCAGTAGTTCTAATGGAATGTTATCTACACCCGGGGCCTTGTTTCGGCTCAGGCCTTTCAGTGCTCTAGCAAGCTCTTCACGCAGTATTGTATCTCCCATTTCATCTTCATCTACATCCTCCTCCATTTTTATAATATTGTCCTCAAGTACATCGCCCTTGTACAGACCCTCTATATACTCCTTCCACCTTTCTGCTTTCCCTTCTTTGCTTAAAACTGGGTTTCCATCTGAGCTCTTGATATTCATACAAGTGGTTCTCTTTTCTCCAAATGTCTCTTTAATTTTCCTGTAGGCAGTATCTATCTTGCCCCTAGTGAGATAAGCCTCTACATCCTTACATTTGTCCTCTAGCCATCCCTGCTTAGCCATTTGGCACTTCCTGTCGATCTCATTTTTGAGACGTTTGTATTCCTTTTTGCCTGTTTCATTACCTGCATTTTTATATTTTTTCCTTTCATCAATTAAATTCAATATTTCTTCTGTTACCCAAGGATTTCTACTAGTCCTCGTCTTTTTACCTACTTGATCCTCTGCTGCCTTCACTACTTCATCCCTCAGAGCTACACATTCTTCTTCTATTGTTTTTCTTCCCCCCTATTCCTGTCAATTATTCCCTTATGCTCTTCCTGAAACTCTGTACAACCTCTGGTTCTTTCAGTTTATCCAGGTCCCATCTCCTTAAATTCCCACCTTCTTGCAGTTTCTTCAGTTTTAATCTACAGTTCATAACCAATAGATTGAGGTCAGAGTCCTCATCTGCCCCTGGAAATGTGTTACAATTTAAAACCTGGTTACTAAATCTCTCTCTTACCGTTATATAACCTATCTGATACCTACTAGTATCTCCAGGATTCTTCGATGTATACAATCTTCTTTTATGATTCTTGAACCAAGTGTTAGTTATGATTAAGTTATGCTCTGTGCAAAATTCTACCAGACGGCTTCCTCTTTCATTTCTTAACCCCAATCCACATTCACCTACTATGTTTCCTTCTCTCCCTTTTCCTACTCTCGAATCCAGTCACCCATGACAATTAAATTTTCGTCTCCTTTCACTACCTGAATAATTTCTTTTATCTCATCATACATTTCATCAATTTCTTCATCCTCTGCAGAGCTAGTTGGCATATAAACTTGTACTACTATAGTAGGCATGGTCTTCGTGTCTATCTTGGTCACAATAATGCGTTCACTATGCTGTTTGCAGTAGCTTACCCGCACCCCTATTTCTTTATTCATTATTAAACCTACTCCTGCATTACCTCAATCTGATTTTGTATTTATAACCCTGTATTCACCTGACCAAAAGTCTTGTTCCTCCTGCCTCCGAACTTCACTAATTCCCACTATACCTAACTTTAACCTATCCATTTACCTTTTTAAATTTTCTAACTTACCTGCCCGATTAAGGGACCTGACATTCCACGCTCCGATCCGTAGAACGACGTCCTCTTGAGTAGTCCTTGCCCGGAGATCCGAATGGGGGACTATTTTACCTCCGGAATATTTTACCCAAGAGGACGCCGTCATCATTTAACCATACAGTAAAGCTGCATGCCCTCGGGAAAAATTACGGCTGTAGTTTCCCCTTGCTTTCAGCCGTTCGCAGTACAAGCACAGCAACGCCGCCTTGGTTCAAGAGCCACATGTTTGTCTGGCCTCTCAACAGATACCCCTCCGTTGTGGTTGCACCTACGGTACGGCCATCTGAATCGCTGAGACACGCAAGCCTCCCCACCAACGGCAAGGTCCATGGTTCATGGGGGGGAAGATACATGTATCAAGGAAAAATTGACGTATTCAGAAGACAAGAGGAGGGAACTATCATTGACATACTGGGAGTAAGTGAATTGAGGAGAACAGGCATAGGAGAATTTGCTTCAGATGGTCATGTGGTATGTTATCCTGGACAAGAGAATGATAGAATCAACGGAATAAAAGAGTAAGAAAGCTATTATGCGATTCAACAATAAAAATGACAGACGATGTCCATCACATTTCAAGGAAAACCCCTTAACTTAGCAGTGACTGAAGGTTACGTGCTGTGAGGTGTCGTTTGTGGTCGGAGCATATCCGTAGGAAGCACAAAACCAAGTTCTGATGCTCAACTGAATGAGGAAGCGTCCAAATGATCATGCGAATTAAGTGAAAACAAGGATACTGTCACAACACGGAGAACTTCTTATTCAAACGAATATTAGTAGAGGTGGCCCAATTAAGCCTGATGTAAGTGAGTATTACACTATTCACGTACTACTACTACTACTACTACTACGTGATCAGGCCCAGTGGACCGTACGCATCTATAAGTTTCCTCCTCCACTGTGTTCTCTCCATTGCTGCTATCCGCCATCCGTTCACATCTATTGACACTTGGTTTAAATCTTCATAGAGTCCATCCTTCCAACGCTTCTTGGATCTCCCTGGGGGTCTCTTTCCTGTAGGTGTGAAATCCAGGAGCTTCCGAGGCCATCTGTGATCCTCCATCCGCGCCACATGGATTTGGCTTTGACAGTTCGTGGTATGTTGGGCTGCTGGTATAGTTCCTCAAGCTCTTGGTTGTATCTGATCCTCCATTCCCCTGTATCTGCATCCAGAACCGACCGAAGATCTTCCGAAGCACTTTTCTCTCAAAATCAAGGATCTTACGGAAGTCCTGTTTCCGGATACTCCATGTCTCACAGCCATATAGAACAACAGGCTGGATCAGGGTTTTGTATAGTCGAATCTTGAACTGTCTGGACCGAAGCAGTTGTGCTAGGCTGTGATAAGATCGGTTTCCTGCTTGTATTGTGGCATTGATTTCTGCTTCACATGACGAGTTCTCAGTGAAAAGTGCCCCTAGGTATTTGAATTCTTGCACTCTCTTGTAGGACTGGTCCCAACCTGCAGTGATTGTAGATGATGAGCAGTCTGACAATAACCACGCGTCATAACGAGGTACTCTGTTTTGGCTTCGTTTATGTTTAGCCCAAATTTGCTGGCAGTCTCCATTAGTGTTTTCGTCATTTGCTCCAACTCCTCTTCCGACCTAGAGAGTAAATAGATGTCGTCTGCATAGGCTAAGTATGGCAGTCTCTTTCCTTTGATTTCAATCCCTTCGTTCCCTTGGAAGGTCTCGCGTACGATCTTCTCGAGGGCAAAGTTGAACAGGATAGGGGACAACCCATCTCCTTGCGTGAGACCTGTCACAATTTCAAACTCTTCAGTTACGCGATTTCCCATCTTCACCTTTGCACGTGTTTCTTTCAGACAGATCTTTATCAGATTGATGAGATACACTATTCATATAAATACGTTAAATTAATCGAAACAAATGGACAGGATATCAAATAGGTTTATTGACTTTGAACATGAAAGTTACCCGCCGACATCTTAAAATGGGCGGCTGGCAATCGACCAAGGGAATATAACCTTGCCATGGGTGGCTACGGAGGATAAAACACAATTACGTTAATATCTGTCGGAACGGCCAGTGACGGCATGGTTGTTAATTAGGTGTGTAAAGCACACAGAAACATAGTAGCAAACGCCGTAACATTGTCAAAAAAACACACTGAGACCGACAAGCTGGATGCGTGAGCTTAAGAGCGCATACTCGGCTCCTAGAGGGAGCTGCTACTACGGCCAAAACGACGTGCTATTTTACCAACCGGGCAGTGCGTAATTCAGGGCCGGTCACGGCGTGCCAAACTTAACGCGTGCAGCGTGCGCGGCCCCTCTGAGGGCCAACGCCTGGTCTCGGCTTTTCTCGGTCCTTCTCGTTAGTATACGGAAAACCGCGACATTCCATTTAGCATTGCGGCGTTGCGTTTTTCCGTCGGCACAACTGTCTTGAGTTTGGTAGAATCGTGCTATCTGCGCGGTTTAATCTCCGCTGTTTGCTCGGGGTATGAAGGACGTTTACAGATCCAGTGGTTGTTTGCACAAAACGAGGTAATCTAGCGATCTATCGTCGCAGTCCTTTAAAATGAATGGGAATGGCAAAAGAGACGGATGAGAATTCTCAATCTGCATAAGCGACAGGTACTGCCCATTTCCTATGAAGTGACATTACAATAACACGTAGAAAGAATTTAAAGATACATTTGACAATGAAAGAGCAAAAAATTACAACGATAACAGATGAGATTCATTGTTCTGTGCATCAAGCCACACTTTTTTTCTAAATTTGTATACCTGGAGCACATGAGGGAATTGGTGGCGCCAATAGTAAAATTTCTGAAGTCGCACGCATTATTCCATTGTCAGTTGCAACAGCTATTAGTGCAAAAGGACGAAGAGTATGGAGATTTCAAATACCACTGCAAAGTATGTTGGTTAATTCTAAGAGCATGCCCAGAACGGTTTTCAATTAAAAACTCGCTGTAGTTGACTGTGAAAGAAAAAGAACTGCAAGAAAGAAAATTAGAACATCCGAAATCGGTTGCAGACTTCGCATCTTGAGTGGACTTGACTGCACACCGCATTTAAAAAGAAAATCGCGCTGTGGAAGCGATACATACTGAGAAAGACACTCCAGTTAGCCCACTGACGTTAAATAAAACGCAAGGCTTGAATGATTCATTGTGGCCTTCAAAGAATTACAGGAATACAATTTCAAAAGATTCTGAGGACACTGTCAATATTTCATCCGTTTCTGGTCAGTTTTTGAGACTGTTTGCCGTTTCATTTGAAAGCGCCCCTGTGCATGAGCAAATTTAACGGATCGACCTGCAAGGTAATTACAATTTTAGCGAAAAGTCTTTTCACGATGCAACTGTCCAGGACGTTCACATTGCTTTTCTCAGGTAGATTTTCCAAGTCATTGTAATGTGATTGCAAAAGTGCTTCAATATTTCGTAGACACATATGTGTGAAAGACCTTTTTCGGTTATGAAATTAAGTAAGTCACGATTACGCAACAACTTGAGTGCAAAACTCTGTGAAATTGTCTGCGTCTGTCCGTATGTCGACAATTTGTGCCAGAGAGAAACTATATTATGTCTTCAACGTGCCATAAACAATTAAATAATACTAAAAATTAGTTCTGTTTGTGACCTATGTTGTTGAGGAATGTGAAATATAAAAAAAAACAAGGAGTACGCTGTGTGACTGTACTGCCATTTAAATGCGGTGCTTTACCTGTTTCCCCCCTTTCCCCCTCCTCGAGCTCAGACAGCGTGGCATGACCGGTAGGGGAAGTGTGAAGAGAGGCTGAGGGCTTTGGCACTCGTGCACGGCCGCTACCCGTGAGCCCAGATCTTGGCCACCGCTGGGTAAATACACGGACGCGGCGGCAGAGGGTGGAAGATGTGGTTTCAGCCCTCCTTTTGTACCTACTTGTTAGAGCTGAAGTACAGACATCCTTCCAGCGGCAGCAAGGCTCATCTCATCAGTCACCTCTCCGACCTAGCCGGAAGTCTTTACCTGAAATGAAGTGTTCACTCTACAGCAACCTGACAAGAAGTGTGTTCTCCAACAGCCATCTGAAACTCGGCTGTTTTGCTGTCAGTAATGGAGTTCCAATGAATGAAAAATATCTAACTGCGGTAAACAATCTCTTACCCTTTTCTGACTTATTACACTGCCAACCCCTTACAGGAGACTTCTCCCAATCCAAGACATGATTCTGAAGTTAGTGAATGAAAACCTCTACACGTAGGTGAGAGTGGGTGGGTGAGTCTCCCGAAAAATACAGAATGACCGTATGAGAATTCTGAAAGTTTACCTGGTCGTCACTCTGAGGCGTCGTAACCAATATTCACACGCCTTGAGAGAAGCCAAACTTCCGTAGAGATCTCTTATCTGAGGAATTCCATTTTTCCTTCAACAGAAGAACGCGTGTTCCGCAACCCTCCTATAATGTGAGCTGTGGAACGCCAAGGCCAGCTTCGATACCTGCAGACAGGCCCTTGTCCAGAGTACAACGGATTTGTGTATGTTATCTTCACAGTTTTTCTGGCTCTTCTTTCCCCCGCTGCACATACAAAAGTTGTATAGGTTAGTTGCCGTCTTTAGCAATTACAGTAACTAAACACAGAAATTGACCTATAAAACTTGTTCAATAGTTTCCTAGCTGAAAATTCCTTTTAAGGAACCCTTATCTTACGCATCCAACTTGTGGAACCTACGCCTACTACATAAGAAAAGCAGAACAACAAACAGTGAAGCGAAAATTCACTTGCAATGCTAACTCAGGTCTGCGATTTACAGAGCAGTGTAATGAACACCTACCTGATCAAGGCGATTGCTACGATCTTCTGAAATACGATAGTGGACAGTTGCAGAGAAAAATGGTCACGTTACAGTGCTAACCACCGACGCTGAAGAGGACATCATTGACCACTTGTGTGAAGATTTGCGAGAATTACTGCTATCGACGTCAAATAAAGGATGTCGTCTTCATAGTGGAGATTGGAACGCCAAAGTCGGAAATCAAACTTTAGAAGGTGTAACGGGAGAAGTTGGACTTGATGCAATAAGTGAAGAAGGAGAGAGTCGCCTAGAATTCTGCCAAGACAGTTCGATAGTTATTACTAACATATTGTTCCAGCTTTCCAAAAGACACCTACGTACCTGGGCGTCGCCAGACTGCCAAAACGAGAATCAAATTCATCATATACTTTGTAATCAGAGGTACCACCCCACAGGCGTCTTAGTGTTGCCACCTGAATTGAGAGTTTCCGTGTGATGCCCACAGCAGGCCTGGGGGATCTAGTGGACCCAATGGTGCACGTCTGCATAGCAGCGGTTCAGAACTACTACCGCCATCTGCCATTCATGCTTGGAGCCTCTTCATTAAGGGCTGCTATGCTGACGCTGTCCAGTAGCCTCATACCAGTTTCCATTGACAGTTGGACTTAATTTCTATTTCTTGATGCAGTACTTATAATGAGCCTTCGTTCGCTTGGAAAAATACATATTAAGTAAATCTTCTCTTTGTTGTGTTTGCTAATCGTTTCTGGTCCCGTTCAACTTTGCTACAATGACAGTTGCTGCACCACTCTGTAGCCGACCTCTCCTTACCGTTGTGTACGAACTCGTATGCCGGCCGAGGTGGCCGAGTGGTTCTAGGCGCTACAGTCTGGAACCGCGCGACCGCTACGGTCGCAGGTTCGAATCCTGCCTCGGGCGTGGATGTGTGTGATGTCCTTAGGTTAGTTAGGTTTAAGTAGTTCTAAGTTCTAGGGGACTGATGACCTCAGAGCCATTTGAACCACTTGAATGAACTTGTGCACTACAGGAAGAGTGCTACCCAGTCAACTAGAACAAGATCTACAGCTGATTGCGGATCAAATCATGAAATCTTAATTGCAAAATTTTCGCTGAAACTGAGGAAAGTAGTTAAAGTTATTCCATCTTATAGATGCTACTTTGAGAGCATACTTCGGATTGTACAGCAAAAGTTAGAAACAGATTCAATCCATTAGAATTAGAAGACAAAAACCGACGAAAACCTTGTACGGAAGTAACCTATACTGTCAAGGAGCACCACAAAAACACATTCCCAAGAAAAAAATAACAGGAGGCCCAATGGTTATTAGCTGAGACACTTCAAATTTCAGAAGAACGAAGGAAAGCAGAAATCAAAATTGAACCCTGTGGGGCTCTTTTTGCGACCTCTTCCCAGCCACTAAAATCCTCTACCTTGGCAGTATTGGTCTGAATTATTCAGCACAACTTTTTGTTAATAATTCAACCACAGCTTTCTTTCATTGAAGGATCATTTTTTCAATCGTTTAATTTATGCTTATTTAATATTTCTTGTTTTAAAGTATTTAAATCGTAAGAAAATAGAATACATGGTTACCATTCACCAAAAACGATTATCCATTTGGTAGGAAATGTAGTAAAATGGTTGAACGAGAGAACTGCAATCCGATGTCAACTTCGGAATAATCTTTTTTATTTTTATAGATTGTCGCTTCTTTCAACTTATCGGCACATACATTGCAATGAAGAATAAAGTTTGATATGGATGGCCTTTCATGTAGCATACCGATGAAAGGAAGCGATACACGGCAATCAGAGGCAGTGTAGCACGTGACACACAAACTGTGCCGTATCTGTTGTTAGAATTCGCTTCGGCCTGGATGTCGATTTTTGCGTTTGGTCACTGCTTCTTTGCCATTTCTGTGTGTTACGGCTGGAAAAATGGGAACATATCACGAATGAGGGATCGTTCCATGTATGTAAATTTGTCAGCAGAGAGTCTGAGGCAGTGACAGAGTCAATAGGCAGAACGTTCAGAAGCGTTGACGACTGCCAGAAGACAGAATGCTGCCCCAGGTGATGCAGGACAGAGGACACGCCGGCAAATATACGAACCGCTAACTGCAGGGAGGAAACATCTCCCAAAGTTCCAAAATTCGTTTTATTCCATCAAACAAGTCTAACTGGATACAAACAGGTAGGGAACTTGCACACAAACAATAAAGCGCCTCTAGCAACTGGAGTAATTAAACGCTTACTGTAGATTTTGACATCACCAGTAGAAAACTGTGAAAAGGGGAACGGTATTACAGCGTTACTGAGGTGACAGACCTCATATTGGATTCATCGCAGAAAAAAGACAAATTTAGTGTTGAATACACAAAAACACAAGCCTTTACAAATTACTATAAATGGTGGTTAAAATTATTAAAAAACATGTCTTCGTGTGAAAAAGGTGTTCCAAAGGAGCAAAAGATTCCTTTGGCCCTATCGAATTATCATGAATTTAATGTCAGGAAAGATACATGACAGGTAGCTAAATTTAGTCAGTGGCCTATGAGCTGAAAGATTTTATTTAAGAAATACTCGGATGAATCTACAACTTCACAGAGAATCTGCGTACAAAGCAAAACTACCAGTTCCTAAAAACGAATGACACTAAAAAGTTTTATTCTGGAAGAAAAGATGCTATTTCGGAATAAAATTTTGTCATATCTGACAACAAAGAGAGATGCAACTGAAGAACGTATTTAAGTCCATGGACTTATATTGATCTGAAACTTCCTGGCAGAGTACTCCAACTCACGATCTTCGTATTTTGCGGACATGTGCTCTACTGATTGATCTACCCAACTACGACTCATGACTCAGTTTTACATCCGCCAATCCCTCGTCTCCTACCTTCAGGATTTCACAGAAGCTCTCCTGCGAACCTTGCAGAACTAGCACGCCTGGAAGAAAGGATATTGTGGAGACATGGCTTAGCCACAGCCTGGGGACTAAGCCATGTCTCCATAATATCCTTTCTTCTAGCAGTGCTAGTCTTGCAAGTGTCGCAGGAGGTACTGCCGAAAGTAAAGTTCTGAGTATGGATTGTGAGCCGTGCTAGTATAGCTCAGCCGGTAGAGTACTTGCTTGCTAAACGCAAAGTTGCCGCGTTCGAGTTTCGGACCAGCACACAGTATCCACCTGCGCAGGAAGTTTCATATGAGCACACACCTGTGCTACAGGGTGAAAATTTCGTTATGCTGATCTAATAATGTGTAAATATATTTAGTTTAAGGAAACCATGAAAAATCAATTTCTACCCTCAAAATACAAGGCTTTTAATTTACGTTCCACGTTATTTACTACAGAAAGGGAACATGTCCAGTTGGAAAAAAAATGAAGTTACCAGGATCACAAAGTAGGTTAAAAGTTAATTGACCTAACAAGAGCGCAAATACGTATTTTTAGAAAAGAAATGTTTAAACCAGAGTTTTGGCTCTGCTGTAAAATTTGTACATTTGGGCTTGTTCCCTTCCTGCACTTAGCAGGTCATACAGTGTCTGCCTCTGCACATGCGACGCACATCACGCACTTGCTTGCTAAATGCACACTCTTCTGTAGTATTTGTTACGGTATAGTTAAGTAGAAACTCAAGTAACCCATAAGAAGAACACATTGGAGTGGATGCATTCGTCGTCTGGCTGCAGTAAATAATCAGTAAAGTAAACCGAGAAGGAATTTAGAAAGGGAATTAAAGTTCATGGAGAAGCAATAAAAACTTCGAGAACTCTTCATTGGGTGAGGGGTGAGGAGTGGGGGCTACTGCTCGCCCCGTCTGAAGCATTGGGAACGCCACATGTATTCAGTAGGTCTTGGTAATTGTCGACAACCTCACTCAGCTGGGTATTTGCCTGCTGGGTATGGTCTTGATGACGTGGGCCTCCTGAGCTCGGGACCAGTAAGGGCTGCCAGCCCTTTTCATCTATAATCTCTGGGCATGCTCAGCAACCACTCCACCGTGCAACGGTGGAACAGGTGTATCACTGAGACAAGGACCTTGCCTCATCCACTAGGATACCGAGGTTGGTATGGACTGGAATGTGGGGTTTCAACACAGCAGCCTACAACCAACGACATCTAGTCATCGCCAGGGCTGCTGGGTGTAGGGAGCCACAGCATCAGTGTGGAAGCTAGAACACAGACGGACATCCACCTGTGTAAGTGGCTAATAAACCTCTGTCTCCCCCTCCCTTGGTGGGGTGGGGTATTGAATCGTGCAGCTAACCCTGCGGAGTACATCATTTCCCTGTGCTCCCCCGTGCTCCATGTTTCCTGTTTCACAGGCAAGCAGTACACGGCGCATGCCTCGGTAGCTGTTCAACAGAGGTCGCCTTCGACGAAGGAACTACTAGGCCATACTTGCTGCAGACAACAATCAAAGATAATGTTGACATAAATTGGCCAGACGACTCAACAGGCAATGAACTCTTTATCTCTGGAAGTAAAAGAGTGTCATGCGCTTCTAATGTAGCTGTTAACGTGGTGTTACAAGTTGGCCCGAAGGTTGCAGAGACAGTCGCAGTAACATTACGGAGTCAGATCCCAAAATCAGCAATCCACAGTGTTCTACTGTCGACAGTTGAGTTACGAAGTTACCTACAAGTGCAGTGTGCTATTGAGAGACGCTATCCCAGAATATGCCATGTTAGTGAACAGACTTGTTGGAAACATCACAGCCCTAGTGCTGCGTTGCTGTTAGGGACATTACTATCGTTGATAACTTGACAAAATATATTGTGGTTATGATAAATACTAGTTATTTATTTGTTAATAATTAACCCGGCAAGCAAATACTCAGCTCAATGAGGTTGTCGCCATTTATCAAGGCCTACTTAATATATGTGGCTTTCCCAATGCTTCAGACAGGGTGAGCAGTAGCCCCCACTCCTCACCCCTCACCCAATGAAGAGTCCTCGAGTTATTTAATTCATTTGTGTAGCAGTATTAGAATGCCACACTGGTGCAGCTGTTAATAGTGATATAGTTCAAGAGAAGTAGAGAGCACGTCACAACAAATAGTGGCTTAAAAGACATTATTGGGTGAATTAGGACAATTATAAAACGAGGGAAATGGAACATAGTCTTAATAAATCTGGCGATACTGAGGGGATTGTATTAGGGCAAGAGACCCTAAAACTATTAGCGGAATTTTGCTGTTTAAGAGCGAAATAGCTGATTACGGTCGAAGTAGACAGGATATAAAAAGAAGATTGACAATGAAAAGAAGATCGTTGTGTCAAGGTACAAGACTCACTTAGTAAGCTCAGTACACTGACTGCACAGTATATAAATGAAACACCTGAAACCAAGTCTAAGTGTAATGATTATGAGCTGTAGGTGAGAATCCAGACGGCACTGAAAACCTCTAAATGTAGAATTCCATCACAGTGGTTGTCATAGAAGTACTGTTGAGTTCAAGTGGTAGGACAAAGTTCATACCACCCCACGTTGCATTGATGCCAAATTTATTCAAGATAGAGGACCCAAGATGGCGGCGATAGACATGGCAACGTCACAATGACGTCATGGTGGGAAGTTCAAATTTTGGCGGGAAAATAGGTCAATTGGGCTACCTCCACTAACCTAACTCCTCCCCTCCACCAGAAAATGGTGGAAACTTCAAAATTTGGCAGAAAAAAGATCACTTCCGCTACCTCCACAAACCAAAGAAAATGAAAATAGGTCACATGGGCTACCTCTACTAACCTAAGTCATCTGACCGCCACCTCTTCTGTGGAACTGGCGGGAAAAGGGCTAAACCTTTGCTGGGCTGATGGATAGGATGGACGTAATTCTTTAATTTTTAGAGAGTACAGGGGGAAAATGGCGGTAAAAGACTCAGTCGGTTCTGGGCTGCTGGATAGGAAGGACTGCACTTTATTTATTTTGGAACAATTCATTAAGCGGCAGATTTGACATAGTATATTTATTACACTGATACAAAACACACAGACCTGCAAACTACTCTTAAATCGCCAAAATAATGCAGCACACTGATGCGCAGACACGAAAACAACTCGTACATTGTCTAAATAATGCAAAAAAATCGCTCTGCAGTCACGCTCACTAGTTCTAATCTGTCAAAATAATGCAGTACACAGCAGACAGACCTACAAACTACTCGTAAATTACCAAAATAATGCTGTATAACGCTCTGCCAACACACTCACAACGCTTAAACAGCCGAAAATAATGCACTGCACAAACGCTCATAGCATGTCAAAACTGCTTTCGAACTATTATCAACCGCGATGTATCGGCGAACTGTCCCCAACAAAGGTTCAAACGCACACAAACGCCGACGCAACCAACGCAAACGATGCAACCCACCGCTGGAGAGACTAATGTGGGGGCGGGAGCCATTGCTCTCAGGCCGTTGCTGCGTACAGCCAGGAGGTGAAAGTCGCTTTAGAATTCTTCGAGTGTTATACTGAGTTTACATGCCTATGTAAATAAGAGACAAGTCACCCTCTGGATGTGCATGTGTTCACCCAATCACACTGGTTGAGGCATACTTGCCAGTTCAGCACTGAGAGAGATTTTTGCATAATGGCTCTCCCTCACAGATGCAGCCAAATAGTTCTCGATGTTATACTGGTGTCACTTGTCTGTCTAAATAAGTGCCAAGTCTACCACTCGGAAACTGTAAAGTGTCGCAGAAATAGTTAATGGTCGCTTTTGTAGTAGCTTTCATAATGTCTCAGCTTGCCCGCATGGAAATTCTTGTCCTAACAAAAACTGTTTACGAAAATAGCCCATACTAACACCAAATGCAGTCCTCCTGATGGTCCTAACATGGCACCCATCCATTACATGTCACCCTTCTGAGACTTTCAGCAGCAAAACCATTTTGTACAGATTGCCATATTGCACTGACAGTTAAGCCCTGCAAAAGTGGCCTACACATTGTCAAATATGGAAAGACACTTGCTCAATTACACTGGTCTGCAACTGAGTATGGAAGCTTGAATATTAGAGCATGAAATTGATCTCCGACCTGGCCACATATCACTGCGTACCATGCTGGTGTAGTAAACAAATAATTTGTATCCTGCGCCATACAAAATCGCCCCTTCTGCATCATTCATATGGCTGTCGACCGCCTTACACTCATACATACATGGCGAGGACAGACATCATAAGCACATGCACTGTAGATATAATCCTTGCAGCACTAGATATTTCCCTCAAGATTGGGTAGTCATCCAACGCAGCCGACAGTCACAAGTCATCTGACCCTGACGCATTACCAGAGTGCCCTCAGCAAACCGAAGTCACTCTCTGAACTGTTGCACAAAGCCAGGGTCGGTCCCCCTTACCACAAAGGCGTTACTGTTTCTGGCCCTGACCTGCTTGGTTGCTTGCTTTCTACACACATCTCCAGACATATGCAATTTCACATGGTTTGCCAGAATATCATAGCATTTTGGCGATACTTCTCGATATCAAGCACATAGTAATATTGCTAGCACAGCAGTATCACTTGTGCAGTGTAATTTCGAAAATATAGACTGGAAATTATTTCTCTTGAGACCCGAAACTTTAACAAGGTGGAGCGTGCTGTAAACCATTGAGTAACTAGAAACTTATCCCGTCTGCCAAGACCTTAATGTGAGAACTCAAAAAAAATTGAGGAAACTGATATTTATACTTGCGAATACTGATGTCGGTGGTGTAACAGATTCCAAATCGTTCTTATAATTTACAAAGTCAACTAAGGTGTTTCTCATGTCTAGAGAACCAGGAAACGTGTCTTCCACCCATCTTTCACCTGCTAGATGCACACACCACAATTGATGTTCCCTCAACTACATAAAGGCGTGAAATGTGCCAAGACAGTCAACTGGACAACTTACATGGGAGGGAATAATGGTCCATTGAAAACACACGTCCATATTGAATTTTCTCAAATTTCCATGCGATAACGAAAGCTATCCAACACATACAAACTATCAGTCCGCTATTCGGCCGTTTAGAGGACAGCAGGGTTAAATCAATTACGTTCCTGCATCCCAACAGGCTGTTAGTCGTAAATGTGAAACATTCCCGTCAAGCACGCATAGACAGAACCATCCTAGGAAACCAGCCACGTATGTATTTGATCGCTATACTTACAATTGAATATTTCAACTGCGGTCTCAATTCGATGACATGCAACAATGAGCGAAGTATCTAAAATACACCCTGCTGACGGCTGCGGCCCTGGAAATAGAAATATCTGTACCATTCTTATGACTTGATATACTTTTCCCTTTGCTATCACAATATTCCACATAAAATCCATGCCTTCCTTACGACAGGACATAGTCATTTCCTTTGTACATGTCGGAACACACACACTTGCTTTCTAAGCCTGATGCTCATCATGAACCTGTCATGCACCCCCTACTACTAATACTTCGACAATAAGTGATTGCTGACGATATGAAACAATACTGAGAGAAAATCAGCGATGGGTGAACATGTCTCAAAAGTTTTTCCTGTGAGTGCTACCACTGTCTTAGAGAGAGAGGCATAATCGTGTTGCAAACCGCCATATGTTAAAAAAAAAAAACAACGACCATATTATTATCACATTCGGTCTTGGTTCTACAGGTGCACACAAGTATCCATGTAAAAAGCTATACTGGCTCTATAAATCGAGGTATGGCAATACCTCCTAATGAAGTGTTTTTTCCAGACAGATACCGTGACACTGAATATAGACGGTCGCAGGCATGTATATTATCAGACCAACAGTGTAGTTTCATGTCGCTGATGATGCAACCTTGTATTAAAATCACCAAAGTTAGAAAGTGATTCGCCTGAGGAACATGGTATGAAACTGGTATTATCAACTTCTTCATGCCGCCGCTACATGTTTCTCCAGTGTTTGTAATGCATTCTGTCTCGATGCCATTTCAGAGGTTCTGGGGTATATCCACTGAGTTAAAGGTGAAGGTTGATTGAAAAGGATCACCTACAGTAGATGGTGTGCTGATTGAGGTCATGATAAATGTACACAGGCTTTTCACATCTCTGGTGTTACGCTACGTCTGTGATTGGGAATCAAGTCTTTACAACCACATACCTCCATTGGATTCTATGGAGAAGTCCTTTAATGATTACAGCCACTAGAGAATCATATTTCTGGAACTGTCATATCTTGACACGAGTCACCTTTCTCGAACCTATCTGCTACAAAAATTCCAACGTGGTTTTAGATAGCTACTACGGATCTTGCAACAGACCCTCAGATTCTGTACTACTATCCCTGCAGCTTTGTGCATGTGATCTTTCAAATTTAACTCAGAATTGAGTAGAAGTCGGAGAAAGCTATATCTACCACCTTCTGCAACCTGTGTAGAAACAGGTCGAGTTACAGCGACACAATCTTGTTTTGACCATTCGACGGAAATGGGTACATGGGTGCCGTAGTCCACCAACTGTGTACGACATGTAAGATTAGCATCAAACGAAGCTCACACCTGCAACACAATGTAGTATGAAAGACAGTATGGGAACTGGGAGAAGGACGAAAATTTTGCTACAGCACTGTGATGCTTCTCCAAACTGCATACAAATACAGCACTCTGAAGCAGATTCGCGTTCCTCAGGACCCATTAACGTGTATTACCCCAACATTCTATCATCAACAGAGAAAAATTATGAACTGTGACAGCTCCACTAACTTCCTCCTATAGAGAACTCAGTAATATTTGTACCGCATCTCTCTCCTCCCATATATCCAAAACAAATACCATATGCATGCCGGCACTGAGCACATTTGGCGATCGTATTAAATATACAGCTATTGATCCACTGCACAGACCAGTTTAAAGTGTCATTACCTGAACTGTAGGAGGCTGACCGTATCCCACAGACTATACTGTAAGTCGCAAGAGATGCTCCCTGTTTCGTTGTTTGAAACATTGCTTTTTGTTTCTACTGTAACATGCTTTGTACACTGCTGTAGATTTTGTTTTTCCGCCACGACTTTGACGTCTGTGTCAGGCTCTAAACTGACATTAACACATTCTGATACACTGCCTCTCACAGAAAACTAGACGTCGCACGGTGTAAATGATGTTGTTACTGCTGCTACCATAACACACCACACACACTAGATGATTTTAAATAAAAGACTGTTACCACATAAGGAAACTGGAAGAGTGTTGCGGTGTTCTAGAGTGTTTACAAACTGCTGTCCAAAGCTGACTGACGACCTCTACATTTAAGTTCATCTGTCACAGTGATGTAATAGCTGATGGCTCTGCATTCTGTTTCGACTGATTCCTCATATTGCAGTCATGTACTCGATCACTTAGTGCTAGCCATCCCCAAAAGGTGTTCCCCCTCTACCAAAACTCTTTCTTCATCTCAAACAAACGATGTCAGTCAGTCATTGTGTGGTAACCAACAGCATACCAGTAGGAGGATGGGATGGAGAAGACACTGTCGATGTACTGTAATAATAAGCATCACAGTTGATAGTGTGAACAATTTTAGCAATTTTACAATAATTTCAACACTGACCAATGATGCAACAGCATGTTTCCCAATTTCAGCAGCATCATTAAACTGCCCATTCACTACTTTTCGAGTACCATTGCGAATGTAGAGAGATGACTGTGCAGTACTTCCATTCATTGTTAATTCTCAAACATATAAATGATCAAAGTATACCAGACAGCGCTGTATATATTTCTATTAACTCCAGCATAGTGCATAATTTATGATATATCTGTATGTGGATGGAAGTCACAGAGCATTGTCGCAGTTTTAGGATAAAATAAGCGACTGAGAAACACCCTAACACTGTCTCTGAAGAACCTGCCCTGCAGCGCCATTACCAATTTAATATGCAGCTGACCAGGAGTAGACTGCTAAATCCCGCATCTCACGAATGAATGGAGCTTGCTGAGTCCCCACTCATCCAAGTGCACATGATTTCTGCAGATGCGCACATGTCGATGAGGTTAGCACCCCTTATGGTGTATAGTAGTAGATTTGAAAGTGTTGTGATGTAATAGCAGACATTTAAGAAGATCAAGAAATGGGTGGCTTTTATGCATGATGTAGCTCCAGACAGATGGAGTTCGAAGCATTTTCCTTAGTCAACTACGCTATCAATTCTAAAGTATTGTTCTAGTGTCTGGGATCAGTACCAGGAGGGTACTGGTAAGAGAGAACATAAACACATGCACTCCTAAGGCTGCACAGTTCTGTACTTAAAACAGGCCATAATGTTAGATCGTTTCAGTTACCAACCTATTAGTCATGTGGAATGCAGCGCTGTTAATATTACAATGTAAGAAATATATTTCCAATGCATGACATACATTCTTCTTGCAGTTATCTCTACAGTAAACTATGGTAACAAACAGTAAAATGAAAATACTACTTCCCTTAAATTTTCCAAGGAAGTATACTGTCCACTGTTCACATCTGATCATGTTTTAGAAATTATACTACGCCCACGTCAGTCCTATATAAAATGATCGTTAGTAGTGGAGAATAACTCTTACAGGAAAACAGATAAACGCATAGTAGTGGTGTCTGACATGTGAAATTACACATCATGCCAACCCTAAGTCTGTAAACAGCACATATCTCAACCAGATGTATACATGGGGATTACAGTGTCTCACACCCATTGTCACACACCCATTGCTAACTTAGAATGATCTTAGTTATGAAACTGAAGTCTCTATTTTATAAGCAAGATGCGATAGGGGAATGGAGTACATCGCATATATCCTCGTTCATGTAAAGAAATGTGTCGAAACAGGGTGGTCACGTTTTATCACACATCAGATGGAAGTCCTCTGATGACCAAGAGGTCTGCTATTAACGATAGCAAGCAGATAGTGCTCTAAGTCAGAACATACAGAACACATGGTTGTATATGAGTCAAATGAAGGCTATGTCATGCAACTGATGCATCCTGATACAACAGCGGAAATAATGGTCAAGCGACTTACAGCAGCACCTCCCTCTCTAGAATGCATCATCAGTCTAACAGTAAATCGTACCGTGTTACAGCACTACCTCAATCGAACACTCCATGCGCTGTTATCATTTAATGCAGATGCATGTAAGTTTAGAGGCAGATGGATCTCTGTTTTCCTGATAAGCGTCAAATACAGTAGTCAACACGCTTGTATCACTGAGAGACATAATGTAGACTACTAATTCCCTGGTTCCCTTCACTTCAATGTCGACGTTTTCTCGGATTCCTCTTCCTGTCACATACTTGTTGCCATGTACAAATATTGATCTGTGCCAATTAGAAGACACGCAAGTACCTCCTCGATTTCCCCGCATTTTGGTGTATATTCCCTCAATTTATATATATTTTATGTTATTTCTAGGAATTCTATCGATTTTATGTCGGTTCTACCTATGCGATCATGACATCACCTCTCGTTCTGTGTTCTAAAATTGCTTGTAAATGTAGTACAGCTGCCAACACCAATCGCAAATACACTATTTATCTGATCTGGAGCCATAGTACAGCACTGAACTCAATTGCATCCAGTTGTCTCCACCCCACATATTCCACATTTGCAGTGCATTTGCTCTGTTCTCTGTATGTTTGTGTATCTGTATGTCTTATGGATGGCTCTCAGCACAGGGTCCACCCGCTGGTGGACCGAACTTGAAACATAGAAGACATCGTTGGATGCAATTCCTGCTTGGTCCACCTGCGAGTCCTATCCCACATGTGACATGTGGTGGATCTGCCTCTGAATATCGGTCTGGATCTATATTGCATAACAGATCCACACTCGAACACTAACTCGGATGTGGTACATTGTGGAACTGCATCCCAAATTCCCTCCGTATATTGTATGTGGCGGATATACCTTCAAACCATATCCCAGAAATAGCATATTGTGGATCTGCAGCCCCATATCGCTCCAGAAATAACACTTAGCAGATCCAAACTTGACCACTAACTCAGGTCTACCGTGGGTCCTGGGACAGAAACCGTAACACCTTTGTGCCAATGGGGACCAACCCCAACTTCCTACAACAGTTTTGAGAGTGACTTCAGTTCACTGAGGGCACTCTGGTCATGCGTGTAGACCGAATGACTTGGACCATCAGCTGCAATAGATGACCATCCAACCTTGTGGTAAATATCTAGTGCTGCGAGGAGTATACCTAAGGTGCATGTGCTGATGCTGTCCTTATTTGCAGTGTATGTAAGAGTGTCTGGCGGTCGATAGCTATATGCATGATGTAAAAGGGGCGATTTTGTGTGGAGCAGGATATGAATTGTATGTGAACTACATCAACGCGGTATGCAGTGATATATTGCTGCGTTGAAGATCGGTTTCACGCTCTAATATTCAAGTTTCCATACACAGTAGCAGAGCAGCATAATTGAGCAAGTGTCTTTCCATATTTGACGATCTGTAGGCCACTTTTGCAGGGTTTGACTGTCAGTGCACCCTACAAAATAGTTTTGTCACTAAAAGTCTCGTATGCAGAAACAAAACGGCAGACAGTGCTACCACACCAGCAGTATCAATAATTTGGCGGGTAACTTCAGTAAGAGCCGATCAGATTGCTCCATTCATTCACAAGACATCTTTGGTGCTGGGACACAGAAGACTCTACATAGCGGTGAGGACGTTTGTGTTTCATAGATATTTCTTGAAATCAAGACTTCACGATTCTCAGGAAGGGTGACAAGTGATGAATGGGTGCCACATTAGAACCATCAGGAGGAATGAAGTCAGTGTTATTCTGGGCTTGACAGTTTCCGAGTTGGAGACTTCGCTCTTATTTACATATCAATGTGATGTTAGTGTATCACTGAGAAGCATTTAGATGTGCCTGCAAAGGTGAGTCACTATGCAAACATTTTGCAGCGATGCATCAGGCATGCTGGGCCAGTAAACACATGAATGGCTAGATGCAACTTGCATTTCCCGTTAGGATTGCTAGGAACAATGCTCCTTGCGTTATTCTGGGAAGCATAGCAGCAGATTTCTACAGCATGACCTGTGGCGACAATAATATTGAGAACCTTTTAGCAGCATCTGCGAGGGTGAGCCACTATGCAAACATCTCTCTCAGTGCTGGACTCGCACATACACCTCAGCCACCATGGTTATGTTAACATGTCCATGTTGAGAGGGTAACTTGGCTCTTATTTACACAGGAATGTGAAATCAGTATAACGCTCGAAGAATTCTAACTGTATACATGAAAATAGACATGACTTTCATACCCCAGCTGTAGGCAGCAGCAGCCTGAAAGCAATGGCTTGTGGCCCTGCATTAGTCTCTGCAGCGGTGGCTGGCGTCAGGCACATCACCAGTGACAGCACGTGCTTGCGTTGGAACCTTTCTCGGGGACAGTTTGCCGATACATTGTGGTTGAAGATAGGCCGAAAGTGGTTTTTGTGTTCAATGAGCGTTTGTGCAGTGCGTTATTTTCGGCTGTTTAAGTGTTGTGAGCCTATTGGCCGAGCGTTATACAGCATTATTTTGACAATTTACGAGTTGTTAAAGTGTCTGTATATGAGTGTACTGCATTACATCAGAAATTTACGAGTAGTTTGCAGGTCTGTAAGCTGTGTACTGCATTATTTGGACAGTTTAGAATTAGTGAGCGTATCTTCAGGCCGTTTTATATGCAGTATTTAGAGAGAGTTTTTTTCGCGTCTGCACATCAGTGAACTGCATATTTGAGTGATTTACGAGTAGTTTGCAGGTCTGTAGGCTATGTAGTGTGACCCCAAGCACATCAGACCATGTGTTTTGTATCAGTGTAATAAATATACTATATCAAATCCGTCGCTAAATAAATTGTTCCAGAATAAATAATGTACAGTCTTCCTATCCAGCAGCCCTGAACAGGCCGAGTCCTTTTCCCGCCATTTTCCCTGAGACCGTCATCTTGGCTTACATCACAGAAGGCATGACAGTGTCCTCTGGTGGCAGTATTCTGTACCAGGTCAGTAGGGCTCTGGACCTAATGGTGAACACACTGGACGAAGTTACTGCCTCAGACTGTTTAAATAAAGACTGCATGCAAAATAAAGAATTACAACCATCATACCCAACAGCCCAGCAGAGGCTGAGTGCTTTTCCCACCAGTTCCAAGGAAGAGATGGCGGTCAGATGACTTAGATTAGCGGTGGTAGCCCAAGTGACCGATTTTGCCGCCATTTTCGTTGGTTGGTGGAGGTAGCCCAAGTGACCTATTTTTCCACAAAAATTTGAACTTCGTGACGTGACGTCATTGCGACGTTGCCTCATCCATCGCCGCCATCTTGGGTCCACCAACTTGAATAAATCTGGAAACAATGCAATGTAGGGTCGTACGAACTTTGCCCTACTACTGGTTCACAGTGTCTTGATCATTGACTGACGACAGTATACAAGTGTTGCCCCTCTAATCGTATTGGCGCAATTATTCTGAGCCTGAAGTAGCTGACTGGCACCACGTGATACTACGTCCTGCCACGAAGGATGTTCCTGGCTTGTAGTACCACTTGCGATGTAACTGCACTAACCTGATCGTACATATCATTCTCCGAATCGCTGGTTACATAAAAAAGTGTTTCTGAAACAGAGAAATTTGTTAACATAGAAGATCAATGACAGTGTTAGGAAAACTTTGCTGAAGGGATTTGCCTCGAATGTTGTCTTGTACGATAGTGAAACATTGATGATCTACAGATTAGAATAAAAGAGTTTGATACATGGTGCCGTAGAAGAATGCTGTAGATTTGATGTGTATGTCAGATGATCCGTTATTAAATCGAACTGGGGAGAAAATGTACTGCACAACTATAATAAATGAAGCCGCACGCAGATAGGGCACATCCTAAGACATCAAATAAGTATCGGTTTGGTAACAAAGGGAAATGTATTTTGGGTAAAAATTGTAGAACGACACAACATTATGAAAGTTCAAACGGATGTGGGTTACAGTAATTATGTACCACTCGAGAGTTTTGTGCACGATAGACTATCGCGGACAGCTGCATTGAATCTGTCTTTGGGCTTAATGATAATGACAACAACACAACAAAAATATAGACTTATGCTATGTACCCTGCTACCTAAAGAAAAATTTCAAACTAGAAGAGCAGTTATTTCGAGATGGGCGAAAAAGTAAGTAACGCAGCTGCTAAAGGATGCCCATAACGTATGTCCCATCATCTACTCCAATAGTTGCGGAGAAGCAGTTTAAGAAACACATTTTTTTAGCGCATTTCAGTAATTCGGAAGACTGGCTAGTGAATTAAAAACGAGAAAGAATTATTTTTTTGATAGTGTACATAGTGAACCTTAATCCTTGAATTAAACACTTCCATGATAATTAAGGCGTTGATTGTAATTGAAAACTCGTAGTAATTGTTTTAATTTTATAATACGATTGGTGCGTAAGTTCTTATACTTTTACCATAAGATTAATAAAACAGACAGCCAGAGACTATAGTAATCAATAATATATTCCCCTCCACCATTTACAGCAGTTTGGCAACGCTGGGTAACTTCGATTCCGCGACTGTAGAAATCACATAGATTTGAGGCGAAGGAATCGTCAATCCACGTTTGCACCTCATTTTTTCTCACCCAGATGTTGTTTGAGGGTTGTTTGACATAGATCGGAGATGGTGAACAGGGAGCAAGATCAGGTGAATAAAGTGTGTGCGGACTGATTTCCCAACCCATCTCTTGTAGAGTGCTTTTTGTGTCTACCAGAATTCGGGCGGGCGTTATCATGGGAATCCAGGAAGAATACGACCAGTGAAATTTCCGTCCAACCAGAAATATGTGAAATCTGCGCTCAGTACCTGCTCCTTTGTGTCATGGCTGACCAGCGCCCGGGCCGTCGTAACTACTCTAAACTACCTGATTCCCAGACACGGCAGAACTGCGGTCCCACGGGCTTCCTCTACCATAGTAGCCGATTGTCTGAAGAAAGAGCCTTAGTATCGTTCTAGCTGTCGTAAAGTTGACGTATATTTCTGTCCCAATAGTTCCGATATGGGAGTTTCAACGACCATTCGCGGTAAGCCACGTTGCTACGATGAAGGTTATTCTTACAAAGCAAAGAGAACGAAAGAAGACGGGACTGTGACGTGGCGCTGTTCAAAACAGAAAGCAAACCACTGCCGAGGAATGCTTAAAACCAAGGATTCGACGGTCCTTTTTTCACTCGAGCGTCAATGTTGAGCGCCAGATGACCCTGGGTTGGAAGTAAGGAAGGATTTGCACCAGGCGATGAAAAGGGCACGAGAGGGAGAGACTTCTATTTCCAACATATACGAGGGTGGGAACTTTAATAGTGACAACTATTTTTTAATGCTCGTACAAAATAGATTACGTGTTCCAAAGTTTTACTGACCTTCAAAGTAGTCACCAGCACTGTGTATAACCCGTTTCCAGCGATGTGGGAGTCGTAGGATACTCTTAGCAGTGCCAGTTGTGTTGAAAGTTCGAGCGGCGCGGTCTATTGACCGACGAATTTGTAGCAGTTCTGAAGCGAGTGCTGTGAACTGTTTCCTTCAGTTTAGAAATCGTGTTGAACTCATGAGGGCTGAAGTCAGGGGAGTGCAGTACGTGGTATAGTACTTAGCAGCCCCATCAGTCAAACAAATCGGTAACAGCTTGCACTTTATGTGCTTGAGCATTGTCCTGCAAAATGATGGTCAGGTCCTGCAGAAAGTGTCATCACTTCTGTCTCTAAGCTGGTCGTAGGTTGTGTTCCAAAAATGAACAGCATAGAGACAGAAGTGACACTTTCTGCAGGACCTGCCCATCATTTGAAAAGGAATGAAAGGTTAGAAAAAACAGTAAAACGCTACAAAGATGATCGTGAGATCAGAGCTTGCTTGAAAGCTCTTTCCTACCTGCAAACAATTGACTAAATTTAGCAGAAAATGTATATATATAGAAAAATGTACAAAATGTAAATAGCAACTTATAAATAAAAAAGTTAAAAAGGATATATTGATTATGCTTATAAGCTGATTATAAACACACCAAAATGGCAACAATTTACTTCTGAAATTTAGCCATTCCGAAGCCTGGATAAAGTGTGATGGAAATTTGACTATTCTTTAAAAACCTAGGTTCACTTACATGGCAGGAAATATCGCATTTGGATTCCATGTTTCTCAGGTCTCTCTGGGATATTGCTGGAATGGTTCCCAGCAGGATGTGGCTGCTTCCACACCCTCCTATAACCACAAATCTGATCGAAAGCTAAATCTCTAATGATAACAACAGTCGACACGACGTAAAACACCAAACGCAAAATTTGGTTTCGCTAGGTTGTTATGACAATGAATGAAGATATACTGAACTAAAATTAAACATGTCAGTGGAATGTAAACTTTGTTTCTGTGAGTGAAATTTTCATTCACTTTATAAAGCTTCTAAGACAGGTACATGTATTTTAATGAAGTTAAGATAAGATTGATGAGCTATTTAAATGTTATGCAATGTGTTGGCGATATTTGCTATGATTAATTACCAACTAGTACAGGACTATACAAAGATTTCCCTATTTGGTTAGCTACACGTCCAATATTTTAGTCTGGTTCAGACTGACATCTACTCAGTGGTGTAGCTCGGTAATTTGGTACTCGGTGCAGCTTTTAATTTGTCCCCCCTCCCCCCCCCCCCCCGCCGCGCTCCCCTCTTTCCCCAACTGCCAACCTCGCAAAAGCATAAACTATAATGTGTGTGAGTAATACGTAGCTTAAAATTTCTTCCTTCTTTTCCGGCTGCAAATTTTGAAATCGCCTCATCAGTATCGATATCTTTAGCTAGCCCATTTTCATTGAATTAACTGCTATATTAGACAGGGTGCTGAACTTAAAGTGGCCCCGAGATAAATCTTAGTTTTCTTGGCTTTTGAAAAAAAAATTCTCTTAAATAACGCTAAGAAAACACATAAAGTTAAGGAGGGACGTTGATGAAAAACAGTTACTATTTCAAAAATACACCAAATCCCCAGTTTTGGAGATATGGCAATGAAATTTTGTACCACGCCTCTTTACATGAAAGTAACACATTTACTTATAAAATCCTTTGTTATATACGTTCAACTTTTTTTTTTTAAATATGTATGTTCCTTTCTCTCTGAAAGTATTCAAGAGATTTCTACAAAAATTTAACTGTTTCATCTGTTTATATGTTGTAAGCTTCTCTCATGAGGTTTTTGGAATAGGTCAAATAGGAGATTTTTCATAATTTTTAAATTATAATTTTAAAATCATGCAAAACTCCAAGCACTTTGCCGCACATCTCAGCTTGCAATCAGAATTTCAAAATTTTGCTCTAGGGACAACGTTTATTAGGTTTACAGAAGTATGTGTACAAAATTTCATAATTATTGCATTCATAGAATCTGAAGAAAAGGTACCTACATAAACTTTAAAAAACAAAATTTTCAGGAAAGGCAATTTAAAGTTCAACCTTTCTCCTTATGTCACTTCTTCAGAAGCACCACATTTGTACTCTGGGTCGTCTTTCCCTTCAAGGCTTCTCTTATGGTTTCTTGTTGTCTGTCTTCTTTCCTTTACCAGGTCTTCAACTGACTTTTCAGCTGCAGAGACGTGCTCTAAATCTATTTTTCTCACAATGTCTAGAGTAAAATTTCCTATCTTGAAGCCCATTCTTTCTAATACCTTCATCCTTCCGACGTTCCCATCATTAAATACAATAACTGCATCATAAGTTGCAATTCTGACAACTGCAGCAGGTGCTAAAGTGTTTTTAGGATATCGTTTCCATATGAATGAATTTAGTGACTCATTTGGATTTTGGGTTTTGCCATGAACACACTTTTTGAGAAGTGCAGGATCGGCCAGAAACCTGCAAGTGGGCTTGACGAGATCCAGGATACAATTTGGAAACCTCTCCTTGTGAATGTAGGGGCTTTTCACTGAGATGGTATTGAAGTGCTGCTTCAAAACGAGGGCATGGCAGGGACGCCGTGCCACACTTTTAATTAATTTTCAGGCACTTCGGATGCATTTTCAACATTGAAACTTCGGGAACGTATTGTCCATGGGTTGTACTAACAAATAAAATATAAATCGAAAATTGACATTTTTTGTCAATTTCATCAACGTCGCCCCTTAAGAAAAATCTTGGCGTCAAAATAAAGCTGGAAACAGTTTCGGGAAAAAAAACTTGTTAGTCAAGAAATTTGTGCAGTGAATCCCATGATAAGTGTCGGCCGGCCTCTGGTGGCCGAGAGGTTCTAGGCGCTTCTGTCTGGAACTGCGCGACCGCTACGATCGCAGGTTCGAATCCTGCCTCGGGCATGGATGTGTGTGATGTCCTTAGGTTAGTTAGGTTTAAGTAGTTCTAAGTTCTAGGTGACTGATGACCTGAGATGTTAAGTCCCATAGTGCTCAGAACCATTTGAACCATTTTTTGATAATTGTCAACTGGTTTGAATAGTCGTAGGAAGTTTCGTTTCTGAAACTGTAATCAAATGACTAGGATCTGAAAGAACACATGATATAAGTTCCTAGGTTTTGCAACTTGTATCGATTTCTTGCAGAAAGCTGTCGATGCACTCCTAACAATGGTCTTCTCGGCTGCAGCGTTCTGTACAGTTTGGCTTGGAAATGCATGTACGGAAATCTCTAGGTAGTGCCCCTCAGCTCTTCTACCTGCCAAACAAGGGGTTTAGTGGACCCTGCCTCGATCCTTTCTGGGGGCAAATTTCAATACATCTTATCGTGAAGTAGCATCACTTCAAGCAATCTTGCTGGTCATTGTTTTTGGGAGTGCGTGTGGAAGTCGTCTGAGTTGCTGACAATAAATGTCAGCGGTGATGGTTACACCTCGAGGAAGCAATTCGTAGTTACACCTGAGTCGTTGTTCCACCAGATGCATAACATTATCTTTTGTGGACGCACTCAGGTCTTTGCACTAGGAGTTGCTGTTTTGTTCGGGCTCAACGATTCATTTCTTATCCTTACGTTAGCACAAATACACCATTTCTCATCAGCAGCAACGACACAGGATAAGAGTGGTCGGTGTTGTCCACGAGCCAATTGACGACGATCAAGCGGAGATTTTTGTGATTTTGGCTTAGAGCATTCTGTAGCCATACTCCCAATATTTGAACCTATGTAAACGCCGCACGACAGTGGAATGATCACAGTTCATCACATCTGGTAGTTCTCGAATACACTAACGTGGATCATTGTGGCTTAATGCGTTTAAACGATCTTCATGAAACCCAGAAGGAATTCCTGAATGTGGAGAGTCACTAATGTCAAAACGATCCTCCTTAAAACGAGATAAAACAATTTTCTTGCCATGCCCTGTCCAATGGCGTTACCCTGGTACTCGGCGCAAATTTTTCTGGCTGCCCCTGCCGCTGCCACGCTTCAATTGATCTCAGTCAGAGAATACATCGCAAATGTTCCGATTTCTCACATGGTGCTCCGTTTTCTAGCGTCCACAGCTCCACTCACTATCTCCAAATGACAAAGTGACGGTCGGCCGCTGTGGCCGAGCGGTTCTAGACGCTGTAAATATGATGAAATCTGATTATTTTCCTACCGAAACGGATGGACACCAACAGACATATCCTCCACGAGTTTCATCTATCAACTTCGGTCCATCTGTGTAATCTGGAAAGTAATCTGGTCACTTAATTTTCAGTGTCAACGAATGATTGAATTAACAGGGTCTTTCCTTCAGAACACTGTTCCTGTCAATTGGACAGGAAATACACAAAGTGGAATATTCATCTGTGGTTGTAAGAGAAAAAGTATTCCAGAATGTGAGGTGTTAGATACTATCATTTTCAGTTTACTATCAACAGGTATTTCCAATGGGACAAATATTTGCTCTCTGATTTATCAATTATGGAAAGGTAGAAGCCCGGTGTGGAATTGTGTCCTTCGCTCATGGACATTCCTTTGGAGCTAGCATTTTCTGTAGGTTCTTCAGCGTGGTGAATTTCAAGCGAGCGGTGCCTTTGGCAGTTCGTCCTTACAGTATATCTCCTTCCCTAGCAATTTACATGAAAGGAGTTAAGGGTGTAACGTTCACTCGACCACATGGCCGTTAGCGACAGAGCATTAACTCGCGAAGGGGAAGTCCTGAGAACGAACTGAAACCTGCCGTTTCAGAGGAACCCTCGTGACATTTGCCTTACAAAAATCACGAAAAACCACACTATGGAACCGGAAGGGGACTAGAAACGCTATCCTTCCAAACTGAAGTTTAGTGCCTTGCTACTGTTCAAAAATGTGTGTGAAATGTGACTTAACTGCTAAGGTCATCAGTCTCTAAGTTTACACACTACTTAACCTAAATTATCCTAAGGACAAACACACACACCTATGCTCGAGGGAGGACTCGAACCTCCGCCGGGACCAGCCGCACAGTCCATCACTGCAGCGCTTAGACCGCTCGGCTAATCGCGCGCGGCTGTCTTGCCACTGATCTATCTCGTTCTGTAACTTAAAGCGATGTTCATATGGAAAGTAAATACACAAATGTTATAGAAAGGAACACCTATGTTCGCAGAAGACTTCTTCCTTTGAGGCATCCTTGTGCAGTGTCCGCTCTAACTGTCATCAAGTGCGAGGTCTGTAATGTGATGCGGTGTATGCACGTAAAACTGAAGTCGTGGTTGAAATTAACTCATAACCAGTTTTTCTTTCCGCTGAAAATGTCAATAACAGCAAAATAATGCTGTGAATAACAAGAAGAAAAAAGTTATGACAACTATGAAAGAGAGCATGCGAGGCCGTAATTAATCACTGAGAAAATTGTAAAACGTTGACGAAAAGATCACGTGTTGAAATAACTTTATTAGCAGAACTCATGAGTGGAAAGAAATATTCTCCATAAAATGAACGCAGAATGGGTGGTAGGAAATTAAATTGTTAATTAAAAATCACGGCAAGTAAATATGAAAGTAAATTCTCTCCAAAAAGGAAAAGAAACTATGAACATTGCACTGAATAGCCACGAACACTATGTAATGAGAAAAACAGACCTAATTTTCGTAGCTGAATAGACGAAAAAAATCATCTGATCTATCCTTCAGGAAACTTGGGTTGCCCCAAGCGAATGGCTAGAAAATCTGCTGCAGAATTAAATTTTTGTTTCTCAGACATTTTCTTTATGGTCCTTCGGTTATTGACGTTCAAGGAATGTCTTTGAAATCGGCCGTTGTTATAATGACGGTTTATATTTTCCAGCACGATTTATGTCAGATGTTACACCAATGAACAACTGAATCGATCGGTTGGAAAAGCGGTCATATTAACTTCTTTTTTAACTTACGTTTACCCGAAATAACAAACAGCTGTACACATCGTTTGGTATAACAGGGGGTCATTTCCCATCGACAGAAGTGGTTGTCGGAAGTATATCGAGGGGGTAAATCCATATAAATAAGTGTATACTTGACCTGTTCGAATAAAAAAAATGATCAGATGCGTGTAGGACTCGCGTAATGAGGGTTGCGTACACAATTACGTAAACTGACAGTTCAACCATTCAGGGAGTCGAAGATCTGTTTTTTTTTTTTTTTTTTTTTTTTACCTGTTATCGTCATCGATACTGGCAAGATATTGATCCCAGGATTCGCAAGACTGCTGAGAGCGTTTTAATTTCAAGTTTGATGTGGGATAAAAAATAACAAGACAATTATTTTTTCATTTGATAGAATTAAAAATTACAATTTTCTGATTTCCTTTTGTCTTTACTTGCACTGTGAAATCCTTTCTTCTTACCAAATATCATGATTCCACGTCAAGGTGCAGTAACCCAAAGGTCTTAACGAGTTTGTGAGCATCAAAATATGTGACATAAATACCCGCAACTTTTGATTGCATTGACTTAGTAGCTTCACTTTTCTACACCGCCGAGAGACTGTACACCTCAATACGTGACATAAATTTTAACTTGATACGTCAGCCCGTTCCTGAGAAAAAAGGTTTAGAACAATCGGACAGACAGACCGAGAGACAACAGAGTGACCCTCTAAAGCAAGGGTTCCCAAACTGGGGGGCGCGCCCCCCTGGGGGGGGGGGGGGGGGGGGGGGCATGATGATGTTGCAAGGGGGGCGCGGGTGGAGTTAGCGGTATAAACTCAATAAGTCTTTTTAATATCGATATTTTAATAAAAATGAATGTGCAAGTATTAATGATAGATTATGGTGCTAAATGCAATTGTTTGGCGTCCCACTTCCCACAATCCTATCTCAGTAACCTATCCAAGAACATACAGCTTTTGAAGGGCACGTTTAGAATGTCACACACAGACACTCTCAAAATTACGATATGCGTTAATTCTAATATATCAGATTTGTAAACAACTTACTTCTGACAATTGGAGAACAGAAAAGTCAAGTATTAACTATTCCATACATTTGTACACATGAACTGAACATAGTCATGTTATAACTTTTAGCCGTAGTAGGCTATGTTCATCATTGTAATGATCACTTATACTGCGTAACTGCAAAACCCTGTCAACCTGCAGATCCCCAAGTGATGCGATTACAGTGACTTCAATAGACTGTATACGCTTCAAATGAACTGGCTGGTTCGTAATTTGGACGCCAGGGTTATGCCCTTTGTCACCAGAAAAATGTGCACGACGTAAATGCGAAACTAGTACAAGTGTTCGTTCTGAGCAAAGTACTTCACGCCGTTGTGAAAACATTGTCGTGACTGCTAACAATGAAACATAACCCAGCTAGGTAGACAATGAAGTCCATTAGTGACGCAATTTTTTTTTTTTTTACTACAGCTCTTTCATTCGGATTACTTATCTGACAAAACAGTTATTTTTCTTCTGCCTTTTTGAAATACGGCATAATTTCGTTTGAAATTACTGTACGTTCTTTGCTGCGACAATGGCTTCTTTTGGCACGAGTACAGAGATAACTGCTTGGCACTGTGCACAGTTTTCAGCGATATATCCATGGCCTTACTTAATTACTGTGAAATTTGACAACCAATTCATTGATGTTATCTCAAAACTCATAACGTTTCATTTATAAGTAACAAAAGATAGGGGGCACGAAAACGATTTTCGCATAAAACCCCAGGCTGCACTGCTCAGAACAGCACCGCAGAACAGGTAGCAAATTTTTAGGGTGCCTGTGGGCTGTTTCCGCCCGAATCCGGGAAAAGCCCGTTTCTGACCAGCATGAGCCCTGCTCGGCCAACAGGTCGCAGATAGACAGACAGTGCACTGACTACCTGCGCTGCGGCTGGGCTTCCCCGTTCTTCGCCCCACTCCTCACAGGCAGCCATCTGAGGTGCCGACAGATGACAGTAGCTTTCCTTTATTTCAGTTGGTTGCTTGCAGTTGTTGACACATCTTATGTATTGGATGTTGCTGAAATCGCGTTGACTCTTTCACAGTTGTGCCTCAGTAAAATCAGTGTTAGTGCGAAATTATACTGTTAACTTCTTGTTTTCTTTTTCCTTCACCATGAGTGTCGTGAAAAAGCGTAAATATAATGATGATTATATCAAATACGGTTTTGCTTCTATACCAAAAAATAGTGTTGACCAGCCGCAATGTGTTATTTGCTATGAGGTATTGAGCAATGATTCCATGAGACCTTCTCGTCTGGAACGCCATTTGTGGGCAAAGCATGGTGCATTGAAAGAGAAGCTGAAGGAATTTTTTGCTGCAAAATGTGATAGTTTGAAACGGATAAAGTTGGACACTGCTGGATCCTTCGCTCAGGCATCAGAAAATGTACTGGCAGCCTCGTATGAGTTATCGCTACTTATTTCAAGGACCAAGAAATGTCATATTATCGGAGCGACACTAGTGAAACCCTGTTTGTTGAAAAGCTGCAGATATTGTTCTTGGGTCAGAAAGTAAACAGAAACTTTCACAAATACCGCTTTCTGACAATACTGTGAAACGTCGGATTGATGATATGACCGAAGACATACAAAAACGATTAGTTACGTCAGTCAAACAATAGCAGTTTTTTGCAATACAGCTAGACGAGAGTACCGATGTTGCGAATTGTTGCCAACTGCTAGCTTTCGTTCGCTATATAGACAATGAAGCAATTAAAGAAGAGTTGCTGTTTTCTACAGAGTTAAAGTCAACTTCAAAGGCAATTCATATAATAGCAGCCGTCTCTGAATTCTTTTGTAAAAATGAGTTAACATGGCAGAAACTGATAGGCGTATGCACAGACGGCACCCCATCAATGCTTGGATGTCGCTCAGGATTCGTGCACATGGTCAGAGAAAAAAACCCTAGTGTTACTGCTATCCACTGTGTAATAAACCGTCAAGATTGGCAGTTAAGACACTTCCAAGGAAACTCAATGATGTCTTGAAACTGTGCATAAAAATCGTGAATCATATAAAGAGTGCGTTAAATTCCAGGTTATTTACGGCTCTTTGTGAAGACTTGAGACCAGACTATAAAACACTTATTTCATACAGAAGTACGCTGGCTCTCAAAAGGAAATATGCTAGGAAGATTATTAGACCTTCGAGACAAGTGATGCAGTTTTTGGAAAATAACAAACAAACTGAATTGTATATGGAATTTAGAAAGCCCGGTGTTCATGTTGCATTGGAATATCTGTCAGATATTTTCGAATCTTCAAACACAATGAATTTAAAATCACAAGATGGAGAGTCAAACATAATTTTTCATCGTGATGCCATCAAAGTATTTACTGATAAGTTGCAACTATGGAAACGTAAAATTTTAGCCTGCAATTATTCCTGCTTTTCCAGATTGTTTGGCATCCTGGAAGAAGCTCGATTTCAAAACAATTTTAAGGATACTGATACACAGAGTAAAATATCGAACCATTTGCAGCACCTCATTGATGAAATCGAACGATACTTCCGTAACAGTTGTGATGATAAAATTTATTATAGATTAGCGACGGATTCATTTCACGTTGACGTGGATGTGTTGCCGGACAGACTACAAGAGGAAGTCTTAGAAATTAAAAATGATTCTGCAGCGAAGAATGACTTTGAGAAGTGGATAAGGCTTTATTTTGGGTGAAATATCCCACGGTGTATCCCAGCACAGCAGAACAAGCACTGAAACTGTATTTATCATTTTCAAGCACTTATTTGTGCGAAAGATCATTTTCAGCGGTAGTGGCGATAAAAAATAAGCTTAGAAGCAATCTCAGTATTGCCAATGATTTATGTTGCGCAGTTTCTACTATTCAGCCAAGAATTCAAAATCTTGTAAAAAATATGCAAGCTCATCCTTCACATTGATTTATTTGTTTGTTTCTTGCCATATGTGTGTGGAAATAATATTTTTATAATAAAAACGTCACATTATAAGAGAACTTGTTATTTTCCTCCCAACTGTCCTTACATGTAGGTAATACCGTAAAATTGCAAAAAGTTATTTCGAAGAAACAATATATAATAGACATAGTGAATCTGATTTAAATATAAATACTACGTGTGATCCTTATGGATTCTGATGTTGTGTGTGGTATGTTATTTCAATTACTAATAGTATTGTTTCTGGATGAAGACACAGCGAAAGTTTATCCTAGATATGGCAGGCGAAGAGTAGTCCTAAAATCGTATACTGGTGAAGAAATGGTGTGCAGCAAGGGAATGTAATCAAGGTTAGGAAGTTGTTTTATTCATGTTTTTTAAAGTTCTTTGTAGTCTGCAAAACTATTTCGTAAAACTTATTTTTTATTTTTTGTCTGGTTCTGGGAACTGGGCCTTTGTCGCTGTTCGGTAACTGTCGTCTATGACATAAATGCCATCCTGTGCGCAATGACAATGGGGAGCGCTATAGGCGTACAAATCAGTGATGTTCGTTAACACCGTGACTGAGTGACTATTTTTGATAATGAGTGAAAGTAATAAGCTACACTCAACTTAAAATAATGGCCCGCATCCACTAATCTGCAAAGGTCGCAACTATTTTTACTTGTTTGCCAAGGACTTTCTTTCCTTTAGGAGTGGCTTATAGACTAGACTGATGACGTAATAACTGCGACTCGATACATTAACAGCCCACCATGTTACATGACGTCACCATCACAAATTTTTCAATAGTTTCTTGATAATTAATAAAAATCTCTATTTTTTTGGGGCAGAAGGGGGTCGTGACAAACAAAAGTTTGGGAACCTCTGCACTAGATTATTAAAAAGCTGTAGACACATATATCAGGCTCCATATACACCGCGCCACAGTTCGTAATACCTTAAGGAGTAATGTATTTGGAAGTACTTAGTCACAGTTTGGGAAATAAATTACTGCATTTGACTAGCAGGTCCATAGTTTTTAAGTATTTAAAGTCCAAATCGATTACACAAGCTCGTGCAGTTGCTCTAGTCGCATAAAATTATTTAATCTGGTCGTTTACTACACAGAATGCATAAGCTTGGATTGGGTAGAGACAGCGGGTATATATCAATTGTGTTCTTTAAGAAACCAGTCCGATAGGGTTACCCTACCACACAGCAGTACCCTAGAGCATGACCGAAAATACTAGTAGTTTGACATATCTACTTACTGTTTCACAGTCTTTGGTCTGCTCCTCCACATGACCTAGACACTATTGTATAGCAGAGATAGTAGAGGACAGTACTTAAAGCAACACATGGCTAACCTTACACATACACACACATTAAACGCGTGCTCAGTGCGTATGGGGTGATACCACATGACAATATGAATCATAATCATAAAACAAACGTTCTAGATACATTCAGCATTGCTGCAGGGTACAATATAAGTGTCTTATTAACACACATGTATGTAATGGAAAGCAGATGACTTCTGCCTTGTGAAACACTACTGACAGAAAACTGCATTCAATGGCGACTCGGGTTACAATAAATCTCTGTTGTATCCATTGTGGACGCGGGACAGCGGCTGGTCAAATATTTACCAAGGAAAATTGCCAAGCATCCGTACGTTTTGAGTAACGACTGTCTGGCGATTTTCCTTGGTGTGTAATGTAATAACGTCACGACTACTATATATGGGGTGTAGCGATCTTAAGAGGAATCAGGGTATACGCAGAGAGATAAAACTATCATTTTTTTCATTGATCACTATGCTGGCGTCGAATGTGCTTCGTGTTATGTGTTACGAGGGGTTCACGCACACATCTGCATTCAAGCTAGGAGGCCCTCATACAGTACACTAAGAAAAAGAATTGGTCACGATTGTTTCTTGAGCGCATGAATGGTATATCACAGAGGTTGAACGATTTATTAGAAAGTATTGTCTGTGGACTATGGAGAATACCAGCTCAAGAAACATATTTCTTTCTCAATCCAGGTTATTTTTCTCCTTGATATAGTTAAATATACAGGGTGAGTCATTAACTATTGCCTCCAAGAATAGCTCCGAAAGTATGATAGGAGCTGAAAAGTTTGTTGGGAAAAATGTTACATGGGAGAACGGGGCCCATAATATGGCGTCGGTTTTTTGTTGCTAGGGGTGGGGTCGTGTCAGAGATACGAAGATCAACTTCGGTTTTTTAAGGTGTGCTATAGTTTTGTATTTATTATCTGATAGCGGCTGTCGAGACTAATCCAACGATGTGTAACAGTAAGGTATTTGAAGGTCAACGAAGGTCAGAAAGGTGGCACGAACGTCCATTTACAGAAGGTGTTAGAAGTGATGACCATTGGTATCAACGCTGTGCTGCAATCTTCTTATCATGGATTGAGCGGCATTCCTTATCACTTCGGCACTTATCGAAGCACAAGTTCTGACAATTCTCTCTCGTATATCGTGCGAGTAGTAAATATTCGCCGAATACGGTGTATCCATCTAACGTGTCATTGACATGTAAACACCATTTGACGGTTTCGCAATACAATACTAATAGAAACGACACCATTTGACGGTTTCGCAATACAATACCAATAGAAACGATAAGACTAGTATCGTCGAATCAAGTGAATGTGAATGATGTATTCCTTCGAAGAACAAGTCGATATACTTCCCATTTACGACGAATGCCAACGAAATTCAGACAGTGCTGGAGATTTACACGCTGAAAAATATCCTCAACGTACTCACCACATTTAAATACGTGTATGATAAATTGAGTAGATAAATTAAGTAGAGATGATATAAAATGTAGACTGGCAATGGCAAGGAAAGCGTTTCTGAAGAAGAGAAACTTGTTAACATCGAGTATAGATTTAAGTGTCAGGAAGTCGTTCCTGAAAGTATTTGTATGGAGTGTAGCCATGTATGGAAGTGAAACATGGACGATAAATAATTTGGACAAGAAGAGAATAGAAGCTTTCGAAATGTGGTGCTACAGAAGAATGCTGAAGATTAGATGGGTAGATCACATAACTAATGAGGAGGTATTGAACAGAATTGGGGAGAAGAGGAGTTTGTGGTACAACTTGACAAGAGGAAGGGACCGGTTGGTAGGACATGTTATGAAGCATCAAGAGATCACAAATTGGAGGGCAGCGTGGAGGGTAAAAATCGTAGAGGGAGAACAAGAGATGCATAGACTAAGCAGATTCAGAAGGATGTAGGTTGCAGTAAGTACTGGGAGATGAAGAAGCTTGCACAGGATAGGGTAGCATGGAGAGCTGCATCAAACCAGTCTCAGGACTGAAGACCACAACAATAACAATGATAAATTGAGAACAACTGGATCATTAACGCACTGAAAACATATCCAGCAAAGGAAAGTTACTAACGAGGAAACGGAAAGTGGTGCTCTTGCCACTGTAGTTGGAGATCCTTGTGTTAGTTCGCGACAAATCGCAAGGGAAACTGGCATGAGGCAGGGTAGTGTTGTTCGTGTTCAGCATCGCCATAAATATCATCTTTAGCTTATCAGTCTCCATTAAGAATTAACTGGTACAGATTGTATGCGTCGCATTGAATTCGGCCGATGGGCTCAACTTCATATTCAGAGGGATGACACATTTATTAATTTGATTTTATTTACTGACGAGGCTACATTCACGAGACATGGAAATGTTAATTTGCATAACATAACAACTGAAAATCCATGATGGCTGCAGCAAGTTGCACATCAAAAACCGTGGTCTGTGAATGTATGCTGTGGAATTCTGGAAGACAGTATTATAGGTCCCTATTTCATCGAAGGAAATCTTAATGGTAGGAAGTACACCACATTCCTGGAAGAAACATTAGGTCTGTTATTAGAAGAAATAGCTTTAGAAACAAGGAACATAATGTGGTGTCAGCACGATGGGTGTCCGGCACATTTTTCGCTGATGGCTAGAAATGAGTTGCAGAGACAACAACAATCCTTGGATTGGACACGGAGTTGTGTCGCGGCCGGCTTGTTCGCCAGATTTGACGTCTATTGATTTTTTCTGGAGGGGATTCGTGAAAGACATTGTTTATAAAGACGTTCCAACTACACATAAAGATATTCGAGAGATAATTGTCAGAGCTTGTGCTTCGATAAGTGCCGAAGTGATAAGGAATACCACTCAATCCATGATAGGAAAACTGCAGCACTGCATTGATACTAATGGTCATCACTTCGAACACCTTCTATAAATGGACGTTCGTGCCACCTTTATGACCTTCGTTGAGCTTCAAAGACCTTACTGTTACACATCATTGGATTCGTCTCGATAGCCGCTATCAGAAAATACATACCAAACTATAGCATCCCACTTAAAAAAAAATATAAAAAAATTTAAAAAAGTTGACCTTCATATCTCTGACGCGACCCTACCTAGCGATAAAAAACCAACGTCATATTATGGCCCCCCATGTCCCATGCTACTTTTGCCCCATAAACTTTTCAGCTCCTATCATACTTTCGGAGTTATTCTTGGCGGCAATAGGTAGTGACTCACCCTGTATATTCAAGGTTCGTTCGTGATTGAAGACGATCCAGTTAAACTCTAGACAAAATCGCTAAGACCCGAATCATTTTTTAAAGTAGTACTAATGAAGATAAACATGCATCTTAATGTTTTATACATACGAGTACAGAGTATAGATCGTGAGAGACTGGTTTCCATTACTGCTGATAATTTTAGTGTTTATTGAATAGGAATTTGTTGCTTGCTAATGTAGCTGTGCTAGACAGCCCAAATATGGACGTTAGCTAAAAGTAACGGTAAAATTTTAGCTAATGTGTAGGTTTGCTGACAGTCTCTCCGTAGTTTCGTTGCCGAGTTTTTAATAACCTGAGGAATAATCATATTTAATGAAAATTTGTTTCGGTAAAATGGGAAGATATGTGTGAATATACCTACTGCTAATGTTTTGGCAGTCACCTTACTGAGATCAGATGCATGCTAAATTGCCAATTGAACCAAGACTGTTTGTAAAAGGTATTTGCTTTGCATTTATCCACTAGCAACTAAGGCTGGTGAAAGCTGCACCTTCCCAGAGTTTCTTGGTACTGATACGGACAATCATCATTATTTCTTCAGCTATTCACTAGCAACTATGGTTGCCAAAAGCTGCACCTTTCCAGAGGTTTTTGTTACTTGTACAGACAATCATCATCACGAAAAATGCATTTGCTCGTTGTAGGTTCAAAAATGGTTCAAATGGCTCTGAGCACTATGGGACTTAACTGCTGAGGTCATCAGTGCCCTAGAACTTAGAATTACTTAAACCTAACTAACCTAAGGACATCACACACATCCATGCCCGAGGCAGGGCTGTAGCGCCTAGAACCGCTCGGCCACCTCGGCCGGCACTCGTTGTAGGCATTCTGATCATATTGCTGTGAAAAATGCATTATAATCGTGTGAAGATGAATGGTAAATTGTGGAAAGAAGACAGTGTTATGTTCCGATTTACAAAAACTGCGTTTAACCCCACACAGAAAGAATATATTAAGAGAGTAGAGAGTAGCTACGGACACAAATATCACTGACAGATGTAGGATCGAAACCAGCACATTCCAGTCCAATTAATAGTCTTGTATCAGACCAATCTGTTACCTGTGTGTCAGGACTAATGTAGACCTGCCCTGTAGCGTTTGCGCATCGACATGTATGTAACTGGAATGTGAAAGTGTATGTGTTTCTGTATCATCTGCAAACAGTTGTTTTGTGAAGAGAGAGTAGCAAGCCAGGCAACTTTTACACTTATATAGCTCAAACTGTTCTTTGTGAAGCGCCTTTACACACGAATGCAGCAGAATGGACGTTAAAGTACTCTTGCCACATGTCCTAAGGTGATGTGCCGGTGTTATGTATCTTATTTCTCGGTGCAGCCCCATATTCTGTATAAACGCTGGGATCGTTTACAGACGTATTTCGGATATTTAGATCACGTCGTTGGGGAGTGACGGGGGCAGGGGATTGGGGCGATGGTGGCTATGTCATAGGTGAACGTTAAAGTAGGTTTTCTAATGGATTAAGTGGCTGGTGGACTGCGTCAGCTTCATGGGTATAAAGCAAGACGTTATTGGGATTTTTATCAAAAGGGAGATGAGTGACCACCTAACATAAAACCATGACTGCTGTGTGTGTAAAAGGGAAGCGTAATGTTCTTCACGATCCGTAAGGGCTCTTGTGGTGGAAGTTCTTGGACTTTCACGTTACCACTCGATATTGGAGAGTGAAGAAACCACATATATGTGCTGTAATAGTGGGCAGACGGAGAATAATAGAGACATCATCTGAAGAGGAAAGTGTTATATTGCCCTACAGAGTGGCTGTAGTGCATCAGCCACAGGAAAATTGAAAAAAAAAAGCAGGGAAGCTTTACAATCCATTTACGGGAAATACAAAACATCTGCTGCTATATTACGTAAAGTAGATATGACCGATGTTGTAATCCAAGAATTCTGTCCTCCTGGGTCCATCTGTGGGCGAATGCTATCTTCACTTCCGCATTTGCGCTTTTCCATTCGTTTTGTACATCATCTACAAGAACTTCGCTTAAATGATAATGACTTGTTGGTAAGTTTTGACGTAGTATCCTTCTTCACCAGGATACCACTGAATGACTCCATGGAACTGAAAAGCAAGAAATTCTACACCAATCTGATAAGACACTTCGACTTTGTGCCCACGTATACATTACATACTTCTCGTTTGATGGAAATGATTATAAACAGATGGGCTGCGTCGCCAAGGGATGTCATCCGTCGCCGAATGTGGCGAAACTGTTCACAGAGGATTTCATCCGGAAGGTTCTGGAACAAGCCCAACTTATTTCTAGCGTTTCGTGGATGACATTTTGGTCGTTTGGCTTCATTCATGGGATACCTTACGTGAATTTCTCCAGTACCTCAACTTGGCTGACCATTGAGGTGGAACAGGACGGTGACCTCTCGTTTCTTGACGTTCCAGTGAAACGGAAATCAGATGGCATGCTGGAACACAGTGTGTACAGAAAACTTAAACACACCGATTCTGTGTGTATGCCTCCAATAGTAACCACAGCTTCAAGCCATCAGACGTTTTAGGAAAACTTGTTCTCAGGGCGCGAACCATCTTTGATCAAGATATCCTTACAACTGACGAGGAGAACACGGCAGGTGCCATAACCCAATTTGCCAGTAATTTTGCTCAGCTGAAGAGGAATCGAAATAAACGAACACGTGGTTCGTCTTATCCACAGATACTCGACCGTTTCCGAGAAAACACCCTTCAACGTTAGAGACGTAACTGATGTCTTTCTTATTCAGACGCTAAGCAGAGCCTAACTTTTTGCACAGTGGTTAGCGTCATGGCCTCTCACTTTTGCGTCCCGTGTTCGAAATCAAATTCTTGTTTTTATTTATTTTAGTTGTTTCATTTATCTACTCCTTTCCATAGAAGGTTGCAACAATCTAAAGTAAATATTCTGAATTACTTAAGTAAATTTAGACAATGCTTTCACTAGCAACCAATTTACTAAAGCCAGTGTTTGATTCTTGCTTTGAGAGGCAATAGTTTTCCAAATAGTTTCATATTGTGCCACTTGAATGCACCAATTGAAAAAAATCTCTGTTTATTTACTTCGGATGAGGAGAGTAACGAAAATATTTAAATATGTTATTAGTTATGTAAAGAAAAAGGAAAATCTTAAGGAAAATGTTTGAACCAATATTTATCTTTCAGGGAGATATTGTGTAAAATTGTGGTCTTAGACGAAACTGTTTTTTCAGGGAAACGACAATGTAACTGCAGCCTGAACTGTACTAGAAGTGAAGGTGAAGCGTTATGGACGCCACACAAATAAGGTGCCGATTCATAATGCAGGAGGACAATATTGAAGTGCCGACTATAAGGTAAGATGAATCAGCACACATAAATTGACAAATTATAAAGCGAAAAGTACAGGAAAAATTTAAAGAATGAGATTCATTATTTAACTAAAGTGGAGTAAACAAACTAAACTGTCCGAGAAACAGAGGTTAATTTGTTGTTTTGCAAAATAATTTTTATAATTTGTAGTTTTGTGAAGAATGTAAAAAAAAGGAGTTTTTATAAAACATAGTCTACGTTAGTTACAGAGCTGACAAGTCCGGAGTAAGAATTATGTATTTTAGAGCATTAAGTTCGTGTTTGGAAATGTATTATACTTTGGAAAGTAATTGCGATGTTGTATAATTATTAAAATTTATTTGCAATTTTTTTGTAATTATAGGGGTTATCAGGGGCAGCGTCTTACATCGCGTGTATGGAAGTAAGCGACGGCAGCAGAAAAACAGCTTTAAAAGTGTGTCACATCTCGCTTGACAAATGCGCTCGTTTCCAGTAGCTAGCTGCAAGTGGCCGGAAAGGGTCACCATCTCACGGACTATGAAATTATCAAGTACTAATGTATATTTCGGAAACAAAACTATATTTATTACAATTATTGCGACTTTCATTAATTATAACTAATTTGTTTAATTATTAGGGTGAATGCGAAATATTAAATAAATGAATATTTTTATGTCTATTTAAAGAGTATAAGTCAGTGTGAGAACCGTGTACTGAGAGAATGAATCATAGTCAGGGGAAACTGTGAAGTGCAACTAGCCAGTTTATGGGTCTGGGAGAACAAGATTCATTTCACGGTAATTCTGTTATTTAAAAAGGGAGTTATCTTGATATTTGTGGCTTTTATAAATTTATTCTTTTGATAAATTGTACGGAAAAGCTATTAAGCAATGATAAGTCACAACTAAAAGACGAGGCATTCCGTCGTTAATACTAATTTGACTGGTTACGATGTATATCAGCTAATCAGAGGGCAGTACGTTCGCGCGTATTTTGTGGGCTAAGAAATTACTTTGTGAAGTCTAAAAGCAGTTGGCAGCTCAGTCAGCATCATGTTCATACGTAGATATAAGGAGCTCTGAATAGATGAGAAAATTTTACGGAATAATAGTTAAAACTAGACAGGGAAGCACCGCAAAGCGGATGCGAACGTGCGAAAAAGACGAACACGTGAAATTCCGATTTTAATATGTAAAGTGTAACTTTTGAATGACCAAAATCCACTTGACGTGTTATATAACGCCCGATTGCAAACTGAACATTCGCAGTGTTCAAATTGCATAATATTTGAGCGAGCATTAATCCTTTTGGTAAAGGGTTAGGTTGATTACCATATACTGGCTATTACGAGTGAGCGTGAGTGTTGAATCTACAACTGAAGATTAGCGAGTTGAATCTACAACTGAAGATTAGCACGGCCTTTGGTAGTGTCTTTGTATCAAACAAGTGCGAATATATCCAAGTTTTCACTTACAAACTACCTTTCATTAATCATCAATCGCCCAGTTAACCTGATACTGAAAAACATTTTTTGCACACACTAAATTTGTATAATGCTTTTGGTTCTGCCACAGCTTTCACAGTAGGAGAACAACATTCGTTTTTAAACAGATAAGACGTTTCGACCGGTCTGCAGAAGTAACCACCGCAAGGTGAGTGAACAGGTTTTCCGTCATCGGAAATAAAAGTAACAGTCTGGTTTCGAACGCTGGGCGGAAAAGTGTGAAGCCGTGTCAGAACTTCGGTCGAACAATTTACTCGCTCAAAGGCAGACAAAGTACCTCGACAATTTTGACCGTTGTTATTTTAGAAAGAGATATGCCGAGACAGGTGTTCGCTTATTTTGGCTCCCCTTCCACTGAGCGAAGTTTCTGAAAAAATCGGTTTATGGTACCTGCCATGTTCTCCTCAAGAGAGAAGCACCTCGAGACACATTCCGAAGAAATGGGTACAGCAGCGGGGAGATAAGGCTTGCGTTTAGACAGACTGTCACTAGACAACAGCAGGAAGAAAGAGAATAACAAAAATCACTAGGATACATACGATTTGGCTGCAATACTTCCAGAAAAATCAGCACGATCCTGGTGTGCAGTAAAGTTAAAAGTGTACTTTATCCACGCCTGAAGACCGTGGTGCTACTCAGTAAGGGATGTCTAAGCCTTCGCATACCTGGGGTCTACTGAGTTGGCTGCCAGAGCGCCAAAGCATACACTAGGGAAACTATATGCAGGTAAAAGAATGGTTCCATGAACGAAGACACCACACTGAGTTACGCCAGACCACCACATCTGCTGCGGCCGACCATACTATAAAAACTGGCTGTACTATGGATTACAGCATCACACACAATACTTAAGCAATCCTTCTCCTTTTGGAATATGGTGATTAAAGAGGTCATTGAAAATAAGATCCAGAATGGTTTAATTAATGAAGGTGGTGGTTTACAACTGTGTCAGGCGTGGAACTCTGCACTGAGCCCAGAAACGAAAAGTGTTCCTGTACAAAGAGGTCCACACGTGGCTACGATAGTGGACAGACTGGAGACCAGAATTGGCCATGGGCGCCACCAACCCCACTGCCACCACACTGCGGTGGCCGCATTGATAGAGAGAGCAGCAGAGTGATTGACGAGTAATAGCCAACACATACAGAGCACCGAAAGGAACGAAGCAGCCGTCATCATGATGACCTGAAGATGCGAGATACTGTGCAACAATTATAACATGATCGGCTGCTAGAAAAATATTAGCTCGCATATGTTTCTGCATACCAAACCTACGTCATCCCTGTATTATGTGTGTGTGTGTGTGTGTGTGTGTGTGTGTGTGTGTGTGTCTGTGTCTGTGTAAAGGAGCTTTCAAACCGTTTCCTCCGTGATTATTACAGCACGACGGAAATTGATAGACTTTGAACGTGGAGTGGTAGCTGGAGCTAGATACATAGGAGATTCCGTTTCAGATATCGTTAGGAAATTCAATAATCCGAGATCCTCAGTGTCAAGAGTGTGCCGAGAATATCAAATTTCGAGCATTACCTCTCACGACAGACAACGCAGTCACCGGCGGCATTCAATTAACGACGGAGTATTGTGGCGTTTGCGTAGATTTGTCAGTGCTAATAAGCAAGCAACTCTGCTTGCAATAACGGCAATAATCAACGTGTGACGTACGAAAAACGTATCCGTTGAGACAGTGCGGCGAAATTTGGCGTGAGTGGACTATGGCAGCAGACGATTGACGCTGGTGCCTATGCTAACAGCACGACATCACCTGCAGCACCTCTCCTGGGCTCCTGACAATGTCGATTGAACCATAGACGACTGGAAAACCGTGAACCAGTCAGATGATACCAGGTTCCAGTTGGTAAGAGGTGATGGTAGTGTTTGACTGTGGTATGCCCCACGGAGCCATGTATCCAGGTTGTCACCAGGCACTGTGCAAGCTGGTGGTGGCTCCTTGACCGTGTCGGCTGTATTTACAAGGAACGGACTAGTTCCTATGATCCATATGAACTGATCATTGACTGAAAATGGTTATATTCCGCTACTTTGACACTATTTACAACAATTCATGGACTATAAGCCCCTAAACAACGATGTCATGTCACTGGGTCACAATTCTACGCAATTTGTTTGAAGAACATTCTGGACAATTCGAGCAAATGACTTCGTCACCCAGTCCAATTCACGCAAATTCCAGCAAACACTTATAGGAGCCAATCAGTAGGTCAGTTCATGCACAAAATCTTGCACTGGAAATTTTTTTTACTCATCTGTCTTCTGACTGGTTTGATGCGGCCCGCCATAAGTCCATTTCCTGTCCCAACCTCTTTAACTCAGAGTAGCACTTGCAACCAATGTCCTCAATTATTTGCTGGATGTGTTCGAATCTCTGTCTTCCTCTACAGCTTTTGCCCTCTACAGCTCCCTCTAGTACCATGGACGTCATTCCCTGATGTCATCATGTCCGTTATCCTGGTCAGTGTTTTCCGCATATTCCTTTCTCTCAAATTCTGCGCAGAACCTCCGCATTGCTTACCGTATCTGTCCACGTAATTTTCAACATTCGTGTGTAGCGCCACATCTGAAATGGTTCGATTCTTTTTTCTATCCAGTTTTCTCACATTCGATGTTTCGCTACCATACAATGCTATTCTCCGAACGTACATTCTCAGAAATTTCTTCCTCAAATTAAGGCCTGTGTTTGATACTACCAGACCTCTCTGGCCAGAAATAGCCTTTCTGCTTCTGATGTCCTCATTGCTCCGTCCGCCATTGGTTAACTTGCTACCTAGGTAGTAGTGTTCCCTAAATTCATCTACTTAGTGACAATAAATTCTCATGTAAAGTTTCTCACTGTTGTCATTTCTGTTACTTCTCATTACTTACGTCTTTCTTCGACTTACGTTCAATCCGTATTCTGTACTCATTACAGCGTTCATTCCATTCAGCAAACCATTTCATTGTTTTTCACTTTCACTGAGGATATCAACGTCATCAGTTAATCGTATCATTGATATACTTTCACCTTGAATTTTAATTCCACCCTTGCATCTTTGTTTTATTTCCATCATTGCTTCTTCGATGTACATACTGAACTATAGGGGAGAATGACTACATACTGTTTTTCACTCTTTCTAATCCAAGAATTTCGTTCTTGGTCGTCCACTCTTACTATTCCCTCTTGGCTCTTGTACGTAATGTATATTACGCTTCTCTCGCTATACCTTAACCCCATTTTTCTCGGAATTTCGAGTATCTTGCACCATTTTGCATTGTCACGGAACAACCGCAACTTCAGAATGGCCTGTCTGGTGCCTTTACCCTTCCTAAACCCGATCGTTGTCTAACACATCCTCAATTTTCTTTTCCATTCTTGTGTATATTATTCTTCTCAGCAATTTGGATGCATGAGCTGTTAAGATGAATGAGCGATAATTCTCGCACTTGGCAGCTCTTTCAGCTTTTGGAATTTTGTGGATGACATTTTCTGAAAGTAATATAGTATGTCGTCAGATTCACACATTCTTCATACGTACGTGAATAGTCGTTTTGTTGCCACTTTTCCCGATAATTTTAGAAATTCTGATGGAATGTTATCTATCCCTTCTGCCTTATTTGATCTTAAGTCCTCTTAAATTCTGATTCTAATACTGGATCGCTCCTGTTTCATCGCTTATCACGTAATCGGACAAGTCCTCCGCCTCATAGAGACCGTCAATGTCCTCTTTCCACCTATCCGGCTCTCTCCTTTGCATTTAACTGTGGAACTCTCATTACACTCTTATGTTACCACCCTTGCTTTTAATCCCGCCGAAGTTGGTTTTAACGTTTCTGTATGCTGACTCAGTTCTTCCGGGAATCATTTCTTTTTCGATTTCTTCACATTTGCGAGTAGTCATTTCGCCTTAGCTTCCCGATATTTCCTATTTATTTCAATCCATTTCTATATTCCTGAATTTCTCTGACCATTTTTAGACTCCCTTCTTTCATTGATCAAATGAAGTATTTCTTCTGCTACACCACAATTTCTTAACAGTGACCTTCTTTGTACCTGTCTTATTCTTTCTAACTTATGTGCTTCCCCTTTTTAAAGATGTCCATTCCGTTTCAGCTGTACTGTCTACTGAGCTATTCCTTATTGCTGTATCTGTAGACTAGAAAACTTCAAGAATATCTCGTCATTCTTTAGTACCTCACTATCCCACTTCTTTGCGTTCTGATTCCTCCTGACTAATCTCTTAAAATTCAGCCTAATTTTCGCCACTACTACACTGTAACCTGAGTATATATCTGCTTCTGGGTACAGCTTACAATCCTGTATCTGATTTCCGAATCTCTGTCCGACGATGTTGTAATAAACTGAAATCTTCCCGTTTCACCCGACCATTTCCAAGAATACCTCCTCTCCTTGTGGTTCTTGAACAGCATATTCCCTATTACTAGCTGAAATTTATTACACAGCTCAATTAGTCTTTCTCATCTCTCGTTTCTTGCCCCAAGCCCGTGTTCTCCTTCCCTTACAGCTGCATTCCAGTCCTCCATGACCATCAGATCTTCATCTTCCTTTACGTTCTGTATTACCTTTTCAATATCCTTCCTCTATCTCTTCATGTTTAGCGGGGTTGCGGTGTTGGTTTGCTATCTATTCTAATAAGAACAACCGTATTACTGAACTGTTCACAGCAACACACTCTCTGCTCTACGTTCCTATTTATAACGAATCCTACTCCTTTTATACCATTTCCTGTTGCTGTTGATATTACCCTATACCCATCGAACCAGAAATCCTCGTCTTCTTTCGATTCCACTTCACCGACTCCTATTATATATAGATTGAGCCTTTGCATTTCCCCTTTCAGATTTTCCAGCTTCCATACGACATTTATACTTTTGACATTCCATGCCCTGACTCGTAGAACGTTATCCTTTGACTGGTTATTGAATCTTTTCCTCATGGTCATCTCCCCTGGCGATCCGAATGGGGGACTTTTCCAGAGTCTTTTGTCAATGGAGAGATCATCATGACACTTTTTCTATTACTGGCCACATCTCCTGTGGATACACGTTATGTGTCTTTAATCCAGTGGTTCATATTGCCTTCTGCATACTCATGCCGTTGATCATTGCAGATTCTTCCGCCTTTAACGGGAGATTGTAGCTTATATACTCAAAATATTAAATTTGTCAATTTCAGGTATATTTATCTCGTGAACGGTTTATGATAATGTTATAAAATTTTAATGGCTGGTGGAGGAAGTCTCTCTCCATTGACCTATTTTTGTAGATTAGCCGCTTGCATAATTTATTTTTAGAGAATTTTTTACAAGTTGTAAGATTTTCCCCACATATTTAAGCTTTATTAATTCATAATTTATGTAATATTAAACTGAACTTTTTTTAATAGTGCATAATACATGTTCAGCCCAGTTTCTGTAAGTTATGTAAGTTTCACTGTTCTATAATGGTAGGTTCCTAAAAAATGTACCTAATCATTAAAAAATAATATCTCAGGAATCCGATTTTAAAGATGAACGTAGTTTGCTACTGATCTTAGAATATCCCCGCACCACATCCTGGGTAATAAGCATTTTTTTCATCCTCCCTGGCTCTCATAGCATTCGTTGAGTGCATTCTTGCCTTCCTAGCTATCACAATCACTTCATTATCTGCTTTATTCACACGGACATCATCCATTTCGGAACATGCCATCACCATATTATCCCCAGGTTGTATGCCTAACTTTTGAAGCAGCCTATTCTCCCCACATTGCCATCATTAAATGAAAGAACTGCATCATAAACACCCAAATTCAATACAGTTTTAGGAATTCTAGACTATATGACACTGTTAAATGATTCATTTGGGTTCCGGAAGGACAAGGAACAAGTGAATGTAACGCACGAACAGGGCAGCCAACTGTGAGCACGAAATATTTTCACAAATCAGCAAATTAGGTTTTTGAAGTTCAAGATGTTGACAGAAGGCTAAAGGGGGGCGTGGCAACGTGTGCTGCCCATATCGTAAATGAATATTAAATGCCTTTAATGGCTAAAATGCCCTTAGAAAACATATTTCTCTAATAAAATACACTCCAGGAAGTGTTTACACGCAAAAAAATTTTTTTATATTTTCTGCTCTACGAAGGTACAGTCTCCAAATCTCCAAGGGTCGAATGAGTGCCCTGAACCTTTGTCTGCTCTTCCTCCCTCCTTGGCAAGGCCGTTGGCAGGATGAGTGTGACCTCTTATGCCGGAAGTCTTCGGCTGCCAATGTCGATTATTAATCAGAAAATAAGCGGTGTTGGGTTTCGAACACGGAATCGAGGACGTTTTGATTACTATGAAAAGACGCTACCCCAAACGTCTGTAGAAACAATATGGATCAATATTTCTGCAGAGGGCTTCGAAGGGCTTGTTGAGTCTATGCCACGACGAGTTGCCGTATTACGCCAGGCAAAAGGAGGTCTGACACGGTATTAGGATGTATCCCAAGACTTTTGTCACCTCAGTGAACTTTTAACTGGCATGTTCCGTAGTTTAATATGTACACAGATTCTGACATAAAAATGTGTTTGTGTTATAAATGACTCAAGTAACATATTTTGTAACTCATTCTCTGTCCAGTGTGTAAATTTTATTTTGCCTTTAACATTTTATTGTGTAATTAGAATTTCTTTTATTTAGTAAATATTAAAATACTAACAGTTGTAAACAGTAGTTGTTGATAGATCTAGCGGCATTGCTTGAGAATGCAAGCAGATAGAGGACCAAACACTGTTTCCCATTGGTAGCCACTGGCGTCGCGTCAGCGAGAGTCCAGTCTCGACGGGCGACGGGAAAGAAGACGCTAGCGTGACGAACACCAGGTCTGTCCGAGCTTGCTGGGAGGCTATGGTCTGCTGCCCCCCCCCCCCCCCCCCCCCAACCCCCATCCTTCCACCGGCGACCACAAAACGTGCGCGGATGAACGCACCATGTCGACAGCCTGGTTCACTATAAGGCTCCTCACATACCGTGGCGGCCCGGACAAACTACGAGGGCTGTCCGGAAAGTAAGTTACGATCGGTCACGAAATGGAAACGACTATGAAAATCCGATAAAGCTGTGCAAAGATGTGTTGGGCAGTGTCTCTAGTATGACTCTAGGTAGAATTATGTCGCTCTTTTCATTCATGAACTCTTAGTGAGCGCGTAAAGATGTTATAGAAAATAGTGTCTCCCGCCAAGTACGAGGGCCTGGTGAGAATTTTTCTCTGAAGCTATGCAACCAACATTACATAACTGTCGTGCCGTTCCTTCTGCAAGACAATTCTCAGCCTCATTCTGCAGGGGCAATGAAGATGTTCCTGCATCGTGTCAATTGGAAATGTTTGGTTACCCACAATACAGCCCGTAATTGTCTCCCACTGAGTTTCATCTCTGCTCAAACGAACCGCTGGCTATGAAGACAACATTTTAGCACAGACAACGAGCTTTAGGCCAGCGTAGAGAATTGGCGGAAAGCACTGGCGGCTGCCTTCTATGATGAGTGTATTGGAAAGTTGGTACAACGCTACGATGAATGTCTGAGTCAGAACGGCGACTACGTAGAGAAGTAGTTGAAAGGTGTAGCTAACTGTTACAAATGAAACATTTCTGATTTTCACTGTAATTTTCATTTCGCGATCAATCGTAACTTACTTTCTGGACAGCCCTCGTATTTAGGGCCACCGAGACTCACTCGCGACCAGTTCAGAGGAACCATCTGACTACACGTCCCCTCGTATTTAGGGCCACCGAGACTCACTCGCGACCAGTTCAGAGGAACCACCTGACTACACGTCCCTGTTATCTCACGACAAAAGCGAGAATCTGATCACTGGGCATTGGTGGTCAGGGTTCCCCACTTGACCGACACCACAAAGGCGACAGCCGGAGCTAACGTCGACATTTGTAATCCACCCTGACTGAGGCGTGACAGTAGAAAATTACATAACTTGTTTCTAAATGTACAGTTGGTGTATTATGAGACATTACTGCTACAGCGCGACCACACGGACTTCTATTGGTGGCAGGCATTACTCCATTTAGTTGGTTGGTGGGTGGCGCAGCCTCAGAACTTCATTAATTTCGAGCTGTGGGTTTATGCACATTGAACAGTCATTCACTTCAAGCATTTCCTGGTTGAGAATAATGTGCAATTAGCAACATGAACATCTAACTCAACAACCAGCTAATCAGGAAGAATCAATGCACAAAGAAGTGAAATACATATTAAGGACTGAAGAGATAGACCTTTGAGGCTATAGAGAGTGCGATAAGGAATGACTCAGTAGGTGCTTCAGTTGAAGAGGAGTGGCCGTCTCTAAACAGGGCAATCACATAAGTTGGAATGAAAAACATAGGTACGAAGAAGGTAACTGCCAAGAAACAGTGGGTAAGAGAAGAAATAAGTCAATTGATCAGACTGGCCCCGGCGGAGGTTTGAGTCCTCCCTCGGGCATGGGTATGTGTGTCTGTCCTTAGGATAATTTAGGTTAAGTAGTGTGTAAGCTTAGGGACTGATGACCTTAGCAGTTAAGTCCCATAAGATTTCACACATTCACATTCAACTGATCAATGAATGAAGTAAGTACAAAAATATCCAGAGAAATTCAGCAAATAAAAGTCACTTAGGAATGAAATAAATAGGAAGTACATGGGAGCTAAGGTGAAATGACTACATGCAAAATGTGAAGAAATCGAAAAAGAAATGATTTCCTGAAGGACTGAGTCAGCATACAGAAAAGATAAAACAAACAGTGAAATTAAAAGCAACGGTGCTAAAATTGAGATTGCAATGGGACTTGCACTGTCAGATACACGGGAGAGAGTAAATAGAAGGAAAGAGTACACTGAAGGCCTCTATGAGGCGAAAGTCTTGTCGAATTAAGTGATAGATGATGAAACACGAGTCGATATAGAAGATGTAGAGGATACAGTATTACAGTCAGAATGTAAAAGAGCTTTGGAAGAGTTAAAATTAAATAAGACAGAAGTAACAGATAACATACCATCAGAAGTGCTAAAATCAATGGGGTAAGTGGTAGCAAAGCGACTATTCACATTGTTATGTACACTGTATGAGTATGCCGATATACCATCTGACTTTCGGAAAAATATCGTACACACAATTCCGAAGACTGCTAGAGCTGACAAGTGCACAGTCAGCTTAACAGCTCATGTATCCAAGTTACTGACAAGATTCACGCACAGAAGAATGGGAAAGAGAACTAAGAATGTGTTAAAGGCGATCAGTTTTGCTTTAGGGAAGGGATGCGGTCGATAATGGTAGCAATACTAAAGAAAAATCAAGATACGTTCATAGGATTTGTTGATCTGGGAAAAGCGTTTGACAATGTCAAGTGGTGCCAGCTGTTCGAAATTCTGAGAAAAATGGGAGTAAGGTATAGGGAGAGACAGCTAATATACAATACGTACAAGAGCCAAGAGGGAATAATAAGAGCTGAAGACCAAGAACGAAGTGCTCCGATTAAAAAAGGTATAAGGCAGAAATGTAGTTTTTCGCCCTACTGTTCACTGAAGGAGCAATGACGGAAATAAAAGAAATGGCCAAACATGCAATTACAATCCATGGTGAAAGGATATCATTGACAAGATTCACTGATAACATTGCTATCCTGAGTGAAAGTGAAGAAGAATGACAGGGTCTGCTGAATGGAGTGTACAGTCTGATGAGACGAAAGAAAGACGAAATTAATGAGAAGTAGCAGAAATGAGAAGACTGAGAAACTTAACATCAGGATTGACAGTCACAAAATAGATGAAGGTAAGGAATTCTACTACCTAGGCAGCAACGTAACCAATGATGGATGGAACAAGGAGGACATCAGAAGCAAACTAGCACTGGAATAAAGGGCATTCCCGGACAAGAGAAGTCGACTAATATCAAACACAGGCCTTAAAAAATGTTCAAATGTGTGTGAAATCTTATGGGACTTAACTGCTAAGGTCATCAGTCCCTAAGCTTACACACTACTTAACCTAAATTATCCTAAGGACAAACACACACACCCATGCCCGAGGGAGGACTCGAACCTCCGCCGGGACCAGCCGCACAGTCCGTGACTACAGCGCCTAAGACCGCTCGGCTAATCCCGCGCGGCCACAGGCCTTAACTTTAAGAAATTTCTGAGAATGTATGTTTGGAGCACACCATTGCATGGTGTTGAAACATGGACTGGGAGAAAACCAGAACAGAAGAGAATCGAATGGTTTGAGATTTTGTGCTGCAGACAAGTTTTGAAAATTAGGCGGATTGATAAGGCAAGGAATGAGGAGGTTCGGGGCAGAATTGAAAGGAATATGTGGAAAACAAAAGGAGAAGGGACTGGATGACAGGACATCTGTTGAGACGTTGGGTAATAACTTCCTTGGTACTAGGGGGAGCTGTAGACGGTAACAGTTGTGGAGGAAGACAGAGATTGGAATACATTCTTCATATAATGGGGGCTATAGGCTGCAAGTTTTACTGTGAGATGAAGGGATTGACACAGGAGAAGAATTCGTGGTGGGCCGCATTATACCAGTCAGTAGAAAGAAATGAAAAACTAGGGAAAAAGCTCAATGTTAAGCGCTGGGAGCACAATAACAGATTCTGTCATAAGTACAGTTGGGTTGATTTCAGTAGGCTGCGCCTTTCGCTGATTTAATTTACTCTCTGATATCTGGACATGAGTTGTTTCTCGCGTCACAGTCGTTTGAAATAAGGGCACACCCTCTGTATTATTGAAGGGAGGTCGTTCGTGTTAAAAAAATTGCTGCGGCTATGGATTCTTACTGAAGTTCAGTGCTAGCACATTTAGTTGTTGCCAGATGAAAAATTATTGACTCTGTAATCAAGATACAGTTCTGATCCCTGAGGTTTTGATGAATCGCTACAGGCGGTGTCGTGCTGTTAGCAGAGCCGTTCGTGTCAGTCGTCTGCTGTCATGACACACTAACGTCAACTTTCGCCGCACTGTCCTAACGTGTACGTTCGTAGTACGTCCCACATTGAGCTATGCGGTTATTTCACGCAGCGTTGCTTGTATGTTAACATTCTGCACTCTACCCAACTCTACACAAACGTGGGTGCCCTCGGTCGTTGAGTGAAAGTCGTCAACCACTGTATTTTCCACGATGAGAGGTAATGCTCTATATTTGATATTCTCGCACGTTCTTAATAAGGTAGTTCTCGAAATACTCAACTCCCTAACGATTTCCGAAATGGAATGTCCTACGCATCTAGTTCTCACTACTATTCCGAGTGTAAGATTTACTTCCGGTCATGTGCCCATAATCCCGTCAGAAACCTTTTCACATGAAACACCTGAGTACGAATGACAGCCCCGCCAATGCCGTGCACTTTTATACCTTTTGTACGCGGTACTACTGCCATCTTCGTATGTGCAAATCGCTGTCACATGACTTCTGTGTCTCCAGTGTACTCTGTATCACAGTTATTCTCCATGATCTCAACTGCTTATTTTCTATCGTCCCAAAGCAATCTGAACTGCACTCTCCGCGACCGCACTGCAATCTGACTTCTCTGCAATGAAAAAGAAGGTTCCACGATACTCAATTTTCACTCTGATACGAGTTCTTACGGGACAGTAGTGTGCATCAACTTTACATAATTTTGTTGTTTAATTCGATGTTAATCGTGAAGGAGAATGTCGATAAAAGTTATAGTTTCCAATGCTCCCTTTTAAATTATGTTCCCTTTTAAATTACCAAGTTTCCCATTCCTAACCTAATGGTAGTAGGTAGTACAAATCACAAAGGTGCAAATTACATTCTACGTTCTAGTAGTAACTTCCATAAGGCTGTACCGAATTAGCGTTACCTTGCGCAGGGTCACAATGAGAATTCTCTCTCTTAAACTGAGGCCTCAGATTATTCATTTGCGATATGGCCATTATACACTGGTTGATGATCAATTAAAACTATAAAACATGGGATATCTCGTGAGAGAAATTGCTAATGTGTTCTAGTAGGACAAAAACGATCAGCTGTTACTAGCTTAGCAATCATTATCAATCATAGGCTCGATATAGTTACAAAGATTTATCCTACGGTTAATCTGAATATACACTACTGGCCATTAAAATCGCTACACCACGACCATGACGTGCTACAGACGCGGAATTTAGCCGACAGGAAAAGATGCTGTGATACGCAAATGATTAGCTTTTCAGAGCATTCACACAAGGTTGGCGCCGGTGGCGACACCTGCAACGTACTGACACGAGGAAAGTTTCCAACCGATTTCTCATACACAAACAGGAGTTGACCGGCGTTGCCTGGTGAAACGTTGTTGTGATGCGTCCTGTAAGGAGAAAAAATACGTACCATCACGTTTCCGTTGTAGCCTATCGCGACTGCGGTTTATCGTATCGTGACATTGCTGCTCCCTTTGGTCGAGATCCAATGACTGTTAGCAGAATATGGAATCGGTGGGTTCAGGAGGGTAATATGGAACGCCGTGCTGGATCCCAATGACATCGTATCACTAGCAGTCGAGATGACAGGCATCTTATCCGCATGGCTGTAATGGATCGTGGAGCCACGTCTCGATCCCTGAGTCAGCAGATGGGGACGTTTGCAAGACAACAACCATCTGCACGAACAGTTTGACGACGTTTGCAGCAGCATGGACTATCAGCTCGGAGACCATGGCTGCGGCTACCCTTGACGCTGCATCACAGACAGGTGTACTCAACGACGAACCTGGGTGCACGAATGGCAAAACGTCATTTTTTCGGATGAATCTAGATTCTGTTTACAGCATCATGATGGTCGCATCCGTCTATGTATGGTGTGCCATTGGTTACTCGTCTCGGTCACCTCTTGTTCGCATTGACGGCACTTTGAACAGTGGACGTTACATTTCAGATGTGTTACGACCCGTGCCTCTACCCTTCGTTCGATCCCTGGGAAACCCTACATTTCAGCAGGATAATGCACGACCGCAAGTTGCAGGTCCTGTGCGGGCCTTTCTGGATACAGATAATGTTCGACTACTACACTGGCCAGCACATTCTCCAGATCTCTCACCAATTGAAAACGTCTGGTCTATGGTGGACGAGCAACTGGATCGTCTCAATACGCCAGTCACTATTCTTGATGAGCTGTGGTATCGTGTTTAAGCTGCATGGGCAGCAGTACCTGTACACGCCATCCAAGTTCTGTTTGACTCAATGTCCAGGCGTATTAAGGCCGTTATTACGGCCAGAGGTGGTTGTTCTGGGTACTGATTTCTCAGTATCTATGCACCCAAATTGCGTGGAAATGTAATCACATGTCAGTTCTAGTATAACACATTTGTCCAATGAATATCCCTTCATCATCTTCGTTTCTTCTTGGTGTAGCAATTTTAATGGCCAGTAGTGTATAAACGAGTATTTTTCAGTGTGAATAGACAAACAAACACGTTTCAGTCTGAACTGACTGCGTGCTAGCGTACTATTGATAGTATAGCTACTCTGATTGTAAATTAAATGTGTATTATATTTTAACCCTTATTAATAGTTAATAGAAATTCGAGATTTGATACAATGGCGTGAGAGTAATCTGTCCATCTTCTACTACAGTAGCCAATCTCATCTTACGATAAGTAAGTTGGTACAGCGTGACACGTAATTGGTTTCCGCTGTACCATATCCTGTCTTCATGCCATGTACGGTATTAGAGAATGCATTGCTTCTCAAATATGAAGATTGGGAATGAATGTTATGGTTCGCAGAGACGGAATGTTGCAACATCTGTTGCAGACAGGTTTTTGAACTTAGGAGTCATCTCACTTGGTACCCGTTTTGCAGCTTCAAAACGTCAGATCGTTAAAAACTCCAGTGAAGAAGAAGAAATGAGTATCTTTCAATCTTCGTCTTTGGTAACGCTAAGAACGAGAACAGGGTTTTAGTTGATTCATAAATGTAACTCCTTTCGTGTTTTAAAGTCTTAGTAATATTTTTGAAGATAACACTTGAGTTTGAAATTAGAAAATCAGACGTGAAATTGACCCACCACTGCTGCTGCTTTGGAAGATAGGCCCTACTGTACTCGCCTGACCTACTACTAGGTGGAGGATGGATGGATTCATCGTTCGAAGCGTTAACAGCTAACGACGTGTGGCTAACCAAGACGGAACGCCTCTTACCCGTGAGCGACAATGTTGAATGTCTATGATTAATGCGTATTTGTAGACGAGTCCAGATGCCACAGCACATCAGCAAAGCGAGCGTGCATATTTGAGATGGTGGCAGCATCCTGTAATTGACCCTACTGCAGTAAAGTGGATTCCATAATTCGTGGAGAGGCTCTCTGAACCGCACGAGGCGGCCGACGCTGCGTTGATTTTCGGTCGACAGAGCACAAAGGCCCACCGACGTGATTACGTTCATTAGCACCACTCGACACAGCGTTCCCTGGAAACACCGGACGTGTCGAGTAACGTGTGATGCTGAGAGCATTGCGTTCTGAGAACACAGTCAACACACTTCAGTAAAATTAATAAACGCCGGTACCTGACGAATATAAACGCATACCTTTGATTAAAATTATGACACCTACAGTCGTTGTCTTTTCACTTATTTAAACGTGTCCGGACGTTAAACACAATTAAAATACTCAAGTGTTCATCACAATGTGCACTCCAATGCTTGTTGTTTCTGTATTTCTTTTACACTATTACCTACATTCTAAAACAGACCATCCGGTCCACGTAGAGTTGTATTAGGTTCGTGCCTGAGTTCCTGGTGTTTTTCTTTTGCATGTTCGTATTCCTGTTGCTGTGGATTTATTTATCAACTGTCAATTTTTATTTGTAGTTCACTGTTGCTATTTGAGTTTCCACATTGTCATTTTGTCATTTGGAGATAGTGAGTGGAGCTGTGGGCGCTAGAAAAGTGGAAACCAAGTCGACAAATCCGAACATTTCCGACGTGTCTGAGTTCAATAGAAGGGCGACAGCAGCTGAGGCAGCCTGAAACATTTGCACCTTGTGCCAGGATAACGCCATTAGACAAAGCACGACAAAAAAAAGATTTTCTTGTTTTATGGAGAATCTTTTTGACATCAGTAACTCACCACGTTCAGGAAGACCTTCAGGGTTTGATGAAGACCGTTTAACGCTTTAATCCACAACGATCCACGTCATTGTTCGAGAACTGTCCAACGGATCACACATGTTCATGTAAGGGAAATTTGGAAATTTGTGATAAGGTTCTATGGGACCTAACTGCTGAGGTCATCCCTAGACTAACGTAAACTAAGTTACCCTAAGGACAACACACACACCCATACCCGATGGAGGACTCGAACCTCTGACGGGGGAAGCCGCGCAGACCGTGACATGGCGCCTCAGACCGCAAGGGAGAAGGTTCAAAAGTCAGTTATGAGTACCGCATGGTCTAAGCCAAAATCACCAAAATCAGCGAGTGGCCTTACGCACAGCTCTGCCTGCTCGTCATCGATTGGCTTGGGAACAACACCGACCATTCCTATCCTCTGTCATTATTGGTGACAGGAAGTGGTACCTTTAGGCTAAAAAGTAAGAGGAAGGAATGGTTTGGCCTAAACAAAGCAGCAACTCTTCATACAAGGACCTGCGCACAGCGAAATGCAGGAAGATCTGCAGCGGATAGGCACTTGGTGCAGGAAGTGTCAACTGACCCTTAACATAGATAAATGTAATGTATTGCGAATACATAGAAAGAAGGATCCTTTATTGTATGATTATATGATAGCGGAACAAACACTGGTAGCAGTTACTTCTGTAACATATCTGGGAGTATGCGTGCGGAAAGATTTGAAGTGGAATGATCATATAAAATTAATTGTTGGTATGGCGGGTGCCAGGTTGAGATTCATTGGGAGAGTCCTTAGAAAATGTAGTCCATCAACAAAAGAGGTGGCTTACAAAACACTCGTTCGACCTATACTTGAGTATTGCTCATCAGTGTGGGATCCGTACCAGATCGGGTTGACGGAGGAGATAGAGAAGATCCAAAGAACAGCGACGCGTTTCGTCACAGGGTTATTTGGTAACAGTGATAGCGTTACGGAGATGTTTAACAAACTCAAGTGGCAGACTCTGCAAGAGAGGCGCTCTGCATCGCGGTGTAGCGTGCTGTCCAGGTTTCGAGAGGGTGCGTTTCTGGATGAGGTATCGAATATATTGAATCCCCCTAGTTATACCTCCCGAGGAGATCACGAATGTAAAATTAGAGAGATTCGAGCGCGTACGGAGGCTTTCAGACAGTCGTTCTTCCCGCGAACCATACGCGACTGTAGCAGAAAAGAGAGGTAATGACCGTGGCACGTAAAGTGCCCTCCGCCACACACCGTTGGGTGGCTTGCGGAGTATAAATGTAGGTGTAGAAGGATAATGTTGTGCACCTGGTGGAACAATGACGGTATGGTCTACTATGAATTACTTCTCCGTGGTATAGCCATCACTGTTGATATTTACTGTGAACAACTGAGGCGTCTTTCAGACGCAATCCAAGAACAACCCACGACCAGGAAGAAGCGATGGTACGATAACGCCCGCCCCGTTCTGCTAGACATTAAAAAAAATTATTCAGGAGTTTCGCCTGATCATGCGACCTCAGATTTTTAGCCTTTACCCCGCTCTATGGAATTGCCTTCAAACAACTTCCTTTCCAGATGAAAATCCGCTCCGAACACGGCTCGACGAGATCTTCGTCTCAAAATCACATGATTTCTACAGTCGCAGAATCTAAATGGTATACCACTGTCGACAGACTGTTGTAGATACACTCCTGGAAATTGAAATAAGAACACCGTGAATTCATTGTCCCAGGAAGGGGAAACTTTATTGACACATTCCTGGGGTCAGATACATCACATGATCACACTGACAGAACCACAGGCACATAGACACAGGCAACAGAGCATGCACAATGTCGGCACTAGTACAGTGTATATCCACCTTTCGCAGCAATGCAGGCTGCTATTCTCCCATGGAGACGATCGTAGAGATGCTGGATGTTGTCCTGTGGAACGGCTTGCCATGCCATTTCCACCTGGCGCCTCAGTTGGACCAGCGTTCGTGCTGGACGTGCAGACCGCGTGAGACGATGCTTCATCCAGTCCCAAACATGCTCAATGGGGGACAGATCCGGAGATCTTGCTGGCCAGGGTAGTTGACTTACACCTTCTAGAGCACGTTGGGTGGCACGGGATACATGCGGACGTGCATTGTCCTGTTGGAACAGCAAGTTCCCTTGCCGGTCTAGGAATGGTAGAACGATGGGTTCGATGACGGTTTGGATGTATCGTGCACTATTCAGTGTCCCCTCGACGATCACCAGTGGTGTACGGCCAGTGTAGGAGATCGCTCCCCACACCATGATGCCGGGTGTTGGCCATGTGTGCCTCGGTCGTATGCAGTCCTGATTGTGGCGCTCACCTGCACGGCGCCAAACACGCATACGACCATCATTGGCACCAAGGCAGAAGCGACTCTCATCGCTGAAGACGACACGTCTCCATTCGTCCCTCCATTCACGCCTGTCGCGACACCACTGGAGGCGGGCTGCACGATGTTGGGGCGTGAGCGAAAGACAGCGTAACGGTGTGTGGGACCGTAGCCCAGCTTCATGGAGACGGTTGCGAATGGTCCTCGCCGATACCCCAGGAGCAACAGTGTCCCTAATTTGCTGGGAAGTGGCGGTGCGGTCCCCTACGGCACTGCGTAGGATCCTACGGTCTTGGCGTGCATCCGTGCGTCGCTGCGGTCCGGTCCCAGGTCGACGGGCACGTGCACCTTCCGCCGACCACTGGCGACAACATCGATGTACTGTGGAGACCTCACGCCCCACGTGTTGAGCAATTCGGCGGTACGTCCACCCGGCCTCCCGCATGCCCACTATACGCCCTCGCTCAAAGTCCGTCAACTGCACATACGGTTCACGTCCACGCTGTCGCGGCATTCTACCAGTGTTAAAGACTGCGATGGAGCTCCGTATGCCACGGCAAACTGGCTGACATGACGGCGGCGGTGCGCAAATGCTGCGCAGCTAGCGCCATTCGACGGCCAACACCACGGTTCCTGGTGTGTCTGATGTGCCGTGCGTGTGATCATTGCTTGTACAGCCCTCTCGCAGTGTCCGGAGCAAGTATGGTGGGTCTGACACACCGGTGTCAATGTGTTCTTTTTTCCATTTCCAGGAGTGTAGTTAAGGAGAACATAGTACTGATGACTAAAGTCTCTGTTATGCTTATCCGTTGTATTTATTAAACTTGCGGGAAAACGTTACGAACTCATTCATGTCTTTCTTGCCTCACGGGATGGCCACGCAGTCTGATTAAGTGTAGGAATTAAAAGTCATTGTTTTATTTTTGCAACTACTACTGACTTATTGATGGAAATAATACTAGTTGGCCGGCCGTTAGTGGCCGAGCGGTTCTAGGCGCTTCAGTCTGGAAACGCGCGACCGCTACTGTCGCAGGTTCGAATCCTACCTCGGGCATGGACGTGTGTGACGTCCTTAGGTTGGTTAGGTTTAAGTAGTTCTAGGGGACTGATGATCTGAGATGTTAAGTCCATAGTGCTCAGAGCCAAAATACTGGTTGATTTTGTAAAAGAGGGAAAGGTAAACTGCAAAAACATGGCACAGACACGGGCAAGCTGGTACTAACAAAGTGACTGACGCTCTTACGGAGGAATTTTCTAAATTGTTGTTGGATAGCCAGGAGCAACTTACCGAACACCTAGTGCAAGTACAATCTTTATTGGAGGAGCAACAGCCTCAGTCGGGTTGTATGAGACTGTAACAGTAGTAAGTTCTCCATCGACATCCACTGATCCTTCAGCCTCAAATCTAGTAACTCCCTTCTCCTGCAAAACAACAGGAGGTGTTGCTATGTTTGTAGACGACGTATTAACCGCAGCCACATTAAGTAGCTGGTCAGATGAAACATACGTGCGGATGAACAATTTACATTTCAGTGGTGAGGCAAAAACCTATATCTAGTATCTTGAAGTGCTCTATAAATTATACATTCAGTCAGCCGAAAGTTTGCGTCAGGGATGTAGAAAACAGAACAGTAAACTTTTTTTTTGGGAAGAAAATAGTTTAATACAGAGGCCGAGTGAAACAATGAAATTGTTTTCTGATAGAATTCGCATAATTAACAGGTAGAATTATGAGCTGACGTACAAATCAGATGCTGACAAGAGTCTTGCGCAAAGAAGCAGAAAATACTGCGTTTTATGTGTTTCTCGGAGGGAACCATCCTGATTTTCCACGATGGGTTGCGAATGGAAAATCCTGATGATAACAGCCACAGCACTTTGCATTGCTACACCAATGCAAGAAGTGGACAGTGCCGCTATGGCGTTCACCGACCTTAAAAATAATCAGGTCTGATAAACAATGTTACCGTTCTGCTCAGCAGGGGCGTTTAAAGGCGTCACCAACCACAATGTTATAATTGCCCACAGTACGGGCGTAAAGCTCGGGATTGTGAATCTAGGAAACAGAGCAAGGACAGTGCGAGAAAGAAACATTTAAATGCCAACGGAATGTTCCTTCCGTAGGGAAGCGTTTCCAGTACATCGCAGTACCATAGAAACGTACGCAGAGAAGGATTGTTTTTAGGTAATAAAATAGACTCAACGGGGACAACACAGCTCAAGTTAAGAGTAGGAAACACATTGTTTCGGGAACAAATGACAGTGTTGTCAACTGTGGGGCAGGGATTTTCTGCAATATTAAAAAAAAAAAATGGTTCAAATGGCTCTGAGCACTATGGGACTTAACATCTATGGTCATCAGTCTCCTAGAACTTAGAACTACTTAAACCTAACTAACCTAAGGACATCACACACATCCATGCCCGAGGCAGGATTCGAACCTGCGACCGTAGCGGACGCGCGGTTCCAGACTGTAGCGCCTAGAACCGCTCGGCCACATCGGCAGGCAGAGCAAGTACAGTGCGAGAAAGAAACAGTTAAATGCCAACGGAATGTTCCTTCCGTAGGGAAGCGTTTCCAGTAAATCGCAGTAGCATAGAAACGTACGCAGAGACGGATTGTTTTTAGGTAATAAAATAGATTCAATGGGGACAACCAGCTCAAGTTAAGAGTAGGAAACACATTGTTTCGGGAACAAATGAAAGTGTTGCCAACTGTGGGGCAGGGATTTTCTGCAATACTCGCACTAGACTTTCTGGTCACGCATCATGCTAAAATCGATCGTCGACGACAAACAGTTGAACTCAACAGTGACTTGTTTCCGATGGGTACATCAGTTGCAAATGTTTCTGTGTCAGAGGTGCACGCATCTTTGTGGTGGTACCAGCTAAACTGTACACAAGTACATCGAAAGCTATTTCGAGTGACAGATTATCAGCACGTACAGGAAAGCTAATTTGGGTTAAGACAGATACTGATGTTTCACAACAAGCTTTATGTTAAACAGAACTTCTGTCAAGTAACGACATGTTGAATGGACAGCACTGTTTTATATAAAGAAGTATAACACATGCTATGGAAATAAATTGCCAAGTTATGTTGCCAGTAAGCCTGGATGATTTCGGAACGAAGTAAGTCTTCTGAAGGGGTTGGTAGCATTACATTACTGGTACTTGGTGACAGGACATCCATGAGTGAGAAATAAATGCTAAGCAAAACTGTCAGCATATCTGCGTTACATAACAAGGTTAGTCAGTCATGGAGTCATTATTAGTGTAGTACAGGGATTTGTTTCATTCAGAAGGTCCTTTACCAGCCACAGGCATAACACAGCATCGATTCCAACGGGAGTCACGTACCAGTGCGCCGTAAGCAGTATAGGTTTACACAACATATGCATCCATTGATAGAACAGTTCACATATCAGCAACCTAAAGATGGCATAATAGTGCACAGCGATAGTGCTTAACAGCGCACACCGATAGTCATTTGTCAGTAACACTAGTAATCGTGCCGAAAAAGTGACTCGATGAAACAAGAAAATAAAGATTTTATTGTGATTCCGTATTTTTTAATGGAAGTACAGTAACCTATGAATGTTCGATTCCAAGTATAGCTGTAGCTTTGGGTAGCATAGGACAATCTGACGTCTTTTCCACGATAAATTTAAAGAGTGGTTATCAGTAGACCGAAGAGGGTCCAGAAGATAGGCCGAAAGCAGCTTTTACAACATAATCCGGTCACTGCCAGCATCACAGAATGTCTTTCGGGTAACAAACAGAACTACAATACTTCAGGGCTTTATAAAATAAAAAAAATTTAAAGCGAAAGAAATTTATGCCGTGACCGCAATTTTTCTAATACAATTAAGGTACGGTAACTCGTTTTGGTTGTTATCTACGACCATTTTCAAAGCCGTAAACAAATGGACCCAAAGTAGCCTTAGAAAATTTTCTACAAACAAGTAGGATATAAAAAACTGTATAAATGCTGATCAGAAACATAATGGGGGGCCAATTCTAATAGCTAAAAGTGAACCTGTGACATATCCGTTGAACAGTGTAATACAAATTACAAAATTTGTTAATACTTGTAACATACCGTTCAAAATATAAAAAGACGGTGCATTTGCATTGGAAAGAGTCATTAGCTGTAGTCATGCAATGGCATGCATTTCAAATACCAAGCCAAAGACAATACATAGTTTAAAAACGTAACCGTGAACAAGCCAGGTTGTAGGCCTGCCGAAAGAATTTTAGATCATAAATTTTGGAAAGCTTATCCCTGTATCCACGTGAATTTTAAAATAAGAAAGATAGCAATGGTATTAGGTTAAAATTACAAGGCAGGGATGCTGTATTGTATCTTAAACTGGTAACAAGCCGCTTGTAGAGGCAAATCCTACGTGACGCAATAATTCAAGAATAAAATCCAAGAAGGTTGTATCTAAGCTCAAATAATTTTAAAACTATAAAAATAACAGGGGAGTCAACTGGCAACATGCAGTATGTAAAAGACAGAGCATACATGAGAGTCAAATGATAAAAAACACATCAAAGTACAGCGAATCGCTAAAAATATTAACAGCATACCGTAATCTCGCAGGATGACAGTAGCAAAGGAAACTGGCCAGTGAAACTAGAAAGTTGCATCAGAAGCTCATTAGGTGCGATAGTGTGGCAGGTGTTATAATTAGTGCATAGAATGGTTCCAAAAACCGTCAGGTTTTCTATTGCTGTAAACAAACTGATAAAAACAGTTCGTAGTCAATTTATAAATAAGCTACGTGATCGACAGCCTTAAAATGAAAGAGAAATACCACAACCTGGCTTACAAAAGAATGATCCTGCATGTCGTATGAAATAGTCGTCTTTAAAAAATGTGCACGAGTTGAAGAATAAAAGGGAAATGGCACAGGTCCACCAGTCTGACAAGGCACGTCAAAACCAACTGACTTATGCAAGTGCTCCCTCTGCCCGACCAAAGTAGGTTCCGTTAGCAGCATTGGAGGCACGCGCACCTAGTATGCGAGCCAGACAGACGACTGATCTTTTGATATGTGCTTCAAGAGAGCGTAACTGTTCTCAAAATAAAAGAAGCATTTTGATTCCATATTACCACTGAAAGACTTATGGTGCAGGACATTAATCAAGGCTAGAAATATTATATTATGCTCTAAAGGGAAGAAAACTTGACTTGCAGGATTAGAGATTTATTCCAGTTTTTTAGAAGCCCCCTGCTAAGGTTCCCACGATAACATCTGCCATACTATTGCTAATAATGAAGTTTTGATGCAACTTTTACTCATGCAAATGGCCATTTGTCTTTATTACCGCCACCCTGTGAGATTAGAGTACGTTATTCATATTCTTAGCGCTTTGCTGTACTTTGATGTATTTTTTATCATTTGATTCTCATGTATGCTCTGACTTTTGTTATGGCACGTTGCCGTTAGCTATATAAGGCAGCTTCCCTGTCTTGTGATTTTTAACTTCATCCCCTTGTCATTTTTACAGTTTGAAAATTGTTATGACTCAGGCACAGTCTTCTTGGACTTTTGATCTTGTAATATTGCCAGTTACATAGGATTTGCCTCCTACATGTGGCATGTTGCCAGTTAATGATGTAATACAACATCTGTACCTTGTAATTTTAACTTTATGTCACTGTTACCTTTATAATTTTAAAATTCACATGGATGCAGAGATAAGCTTTTTCAGATTTCCGGTCTAAAATTCTTTCGGTAGTACTACAACCTGGCTTGCTCATGGACATGTTCTTAAAATGCATTCCGTTGAATTACTGCAGCTTATTATACTTTTCCAATACATGTGCACCGATTTTTAAATTTTGAATGTTACATAAGCATTAACATATTTTGTATTTTGGAGCACACTGTTCCATGGATATGTCACATGTTCACTTTTACCATTAGAATTGGCTCCCCTTCATATTTCTGATCAGCTTTCATATTTCTGATCAGCTTTTATATAGTTTTTTATATCCTACTTGATTGTATAAAATTTTATTAGCCTACTTTTCGTCCATCTGTTTACAGATCTGAAGATGGTTGTGGATAGCAACCAAGACTATTTATCATGTAATAGGAAAACTGCCGTCTATGCATTAAAAGATGTTTACTTCAAAAGTTTTTATTTAAGAAACCACATTAAAACCGTCATTTCATCCCTGACTATGTCGGGCTTGACGAATTTCAGTGCTCATCAGATGGATTCCTTTGAGGGTTAAATCAGAAAAAAAATGTATGTTCTATTGGATGAGATCATCGTTTATCAAAAGACACAGATAAACAAGCGGAGTGTGTAAGTGAAGTATTTGATAGATTGAAAGCAGCCCAACTCACATTAAGAGTTGATAAATATCATTATGTCCAGCCACAAGTTACTTGCCTTCGGCATATTAGTAGCCAAGATGGAGTGAGGATGGACCCTCATCTCTCTTCAGCTGTACATGATTTTTTAATTCCACAAACAGTTTATCTATTGTAATCATTCTGGGATTGGCAGATTTACCGAAAATTCCTCAAGGGCTATGCTACAATTGCTGAAGCATTGACTAGATTATTGTAAAAAGGCTTATGTTTCTGTATACACCAGAATGTCAGATGGCATTTCAAAATTTGAAAGAGATACGGATTTCAGATCCCGTATTAATTTTTCTTGATTTTACTAAATAATTTATATTATCGTATGATGCAAGTAAATACAGCTGTCGGTGTCTTAAGTCAAACTGTGGATAGAGAAGAATATCCACTAGATTAGGCATCTCAGCAGCTGAATGGGGCTTAGTGCAATTCTTCTAAAACGGAAAGGGAGATGTTGGCTTTAAAATATAGTACTTCATATTTTCTTACTGCCTATATGGCTGTAAATGGCTCTGAGCACTATGGGACTCAACTGCTGAGGTCATTAGTCCCCTAGAACTTAGAACTAGCTAAACCTAACTAACCTAAGGACATCACAAACATCCATGCCCGAGGCAGGATTCGAACCTGCGACCGTAGCGGTCTTGCGGTTCCAGACTGCAGCGCCTTTAACCGCGCGGCCACTTCGGCCGGCTATGGCTGTAAAGTTAAAGTAATTACAGCTGATGCATCCTTCAAGTACTTATTAGGACTTAAAGTCCCTCCAAGTCAACTAAGAAGAGAGACACTGAAAATGAATGAGTTTCAATATAAAGTAGTTCATAAGCCCTGTGTAACGCACATGAATGTCGATAGGCTCAGAAGGAAAACAGCAGTGTTACAAGTATTGAGACTGAATCTAGTAGATTTGAAAAAAACTCAAGTTGTAGTCACAAAATGCCAACTGTGCAGTGAGAAATCACAATTTCTTATACATTAAGTGTACTGTGTATGTCAACTAAATGTGAACCGTGCATCGTCATTACTGTAGCACTACAACCCAGAGTGTTATGACAAACACATGACCATGTACTATCAGGACAGCTGGATAGGACAATTACTGAAGGCGTTCCCAGCCCGTAGCACTACAAACCAGAGTTTTGTGACAAGCACATGACCATGTACTATCAGGACAGCTGGATAGGACAACTACCGAAGGCGTTTCTAGCCCAGCAGATGGCGGTCTGTACAGCAAACATCGAGGAAACAATTAGTGTACGCATAGAGTTGTCCCTTCAGTGATCTGTGGACAGAGTTCACTACCGTATATGTCGCTCTCTATCGACTTATTGTAGTGTACACAACATTCCGAGAACTGGACAGTCTATAGACAGTTGTGTTGTTTACACTGTGTTGTAGGCACTATAGTTTCAGTCTTCATAGTGTGTGTTACTGTGCAACATTGAACATGTCAAGCAGTGTTGCATCCATTTACAAAAATGGCTTAATTGTTATGTTAACTGTTACAAAGATGTTTTTAGTGTCATGTACATGAATGTGTCAGCACATTTTCTTTTCAGTTCCACATGTTTGCAATGGAAGCATATGGCTCCACAATTTATGTGGTAGACATGATTTTCTGTCACAGTTTAACAAATGGAAGTAGCCTGTGAGCCCATGCCCTCCGCTCGGAAAATATCCACATCACAGAGTACCATCCGACAAGCTGTTTGGCCGACTGTTTCAGTGTATCAAGAATACAGGTTCTCTATCACCCCACAAGATCAGTCCACACACCTCCGACGGAGGAGCATGTGCTACATTTACTGGTGAAAAACCTGGAACCATTATGTGGTGATTGGCAGCAGCAGAAGATACACGTCATCTTCTAGTCTGGTAGGTACAAAATGCACAGTTGCTGTATACAAACCATCTTAAGCACATCCAGGAACTGTGGCCAGAACAGCAATGTAGCTGAACGCAGTTCTGTCCACTGACAGCATGCTGCTGGTCAATTGTTTTTTTGAACATTTTATTTACCGAGGAGACAGGGCTCACAAGAGATGGCGTTGTGAACTTTCATAACCAGCATGAGTGGGCTCATGAAAATCCCTTTTCAGCTGCAGAAAGGGTCATCAACATCGTTTCTCCACCAACATATGGGCAACTGTTATTGATGATAAATTAGTAGGGTCATATGCCCTACCACAAAGATTACATCGGGCTCATTATCACCCATTTTTGTTGAAGTATTACCTGTCTTGTTGGAGGAAGTAATATGTCAGCAATGACTACAAACGTGGTTTTTGCACCAGAACATTTCCTCCGCAACATCCGACGCTGACAGTTCAGGACCGCTGGATTCGTCGGGGAGGCCCCACTCCTTAGCCTCCTCGTTCCCCAGAGTTATATCCCCTGGACTGAACAGTGCGAGAAGACACGACATGGGTATGAAGTGCTGTCTCGGTGATTAATTATTGAAATGAATCCATAACTTCCTTCAAAAAATTTAGAGAAGCGAGTTATATGCTGAGCTACACAGCTCGCTGTTAGCTCATAAGTGTTACGATGACCAAAAGAATACAGAAATAGTGCGCTTTTTGCTATCAGGTATGCAACAGTGACACTGCTCTGTACTCAGTTTTAGTTTGATGCAACACATATACTATCTCATGGCGGAGGTAGAATAAACAAGAATACAACTATTTTGTTTGCACTGGACGCAATATGTATGTTTTTCGTTTCAAGCGTCGACTACAGCATAAAATTTATTCAAGACAGCAGTCCTCCACTAATGGAGGTCATTTGCAAATTTTGCACACTGCATCAATTAATTTTCGTTGTTACACACTCTATAGTGTCATAAAACACTGCTTCGTTGGGCCATCTGATCCCTACAATCAGTCATTTCGCCTTGTCAATGTGACACCGCAGCAGCTAGATCGTCTGCTTGCATTACAAACTAAAAGTAAGTCACAACTGGCCTTATGCTCCTGCATGCTTCAATAAAAGAGAACAAGTCGACGAGTATGAAGCCCAGTAGCATTGATGTAACAGCAGCGCCTTGATATGTAAAGTATGCAGCCTGCAACATTAGACTGCTACTCGCTGTGTTTCTGATCTCTATCGTAGGTTATATAATAGTTTTCTCGGTAGCTTAGGTCAGTTAAGATCGTAACCGAGTGACCTGCCAATTAGTTATGTTTCGTAATTATTGGGCGTTGCCTCAGTTCAGTTGCTTCATTTTCGTATGCAGTCAGTCTCTTACTATGTTGCCCTTGAAACTGGAAGTGGAGCAGATGAGACATTCTTCCTGTCCTAAATTTCTTGTCTGTTCCGATTCACTCAGTGCCCTCCACTCATTGCAACGTTTGTATCCAGCAGATAAAATACTACAGTCCATCCAGGATGCTCTCCTCCAACTACAGCGACTGGGGAAGGATGTGGCTTTCTGCTGGGTTCCGGGGCATGTCGGCATTGCTGGGAATGAAAGGACAGATCTCGCAGGCAAGGAGGCGTGTGTCGATCCATAAGTATCTCAGTGTGCTATCCTCCTGCACGCACTCACCTCGCTGTTGAGCTCACGAGTCATGCGTCGGTGGGAGGATGAGTGGCTGGAAGTGACTGACAATAAGTTCCGTATATTCAAGCCCACAACGCGTGTGTGGTGTACTTCCTTTCAGCCCCATCGACGGGACGAGGTTCTCCTCACTCGGCTTGGGATAGGCCACAGCCCTATGACGCATGGCTTCCTGCTCCGGCGGGAGGACCCTCCAATGTGTGGTGCTTGTAGCGTCCAGGTCACTGTGCGCCACGTTTTATTGGATTGCGTTTTATTTTCTGACCAGCGGGCTGCGGCTGACTTGCCAGCGGACCTGCCATCTCTTTTACGAAACACTCGAACGAATGTGGTTAAAATTTTAAAGTTCTGTGCCTTGTCAAATGTTTTTACAAAGATTTTAGGGAGAGGATCTTAATTTGCTCACTGTGTGACAAGCTCGCCCATATTTTATGTAAGTGGCCAGACAATGAGAATTTACTGTGGCATTCTTGTTGCTACGTTTTTCCTTACCTTACGTTTTACTTTTTTGTGTAGCATTTTCCTTCTTTTCCTGCTTTCTTTGCGTGAGTGCCTCAGTTTTATTAGGTCTGCCGACGTTCGCTCCCTTTAATGCGTGTCAGGGCGCTGATGACCTCGACGTTGAGCGCCCATAAGCCCCAACACACACGAAACTGGAAGCGATGAACCATGTAGAAACAGAGTGAGGGCCACGTAGCCTGCGGAATATTTTTCATCCACATCGTTATCCTCCAGTCCTGTTGCTTAAAAATAAACGGTAGATATAGCAACATAGAAATTATCAATGTTTAATAATTTTTTATTCCGAAATTATTGATTTGCAACGTGGAAGAGGGGTGTGATAAAATAAAAAAGAGTAATAGATATTTACTGTATAGCATTAGAAAATACAGCTACCACAAAAAAGACTAATACTAAAAACGCAAAAGAAGAACATATCAAACATCGATTCAGTACTTCGTCGAGCTGATAAAAAACATATTTCTGTTCTTCATAAACATCTTTCGCACTTATCAATAGTAACAGGAAACTCCTGCCTTTTGATCATGAAGAAGAACGTTCTACTGAGCACAAAACAACAGTAATTGTACAGATATTCTTATGTTCCCGTATATAAACTGCGCTTACATCAAAAGTAATTGCTTTGGTGGCATCAAAGGGCAGAAGTTACGTTATCAACTAACTCTATTACTCATAAAATGCAATTTGTATTTTGTAAGGATATAAAATACTCAATGGATTAACATGGAACCACACAAGAGTCTAATTATGTGCAAAAAGAAAACGCACATTTACTTCTATTTCCTTTCCTACCAATGCTACCAATACTAGCGGTAAACCTACCATGTACTACGTCATTTATGTGCTGAACCAAAACTACCGAACCGTCGTTTTGGTGGAGCGTAAATTTACGTGTGTGTGTGTGTGTGTGTGTGTGTGTGTGTGTGTGTGATCATTAGCCATAACAAGACTGGTTTGGTCCGGGTGATGGATGGCTGCCAACGTAATTAACTCAGTTCAGTGATTCATCTCCTCCCAAATTAATTAACCAGATGAACGGTCGTTGACTGATATAAATGGTTCAAATGGCTTTGAGCACTATGGGACTTAAGTTCTGAGGTCATCAGTCCCCTAGAACTTATAACTACTTAAACCTAACTAACCTAAGGACATTATACACATCCATGCCCAAGGCAGGATTCGAACCTGCGACCGTAGTGGTCACGCGGTTCCAGACTGAAGCGCGTAGAACCGCACGGCCACACTGGCCGGCGTTGATTGGTATAGAGGTTGGTGTCGTGTAGTAGTATATTTGACCGCAGCTGTTAATGAATCTCTGCTATACACAGATGTTGGTTATACGTCTCATATGTCCTGGTAGGCGGAATATAGCTCCGCGGTTGCAAAGAGGAGGAAGCCACATTTGGGAGGAAGAGGCTTCAAATCTCCATTACATCACACAAATTTAGGTTCTCGCTCAAGGTAAATGTCAGGACAGTACTTCTCACAATCACACCTCCGGTGAACTGGCCCGCATTTGTCCTTGCGAACTTCAACTCTGTCTCTGACGACCATGTCATTGATGGGATCGCCATTTCCTTCTCGTTCCCCTCTGAATGGCAGCATGTTCACTACCGCAGCCAGGTGCTGCTGCGCAAGGCAGTCGACGTGTTTGTCATTCTCTCTCTATGTTGTCCACTATGTTAAAACAGAAAGCATAATGGGACAGTTCAGTGTGCTTTGAGATAATCTGAACGTAGTCAAGTACGAAACAGAAAGGAAAGTCGATAAAGATATGTACAAGAATAGACAGAGAGGCAATAAAAATAATTCCTGACAGCTAGTCCGTGAGGAAGAAGTAGATCCAGAACACAGTATTTAAATTTTGTCAAGGACACTAAAGCTTCGAAATTATTACTCACTTCCTACATCTGAATTATATTTTCAAATGCCAGTCTTTGTCTTCAGTCATAAATTTCTTTTCAGGTTACCAAATCGTGTACAACGCTTTCTTATTCCTCCGCCTTTTGCTCCCCTAAATCTGACAGCAAAACATCATGGTTTCAAATTTTCTGTCCTGCACATCCAACTAATCTGAAATTGTGCTCAGGAGCGGCGCTTGTTCAGTTTTACCCGTTATCCAATTTGCATTTAATCTCCAACTGTCGCTCTGCATGTCACCAATGTGCCATATTTTGACTCGACTGTACTCTCTCTCCTACACATATCTCACCGATTCATCCACGTTTCTAAACAACATGTACCACTGAAAACACACTTTGGATTCTCTCTAGCAATAGAATTCTCAGTCCACACACATGTAACAATACCTCGCATTTGAGAAAATGGAGAAAAAATCACCGTAAAGATAGACAACGTTGAAAACTGTGAGCCTGTAAAGGAAAACCTATGTAAGTAAAGTTAAGCCCACATTGCAATTTGGCGATGTATCATAGACAGAAATGTTCACTACGTCAGACACCTGTTTACCATAAATCGATAGGCTATTTATAATCACAGTTTTTTTTTCACTGAACACTGTAAGCGTTCTATTAGGTGTGTAGGAAAGAAGGTCGGCAACTAAAAAAACTTAGAGCTCAACAGTAAATATTAACGCATTTAATCGATTAGGAGCCAATCAGTTATCTTAGAGTAGAAGTACTAGAACCTTTGTTATAACGCCAAACGGTGCTAGACCCATATGCCGTAGAATATAGTAGTATATACAGTAGAATATAGTAGGATATGCTCTGATAAAGGGTTTTGAAATGTCAAAAATATGAACGTGAAGACGAAATAGGCAGCTTGATGGACACAGAAACACTTCAGGGGACTACGGAAATATTTCGGAGATATAAAACTCTCTAGCTTTTTACGTAATCTTGTTAAGAAATTCAAATATGGATAGTAATAGCCGGCCAGTGTGGCCGAGCGGTTCTAGACGCGCCAGTCTGGAACCGCGCGATCGCTACGGTCGCAGGTTCGAATCCTGCCTCGGGCATGGATGTGTGTGATGTCCTTAGGTTTAAGTAGTTCTAAGTTCTAGGGGACTGATGACCTCAGATGTTAAGTCCCATAGTGCTCAGAGACATTTTTTCGATAGTAATAGCCGGCAAAACAACAAACAGTACGAAAATGTATCTCATAGGGAAAACACCTGAACAACAGGCACATTCAACTACGAAAAAGAGACTGTGTTCGGACCAAATGGGACTAATCTGGAGCAGCGTTGTATAGCCGCGTGGTCTGGGGCCCCATGCCGCGGTTCGCACAGCTGCCCCCCGTCGGAGGTTCGAGTCCTCCCTCGGGCATGGGTGGGTGTGTTGTCCTCAACGTATGTTCGTTTCAATTAGATTAAGTGGTGTGTAAGCCAAGGAACCAGTGACCTCAGCAATATGGTCCCATAGGAACTTACCACAAATTTCCAAATTTACTAATCTTGAATTAAATAGGAAACTCACCCGGCCACTTGGAACAAAGGAGGTAAGTCAAGACAGACTTGAGGAGAGCAACCATGCAATGCTAGAAAGAGAAGTGATCCCAAGGTCTGAGAAGGTAAAGAGAGAGAGCCAGAAGACCAATGGATAAGCAAGGGATACAGAGAATAGAACTAATGATGAGAAACAAATGCCTTCAAAAGAGGAAAAGGAAACAAGTAGAAAATGTTGGGGGACGAATATGCAAACATGAAAACGCAAATTAGGGATAACATAACGGAAAATTTATACTGAAAAAAAGAGGGACTGAGGACAGACAATGGCGGTACTGTTGTATCTCTGGCGAGATTGTGGGCGGCAGTCGATCTCCTGCTGTAAATGAAGTTCCCACATCTTTCCACATTGGTGCTCTCGTGTTTCACTGGCTGCCTGTAAACGGCGTTTTATTGGATACGCAGCACCGACTCTTATTTCGTTATTCCAGGCCAGTGAAACGGTAACATCCCAGTATGTAAAAGGCACATTAAAAGCTCAAAGATAATGAACGAGTCGCGGTCGAGCATTTTCTCTTTCCGAGAACACATTACGTCTCCGTCAATCATGACAGCGAAGTGATAAAATAGCATTTGGGCCACCGTCAACATGAGGGACAGTAAACGCGTTAGGTGTGGGCGGACAACGTACTTTTCAGAGTGTTACCGTCTTTTGCCCGCGGTTCCAGTATGTAGACAGAGACCAAACCTCCTCATTATTTTCTCGTGTTACAAGAAATGTAGGAAATTAATTATGAACCTTTCTTCTTCCTTTAGGCAGTCTACTACGCCGATGTTTACTTTTTCATATTAAGACAGAGAAAGTTTCAATTAGATAGAGACGTATGACGCTGAAAGGAGCACGGTACGGTAGTATCCGAGAGCTAAAGTTCAATCATCTTATGTACAATAATTAGCATATTGAATGAAATTTTTATGGGACTACTTCCACGTAATATTAAACGTAAATCGAAGTTTGTTCCTTTTGTCTGAAATGATTTTCATAATCAGTTGTTGAAACATATTACCCCTGTGGACCGCATTTTATTATTTACCTTAGTTTTGATTTTTTCAGGCGTTTAGGCAGTGGTGAATCTTTATGTTTTAACTTTAAAATTGTAAGAGAAACATATAAACATGGTAAAATATGCCTTATACTAAGCACTTATGTGCAAATTGCATTTAAAATCAGGTACACAAGCCGCCGCTCTAGAGGACTACACATGCTTACCACTCATCAAAGAAACTGAATAACAGGGGAGCAGGGACACAATCATATGATACTCGAAGCAGCGGAAAGGTTTGTTGTACTATGGTGCCTTGGTACTCATCGTTATACAACGGTAACAGTGTTCGAGGACTTGAGAAGAAACACACTGCACGCAGGGCACCGTTCAATGTGGTTGTGCAGGTATCAATAAACAAATTTGATGCACTGCTCATATATACGCGTAGACTATATGATTCACTATTGTATGATTACACGATCACATCAATTAAATACCTGAGAGCAGGTCAAATGACTCATTATTGTAGATTAAGCTACTGACGAACAAGAACAGGAAGCAGTCACATCAATTAAATACCTGGCAGTATGCGTACGGAACTGTTTAAAGTGAAACGACACATAAACGAATGGTTGGAAAGCCAGATGCCAGTCTGAGACACATTAAGGGAATACTCAGGAAGTGTAATCCACACGCTAAGGAGGTAGCTGTCAATACTTGAACCTTGCTCGTCAACTTGGGACCCGTACCAGACAGTACTGGAAATAGGGAAGGTCCAAGGTAGAGCAGCCCGTTTCGTCAGGAGTTCGTGCAATAGCGTAGAAGATCATCTAAATCCAGTGGCAGACGTCAGTAGAGAAGCGTTGAGCACCACGGTGTAGTTTGATGGTTAATTTCCTGACGAAGCAACTAACATATTAATCGAAGAGTCCACGGTTGTACTGCCGGTGCGTAATGTCGAACGGGCACAACATTTCGGTGATTAGACATGGCACCATCGTCGGGTGCACTGACGACATGTCTGAGCGCCGCCGAAATATAGTGCCCGTTGGACGTTATGGACCGGCAGCACACCCGTGGACTATTCGATCAACAGATACGCCGGGAGAAACTGAAGAATAAAACCAACATATTTTTTCCCGCTACGAATATGTTGTGAAGAGGCCACAAAGGCAGAAAGATGTTTGAGGCGACGCGGAGGCTTACCAACATTCTCTCTTCCACGACTGGAACAGGAAAGGGGACGTCACAATGATACACGAAGTACGCTCAACAACATCATGTATGTCGTGAAGTATAGATGCAAATCTAAATGTAGACCCTGATGGCTCCGTTGTCTTCTCTCGGCTGCAAACAGTACAGAAACCTACTGCCAGATAGGGTGGCCCTGTTTGTTCATCTGTAGCACCGCACTAACAATTGGCTCTGAGCACTATGGGACTTAACAGCTGAGGTCATCAGTCCCCTAGAACTCAGAACTACTTAAACCTAACTAACCTAAGGACATCACACACATCCATGCCCGAGGCAGGATTCGAACCTGCGACCGTAGTGGTCGCGCGGTTCCGGACTGTAGTGCCTAGAACCGCTCGGCCACCCCAGCCGGCGCACTAACAATTGACAGCGCCAACGTTTTAAAATTCTGTAAGACTATGTGTGAAAAAAGCCAACTAAATCGTTTAGTGCATAGCTGGGCATAAAAATTATGTGACTATAAAGGCGGCATGCAACAAACGTCGAATTGGCCTCGATATACAGAGTGTTTAACTTGAGTCAACTAAATATCTCGAAAACGACGCGTCGTACGAAAAACATGTTGTAGATGAGAAGTTAATATTAGTACAGGGGACATCTGTCTGTACAACAACTCGCCATCTTCTAAGCACCGCTCCTGCGTGGACGCAGTCTACTTTGTAATTTCAAGTGAGAAACCCCTTAACCAATTTTTATTACATATTCGGATTCAGCGACAAAAGCACGTATGGTGTACTCTTTTTTTTCCATTCGTGATAGGTGGTGCTGTAATCGATAATTTATTTCTGCATTTCGTTAGCGATGTAAAAGTATACCTTTGTGTTCGAACGGTTGATATTTATGTTTGATATTTAGCGTTGCAGATTTGATTCTATTGTACAGTATGGTATGCCGTTTCAATCTTTGGTTAGTAACTACGTTTTTAGTGTTACCCAGGAACAAGGACGTGGATGTAATAGTTTCCTGTTTGCATAGAGGTGACTGATATCGGTCAGTCTCGTTGCCTCTCTCAACTGGGGTGCCTGATATCGGTGAGTCCCATTTGCCCCTCACCAGGGAGGTGCTTGATTTCCGTGAGTTCCCTTGTCGGTCACCATTGGTGTGCTTGATTTCTGTGATTATCTATGGCAGGTGCTCCTGTCATTTCATGGACATTTTACTTTAATACAATGGTTGCATATGTTTTACGCCGGTAGCCGCATAGTGACCAGCGCAAGAGTTACGGCGTTTCGATGGAAACACACACAGAAATCAGTCATCCTGACGGGGGGGTTTCGAGGACAGACACCTAAATCAAGCATTTCGATGATTTGGGGATTCAACACAATCAACCCCATACGAATCAGAGAACCACGTTATCATATAAGTAGCTTATTTACCATAAAATCCAACGTGTAGCCATATTATTTGTACTGTTCAACTACATTTGCAACACTCAAGTAACGTTTGAACATCTGTATCAACTGTCAGATCACAAAGGTTTACATGTTTACATTTACATCGTAATTCAAACGCGTCGATTCATTATTGCAAAAACAGGCACGTTTGTTTATCGATTACAGCGCCATAAAAAAAATAAAAAATAAATAAAAAATAAAAAAAATAAAAAAAGAACCTCTGAGCACTATGGGACTTAACATCTGATGTCATCAGCCCCCTAGAACTTAGTACTACTTAAGCCTAACTGACCTAAAGACATCACACACACCCATGCCCGAGGCATTCGAACCTGCGACCGAAGCAGTCGCGCGGTTCCAGACTGAAGCGCCCAGAACCGCTCGGCCACTCTGACCGGCCAAGTAGGTTCTCCACTTCTTCTACCTACTGAAACGTCCAGTAACGGGGGCTAGTAAGAGAGAGGCACACTACCACTCGTAGTAGTCTTTGACTCAGTTACTGACAAACTTCTTGTATTCTGAGCTGAAGGAAGGGAGATGGTGGTGGGTAGTGTTTAACGTCTCGTCGACAACGAGGTCATTAGAGACGGAGCGCAAGCTCGGGTTAGGGAAGGATTGGGAAGGAAATCGACCGTGCCCTTTCAAAGGAACCATCCCGGCATTTGCCTGAAACGATTTAGGGAAATCACGGAAAACCTAAATCAGGATGGCCGGAGACGGGATTGAACCGTCGTCCTCCCGAATGCGAGTCCAGTGCGCTAACCACTGCGCCACCTCGCTCGGTGAAGGAAGGGAGAGTATGTGTGTGAGGCAAGGGGGGGGGGGGGGGGGTCGTTGAGTGGTGCTCGTGACACTACGCAATGCTTTCTATGTCTCGTGGAGTCTGTAACACGAAGGATCCCCATCGTAATTTGCGTTATTAGGACGAAAGAGAAATTAAACTCGTTCCCAGTCTCGAGTTAGAATAGCTACACTCTGATCCAAGGTATCCAGATACCAGTATGTAACACAGAAGTGGCGGAGCTGGACCTGCCAGTAAGTAAGGATGCGGGAAGTACTGTCTTGTTAGCAGAGCCTAATAGATTAGTCAGGAAAGCTCAGTGACTTCGAACTTGGCCTAATCATTGGATTTCACCTGAGAAACAAATTCATCAAGGACATTTTAAGCACCTCTAAATCTGCCCAAGATGACGGTTGCTGATTCGATTATGAAGTGGAACCACGAAGGAAGAACCACAACTAAACAAAGACCAGATGGACGTCATGTGCTAGCGGATACGAGCCCTCGAGTATTGCGGAGGATGGTTCTGAGAAATCCCATGAAATCACCGAGAGGAATAACTCGTTTTTCAGTTTTGTAAAGTCACACTCGGAATATAAACATCGACTGCCTGATACACACATGAAGTTTTGAAAGATTTTTGAAAGACAAATACGGTGCTTTGGATTCTTGAGCGATTAGAAAAAAGCTTTGACATATATATCGGTGAGGTCATAGTTCAACGACATCATGGAATATAAACGTTATTAATATATAGGAACCATTCACCATCCAATCTGTGATGTAATAACATAAAAGTGATGTTGTTATTCACTGGAAAAGTTGGAATTTGAGATTTCGCTTACTGTTTTATCAGTCTCAATTGGCGTAAGAATCATGGATTGACCATTGTCATAAAATATTGCATTACGAAATGTCAATAGTCTTTACTTGCAGTTTCGCGTGGGTTGAAGCAGTCAGAGCTAGCGTGCTATTGATTAAGAAATTGCATTATCGTCTTTCTTATTACTTCATGATCGTAGATACGATCATACCCGGTCGTGAAGTTATTGTTATGACAAAACAATTTCCTAAGGGACCTGGAAGTTCTTAAGGGCCCAAAAACTGTAACATCACACAAAAGAGAAATTAAATATTAAAGCTGATGCAAGAAGACGATAAAACAGTTTTCTTTTTGCCAATGTATCACGCATATTGGACTACTGATCTTGGTGTCTGTAATTTTAGCAAAATGCATAATTAAAATGAAAATAATACTGATGAGATGATAGGAATGAGCACTGCCAAATGATTCAATATTTCCAGAACAAAAATTTATTATAACTAAAACATATATAGTAATTCATGCTTAGTACTACAATGACGGTAGATTTTTATGTCAGTTTCATGTCCATTGAGCGCTCTTTTATATAGCCATTGCCCTCTTGAGTCGCTCGTGCGTCGTCACGATAAGATATAACAGTTCTTCTTTTTACACTTCTCTTAAACTTAGACGTAGTACGTTTTTATACATTTAGTAAAACTTGATCAGACTGCCACAAATCTGCGTCCGTCTTACTTAAGAACAGTACAAGTGTTTAGCGCTCAAGGCTTCATTTGTTCTCCAGAGAACGAAATATTGAAGGATCGCATATCGATCCGTATTCTTCTGTTTATATTGCCGCCCAATGACGACGAATTACATTATTTATGAAATTCCACCGTCGCTATCCGACGACTTATTATACATTAATCATTATTTATAAACAAGTATTTGCCTTCAGGTTGAAAGCGTTAACTATTTGTTGTTTTAATGAAGCCAAAAATAGCGAATACCACAACTCCCATGCTGTATCTTCTTAGAATACAGGAAGATGCTCCCTGAGATGGTTCTTCGACAAGACAGTTCGCAGTTAATACGAAAACTTATCAACATAATCCTCTCATATATTTTATACTTGCAAGGTAAATAGAAGAGACTTTTTTCCAAGATGTTTTCAGCCAACCCAGAAACCTATAAAGTAGTTTAAATGACGGAAATATATCTAAAATAACAGCATTTCTTTTGCATATTTATTTTATTTTATTTTCTAACACGTTTGTGGGTAAAATTTATGTTTTAGGTACATTAATATGTATCGTATTGGATTGTTAATGACGGATTCTCCCTTTCCAACTGCTCATTTATCAAAAATTGTTATGTTTTTCGACTATAAGGATCTCCAAGGCAATGACGTTTGCTATATCGTCAAAGCCTTGAAGAAAAGAGAAGCCTTGTTTCTTTCCACACGTGAACCTCCGATGAACTTCCAGCATATTTATGTAGTTGCAACCGTTGCTGGTACAATGCTAATTTTAGCATGCAGTTTCTCAGTTCCTGTGTTGTAAGTAGTGATTATTCCAAATTAATTTTCACTTCGTACGCAGCTAGTGTGGCACTATCTTGCCCAGTTAATTTACACATATGTAAATTGTAAAAGGAAATTAGTTATACAGGTTTAACAGGGAACAGTACACTTCCAGTTATTTCGTTTCGTTACTGCCCTTGCAGATATAAATATTGTTTTGTCTGAACGAACTGCAAACGGAGTTTGTGCTTACTATGACTATGAGTGTCCGACGTTAGTGAATGACTGAGATGGTCTGCAGTGGGTCGTAAAGAGGTCCTGCAATCCGTACTTCCGTTCAGCTTACTCTAGCATCTGTCAACCAGACTTAAGGCAGCCTATGTAAATGGAAATAGCTTTTGGCGTCATTGGCCGGGAGGCCTCTTACGGGGCAAAGGCAGACTATCATGTCACACGACTAATGTGACGCTCTCTGAGATATGGTACTACCACCTCCACCTCCACCTCCGCCCCCCCCCCCCCCCGTTCCATACCGCCAATATGGGCTCCATTGTTTCAGTTTCATTCCAGGTACAAACAAGATATGTAAAATCCATATAGCAATAACAATTATATATAAATATGAACGGTAAACGAGTAAAAACTAAGGGTTCTCACGAAGGAACGAACACCATTGAATTAGTTCAGAAAAACTGGACGAGATTGTCCATCTCTGTTTAGTGCACCCGCATACACTCTATTATTTTCTCCATTACATAATGATTGACACCTGATCTTGAGCTCATATTCTGGTCACATCGCTTGGCGAACATCGATGTGTTATACGTTGCTGGAATCGTGGAAATATTTACATTTCTTTGGTGTATGAATATTAGGTTGTAGCTGAAAAGGGAGCGCCATACACTGTAATATTTAAGAGAAAGCGCGCTTTTTCAACCATTTTTTGGCGAGTGTAAAATCTGAGGTGTCATAAGACAGGCCGCAATTAGGAGAAAAATTTCCTTTGCACACTTAGAAGATACAATCATGCTCAACTTCCAAACGAGTTGTCCTTCGATTCCAGTTAGTCATTTTGTCCTAATAATAAGTGTATTGCTGCAGTTCGTCTAATGGTGACGCATATTAACAAGACGAAAAGTGCTGCCTTTCATAGGTGTTACGTTTTTATGGAGGTAAACGTACATAACGCTCTAATGTCACACCTCTGAGTTATTTGCTTTTGCGTTTTATGAGCCGCGTGCTAAAAACAATAAAAATAAAAAACAGAGTGCTTGCACTTCTGTATCACAGCTAGTAAAGAGAACTTCTGAGTGTCTCGGTATTAGTGAATGTGCACTTGAGCGAATTTCGAGAGAATACAGAGAAACTTCATGTCATTTATCAAACGCTTTCTGGCAGGTGACAGAAGTTACTATTGGCCAAGTTTACACAGGGAGTCATAAGAAGAAAAATCCACGACTCCTATGCGGAAAAGCAGTTTCCAACAGTGGCAGTCGTGTTGGAAAAGTTGAAGTGGGAGATTTTCCTGACGTGAGTTAAACAATCCTTTGGCGTCCTATTCGAAAATTGGGGTTCAGATACAAAATGTCCAACAAAAGACCTGTGGTGATGGAAAATAACAAAACAGCAGGTAAAATAGGCGACGTCTTGCAGGGAATAAGGCACTCGCGCAACACTGGATGGACTATTTATTACACTGATGGCAGCTGGTGTTGTGTAAAAGTTGGATTGGTAGGAACAAAAAAAGCCTTATGCGACAGAAAATGTACACGATTGTCACAGAGGAAGTGTTCAAGAGTGGAATGGCTGGAAAGGAGAAATTCAAACACCGTTTGGTTCTGAAGAAAGGATTATAATATTCCACACTGGTAGTGAAGATGGGTCCCTGCAAAATTACTGTCTTCTTTTATTGTGCAAAATGGAGGTGCAGATTATCATAATGTAAATAGACATACGCACACACACACACACACACACACACACACACACACACACACAACTTTTCACATAAAATTAATTAATTTCAGGCATAGCCATAACAGTTTAGAAATCGTGATTTTGGGTAAATATTTTGCCTACATTAAGCTGTATATGGTTGCAGATGAAAAACTGTAAAGAGAAACAGACATTGTAAAAACGTAATACAGCACGAAAACCCACACCATGTGATAAGAAGGTATGATTACATAATTTTATGGGCTCTTCAAAAATGTATAATTGCGATTCAAAAACTAATACTGACATACATATAAACAGTAAAGAACATTCCTATGTTTAACAGCAATAAAATGCAAAACCCAACTGCAGTGAAACATGTCTGGGACAAAAAAGAAAACTGTGTTTTCCTAAAGGTGGACCCCACCCAAAAACATATGTATATGTACTATAGCGCGGTTTCTGTTAAATATTACCGCGTTTGTCGCCCCCATTTCGACTAAGATGTGATATTCATACACTAAATAAAAACAACCATTTCCACGTTTTCGGCATGTTATGACATATCGATGTTCGCAATGCAGTGTGACCAGAATAGGAGCTCATGGTCAGGAGTCAATCATTATGCCCCAGCCTCCCTGGCAAAATTGTTTTCCAGAGCAGCCCTCTTTTCCCTCCTTTTTTCTACTAAGACCTCTAATGAAACAACCTCATTCGTAACAGCACTGCCACTACCATTTCAGTCTTATACCCTGTACCTGTATATCTGCAGGAGGTATTCTTCGTCTTCGTTATGCAGCAGAGATGATGATGGTGATGGTGAAGTGCTTTTAAGAACACAATGTGCTCAGGGTTAACTGCGATGTGTATGTATTCTTTACTCCGTGAGTTTCAGGAAAGAAAGGAACCAGCTTCGATTGTTAGATTCCATTGGGAGAAGGGATGCATGATACTAAAAAAAACTCTCTATCTAGAATCGATTGCGAAGTAAATGATTTCACTGTCAAGAATACTGTGAAACGGCATTTGATTTAATCATTTAGTTTAATCTGCATTAAGTCATTAAGTGCAAGGAAAAAAACTGTTGTAATTAAGCGGTTATAAGGGATGAGTTGAGAATTTCATAGAAAAGGAAAATCCTCACAGTTTTTTCATTCAGTATGAAATTAAATTTAGTTTACAGTTTGGAAGATTTGTTGGATCATGACGAAGCAGCACAGAACCTGCACTTAGACCCCTGCTTGGAATCAAGTTCATTAAAGTAAAATTACAATACCACAGTTGCTAACCATTGGCCATCAAATTTATCGCGCACTGCCCTACATGTGATATTCTTTCCAGATGGAGTGACGTAAACTCAGTGCATTCAACGTGTAAGATTAATGTCTATAAACTTTCAAGTAACTAGCAAAAGTGATTTGGGCACAGTTACTTCAACTTGCTATTGTGAATGGGATTTACACTATTGAGGTATTATTTAAATTGTTCTACAACATCAGTAGGATGATCCCTGGTCAGAACAATAATTTGAGATACTAGCCGTGTCAAGATTATTCCGTCTCTTTCTGACGACATTAAACACATTTTCAGAAGTTCTAGACTAATTAAAATTATCACTTTTATTAATTGTAACCGGATGACGTCGGCATCTTGCCACGATATTTCTACTGACAACCATTCAGCCACATTCTGGCGAGTATTTTACAAAATGGACTTTTAGTTCATATCACTAAATTTGTAACAATAATTAGCAGAGACACGCACACTCATAGGCAGCTGCGACACGAGCGTCATTTCAGAGTAGCACTTGCATCCTATGTCCTCATTTATTTTCTGGGCGTTTTCCAATTCCAGTCTTCCCCTAAAGTTTTTACCCTGTACAGGTCCCTTCAGTACTATGGATGTTACTCCCTGATGCCTTAACAAAAGTTCTAACATCCTATCTCTTCTCCTTATCAGTGTTCCATTCCCCACCGATACTGCGGAGAAATTCCTCTTTCCTTATCAGTACACCTAATTTTCAACATCCTTCTGTAGTACAATATCTCAAACGATTTGACGCTCTTGTGTTCCGAATGTCCCGCTGCGAAAAATTCCCTAACACACAAATCTGTGCTCCAAATGTAGAATCTCAGAAATTTCATCTTCAAATTAATGCTTATGTTATATATCGCTACGAAGTCTTTCGCGACGTATTTCCTGAGTAAAAATTTCTCGGTGTACATGCCGCGTCAAATCAGGATAAATCTCCGAGCTTTCGACCACTACCTCCATGGTCGTCGTCAGGGCTAAAACTGACTGTCGTGAACTATTTTTTTTTTTTTTTTTTTTTTTTTTCCTTTATTGAATTTCAATTCCCCCCGAAGGGGGCGGGCTGGCAGCAGCTTAGGACGCCGCTCTGCAGCCTACAGGTTTTCTGACAAAGAGCAGGAGAATAAATAATAATAAAAAACAGGCGATAAAATCGGGGACTCATTGAGTAACAAGGTGAAAAGAAAATGGGGAAATGAAAACAAACAACAGAGGGATGATGAAGCGAATAAAAATACATACGGAGCAGACAGGGGAAACAATAGACAATTAAAAAAAAACACGGCGACAGTCTGGATTCTGTTCGCAAAGTATATAAAACGCACACCCAGCGACAGCATGGTTTCTGTTCGCAACACAACACTGAATAGTCACTAGAACACAGCACGAAAAAGTTGGCAAAGGTGACACCACAGTCGAGAGCAGGTGGGGGGAAACTGAACAGGAGATGGGAAAACAAAAAGGGGGGAAAGGAGAGTAAAAGCGAAGGGGGGGGGGGGAACCGGGAAAGGAGCTGATGGAGGATGAGGACCCATAAGAGGGGTGGGGGGCAGACGCGACAGGGAGGGGGGTAGGCAGAGGAGGGGAATACAAAAGGACTGGGGGGGAGAAGGGAGGTAGGGAGAGGTGTAGTGGGGAGGAAACAGGACGGAAGGGGGGGGGGAAGAGGGAGCCCAGGGAAAGGACAGAGGAAAGGAGGGGGAGGGAGGATCAGAGTTGATAGGAAGGATAAATGGAGGGAGAGAGGGCATCATCCGGGAGGGGGAGTTGACGGAAGCCACCTTGGGAAAGGAGATGGAGGGTGTAGAGATGGAGGGTAGGGGGGACACAACGGTGAAGACGGGGCAGGGGGCGAGGATGGGAGAGGAGAGGAGCAACCAGGGGGTGAGGGGGTTCAAGACGGCGGGAGGTGTAGAGGATGCGGATATGTTCGAGGAAGAGGAGCAGATGGGGGAAAGGAATGAGATCATAGAAGAGCCGTGTGGGGGACAGGAGGCGGATACGGAAGGCGAGGCGGAGTGCATGACGCTCAAGGATCTGGAGGGACTGATAGAATTTGGGGGGGGCAGATATCCAGGCAGGACTGGCATAACAGAGGATGGGACGGATTAAGGATTTGTAGGTGTGGAGGATGGTAGAGGGGTGCAACCCCCATGTCCGGCCAGAGAGGAGTTTGAGGAGGCGGAGGCGGTTGTGGGCTTTGGATTGGATGGATCGGAGATGAGGGGTCCAGGTGAGGTGACGGTCAATGGTGAGGCCAAGGTAGGTGAGGGTGGGGGTGAGACGGACAGGACGTGCGCAGACAGTAAGGGAGAAATCCAGGAGCCGGAAGGAGCGAGTGGTACGACCTACGATGATTGCCTGGGTCTTGGAAGGATTGAGTTTCAGGAGCCATTGGTTACACCATGCAGCAAAAAGGTCAAGGTGATTCTGGAGAAGGCGTTGGGACCGTTGGAGGGTAGGAGCGAGGGCGAGGAATGCGGTGTCATCAGCATATTGCAAGAGGTGCACTGGAGGGGGGGGGTTGGGGCATATCTGCTGTGTACAGGAGGTAGAGGAGAGGGGAGAGGACAGAGCCCTGGGGCACACCGGCAGAGGGGTAGAAGGTGCGGGAATTGGCATGATGGATGGTAACGTAGGAGGGGCGGCGGGAGAGGAAGGAGGCCACCAGACGGATGTAGTTGATAGGAAGGGCGTAGGTTTGGAGTTTAAACAGGAGACCGGGATGCCAGACACGGTCGTAGGCCTTTTCAAGGTCAAGTGAGACAAAAATGGCGGAGCGACGGGAGTTAAGCTGGAGGGAGAGGAGATGAGTGAGGCGGAGGAGTTGGTCATCAGCAGAGAAGGAAGGTCGAAAGCCACATTGGGTGTTTGGGAGGAGGTGGTTTTGGTGGAGGTGGAGATGGATGCGCCGGGAAAGGATGGATTCCAAGAGCTTGCTGAACACCGACGTGAGACAGATAGGACGATAGGAAGAGGCATCAGATGGAGGCTTATTGGGTTTGGAGAACATCAGGATACGGGAGGTTTTCCACAGGTCGGGATAGAAGCCAGTGGCAAGGATGACATTGTAGAGGGCGGCAAGGAGGGAAAGGAAGGAGGGAGGGGTCGTGAACTAGCGAGGTTCCCACTTTTATATCCAAAGGACGGCTTCTTATTGGCTGGAATACGTCAGCGATATGGCGCGTAGCGAAGTGGTGCCCTCTACTTCCATAGATGTAGTTGCTATCCCGCGTTGCTTGCAGCGCCATCCCTTAAATCAGGAGGTAAAGTGCGAGAAGTTTTTCTCAGCGATTTTTCTTTATCCAGTGCACTCTTCCAAGTGTTGCTAAGTGCATAGCCGTTGTCTCTATTAAAGTTATTATCGCTAAGCCTAATTTCGACTGCTTCCCGGATCACAGAGTCCCAGTAATTCGATGTGTGGGCTATTACTCTGGTTTCTTCAAATAAAATCTTATGCTTGTTAAGCAGGCTATGTTCAGCCACCGCTGATTTTTCCAAATACCTGTATTTCAGGTGACGCTGGTGCTCGATGCAGCGGTCGGCAACGGTTCTTACAGACTGGCCCACGTAATTCTTGCCGCATTCGCAAGGAATAGTATAAATTCCCGGCACTCTTAAGCCGAGACTATCTTTGACTGGTCTCAACATTTCCTTAATTTTCCTAGGTGGTCGGAAAACTGGTTTTATTCCTTGCCTCTTCAGGACTCTGGCTATCTTGCTCGTTGTAGCACCGCAAAAAGGAAGCCGCGCTAAGTGTTGGACCAACACTTAGCGCGGCTTCCTTTTTGCGGTGCTACAACGAGCAAGATAGCCAGAGTCCTGAAGAGGCAAGGAATAAAACCAGTTTTCCGACCACCTAGGAAAATTAAGGAAATGTTGAGACCAGTCAAAGATAGTCTCGGCTTAAGAGTGCCGGGAATTTATGCTATTCCTTGCGAATGCGGCAAGAATTACGTGGGCCAGTCTGTAAGAACCGTTGCCGACCGCTGCATCGAGCACCAGCGTCACCTGAAATACAGGTATTTGGAAAAATCAGCGGTGGCTGAACATAGCCTGCTTAACAAGCATAAGATTTTATTTGAAGAAACCAGAGTAATAGCCCACACATCGAATTACTGGGACTCTGTGATCCGGGAAGCAGTCGAAATTAGGCTTAGCGATAATAACTTTAATAGAGACAACGGCTATGCACTTAGCAACACTTGGAAGAGTGCACTGGATAAAGAAAAATCGCTGAGAAAAACTTCTCGCACTTTACCTCCTGATTTAAGGGATGGCGCTGCAAGCAACGCGGGATAGCAACTACATCTATGGAAGTAGAGGGCACCACTTCGCTACGCGCCATATCGCTGACGTATTCCAGCCAATAAGAAGCCGTCCTTTGGATATAAAAGTGGGAACCTCGCTAGTTCACGACAGTCAGTTTTAGCCCTGACGACGACCATGGAGGTAGTGGTCGAAAGCTCGGAGATTTATCCTGATTTGACGCGGCATGTACACCGAGAAATTTTTACTTATGTTATATATCGGTAAACTTATGTTGGCCAGAAAGCCCTGGTTTGCCTGTTCCAGAATGCTTAGTATGCCCTCGTTGTATCGTCCGCCATGTGTTACTCTGCATCCAATGCAACACAATTCATCAACTTCGTCTACTTTGTTATGATCAATTTTATGTTAAGTTTCTCGCTACTGTTATTTCTCCTACATCTCGTTACTTTTGTCTTATTCCCGTTTATTCTAATATTCTGTACTTATTGAACGTTTATTCCATTTAACATATTTTGTAACGATTCTTCACTTTCACTGAGGATAGCAATGTCATCAGCGATACTTATCACTGATATCCTTTCACCATTAATTTCAATCCAACTCTAGTAACCTTCTTTTACTTCCGACAAAGTTTTCTCGATGACCAGACTGAACAGTAGGAGCGAAAGACTGCACCCTTGTCTTACATCTTTTTAATCCGAACACTACATTCTCGCTCTTCCAATATTATTCCTCCCTTCCGATTATTATAGATATTGTGCCTGGTGGTTATATCTATATAATTGAACTTTCCCTATTTAACACGTAATAACACGGAAACTAATTGTCGTACGAGCACCAAACTTGATTGCATTAATGTTAAGGACGTGGAGAAGAGAAATAATATAGAATCAGTTCTACTCAAGCACTTTTAATGTGCTGCTACGGTACATCATACCATAACATAGCGGCAGTATTACTGGTACAAAAGGGGCTCAACATGGCGCCCATCAGTTTCCAGAACAGTCTGAAATCGTAGGATTGCATTCTGCACAGCAGAACGAAGCATGTCCATAGGTACGCTGGCTACGTCTCTTGAAATGCTGCTCTTCAGATCAGCACGTGTGTGAATGTTCCCCAAGTAAACCCTGTCTTTCAGGTATCCCCACAACCAGAGATCACGGGAAGTAAAATTAGGTGATCGTGCCGGTCAAGCATTTGGAAAAGATCGATTGATAATTCGATCTTCTCCAAATGTGTTTCAGAGAAGCGCGTGAACTTCACGAGCGACGTGCGGTAGAGCCTCGTCTTGCATGAAAACTGTTGAGTTCAATGCGTCTCCCTCCTGCAGCGCGAGTATGACACGCTGACGCAACATACTGCAGTAACGCTGGCCAGTCACAATGCATGCCTTTGGTCATTTAGCGCCAATCTGTTCAAAAAAGAATGAGCCAGTGATGAACGTAGCTGTGAAGCCACACCATATACGGTGACACTTTCACCATACAGAGGAACTTCATGCACAGTTAGTGGAGATGAAGATCCCCACACACGGCAATTCTGTGTGTTCAATTCACCCGTCAGAGGAAAATGAGCTTCATCTGTCCATAGGATGGTCCAGGGTCAACCTTCGTCATCTTCAATTCTTGCGAGAAAGTGGAGAGAGAAGTCAACACGTCGTTGTGCGTCCTATGGTGTAAGCTGCTCTACGACATGGATATTGTACGGGTACCACTTGAGAATGGTTCGAAGCACCTTCCGTACAGTGGACCACGGGATGTTCGACTGTCGTGACACAGCATGCGCACTGCGTGACGATCGGGAATTGCGCGCAGCGTTGCCTGCCATAACAACAGCGATTTCATCGACCACCTGTGGTGAAACCGTTAGTTGGCCTCGTCCCGGAGCGACGCCCAGTTCTCCCGTTGATTCGAACTTCTTCGTCCTGCTCTGCATAATAGATGAAGAAAGAGCACTCTTCCGCAATCCTTCCAGCCGGCGATATTCTCGAAGTGCAGCTACAACATTACCAATAATGTCCTGCTCCTTTTGTCCACGCTCTTGTTGACACGTCAAAAAGTGTACTACGATTGCTCAGGTGTGTGAAAATATGAATCATGATGAATGATCACGGCACCTGGTGGCCATAGTTGGAACTAGACGGTGGCGCTGTGACACATGGAAATCATTTATCCAATACTCTGGAGATTAACTCCACCAAGTTTGGTACTCATACGGTAATTAGTTTCTGTTATAACGTGTTAAGTAGGGAAAGTTTAATTATAACCACCCGGTATATTACCCGTCTACTTTTTTCAGTATTTCAAACGTCTTGCACAATTTTACATTGTCGAATGCTTTTTCTAGGTCGACAAATCCCAAGAACGTGACTCGATTTTTCTTTTACCTTGCTTCTGTTATCAAGCACAACGCCAGAACTGTTTGTATGGTGCCTTTACCTTCCCTCAAGTCAAACTAATCATCATGTAAGAGTCCCTTAAATTTCGTTTCTATTTTTATTTTTACTTATTGTTGTCAGCAGCTACGATGCACGATCTCTTAAGCTGATTTGGTGATAATTCTTGCACTTATCTGCTCTTTCTATCTTCGGAATTGTGAGGATGATATTTTTCTGATAGATTGATGATACGTCGCCAGTGTCAGATGCTACGCATGAACTTGAATAGTCGTTATGTGTGCCTTTTTCGCCATTGATTTTTAGAAATTCAGATAGAAAGTTATATATCTCTCCCGCCCTATTTAATATAAAGTCTTTTACAGCTGTTTAAATTCTGACTCTAATATTGTATGCATGCCTTTCACTGAGCATTTTTGTACTTTTTTCCTCTCGTTGATCAAGTAAAGTATTTCTTCTGTTACTCACCTTCCTTTCACCTTTGTTTATCTGTCCAACATCTCCGATTCCAATTTGTTAGAGATATCTACTCCTCTTCTACGGAACTGACTGCTCTGGTATTTCTTATCGCAGTAGCCACATCGTCAGTATACTTGAAACGCGTCTCGTCGTTCCTAAACACTTCAGCATCCCACTTTTGTCCACTCTGATTCTTCTGGGCGATTATCTTATACTTCAGTCTACTCTTCATCCTTACTAAATTGTTATCTGAGACTATGTCTCGCTCCAGAGTATGTATTACAATCCAGCACCTAATTTAGAAATCTCTGTCTGACCTTGATGTAATCCTGCTGGAGTGTTCCCGTAACTTCAGGTCTTTTCCACGTATTCCACCTACTATTGTGATTCTTGAACAGAGTATTCGCTGTTATTATCTGATATTTATTGCAGAACTCAATTAAATCTTTCTCCCCGCTCATTCCCACTGCCAGGCTCGTATCTCTAGCTTTCTTACTACGTAAAAACTTCTGACATTCTATACTCCAACCCGTAGAATGTTATCCCTTCGTTGGTTATTGTATCTTTTCCTCGCAGTCACCTCCCTCTAGGCGTTACCTTCCTGGAGTACCGAATGGGCGACTAAATGGAAATATTTTACCAGTGGAGAGCTCATCATGAAACGTTTTTAGTTACAGGCCTGTGGATACACCTCATATGTCTTTACTGCCATAGTTACCATTGTCTTCTGTATCATCATGCCGTTGATCATCGCTGATTCTTCTCCCCTTTAGAGGCTGTTTCCCACCCCAAAGGCAAGAGACTGTCTTGAACATTTGTCCGCTCCTCCACCCTCTTTGTCAAGACCGTTGGTGGAACGAGGGTGACTTCTTGTGCCGAAAATATTCGGCCGCCATTGCTGATATCTTTTATTCAAAATATAAACAGTCACTGGGTTGGAGCCCGGGGCCACAATGTTTTGATTACTATTCAAAGACGCTATCTCTATCACCTCATTTTGTTCGGTTTTGTTTGTTCATTTGGTGGCGTGGACGTCAAATGACATCCGTTCTAGTTCATCGTTGCTCCTTGTACGCTTCTAGCTGTCGCCACCCTTCACAAACCGATGGACTTGTCTTCGTTCGTAACTGAAACGGGCACAGTCTGTGACTAAACATACTGTATGTTCTCCACACGAGATGAGCACAGCTTTAAGCACAGATACGTGACCAGACACGAGATCAAGAGGAGATGTAACTGTAACACTGCAGGGCGTTGTTCCTCCCACATGTCGGCAATATTTCGTTGGAATTTCCGAGGTATAATCATGAGGAAATATAATGTTGATCTTCTGTGCTCCTAAAAGAGTTGTGCTCTTCTCGGTTCGGTTATGGACGATCTGGGATTGAGGAAGACAGAATACCATGTCAGTGGGGCAAAGCCTGTGGGACCACCCGCACAGTACGTAAAAAGTGCATTGAACATGATCGCCACTCTGGCCTTTCACTGAACAGTAAGTCATCCCTAGCCGACCACTGTATCTCCACAAGACATTCTGTGGATTATTCTGCCACGGCAATACTGGCCCCGACGAGCTCCTTCCAGGAATCAGTTATTAATCTTGATGGCGGCTTTAAAATGGGCAAGGCATGGGGCCCGGGGATGTATTTAACGTTAAAAGGGGGCAGTTGGTTCACCTTTCATACTATTATGATTAACGGCGTTTTATTGATCTCAGTAGTGCGTCTTTTCTGCAAGAAATGGTTCAAATGGCTCTGAACACTATGGGACTTAACATCTGAGGTCATCAGTCCCCTAGAACATAGAACTACTTAAACCTAACCAACCTAAGGACAACACACACATCCATGCCCGAGGCAAGATGCGAACCTGTGACCGTAGCGGTCGCGCAGTGCCTGACTGTGGCGCCTAGAACCGCTCGGCCACTCCGGCCGGCCCCGGTACTGTTGATATTAATGCCGTAGGGTAGCCAACTTTCAGAGGTGCTAGTATGAACAAAAACAAAAAAAAGTCTATAAAACATCAGCTCTAAAATGAATACCTTAAGAGAAATAAGTACTTGACCAATGGGGGGGGATATGCTTCACGCTATTTAAGGTGAACAAGTGCTCATAGCTCCTCAAGTACGTATTTTAGACAATTTTTTTTTTGCCTTGGTACATACCACTATATCTGAAAGTTGCATACCCTACATTCTTAGCAACAACAGTACCGGTGCATGTGTTCCTCTGTCAGAGGTATCAGAATGATATTCGTTTGTCACTTCATATTCGTTCGTTTCTTGTACAGGGACCCTTACCTCAAATTTATTCACTTATACGTCTCTGTCACCGTTTAAGGTCTGTAACACCATCATGGAATCACCTTACCGCCTAGAACTATGATGCACTGTAGCGTCGTTCGACGAAGTTTCTGGACGTGGATACCTATTCAAAATACACTCCTGGAAATTGAAATAAGAACACCGTGAATTCATTGTCCCAGGAAGGGGAAACTTTATTGACACATTCCTGGGGTCAGATACATCACATGATCACACTGACAGAACCACAGGCACATAGACACAGGCAACAGAGCATGCACAATGTCGGCACTAGTACAGTGTATATCCACCTTTCGCAGCAATGCAGGCTGCTATTCTCCCATGGAGACGATCGTAGAGATGCTGGATGTTGTCCTGTGGAACGGCTTGCCATGCCATTTCCACCTGGCGCCTCAGTTGGACCAGCGTTCGTGCTGGACGTGCAGACCGCGTGAGACGACGCTTCATCCAGTCCCAAACATGCTCAATGGGGGACAGATCCGGAGATCTTGCTGGCCAGGGTAGTTGACTTACACCTTCTAGAGCACGTTGGGTGGCACGGGATACATGCGGACGTGCATTGTCCTGTTGGAACAGCAAGTTCCCTTGCCGGTCTAGGAATGGTAGAACGATGGGTTCGATGACGGTTTGGATGTACCGTGCACTATTCAGTGTCCCCTCGACGATCACCAGTGGTGTACGGCCAGTGTAGGAGATCGCTCCCCACACCATGATGCCGGGTGTTGGCCCTGTGTGCCTCGGTCGTATGCAGTCCTGATTGTGGCGCTCACCTGCACGGCGCCAAACACGCATACGACCATCATTGGCACCAAGGCAGAAGCGACTCTCATCGCTGAAGACGACACGTCTCCATTCGTCCCTCCATTCACGCCTGTCGCGACACCACTGGAGGCGGGCTGCACGATGTTGGGGCGTGAGCGGAAGACGGCCTAACGGTGTGCGGGACCGTAGCCCAGCTTCATGGAGACGGTTGCGAATGGTCCTCGCCGATACCCCAGGAGCAACAGTGTCCCTAATTTGCTGGGAAGTGGCTGTGCGGTCCCCTACGGCACTGCGTAGGATCCTACGGTCTTGGCGTGTATCCGTGCGTCGCTGCGGTCCGGTCCCAGGTCGACGGGCACGTGCACCTTCCGCCGACCACTGGCGACAACATCGATGTACTGTGGAGACCTCACGCCCCACGAGTTGAGCAATTCGGCGGTACGTCCACCCGGCCTCCCGCATGCCCACTATACGCCCTCGCTCAAAGTCCGTCAACTGCACATACGGTTTACGTCCACGCTGTCGCGGCATGCTACCAGTGTTAAAGACTGCGATGGTGCTCCGTATGCTACGGCAAACTGGCTGACACTGACGGCGGCGGTGCACAAATGCTGCGCAGCTAACGCCATTCGACGGCCAACACCGCGGTTCCTGGTGTGTCCGCTGTGCCGTGCGTGTGATCATTGCTTGTACAGCCCTCTCGCAGTGTCCGGAGCAAGTATGGTGGGTCTGACACACCGGTGTCAATGTGTTCTTTTTTCCATTTCCAGGAGTGTATCATGTACTTACTCCCATTTACAAGTCCTAGAAGTTTCTAACGGGAATTTCTGAACACCCATGTAGAGGCGTCAGACACAAAATGTATCAAGATGATCAAATGTATCAGGAAGAGGTAGAAGGCACCATATTAAAAATTCGGCGAGAACTCTCCAAGTGATTTATTGTTTCCATCTACAGTGCCCTCATTCCTCTTGGTCTGTGTCACAGGGCCCCGCAATGCTGAGGAAGCACCCCAGCAGCCCATGCAACACAATGCTGTGTCGTGCTGGCCTCAGACAGCTGTGGAATTGTGACAGTATCAGAATGCGCTGACAGTTGGCTCAGCAGTCTGTGTACCTGCCGTCTTAGCGCTGCTTGGTGTGAGCCGCAGGCGGCCAGCTACTGCTTCTTCTCACCGGCGTGGAATCTGTGGCCCTCACCTCAGGATATCTCTGGCGTGTGTTGGAAGCCAGGACGGCTGCCCATAGTAGCGAGCCATGGAGTGGCTGGCTACAGACTGCGCGTCACCCTCAGGGTGTCGAACCAACGACCCACCATGGACTGGAATGATGGCACCCCATCTGCTGCTGTATGTAGCCGGTGGTGTGACACACCCCGCCGTCCAGGAGAGCTGCCACACTTGAATGTATCTCGTTAGAAAATGGTACCTATTTATACTCAGCTATTTATACTCCATACCGAATGTCTGAATCGTTTAGTTATACACACAAGTATCGATGGTCCATTCCTCCCATGACATGTTCATTCCTGAATAGGTGATGCTTACACATGTTGTGGAGATCGCCTTTCCCTTAAGGAACTGTAGTGTTAAGATGTTTTCGTGTTAAATGTTTGCTGGAGTCGAGGAATAACTGCCAATCATCCCTGAAATTAGTTCGTTAGATTGTACCTTAATGTATACATACAGCATTCCACTCCATCTCCCTTAGTCATAGTTGTCCTTCAAAGAACTATAGTTGTCCTTCAATGAACTTTATTTCCTAATCAGTCGTTCTAAAGTCTACAGTTATACGACACGCATTTTCGTAAATAAATACTGGACTGAATTCAGATTAAAACTTTGTATGAGCCGTAATTTTTCCCGAGCGCATGCAGCTTTACTGTATGATTACATGATGATGGCGTCCTCTTGGGTAAAATATTCCGGAGGTAAAATAGTCCCCCATTCGGATCTCCGGGCGGGGACTACTCAAGAGGATGTCGTTATCAGGAGAAAGAAAACTGGCGTTCTACGGATCGGAGCGTGGAATGTCAGATCCGTTAATCGGGCAGGTAGGTTAGAAAATTTAAAAAGGGAAATGGATAGGTTGAAGTTACATATAGTGGGAATTAGTGAAGTTCGGTGGCAGGAGGGACAAGACTTCTGGTCAGGTGACTACAGGGTTATAAACACAAAATCAAATAGGGGTTAAGCAGGAGTAGGTTTAATAATGAATAGGAAAATAGGAATGCGGGTAAACTACTACAAACAGCGTAGTGAACGCATTATTGTGGCCAAGATAGATACGAAGCCCACACCTACTACAGTAGTACAAGTTTATATGCCAACTAGCTCTGCAGATGACGAAGAAATTGAAGAAATGTATGATGAAATAAAAGAAATTATTCAGATTGTGAAGGGAGACGAAAATTTAATAGTCATGGGTGACTGGAATTCGAGTGTAGGAAAAGGGAGAGAAGGAAACATAGTAGGTGAATATGGATTGGGGCTAAGAAATGAAAGAGGAAGCCGCCTGGTAGAATTTTGCACAGAGCACAACATAATCATAACTAACACTAGGTTTAAGAATCATGAAAGAAGGTTGTATACATGGAAGAACCCTGGAGATACTAAAAGGTATCAGATAGATTATATAATGGTAAGACAGAGATTTAGGAACCAGGTTTTAAATTGTAAGACATTTCCAGGGGCAGATTTGGACTCTGACCACAATCTATTGGTTATGACCTGTAGATTAAAACTGAAGAAACTGCAAAAAGATGGGAATTTAAGGAGATGGGACCTGGATAAACTAAAAGAACCAGAGGTTGTACAGAGATTCAGGGAGAGCATAAGGGAGCAATTGACAGGAATGGGGGAAATAAATACAGTAGAAGAAGAATGGGTAGCTTTGAGGGATGAAGTAGTGAAGGCAGCAGAGGATCAAGTAGGTAAAAAGACGAGAGCTAGTAGAAATCCTTGGGTAACAGAAGAAATATTGAATTTAATTGATGAAAGGAGAAAATATAAAAATGCAGTAAATGAAGCAGGCAAAAAGGAATACAAACGTCTCAAAAATGAGATCGACAGGAAGTGCAAAATGGCTAAGCAGGGATGGCTAGAGGACAAATTTAAGGATGTAGAGACTTATCTCACTAGGGGTAAGATAGATACTGCCTACAGGAAAATCAAAGAGACCTTTGGAGATAAGAGAACGACTTGTATGAATATCAAGAGCTCAGATGGAAACACAGTTCTAAGCAAAGAAGGGAAAGCAGAAAGGTGGAAGGAGTATATAGAGGGTCTATACAAGGGCGATGTACTTGAGGACAATATTATGGAAATGGAAGAGGATGTAGATGAAGATGAAATGGGAGATATGATACTGCGTGAAGAGTTTGACAGAGCACTGAAAGACCCGAGTCGAAACAAGGCCCCCGGAGTAGACAATATTCCATTGGAACTACTGACGGCCTTGGAAGAGCCAGTCCTGACAAAACTCTACCATCTGGTGAGCAAGATGTATGAAACAGGCGAAATACCCTCAGACTTCAAGAAGAATATAATAATTCTAATCCCAAAGAAAGCAGGTGTTGACAGATGTGAAAATTACCGAACTATCAGTTTAATAAGTCACAGCTGCAAAATACTAACACGAATTCTTTACAGACGAATGGAAAAACTGGTAGAAGCGGACCTCGGGGAAGATCAGTTTGGATTCCGTAGAAATGTTGGAACACGTGAGGCAATACTAACCTTATGACTTATCTTAGAAGAAAGATTAAGAAAAGGCAAACCTACGTTTCTAGCATTTGTAGACTTAGAGAAAGCTTTTGACAATGTTAACTGGAATACTCTCTTTCAAATTCTGAAGGTGGCAGGGGTAAAATACAGGGAGCGAAAGGCTATTTACAATTTGTACAGAAACCAGATGGCAGTTGTAAGAGTCGAGGGGTTGCGAAAGGAGTGAGACAGGGTTGTAGCATCTCCCCGATGTTATTCAATCTGTATATTGAGCAAGCAGTAAAGGAAACAAAAGAAAAATTCGGAGTAGGCATTAAAATTCATGGAGAAGTAGTAAAAACTTTGAGGTTCGCCGATGACATTGTAATTCTGTCAGAGACAGCAAAAGACTTGGAAGAGCAGTTGAATGGAATGGACAGTGTCTTGAAAGGAGGATATAAGATGAACATCAACAAAAGCAAAACAAGGATAATGGAATGTAGTCTAATTAAGTCGGGTGATGCTGAGGGAATCAGATTAGGAAATGAGACACTTAAAGTAGTAAAGGAGTTTTGCTATTTAGGGAGTAAAATAACTGATGATGGTCGAAGTAGAGAGGATATAAAATGTAGACTGGCAATGGCAAGAAAATCGTTTCTGAAGAAGAGAAATTTGTTAACATCGAGTACAGATTTAAGTGTCAGGAAGTCGTTTCTGAAAGTATTTGTATGGAGTGTAGCCATGTATGGAAGTGAAACATGGACGATAAATAGTTTGGACAAGAAGAGAATAGAAGCTTTCGAAATGTGGTGCTACAGAAGAATGCTGAAGATTAGATGGGTAGATCACATAACTAATGAGGAAGTATTGAATAGGATTGGGGAGAAGTTTGTGGCACAACTTGACCAGAAGAAGGGATCGGTTGGTAGGACATGTTCTGAGGCATCAAAGGATCACCAATTTAGTATTGGAGGGCAGCGTGGAGGGTAAAAATCGTAGAGGGAGACCAAGAGATGAATACAGTAAGCAGATTCAGAAGGATGTAGGTTGCAGTAGGTACTGGGAGATGAAAAAGCTTGCACAGGATAGAGTAGCATGGAGAGCTGCATCAAACCAGTCTCAGGACTGAAGACCACAACAACAACAACAACAACAACAACATGAGTTCAGACGGCTCGGCACTCAGATTAACTTGAAAAGGAGAGGCACTGCCTTCTCCAGATAGGGAGCAAATATGCTCCACCAAGTCCATCTTATATGGCAGAAGCCGCGCGGGGTAGCAGCGCGGTCTCAGACATCTTGTCAAGGTCCGCTTGGCTCCCCCCGTGTGTGTGTCGGCCTTAGCGTAAGTTAGTTTAAGTCAGATTAAATAGTGTGTAAGCTTTGGGACTGATGACCTCAGCAGTTTCTTCCCATAAGACCTTACGACAAATTTCCAAATATGGCAGAAGCTCATTTCACCTTAAGATAATCTAATTCATTTAGCTATATTAAGAAGTACAAAGAAAGCATTGGCGGCTTTTGAGAAGATAGCTTTCCAGAAAGGAACAGACGTTTTGGTTTGTCGTGGCGGTGGGCGGGGCTACAGCCACCACCTTGGTGCCTACCATAACGTTCGAACACTCGGTACGCATCCAGCGGCGGTAGCATGTGGTCTGCATCGCTTCTACTTTGTTTCCTGTCACGTGTTAAAATGTGAGCTACTAAAGAAAATCCCGCCACGTGAGGTGCATTCTGTGACTGTTGGCAAAAAACTGCGAACCACTTTACAGCGACCTTTGTAATGTGTGCAGAAAAGGACTAATGTGTGAAAGATCTGTGAGACAATAGTGCACTGATTTTAAAAATGAGCGTATCAGTGTTCACGATGAGAACCACAGTGGTAAACCCAGCCTTGTGACTGAGAAACTGGTGATGAAAATCAACGAAGAAATTCGTGAAAATCATCGTTTCACGATTACAGAACTTTGGCAATATTTCCACCAAATTTCACGAAATTTCGTCCATGAAATCGTTGCGGATGAGCTTGGTTACCACAAAATTTGTGCTAGGTGGGTTCCCAAAATACTAGTAGAAGACCATCGAAAGCAGACTGGCATCAGCACTGACCTTCCCCGAAGATTACGGGAAAAATGGTAACAAAATTATCGATAGTATCGTAACTGGGGACAAGACTTGGGTGAAGCATGTCAGTGTGAAAAAACAAAAAGGCAGTCGATGGTAAGGGAACACACAATTTCTCCCAACAACACAAAGGAAGTGTTTGTAAACACTGTCAGCAAGAAATATCATGGCTACTGTGTTTTGGGACCCTATGAGAGTGATTCCCATTGATTTCCTTGAACGTGGCCCACCAGTTAACTCAGAGAGGTATTGTGAAACACTGACAAAGTTAAGGCGGGCGATACAACACGAGTATCGGGGAAAACGTAGCGCAAAAGTTTTGTTCCTCCACGACAACAAACCTCCACACGCGGGAGGTGTTTGATCATCCACAATACAGACCAGATCTGGCGCCAAGCGACTACAGCCTCTCGCTAGAAATTAAGACATTGCTCGCTACACAACGCTTTGACACCGACGCCGAACTGTATGCCGGTATAATTGCAGGCAGCATATCTGTACAGAGACGACATTGAAAAACTTGTGCCACTTTATGATACGTGCCTCAGTCTGAGCGGCGATTTTGTAGAGTGTACCGTTTAAACGTATAGAATAAAATCTGGAATTTCCGTATTGTTAATTTTTTACGTCTGTTACTTTCTGGATAACCCTAGTAACTTTAGAAAGAAATATTTTATGCCTAATGTCACTTCCATCGACAGTTGCTTGTATTAATTCGAAGCTAGGATTTTAACTCCACACGCCCGCAGTCAGAGGGAGCGTGCATATAGTATCAACACACTACGCATGCGCTTGCGCGCCGTAGGTGGGGTAATATTAGAAGAGGGCGCTAAACTCGACACAGGGCGCTCGTGTAGCGGCTGTCTTTGCGCACGCATTGCCAATTTTGCTTTAACGTTAGCGACGTGAACCAGCAATCTCCAGTGTAATACACTCACGTGAAGGTGGCTGATTGGCTATCAGCCGAAATATCGACGCCGTCCTGCTGCAATCTCGAAACTTCGTTGACTACTCAGTATCCCAAGGAAACTTCAAGAATCACATTGTTCTTAATAGTGTGTGAAACTATTATTTCTTGGTGTTCAGTATTAATATTTTTGTTAATATTTGAAATTATTATTTCTTATTCTTGTTCACTATTACTACTGTGATGGTAAGTACATTTATCACCACAGCAGTATCTGAAAAGCAGTAGCGGGTACATATGAGGGGCGAGCGGGGCGTCCTCCCCGCCCATTACCGGGGGATCGACTTAATGGCTTAGCTTTGTTGAACACTCACCTTGACATTTGTCCTATTGACGATGTAATTACCCAATTTGCCAGGAAGAGTAGGCACGCAGAAATCATCATTTAAGGAATAGAACTACAATCGTACATACAATGTATCATAAGATGGCACTGTCTTGTATGTGTGTACAACCAGTTTAAATAAAACTGTCTTAAACTTTGCATGTGACTTGATTATTTTTTATTATGGTAAAAGCAAAGGTAGCTTAAGATATCTTTAGCGTCCGCTCCTTGAAGTTTTTTCTGTGTCCGCCACTGCTGAAAAGTACCGTACTGAACCACAAAAAAACACATAGAAATTCGGATTGTTTTGTAAGAGTTAGTAATACGTAAAGTTCTTGATCCGATCTATAAGAAGACCTGAGCTCCATTAGCTATACAGACTAAATACGCTAAAACAATAACTAAAAGACGGTCCTACTAGGTGCTTGTCTTTAGCTGAGTTGTTCGTTAGTATAATTTTTCCCATCGCCCTCACTGTAAAGATAGAACACTTTCCCAAATGAAAGGTACTACAACTGCCTCATTCATAAATTTTTTATACACTTCTTAAATTAGTTTGTTCTAAGATTTGCCTTCTTGTGCGTCGAAATATTCAATACATTGAATATTTTCTATGTAATAGCATTTTTACAATTCCTAGCTTTAATTATTCTATACTATGCGTAGTAGCTCATATAATATAAAATATGAAAAAGTAAGTAAGAAACCACAGTAAATTAGTAATGAAAATATTTAATAAATCAAAATCATAAATGACTATGCTGAGCTACTTGTAATGTTTTTAACTACGGCAGTTTTCTTAGAGCCATTTCAGTTTATGGCTATCTCAACACATTTCGACTTTTTGCTGCAACGAGGGCGATGATTTTTCTACAAATATTATCCCTAATTCAAGTATTTATTCCCTTCTAATGAAAGTATCCATCCACTTAGCGTGTGGCTCGACCATTCTCGAGTCATCACAACTATTTGATTCTATTTAGCTCAGCATCATTTGAAATTGTAATTATAATTCATTGTTCGGTTACTGAACGATTAGGCAAAACCTGCACGTAACACAATTCTTTAACGGGAAACGTAGTAGAATATTAATTAATTCACTAATGAGAACTGGAGAAGAAAGAAAAAGTGAATTATATAAAGCAAAATTTTAAATTTCAGATATAAATGTGTGAAAATGTAGCATTTGGCCACAATATATAAGGCAAAAATAATGGTTTCTACAAACATCTTGCTAATATCCTTTAAACTACGTAGCATCTTCCGTGTGGGTCTCGCATTTTTGGTAATTCTAGATGTGTTGCTCAATTACTCGTGTCGTCTTTAGAAAAAAAACAGCGTTCACACTCGTCCTTTAAGTAGTCCCCCTGCAGTCACTACACAAGTCGTCTGGCCAAAGACTGTAAGAGCGCTCCTAAGACTCTAGTGCGCACACTCAGTGGATTACCAATTTAATAGTACTCATACTGATATTTAAGGCCATGTCCTGATAAATTTCCAAAGAGGATCTGTTTCTATGTTAGTTTTAAAGTTTGATCAGGCGTTCCTTTCGAATGTTCAATTGCTATTCTTTTATTACGCTACTGCTAATAAATTCCAGTTTTTACACACCCACGAACTTTGTCAGTCAAGGTCCATGTCAAATAAAAAACAAAGGTCTTTTTCTGAAAAAGATTAGCTACGTTTTTTTAACTCTGCGTTCTTATACTGGAAGATAAAAGTAAAGTAAAGCTCCTTGCTGCTTTACTCTGGTTGGTCAACGCTTTCCTCGTGGCTACTCTTCGCTGTAAGGGAAGAGAGTGGGGAATATGCGGATGAAATTTTCCTCCACCAGTCTTAATTGAATATTCGCACTGAACCTGTGGCTGCTCATCGATTAAGTTCGTTTCCCTTCCTGCGTGACGAGAGTCTTTCACGGTGCCTCAGAAGACAGCTCGACCGTCCTGTCCACTTTTATAACGGTTCAGAATGTCGTCAACTTTATACGCAGTATTGTCTCAACATTCCTGGAAGGTTGTATTACGATCTCCTGCTGTACAGGTCATAAACACACAATTCTTGTCGAGGAGAACGGATGACAAGGCGGCAAATAAGAAAAAAAAGTCTTCGAAGTTGCCAAATGTTAAGGGGAGTCGGATGGTTCTGTCTCGGCCATGTTAAATTATATGAGTTTAGGAACATCTTTCTCCCTAACCAATTAACATATAATCATGAATGTTTTGTTGTGTTCCTGATATCTTTATCTTCATTTTTAAACTGATAAGTCTTAAAAATAATAAAAACGCATATTCAAGAAAATATTTTTTAAAGTAGCCATAAAAACTTTACTTTACTTTAATTAAATTTATACCATAATTCATTAAAAGCTATTCGTATTTCCTCAGTTTAAATCAACAACTAACAAATAAGGAACAATTTTTTAAAAAATGACGTTGATAACATTAACAGTAGCCAAGAAAAATGTTCCTAACCACTGAAACACACAGTTGTCGGGGAAACGCAAATAAAGAGAAGACTATTAAACAACCATTTTATTCTTACTTTAGTACATTCCAGCTTCGTATGAAGGTGTATCTGGATCTTCTATTTCTTCGAACTGGTCCTCAATCTTTCTTCTTGCCTGCTGTGTGGCCTGGCGACACTTTTCTCAATTTCTGTGACAGCTTTGTTCACTTTTTTAATCCGAAGTTCGTCGTCCTTTTTCAAGAACGTGACACAGTTCTTGCCTGGAGATATGCCTAGATGACTCAAGATTTTACACTTTGCTAAATTTCCTTCACTGAAACTTTTAATAGCTCCGTACAATCCCAACTGAAATGTGGTCATCAAAACAAAAGTCGGTTTTGGTAGCCGCGACCATACAACATTGCTGAACGGCTCTGACGGATTTTGCGTTCCACGATGCAGGCACTTACGCAAGAGGTCAGGCTGGGCCAAGTCTCTAAATATGGGTTTTATTTGTTCCATGACAGCGAAAGGAAGATGAGTGTGGTCATTGTGGTCATAAGGCTAATTTTTCTCTTGGGCTTTTCGGAATTTGCACCAGCTTGTCTCATATTTGGGGCATAGTCCGTGTCCAGATGTGTCTTTGTTGGTAGCCGTCAAATGAAAAAATTCTGCCCACACCGCTGCCTTCATGCCCCTTAGAGTTTTTGTAGCATTCCTTCTTATAGCTACACCATAATACAGGTGTATTTGATTTATAGCCTCACAAGTAAGGTGGCCACGACCCCCGATGGTTTTGCCGTTGGAAAGTTTTGTTTTTCCAAGTTTCTGTTCCAATTTCCCATCCGCTTCTGGACGTGACCGCAACATTCCAATTTCTCAATTGAGAAGTAGGGACCATATGATTTGGCCTCACAAACTTTAGGGTAAGAAGCACTGTCCCTATCTCCTAAATAATACTTGTACCGCACTCTGTATTTCGGCAGCGATTCTTGGAACATTTCCACCACTCCTTTTACCTCCATTCCTCCACTTACTCTAGAGTAAATCAGCATCATGATTGTTGGTCATTCTATTTTGGCATCTGCAATACTTGGATAAAATTTTAATACCAATTACCTTGCCTGTGTTTTCTGCTATTGCAGTTAGAATCCCATTGAGTGAAGTGTGGCCCCAAAGTTGTCACGATCCGTCAGATATTACTGTAAAGTCTCTATTACCATCATTTTCACCGACACTTTCTTCAACAGCAGCCTTCAGACTCTCTTCACAGTCCTCTTTTTCAGCATCTGGAAGCATCTTATTGTAATATTTTAAAGCTGGTGGAGTCGGCAAGTTCATTACACCGCAGAAAGTTATCGCGGCTTCTTCACCTTTTCCAATACTTCGGAATGCGTAGGCTATTCGAACATTCACATCTGATTGTTTAGAGTCTAGTAAGCATGGAGAATTAGTAGTGGACACTTCATAAGAACAGTCACTGCACTTTATTACTATTGGTACTTTTAAGCCTAGCCTGGTTCCAGTAGAGACGGTAAGGGATCCTTTACATTTTACGCACACCGCAATTTGGCTAAATAGGCTACCTAAACTGTTGATGTTAACAATATCATAGCAACCTTCTTCTTTTCCATATATCTCATATTTAGCCAAGTTACGGGCAAGCTTCTTAGAAGAAGAGCTTGTTTCAAAAGCACAAGCAGCTTCAGTAGTAGTACTAGGCCTCTGCTCATCTTCACAATGAACTTCCACTTCAGATTTACCACGATGAAAAAACTGTTTCTGGTTACATCTCTCCCAACTAAACTCACGTTTTCTTTTCTTGTTTTGTTTTCGTGGCGTTTTTACATAATAGGCTATAAACTTATTTGCTGAGATCTAAACACTGAAATACGAATATTGTAAGCAAACTTCACTTTCAATCACCACACAAAAATAACTGAAAACAACAAAGTAAACTGGCAGCTGTTTTCATCATTGTTGCCAGCAGTATTTCATTACCAACTAAGCTTTCAAACAGCTGTACTATAACAAACAGTCACTAGAGAGTAAAAAGAAGGTGGAGTTCATGAAAAGCGTGCGTTGCAGGGTCTTACTAAAACGCTTGTTAAACGGAAACCACTCAACATAAATTAATAAATTTGGTATCAATTTAAACCCAACTATATGCGTAACAAAGAAAGTGCAAAAGATAAAAATTTTGAACTAAACAACCATCTGACTCCCCTTAAACTGACGTGAATTTGTATCACTGTACTAAGGACGAGGGGAATGATATTTGCTTGTCAAAGCCAGCACTTTGGAAGGGTGATGCGCTGAAACGCGTTAATTGGTTTATAAGACTTCTAGAAAATTTTAGTGTAGTCGAATATTAATTACTTCTCATAAGTTAATTTTAGACTGAAGATAATTAGCTAGAACCTAACAATTGAGCAGAAAGACATGTTAAAAATACGAGCGGCAGTCGAAAGTTTTAATTATCATCTTGAAGATATAAAGTAGTGTAATTAGCTTTTTCTCCGTTTGGAGATACATGTCTGAGGTTCTGACAAAGCTTTTCCGCCGTAATAATTAATATTGTATGACCGTCCTTCATAGAGATCCAAGTGACAGTCAAAATTCCCACAGGGCGTTATCCCAATGAGTTAATGAAGTGCTGCCTACTTTTTATCGTTCAAACCGCCACGAAAGTGAACCATCACAATCAGGTTGTGGAGGAGAACAAAACTAATGTCTTTGTACGTGACTGCGAGATATACTCGTTATTCAAATGTGTCTATGCGTATTGAAGCTATTAATGCTTTCGTGTTGACACATTCAAAGATTCGTCAAACACAAGTTTGTTTCTTTCGCATTACTTAAACGCTAATGAGGTTTTCATGCATTATACTTCACTGCTACGTGATTCAAAACAGATTTAGTATTTTGCTAGTTTATGAATTACGAAGGGAAGTATTCTTTGCAATGAAACATATGGTGACTTGTCATGTGGCTCTACCCTATGCCGTAACAAGAAAAGTTTGCTATCCATTGATCAGACAGAAGTCAGTTTACCACAACAGAAAGGGCCTACTGAGTGTGTTACACTTGTGTGTCAAGTTTAGTACAGCCTGTTTTCAGAATATTCAGCAATCTTGCAAAAATTTCCAAGATTCCTTATTATTCTTCCATTACGCAAGCAATCTTCAAGAATTTCGTAATCGGTCCGTGCACGACACTGGGCGGTACCAAAATGTTCGGAAAAAGCTGAGCGCGAAAATGCGATTTTTCAGGGGTTAATATCTCACGTTTTAGCGGTCAAATACATAAGGGGTCGAGTGTTTTGTACAGCCCTTGGCCTAGCGGCAATTTGCATACCTATCGTAAGAGCGGGCATACCATAGCTATCCTACAGTAGAGGGGCAAAATTTAAGCATTACAAACTTCCTCCAACTGAGGCAAATTGAGGAAATTAGTTGATTGTTTTGCATTAGGTGTGCTCTAGGGTGGAAATTAGGCTGCTTATAAAAGCACAATTTGAACATTGGCGGTTCCTGAAAAAAACTGGAGAACCATGATTTCCGGGTACGAAAATAACCAACTGCGGGGATGGCCGCTGCTATAATTTCTATTCACATCGTATCGACGAAATTTTTACCACACGTTTTAACATGATACATAAATGTGTCGAAATATATAAATAAAATGTCAAAAATTTATTGATCTACAAAATTAGCTTTATGTAGACAGCACACCCCGATGTAGCTGGGTTAAGAAGGGAACCAGCGGAAAAATTGTCCGACAAGAGAATATGTTCCCCTTTAAAATATTTTGACAGAGTGGGGAACCAGCTGTCTCAATGCTCATTCCGCATTCCTCCCCAAAAATGTTGGCGTATGAAATTTATTTGAGCTTCTTGGAGATGAAAGAGAGTAGCATAGAGATTCTGATGGTGGAAGAGAGAGGAGACAGTGCTAGTGGGAGAGAAAGAGAGAGGAGAAATGGATGGCGGGGGAAAGAAAGTGGCAGTGAAAGAGGAAGAGAGGCAGAAGAAGACAACAGCAATGGGAACCAAAGTCAGAGGAGATATTAACGAGTGAGAGACAGCTGCAGTAAAAGTGAAAGACAGATGGATGGATGGAGACAGAAGGAGTGGGAGCAAAGGACAAAAACGACGGTGGAAATGAAAAATATACACTGAAGTGCCTAAGAAACAAGTACAGGCTTGCCTATTCAAATACAGAGATAAAAACAGGCAGAATACGGCGCTGCGGTCGACAACGCCTATGTAAGACAACAAGTGTCTGACGCAGTTGTTAGATCCGTTACTGCTGCTACAATGGGAGGATATCAAGACTTAAGTGAGTTTGAACGCGCTGTTGACACAGGAGCGATGGGACACGGCATCTCCTAGGTAGCGATGAAATGAGGCTTTTCCTATACAGCCATTTCACGAGTGTACCGTAAATATCGGAAAACCGATAAAACATCCGATAAAACAACAAACACCAAACATCAAACCTGCGATCGGAAAAAGATCCTGCAAGAACGGGACCAACGACGATTGAAATTGCTGCAGATTTCAATGCTGGGCCATCAACAAGTGTCAGCGTACGACCCATTCCACGAAACATCACTGGTATTGGCTTTCGGAGCCGACGGCCCACTCGTGTACCCTTGATGACTGCACGACACAAAGCCTTACCTCTCGCCTGGCCCGTCAACACCGACATTAGACTGATGATGACTGGAAATATGTTACCTGGTCGGAACGAGTCTTGTATCGAGCGGATGGACGTGTACGGGTATGGAGACAACCCAATCAATCTATGGATCCTGCATGTCAGCAGGGGACCGTTCAAGCTGGTGGAGGCTGTGTAACGGCGTGGGGCGTGTGCAGTTAGAGTGATATGGGCCCCCTGATAGGTATAGATACGATTCTGGCAGCTGACACGTACGTAAGCATCCCGTCTGATCACCTGCATCCATTCATGTCCATTGTGCATTCCGACGGACGTGGGCAAATCCAGCAGGACAATGCGACACCCCACACATCCAGAACTGCTACAGAGCGGCTCTAGGAACACTCTTCTGAGTTTAAACACTTCCGCTAGCCACCAAACTCCCGAGAGATGAACATTATTGAGCATATCTGGGATGCCTTGCAGCACGCTGTTTAGAAGAGATCTTCACCTCCTCGTACTCTTACCGATTTATGGACAGCCCTGAAGGATTCATTGTATCAGTTCCCTCCAACACTACTTCAGGCATTATCCGAGAGCATGCCACGTTGTGTTGCGGCACTTCTGCGTGCTCGCGGGGTCCTACACAGATATTAGGCAGCTGTGACAGTTTCTTTGGCTCTTCAGTATAGAACAATGGGTACCGTACATAGGCTAGGGGGCTCTCAACCCTCCCAGACCAGCGAACTTTGTCTAGGTATATGGCAGTGGGAAAGAAAGACAAAAGGAATCAGTGTAATTAAGAGAGGAGACAGTGGTAGCAGCAAATACTTTATGTCAATAGGAGAAAAAGGAGACAGTGGGAAAGACACTAACAAACAAAGTATCATGGAGAGGGAGAAGCTGAGTATGCAGGCTTAGCTTCAAAGAGATATTGGGTAAAATTATTTAGAACGTTCTGTGTTAGAAGGCCGCGAATGTGATCGCAAAGCAAAATTTCTGATGAGGAACGCAGAAAGAGGATTCACACAGCTGGCTGCCCACTTTGCCTGTCAGAATCGTTTAAAGAGTAACAAGTTCCGTATCCGACAGGAGCATATTTCACATCGTAGTACGTACCTTTGGGGCAAACTGAAAGTCTTTCTGTTACTGCAAAGTCACGTTTCAAATAATTGAAAGACATTTAACTATGTTATAAAGAACTACTCGTAAATTATTTGTGGGAGTCGAAAGGAAAGTAAATTGTTTGTGATCTTTTAGGTTTAATTAACGGCTTGTTTTCTGTTCAGTTGTGTTGTTTATTCCATTTTTCTGCAAGGTTTTTAAACCGGATCCCTCGTCGTAACATCGCGCAATAAAGTGATGTAAACCGTTCTGATGAACGTCCGAAAGCACACCATGAAATTAAGCGAATTCCTTTATGTAATGTACTTTGACTTTCTTCCTAAACTGTCTGTTCACAGGAATAATGCGTTCTTGTGCATTTTCGTCATTTGTTCTCTACCTACACTGACGAGACGCAACGAACCACTGTCAACGATAGAGTCCTAAGCAGTGGAATGAAAGCCACCCACCCAGTAGCGTGCACATGCGACTGCTACGCATCGTCCGTGACATTAACTCCACAAGACAGACAATGTGTTGCGGGGTCACCTAGAGCTGCACTGGTTAAGTTGGAATCTATGGCACAAGAGGATTTGTCGGAGCTGAATGAAATGAGTGCACATTATGCGTATTCGCGCTAAAGTATGCCCAATATGCTTGAGGTCAGTTAAACAGACACACCTCACAAGGATCCTTTCGTGCAAGAGGATTTGTCGGAGCTGAATTAGATGAGTGCACATTATGCCTCATGGCGGACAAGGTAGGCCCAATAGGCTTGACGTCAGACAAACAGGGACACCACACGAGGATCCTTATATCCTATACCATTTTCTACTATAACTGGAAGTGCCGTTGTGTTTGACATGTAGCTAACTGGGAATCAAATTTTAGCTCAATCTCACGTAATATATACTAGTACACAAAGGCGAACGGAGTTTCGAAAAATCTCTAAAGCTTCTTAACCGATTTACTTCAAATTTTTACCTGATTAATAAACATTCAGATGTCAATGGGCTCTGTACATTCAAAAAAGAATAATTTGCGAGAAACACATGAAAACTTACATTATTACAGCACAGCACGGCATTTGATTTCTCGCAGTCGTTTACAAAACAGCTCTACATTATTCTTCAAAAACTATATAGCCTACGTCCGGTCGAAAGTCTATTAGACTAATCATGTGAAAATTTTGAGTACATCGCTCAAGAATTTTACGTGAAGTTTTTCATTCATATTGTGATAATCATGTGAAAATATGAAGTAAGTAGGTCAAGAACTTTTTGAGATTTCTTTAATTCAAATTCGGTATAATTCATCGTAATTTCGAGTTCCATATAACTGGGCGAGATTTGCGCCATGAAAAGATTTCCAGGGGCTCCACACATTAGTTCGTAAGTCCAATTCCCATACATATTTTGCATTTTCGAAGACTGGTAGGGTTCGATATTTGGTGGTAAATCAGAATTCAAAGAAAGCGTTTAGAGAACCAAATCCTCACTCTCATGTTGTATATACAAGATGAAGTTAATGTAATATAGAGACTAAACAGTCGGCATAAACAGTATCTGCGTCACACCAGCTCCGTCGAACCCATCCATCTGTGAGTTCGTATAAAGTAATCTCTCCCACCAGACGGTAGGCTACTAATTTTATACACGTTGAGCCAAAAGTTTGATATTCCTTTGATTCTGTAGTCTAATCACAATACAGTGTGCAAAAGAATTACGGGGTCAACTTTTTGAAACCCCGTCATTTTCCCTCACTGCGACGCAGCCGCGTGAAATTTTTCTTGATAGTGACTACTACATTCCTCTGTATGGTGCAAAAGTGCGGCGCGCCGCAACGTCACCCTGAGTTCGGCGACGCCTCAAACAGCGAGTGTCGACACATGCAAACAAAAGGCCGTTGCTCAGAGCTTCATGGGACGTATCAGTCAAGTTAATGAGTTCACACTGGAACCAAATTTCATCACAGTTTTGCCCAACGCCACTGTGAACGTGTAACACGACGGGAGGCAACCAACTTTGTCTGATTTAAATCCATCTCTTAATACCTCTGCGACTGAGTTCACAACTGCGACGCTCAGCTTTGAAATCACGCAGTTTTCTATTGCGTAGCTGAGGAAAACACTTCAGACACACCACCGCTCAGAATCGAGACGAGAAGACCGCACGAGAAAGGACAGGGGGCTTCAGTTAAACCACCCCTCCCCATGGAGGATTCATTTGCACACATTTCGCGCTCTAATACGTCAGTTTGTGGTGTGATGCGCAACAGAGCGACGTTCCTTGACATTGTCGATGTCCTTGGGACGATTCACCCCTTCCGTAAGGACATCGTGCAGCTGCAGCACCATTGAACGAGCTGTCTCCTCTGATGAGTAGTGCGGCAGTAATTTTTGCTCTGGTATGCAGGGTGGAACATTTTCTGTAAAGATAATTTGTTTGCATAAATGGCATTTTTATGATATGGCTTGACCCGTGGTCTAGATCTTTGATTCATAATCAAAACGTCTTCGGTCCCGGGTTCGATCCCCGCCACTGCCTAAATTTTGATAAATAATCAGCACTGGCGGCCGAAGACTTCGGGCATAAGAAGTCAGCCTCATCTGCCAACGGCCTTGTCAAAGAGGGTGGAGGAGCTGATAGAGGTTCAGGGCACTCTCTTGTCCTAGGGGTGGGAAATTGCCCCTAAAGGCGGAAGAATCAGCAATGATCAACGACATGGGGATGCAGAAGGTAATGGAAACCACTGCATTAAAGACGCGTAACGTGTATCCACAGGACATGTGGCCTGTAATTGAAGAAGTGTCATGATGATCTCTCCATTGGCAAAAGATTCCGGAATAGTCCCCCATTCGGATCTCCGGGAGGGGACTGCCAAGGGGGAGGTTACCATGAGAAAAAGATTGAATAATCAACGAAAGGATAACGTTCTACGAGTCGGGGCGTGGAATGTCAGAAGCTTGAACGTGGTAGGGAAACTAGAAAATCTGAAAAGGGAAATCCAAAGGCTCAATCTAGATATAGTAGGGGTCAGTGAAATGAAGTAGAAGGAAGACAAGGATTTCTGGTCAGATGAGTATCGGGTAATATCAACAGCAGCAGAAAATGGTATAACAGGTGTAGGATTCGTTATGAATAGGAAGGTAGGGCAGAGGGTGTGTTACTGTGAACAGTTCAGTGACCGGATTGTTCTAATTAGAATCGACAGCAGACCAACACCGACAACGATAGTTCAGGTATACATGCCGGCGTCGCAAGCTGAAGTTGAACAGATAGAGAAAGTGTATGAGGATATTGAAAGGGTAATGCAGTATGTAAAAGGGGACGAAAATCTAATAGTCATGGGCGACTGGAATGCAGTTGTATGGGAAGGAGTAGAAGAAAAAAAGGTTTTACAGGAGAATATGGGCTTGGGACAAGGAATGAAAGAGGAGAAAGACTAATTGAGTTCTGTAACAAGTTTCAGCTAGTAATAGCGAATACCCTGTTCAAGAATCACAAGAGGAGGAGGTATACTTGGAAAAGGCCGGGAGATACCGGAAGACTACAATTAGATTACATCATGGTCAGACAGAGATTCCGAAATCAGATACTGGATTGTAAGGCGTACCCAGGAGCAGATATAGACTCAGATCACAATATAGTAGTGATGAAGAGTAGGCTGAAGTTCATGACATTAGTCAGGAAGAATCAATACGCAAAGAAGTGGGATACGGAAGTACTAAGGAATGACGAGATACGTTTGAAGTTCTCTAACGCTATAGATACAGCAATAAGGAATAGCGCAGTAGGCAGTACAGTTGAAGAGGAATGGACATCTCTAAAAAGGGCCATCACAGAATTTGGGAAGGAAAATATAGGTACAAAGACGGTAGCTGCGAAGAAACCATGGGTAACAGAAGAAATACTTCAGTTGATTGATGAAAGGAGGAAGTACAAACATGTTCCGGGAAAATCAGGAATACAGAAATACAAGTCGCTGAGGAATGAAATAAATAGGAAGTGCAGGGAAGCTAAGAGGAAATGGCTGCAGGAAAAATGTGAAGACATCGAAAAAGATATGATTGTCGGAAGGACAGACTCAGCATACAGGAAAGTCAAAACAACCTTTGGTGACATTAAAAGCAACGGTGGTAACATTAGGAGTGCAACGGGAATTCCACTGTTAAATGCAGAGGAGAGAGCAGATAAGTGGAAAGAATACATTGAAAGCCTCTGTGAGGGTGAAGATTTGTCTGATGTGATAGAAGAAGAAACAGGAATCGATTTAGAAGAGATAGGGGATCCAATATTAGAATCGGAATTTAAAAAAGCTTTGGAGGACTTACGGTCAAATAAGGCAGAAGGGATAGATAACATTCCATCAGAATTTCTAAAATCATTGGGGGAAGTGGCAACAAAACGACTATTCACGTTGGTGTGTAGAATATATGAGTCTGGCGACACACCATCTGACTTTCGGAAAAGCATCATCCACACAATTCCGAAGACGGCAAGAGCTGACAAGTGCGGGAATTATCGCACAATCAGCTTAACGGCTCATGCATCGAAGCTGCTTACAAGAATAATATACAGAAGAATGGAAAAGAAAATTGAGAATGCGCTAGGCGACGATCAGTTTGGCTTTAGGAAAAGTAAAGGGACGAGAGAGGCAATTCTGACGTTACGGCTAATAATGGAAGCAAGGCTAAAGAAAAATCAAGACACGTTCATAGGATTAGTCGACCTGGAAAAAGCGTTCGACAATATAAAATGGTGCAAGCTGTTCGAGATTCTGAAAAACGTAGGGGTAAGCTATAGGGAGAGACGGGTCATATACAATACGTACAACAACCAAGAGGGAATAATAAGAGTAGACGATCAAGAACGAAGTGCTCGTATTAAGAAGGGTGTAAGACAAGGCTGTAGCCTTTCGCCCCTCCTCTTCAATCTGTACATCGAGGAAGCAATGATGGAAATAAAAGAAAGGATCAGGAGTGGAATTAAAATACAAGGTGAGAGGATATCAATGATAAGATTCGCTGATGACATTGCTATCTTGAGTGAAAGTGAAGAAGAATTAAACGATCTGCTGAATGGAATGAACAGTCTAATGAGTACACAGTATGGTTTGAGAGTAAATCGGAGAAAGACGATGGTAATGAGAGGTAGTAGAAATGAGAACAGCGAGAAACTTAACATCAGGATTGATGGTCACGAAGTCAATGAAGTTAAGGAATTCTGCTACCTAGGCAGTAAAATAACCAATGACGGACGGAGCAAGGAGGACATCAAAAGCAGAATCGGTATGGCAAAAAAGGCATTTCTGGCCAAGAGAAGTCTACTAATATCAAATACCGGCCTTAATTTGAGGAAGAAATTTCTGAGGATGTACGTCTGGAGTACAGCATTGTATGGTAGTGAAACATGGACTGTGGGAAAACCGGAACAGAAGAGAATCGAAGCATTTGTGGTGCTATAGGCGAATGTTGAAAATCAGGTGGACTGATAAGGTAAGGAATGAGGAGGTTCTACGCAGAATCGGAGAGGACAGGAATATGTGGAAAACACTGATAAGGAGAAGGGACAGGATGATAGGACATCTGCTAAGACATGAGGGAATGACTTCCACGGTACTAGAGGGAGCTGTAGAGGGCAAGAACTGTAGAGGAAGACAGAGATTGGAATACGTCAAGCAAATAATTGAGGACGTAGGTTGCAAGTGCTACTCTGAGATGAAGAGGTTGGCACAGCAAAGGAATTCGTGGCGGGCCGCATCAAACCAGTCAATAGACTGATTACAAAAAAAAAAAATAAAAATAAAAAAAATGATGTGGCTTAACAATTGCAAATAGGTTTCACAATATAGTAATATTTTCAAGTAAGATATTACAGTAGTTCCCCTCAGACATGTTCCGCCTCCCAATTCCAAGTCGTTTTTATTTAAAGAAATTCTAAATGTGTCTCAGTCAAATATCTTGTTTTTTCGCTTTTGCAGCTGTAGTTAGTTTAGTAGTGCTGAGAACAGAACAATGCGTTATCCAAGGCGACACCAATACGAGGTGAGAAGTTTGTTTCACGCAGTTTATGGATTTTCGCACAGGGACCACTTTTTTACTTATTCAGACTTACAGGGCCGTGGTAACATCGAGTTGATCTGAATGTACTTACCTCTAATTTGTCATTATCGCACACAGGTTTTAATTAGTTTGGGTTTACTGGTATTGTTTTCTTGCCAGTAGACAGATTGCTTAAAACAGGACCAGGTAAATATACAGATACAAGTAATCACCACTTGGTATAACGAATGTAACTCCATGTTGTGGTTGAGTATGGGACCACAGCTGTTTAATGTTCAATACAAACAATACCAGTCGCCGTTACATAGGTTTATTTCTAGGCCTAAATTGTGAAGGATATATCAGAACCAAAATTACACACTGAAATACAGAGCACATTGATTAAAAGAATCAAGTGTTGCATATTACTTTACGTAATGAGAATTATACAGTTAATGTTATACCAGAGCAATAAATCATATTAAAATACACAGCTTATTGCTTAAAAGCTGCAAGTTTTACATGTAAATTTCCTTAATTAAAAGAACTCAGTCTTAATGAAACTCGATAATACACCGTAATATACACAATCAGAATTAATTAGTTATTCATACATATTGTAAAATCTTCAGTATCGTCATAGACGTATTAATAGAACAGAAGTGTTATAGTTATGTAACCATCAATCCAGCATATTTATTGTCTTCAAAACGTGTGACTATACGTGGCAGACGCCTGGTTCAGTCAGAAGGTAAAAGACAGGTAAAAGGAACCGACAAATTATATATAAAACAGTACCATGGACTTTTTAAAGTAAGTATATACAAAAGAAACGTACCAATAAAAGGCATTGCAACTATTGAACCACTACAGTTGTACTCAGTGGTTGTAGATGATAATGTCACGTAGAAGAAGGTTTAATTAGATGAATGACGAACACTAACTTCAGTTAACGAAGGTTTATTCAGCACTTGCACATACAAGAGCGCGGAGCGAACTGCCTTCGGCCAGAAGACATACGGTATGTATATACAGTTACAGAACATTCTAGTGCAATGATACTTGACATTCGTGGATACTTCTAGAATATACTCGAACCGAATATAGAAATTAAAATTTTACAGCTCAGGTGAGTTTTGAACTCACGACCCTATATGCAACAGTCTAGTATCATAACCACAATACCATGGTAACTATGCTATTCAGACTCTTCTGCGACAATCCTCTACGAAGATGACAGTAATAGGTAAAAATCAAAATACGAAAGATAAATCGTATCCTTGCGTCACGCAAGAGATAGTTCTTAAATACCATACCGTAAATTAGATAATGCGTACGTTAACTATTTTAAACTTATTAAACCACCTTTTCCAACAAATTCGTAACACTATATTATTGGGGAGTATCTACTGAATGAAGAGATCAACATTAGTCCCATTACAGGAAGTCGCGTAAATACCATTATTAGAATACATCATTATGGATATTAAGTATCCAATAGTGCTCAACCAAACCACGTCGCTGACTGTACCATATAGATCGCTGGGGAACGCAAAACAAGAGGTGATCTCAAACTCACCCACAAAATGTAAGTCAAATGCGAATCCGCATCAGGTCCAAATTAGCAAAGCACAGGATAATATATATTCCAACATATCATATCTGAATATCTCACTACTTAATTATGTAACCGTAGAAAAAATAATCACCACTACACAGAACGTCGTTACACACTGAAGCGAAAATTGTAAAGATATGACAGTTACAAACATCATTGAGGTACAGTAAAACCAAACAGACAGAACAACTACGTAATGAAGCCCACAGTACTCATATTCTGATGGTCTAACTATACAGAACATGTCATGTAAACCCACTACTATTTGTTACGTCGGGCCTACATTAAGCAAAACTTGAATACAAAGACACAAATCAATCCGATAGGAGTCTACTCATTAGCTCCAATCCAGTAATCTTCGTGTTACAAATATAGCAGTGCCTTTAACTGGTCTCGTAATAGCTATTCTGAAGATAGAGGTCAATATGAGTAATGAAATGACGAAATATAACATAAATCAGTCCCATGACCTTCAAAACATACTCACATGGGACAATAGTCAGCAACTGTCACACTATACACTCAAACCCGAGGGCCAAAGATGGCCTCACAATGTTTCATATCCTTGTAAGACCCTACTACGACGAGTCGATATGTCCCAGTTCGGTTACTGGTACAGGAAGGACTAGGATATTATAAGACGTGGGACACAAACATGACAAGGACCTTATAGGTGGTGACTAGTAATAACAAGTGCCTACCTAACCTACATTTCAGTTATACCATCATCAACCTCTAAAATACGTCGTAAAGACGCCAGGGAATTCTCGAGGTATGAACCTTACGAAAAGTTTACAGGTCGATCCCCATTACAATTAACACTTCTGTATAACAAAGTTAGCCAGAACAAATGTACATTACATAAAACCTATGCATAATTGGTAAAATTACAAGAAGTCACAAAAGCTTTCAAAGAATTGTTTAGTTTTAAAAATTACTTGCTCATTTAACAGGCCATCAGTTTGTATGACAGATGGAGGAGGCAGCTACAAAATTTAAAAAAAAATGCTTTTGTTGGAGCATCTGTTAATATAGTATTACACATTTTGATTAATTATGGGACACATATGTGTTTCGAGCAGCGTCCTAGTAGTTTACATTATCTTATAGGTTTTCACAATGAGAATCCTGTTCCTTTCCTGTATTATTATAAATACAGATTGTAATAAAGGTTTCTATTTCTTCTTTACTAAAATTGCTACACTTGAAGTTTTGGTGTCGCGGTAAAGCACTGTATCTTCAAATTTTGTTGCTAGAATTAGTTACACGACTGCACAGTATCATATGTATCCATAAACATTTTCACAAAGTGTTACTGCTATTGTATCATTAAGGAGACCTAGACTACATTGCCTGTAGTTTTTACCAGTATTTTGAAATAGATATTTTAATGAAACTTTAAACAAATGATTAGTATATTATGACCTCTATGTGGAAAAAACTTAAAAACTGAAGAATACATAATGGAGCGAACATTGACTTTTGTCTTACGTATTCATTTATGTGTAATTTTATTTTAGGTACACTTTACTTCCACACTATTCAGAATAAATCGTCAAAACAAGTTTTAGTCCTTTAAGTATTAACTTGTTGAAACAGTAAACCAGAAATATTTACAAAACTGTTGCTTTTATGCATTTTTTTAAAAAAAGTTTAAAAGTAAATTTTTTTCTCCTAATAATTTAAGAACGTATGACACGCTCCAGCTTAAAATTTTTAATACATTGTTGAATAATGTGGTTCACTGTGTACACAAGTAGTATACTGTAAGGCATGCAAAATTTTTGTTTTTGTAGCTGCAACATTGGATAAGATAATGATATATAAGTATGCAGAAACGCTGATAATATGAAAATGAAACTAAAGATTTCCATGTCGTTTTCTTCTCAATCGTAACTTGTCAAAACCTTGCAGCTCCACAGTTTTGTTGATTCAGAGTGTCCTTTTCACCTTCTCTAGTTTTCTTTCTTTTCTTTGTTGTTCTGGCGTCCTTTGTTATACTTTCAGAATCTTTTCTAGCTTCAGCGACAAGTCGCCTGCCGACCCGAAGTAGCCCCACTTTTCATACAGCCCCCAGTTTTGACGCTTAGTCTGCTAATGGTTTTTAATCTGGTTGTTACTCCAGCGCCCGTCACACCAGTCTCAGAATCTGACATGCCAACAAAAACAGTTTTTGGCAAGTTTTCTCAAATGCAACTATTGAAGCTTTCATTCGGAACCTCAGTTTATCTACTTGTATCTATAGAAAGATAGACTGCAACAAATTCCTGCTCGTAGTACAGTCGATATATTTCTTCAAGGGTGCTGCAGAAATGAACTTTTTTGCAAACAGCAGGGCGAAAATAAAATTACGAGTATTGCAGGCGAAGTATTGTGTTTGACAGTAGTGTGACAGCTAGGTTTTCGCATCTGCTTTAAAAGGCATTTAAACACGAAAATGGCGAGGTGCTATTCGTGAAGTATATATTCTTAGAATCAGGAAGAATCACAGAATTAAATAAGAAATTCCTATATTTGTCTCCATGACGTCCTGGACCCTTATATCACGGGCTGGCAACTGGCAACCCGCGTGCAGGATACATCCCGCGTTTGGTTTCATGGAAGAAATCTGCGGGAGACAGCGAGGCGCTCGCAATGGATTCCACGCAGGATTCATTTGCGGATATTTCCACTGCCCCGCGGCTCGCCTCGGGTTTAAAGCTCCTCACACAGACCGTTAAAAGTTTTGCTTACTCAGCGCATGTGCAGTGCCATTTAAGCGCCGCTGGACTTTTAACAACAAAGAAAAACGGCTTTCTGGTCTGACCTCGAAGTTGTGGTGCCTGTGTTGAAAAGCGTGCGGAGAGTTGGGTGGAGGGGGGGAAGCTCGCTGCCTTCAAGGAGTGCGAGTATTTTCGCTGCTGGATCAGTGCCGACAACACATACGCGTTATTTACTGCTTGCAGTACACGTTTGTGTTCCCACTCAGATACGTCATAAACATTGATAGTGAGCGATAATGGCACGAAAATCACCGACTGCTCGGTGATAGCGAAATTTGCGGACTTTTGCAATACGTTGGGAAAATTGTTACTGCTGTGCGTAGTTAATTCCAGAAGAAATGGACGGAGGATTATTTTTTTGCCATGGACAAACATAAACCTGTTCGCTTTTCGTGTAGGGAATCATTAACGGTTTTGAAAGAATATGAGATTAAAAGGCTCTTTTTTTTTAAGAAACGTAATGCTCAACAACAGAGAAACTGCGAAAAGAAGACGTCAAAATTTTAATTTCCAATTCTGAGAAATAACAGCAGATATTTGCCAAAACGAGCACAGAGTGCGACAGTTCGTTTAAACCTAGTTTTATAATAAGTATATGACGTTTTATTTAGTACAAAAGTTGGCAAATAGTTAAAGCCTTATGGTAAGGGCTAATTCGCGAAACAGTGCCTCTCGGACATTGCAGATGTACTGTGTACAAAGAAAAAGCGCGAACAGATAAATTCATCGAGACGTATAGCAGTTCGAATAACTAGTATGATGGCTGATCCAAAAAAAAAAAAATTGTGTGATCGTGCTTCCGCGTTCGAAACATTTGTGATCAGTTTGGACGGGAGTACTGATTTGTCAGACCTAGCCCAGTCAGCAGTTTTTGTTCGTGGTGTGGATGTGGATTCTAATAAAATGTTCAAATGGCTCTGAGCACTATGGGACTAAACTTCTGAGGTCATCAGTCCCCTAGAACTTAGAACTACTTAAACCTAACTAACCTAAGGACACCACACACATCCTTGCCCGAGGTAGGATTCGAACCTGCGACCGTAGCGGTCGCGCCGTTCCAGACTGTAGCGCCTAGAACCGCTCGTACACTCCGGCCGGCCTCTAATAAAATGGAAGAATTATTAGCATTACAGACATTAAAAGGAACCGCTGCCAGTGAAGATGTGTTTACAGTTGAATCAACTTCCTACAGTTTGTTCTGAAGGAGTACCTGCGATGATCAGTGCATGAAAAGGTCTTATTAGCATAGTGAATAAAAGATCTGAATTAAATACAGATAATTAAATACAAAGACCACAAATTAAATACAAAGGCATCCATTTTAACAATTATCCACTACATTATTCACCAACAAAATTGTCATGTGGCCCATGAGCATAAGTAAGTATGAGAATCAAGCCTGCAGGTTAACAAAGGTTGCCCATGCCAGCCGTAAATAATGTAGTATAATAAGAAAGGATTACAGATTATTTATAATTAGGAATTCATATGTGACAGGGGTTTGTTTGATGTTGCACAGTCACTGTTCTGAAGTAGAGCATTATACAGAACTCAGTGCCTGTCAGTTCATTATGGTCAAGCTCTTGAATTTTAAGATCTATAAACGTTTATAACTGAAGAGTTAGGGAGTTTTTGGACTCCTGAGACACGCCTGGAAGTAATTAGTGTACTCAGCTAACGTAATGTCTTGCTGTGGCTCCGAATTACAGTAATTCTTCAGTATTTTTTCACTAGTAATGTGCTACTTGCATTGCCGATACTTCATCGACCGAAGCCAATGACGACCTGTAAGAATGATCTTCTTCATCTTCTGATGGAGACAGATTGATAGGCAAAGATTCTTGAAATAATGACATTTGGCTCACTGGTTCTGTTTCCAGTGACACTGAACTGTGCATATGTCTTTCAATAAGAAAGTCATGTTATGAAAATAAGGCTAACTGGAACTGCGTTTCGATGGATTTTTGCCTCGGTCACCAGATTTTATTTGTTAAGTTTTTTCAGCTCTTCTCTGTTAAGTTTCTCTAAGGCTTTTCCGTTTCTGTTTCACCACTTTAATTTGAAGGATAATAAAAGGGCGTAAGAAAATATAGCTTTTTAGTTTCCCATTATTATGGATCTATGAAGAAAGCTGGACTAAGTAACTTTGAGTGTATCATTAAAATATTTGTAAATTTTTTCTCTGTGATTGTGATTATTTTTTAAAAGAAATTTCTTGATTAATGAGACTTCTGATAGAAACAGACAGCAAACGGTTGATATGTTTATTGCAGACTGAAACGAAGCTCCTCAACCGCCTTGCGCCGGCCAGCGGGCGGCCCGGAAGCAATGAACATTCTGGAGTCGCCGGCGTGGCCCGGCTGCCAATTTAAACAGCGCAGCGCAAGACGTTGAGTTCGATATCATCGCGAGTGACGGCCGGGCACGTCTATAACCGGAGAGGTGCACAAGACTTACACATTAGTGATTCGGTCGCGCGATTCGCCAGCCCTGCTGAGCCACCTCTTCATTTGACAGGCTGTCCCCATAAGGTTCGGGGCCAACGAGATATACGGGCTCTGCAACGAACTTGTGACGTCACACTAGTCGGCTTGTCCGCCACACTTCGTGAATGCTCGGATCCGTGGAGGCCCCACGGATAATCAGTATTTAATTGAAAAGGTACCCATTAAACGTCGTAATTCTGTCGTGTACTATCGATAACTTGCATGCATTAAACACGCAATCAAGAATTATTAAATTCGTCTGAAATAGTTACTCGCTCCTCGTCGGGGACGGCTGCTGTCACTCGTAAGACTTGCAGTGTCACGTGCTCTGACGTACGCGCCACGGTAGAGCTCTTAAAAACAAAGGCTGGCGCATCCGCCATTTTGTTTCCCAACGAATGCTAAACACAGAACGTAGCTTAAGCGAACTGTGTTGTTTTGTTCAAGTTTTCTGAAATATTTTAGAAGCGTCCTGCATAGAGCATTAGATCGTGCTATTTTGAGCTTCCAATCCGCTCATGTTTACATCGATATGTGGATTAGACACAAAAATCCCGCGTTTTTTTCTTATTGCTGCTTTTCTTTGCTGTCCGAATGAAGAATAAAGATGCCAAAAACATGTATATTTCTGTGATGGAATCGCGTACTACATTTATTTTTTTTCTTCGCGGAATTCAAATTAAATACTCAATAATAATGTTTCTTAAATCATTTATGAGGCTCCTATAAGTACGAGTTGGCGCTGCTGCATCTGAAGTCCATATTTGCGCAATAACCAAGTATAAATACGAAACTCACCAAACACGGCACTACTAATCGAATGAGGACTTGCTTCGTTAAATTTCCAGGACACACTAGAACACACTTAACAATTACACACTACACAATTCCTTCTCCAAGGTAAAGCACAAGTTTTGAGTAAATATGGAAAATGGCTGAAGTTGACCAAAGGCCGACTATCTGTACTGTTAATTTCAACCTTCTGCATTCTGACAGTTAAATATGAAGTAAAACATATGTCACTGTCCCACTCATACCACAATACTTAATCTTGTCTAGAAGAATTTCATGATTCACACAGTTAAAAGCCTTTGACGGATCACATAAAATCCCAGTAGGTGATGTTCGGTTATTCAGAGCATTTAATACTTTATCAGTGAAAGCATATGTAGCATTTTCTGTTGAGAAGCCTTTTTGAAAACCAAATTGAAATTTTATTAGTACTTCATTTTTACAAATATATGAAGCTACCCTTGAATACATTACTTTTTTAAGATTTTTGGATAAAATTGTCAGAAGTGAGATTGGGCGGTAGTTGTTAGCATCAGACATAACCTCCTTTTTATGCAATGATTTAACAATAGCATATTACAGTCTATCAAGAAAAATTCTCTGTTTCAGTTAGCTACTACATATGTGGCTGAGTTAGGTACTTATTTCTAAGGAACAAGCATTTAGTACTCTGTTGAAAATTCCATCAACTCCATGTGAGGTTTTACTTTTGTGTGAATTTATGTATTTCCTCAGGTCATAAATACTATTTACTTACAGTATATAACTGTGCGCTCACTCTGGGTTACCAGTTTTCGCGACGACAGTTAAGAGTATATTTTTTTCTTCTCTCCGAATCTTTTGGGGAACGAACTATTCTAAATCCACTTCTAGCATGGTTAGAACAGTTTATGGCAGCACAGCCACCCATAATTTCGTGCTAAAGTGCCGTAACGCACATCCTAGAGCACCGCAGAGCGTTTACACTTCACAGCGGTGGGAAACAATTCCCCATGCGATCCCACTACGCACCCGTCGGGCACTCTAGGTAGCGAAGTGCCCGTGGTAACTTGTAATTGTAAACAGCACTGGATATACGATATTTTCGAACCGGTGCCGAAACTTGATAGGGCTGCCCCCCCCCCCTACCCCTCGAGCGATTCAGACAGGTCAAAAATTTTAAAAAATGGATTTTTCAAAAATATGTTCATTTTATAGTGCACATCTTCATGAAGAATTTGACATAAAAAACATATACGTTCTAGGAAACGTACGGCATGTTACCTGGTCTTAAGTGTGTCAAAGTTCAAGGAAATGTGAGACATGTTATATGGTCTTAAGCGTGTCAAAGTGCAGTGCCAATGCTCTTCACACAACATTCTTCTATCTGGCTGGTTTGACATCATACCCACCTTAAAGAAACTCACAATTAATACTGGGTGAGATTATTTGTAACTGGGAGAATAAGAACGCTTCGAAAATTTGCACTCTTTATTGCCTATTAACCAACAACTTTCTCTGTTGTGTGACATAAAGTCAAATATCAGAAACATAGAACCAATGAAGACAAAAGACGACCAAGACAGTACACATTTCTTCAATCCTTAGGTACCAGTATTTTTTTTCTCTCTAAATGGTTCAAATGGCTCTGAGCACTATGGGACTTAACATCTGTGGTCATCAGTCCCCTAGAACTTAGAACTACTGAAACCTAACTAACTTAAGGACATCACACACATCTATGCCCGAGGCAGGATTCGAACCTGCGACCGTAGCGGTCACGCGGTTCCAGACTGAAGCGCCTAGAACCGCTCGGCCACACCGGACGGCTTTCTCTTTAAACTTGCTACAGTTTTACTCGGTGTGCTTTCCTTTCTGTGAAAGCATCTATTACCTCATCAAATTTCGTTAAACGTTTTGCTATATGAAAAGTCAAAATGTCGTTGTCTAATACTGAAAAAGTTGTTAATAAGAATAGTACCTAAGACTGGTGTGTTTTCCCGGTTTGATTACGTCTATTTTGTCACTGGCTGCTAGATAAAACTAAGTTGACATTTCTAATATCGCAGGAGTTGTAACACACGCCAAATAAATTTGACCATTTTGGCACAAATGGTCGTTTTTATCAACCTCATTTGCAGAAATAACTCGACAGAATACAGTTCACGAAACGACAATATCAAATGCGTATTAGGCTTACTACAATCAAGATGTCTTACGTTAGGAAATAGTTTCAAATTTTATTCTGACGCCCAAGTTTCTCAAGCATGAGATCGAATATCAGTAGAAAAATGTAACATAAATTAGTAATCGTCATAGTCTTCCATATACTCTGTGTGCTGTCACCATTTCTTCTCCTTCCTCAATCGAACCAACAATGTTCTCATCACTAATTCTGTAACTATTTCTCCAATTGTCAAAACTTATTCTCCGGTTAACTTCACTAACGATGACACAATGACCAGTTTAGCTATTCCGCGTTTATTCTCCGGTTAGGCGTTTTTACGTGTTCGTACAACGCGCTTACCGCGCTAGTCAGAGAACAGAGCATAAGCGGCTACTAACCGGGAACTGTACAACTGTCCCTTATTATTGTAGCGATGTGAAAAAAATGTTCTGTCAAAAGTTTTTCGTGGATGCACCAAGAACGTTAATATGTAATCTTTCTTGCCTGTTATTCATGTTAATCGTTTATTTCCACTCTGGTAGTCCGAATCTATGAATTACGTTAACAATTATAAAAACACTGACAGTGGCGGATTTCAATATAGGCCTACTAGCCACGGGCCTAGAGAGTGGCACCTTAAAGGGGGCGGCATCTTTTGCTCTGTACTCATTTTAAGCTTTTAAGTTTTAAAATAATTGCACTTACAAACGACAAAAAATTTTAATGTTGTTAAACAGCTTGGTAGTTTAAATAAGCCTTATCGAAAATTCGACAATACAAGCTTGGAAATACAAATAGTTTACATGGTGACTCAATGGAAATTTAATATTGGGTTTCTGTCTGGTATCATCTTCATGATTGTTCAAAATCTTTTGAAGCAAGCTATTAGGACACCAATCTACAGTACAGCGCTTGAAACGTTATTATTCCGAGAATGTTGTCGGCTTCTACTTAACCCTAACATATTTTCCCCGTGAAAATACCGGGACCCCTGAAAAGCTGTGATAAGCTAATCGTTCAAATGGCTCTGAGCACTTATGGGACTTAACATCTGAGATCATCAGTCCCATAGAACTTAGAACTACTTAAAAATAACTAACATCCACGCTCGAGGCAAGAATCGAACCTGCGACTGTAGCAGTCGCGAGGTTCCGGACTGAAGCGCCTAGAACCGCTCTGCCACCGCGGCCGGCGATAAACTAATCATGGGTTTCTTAAATATTGTAACATGCGTGAGCCTCAGTATGTGCCGGCCGGGGTGGCCGAGCGGTTCTAGGTGCTACAGTCTGGAGCCGCGCGACCGCTACGGTCGCAGGTTCGAATCCTGCCTCGGGCATGGATGTGTGTGATGTCCTTAGGTTAGTTAGGTTTAAGTAGTTCTAAGTTCTAGGGGACTGATGACCTCAGAAGTTAAGTCCCATAGTGCTCAGAGCCATTTGAACCTCAGTATGTAAAACCCGGCTCTACTTAAGTTTCTTGTAGAAATTACAGGGAAGTATCAAGTCAACCCTCCGTTACTGTAGTTAATGTGAAAGCTCTGTGGTGTTCAGTATCTGAGTTTTGACTTAATGACACCGGTTTAACAAAACGTGTTGATAGTGGGAATGTTTTACATTTTTAATGTTTGTACGAAAATAACATAAGCAGAATATTTAATAATGTGTGAAATACACTTCACAATAATTTAAAATTTTATTTATTTTTTTACTTAGTTACATTTTTGGCGAAATGAAGTAAGAAGAAACCAACTTTTGTTTGTCTCTTTTATTGTGCGGCAGCCTGCATGTATCGAAGTTACCACTCCGTGCAATCGACGCGGCACTGAAAATTTTATATTAAACTTCTTAACTAAGCTTTTTTTCTTAGAGGAAAAGTTATTTTTGTTTTATGTGGGGAAAAAAAGGTGCATTTGCGTGCAGACATAACAGCAGTGTTGACACACATGACAAACCACCAAATCAACTGCCAACAAGAGTACTTAATGTTTGTAGTCTGTCTAATCTGCCCAAAGACACCGCTAAAATGTTGTAGGAGTAAGCGGGATAATAGTCGATCCAGCACACCTCACTGCAAGAAATTGCAAAAATTATTTGCTTTTTAAATTAGAAAGACAGTTGCAAGGGGGCTTAATTAAATAAAATGAAAATAATTTTTAAATTTTTTCTGTCGCTGTATGTCCGATTACGAAGTCTCGTAAACGGTTGGCCCTGACTAGTTTTAGTACGCAATCTGGCTGCATAGAATAACAACAAAGAATGAAAGAAAATGTCCGTTAACACAATTAATTAATTAAGTCCCCAGCAACTATAAAACCTACGAAATCAAAACACAAGTGTAATTGTTCTGTGTGTGGGAGTGTGATTCAACGTACACATCTGGCACGGTTCTTCTTCAACAAGACAAGAAATTTTAAATACCATTTATACTGAAGTAATTAAAAAAAAAAGAAATACTATAATTGCGCAAGAAAACCAGAATTACACTCTAATACAAGAACACAAGCCATATGCTTTGTTGACTGAACCTGTAATGACGCATTATTTAAGACATTGAGAAAGAAAAGGAAAAATTTTTTTCTTTTACCTTCATATATATTGACGAAAAGCATTCTGATCATTACAATATCTCCATTAGAACAACATCTGCTGTCTATTCCATCAAATAACTGCATAAAACATGGAACAAGCACTCTCCACTACAACTTCTCGACAAGAACTTTTCACTACGACCTCTCGACAAGAACTTTTCACTACGACATCTCAGCAAGCACTCACTACTACGAGTTCTCGACAAGCACTCCCTACTACGAGTTCTCAACAAGCACTGACCACCGCAACTTCTCAATAATCACTGCCAGTGGAGGCGGCTGAATAATACTCTTTGGCGCAATCTCTGGCGCTGTGGCTCAGTGTAGCCACCTTTCACAGTGTCAAGAATAATCAGAACATATTTGCGTCCCAGCGAAAATTCCCGCGACGCGGGAAACAGAAGCCAGAAAAGGGAGAGATGAATTCCAGCCGACAGGTGTGCTTCTACTGTTCACTGACAACAGAGGAACAGGCAGGAATGAAATTAATTTATTCCTCATTGTCGTTCTTTCATAGCACAGTTACGTCGAGTAATCCGAGTTGGACAGTTCATCGCTCCGTGTTTAAAGCAAAAAGCTTTGTGCTCATGTGCGGTGTAGTACTGGAACTGGATACAGTCTTGTTTTCTTTCCTTTTACAATTTTTTTCTTTTGTTTTCACAGCTGGTTGAATATTTTATAAGTGCCTTAACATGAATAACAGTGAAATAAACAAACGTGCAAAATTAAGTGGGGCGACATTTCGGAAATTATCGAAGGAAAGGCGAGAACGAGAAGCCAATATTCAAAAAACGCTTGGCACAGTTAAATTTTTCGCAAAAAATGTTTCTGGTTCAACTTCAAGTAGTTCGGATGATGTTTCTGGCACTGCAGCTATTCAAAAGAAATAATTACAGATGAAACAAAAGTTAAAAACGAAGAAAAGCAAATTGTTCCTGATTTCGAGTTTCATGAAAAACTTAAGTGTCGAGTCTGACATTACAAAAAGAAATAACCTCGTTAGTGATGGTCCCGCAGAATGGTGTGTCAATGAATCAACAATCGACATTCTCTTACAACGTGACATTAATCAAAGTTGTAACGGCGATTTTTCTAATTCAAGAAGATCAATAGCCGGTCGCGGTGGTCTAGCGGTTCTAGGCGCTCAGTCCGGAACCGCGCGACTGCTACGGTCGCAGGTTCGAATCCTGCCTCAGGCATGGATGTGTGTGATGTCCTTAGGTTAGTTAGGTTTAAGTAGTTGTAAGTTCTAGGGTCTGATGACCACAGATGTTAAGTCCCGTAGTGCTCCGAACCATTTGAACCATTTTTTTGAAGATCAATAGGCAATGAAACCAGATATTTGAACAGAAATGTATTTAACCGTATACTTTTCAATGGTGACTCAATTTTGCGTAATTTTCTAGTATACACCTGTAGCACCGGTGCTGTTATTTGTGCACCATTAAATTGTTCTGAAGTAAGGTCGCGATTGCCACTAATGGTATTGCAGATTGGAAAAATATTTCTAATATTTTACTCATCAGGAGAATTCGTTTGAACACAAAAATTCTGAGTTATCACTCTTAACAAGAAAAAAGTCGCTTGGAACAATAGAAAACCATTTCGCGTCATATGTTGAGACAGAAAAAATGTACTGGCGCAGTGTGTTGAAAATGGTGTTTGGAGTAATGAAGAAGCAAACAAGTCGTGGACTTCCCCTACGTGGACACGTTGAAGATTTCCATTCATTACATAATGGTCAATTCATGATTTCTCTTGAACTTATGGCCGAGTTTGATCCTTTTCTCGTAGAGCACATTAAATGATATGGACATCCAGGGCAGGGACATACAAGTTATCTTCCTTCAGTAATCTGTGATGAAATAATAGAGCTTCTTTCTGAACGAATAAAAAGAATTATCATAAGTGAAATAAAACAGGCCAAATATTTCTCTATAATAGTAGATTCTACTGTGGACATTTCACATAGTGATCAATTATCTTTCATATTAAGATATGTGAACGAGAATGGTGAACGTGTTGAACGTTTCCTTCTGTTTTACCAACCCCGGGACACAAATCTGAAAACTTAGCTGAGGCCGTACTAAAAGTCCTGTCTACAAATTCCAATGATGTTGCTGACTTTAGAGGTGTCAAATGACAATGCAAGCAATATGTGCGGAACCTACACTGGTTGCAGGCACGCATTAGAGAACGAAATCCGAAAGCGCATTATGTGCCTTGTGCAGCACATTCTTTGAATTTAATCAGCACTAGTGCTTATAAGCAGTAGACAGGAAGTTAGTTCAATTTTCAATGTAGTGCAAAACCTTTATAATAGTTCTCTGCTTCTAGACAGCGCTGGGATAAACTTCTTTCATTCGTGAAACCAGGAAGCAAAACAGTAAAAAGTTTATCAGAAACACGTTGGTCAGCAAGAGAGGAAGCATGTGTAAGTGTATATGAAAATGGGAGGGCGTTATCAGTGCCCTCACACATATTGCCAATAACACGTCTGAAAAATCATTTGTGCGAAATGAGGTTTCAGCTATATTGAATCAACTCAGCAGACTACAAATAGTATTCATGATGACAGTTTGGAAGGACATACTCCAGAGATTTAACTGTGTGAATCTGAAACTGCAAAGTGTAAATATTGATACTAAAATAGTGCACGAATTATACACTACTTGCCATTAAAATTGCTACACCATGAAGAAATGCAGATGTTAAACGGGTATTCATTGAACAAATATATTATACTAGAACTGACATGTGATTACATTTTCACGCAATTTGGGTGCATAGATCCTGAGAAATCAGTACCCAGAACAATCACCTCTGGCCGTAATAACGACCTTGATACGCCTGGGCATTGTGTCAAACAGAGCTTGGATGGCGCATACAGGTACAGATGCCCATGCAGCTTCAACACGATACCACAGTTCATCAAGAGTAGTGACTGGCGTATTGTGACGAGCCAGTTGCTCGGCCACCATTGACCAGACGTTTTCAGTTGGTGAGAGATCTGGAGGATGTGCTGGCCAGGGCAGCAGTCGAACATTTTCTGTATCTAGAAAGGACCGTACGGGGCCAGCAACATGCGGTCGTGCATTATCCTGCTGAAATGTAGGGTTTCGCAGGGATCGAATCAAGAGTAGAGCCTCGGGTCGTAAAACATCTGAAATGTAACGTCCACTGTTCAAAGTGCCGTAAATGCGAGTAAGTGGTGACCGAGACGTGTAACCGATGGCACCCCATACCATCACACCGGGTGATACGCTAGTATGGCGATGACGAATACACGCTTCCAATGTGCGTTCACCGAGATGTCGCCAAACACGGATGCGACAATCATGATGCTGTAAACAGAACCTAGATTCATCTGAAAAAATGACGTTTTTGCTATTCGTGCACCCAGGTTCGTCGTTGAATACACCATCACAGGCGGTCCTGTCTGTGATGCAGCGTCAAGGGTAACCGCAACCATGGCCTCCGAGCTGATAGTGGATGCTGCTGTAAACGTCGTCGAACTGTTCGTGCAGATGATTGTTGTCTTGCAAACGTCCCCATCTGCTGACTCAGGGATCGAGACGTGGCTGCACGATCCGTTACAGCCATGCGGATAAGCTGCTTGTCATCTTGACTGGTGAGTGGTACGAGGCCGTTGGGATCCAGCACGGCGTTCCGTATTACCCTCCTGAACCCACCGATTCCATATTCTGCTCACAGTCATTGGATCTCGACCAATGCGAGCAGCAATGTCGCGATACTATAAACCGCAATCGCGATAGGTTACAGTCCGACCTCTATCAATGTCGGAAACATGATGGTACGCATTTCTCCTCCTTATACGAGGCATAACAACAACGTTTCACCAGGCAACGCCCGTGAACTGCTGTTTTTTAAATCATGTTGTTTCTGTAGTTTTTACTGTGATGTTATGAGCCATACGCTAAATAAATAAATAAATGTGTATGAGAAATCGGTTGGAAACTTTCCTCATGTCAGCACGTTGTAGGTGTCGCCACCGGCGCCAACCTTGTGTGAATGCTCTGAAAAGCTAATCATTTGCATATCACAGCATCTTCTTCCTGTCGGTTAAATTTCGCGTCTGTAGCACGTCATCTTCGTGGTGTAGCAATTTTAATGGCCAGTAGTGTATGAATCATTTGAAGGATTTATTGCATATATTCGTTGCATGTTCGGCTATTATGAAAATAAATCCGTGGAGATTGTGACTGATATAGACTATGATATAGACTATGAATGCACAAAAACGCAAACTTCATGATGACGAAGATGGTTACTCTGAAGAAGTTTTTCTGACTGGAAGGGGAGAATTTAGATTCGAAGCATTTCTCGCAGTACGCCGAATTAGTGAGGATGAAGGAATGCTATGGAACACTATTGGACTGCTTCACGGTTTTCAGCAACCCGAAGAACAGTTCACCTGACGATATTGCTGAACGTGCAGCAAAACTCCAAGCGTCATATGACACAGATTTAGAGCCTTCCTTCCCTACTGAATGTGTGCATTTCGCGGAACTTTTGAAATCTTCTGAGATTAGTGATATACCAGTTGAAATGAGTAAATGTTTATGAAAAGAAAGGTTACAGTCCATGTTTCCGAATGTTAACATTGCTCTTAGAATATTTCTATGAATGGCACTTACAGATTGTTCATCAGAATGCTCGTTTTCGGCTCTTAAGAGACTGAAATCGTACCTACGTTCTACGTTGTCTGAGGAGAGATTGAATGCCTTGTTCTTTCTTCACATAGAAGCCGACCTCCTAACTGACAACCGTCTGAACTATGAAGATATGGTCAACGAGTTTTCTGCCGTCAAAGCCAGACGCGAACTTTGCTGACTGGTGAGTTTGTTTATTTATTCATATTAGTTTAAAAAATTTTAGATTATAATGTGATTTTTATCATAATGTAGAGCAGGCCGTGGTCAAGTCATGCTGATACTGTAGTATATTACAACTGATGCGTGTTCTTGGCATCTACTGAAATGTACAGTTATCGAGGAAATATACGTTATCAGAGATTACATTCAGATGAAAAAGTGTTAATAAATAATGTAGTCCAGTTCTGTCTATAAATACGTAAAAGCTTTGCTAATACTGTTAGAAAGACCGATGGTGAGAGCAGTAGCTGTAGTACAAAACTGTTCAGCCCTTACGTGGATAAAAGCTATTGTGTACACTTATTACGAAGCATACAGCTACACAGACCCTAATGCTTTACACGTTAACTATTACATTATAAAACAAATTTGATTTTCCTACACTAGTCTGTAAAATTATATAATGGCAAATCCACTTCTGTGTTTGTTCGTCTGTATTTAGTTATTAGTTCGTACACCGAAATCTCTAATTCATTTTCATTTCTTACGCTTTCCTATAGATTCACGTAGCAATATCTAACATGTTTCTTTTATCTGCTACACATTCAAGTTATTAGATCGTAAAACGACAGTTCAATTTTAATTTTGAACGCATTTCTGTAAAAAATACGGATTAATTTCTAATGTATGACACGTTCGCTTCAGTTATTAGATCGTAATATAACTTTTTTATTTTCATTTTCAACGGTTCCGTGTATAAGAACATATTAATGTATAACGAAAATGCGTTGCCTCCTACACGCTCCGTTGAATTTTTAGGCCATAAAAGAAAAGTTTATTTTCCTTGTGTTCGTTTCTGTTGTCTGTCGACAGAAAAATGTGTTAACACAATGCAGTTTTAAGTTCGCTTTATCCGCTGCCGTACACCAAGTACAGTTCAGGAACCATATTACATTTTGATTGAGCACGACTAGACCGCTGACGTGTTCTTCAGAACAACGAATAGCAGAGTACGGGTACAGCTCACATCGTTTCCACACAAAACGGCAATTGTGAAGCAATCGGGTAATAGTTATTAGTTAGAACATGTTTTTTTCGAGATAGAGGGGAGGCGCATATAATATGGTGTGCCTAGGGGTGGAAAATTTTTAAATCCGCCACTGAACACTGATGATTCGCACACCCAGTGAACCACATGAACTAACAGCGATTGGCATTCACCCATTCGGGTTTATTCGGCTCAGCTCGTATAGCACCGCCCCCTTTTGTCTGCGGAAAAGCTTTTTATTTCTAGTGTCGACAGGGATTCCACTGACAGACATCATGTACACGATGCACGTATTCAAAAATCAACTTATGATTAGTTCAGTAGTCAACATAGAATGTGTTGAAAAATGTTCAAAAGCCAACAGGAATGCGTTTCAAAATCATATGAATAATTGCTAGACCAGCGTGCGCTGGATGCACTGTGGAACAAGGGTTTTTTTTTTCTCCTTCAAGAATACGAATCTGACGCCCCCTGAAATTGCCGCCCAGGGCAGGTACCCCCATTTGCCACCCCCTAGATCCGGGACCGATTATTTGAGAATCTCCTCTTTTTCCATATTTACCTACGTCTACGAATGTAATGTAATAGTCACAAATTGCTAGTGACATCTTTAAAAAAAATTGTTTGTAGTTATGGTATAATGAGTCACTGTGTTCGGGTTTAACAATTCATACATGCTGCCCGTTAACTGCACCAAGGCTGTTCGGAAAGTTAGCGAACGTTTAAAACTTTTCTACTGTATTAATCCAGCCTCCTTCCGATGCTGGTGGCATGCATATCCTTTGTGTCTCACACGATTTTCGATAGAGAGAAAAAATACGACACTTGAAGGAGTAATGCAGCTCTGTAATGTACAGCCTGTAGTAAGGTACCTGAAATAAGAGACTTTTGTTTCATTGCAGCCACACAGTTATAGAAAAAGAGGAAAAACATTCGTGATTGTTACACAAGAGAACTCAACACGAGAGAAGTCTGAAAAAGTGGTTTTGCTCCAGAATCAAACAAAAAATTTTGACTTGCTAACTTTTATGTCACCTGTAATTGCCACTAAACAAGCAGAGTTGGAAGATACTGTGGTTCATACTGACGTGGCAAATGATTCTGACATACAGGATGCAGCTGCCTCCAATTGTTGTAAGAGACAAACGATGACACCAGACAAGAAATTGTATCAGGTGCATCTACATCTACATAGAAATTCCGCACGTCAACTTACGGTGCGTAATGGAGGTTGCCCTGTACGACAACTTTCATTTCCTTTCCTGTTACAGTCGCAAATAGAGCGAGGGGAGATCGACTGTCTGTACGCCTCCGTATGAACGAAGTCGTCGTATCTTACCATCGTGGTCTATACGCGCCATGTATGTTGGCTGCAGTAGAATCTTTAGCCAATCAGCTTCAAATGCCGGTTCCCTAAATTTTTTTCAACAGTGTTTATTGAAAAGAACGTCGCCTTCCCTCCAGGAATTCACATTTGAGTTCCCGGAGCATCTCCGTATATTTGTAACACTTACATGTTGTTCGAACCTCCCCGTAACAAATCTAGCAGACCGCCTCTGAATAGCTTCGATCTCTTCCGGCAATCCGACTGGTACAGTCGAATAGGTCGTATCAGCGTCCTATATGCGGCATCCTTTACAGGTGAACCATTCTTTCCTAAAATTCTCTCAGTAAACAGCAGTAGCAGCTCTCGCATGTTCGTTCTATCTCATATCGCTTTGCAACGTTATGCGCAGAATTTAAGAGATTTGACTGGACATTACAGGTTTGGTCTTCCTATTCACCCGAATTAACTTACATTTTTCCACGTTTAGGACTAGCTGCCATTCATCACACCAACTACAAATTTTCTCTAAGTCACCTTGTATCCTCTTACAGTCACTCAACTTCGGCGCCTTACCGTACACCACGGCATCATCAGCAAACATCTACATCTACATTCACATTCCGCAAGCCACCCAACGGCGTGTGGTGGAGAGCACTTTACGTGCCACTGTCATTACCTCCCTTTTCTGTTCCAGTCGCGTATGGTTCGTGGGAAGAACGACTGTCTGAAAGCCTCCGTGCGCGCTCGAATCTCTCTAATTTTACATTCGTGATCTCCTCGGGAGGTATAAGTAGGGGGAAGCAATATATTCGATACCTCATCCAGAAACGCACCCTCTCGAAACCTGGCGAGCAAGCTACACCGCGATGCAGAGCGCCTCTCTTGCACAGTCTGCCACTTGAATTTGCTAAACATCTCCGTAACGCTATCACGGTTACCAAATAACCCTGTGACGAAACGCGCCGATCTTCTTTGGATCTTCTCTATCTCCTCCGTCAACCCGATCTGGTACGGATCCCACACTGATGAGCAATACTCAAGTATAGGTCGAACGAGTGTTTTGTACGCCACCTCCTTTGTTGATGGACTACATTTTCTAAGGACTCTCCCAATGAATCTCAACCTGGTACCCGCCTTACCAACAATTAATTTTATATGATCATTCCACTTCAAATCGTTCCGCACACATACTCCCAGATATTTTACAGAAGTAACTGCTACCAGTGTTTGTTCCGCTATCATATAATCATACAATAAAGGATCCTTCTTTCTATGTATTCGCAATGCATTACATTTGTCTATGTTAAAGGTCAGTTGCCACTCCCTGCACCAAGTGCCTATCCGCTGCAGATCTTCCTGCATTTCGCTACAATTTTCTAATGCTGCAACTTCTCTGTATACTACAACATCATCCGCGAAAATCCGCATGGAACTTCCCACACTATCTACTAGGTCATTTATATATATTGTGAAAAGCAATGGTCCCATAACACTCCCCTGTGGCACGCCAGAGGTTACTTTAACGTCTGTAGACGTCTCTCCATTGATAACAACATGCTGTGTTCTGTTTGCTAAAAACTCTTCAATCCAGCCACACAGCTGGTCTGATATTCCGTAGGCTCTTACTTTGTTTATCAGGTGACAGTGCCGAACTGTATCGAACGCCTTCCGGAAGTCAAGGAAAATAGCATCTACCTGGGAGCCTGTATCTAATATTTTCTGGCTCTCATGAACAAATAAAGCGAGTTGGGTCTCACACGATCGCTGTTTCCGGAATCCATGTTGATTCCTACAGAGTAGATTCTGGGTTTCCAAAGACGACATGATACGCGAGCAAAAAACATGTTCTAAAATTCTACAACAGATCGACGTCAGAGATATAGGTCTATAGTTTTGCGCATCTGCTCGACGACCCCTTTTGAAGGCTGGGACTACCTGTGCTCTTTTCCAATCATTTGGAACCTTCCGTTCCTCTAGAGACTTGCGGTACACGGCTGTTAGAAGGGGGGCAAGTTCTTTCGCGTACTCTGTGTAGAATCGAATTGGTATCCCGTCAGGTCCAGTGGACTTTCCTCTGTTGAGTGATTGCAGTTGCTTTTCTATTCCTTGGACACTTATTTCGATATCAGCCATTTTTTCGTTTGTGCGAGGATTTATAGAAGGAACTGCAGTGCAGTCTTCCTCTGTGAAACAGCTTTGGAAAAAGGTGTTTAGTGTTTCAGCTTTACGCGTGTCATCCTCTGTTTCAATGCCATCATCATCCCGGAGTGTTTGGATATGCTGTTTCGAGCCACTTACTGATTTAACGTAAGACCAGAACTTCCTAGGATTTTCTGTCAAGTCGGTACATAGAATTTTACTTTCGAATTCACTGAACGCTTCACGCATAGCCCTCCTTACGCTAACTTTGACATCGTTTAGCTTCTGTTTGTCTGAGAGGTTTTGGCTGTGTTTACACTTGGAGTGAAGCTCTCTTTGCTTTCGCAGTAGTTTCCTAACTTTGTTGTTGAACCACGGTGGGTTTTTCCCGTCCCTCACAGTTTTACTCGGCACGTACCTGTCTAAAACGCATTTTACGATTGCCTTGAACTTTTTCCATAAACACTCAACATTGTCAGTGTCGGAACAGAAATTTTCGTTTTGATCTGTTAGGTAGTCTGAAATCTGCCATCTACTACTCTTGCTAAACAGATAAACCTTCGTCCCTTTTTTTATATTCCTATTAACTTCCATATTCAGGGATGCTGCAACGGCCTTATGATCACTGATTCCCTGTTGTGCACTTACAGAGTCGAAAAGTTCGGGTCTGTTTATTATCAGTAGGTCCAGGATGTTATCTCCACGAGTCGTTTCTCTGTTTAATTGCTCGAGCTAATTTTCGGATAGTGCACTCAATATAATGTCAGTCGATGCTCTGTCCCTACCACCTGTCCTTAACATCTGAGTGTCCCAGTCTATATCTGGTAAATTGAAATCTCCACCTAAGACTATAACATGCTGGGAAAATTTAAAGTGAAATGTATTCCAAATTTTCTCTCAGTTGTTCTGCCTGTTCCCCTTTTTTATTTTATTTTAATTTTTTTTATTTGGCCTTTGAGTGTGTACTCAATTTAGCCATCGGCAACACATAGTGACAATGTACACATAATGGAATAAACAAATATAGAAATGCATATTTACGAGAATAAAAAGCTTAACTGTTACAGTTTTGTACATAATGTTTTAAAAATTGAATTGAATTGGAAAATTATTAAAAGTGTCTTGGCTTACAATTCACACCAATTCTGAAATATCTTCATCAGCAAAACATATTTATAATTTATGTACATCATTAAAACCTACAGATTGTAACCAGTACTCTTGATGAAGTTAACTATCACTTTATATAGACGAACGTCTTTAGTACACAAAAGAGAAGAAGCTGATTGAGGAAGATGGTAGCCCATACTCAGCAATGTCTTCAGAAACACCAACAGTTCACGGTCAAATTTGGGGCATATAAATAAGATGTGGTTGACATCAGCTTCCGACTCAGGATCACACTCACATGCTGGTGAACTGTAAACGTTGATCCGATGTAGATGTTGTGGGAAAGAGGCATGATTGAAGCGGAGTCTGTTCCCCTTCATCCACAGTTCTCAGTATATAATGTGGGAAAAACACAAGCTTAGTTTCGCATGAGCGATGCTTTCTAAAACCATGCTGATTCGTGCAAATAAGTCTCTCAGACCCAAGAAAGTTTAATATATTCGAACTGCGAATATGTTCAAGGAATCTGCAGAAAACCTGAAGTTAGGGACATTGGCCTGTAATTTCGCGTGTTCGTTCTTTTACCCTTCTTACATACTGGAGTCACTTGCGCTTTTTTCCATTCGCTTGGGACTTTGTGTTGGGCGAGAGACTCATGATAAATGCAAGCTGGGTAAGTGGCCAATGCCGTAGAATATCCTTTATAAAATCAAACTGGGAATCGATTCGTACCTGGTGATTTATTTGCTTTCAAATCCTTCAGTTGTTTCTTTACGCCAGCGATGCTTATTCCTATGTCGTCCATACGGGAGTCTGTCCGACGGTGGAATGACGGTATGTTTGTATGATTTTACCGTGTGAATCATTTCTTGAACGTTCAGTTTAAAACGTCAGCTTTCTTTTTGCTATCTTCCACTGCCACACGAGACTGGTCAACAAGAGACTGGATGGAAGCTTTAGACTCGCTCAGCGATTTTACATACGATCAGATTTTTCTCGGGTTCTCTGCCAGATCTTTTGCTATGGTGTGACGGTGGTAGTGGCTGTATGCCTCGAGAATAAATATTTTTCACACTCACGAATCTCTACTAACGTTCCCTTGCTGTCATTTATGCATCCTCTTTTGAATCGGGAGTGTGTCAGCCTCTGCTTCCTCAGTATCCACCGAAATTCTTTATTAGACCAAGGTGGGTCTTTTCCATCTTTTATCCAATAACTAGGCACATAACTTTCCAGACCACGATTTACAATCGAGCGAGGTGGCGCAGTGCTTAGCACACCGGACTCGCGGGAGGACGACAGTTCAATTCCGCGTCCGACCATCCTGATTTAAGTTTTTCGTGATTTCCCTAAATCTCTCCAGGCAAATCTCGGGATGGTTCCTTTGAAAGGGCACGGCCGACTTCGTTCCTCGTCCTTCCCTAATCCGGTGAGACCGATGACCTCGCTGTTTGGTCTCTTCCCCTAAACAACCCAACCCACGATTTACGATATGCATAAGCCTTTCGCGCAATTCCTCCACATCCGTCTTACTGGAACTAAATGATGACAATGAGCTTACCTGCTCTATCAATCAGAAACACTTTCCTAGTCTTCCTGACTGATTTATTAACTTTCGTAATCATAGTTGCTGTGCTGACATAATGATCGCTAATCCCCGTTTCTATACTGATATTGTTAATTATTTGCCACCTATTTGTGGCTACGAGATCTAAGATATTCCCACTGCGTGTGGGCAGCCGAGCTAACTGCTCAAGACAATTGTCAGAAAACGTGTTCAAAAGCATTTCGCATCACTGACTGTACCCCCAACATTGAATCCACAGATTCCCAGTGTGTACTCAGCATGTTAAAGTCGTCGCCAACCAGTTTGGCATGATCTGGCCATTTCTGCACTTTTGACCATAGACTTTCTTTGAATGACTGTAGAACTATCACACCAGAATCAGGTGGCCGGTAAAAATATCCAACAATTGGCTCGGTTTCACCTACACCTGTTAGGCGCGACCAGAAGACTTAACTTTGACACTCAACTTCGAGCTCAACAGAGACAATGTGTTGTCAACTGCAATGAACACTCCCCCTCCTATTCTCTCTAATCTCTCTTTGCGTTATGCGTTCGGCGACTTGCTAAATATCTCAGCGCTTTCCACCTCATGTTGCAGCCAGATCTCGGTGCCAAGAATGATTCGAGCGCTAGAGCTTTCCTGGAGGGCGGTAAATCGGGAACTTTATTACGAATACTTCGACAGTTTACTGATAATATTGCGACAGTCGAAGTATCTTTATTCAGAGTAACCGACTTTCTTTGCTGCATATCGACTGGCGAATGTGTATTTCACAAGTACTCTGTTACCCGAGTAGCTGCTTTCTTTGTGTAGCGCACAACAAAAGGGAGTCCTACAAATCCCCACACGATAACGCAGATCTAGAAACCTGCAGCCAAGACATTTACAGAGTCGACGAAGCCTCTGGTTGAGAGCACCCACTCAGTTCCAAACCAAAGGACCCCAATCAGCTCTGGGAACGATGCTCCAAACATCAAGGAAAAAAAATCATCACATCCTGGAGGAGATGACCCGTATGCTTTACTGTCATTATTAGATCATTTGAAATTTGTGGCACGGCATTTGGAGATGGGTGACAAATTCGAAAAATGTCACAGTTAACAAGAAAACTATAATTTTCAGTTCGCTTCTCACATATCAGCCCCTGTGTATTCAGATCCACCCATAGCTGATCGTGCGTAGAATCGCGATACCGTACTTCCATCAATACGATCTGATTCATCAGTAGTGATTTATTCTCTGGATACCATATGCATTAAATACTTGGTTCATTATATTTTACTATTATATATCGGAACATGTTACTGTTTTACGTATCTTAGAAATAAATTTAATTCTAAAAGGCAACGCTTAATCGTCAGAATCCACTTCGAAACTGTGACGATCAAGCACACAGTGCTTCCGCCACGTCGATCAGTTGCGTGCCGGGTTATTCAACTCCGTAGCTCAAGCACACGACAGACACGCTTTGTAGCGATTGAACGGCACACAAGTGTGAAAACAGCGGTAGAGACTATAGTGTACTGACCGTATTCAGAAAAAAGTACGTAAGAGCAGAAGTGAGTTGCAACACAGCCAGCCGCAAGCGGGCAAGTGTCTTATACGTTGTGAAGGAAAACACAGCCAATAGGCGTTGAGGAGCAGAGCCACCTGGGCGCAGTATAGAAACAGCGAACATTGCAATATGCTAGCGGAAAGACGGAAGCCTTCCCCCACTTGTCACCAAGGAAGTGTTTAGAGAACACGCTATATAAACATAGCCATTCGTGTAAAATATTCTCGTCTCAGTGTTACAGCCTACACACAAGCCTGTCACACCCCGAGCGACTTCCTGGAATGCTGTGCAGGATCTGCTGTTCGACCATGGAGTGGGGCAACCTGCCCTGAGTCACCAGACCAACCGTGACCACAGCAGACATACCTCCTTGCTGGAGTGAGGTCACGGCCGCCTCCATGGTATCACCAGCGGCGCTCTTCGTGCCGTCATCATAGTCACACGCGGAGAATTCTCTGACAGCGGCATTCGAGTGGTGCTACACTCAGCCCCATTCTTTGCACTGTTAGTAATGGTAAACGTCTATTGTTTCGCATGGCAGGCAGATGGACGCCTCCAACAAGCTGTTCCTTATGTACTACAGCTTAGGGCTGGAATAAACAAATCTACTGCTGCTCTGACATCTTATTTCACTCTCCACGGCAGACAATCAAAGGGTCATCAAACACTGGTTTCAGATTATTGACATAACCTCTTTAGAGCAAGTCTAAACCTACAGTCTATGGTATGGTGTGTTCAAAAAATTTTGATTGCTTTTGGTTATGGAGAAATGGTTTGACTGTCACATATTTTGTAAAGTATACACGGTGTTACAAAATGGTAAGGCCAAACTTTCAGGAAACTTTCCTCACACACAAAGACAGAAAATATGTTATGTGGACATGTGTCCGGAAACGCTTACTTTCCATGTTAGAGCTCATTTTATTACTTCTCTTCAAATCACATTAGTCATGGAATGGAAACACATAGCAACAGAACGTTCCAGCGTGACTTCAAACACTTTCTTACAGGAAATGTTCAAAATGTCCTCCGTTAGCGAGGATACATGCATCCACCCTCCGTCGCATGGAATCCCTGATGCGCTGATGCAGCCCTGGAGAATGGCGTATTGTATCACAGCCGTCCACAATACGAGTACGAAAAGTCTCTACATTTGGTACCGGGGTTGCGTAGACAAGAGCTTTCAAAAGCGCCCATAAATGAAAGAAGGTTGAGGTCAGGAGAGCGTGGAGGCCATGGAATTGGTCCGCCTCTACCAATCCATCGGTCACCGAATCTGTTGTTGAGAAGCGTACGAACACTTCGACTGAAATGTACAGGAGCTCCATCGTGCATGAACCACATGTTGTGTCGTATTTGTAAAGGCACATCTTCTAGCAGCATAGGTAGAGTATCCCGTATGAAATCATGATAACGTGCTCCATTGAGCGTAGGTGGGGCCCAATCAAGACATCACCAACAATGCCTGCCCAAACGTTCACAGAAAATCTGTGTTAATGACGTGATTGCGCAATCGCATGCGGATTCTCGTCAGCCCACACATGTTGATTGTGAAAATTTACAATTTGATCACGTTGGAATGAAGCCTCATCCGTAAAGAGAACATTTGCACTGAAATGAGGATTGACACATTGTTTGATGAACCATTCGCAGAAGTGTACCCGTGGAGGCCAATCAGCTGCTGGTAGTGCCAGCACACGCTGTACATGGTACGAAAACAACTGGTTCCCCGTAGCACTCTCCATACAGTGACGTGGTCAACGTTACCTTGTACAGCAGCAACTTCTCTGACGCTGACATTAGGGTTATCGTCAACTGCACAAAAAATTGCCTCGTCCATTGCAGGTGTCCTCGTCGTTCTAGGTCTTTCCCATTCGCGAGTCATAGGCTGGAATGTTCCGTGCTCCCTAAGACGCCGATCAATTGCTTCGAACGTCTTCCTGTCGGGACACATTCGTTCTGGAAATCTGTCTCGATACAAACGTACCGCGCCACGGCTATTGCCCCGTGCTAATCCATACATCAAATGGGCATCTGCCAACTCCGCATTTGTAAACGTTACACTGACAGCAAAACCAAGTTCGTGATGAACACTAACCTGTAGATGCTACGTACTGATGTGCTTGATGTTAGTACTGTAGAGCAATGAGTCGCATATCAACACAAGCACCGAGGTCAACATTACCTTCCTTCAATTGGGCCAACTGGCGGTGAATCGAGGAAGTACAATACATACTGACGAAACTAAAATGAGCTCTAACATGGAAATAAAGCGTTTCCGGACACATGTCCACATAACATCTTTTCTTAATTTGTGCATGAGGAATGTTTCCTGAAAGTTTGGCGGTACCTTCTTTGCGTTTTCGGCTGGGGCGCGCGGGACGGCGAGAGGCAGTCGGTTTGGGGCGGCCGGTGAGACTGGCGGAGTTGTGGCTCGGGCGTAAGCACATGTGTGATGTCTGTTACGCTAGGGCTGTTTGCAAATCATGAAACTCCTGCGGATCATGTAACTTCTATAAAAATAAATCAAAGGAATAGTCGCATCAGTAGCTGTGATCATGCATTGCACTCTGCATGGATCACACTATTTCTTTTGAGTTATTTTATCACATTCTTGGTTACAATATATGAGCGCAATTGCAGCGGCAGGACGAGGTAAGTTGTCTGTTGCATGCAGGAACGTTGCTGTATCATTGTTAGGAGGTGTTAGAGAATATTTTAAAAAATCACAGTCAGATACTAGAGAATTGAATTTTCATTATTTATCACTATTCCTTCTCTATTCTTACACAGTACATAAATACACAGAAACATATTCAAATTGGATTACGCACATACAATAATCAATATTTTAAAAGTTGTAGGTCAAAGGCAAAGTACTGGAAAGGTTGTGTTGGCAACATTACAAAACACATACCTCAACACATACTTGAAGTACAAAAACAAACGGAATAAAGTGGTGTGCATAAAAGTGTGTTGTGAAAAACATAAGAAATGCATAGTGCTGCAGAACAACTAAAAATTACATCAAAATTACCAGTGTCTAGCGCAGAAATACAACGATGTACTAGCGGACGGTATTTCCCGACGTAAGGGAGAAATCAACCGAAAATCACCGTAAGTACAAATCAATTTATTCATACCGTATTGTATTTTGATGTCCAAATGTAGATAACTTAATTACTGGCCACTGATGATGCTTTACTCCAATAAAGCAAAACGCGTTTGTCGAAAAGAATCACACATTTTTATAGTTGCAACGATAGAACAAACATACTCTCAAGAAAATTGCATAAGTTTACACTCAGGAATATCTCTCACTGCATTCTAGAAAACAAATTGTAAGGTGTCAGGCAAATCCAACACCTTCCATGAAAACCCTGGCATGATAGCAAATCCGACAGTATGTCACATAGTTCCGAATAAATCCTGACATTAAATTAACCAAAGTAATACGGACAACGAGTGAGCAAATGGAATACCACAGACTAACACAAGAACGCCTAAATGCATGTCATACCTTCCCACCATGAAACAGACGCAGTTCCGAGGGGAGAAACGAGAACAGAAGCCGAGAGGAGAACTGTGTTAAGCTAGAACGCCCTACGATAAGGGACGGACACCCACGTCGCCAGCCGACCGCCAAGACCACACACTAAAAGGACCACACCAGCTGCAAGTTTTAGAGTGAGACTATACGCGTCTCTGTTACGTAGCAAACATTAAAAACATTTCCCCACCATGAAAAGTATAACGTTTCTCATTGGATCGACAGAATTTTTGTAGGCGGAGCTTAAGGTTAACATTGAGACCCTGATTGGTCAGTTGAAAACAAACTTTGGTAAATTGTAGTAATGAGAAGTTAGAAAAGAGTTGCTTCTGAGACGGCGAGGTGTGTGGAGCTGCGCCGCCTGCCGCCCCCTGACACTGCCTAACCAACGACAAGGTAATGAACACATGCGATGCTGCATAAGGCTTCACTCAGATCTGCAGAAGTCTCCTCTGTTACACCCCCTTTTTGCATAATACTAATGTCGACCGTCAATTAAAGCTCATGGTATTCACATTTGCTACTAAGAGTTAAAATCTGAAACGCGATGATTTTTCTGTTATATAATTATTGAGAAGCCACGTCAGCCACTGTAATTTATGACAAGTTAAATAAGTAATTAAAGATAATTGAGAGTCTCTGTAGACCATTTTTGATGGTTTTCTCTTTTATGAAAGTTAATTTAAACCTAGATTATAGATGTGATATGGTATGGGTCATCCTTCGATCCATTGTAGAACTTGGAAACCTATTCAGGGAATATTCGTTCACATTTTTGTTGAACGTAGTTGGTTTTTATCATCATGTATTAAAATATTTCCTTTTATCAATAGTGCAATTTATAAACAATGTTTTGTGAGTAGAATAAAAATTCCAATGGTAAGCTTAACTGCTTTTTCGACGTTATTTTACCAGCTAACTAAAAATAGGAAAGCCTTGAACCCCTTCCAGTAAATTTAGTTAGTATTAAGATTCTTTTACAGGGAGTGCAGTGGAGCTGATGCTGAAATCATTAAGTATTTGATTATATCATCGCTAGTCTCACTGAACTCTTTTGAACTCTACATGTCATGTGTGGTCTGGCGTCTCCTTACCAGCAACAGGTCCCAGGTTCAAACTAGGCAATTCCCTAAAAAACACGCTCAGAGCGTCGTTGCGCGAAAGTGGTAGGAAAACACGACTTAGAACGAACAGACACCACGCAGAATGTTAGAAAATTAACGCAAAATAACAATTCTGAGCATAAAATAACAATTCTATATCACTGTGTGCTGACCAAATTCATTATCAAAAAATATAATAATCGTTCGTCATCATTAACAACAAAAATTTCAAAACACACATTCTTTTTTCATTCAAATCAGAGACTATTATTGCAGTTCATTTCTTATCAGAATCATGAAAAATTGAAAAATAAGTTTTTTGACAATGGAATTATGTAAAATCCACAGACCAGCAACGATATGCAGTGTTGCTAACGAAACAAATGGGGTTTAACGAAATACTCACTGACTTCGTGAAGCACAAGAGAGCAAATAAAAAATTGAAATTTCATTTGAAAATGGAGCTGGTTAATAATGCTGTATACGACGGCATGGAACAATTAAAGCGAAATTTTTTAGAGTTTCATCTACAGTATACACAGCAATTAGTGTCCAGGCAAGGAGTGTCACAAAGTCATTACAAGCTCCAGCGGCCTAGAAGCTTGCCGCCACTGCTGCTGCGGCCAGAATTGAGCCGACTGAGGGCTGTGCTGCTCTCGCTGGTGGATTTGCGTGAGCTTGGATCATCCGAGGCAGGCTGTCATCATCCGGCTCTCTGGGAGCATTCTGCAGGCCGGACCACATCTCCTGACCTGCAGCCCTGCTCAGATTCATTTACACAGAAATTTACACAATTCACGAATGAACTCGAGATTAAATACGCTGAGGTGGCAAAATTAATGGGATAGCGACTTGCAGATGGCGGTGATATTGTGTAAGCGAGGTATGAAAGGGCAGAGCACTGGCGCAGCTATCATTTGCACTCAGGTCATTCGTGTAAAAGTTTTTCCGACGTGATTATGGACGCACACTGGGAATTAACAGACTTTCAACGCGGAATGGTAGTTGGAGCACTGGACATTCAGTTTCGGAAATCGTCAGCGAATTCGATATTCCGAGATTCACAGTGTCAAGACTGTGCCGAGAAAACTGTAGTGTTGCGGAATAATAAAGAGTTGGAAACATGGAATATTGTCAAAGTTTCGTTGCCTATGCCGAGAGCCAGAGGCAGTAGGTTAGCCAAGAGGTGAGAAGGATTGCACATGTATCGGAAAGTGTCGTCACGCAGGGGCAATGGCCTGGTTACACACAGCAGGCGAGAGAGAATTGCTTAGCACGCGGGTTTGTGTTAGACGGAGACTTTCGTAGAGTGCAAGACAGAGGTATAGTGTCAGCTGTACTGCATTTCAGAACTTCGCTTAAGTCTGCCGCAACAACACGTAACTCTGTCGCAAGAACACCTAAGGGGAGAGTACGACAGATGAATCAGCAGTATAAGTGGAATGAATGCGTTCATTACAAACGAGCATGACGTCAGGACGTCACTCGTGTTTTCTTTAAATACGCCGGCTTTGAGAGCAACAAGGCATTAGCACTCGCAGTTGCAGTTAGATGTGTACTGGGTCGGTGCGTAGCGCTCAGCTCGGTGATCGACATGTTAATCTTTATTAGGGAGATGTTGCAGTAAGGACGACCCATCCAGCAACAGACGTGAGGGGACAGTATCAGCTCTGGTCCTCTCTGATGCCGATGTCAATAATCAATCCAGGATTAAGCAGACATCGCGGCAGACTCGCTCGCCGCCAAAGCTGACCACATCAGTGAGCCGTCGTCGAGATCGTGTGGGGCCTTGGCCCTGTGCATCCGCCGTCACAACCGGGTGAGCCGACGACGATGGAGGATTGCAGCCCATTCCGCCCGTCCACCGCAGACGAGCCACCAGGAGGAGCAGGGAAGAAGACGGGGTGGGATACACTCCGCACTACGAGAACGCCTCTCGTGCCGACAGCGCCGGGACTCCAACCCAGGGCAACTCTACGCGAAGCGGCCTGCTGTCCGCTGCCGAGCCGCTGTCCGCCCAGCCGGACGCCGCCAGCCACCGCTACGTCACAGCACGCGGCGCTGCGCCGCTAGCAAGACTGCGCGGCCCGGTTCTGGTGTCATCGCTACGAGTCAGCGAGGACTCGGGGAGGTCGTTGATATCACCCAGCCACATTGTACTCGGCAGGAATAAAGGTGTTATGAATTAATAATGTTTCTTTGGCGTTTCTGACGCTTCCACAGTCATTTCCTAGCATCCTGACAACTGGAGAGGTCACCGCTCGGCCATCCAGTCCACCATAGGCGACCGGGACCACCGGGGCGCCTACAATACCAAATTTCAGCCATTACCTGTGTCTCTCACAGACATAGCAGTGGCCAACGCCCTTCACTTAACGACTGAGCGCAGCGGCGTTTGTGTAGGTTTTTCAATGCTAACAGACAAGCAACACTACGTAAAGTAACCGCAGAAATCAATGTGGCACGTACGACGAACGTTTGGACAGTGCGGGGAAATTTACCTTTGATAGGTTATGAAAATGAAAATGCCGTGTGGCTAGGGCCTCCCGTCGGGTAGACCGTTCACCTGGCGCAAGTCTTTCGAGTTGACACCACTTCAGCGACTTGCGTGTGGATGGGGATGAAATGATGATGATAAGGACAACACAACACCCAGTAACTAAGCGGAGAAAATCTCCGACCCAGCCGGGAATCAAACCCGGCCCGTTAGGTATGACATTCAGTCGCTCTGACCACTCAGCTACCACGGGCGGGCACTTATCAAGCTAAAATCAAACAATGGAAAATCTAGGATGGAATAATTTATGAGAAGGATAGATTGCTAGTCATCGATATGGTGAGAATGTTGAGTCGTAGACAAGCACAACAAAAATACTGCTAAACAAGCAAACTTTCGGCCAAAAGGTCTTCTCCTGAATCAGACTAGATACACACACACACACACACACACACACACACACACACACACACCCTTCCATACAAAGCAACTCACACACACACGACCACTGTCTGTTGTTTCCAAGACCAGAGCCTCATCTGGGTAGCTACAGATAGAGATGATGTCTATGAGAGTTGCGTTTGTGTGAGTGCGTGTGTGAGTATGTTGTCTAATTCAGAAGTAATCAAACTTCATTAATACACTTACCAAGGCAATGCCATGTGGCTAGAGCCTCCAGTTGGGTAGACCGTTCACCTGGTGCAAGTCTTTTGAGTTGATGCCTCTTTGGCGATGGAGATGAAATGATGATGATAATGACAACACAACACCCAGTCCCTGAGCGGAGAAAATCTCCGACCCAGCCGAGAATCGAACCTGGGCCGTTAGGTAAGACATTCCGTCGCGCTAACCACTCAGCTACCAGTCGTGGACATGGGCTATGGTAGCGGACGACCGACGCGAGTGCCTTTGCTAACAGCACGACAACGGCTGCAGCGCCTCTCCTGGACTCCTGACCATATCGGTTGGATACAACTGGAAAACAGTGGCCTGATCAGACGAGTCTCAATGTCAGTTGGTAAGAGCTGATGATTGGATCCGAGTGTAGCACAGACACCACGAAGCCATGGACTCAAGTTTTCAAAAAGGCACTGTGGATGCTGGTGGCGGCTCCATAACGGCGTGGGCTATGTTTACATCGCCAGAATGAGATTTTCACTCTGCAGCGGAGTGTGCGCTGATATGAAACTTCCTGGCAGATTAAAACTGTGTGCCCGACCGAGACTCGAACTCGGGACCTTTGCCTTTCGCGGGCAAGTGCTCTACCATCTGAGCTACCGAAGCACGACTCATGCCCGGTCCTCGCAGCTTTACTGTTGCCAGTATCTCGTCTCGTACCTTCCAAACTTTACAGAAGCTCTCCTGCGAACCTTGCAGAACTAGCACTCCTGAAAGAAAGGATACTGCGGAGACATGGCTTAGCCACAGCCTGGGGGATGTTTCCAGAATGAGATTTTCTTTCTGCAGCGGAGTGTGCGCTGATACGAAACTTCCTGGCAGATTAAAACTGTGCTTGGAAGATAGGAGACTAGGTACTGGCAGAAGTAAAGCTGTGAGGACGGGGCGTGAGTCGTGCTTGGGTAGCTCAGTTGGTAGAGCACATGCCCGCGAAAGGCAAAGGTCCCGAGTTCGAGTCTCGGTCGGGCATACACTTTTAATCTGCCAGGAAGTTTGTGTTTACATCGAATGGGCTGATTCCTCTGGTAAAACTAAACTAATAATCGACTGGAAGTGGTTATGTTGGCCACCTGGAGACCATTTGTAGCCACTCATGGACTTCATGTTCCCAAAATGACGACTTGTCACTGGGCCACAACAGTGTAATTCATCATTACCAAATGCAGGCACATAATCAAAGCTCTCTCACAAAGCTCGTATTTTCATTTGCTAACAGGTATCTTTTACATACGAACAGCGCAGTGTAAAACAGTGTGTCTGTTCTCTATTACGAGTTACGTAATTAACTGCCTCGTTAAAAATGAAATACAGACTTTATAGGCTTTAAAAACTGTTTAGCGGGAGCAGACATTGGCTGCAGGGGGAGTGACTGTTAAAACTAACAGCCACCAGTCGCACATAGTACTTTTTAATGAGCGAAGCCGATGAAATTCTTTTGTTCAAATGGTTCAAATGGCTCTGAGCACTATGGGACTTAACATCTGTTGTCATCAGTCCCCTAGAACTTAGAACTACTTAAACCTAACTAACCTAAGGACATCACACACATCTATGCCCGAGGCAGGATTCGAACCTGCGACCGTAGCAGTCGCGCCGTTGCGGACTGTTCGCCTAGAACCGCGAGACCACCGCGGCCGTCTTACTTTTATTGTTGTTGGCAGCAACCAGCTACAAACAATTTTAGAAAAGCTTTTGTATCACTTTCATCCTCAGATGTCTCCAAATATTTATTTTAAATTAACAATATCTTAGAAGGGAAAATCACCAACTTGGTCTCATATTTGAAGGAGAAATAGCACACGTGCAAGATATGAGGCCCAACAATCGATTCCGCGTGAAAATTTCGGCCATAAATGTGATAGTAAACAGTTATGACCTCCTCTATGTACAACTTTCAAACCTCGCACACACCGATGGTTTGTAACACCGCCCCCATTGCCTCTCTCCGTCCCTCCGTTGCTCCACTGACGTCGCCTAATGCATGAGCACGAAGTACTGTACAACGGAGTGGCAGCCAGAGCTCCACTTTTGACGTGTGGCAAGGGAAGTAGAATAGCGATGTGGTCACGTAGCCGGCCGGAGTAGCCGAGCGATTCTAGGCGCTACAGTCTGGAACCGCGCGACCGCTACGGCCGCAGGTTCGAATCCTGCCTCGGGCATGGACGTGTGTGATGTCCTTAGGTTAGCTAGGCTTAAGTAGTTCTAAGTTCTAGGGGACTGATGACCTCAGAAGTTTAGTCCCATAGTGCTCAGAGCGTTTTGAACCATTTTTGTGGTCACGTATGCACACCGTGTTTTAAAACTTTTTTTGATTAATAACCGCTTGGATGCTCTTGTAAATAATTTTATTTAACGGCCGGTTTCGCAGACTGGAACCCACATCATATATTTGGTGAATCACGACATTAAATTTGAAACATGGATAAGTCGGAACATTCGTTTTTTATGAATAAATAATGCAATTAGGTTATCGTTAGGTAAGCGAAAAGTGTAGGTCCACTGTTCCTCAAGCGTGTCACGAATCCGGAACGGACAACAGCAAGCTGAACATAATCGATTAACCTTTAAATGCAGGGGCACAAGCCATCCAGAGTGCCATAAATACGGCAGGCCGCAGAGCATGGAGATGCAGCCGAGCAAGTGCCCAGCTATGGATCATATGTAAACGGACAATGTGGCTTCTAGGCCACGAAAGCGGTCGTTAAACAAATTATTTACAAGAGCAGGCCAAGCAGTTATTATTTAAGATGCCTAATTATGGCTGTAGAAGTCCCTCGTACAATCTTCGAGAAAAAGCGGAGACTAATTTGAGTACATATCCCAAGTTCACGCACATAAGTATTCAGTATTACTTCAACATTCACACACACACACACACACATACACACACACACACACACACACACACACACACACACACACCTGTAGAGTAATAAAATTTCACTAACACGTGAATACATTTGTCTAGGTAACATATTTAAGTGATTAACATTGCGAGACCACAGGTTCATGTAAGCGCGAGACAGCCATTATAAATGTGGAATGCTGTTACGTTAATAACCAGTGTAACCGCCAGAATGTTTAATGGAAGAATGCAAACGTTCACGCACGTGCTGGATGTCAGTTTATGGCACGGAGTTCCATCCCCGTTACATTTTCTCGGTTAATACAGGGACGGTTAATGCTGTTTGTGAATGACACCTGACCTGTCATCCGATGATGTGCCATAGGTGGTCGAGTGGAGACAGATCTGGCGATCGAACAGGACAAGGCAACATGTCGACACTCTGTCGAGCATATTGGGTTACAGCAGCGGTATCTAGGCAAGTGTTATCCTGTCGGGAAAAAGCCCCTGGAAAGTCGAATCACCACACTGACGTACAGTTTTGCAGTAAGTGGCGTGGGATGGCCACGAGGGTGTTCCCTTTGTTATACGAGATCGCAACCCAAACCATAACTCCAGGTCTAAGTCAGGTGTGTCTAGAATGCAGACAGGTTGCTGCAGGTGCTAAAGTAGGCTCCCAATCAACACACGGCCATCACTGGCACTAAAGCAGAACCAACTTTCATCAGGAAACACAACAGGCCTCCATCCTGCCCTTGAATGAGCACTCGCTTGACGCCCCTCATCTCGCAAATGGCGGTGGTTTGCGGTCAGTGGAATATAAGTTACATATCGTCTGTCTCGGAGCTGTCCATGAAGTAACCGATTTGTAACGGTTCGTTGTCTCCCTGTGGTGCCAACTGCTTCTCAAATTGCTGCTGTGGATGCACTACGATGTGCCAGAGCCAGACACCGAACACGATGGTCTCCCCTCTCATGAGAGCCACGTAGCCGCACGATCATTTTGCGATCGTACATTCTCGTGACCACTGCTGCCAGCAAACATGTACAGTGGCTACATTCTTGCCAAGTCTTTCTGCAATGACGCTCAAGGAACATCCAGTTTCTCGTAGGCCTATTACACGACATCGTTGAAACTCAGTAAGGTGTTGATAGTTGCTTCTTTGTGGCCTTAAAGGCATTCTTGACTAACACCAACTCACGACGTCCAATTTCAAAGGTCGCTAACGCTCACGATCGTTCCGCCATGAATCCAAGCGACTAAGAATTATTGTGGAAAGACATGAATGATTTTCGATTTCCAACTTTAACAGTGGCAGCTTTACCACTCCAAAGAAAATAACGCAATGCAGATACGTTAATAATTAAACAGCGCCACTCTACTTCTTTACGGACAACACTGCGTTTGTGAGACGGTATATAAAAACGTTCAAATCAAAGAGATCCCTGGCGTTAGCTACAGACTAAAGATATCACACTTTGGCACAATGAACAAAGCACGTTACCGATTTCGAAACAGTACTTTACTGGATATTCACGTCGACACCCATAGGTTGTGCCGGGTTGTTAATCCGGCGGACAGAGCCCTTGAATAAGTGGAAGCCTGATACATCCAGCCGTTGACACAGTCTTGTTCCAAATGGTGGTATCGACTACACATATGCTGCAGGGTCTTCTCCTCCAAGTTTTAACAATTTGAAGTTCCTCTCGACTCCCCTGAAAAACCGATTTCCCTTTTCTTCACTTTTCCAAAAGGCGACAGCTCGTTTCATATACTCCTCTGTTACGGTTAGGGCAAGAGTTATCCAACGATTGTACGTCTGTACAGTACGCTTCATCATTAGTTCCTCGTTTTTACATACCTGCCCCCTTGCACCAATAGTTGGACCGCCATTCCGTAGTGCTCCTACAAGTTCAAAATGGTTCAAATGGCTCTGAGCACTATGAGACTTAACATCTGAGGTCATCAGTCCCCTCGACCTTAGAACTACTTAAACCTAACTAACCTAAGGACATCACACACATCCATGCCCGAGGCAGGATTCGAACCTGCGACAGTAGCGGTCGCGCGGCTACAGACTGAAACGCCTAGAACCGCTCGGCAACACAGGCCGGCGATAACGATCATGGGAAGCTAAGTGCAATATTGTGGTCGGGTAGTACGGTACCCCTTTGGTTGTGCATTAAGTGGCTGCAGTGGTGCGGATACGTAACAAACCACTGATATGTCCGTAGTTTAAAAGTTATACCCTTAGAAGGTTATAACTGCATACTATGCACAAATTTTCGCGCGGGTTCGATTGCAGGAGCCGATACCTTCCAAGTGTGATTTTATTTCCTTAAAATATCAGGAGAAGTTTATGATGTTTCCGTGTCGGAGAAAATGTCTTCTGCTCCTGACACAGGAAGTGGACGAGATGTGCTCATCTACGTACGTTCCAGATACTGATGTTTTGTTCATTGTTTTATACACTCCTGGAAATTGAAATAAGAACACCGTGAATTCATTGTCCCAGGAAGGGGAAACTTTATTGACACATTCCTGGGGTCAGATACATCACATGATCACACTGACAGAACCACAGGCACATACACACAGGCAACAGAGCATGCACAATGTCGGCACTAGTACAGTGTATATCCACCTTTCGCAGCAATGCAGGCTGCTATTCTCCCATGGAGACGATCGTAGAGATGCTGGATGTAGTCCCGTGGAACGGCTTGCCATGCCATTTCCACCTGGCGTCTCAGTTGGACCAGCGTTCGTGCTGGACGTGCAGACCGCGTGACACGACGCTTCATCCAGTCCCAAACATGCTCAATGGGGGCAGATCCGGAGATCTTGCTGGCCAGGGTAGTTGACTTACACCTTCTAGAGCACGTTGGGTGGCACGGGATACATGCGGACGTGCATTGTCCTGTTGGAACAGCAAGTTCCCTTGCCGGTCTAGGAATGGTAGAACGATGGGTTCGATGACGGTTTGGATGTACCGTGCACTATTCAGTGTCCCCTCGACGATCACCAGTGGTGTACGGCCAGTGTAGGAGATCGCTCCCCACACCATGATGCCGGGTGTTGGCCCTGTGTGCCTTGGTCGTATGCAGTCCTGATTGTGGCGTTCACCTGCACGGCGCCAAACGCGCATACGACCATCATTGGCACCAAGGCAGAAGCGACTCTCATCGCTGAAGACGACACGTCTCCATTCGTCCCTCCATTCACGCCTGTCGCGACACCACTAGAGGCGGGCTGCACGATGTTGGGGCGTGAGCGGAAGACGGCCTAACGGTGTGCGGGACCGTAGCCCAGCTTCATGGAGACGGTTGCGAATGGTCCTCGCCGATACCCCAGGAGCAACAGTGTCCCTAATTTGCTGGGAAGTGGCGGGGCGGTCCCCTACGGCACTGCGTAGGATCCTACGGTCTTGGCGTGCATCCGTGCGTCGCTGCGGTCCGGTCCCAGGTCGACGGGCACGTGCACCTTCCGCCGACCACTGGCGACAACATCGATGTACTGTGGAGACCTCACGCCCCACGTGTTGAGCAATTCGGCGGTACGTCCACCCGGCCTCCCGCATGCCCACTATACGCCCTCGCTCAAAGTCCGTCAACTGCACATACGGTTCACGTCCACGTTGTCGCGGCATGCTACCAGTGTTAAAGACTGCGATGGAGCTCCGTATGCCACGGCAAACTGGCTTACACTGACGGCGGCGGTGCACAAATGCTGCGCAGCTAGCGCCATTCGACGGCCAACACCGCGGTTCCTGGTGTGTCCGCTGTGCCGTGCGTGTGATCATTGCTTGTACAGCCCTCTCGCAGTGTCCGGAGCAAGTATGGTGGGTCTGACACACCGGTGTCAATGTGTTCTTTTTTCCATTTCCAGGAGTGTATTTAAAAAAATGGTTCAAATGGCTCTGAGCACTATGGGACTCAACTGCTGTGGTCATAAGTCCCCTAGAACTTAGAACTAATTAAACCTAACTAACCTAAGGACATCACACACATCCATTCCCGAGGCAGGATTCGAACCTGCGACCGTAGCAGCCCCGCGGTTCCGGACTGCGCGCCTAGAACCACTAGACCACCGCGGCTGGCTTTTATATTTACGAAAGATGTCAAAAGTTTTACATTGGTTTAAGTATATGTCTCTGAGTTGAGGGATTCACCCTTTGCTAAGAGATTTGCTCGTATATTAAATTTGAAAATAATACGGATACGTATTTGTTTGTATACTTTGCTTAAATATTATGATTTTTAATTAAATTTAATAATATTGCGGATACATATTTGTTTGCCTATCTGACATCATGATATTAGTTGTATATGGTAGTAAGCTTTATATCTGCCATACGTTCTACAGCTGGTCGTCTGCAAACAAGGAAAATTTTGTTTTTTTATTACCGTCCACTTCCGACTGAGATTCGCTACATATCGCGTTATTTAGCCTGTTACTTGGGGTTTTTTTGATGTTGTAGTCTTGCTTCTCGTGTTTGTGACGCTTTAAGGCACTTATTTCTTTTGATGATGCCATGCATTACTATTATGCGCACATTTTGTGTTACTTTTTCAGCAAAGCACAAGTTTCCTGCCGGTTTTTCACGTGTTGTTGTAGCAATGTGATGTTCAGTTGCTTTGTTTCATGTTTACTTACGTTTGAGGTGTTTAGCTTGTGTGTGTGTGTGTGTGTGTGTGTGTGTGTGTGTGTGTGTGTGAGAGAGAGAGAGAGAGAGAGAGAGAGAGAGAGAGAGAGAGAGAGAGAGGAGGTGGGTGGGTGGTCGAAGAGAGTTATGGAATGGCAAGTATAGTGAGTAATGTGGAGGACGAGGAGGAGAATTTAATTTAGATAGTAACCAGATTCTCTGCAAGCCACTGATATACACGGCTGGATTATTTGTAAATGGATACCACCACCCAGGTGTACACGTGGATTCGAAAGGATCACAAAAGTAAATTGAATTTCCACTACGTAGCTAACAACATACCACACGAGAAGCTATTCCGAATTTGTATGAAGCGAAAATACAAGTGAAATGCGAGATACATAACTGGAACGCAAATGAAATTCCTGGATATAGCGTACAGCAGGCAGTGATTTCATTCAGTTATATTGAAGGGTATCAATGAAATATGACAGAGTTTCCAGTGAAACACTGAAGGGTATTTACACGTGCATGACCACAGAAAGCAGGTTAAAGGTTGTTGCATTTCGGAAGCTTTATTGCATAGAAAATGTGGTTATATTAAGTTACTTAAACTATGCAAAGCGGCGAGACGGTAATAGAACATAGTGCGCAATTGGAGGTGTATGAGACTGCAACGCATAGTTAAAGAGTCATGCACATTAATCAGCGTGTGGCTAGCTTAATAAAATGAATGAAAGGCGTGATTTAACCTGCGGGTGGAATCAGCCTTAGGATGTACACACATAATTCAGCAAATGTGGGGCTGTTTCTAATATTACAACCGAAATTTAACTCAGTATAGGCTGAACGTTTTATTTCTGAGGTTAATTCACGAGATGCAAGAACATTAACAATCAGACTCAGCTGCTGGTGCGTGTTCATTATACATACGTAACACAATTAGTACGAAATATCTAACCATATAGCTCGTGGTCAGTAAATAGTTAGCAAAATAAGAATAGCGGAATGAATAAGACTACACACGCACTTCGACATTAAACCTCGGACAATACAGCTATGGGAAAAGGTCGAGAAGGACATAAACCTACACAATAAGAAGACACAATAGGTAAGGAGCACATACTTCCACAGCCCAATGCATCAGTAGTGGAACATATAAAATTTACAAATTACAACTGAATAAGAAGGCACAGCAGCAGTTAGAATTTGGATTAGAATAGTGATTCAAACGGACCGCTGTGCAGGTTTCAAACGAACGGACCATAAAGGAATCACCAGTCCGAACAGTTTGGCATATAAAAAGACGCGAAAATTCCGCAATTACAAATAGTTAGCATTACCGACAGCCAATCAAAAACGTAAGGAAACATGGGATATAGAAACATATCAAGGGCTAAAGCGTGCATTAGCCACAACAGTTGCAGAGCTACAGAAGTCATTTACACGACGAAAGAACACGGAAATTACAACTGATTAAAAAGGATGCAAGTAAAAATTAATTATACTCGCAAATACAATTCACCGAAATCCTAACGGCAGATAAAGAGACTGAGAAATGAGACGCCAGAGAGCTCATCCGTTTACCAAGCACGTGGTTCACGTTACACAAAGGAACTCCGTGGATCATCATTAAAATTATATAGCTGTCTCAAGATTCTTTCACGCAAAGGGTAACAGCGGAAGTTAAGTAGAAGAGAAGGAAATCAGATGGTTGAAGGCTATGCGCTTCATAAGCGAACACGTGAAACTCACAAAGATACCCACATGCAATAAACAGAAAACTATAGAATAGACATGAAAGTGACGAAAACGAAGAAATTGTAACATAAAAAAACACACGCACATGCTCATTCGCACTACTGGTACTAGACGAGAGCAAGCATAGATTGTCCAGCACGCTTCCACATTCTAAGATGCAGCTTAACAAAGCAAATTCCCTACAAAAGCCTACTAATAATAAGAATCGTAATACTCCCTATATTGAGTGACGCACACACCACGATATAAAAGCGTAAAGCTCCACAAGAAACAGATTATAACTTCAGTTAGGCTGAAACTTGCACAATCTCAGCAGCACACTAAAACTACTACAGACGTGTTCTTACCATCTTCATCCGAGCCCCAGCCGAACAGTAACCCTTTCAGCTCCCATTTCGATCGGGCTCCACCCAGGTAGCAGAAACAGTCAGAGACCGTTTCCTGTACATTAGCAACCTACCAAAATAATTTCATGTGCAAAGGAACGCAAATCTCTTTGCCCGACCTTGAAGACGACCCGAAGTTGGCTAGACTGCCCAACCAGAAGACGGAAATGAGACCAAAGCCAACACTATAGAAGCACAAATCACAGGCACATTCACACACACTGTGACTCAAAGAGAGAAGGAATGGGAAAGTATCATCGTAATGCAACGTCAACACATTATAAATAAAATTGTGGCAGGTATGAAAAGCACAGATTCCTAATAATATCCACAATTCACGTTACACAATTATAGTAGTTGTAGAGGGGACTTGCAAGATGAAGTTTTACATAGGAAACCATGTCCAGAAACGGTTCGCTTCCATGTTCCACTCCAGTTTAGTGTGATATTACAACAGCTGTTCGATATGACGACCACCAAGTTCGGTGCGCACAGTGCATCTAAACACAAAGTCCGCATGAACTCTGCCCGAGATGAGTGTATAGTTAATCAATTCTGCCGCAGCCATGCTTCGTGCAATCAGATCTTCCTCCTACTTGACAGCGATATCTTGAACAAGGCTCTTCATGTGTTCCCACAAGGAGAAGTCGAAGGGGGTTAAAACTGCAGATATTGGTGGCCGAGCGTGTGGTCCTCCTCGAGCGATCCATCTGTATCCGTACCTACGTTCAGATGGTTTCGGATGCAAAGTGCAAAATGTACTGCCGCGCCATCATGCTGGAACCACAGTTCGTGCCGAACGTCCGATGGCACTTTTTCCAAAAACTCTGTGAGGGCTTGTTGCAGGAATATCAAGTACCTGGCACCCTTTAGATGGGGAGGAAGGATGTACAGCCCAATGACACTACCATCGCAGATACCTGTCCAGACATTGATACTGCAGGTGTGCAGGAATCTTCGTGTACACGTGGCTTTGGAGTTTTCTTGATCCCAAAAGTGGGAATTGCGAAGATCCAAAACACCTTCCAGGTTCAAATGCTCTTCGTCGGGTAAAACGTTCGCCCTGGCAACTGAGGTAAATCAACAAAATGGGTGTAAAAGCCAAGTACAGAAATTGACATGCGGCGCAAAATCCGCCCGGACCGTGGCGTGTACCTTCTGATGGTAACTGGGCGGAGTTGCTGTTCATGCAGAACACGCCAGACATATGAATGATACACGTGCAGGTCGAGTAATCGTAGATGGGTTCTCTCGAACTTGATGAAGCACTTTCACTTCCAATAAGACAGTGCGTTGCCTTCGTGGGGCACCGCAGTTCGCTCTATAATTTGTAAATTTCTCACTTTCCCGCAGCCGTTGTTCTACTTTGGCAAATATGGTACGAGATGGAGTCGCAAGGTTTGGAAGGTACTCGTGGTACAGACGTTGGAGCTTCTGTTCCATTACAGCGAGCTCCACTGTAAATTAAGAACGTTTCGGTGTACCCTGCGGACGTGTACTCAGACACCCTCTTACTGCAGTACTAGTCACTGTAACTTCAACAGACGCATTAGAAGGAAACTTGAAAACAAGGCAGATGGAAGCAGAGGACTTCACGTGACATCGTGTCATCGTACGATAGCCTACCATTACAGGTGAACTGCGCGAACGAATGAATTGTCGTTGATAAAGGCACACCCAGTTGCTCACTCTTTCTCTCTACATGGTTTATTAAATGCCCCGAAAATGTGAGGTGCTTAAGACACGAGAACTGAATAAACTTGGTAAAAACCTCATGAAATGGGTTACATAGAGATCTTTCAATAGCAAGCACTATGTGAAAATCACGGAAAGCCACCTCCGTTTAGACAGTACAGAAAAACAGCGCCAGAGGTCTCCTCTTTCCTCCAAACATGCGGTTCTCAACAGAATTTTGGAGGTCAGCTCTATAATGGGCTCCCGCACATCGAAGGAAGCGTGGGGCAATCGAGACTCAAGGCGGCACAAAGGTAAGACGCACTGGAGCAACGTGCTGGACAGTCGAACGCGACAGCTACCGCGATGCTTTGAAAAACAAACGACTCGCGCAGGAAGGCTAGTGCACAATACAGCGTTTTCGGAAATTGCCGAATATTCAGAATTGGAACCATTGTCCGGAAACGAACCGTTTCCGTGGTACAGCCGGGGGCGTGGGGCTGTGCTCACGTCGGATCGGCTGATGTCATCTGAATTCTGCCCCACCTCTCTGACCTGGTTCGAGCCTCATTCACCTGTTTGTGATCGTTAGAGCAGCATGGTTGAGTAAAGATTTGCCAAATACTCCGGCATGGTCCTTGGGTATACCGAAGCTCACGGCAGAGGAAGAGCTGCACGTCGCCTTTATCAAGATCGTTATCCACAATATCCGACTCCACAGCATAACCTCTTTGTCAAAATTACGCAGAATGGGTACTTTCGCCGTCAGCAGGCATGTGTATGGAACTGCTAGGAGACGCCGCACACCCGAGTTGAAAGAGGCCGCACTGCACCATGTTAAAGAGAACTCGTCAACGAGTACACGAGAAATATCGTTTGTTTCGTTGATTATTAATAAGTGGAACTGTAAAACCAATGATGTACTGTGAAGTGCCTGATACTTGTAAAAGTAGCCGCATTACCAACATGTTTTCAAACGGCTGTGACATGAATTTTGGTTCAGAATATAATCTACTCACTACAAGTCCTAGAAGTTTATAAGGATAATTTCCGAATACTCTGTATAAAAGAGGGGGGTGCCTTTCAGCGTGATTTCTGTGGCCGGGCCTTCGTGCATTATCAGATCGTAAAACTTGCATGCATTCATTCAGTGCCATAACATTAAAGATGTGCAATGAGCCAGCAAATCAATAAAAATATATGTTACGATAATTCAGTTCTATATTTATTTCTATTTTCTTCTCAACGAGTATATTCAAGCTGGTTAAAATAGGTTGTTGTAGCAAAGCAAAATATGGCAGAATATCTCCAAACGTGGCAACACGAACAGGCAGTTTCAAAAATACCTGCAGCAGGAAACCAGTTAGCATGTGACTTAATGCTGTCAGAATTATCACACCTTTGTATTTTGTACGTCTGTTTGACTTGTTTATGGAGGATATCAGCGTATTCACATTTTAACATTTTAGACGTAATGTTTCAGCTAAATTATGTAGCTCATGGACTAAACAATAAAGGTGCTTTAGGTTAGTATGAAATTCTTTTATTACTTTCCCGACCTTCATCATATACGAGGAAGTATCGCTTAAAAACAATAGCACCCTTTTATATTGAAATATATTTGCGCGAAGTATACTGACTTCTACCGACATCTACCAGCAGTCTTCGCGCTATTCGTATGAAAAAAATTCAGCAAGAGGTGCAGTCATCTTAGTTATTGCAGCGCATGTAATGAGGCCACAAAAATGATAAATATGCATTACAAATGTCTAAATTCAAGGAGTTACATCGATGAAATCGTAGAAATATGCATTCACTTCCCAAACGGCCGAACATGCCAACATGCATATAGCATGCATTTGCATGGCAATCGGTGCTCTTACATACTACTGGCTTTTTCAGTATTGCGAAAATATTTTCACAGAGATAAATGTTCATGGGGAAACAAATCCCATAAATCGTAATCACATTACTATTCTGTAACGAACCACCGAAAACCATGATTACCTTGCATCAAAATACTGAGAAGCTATATTTCAATTTTCACGGTAGAAATGGGTTTTATGTTGTACCTAAGAGATTCTCCTCCAAAGGAAGATGTGCAGTGTGCTGTGAAATACGTAAGTAGATGTACATAGCCGTTATCATTGGTTGTAGGGTACTGTCACTACCCATGTGTCTCCATGTAATATACTACACCGTGAGACTAAAATACCATTCAACTCTTTTGTTTGTAGCGGAAGTCTCAAACTATAACAGGTACAGAAGGTATAGAAGTTATGCAACTTCTGATTACTACTAGCACTATTTATAATGGTTGCTATATAAGAATTTGCGATTCTTTTTGTTATGATGAGCACAGCTAGGATTATTTATTAGTTAACTTAGTTCCCGCCGCTTCGCTCGCGTAGACGGCATAGTCTGCACATATTTGTTTTGGATTTCTTTAGTCAGATTTTTATGTTGCTCACACCTTCTAAACTTTTCACGCTAATTGAGTTTGCAGAGAGTGGTCGTTTCCGAATGTGATTCCCACCGAAAAGCGATTCTAGTAGACTGAGTCCAAGGTTTTTGTTAATCACGCCTTTTGCGTTCTTGGGGTGATATTTCCATATAAACTTTCATTCCCTAACTCACATTTCTTTATATCCAACTGGGAAGTGAAATACTAATTTTCATAGCCTTAAAATTTTTAATATAACGGAATATTTTCTTTAAAGTTTGCATCCCCCATTTCACTCCCTTAGGGGAAACATGTATGTTTATAATTGCTAACAGTGAAGCCAAATACAGAATTTCTTAGAGTTAGCTTTGAAAATGTTTTCATAATGAAATACTTTCATAAAACATTTTATCCTCTTTTCACCCCCTTGGGGACTGAATTCCTTAAAACAGTGAAACACGTAATTTTTCACTTGTAACCGAGAAGTCAAATACCTGTTTTCATAGATGTACCTAGAGAAATGTTTTAGTAGTTTTAAAAAGATTAAACCGCCATTTGACTGTGTAATATTATATTTATCTTTTGCACTACGCAGATTTCGGATAGTACAAAAGATAAATATAATAACACACAGTCAAATCATAGTTTACTCTTTTAAAAAGTATTGCATGACTGCGACTCAACGCCATCGAAAGCTTTAGTAGTTCTTTCATAACGATTTATGTTTAAAACAGCGTTCACCCACTATTTCACCCCCATAGGGGCGAAGCTGAGTCAGAGAGTGAATTGAGGACATTGCTTTTTATAGACAGAGATTATTCTTTCTTTATTTTTTGTTCACAATTACTGTGCCTATTATCTGAGAAGCTGAGACAGGCAGACAACTAAAATATTTTTGGATACTAGTGAATGTGTGTATTAATTATTTATTCCTGGTACTTGTTAAAATATTAATATGTACTACAAAATAGCTAAAACTGCAATTACCTTCTACCATTACAAAACTACAATAAAAACGACTTCACCAATGACCCATCTACTAACACTACCTTCAATACTACTGATTCTACTCAGTTTTTGTTCACTTATCTGAGTGCATCTAAAGTGTAGTTTTTTTTTCTTTCTCCTTCCGGATTGGCCCTCACATTCCTTGGGTGTTGCGCAGCACATCAACACAGCATTTCCACTGGAATAAGCGATTCCACGATTCAGTATAGCGTCTTACAATCCACAAATTCTTGATCACTTACAGCAACGCAATGTAAAGTTTTGAAAAACCGTTTCATTCAGTTGTCACTGGACCCAGCTGTCTTCATTCCAACTGTTGAGTAAGTTGAAGTGTGTTTCAATGACTCCGGGAGTGTTCCTCGGACTTTGTGGGTACTGCGGTTGCAGTATCGTCCAAAATGCTCTTGGTTGGTGCTTTGTGATCCAACATCCTTAATGTCTGACGGTCGTTACCTTCTAGTTCTTCACAGAGCAAACGGTCCCATAATGTGCCCCTCTGAAGTGTTCACACTGCTACTGGCGCAACTATGATTCATCTGTCTTTTGATTTTGTGCACCCGTAGCGTGAAGGCTATGGCCAATCAGTTAATGTATCAGTTCTCTAGGCGGCGTAAGAAATCTTAGTTTTAGTCTGTTCTCAGTGCTAGTGAGAAATTCGTATTACAATGAAATGAATACCCTTAGCTGCATACAGGCGTTGATATAAGTCAACACGGACAGTCGAAAGTGTGTGCCCCTACCGGGACTCGAACCCGGGATCTCCTGCTTACATGGCAGACACTCTGTCCATCTGAGCCCCCGAGAACAGAGAGGATAGTGTGACTGCAGGGACTTAACTCTGACACGCCTCCCGTGAGCCCCGCATTCGCTTATTGTCCCGCACTACACCCATAGTGCCCCTGCCCATTATATATATATATATATATATATATATATATATATATATATATATATATATATATATATATTTAAGGCTCACCCTAGCCGAGCCTCAGGTACAGGGCGGGTCGCAGGTGGCGGATAGCGAACGATCCATCAGATATGGTGGACAGCTGCGAATAAGGGGAAACCCAAATAAGCAGTCCCGGACCGAGGCGGCAGCATCACGAGGGTGTGGGAGGGTGACTTTTGGCAAGGGTCACACTCATTCAAAAACCACAGAACCCGAAGACGTTGCTGTGTCATGGCGAGTAAGTGCCGCCATTACAATAAGCACTGTCAACACCCAAATCCAGGACGCGTCTGAAGTGGGAACCATCGGCATCCTGGTCAGCGTCTGTTCACACAATGTGCGGCTGGTCATAATGCGCCAGGAACTAACAATCCCTGGTTCTAAACACCCAGTGGAAACACTGGACCAACTTGATTACAAGCAAGTATGACTCGTGCAAGTAATAACAACATTACCCCAGGTGGTAACCAATCCACCCATCAACAGATGGCAACCAGGAATTCGGATTCTGGGGAACCTGGACTTACACGATTACATCAGAGAAAGTCGGAGCTCTCTGGCAAACTTCCACTTAAAACACCTACATACATTGGAACCTTTAACATAAATACATTAATCCAACCAGGAAAACTTCTAAACCTTACAACAGAACTTGAAAAGGCAAAGATAGTAATACTAGCTTTACAGGAGACACGTTTTACAGATGAAGAAACATCAGATTATGGCAACTATTGCATCTTTAAGAGCAAGACGAATAAACGAATCGGAAGAGGAGCCCCCCATCTCGGGATGGCGTTTATCATACACAAGAGCGTGCTCAGCTCCATCAAGGAAGTTACTCCCGTAAATAATAGGATAATGACGATGCGCTTACAATGTGCCAACAAAACATACACAATGGTTAATGTTCATGCTCCCACAAACGGAGACAACAAGAAAAACCCCATAGAAACAGAAAAGTTCTGGGAAAATTTGGAGAATATAATGACCAAGATTCCAAAAGATGATACAAAAGTTCTACTCGGCGATTTTAATGCCCAAATTGGTAGAGAGAAAATCCACCAAAAAACCGTAGGCAAATATCCTGCACATAAATTTACCAATAAAAATGGTACAAGGCTCGTCGAACTATGAAGGCAGAATAACCTGAAGATAATGTCAACATCTCTAAGAAAATGTCCTAGAAAACAAAAGACATGGAGATCTCCTATCTAACAAATTGGCGAGTTTCAAATAGATCATGTGGCGATTTCATACCCGGTACAAAAAGAAATTTACGACGTCCAAGTACGCAGAGGAGCAAACATTGATTCAGACCATTACCTAACTAGAATTAAAATCAAGTTTACAGCACGAAGAAGTCATCAGAAGAAAACAGAAATACAGAAATATGACACCAAGAAAATTAAAGAATCTAAAGTAAAAGAAGAATGGGAGAAGGAAAAGGCAAACACATGGGAAGAATTTCATTCTAAAATCACGCGAATAGCTAAGGAGACTATTCCCTTGAAAAAGATATTCAAACACCCTTGGTGGGATTCAGACTGTGAAAATGCATTGGAAAGGAGAAAAAAGGCATTTCAAGAATATAACAGTAAAAAATCACAAGAAAGTCTACATTTATTTAACGAGGTTAGAAAACAGGTTTCAAAATCTACTAGGCAAGCAAAAAGGAAGTACACAAAGGCACAATTGGATGCCATAGAAGAAAATTTCCAAAACTATAATACAAGAGACTTCTACAGAACTTTCGCAGATAAAATACGAGGATATATCCCTCAAAATTTATGTTTCAGAAAACCAGATGGTAAATTAGCCCTAACAAACCAGGAAAACTGTCAAGTATTGGCTCAATATTTTTCTAACCTACTAAATTGCCCAGAACCTAGTTTAAGGTTTCCCAAAGAAATCAGTGCCAACGCTCAACCGGATTCATTACCACCAACACAGGAAGAAATCAAATGTCACATTAAAAACTTAAAACATAATAGAACATCTGGCGAAGATGGCATTGTTGCAGAGCTATTGAAAAACCTAGGACCAAAGACGTTGCAAGAGCTCACAAAAATAATAACAAAAAAAGGGGAAACAGAAAAATTACCAGAGGATTGGAAATGTGCCCTTATTCACCCGTTACATAAAAAAGGAGACAGAACAAATGTCAATAACTACAGGGGAATCTCACTTTTAGAAGTCACCTACAAAATTCTCTCAACATGCCTGCTGAAAAGAACACAAGAGCAGCTGGAACGCCAAATTGGTGATTATCAAGCAGGCTTCCGCCCCGGTCGCTCATGCATAGAACAAATATTTAATTTAAAGACAATATTAAAACACAAAGCAATTAGAAATGCCCCCATAATTTGTACATTTGTAGATTTTAAGAAAGCCTATGACTCAATTGACCGGCTATCTTTGTTTAACATTTTAGAGGAACTTGGACTTGACTCCAAAACACTAAGGCTTATCAAAGAATCACTGACAGACACTGTATCTAAAGTTAAATTCAGGGGAGAAATCTCTGAACCTTTTCTCATAAAAACTGGAGTACGTCAAGGTGACGGGCTATCTCCACTTCTGTTTAATATAGTCCTGGGTAAAGTCATTAAGGAATGGAAAAAGAATTAAAAAATCAATCCTACTGGAAACCAATCCATCTTGGTAGAACCAAAGACAACGTGGAGATATCTTGTTTAGCATTCACGGACGACTTGGCCATACTTGCAGATGATGAAGAAATCGCCGGCCGCGGTGGTCTAGTGGTTCTAGGCGCGCAGTCCGGAACCGCGGGACTGCTACGGTCGCAGGTTCGAATCCTGCCTCGGGCATGGATGTGTGTGATGTCCTTAGGTTAGTTAGGTTTAAGTAGTTCTAAGTTCTAGGGGACTGATGACCACAGAAGTTAAGTCCCATAGTGCTCAGAGCCATTTGAACCATTTGATGAAGAAATCGCCACCAAACAAATAGAGATCCTTAAGGAATGCGCGGATAAAGTAGGTTTACAAATTTCGTTTCAAAAGACAGAATTTTTCTGTACGAAATTCCATATACACAGTTTGAACACAAAATATGGAAAAATAAATAGAGTAAAACATTTTAAATACCTAGGTGAAATTTTGGAGCCAACCGGAGGAGAGAAAGTTGCACAGAAGATCAGACAACAGAAAATGAAGAGAGCATATGGTATGACACATGAAATATACAATAAAAAATGCATCTCCTCGAACACAAAAATCAGACACTACTGCGCAGTAATTAAGCCAGCAGCACTACATGCTAGTGAAACGCTCACACTCCACACAAAATGTGATTTAGAAAAAAATACTAAAAGAAGAACGCAAAATTATGAGAAAGATTTTAGGTCCAAAATTAACAGAAGAAGGATATCGGATACAATCAAGAAGAACCACAGAAACTATATCAAACCTGGCAGCAGACATAAGAAGGCGAAGATTAAAATTTTATGGACATGTCACTAGACTTCCCCCCACACGACTCACCAACAGAATTCTCACTTACATAGAAAAAGTCAAATCAACAACACCATGGATTAGCCAAGTAAAATTAGATTTACAAAAAGCAAATATTGAACTTAAAGATGTCAAAGATAGAAAAACTTTTAGAAATAAGGTGGAAAAGTGGATTGTATTGTCGGAGAAGGAAGAACTAAAGAGACCAGGAACAAAATGGACAGAAGAAAGAAAAAGAAAACATGGAGAACGAATGAAAGAAGTATGGAAGAAACGACGTCAGAAAGCTTTGCGTGATCCTTCTGGGTCCATTCGCGATAAGTAAGTAAGTAAGTAAGTATATAAGGCTCACCTGCCATTTGACCATCTTGTTCTTCTGTGCGGATGCACAAACAGTGCCCGAACTCTTATGGGAATCGGCAGTACAGCCGCGAGTAATGAGTACAATGGGCAGGGGCACTATGAATATAGTGCGGGACAATAAGTTGAGAAAGTAGGTCTCACGGAAAGCGTGACACAGATAAGTCCCTGCAGTCGCACTATTCTCTGTCTCGTTGGTGGCTCAGATGGATAGAGCGTCTGCCATGTAAGCAGGAGATCCCGGGTACGAGTCCCAGTAGGGGTACACATTTTCAACTGTCACCGTTGACTTACATCAACGCCTGTATGCAACTAAGGGCATTCATTTCATTGTAATTTCATTCTGACGAGCTGCATGGCCACCGATGTTCTTTCGTACATGTCCGGAAGAACAGATACCTCCGTAAGTTCTATTAACCTGTGTCTGAAGCGCCCGATTCATTTTACCACAGCAGTAATATGCGATCTTGTATTATATTTTTCGTAATGGCTTCAGATCCATGTAGCGTTCGTATTTCTATTTTGTTGCCCATCTATAAGCCGGGTTGGCCGAGCTGTTCTAGGCACTACAGTCTGGAACCGCGCGACCGCTACGGTCGCAGGTTCAAATCCTGCCTCGGGCATGGATGTGTGTGATGTCCTTAGGTTAGTTAGGTTTAAGTAATTCTAAGTTGTAGGGGACTGATGACCTCAGAAGTTAAGTCCCACAGTGCTTAGAGCAATTTGAAACATCTTTTTGCCCCTCTCTAACAAATAAAGGTGTCCCCCTTTCCTGATTTCCAAGTGCATTTGGCATAATCCTAGAAAACTAACATTGTATTATTTAGGTAGTGCAGTAGCTGCAGATTAATCTTAGTAGCCCTCCCTGTTGAAGTCTTACGACTAATGAAGATGACTTCACAGGCTACAGCCTATGAGCCCAAGCGTTCGCACCATATCCCACCAGTAACCAAGCGTCGCCTGAATGTAACGTCTGGCGGTCGAAGCCGCTCGATGCCTTTCGTCTGAATGCTGAAATCCTGAGTGGACTGGTAGCATAGCTAAAATGCGTATCGTCTCTGACATTTTTGCGAAAGATTTCCCTGCAGGCTGTCTGAGTGCAGTATGCGCCAGGACTCTCTAAGACCCATTTGCTGGTAGCCGGCAGCAGTTGCGGGGGCGGCGCTACGCTCCCTCGCCCTTAGTCGGAATTGTCGGCAACCAAGCCTGATTCTGTATAGTATGAAACGCCTTACTGTTGTTGAGTGATGCTCCACCAAAAAGTCCACGATTTTTATTTTACGCACGATAGCAACAGAGCAGACGATCCACTTTAATATGAAATATTGCGTTACACTAATGTCCACTCAAAATTAATTTTATATTTTGATTCAGTTACCCCACTACGTTGGTGAAGGTTATTACTAATGCTTTATATCTCGTTTGTTTTCCTTCGAGAAGCAATTCTTCATGCAATTTTGCGGTCAGGAATTCATAAGTTTCGTCAAGCCACAACAGTGACTGTGGTATAATGTGTTTTACTGTCCTTGTTTTATTTCTTGCAAATAATGTATACGATCAACTACACTGACGGAAAAAAATCGTAACACCAACAAATAATTAACGTTGAATAATGAAATTTCGGGAATACATTTCTCTAGGTAATATATTTAAGAGATTAACACTGCAAGATCACAGGTTATCGTTAGCGCGAAATAAGCCGCTGCAAAAGTGAAGTGCTGGTACATCAGCAACTCGTGTAGCCACTAGAATGTAGAATGTAAGCATGCAAAGCGCATGCATTGTGTTGTACAGGTGTCCGATGTTAGTTTGCGGGATGTAGTTCCATGCCTGTTGCACGAGGTCGCTCAATACAAGGCCGATTAATGCGCATTCCGGATGGCGCTGAAGTTGCCGTCCGATAATGTCCCATATGTGCTCGACTGGAGACAGATCTGGGAACCAAGTAGGCCAAAGCAACATGTCAACACTCTGTAGAGCAGAGGTTCACAAACTGGGGGGCGCGCCCCCCTGGGCGGGCGTGATGATGTTGCGAGGGGGGCGCGAGTGGAGTTAGCGGTATAAACCTAATATTTCGTTTTAATATCGATATTTAATGAAAATGAACGTGCAGGTATTAATGATAGATTATGGTGCTAAATGCAATCGTTTGGCGTCCCACTTCCCACAATTCTATCTCAATAACCTGTCCTAGAACATACAGCTTTTGAAGATCACGTTTAGAATGTCACACACAGAAACTCTCAAAATTACGAAGGCGATATGCGTTAATTCTAATATATCAGATTTGTAAACAACTTACTTCTGACAATTGGAAACCAGAAAAGGCAGGTATTAACTATTCCGTACATTTGTACACATGAACTGAACGTAATCATGTCATAACTTTTAGCCGTAGTAGGCTATGTTCATCAGAGTAATAATCACTTATACTGCGTAACTGCAAAAATGACGTTTTATTACCCTGCAGGTCCCCATGTCATGCGATTACAGTGACTTTAATAGACTGTATACGCTTCAAATGAACTGGCGGGTTCGTAATTTGGACGCCAGGGTTATGCCCTTTGTCAGCAGAAAAATGTGCACGACGTGAATGCGAAACTAGTACAAATGTTCGCTATGAGCAGAGTACTTCACCCCGTTCTGGAAACACTGTCGTGAGTGCTAACAATGAAACATAACCCAGCTAGGTAGACAATGAAGTCCATTAGTGAGGCTTTTTTTTTTTTCGAACGGTCAGTACTACAACTCTTTCATTCGGATTACTTATCTGACAAAACAGTTATTTTTCTTCTGCCTTTTTGAAATACGGCATAATTTCGTTTGAAGTTATTGTACGTTCTTTGCTGCGGCAATGGCTTCTTTTAGTACGAGTACAGAGATAACTGCTTGGCACTGTGCACAGTTTCCAGCGATGTGTGAGGTGTATCCATGACCTTACTTAATTACTGTGTAATTTGACAACCAATTCATTGATATTATCTCAAAACTTATAACGTTTCGTTCATAAGTAACGAAAGATAGGGGCACGAAAACGATTTTCCCATAAAACCCCAGGCTGCACTTCTCAGAACAGCACCGCGGAACAGGTAGCAAATTCTTAGGGTGCCTGTAGGCTGTTTCCGCCCTAATCCGGGAAAAGCCCGTTTCTCCCAGCAAGAGCCCTGCTCCGCCACCAGGTCACAGATAGACAGACAGTGCACTGACTACCTGCGCTGCGGCTGGGATTCCCCCTTCTTCGCCCCACTCCTCACAGGCAGTCATCTGAGGTGCCGACAGACGACAGTAGCTTTCCTTTATTTCAGTTGGTTGCTTGACACATATTATGCATTGGATTTTGCTGAAATCGCGTTGACTCTTTCACAGTTGTGCCTCAGTAAAATCAATGTTAGTGCGAAATTATACTGATAACTTCTTGTTTTCTTTTTCCTTCACCATGAGTGTCGTGAAAAAGCGTAAATATAATGATGATTATATCAAATACGGTTTTGCTTCTATACCAAAGAATGGTGTTGACTAGCCGCAATGTGTTATTTGCTATGAGGTATTGAGCAATGATTCCATGAGACCTTCTCGTCTGGAACGCCATTTGTGGGCAAAGCATGGTGCATTGAAAGAGAAGCCGAAGGAATTTTTTGCTGCAAAATGTGATAGTTTGAAACGGATAAAGTTGGACACTGCTGGATCCTTCGCTCAGGCATCAGAAAATGTACTGGCAGCCTCGTATGAGTTATCGCTACTTATTTCAAGGACCAAGAAATGTCATATTATCGGAGCGACACTAGTGAAACCCTGTTTGTTGAAAGCTGCAGATATTGTTCTTGGGTCAAAAAGTAAACAGAAACTTTCACAAATACCGCTTTCTGACAATACTGTGAAACGTCGGATTGATGATATGGCCGAAGACATACAAAATCAATTATTTACGGCCGCCAAACAATCGCATTTTTCGCAATACAGTTAGACGAGAGTACCGATGTTGCGAATTGTTGCCAACTGCAAGCTTTCGTTCGCTATATAGAAACTGAAGCAATTAAAAAAGAGTTGCTGTTTTCTACAGAGTTAAAGACAACTTCAAAAGCAATTCATATAATGGCAGCCGTCTCTGCATTCTTTTGTAAAAATGAGTTATCATGGCAGAAACTGATAGGCGTATGCACAGATGGCGCCCCATCAATGGATGGATGTCGCTCAGGATTCGTGCAGATGGTCAGAGAAAAAAACCCTTGTGTTACTGCTATCCACTGTGTAATACACCGTCAAGCATTGGCAGCTAAGACTCTTCCAAAGGAACTCAATGATGTCTTGAAATTGTGCAATAAAATCGTGAATCATATTAAAAAGAGTGCGTTAAATTCCAGGTTATTTACGGCTCTTTGTGAAAGACTAGGGAGCAGAGTATAAAACACTTTTATTTCATACAGAAGTACGCTGGCTCTCAAAAGCAAATATGCTAGGAAGATTATTTTAACTTCGAGACGAAGTGATGCAGTTTTTGGAAAATAACAAACAAACTGAATTGTATGTGGAATTTAGAAAGCCCGGTGTTCATATTGCATTGGCTTATCTCTTAAACACGTTGAATTTGAAATTACAAGGTGGAGAGTCAAACATAATTTTTCATCGGGATGCCATCAAAGCGTTTACTGATAAGTTGCAACTATGGAAACGTAAAATTTTAGCCTGCAATTATTCCTGCTTTCCCAGATTGTTTGGAATCCTGGAAGAAGCCCGATTTCACAACGATTTTAAGGATATACTAAGGGTAAAATATTGAACCATTTGCAGCACCTCATTGATGAATTCGAACGATACTTCTCTAACACTTGTGATGATAAAATTTATTATAGGTTAGTGACGGATCCATTTCATGTTGACGTGGATGTGTTGCCAGACAGACTACAATAGGAAATCTTAGAAATTAAAAATGATTCTGCAGCGAAGTATAACTTTGAGAGATGGATAAGCCTTTATTGGGGGTGAAATATCTCACGGTGTATCCCAGCACAGCAGAACAAGCACTGAAACTGTATTTACCATTTTGAAGCACTTATTTGCGCGAAAGAGCATCTTCAGCGGTAGTGGCGATAAAAAATAAGCTTAGAACCAAACTCAGTATTGCCAATGATTTACGTTGCGCAGTTTCTACTATTCAGCCAAGAATTCAAAATCTTGTAAAAAATATTCAAGCTCATCCTTCACATTGATTTATTTGTTTGTTTCTTGCCATATGTGTGTGGAAACAATATTTTTATAATAAATACGTCACATTATAAGAGAACTTGTTATTTTTCTCCTAATTACCTTACATGTAGGTAATACTGTAAAATTATAAAAAGCTATTTCGAAGAAACAATATAAAATAAACATAGTGAATCTGATTTGAATATAAATACTCCGTGTGATCCTTATGGATTCTGATGTTACGTGTGGTATATTATTTCTTCTGGATGAAGACACAGCGAAAGTTTATCCTAGACATGGAAAGCGAAGAGTAGTCATAAAATCGTATACTGGTGAAGACATGGTGTGCAGCAAGGGAATGTAATCAAGATAAGGAAGTTGTTTTATTCATATTTTTTAAAGTTCTGTGTAGTCTGCAAAATTATTTCGTAAAACTTATTTTTCATTTTTTTGGTTCTGGGAACTGGGCGTTTGTCGCCGTTCGGTAACTGTCGTCGTTGACATAAATGCCAACCTATGCACAATGACAATGGGGAGCGCTATAGGCGTACAAATCAGTGATGTTCGTTAACACCGTGACTGAGTGACTATTTTTGATAATGAGTGAAAGTAGTAAGCTACAGTCAAAATAATGGCTTGCATCCACTAATCTGCAAAGGTCGCAAATATTTTTCCTTGTTTACCAAGAACTTTTTTACTTTAGCAGTGGCTTATAATCACTAGATTAGACTGATGACGTAATAACTGCGACTCGATACATTAACAGCCCACCATGTTACATGACGTCACCATCACAAATTTTTCAATAGTTTCTTGATAATTAATAAAAATTTCTATATTTTTTTAGGGGGGGGGGCACGGAAGTTTTGTTTCCGGCAGAAGGGGGGCGTGACAAACAAAAGTTTGGGAACCTCTGCTGTGCATCTCTGGTGACAACAGTAGTATGGGGGCGAGCGTTATCGTGTTCGAAAACACCCTGTGGAATGCTGTTCATAAATGGCAGCACAACAGGTCAAACCATCAGATTGAAGTACAGTTAAGAGTAAGCATGCGTGGGATAACCACGAGAGTGCTTCTGCTGTTATACGAAATCGCACCCCAGACCATAACTCCAGATGTAGGTCCAGAGTGTCCAGCTCGAAGACAGGTTGGTTGCACGGCCTCAACTGGCCAACTTGTCATCAGTGGTGTTGATTCGTAACAGTTCGTTGTGTCGCTGTGGTGAGACTGCTGATCAGATTGCTGCTGCAGACACTGGACGATGTGCCAGAGCCATACACCGAACACGACGGTCTTCCCTTCCGGCAGTGCCACGCGGCAGCCCTTAGCCCGTCATCTAGCGACAGTAAATTCTCGTAACCAGCGCTGCCAGCAATCATGTACAGTGACTACATTATTGCCTTCTGAAGTGTCACAGAAGGAACATCAAGCTTCTCGTATCTCGCTCAAGCTCAGTGACGTACCGATAATGGCGTCTTTGTCGCCTTAAAGGCATTCTGGACTAACATCAACTCACCACGTTCAATCTCAAAGGTAACTAACGCTCATGATCATTACAGCATATATTTAAAGCAGACCTAATTTGCACTCTCACAGTAGCTACTAGGGCCACTCTTATGCGACTGGCGCGAAATTTGAACCATCTTTCAGACGTAAAAACACGCCTATCAACTTTCGTTTATGTTGCACAACTTCTTCTTGGTGCTTGCGATTTTTTTTCCGTTTGTGTATATTCACTTCATAACTATTCCACTGAAATATTGGTCCTGCGTGATGAACAAAACTCAGACTCGTATCGGTGACAGCCGAGTAGAAGATCTTCAGTGACGTGTGTAGAGTGATGCAGCTTGGTATTCGCAAATCAGACATCTATGGCCATTAACCCCTGAATCAAACTTGCGAGAAGACTTAATGTGTAAAGGTTTTCTTCACATGTTGTTAAAGGATTTCTTCTAACAATTTACAGCATCATTATCTCAGAAAATAAGAATCTACGATGCACTGGGTCAGATTGAGATTAGAACTGACTTCTCACACCACCCTTGATGGCAATAAATGGGGTAAACAATTTTTTTTCCGGGTCTCCTCATGATTCCTTCCACACATCCTTACAATCTCCAATTATAGCTTCATCAGCGATCTTATCCGCTGTCATTCTTTTTCTCTGAATTTCTTTAGTGCCTATTATTTTAGCACCTCTTTAGCTTACATTTTCTTTGAGACTATTTTAATAGACTATTTCAAGGAGTCATTCTCACTAAAACTAAGACGTGTCTCCTATATGCAGTAAGTTTTATAATTAAAAATGAAAAGTGTTGTTTCTTCAAGAAAATAAATTAAAACATTCTTCTATCCCATTATCATCAGGGAATTCATTTATTTCAGATAAACGTTTAAAAGAAATATGATGGGAAGAATATCGTTTTCTCGATGTCTAACTTATTTGTGGTAGACTAAGGATTTTAAAACAAAATCAAATAAAGAAATCAACCGTAAAACAGTGACTACGTCCTCGTAGTATAGTTTTGTACTTCATCACAGCACATTCCATATTAGCGTTGAACATTTTACCTGACTTATTTTTAGGAAATCTGGGCACACTTCTTTGTACTTTTTTGTCTCAGACAACATTTGGCGTTGGTAGCATGGTAGATCCAGAAATCTTCTTTCGTTTCGATTCCCTCTTTTAAAATAAGTCGTGTGTACTTTAATCCAGTTGAATTCTGTTTGGCTGTTCGGTATAGTACCTCGTTGGTATGTAGGAAAGCAGCTGGTAGCACAGCGTGTGGGGACGTTCTATTGTTGCAGGTAATTTTTGGCCTTGCACAGTGCCTTATTTCGTCCACACTTTTGCAAACAAAGCTGTGCTATTTAGTATCTGTTAAATTACATACGGAACACGTCGATAAATGCGTAATTCTGGGTTGACACCTATTTACCTGTTAACCGCGAAATATCAGGTAGATTTCGCTTTAGGTGATAGGTCCAAACTTTTTTTTTCAGAATGACAGCGACCCGAAATTTTAGTATTTCTGTCCAATTATGTTGGTGCCCATCAATTTCATTAGGTTCATATACAGGATGGCCAGAAACAGTCTGAAAAATTTGTAAGGATGTTGCAGGGTGGGTTGTGGTGAGAAATAATTATGAAGAAAAAATTCGATTTGTTGCGCCATTTTCGAGTTAATTAGCACTGAAATGAGTCAATCAGGCCGTTGTCCTTGCAAATTCAAGCTGGGATGTAATGATCTCTAGACTAACACAAACGACTACATGAATTACTTACTTTTGTATTTAGGAGCTTGGAGATGGTACCAATGAGGATCCGAAACTGGTAGAAAAGTTATTAAATAAAATTACGGCTGTTGGTATTTATTATCTTCAAGTCCTCGACCAGCCGCAGCCCAGTCCAGCATACAAGATGGAATTACAGCAATTTGTAAGATGGCGTTTTCGACCGCGTCTTCATCGATTTCCATAGTTAAGTTCCCTATTTCCTTTGCACTGGTTCTTTCTATAAATTGCTTGTTAATACCAGCTGAGTACATTCATCGATGGGTTGGCTGATTTTATACGGTTGTCCTGAGTTCTTTTTGATGCATGACAGTTGTCCCGTCGTTTAGTTAAAGTTCAGTGAATACTCTCACATTTCTCTTTTGCTCTCTCGTATCAGACGGTATTCTCAGCTCCAGATCTTATTTTGTAGCCTTGTGTTTGTTGCCTCTTCAGTGACACTGGTTTGGCTTTAATTTGTTTTATTTTCACGTAGTTTCGTGTTACTCATTCGTCTAAATGGTGCAGGTCTCTCAGGCATTGAAAGTAGAATCTTGTCGTCTTCTTGCGCCAGAAAGTTCTGACTCTTGAGTATCACGTGAGCATTTTTCTCACCTCCGGTTCTGCGTATTTGATCCGCCATTACATATAGGAAGTTTGTTTTCACACTCTGTCCGAATCTGCTAGAAAGCTTCACGATATTCTGTGTCTTCTGGCTGTATGACATCTAGTTCCCACAATCCTTTTGCTCAGATACTTCTTGTGGTTTTATTTGTGGTTATGTTTTCAACATGATCATAAAAAGCTGTGAGCTACAATTCTGAGTCTAAAACTAGGGTTTTTAAAGTTATCTGAGGTGTAAATTCGGTCAGTCGGTTGGCTTAGTGATTGGTTACCTGCGTGAATCCAGGTTGCGTTCCATGCTTCAGTTCCCATGTATCTCTTAGCCGAAGTCCTCGGATCAGGTGTTATGATTATGTGCATTTATTAAGGCTAGGTGTTTGGTTCTTAGTAATGAGCACGCAGTTAATGTCACCTGCGAAGATAATGTTTTGTTGATGTTTTCTGGAAGGAGAAACGTTTTAAACTATTTCATTTTTTAAAAACTCACGTGCCTATTAGTTCTTTCAGACAGTCCATAGATACTGATTATTCTAGTATTGCTGAAGGTACCGGCGATTTCTCTACTGTAGGAATCTGCTCCATCTTTTAACAGTATTTTTTCTCTTGTGCGAATGGCTGTTCCCACGTATAACCCATTTCCCGGATTAATTATGGCATGTTGCTTTTATTGCCCCACTAAAAACATACGATAATGCACCCACCAACAAACTGTGGGAAAAGCTGTAAGAGATAGAGTTACTAAAGCTGTTTAGATTTTATATGAGAATAACACAGCAAGAGTAAGGATTGGTAATAGTTGCACGGAAGAATTCGAGGTGAATAAGGGGCTGCTGCAGGTATGTGAGCTGTCACCGGCTAACTTTAAGGTGTCTCAAGGAGCGATACTGCAGACTTGGCACAGAAAATGCCATGTTGTGGAAGTGACAGTAGTGGGCAGCAAGATATTTAGCCAATATTTTGCAGGTGACCAGATTGTACTAGCAGACGATGACGACGATCCGAGCTATGTCATAAAAAGGTTTAAAGAGGAATATAATAAGGCTGACCTGGAGATGAACATGAAAAATGTGAGGCAGTTGATAAAGTACGTAATTTGCAGATACATGGAGAAGTAATTATAGGTGTGGAAAAGGGAAAATATCTTGGGGTATCATTTAAAAAAAGCGGGACACCCTTCACGTCTCCCGTCCCTTGGTGTGCTACCGGCACCATCTCACTTCCGCACATTCCAACTCCCCCTCCTCCACCGTCCCCCTCCTCACCCTCCTCTTTCCCACCTCTTTGGCCTCCCCTCCCTTTGCAGGTCCTGTCAGTTTTAATCCACTTACTCTCCGTCGTGTTTTGGTGCTCGCCGTTTGTGCTACGTAAGTGCAGTGTATTTTAAGTGTCGTCGTCTTGAGCGGCTTTCATTACTGTGAACGCCAGTTTAATCGTGCTCCCCGTGCCGCCAGTGTTTACGTGGTACGTCCTCGTCGAGTGTCATTTTATCTACAGGGTGATTCACGAAGATAAGCAGATATTTTAAGATGTTGCTCTACAAGTAAAACTAAAGAAAAAAGTTCATATAAACATAGGTCCGCAAACGTTTAGTTACGGAGAACGACTAGTAAAAGTTTTCACCTGAAATTTAGCGACTTTCCTAATATGAAAGACGTGAGACGTTAAAGTAAAGCACCACTTCTATTTATTTTGTTGTTATTGGTCTGGTGAATCTAATAAAACATGGCCCAGACGTGTATCTGCAGTAGTTTTTCAGAACATCCAGAGAAGCAAAGATTATTACACAAGTAAATTTTTTTACTTTTCATTAAGAATGTAGAAACGTTTGTGTCATTGTTGGCAACCGTTAGTGAGTTGTTTCAGTCGTTTCCTAACCTTGAAACGAGATAGTTTTCTTTATTCTTGAGTGAAAAAACCTAATAACAACAGTGTGTTAAGTGTAACCACATAGTAACTGTTGTAGTCTGTAGATTATTTATGAAATAAGGACGCCTTTCAAATTCACGACAGAGGAATACGCCGACATGGTGTTTATTTATTGCAAATGTGATGGTAATGCTACGGGTGCACATAACGAATATCGTGTACCTTATCAAACTCGGAGGATTCCGAATGCTCGAACTATTATTTCGAATATTAAGGAATACAGGTTATCTGCCTAGCATTCATAATCAGTACGAGCGGTCGATACGTGAAGACGATGATGATGATATTATGGATGCTGTTCATCGTAGCCCGGGTACAAGTTCATGACGTATTTCTCAATGATTGGACATTTTACAATCTAAGGTACGGCGGATACTGAAGTACAATAAACTGTATCCGTACAATAAACAAAAAGTGCATCATTTACATCCGGGAGAGACTGCCTTTCGCTTGGAGTTGTCCAACTGGTTAAATTCTAATCGATAGTTACATAAATACATTTTATTTACTGATGAGACACAGTTTACTCGAGATGGTATAAACAATTTACATAACGAGCACGTATGTTCTGAAGCTAACCCACATGCAAAAGTGCATCGCAATTTCCAGCAGCGATTTCGCATAAATGTGTAGTGCGGTATAATCAACACACACTTTATTTGACTATTCATTTTCCCAGGACGTCTAACTAGCGGGACGTTCTTACGGTTACTTCAAGAAGAAATGCCTCGCTTGCTACGCGATTGCAAATGTATTTTCAACATGACGGGCGCGCCTCCACATTTCACCCACGCTGTCACTACACATTTAAATGAAAATTTTCCCCAGAAATGGATTGGTCGAGGGGCTACACGTCTGTGGCCACGCAGATCGCCCGATTTAACACCAATGGATTTTTGTGTATGGGGATAGACGAAAGACATAATTTATGAGGACAAAGTCAATACACCTGAGACATTACTTGCTCGTATTACGAATGCAATTGACGGAATTAAGAACAACCCTGTGAAGCTGAAACGAGCAATAAAATCTGTTGATACACATGCAGCTAAATGCACTGAACTCGGTGGAGACATTTTTGCGCATTTATTGTGAACGTATTGTGAAATTGTATGTACACTGTGCAACTTCCTTAACACTGTGTTTTTTTCCGTGTTAACATGAATTCAGGTGTGCTATGGTATTAATTAAAGCAGATTATCTGACACATTCATACAGTTTCAGTTAACGTTATGACGGCCATTTTTCCAAAATTAAATTCTCTACTACTTCTGTTGAAAACTTTGTGCAATTGTCTGGAATTTAAAAGACAAATAGGGCCAAGTAGTTAATAAATCAAAAATTTTACGAAATTACTTCTTTACTTCTTTGGATGTTCTGGAAAACTACTGCAGATACACGTCTGGGACTTGTTTCATTAGAGTCATCAGATCAATAACAACAAAATAAATGGAAATCGTGCTTTACTTTAAACTCGTACAGTTTTGCGAAGCTGCTAAGTTTCAGGCAAAATCTTTTAGTAGCCGCAACTCCGTAACTAAACATTTGCGGAGCTATGCTTATTAGAACTTTCTTCTTTAGTTTTACTTGTAGAATAACATATTAAACTGTTTGCATATCTTCGTGAATCACCCTATATATGCGTATTTTAAGTAAACGTGCCTCGTCTAACTACTCCTTTTTTGTATCTTTTAACTGCTACTGTTTCCCTCTCCTTTGTGTCAACTTCATCTTTTATCCCCGATTTTATGTATTTCACGTTTCTTCTGTGATATTGTATACAGTCTCTTGGCTGAAGAGGGGCGAATTGTGGAGCTGCCAGACCACGTCTACCCACATGAGGTAGTGATATGAAATAATACAGAAAAAAAGGGCTCAGTGAGTCCTGTACTTCATCTGCTAGCGTTTGTTACTACCTGCATCGTACTACTGTCTACTCGTCGACGACTTCGCTTTGATATTAGTCTTCTTCTTGGTCTCGATATGGATTGTGGCTCGTACTTGACCTGTTGACAGCGATATGTCAAAGATTCGTTACACTTCGTTGCTGGCTAGGTTGCTATTGATTTGCTCTTGTTGTGCTGGGTTCACCGTTCCGTCAGTTCTGTTGCTCGACTCCGATGTGGGTTTGAGTCCCGTCCACAGGTGGTCTTCCGGCCTTTCGTCTCATGATTTCTCTCCTGTTTCTTTGACGTGTGCACCGGTATCACGAATACAGCAGTACAGAACGGAAGTCTGGGACGTTAGAAAAAGAAAGTTAGGATAAGAAATGACATAATCCGACAAAGGATGATAATGGGTAGCAGTATCTGTGACACATCCAACAAAAACAGCTGATGTGGTTAGGCCAGGTGAATAGGATGAGTGAAGAACGGATGCCAAATAGGATACTACGATGGGCAACATCCCTGTAGAAGAAAAGTGGGACACCACAGCGCAACTGGCAAAATAATGTGAAGGACGCAATGAAAGCAAGGAATATAACTGTTGAGGAAAGTTTAGAGAGAAGAAGATGGCTACTGGGGGCGGACAAGCGGCGCATGCCATAGATAATCCATAAGATGAAGGAGAAGAAGAAGAAGAAGAAGAAGAAAAAGAAGAAGAAGAAGATCACCTTAGTTTTTCTAATAGTGTACGTGTTGCTTCTGCAGCAAGGCTATGTCAGTTTCTAAGAACTATAAGAAATCTTTCAGATTACTTAAGTGTAGTGTTGAAACTACTTTATTGATGTTTACTGTGGCAACTATGCACTTGTTGTGAATTCATTCCTCTTCCTCTATGTTAATATTCGCCATAGTAGTGACGGTTTGGTACTCCTGTTGCCGATCTCTGTTCCAGTGAAGTATTGTCCTCTCTCCTCATCTTGGGTATTATCTTGGTCTGGTAGTGTTTCTTTCATTGCACCAATCATCTTCATCATTTTCGCATCATTTCTGAGTCCTCATCGATTTCTCCTGTTGCAACTGCCCACTCCCTTGAAGAGATTACTTTGGGTTGTTCCTTTGGCATTGTCATGCAAGATATGTTCTCTTTACAGAGATCAGTTAAAATAATATTATGTTGAAATGTGTGCGAATTCCTGAGGAAATCAAACTGCTGAAGTCATCGCTCCCTAGACTTAACAACTACTTAAACTAACTTATGCTAAGAACAACACACACGTCCATGCCCAACAGAGGGCTTGACCCTCCAGCAGGAGGGCCGAAGTTGTAAGTCGTCCAGATTTTACGGAAATTACATGAGTATGATCCATAATGACAGGAAGATACAGTATGAGATCCTCAGAAAATAATAATTATGTCAACAAAAGGCAATTGCAGTTAATCTCATGTGCTGAAAACTAACAAAACAATAGCTACCAATATATGGAGTGGTAGGAACAAACAAGTTAAAGTGAAACGCATTCCGGAGATGAACCAAAAAAACAAAACAAAAATGGTTCAAATGGCTCTAAGCACTATTGGACTTAACATCTGAGGTCATCAGTCCCCTAGACTTAGAACTACTTAAACCTAACTAACGAAGGACATCACACACAACCATGCTCGAGGCAGGATTCGAACCTGCAACCGTAGCAGCAGTGCGGTTGTGGACTGAAGCGCTTAGAACCGCTCAGGCACAGCGGCTGGTGGAGGCAAACCGAGCAGGTGGTTGTTGATATTGTAAAACTCTCATTTAGCAAAGAACAGCGAGCTTCAGCGCAGAAAGGGATAAGGCCAGAACAATACATTATTCCTTTTATAGTACATAAGGCCGGGACCGAGAGTAAGTGGCTGCATGTCATCAATAGGGCTGGGCTGTGACCCACCAAGAAAATTAAAAATGTATTCATCTCTAGTGAAACGGTGATTGGCTGAAGCCATACCTGGCGACCCAGATGCGACATGGTGGGGAGCTTCCCATCATATAAAAGCATTTTGAGACTGAAAATTTCTATCTCTCTCTGTCGCCTCGCGGCGGACCGCACAAATGCGTGGAAATATGTGAAGGCATTGAGAGTTTGCTTTCTGCGAAGTGAGGACGATACGCTTCACGAATGTTGGTGACAGCTAGTAAATTCCTGCAGGAATTATTGTGGGCAAAGAAATTGTGCACGTCGCTCGAGTCCATAGCGATTGTGCAATAGCCATTATTTCGACTAGGGAAATATTAACGTTATACGGAACGCAGGAAAGTAGCGACTGAGTGAATTCAGTCACGGCCAGAGTAGTGAATTAGAGTTTCAGATCCAGCATGGAGACCATGCCATTGCAGATGCCACTTGGTAAATTACCATCGCGCATTAGGCCACAGTAAATTTGAGTCTAGACTTTTGGTCACTCCAACTTGCGTGCATTTTGACCATTTAATATCGGAAGCTAGGATACTAACCTACACTCACATTGAATTTTTTTCATTGGTTCAATAAGTAAATTTATTCTCCACCAACGCAGTGCATTGATCAGCTATGACAACGTATATTTAAATGAGCTGATGAGGATTTTTAATAATCATTCTTTCCTGTGATAAAAATTTTTCATGTGTAGAGATAACGATTTTAATAATCGTCATTTCAATATGTCCAATAGTTAAATATTTTGTTATTGATGTCAAAAGTAATTGAACATGATTGCTGTTTATCACGTGACCCCTGAAACCAACAGTTGACAAACTATATGTAGAAAAAACAGAATAGCTGTTTTGTCTTTCTAGAATATACATCAAACTTTAACTTTTATTAATTTATGCATTCTAGGTACGTGACAGCAGCAGTTCTAATAATTTTTGTTATGATCCGCACCTTATATTACCTGCCTTACAGGGCCAGGGTCATAGTTATTTAGAATGTCTGTTTGACACCCTAGGCTTGAGAAGACAGTTCAGATGTTTTGTCCATTTGCGCACTAAGTTTTGAGCTAAGTTTGCACACATTCGTACACTCACTGTGCAGATACAAAAGTTGGATGTATGACAAAGTTTTTCCTTTCTTTAAATTGTCTGCTGGTAGGAGTGAAGTTGGAGGAACTTACTTCATGCTGAGTTTCGTTTGGTGTGTCAGTATTCGTGCTGTCATTGTTAAATGTTTGCTCGATCAGGTTTGTTTTCGACTCTTGTAGCTTTCTCACGTAGGAGCTAAGCCGTTTCTTCAATACCTTCATGGGCTATACACCGGTTCTTTTTTTCTTCTTTGGAGGCGAACTTAGTACCATATTTCAAGATTCACTTGTGGCAGGGTTTGGTTTTTACCTTTGACAGAAACAGTGGAAGGAAATGCACTATCACAGTATTACCAAATATTTGAAATTATGTTGCCAACTCCTATCAATGTCAGGGGCACTTACATAGCAAAATTCTTGTCATGCTTACTTATGCAGATTCTCGGAGGGGAGATGCGAGTGTGTTTGGTTTTCATGTGGCGTTATCTCCTGATACTTTCTAATATCTCCTTTCAGGCTGTCCATAATTAAAATATTCAGTTATACTTACTCTAGGATTCCCAAATTTTTAATTTTTCTGGCGTGGAAGAGGACTATTAACGCCAGTGTTATATAATTTCAGCACAAGACTTGTGGCTAAACCTTATTTTAACAAAACTAAAAACGTGTGCGTAACAACCTTGTCCAAAAGTCAAGAAACAATAACACACTTCGTTTATGTCCATATGTCATACACCAGTAGAATGTCAGCAGTATCACCAAATTGTGAAACACGGAGGAGTCCACAAATATGTAGACACTCTTTGATAGTGAATATGAATGGAAGAAAATGACATAGCGTTACAATTCTTGCAAGGGGAGAAGGTTATTTCAAGTGTTCAAAGTGACCCTCATTAGCTGCCAAACAACGTCGATGCCGCTAAATTGTTGACCGAAGTCTGGTCGTCAGTGTTGACGGTGTGACAGCCGCACAGGACGCCTCGGTGGTTTCTCGTAGCTCGTGCAGTGCAAGTGGCTTCTGTTGACAACCTTCATTTTTCAAAGTCCCCCGTAGGTAGAAGTCAAGAGGTGTAAGGTCTGGAGACCGTGGAAGGTATTCAAAAGGTACTCCTCGACCTACCCATCGTCCAGATATATTTTCATCCAAGCAGGCTCTGCCATCTCTGCGGTAGGGAGGCACAGCACAATCTTGTTGCAGGTAAAATCTTTCACTTACAAACAACTCTCGGTTGGCAGGTTAAATCGATGTTTGCAGCAGTTTCGCCAGTTTCGGTACCTTCAAAGAAGAATGAGCCTCTCAAACCGCGCGACGACAGACCACACCACATATTAACAACCGGTAGATTAATAAGTTTGCCCATGTGAACGTGAGGATTTTCAGGAGTCCAGAACACGCAGTTGTGGTGGTTTACAGTACCGTTCAGTTTGAATTACTCCCCGTCACAAAAGACAAACATCCCTGAAAATCGTTCATCTTGGCGAAGCATGCCTTCAAACCAGTCGCAGTACTCCATCCTTCGATCAAAGTCGCCCTCGTTCATAGCGTGCAGTGAACTTGGAACGAAAACTTTCCACTTTGCACCCTTCAGAATTCGTCATTCATTTGACCGGCTCATCCCGCTTTCACGAGCGCCCTTCCTTACAGGTTTTTAAGGTAACCCATTAAAATGTTCCGACACAGCAGAGGTAGAAGATGGACTTGTTGATATTTTTGTCAGACATACCTGTCCTAGGTTTCAATTTAATCCCGAATACGTTAAATTGTTGTGCGCGCTGGGGCAGAGTTCCGTACACATTACGCCTTTGCCGTCGTACCTCCATCACGTTTTCTCACTTCCAGAACTACTTCAGTACGGCGTTACGTTGCTAAAACGACAATTTACTTCAAGAATTGCTGCACTGTCATCTGCTAGAAAACGCGCCCAAAGATCTGTTGAGAAAACAATGGAGTGTGTTAACGTGCAAATCTGTGACGACATATCATTTTGTTCCAAAAAGATTAACTATCAATGAGTGTCGACATTTTTATTGACCCCTCTGTATTATGGATAATAGACTGCTACGTGGATGTCAGGGAGTAATAAATCAAATTGTGGATTCACAAGGAATAATTGAATATATGACTATTAAAGTAGAAACAAAACAGGAGAAATAGGTAGATCTGCAGTTATGTTCTTTCATACATTTTTCACCGCCATATATAGGGAACGCATACTAACAAGCTTATTATTGCCTCCGTAATTTTTCTCGTCTTGTTTGATACTGAGGTAATGGACAAAATACAGATTCGTTTCTCTAACAATTGCTTCGAACCTGTGAGGAGGCTTCCTCTTTCTCTCTTGGTGAGATACTCGGTTTTCGTAAACCAGATGACTATGGCTACCCCTTCAAGGTTGCCAGGAGACATATGACACAGAGGGTTAAGATTCCCGAGCGACCGCTACGGTCGCAGGTTCGAATCCTGCCTCGGGCGTGGATGTGTGTGATGCCCTTAGGTCAGTTAGGTTTAATTAGTTCTAAGGTCTAGGCGACTGATGACCTCAGAAGTTAAGTCGCATAGTGCTCAGAGGGATTTGAACCATTTTGAATCAGCGTGATGTCTCAAAGGGGAATTATTCATAATATTCCATCACGATGTTAAGAAAAGGTCATCCAAATTTAGCAGAATAAATCAGTCCCGTACCTGCAAACCACCGTTATGACGAACAGAGTTGCCAAAGAATTTCTACGACGTTGCGAAGACTTGACTAAGCTAGTCGCACGAAGAATGCATTTTCATAGCTGTAATCCTGCATGATCAAATCTGGACATCCAATCTACAACACGATGTGTGTTTTCCAAATTTCTGCTGTAGCTAACTGTGTATAAAGAATAGGAAACTGAACAGCAGCCCAATAGGCTGTCGTTACTGCGTACTGTAGTAAGTGTTTTATTCGTTTGTATTTTGAGGAAATTGTAATCCTGATGGAAAATTATGGACCTCAATATTTCACATGCCATACGATGCATGACCGGAAACTAACATCACTAGCGTTGCTATACCGGTACTGAAATTACAGAACACCAGCGTTAATGGCCCTCTTCCACGTCAGAAAGCTTCAAACGTGAAGAAATATGGACTAAGTTGATAGGCATAAATATAAATAGCCCAAAAGGCGACATAAGATAAGGCTTATTCGAAATTGGTTAATAACTGCCTCTGTATTATGCTGCGAATGTTCTTCCATGTACGTAATTATATTTAGTACCTGCTGCTTGGACAACGATTGTCCTTCCTTTGTGCCGAAATGACAACTTTGGCAACTGTTGTTGTAGACACAATGCAATGTTCGCTTGGCTTATCATTGTCATTGGTCTTCTTCGTATCAACACCAGTAACATTATAGCAGTGTTGTCAGTTACTCCTCTACTAACAAGCAGTTCAACTACGTTCTGTAGCCTCATGCTATGCTCACAATTGGATACCTCCAACACCATGTAGCCATTAACAGCAATATTGTGGTCGCATGGTAGGCAATATGTGAGGCGTCGACTTCCGTGAACATCACTGGCCTTTTGCGACCTCGCACTCAAGGCGTTCCTTGTCAGTGGTTCAGTCTGCCTGTGTCAGCGGTTGTGTTGAGTCTCACTGCTGTCTGCTGTAAGCAATCTTTGCTGGGTAAGTTAAGCCCCTTCTTGTTGTAGATTGCATATGTTGCGCTCAAAAGCTGACAGTCTGCCGAGAGATCTTTCGCAGAAGTGATATTGGACGGAGCTGTGTGTCAGAAAGTGAAATACGTTATAGGTATGTTCTCGGAGCTTCAGCATACAGATGAAAGGCGATACAAAATTTTAAGCAATTAGCGGTTTTGTCCGACAGATCTTGCATTCAGACGATGTGTAGTTACTGCTGGATCACGTACGTCGACGTGCCATAACACCTCGAGCAGAATACAATACATCCTCTAGGAACTGCCGCAACCTACAGGGCAGCCAGTTTCTGTAGAAGAGCTGGACTTTTAGTATTGTCAGCGTGACTGTGTTATTTGTTCCATGTTACAATTGGCACTGACTTAGACTGTGCAGCGGCCAGCCGCAAGCCAGGTTTTATATCAGTGTACTCGTACGTCTTGTAACTCAATAATTCTTACTCGCTTATCTGATTGTCATTTCAAGAAGGAAAGAAAAATTCGGAGTAGGTTTTAAAATCCATGGAGAAGAAATAAAAACTTTGAGGTTTGCCGATGACATTGTAATTCTGTCAGAGACAGCAAAGGAATTGGAAGAGCAGTTGAACGGAATGGACAGTGTCATGAAAGGAGGGTATAAGATGAACATCAACAAAAGCAAAACGAGGATAATGGAATGTAGTCGAATTAAGTCGGGTGATGCTGAGGGAATTAGATTAGGAAATGAGACACTTAAAGTAGTAAAGGAGTTTTGCTATTTGGGGAGCAAAATAACTGGTGATGGTCGAAGTAGAGAGGATATAAAATGTAGACTGGCAATGGCAAGGAAAGCGTTTCTGAAGAAGAGAAATTTGTTAACAGCGAGTATAGATTTAAGTGTCAGGAAGTCGTTTCTGGAAGTATTTGTATGGAGTGTAGCCATGTATGGAAGTGAAACATAGACGATAACTAGTTTGGACAAGAAGAGAACAGAAGCTTTCGAAATGTGGTGCTACAGAAGAATGCTGAAGATTAGATGGGTAGATGATATAACTAATGAGGAGGTATTGAATAGGATTGGGGAGAAGAGAAGTTTGTGGCACAACTTGACTAGAAGAAGGGATCGGTTGGTAGGACATGTTCTGAGGCATCAAGGGATCACCAATTTAGTACTGGAGGGCAGCGTGGAGGGTAAAAATCGTAGAGGGAGACCAAGAGATGAATACACTAAACAGATTCAGAAGGATGTAGGTTGCAGTAGGTACTGGGAGATGAAGAAGCTTGCACAGGATAGAGTAGCATGGAGAGCTGCATGAAACCAGTCTCAGGAATGAAGACCACAACAAGAACTTTTTCTGCAGCTTACTCGACATTATTTTCATCCTATTTACGTCGTGACCTCTCCATATTGACCTGTTAGAGAAAAAAGCGTAAAAATTAAATTCTTTCTGATATATGTTCTTTCCGGTATACGACTCCGAATTTTCTTTCTCACTTACAACCCGAACGTATTGCCGTGGGAATTTTACATTCCCATTGTTGTTACTTGTTCTGAAAATTATCAAAGCCTAGTACTTGAAGAATACTGTCACTCGTATTTAAAGATATAATGACAATGTAAACTTACTTACTTGCAAATTAAACACAACATTCCACAGTTACGTTGGTCCACCGAAAAACTCAATAGAAGCCGACAGCTTCTTGCCACTCACAAACGCACTATTGTTTTGGTTTATCAACATATGTCCGCTCGCACTGGCAGTTTAGGTGGTTCCACTGCCGCTGAAGCTTAGAAACAGCTCTTGGTGGACACAATCCGCTGTCCAGTACTAAGCGAATTTTTCCGACTAATACTCTTTTTGCGTGGGGTGAGTCACTTGGAGATTACTCTCCATTTTTCTTCGGTTGTTGCGTGTTTTTATAATGTTTAATGCAAATGTTTTCATCGCACCTGAAGAATAGCGACGCCGGTCATACATTTTGTATTTTTAGTTGAAAGTTAAACGCTTACAGGGAAGCAGTGATTACTGCCTGTGCTTTTTAAACTTCATAACATACGCGAGATGCTACGCCAGACCAATCCTTCTTCTACGAAAAGCGAATGCGTGTACAGTTTTGCGGTTTATAATGCTCAGTGGTGACCAACGGGAATAATCGCGTCTGTAACTACATACATATGATAAACCACTTTCGCTGTTCATTTAGGCAGATACGTGCTTACATTTCATTACATGTATGAAAACTGTCTTCTCTGAAATTCACTATACAATCACGAGGAAAAGAACTCGTTATTGCAGTTGGGGGTAACATTCATCGCTTAATCTCTCACTGAAATGTATAAACGAATTTTATTGTAAAATTAAACGTGACTTCAGTAAGTGCTTTTTCTGCATATTAGTTATTCTGTGACTGTTTAATGAAGTGTTTCGAGGATTAACAAATATCTGTATCTTTTTGCTTTACTTTCATTTGAAGTAGTATTGCTATCCTCACATTTTGTACGTCACACTTGCAAACTAAAGACTGACTTTATTTATGTTTGAAAACGAAACGCCTGAGGAAATTTATGTTATCAAATTCCGATATTACTGCGTGCCAGGAAACAAAGATGTTGTGGGATCGAATACCTGCAAGGCCAAGGAAATTTTGTTTCCGTTTAATCTAGGCTTCATATCTCGGCGATATGAGGAGTATCCTGGAACCATGCGTGGTTCGCACTGCACGTTAAACCGTAGGTCCCCTTTCCCTGGTTGGATGACTGCGGTAGGGTTGAGACACGCAAGTCGCCGAAATGGCGTACAAGTGAAAGACTTACACACGGCGATTGACCTACACGCAGTTTCAACATGAAAGTTAAAGTAGAGATTGGTAAGGAAACTTAAATTCTGAACTGTCTACGAGTGTTTTAGTCGCACTGTATCCGCATAGATCAGAGAGTTTTGGTGAGATCGTGGCAGAGCACTATGGCTACTGTCTGTTGAATGTCGGACTAAGAGTAATAACGCAGATGTTTTTGCTGATATACTGAAAAGAGTGTGCCATTTGGGAGCGTTTACCGATCTATGAACCACTGACGCTGTTTAATGGTTCTGAATGTTGTTTTTTGAGTACTGTTGCTTGCAAACGGGTGGCGCTAGAAGAGCAACAAACTGATAGCAAATACGTACTGAGAATCAGAGTAGCCACTTGCCATGAATGTCCTAATGCGTCTTTTTTGTTTTGCTTTTTTAGTTACATCGTGGAATTTCCACAATTAATGCTACACCATTTCTTTGCTCTTTACTGACACTTACATCAAAATTCACAACTTATCGCTTTATATGTTTCTTTATATTGTATCTGACACTTAATATCCAAGTAACCGTTAGCTTGTTTTCTGGTATTTCACGTTTCGGAAATGTGCACAACATACGGGAGAAGAAGTTCAAACTACACAAGTAAGATCTCAAAATAACATTAGATAAATACTACACCTACATGCACGTTGACTACAGACTATTACTCATACGGTAAAGATGACTGTTAACCTTGATCAATGAAAAATGGTAGCATTTCGAAAAGACTGATTTTCTCGCAACAAAGTATGAGTATCACACTTGTATGAATCATCGTCAGGAATTCATTCACAGGTGTCCATAAGGGAGAGAGAGGGAGCGAAAGATTAGATTAGATTAGATTAGATTAGCTGAGATTAGATTAGTACTTGTGCCATAGATCATGAATATGGCACTTCATAATGATGTGGAACGTGTCAGGTTAATAAAAGGTGTCCATACGAGATATTACATTACACAAAATATTACATGACACTTAATTTTTTTGTGGGTGTTGGGGAAATTGCCCACTTACTATATCCAAAAATTCTAATGAATAGAAGGAGGTGCCATTAAGAAATTCTTTTAATTTCCTTTTAAATGCTATATGGCTATCTGTCAGACTTTTGATGCTATAATTAGGTAAGTGACCAAAGACTTTTATGGCAGCATAATTTACCCGCTTCTGAGCCAAAGTTAGATTTAACCTTGAGTAGTGAAGATCATCCTTTCTCGTAGTGTTGTAGCTATGTACACTGATATTACTTTTTAATTCGTTCGGATTGTTAATAACAAATTTCATAAGTGAATATATATATTGTGAGGCTACAGTGAAGATCCCTAGCTCTTTAAATAAGTGCCTGCAGGATGGTCTTGGATGAGCTCCAGCAATTATTCTGATTACACGCTTTTGTGCAATGAACACTCTTTTACTCAATGATGAGTTACCCCAGAATACAATGGCATACGAAAGCAGAGAATGAAAATAGGCGTGGTAAGCTAATTTACTGAGATGCATATCGCCGAATGGCAAGTCATTGATATATATTAAGAACAGCAGAGGACCCAAGGCCGAACCTTGCGGCACCCAATTCTTGATTGTTCCCCAATTTGAGAAATCACCAGTTTATTTTAGAAATCACCAGAGAGTGCATTCCCTCCTCCCCGCCATTCCCTTCTACAATCTGCATGACAGAACTTTCATTCACGATTTATCGCGATTCCTCTAATTGTCTCTTTTAACCAGTGGCTTGTGGCATGATACGAGTCGAAACTGACCAACTCATTTTCATAAAAAAATGGCAATATTTGAGTAACTGTTGAATCCCAAAATGTTCGAAACACGGAAAGGGCTTCAGTCTCAATGGCTGCGGGTCGAACACAGGAAGAACGTAGATCCAGGTGCCATCGGTATAACAATTGTAAATTGTCGTAGCTATGTCGGGAAAGAAAGAAAGCACTGATGTTCAAATCTACTGAAAGCTGGCTAAAGCAGTGGATAATATCAATCGAAATTTTTCCGTAAGACCTAACTGTTTTCAGGAAGGATAAACTAAATACAGCTGGCGGTGGCGTGTTTGTTGCAGTCAGAAGTAGTTTATCTCATAGCAAAACTGAAGCAGATAGTTCCTGTCAGTTGCTATGGGCCGACCTTTATGGCCGAGCGGTTCTAGGCGCTTCATTCCGGAACCGCGCAGCTGTGCGGTCGCAGGTTCGAATCCTGCCTTGGGCATGGTTGTGTGTGCTGTCCTTAGGTTAGTTTGGTTTAAGTAGTTCTAAGTCTAGGGGACTGATGACCTCAGATGTTAAGTCCCATATTGCTTAGAACCATTTGAACCATTTTTTTTATTTACTATGGGTAGAAGTCATTATAAGAAAAGGGAATAAAATAATAACTGGATCTTGTTACGAACCTCCCAACTCAGTTTTTTTATTTTTATTTCGAGTCAAAAACATTACAACAATATTTACAATATATACAATATAACAAATCAGGTCAAATCATAAAAGAACAAACTAAACGGTATTAGCCCAAAATTGTGCAACGGCAGCAGCATTGTCTGAAACATCAACAAGCTCTTGTGTGGAACATGATACAGGACATCTAGGACAGTTAATTAAATGTTTGGTTGTCTGTTCTTCTCCGCAGTCACACAAGGTGGAAGATTCCTTCATGAAGCCCCATTTAAACAGATTGTCCTTAGTTCGTCCGACGCCACTCCTGAGCCGATTTAGAGACTTCCACACTGTCCAGACTTGATTTCCACCAGGAGGAAGGGTCTCAGAAGGAGTCATCCAATCGTTACTGTCAGATTTTGCTGTCCACTGAGATAGTCTGGCTGCTCCAGTCCGACCGGTGAGGGGTGTAGTAGTTCTCATGAAGCTCCTCCTAGATTTGAGTCTACTAATTGGTAGCTGGTATCCATGTAGCAGGTGATCGGTGTTATGATCTGCTTTATGTCTCTCAAGTTTGGCTGCGACTTCACGCCTTATGTCTGGAGGAGCAATACCTGCTAGTTTATGGAGTTTATCAATAGGTGTAGCTTTGAGGCATCCCGTTACTGTCCTGCAGGTTTCGTTCAGGGCCACATCAACCTGCTTTGCATGAGATGACTTGTACCATACAGGACATGCGTATTCAGCTGCGGAATAACACAAGGCCAAGGCTGATGTTCTTAGTAGTTTGGGATCTGCACCCCAAACGCTGCCAGTGAGCTTCCGCAGGATGTTGTTACGAGCAGCAACTTTCTGCTTGGTGTTAGTGCAGTGTTTTCTGTAGGTCAACGTTCGATCTAAGGTGACACCCAGATATTTGGGGTAGAAACAATGTTCAAGCTCTTGATCTTCCCAAAACACTGTAAGTTTTCTATAGGCCTCTCGATTGCGTAGGTGGAAAGCACAAACTTGAGTTTTAGCAGGGTTCGGTCTTAAGTTATTGACTCTGTAGTACTCAGATAGGTCCTTGAGAGCAACAGTAAGCTGGTTTTCTACTGTGTCAAAATCTCTGGCTTGTGTGACTAAGGCAAGATCATCTGCATAGATGAAACTCTTTGTAAGAGAAGGTTGAGGCTGGTCATTTGTAAATATGTTGAACAATATGGGGGAAAGGACACTACCCTGAGGCAAGCCATTCCTTTGACTTCTCCATCTACTCTTTCTTCCTTGGAACTCCACATAGAATCGCCGGTTTTCCAAAAGTGTCTGCACAGTTCTGGTGAAATTAATGTCTCTAGTGATGTAGTAGACTTTGTGCAATAATTGTCGATGTTGAATGGTGTCATATGCTGCTGTGAGATCCACGAAGACAGCCCCGGAAATGTATCCTTTTTCATATCCCTCTTCAATATGTTCAGTCAGATTAAGGACTTGTGCTGTACAATTCTTTCCAGGTCGGAAACCTGCTTGTTGAGGTATGAGTTGTTTTTCAACAATGGGAGTGAGTCTATTTAGCAACATTCTTTCATAGATTTTATACAAATGGCAAAGGAGCGAAATCGGTCGGTAGTTCTTGGGATCAGCTGCACCCTTTCCAGGTTTTAGTAAGGGAATAACTTTAGTTTTCCTCCAGATGGCAGGGATCTGTTTCCGCTTCAGACAGCCATTATAGAATTGCAGAAGCCATCTTTCCGTGATGGGACCAAAATGTTTAATTTGCTCAATCATTAGGTCGTCTAGACCAGGCGCTTTACCATTTTTGCATTTCTGAATTGCGGTTCTGAGTTCTTGTAAGATGAAGTCATTTGATATATGGTTGTTTTCACGTTCAGGTTCTCTTTTGAGTTTTGTTCTATCTTTAGAACAATTGACCCTTCCATTCTGAACTAGATGATGAGCAATTTGATCTGGTGCAATGTTTGCATGGCCATGATTGTGGACAGGGTCGTTGTTCAGGCGTCGCAGCAACTGCCAGGCTTTCTGACTGCTTTTAGACATATCAAGGTTCTCGAGTAGCTCTATCCATCGTTCTTTTTTGGATTTGGCTAAGGCTGAGGATAAATTTTGGCCAGCAGTTAAGGTTTCAATGCTGTAAGGATTATCATTGAAAAGTTGGATATAGTTATGTAGATGCTCAGTTGATACAATTGCTGAAAGGTTTAAAGAAAACTCGAGTCTAATTTCAAACACGTATCCAACCCAACCAATTATAGATGGTGATGGCTTCAATTTACCCTCGATGTGTTGGCAAAAGTACATGTTTAAATCCGGGGGTACGCATAAAGCACCATCCGAAATTGTGCTTAGCACGCATTCTCTGAAAATTATTTCGAGTTGTTAATTCGAATAGTACACGTTTCTTAAAAAAACACTTGACCTCTTAACAACAAATTAGCTAATAACTACCATCAAAAGGGATACAGGGATTAGTGAACACAGGTTATTTTAGCGAGACTGACTGCTGTAACTCCCAAATCCACCAAAAATAAACGACAAATATAACTCTTCATAAAAGCAGATGAAAACTCCCATGACGCCTTCCTGAGAGACAATATCCACTCCTCGCAATTTGACAATGTAACTGTAGAACAGATGTGACTTGAATTCAAAGAAATAGTGTCGCCTGCAATTAAGAGATTTATACCAAATAAGTTAAGAAACGACGGAGCTGATTTCCCATACACGAAGTAGGTAAGAACGCTGTTGCGGAAGCAACAAAAAAAGCATGCAGAATTTAAACGAACGCGAAACTCCAAGTTTTAACTATCTTATTCAGAAGCTCGAAGTTTAGCGCGGACGAACCACACGAAACTTTGTCTCGAAATGTGGCAGAAAATCTAGAGAAATTCTGGTCGTATGTAAAGAATGTTAGCGACAAGACACAATCAATGTGTTCTTTGCGCGGTAACAATGAAAATACTATCGACGGCAGTGCTGTTAAAGCAGAGTTACTAAACATAGCCTTCCGAAGTTCCTTCACTAAATAAGACGAAATAAATATTTCAGAATTCGAATCAAGAACAGCTGATGGAATAGCTCCATGCTCAACAATCATATACAATCGTTCCTTCGACGATAGATCCGTAGCCAAAGAATGGAAGTTGCGCAGGTCACACCGGTATTCAAGAAAGGCAGTAGGAGTAATCCACTAAATTAGAGGCCCATATCATTAACGACGATATGCAGCAGGATTCTGGAACATGTATTATGTTCGAACGTTATGAACTACCTTTAAGAGAACGGAAGATTGACATAGTCAAGACGGATTTAGAAAACGTAGTTCTTGTGAAACATAACTAGGTCTTAACTCACACGAAGTGTCGAGCGCTTTCGATAAAGGACTTCAAATTGAGTCCGTATTTTTAGATTTCCAGAAGGCTTTTGACACTGTACCTCACAAGAGGCTTGCAATTAAAGTGCGTGCTTTTGGAATATCGTCTCAGTTATGCCACTGGATTCGTGATTTCCTGTCAGAGAGCTCACAGTTCGCAGTAACTGACGGAATGTCATCGAGTGAAACAGAAGTTATTTCTACTGTTTGCCAAGGTAGTGTTACAAGGCCTCTGTTGTTCTTTATCTGTATAAACGATTTCGGAAGCAATCTGAGCAGCCGTCTTACGTTGTTGATAGATGATGCTATCGTCTAGTAAAGTCATCAAAAGATCAAACACAATTGCAAAGCGATTTAGATAAGATCGTGCAGATATTGGCAGTTGACCCTAATAATGAAAAGTGTGAGGTTACCTGCATGAGTGCTAAAAGGCATCCGTTAATATTCGGTTACACCATAAATCAACCAGATCTCAAGACCGTAAATTCAGCTAAATATCTGGGATTACAATTACGTACAATTTCGATTGTAAAGGACGCACAGAAAATGTGGGAAGGCGAACAAAGAAAGCGTCTTGTTGGCACAACACTTAGGTTTTGCAACACATCTACTAGAGAGACTGTCTACATTACGCTTGTCCGTCCTCTTTTGGAGTACCACTGTGCGGTATGGAATCCTTACCAGATACGATTAACGGAGCATATCGAGGCAATTCAAAGAAGGGCAGCACGTTTTGTATTATAGAGAAATATGGGAGAGAGTGTCACTAACATGATACAGGATTTGTAGTGGACATCGTTATAACAAAGGCGTTTCTCGTTGCGGAGGGAACTTCCCACGCTATTTCAATCATCAACTCCCTCCTCCGAATGCAACAATATTTTGGTGATGCCGACCTGCTTAGGGAGGAATGATCATCATAAGAAAATAAGGGAAATCAGAGCTCGCACGGAAAGATATAGGTATTGGTTTTTCCGTGCGCTGTTCGAGACTGGAATAATAGATAATTATTGTGAAGTTGGTTCGTTGAATCAACTGCCAGGCACTTAAGTGTGATTTGCAGAGTAGCAATTCGATGTAGATTCGAAATACTAATTTTAGTTTTAGAGAAAGCCGCCTCGAATTGAAAACTAGGAAAAACTACGTTAGCTGTCGACGTACATAATCTAGAGATATAATAGAAGTATAGATGATGCTGTCCACTATTAGGAAACGAAGTTGATAGTCGTAAGTGTGCACTAATCAGCAAGAACTAAACTACTGTTGTACTGTGAGCCAGCAGAAAAAGGAATGCCAACAAAAGGAAACGCAAAAAAATTAGGAAGAAAGGACATTATAGTACATCAGAATATGTTTCTAAAAAGACTTTATTACAGAAATGGCCTCATTTAACAACTGCTGCAAGTAGCATCCAATATGAACATTATGGCAGGTATCACGATGTTGGTATATGTGCCCAATTAATGTATGTACTTTTTCTTTAAATGCGAACCAAAAGTTGTTTTATTACTACCTTCGCCACAATGTTCTTTAAAGCGGACATCAAAAGAATTGCCCCTTTGGCCAACATAAAATATTGAACAGTTGCTACATTTTATACCTCGTACTATACTCATTTTACTGTGAGTGTTTTTTGTGAACTGCCCTTTCTTCATGACGTACTATACGTCAAACTCGATTGTCAGGACGGCAGATTTCAATTCTTTTATTCTTAGTAAAAGGACAATCAATCTTATTCGCTTTTCCTCTGTAAATCAGCTCAACGAATGTCATTTTTCGACTTGAAGGTATACGGTTTATCAAGACTGTTCAAATTTTTTGTGTGACAGTAAAATAAATAACAGCGAAAATACACTTTTTAGAGAAAAGGGCAAAGAAATCTAGGTTAGTGTCTCTACCCCAACTTGGCACTATTAAACTAAACTAAACTAAACTACACTCCGTCCGAATAGGCCCTGAAGGCCCAGTGGTACCGAGCGGCCGCCGTGTCATCTTCAGACCACAGGCATCACTCTATGCGGATATGGAGAGTAGAGATGTAGAGATGGGTAGTTCGCGAACAAACGGGTGCAAAGGAACGGTTCACCAAGATGACCGAAAGGATCGAGGAACGAATTCCAAGGAACGATCGGTTCATAGTTCACTTCCGTCCCGGCGGTCTACTTATAGTTCCCGGGAACGAGGAACGATCGGTTAATAGTTCACTTCGGTGGCGGCGGTCTACTTATAGTTCCCGGGAACGAGGAACGATCGGTTCGTAGTTCACTAGTTCACTTCGGTCGCGGCCGTCAATTCGGCAGTTCTCGTTCCAGCCTCGGTCGCGTGCTCGTCTCAGTTTCGGTCTGCCTCGGCCGCACTCGTCGTTCTTCGCATGACCACCTGTCTCAGTTCCACTGCCGACTGCTCCTAGTTAGTTCAGTATCCGGTTGTTCATTTCGTTCACTGCGCTCGCCTATTTTACATGTGTTCCAAACTGTTCTTGCACTTGGTTCTGGCTATTCAGCGCCCACGACCGATAATCAAAAAGTATTTTATAGTTACGTAAATTACATAAAAATCACGTTGTATGTAATAGGTACGTCTTTTCAGGTAACAAAAGGGCATATCAGCTCACTTCATTATATCGATGAACAGCAGAAGACATACTTATAACAAGGCAAGTTTTTTTGTTATTCATATATTTTTTGGTTTCATCGACTTTATTTAGCAACTAACTTTCAATAATTTGCTTAATTTTTAGTGTAATAAAGTTCATATAAAACGATTTTCGTGTATCTTTCATATACAAAACATTATATTTAGGAAGGCTCTAATTATTTTTAAGTTTGGTTGTTTCCAATTTGCATTACCTGCTGGTTTGGTTTCTATGGAAAAAAAGTGGGTTATGGGTCATTTTGGCTCAGTAGCAAAAGCGGTGCCTCTCCATTTGAAAAGACGTAGATTGCCATAGAATCGTATTTACTTATTATCGCAAAAACATTTGTTCAGAAGGAGCTTTCAAACCAAAAACTTCATATCTGCGAACTTAATTATTATTATTATTGCTGCATTAGCTTTAATAATGCAAGATAAAAACCTAATTTTTACTAAGCGTGTGACGCAGGTATGATGAGAAAACCACATTTTATTTTATGCTTCCATAAAGTCTACTCCGCCTACGAACTCAGAGACAACGTGAAGTATATATAGGGTGTAAACGATTGCCGACCGCGGCGGCCACGCGGTTCTAGGCGCTGCAGTCGGGAACGCGCGACTGCTACGGTCGCAGGTTCGAATCCTGCCTCGGGCATGGATGTGTGTGATGTCCTTAGGTTAGTTAGGTTTAAGTAGTTCTAAGTTCTTGGGGACTGATGACCTCAGATGTTCAGTCCCATAGTGCCCAGAGCCATTTGAACTATTTTGTAAACGATTATTGTTTACAACGTAGCATAGCTATGTAGTTGAAGTCGAAACGAAGACTTTTATACAATACACTTGTGGTCTATTAAGTTGGGAAACAGCCACCAACAGGTTTACAAGACTACATGTGCTATAGGCCATGCGCGTCGCGTGAGATTTTCATGTTCTCTTCTCCAGCTCTCTACTCATCATCATCGACAGTTTCGCCATTGTTGCTTGCATTAGCTTGTTATTTCTTCACTGCCTAATTATTACATGTTTGTCTGTTTGTTGTATCTGCTCATAACGGCCAACACATCGTCCGTAATTGGCGAGCAGTCTGTACTCGGGACCGGTTTTCCGTGCGCCACCCTATATTATTTCCCTGCGATCAGCCACACAACGCTACAGTTGGCTAAACGAGAGGTTCAGCAGAATCACAGAAATTACTTCTAAAAGTGTGTAAGAATTCTGTAATGAAAAAAACTCTATACTCCAGGGGGGGGGGGGGGGCGGGGAGGCAAGTGCCCCCCTCTTGGTGCCCCCATCCTTCAGTCACCTACACTACTAGTTTTCAGTTTTTCATAAGAATCATATACCAAGCACAAATGAACGGTGAACGAGTAAAAGTGAACGGTTCCCAAAAAAGAACGATCAGCAGTGAACTAGTTCCCAAGGATGAACGAGTTTGCCCATCTCTAATGGAGAGGCACGTGGTCAACACTCCGCTCTCCCGGCATGTTGTCAGTTTTCGTGACCGGAGCCGCTACTTCTCAGTCAAGTAGCTCCTCAGTTTGCCTCACAAGGGCTGAGTGCACCCCGCTTGCCAACAGCGCTGGACAGACCAGATGGTCACCCATCCGAGTGCTAGCCCAGCCCGACAGCGCTTAATTTCGGAGATCTGATGGGAATCGGTGTTACCACTGCGGCAAGGCCGTTGGCCTTCTTGGCACAACATCTGACAAAATTGTGCCAGTATTTGGGCGTACCAAGATAGGAATTAGAATTCGAAACGAAAATAATCTTTTTGGCATTGTAATTCATAACAACGAGAAAACTGAGTCACAGGACAAATCAAGAGTGTATACAGCTAATTGCTAGACACGCAATAAGGCTAACAGGACGCGCGTTCAATATTAGACTGAAAGAACATCGTAGAAAAAGAGAGCGTAAAAAAAGTTCCTTATTTTAAGATGTGGGGGTGTGGACCAAAACAAGACAAAAATGTCCGGTAAGCAACTGCTCTAAAATGCATACCTTAAGAGCTATGAGTAGTTCTTTATCTTCGCTTCTGTGAAACACGTCTCTTCCATTGCAAGCCCTTTGCTATTACGAACAGACTAAAGAATACAGCTAACAAATGACGACACATTCCTCAGTTATTGTCTATCTGTACAGCGGTCAGTAAACATCTATTAGTACAGATTCACAGTTCTCGCTGCGTGACGCGCATAGATTACTTCTAATGGAACTAAGTTTGTGCCTCGATAAGTTCGTAAGATGTTTCACATAGTGTTTTATCTATGTACTTACCAGTACAATGGAAGCCTGTAATTCCATAGCTGAAACAGTAAATATACTCTTCCGTTATAAAATGAAAGCAACTCTCGAGCCCGTGCCCCTATGCTGGAAAGTATCCAGAACGCAGGGTACCATCTGCACAATTACTGAGCCGTACTTTTTAGCGATTAGTATACTGCTTCCGTAGCTCAGTAGATCGTGCCAGACCTGACATCAGTTGTACTCCTGTTGTGGAGGAGCGAGTATTGCAACAAATGGAAGAAGATCCTAGAGCTAGTGCACGTAGAATTTCAGCATCTACCGGGGTTAGTCATCCTGTAGTCTGGGCGATCCTGGATGCACAGTTGCTGTGCCTATATCGTGTACAGCATGTTCAAACCGTATGGTCACGCGATCGCGCTGCCGGAACGCGGCTATGCCTGTTGCGAAGATGTAATGACTGTCAACTTTTCACGAGGTAGATGCTGCTCACAAATTACATTAGTATAAAGCAAGAAGGGATTGTCAATGTTAAACAAGTGAGGCATCTCCAGCCCGTCCGGTTGGCCGTGCGGTCTAACGCACGGCTTTCCGGGTGGGAAGGAGCGCCTGGTCCCCGGCAAGAATCCGCCCGGCGGACTTGTGTCGAGGTCCGATGAACCGGCCAGTCTGTGGATGGTTTTTAGGCGGTTTTCCATCTGCCTCGGCGAATTCTGGCTGGGTCCCCTTATTCCGCCTTATTTACACTATGTCGGCGATTGCTGCGCAAACAAGTTCTCCACGTACGCGTACACCACCATTAGTCTACCACGCAAACATAGGGGTTACACTCGTCTGGTGTGACACGTTCCCTGGGGGGTCCACCGGGGGCCGAACAGCACAATAACCCTCGGTTCGGTGTGGGGCGTCGGAGGAGTGAAGTGGACTGCGGTAGTCGTCGTGGGGTTGTGGACCACTGCGGCTGAGGCGGGGACGGAGCCTCTCCGTCGTTTCTAGGTCCCCAGTTAACATACAATACCATACATACAAGGCATCTCCACCGTTTCGCAATTAATGTGTTGTAGGGATTATTGACGATAGGATAAGATGACCTTACATACTACCAAAAGTCTGACAGGTACAAGTTATCATGAGGTCCTTCTAAACGAGTTGCCTCTCCAGCTTGAGGAGGTGCCATTCCAACAGCAGCTGGAGATGTGGTTCACGCATGTTGAAGCACCCGTCCATTTTCTCCAAAATGCTTGACAACAGGTCACATTGGATTAGCTGGAGATGTCCAGCACTTTGGCCAGCTTCTTCCTCCTATCTCAAGCTCTTGGATTTTTCGTTTTGGGAACACTTGAGATCTTTGTTATGAAAGTCGTATTACTGATATACAAACACTACAGGAACATGTCATCACTGTCTGCCATGCATACGTGACGAGTCTCTAGATTTTCTGGATGTGCGTGATTCTCTAAGTCGTGGAATAGAAGCGTGCATTATTCTGAATGGATACTATATCGAGCACTTCCTTTATCAATTGCTCATCAGTGCAGCTTATAAGCTTACTGCAAGGGGCTGTCAAATGAAAAGCGAACACCCGCCACAACAGCACTGTGGAATGGTTACGCTCAAAAGACATCACCACACGCATTCAGACACTTATCCCACGGGAAGAGGAGACAGTCAATTCCTGTTTGACAGAAATCTATCGGTCGCTGACGGATCCCAGCTGCACCCACTCTCGCACTTCCTCGTCCGATTGAAACTGACATCCATGCATATCTTTCTTCAGGACGCCAAAGATGTGAAAATCACACGGAGAAAGATCCGTGCTGTACGGAGGATGTTGCATTCTTTCCCAACCAAATAGCTGAAGCGTAGCCTTCGTCCGATTGGCAGATTGGCGTTATCGTGCAGAGGGGTGAATCCGTCCGACAGGATTCCGACAGACCGAAGGCAAGTGGTAAAGCTAACAATGGAAATATCTCACATCCCCCCGCTAAAGAAATCCAAAGTAGGTCACACAAGGTACGGTAATGTCATGATAACCTTCTTCTTTGATTGCAGGGGCCCTCTGCTCGTCGAAATCCTCGAGAGTGGAACCACAGTCAATGCACGGCGGCATAAGGACACTTTACAGAAACTGTGATTCGTCATAAAGCTACAACACCCAGGCTGCGCTTCAGCAATTTGGGTTGGAAATACTGTAATGTCCTCTGTACAGCCTGGATCAGTCAATGTGGGATTTTCGTCTCTGGTGCCTTGAAGAAAGACATGGGTCGAAGTCGGTTGCAGCTGGAAATGTGGGTGTGGTTGTTGATCCGTCAGCGGCCGATCGCTGTCTTCGAAACGAGAATTGACTGTGTTATCTCCCGGTGGGATAAATGTCTTAATGCGTGTGGTCAATACTGTTGAACAGAACCATTCCGTGGTCGCGTTGTGGCGAGTGCTCGGTTTTCATTTGACTGTCCCTTATACATTAGATGCTCTGCTGTTTCACAGTGTAAGTAGGCTGTTTAGGTTTTTTTATTGGTAACGCCACCTCTGTATGAAAATCACTGGCTGTGCTGTGTGCAGTCTGTGGCTAGTTTGCATTGTTGTCTGCCATTGTAGTGTTGGGCAGCGGCAGCTGGATGTGAACAGCGCGTAGCGTTGCGCAGTTGGAGGTGAGCCGCCAGCAGTGGTGGATGTGGGGAGAGAGATGGCGGAGTTTTGTAATTTGTCATGAACTGCTATATATATTATGACTATTAAGGTAAATACATTGTTTGTGCTCTATTAAAATCTTTCATTTGCTAACTATGCCTATCAGTAGTTAGTGCCTTCCGTAGTTTGAATCTTTTATTTAGCTGGCAGTAGTGGCGCTCGCTGTATTGCAGTAGTTCCAGTAACGAAGATTTTTGTGAGGTAAGTGATTTGTGAAAGGTATAGGTTAATGTTAGTCAGGGTCATTCTTTCGAAGGGATTTTTTGAAACTCAGATTGCGTTGCGCTAAAAATATTGTGTGTCAGTTAAAGCACAGTCTTGTATAATTGTTCCAAAAAGGAGACGTTTCAACAGTAACAGGATAAGGTATTCACCTCTTCCAACTCGTTTCGTAATAGCAAAGGACTTGTAGGAGAGGAAATGTGTGTCACTACAGTGAAGATGAAGAAGTGTTCATACCTCTTTAGTTATGTATTTTAGAGCTCATGTTTACTGACTTCTTGTTTTGGTCCATACTAATTCCTCTCACAACGTGGAACATAATTTTTAACAGCCAGTTAAAGATTGGCATATAGAATAGTGACGTAAGAAAGATCTAGCTGAACGTAAATACCTCTGGGTTAAATGAGACTAGTCAACAAAAAGTAGAAGCATTGAGTCGTCGATAGGCACACGCAAAAAGAAATAAAAATTAGCTTACTTTCAAAGAAATTCTTCTTCCTGCTAGAGCAAAACACATACTGAGTCACCCACTCAAACCTACTCATGCATATGGTCCTCCATGGTGCTGGCTGAATGTACAGTGCAACTGCTGCATTTTGGCAGGTGAAATAGGTTGTAGTGGGAGTCGAATGGAGTTTGGCAGGTAGAGGAAGAGGAAGGCGGGATGAAGAGAGTTTGGGGATGGGTTCCAGCGGTTCAGAGGGAGGCAGCCAGTTAGTCAACTAGTAATGCGGAAGGGACAGGTGGCAGGTGCACAGGCTAGGCGGGACACACACGGTTGCTGAAGCCAGTGGGGAGCGGAGCAAGCTGAAGGTGATGTGGGACATGAACTGACAGAAGGTGACAGGGTGGAGGAAAGGGAAACCGTTGGGTGGCGTGCGTAGAGAGACTGGGTTACCGGAAAGTGAGGCCAGGACTACAATGCGAGCGAAGGATGTGTTGCAAGGACAACTCCCATCGGCATAGTTCACTGAAGCCAGTGATGAATGGAAGAATGTTGATGACTAGGACTGTGCGGCAGCCACTGAAACTGAGCATATTATGCTCAGATGTATAGTCTGCCTCTGGGTGGTCAGCTTTGTCCTTGGCTACAGTTTGTTGGTGGCCATGCATCCTGGCCGAGAGCCACCTGGTAGTCATACGTACACAAGTAACTGTGAAGTGTATGCCTCAGACTTGTTATATGTTACAGCTGCTTTCCCAGGTGATGCGGCCTCTGACTGTGTAGGATTAGTATCGGACTGGACTAGGAAGCGGTGGACGGGTGGATTGTGCTGGTCACTCACCTTGGTCTGCTGCAGGGATTCCTGTGCTAATCAACTGGGAGTGAGTGGAACAGGGATGGACTAGGATGTTGTGTAGGGTAGAAAAATAACTGATGGTAGTTGAAGCAGAGAGGATGTAGAACTAAGACTAGAAATAGCAAGAAAAGCATTCCCGAAAAAAGAAATTTGTTAATATCAAATGTAAATCAAATTTAAGTTAAGTCTAATATTACTCATTATGGAAGTGAGGTAACAACTGTTACTTTTCACTGTAATAACTGATAGTATTTAACTGTATTTCTGTCCCTCATACAGTTTAACAACGCGTTTTGAGGGACGAAGCTGTCGCATAGCACTGCGAACTGTTTTAAACCGCATGCTGTTAAAACAGCATTCCAAAAAGGTAATCTAGTGAGGTATAACCTGAAGCATTATATCTGTAAAAAGATTAAGTTCAAAAGTTAAGGAGTTTATAAAATGCAATACAGATCCTGTGATGCAAAGAATAATGGGCATACAGAAAGAACATTTTCCATCTGATACAAGGACAATAAAATGCATTCAGGTAAAGTAAGTACGACAAATCAGTTGTTGCGAATGACGTCTGCGAAACTGGCCAACCCCTTAAGGGAATAGAAGAAGACTTGGAAATGTTGCACAAGGAAAGGAAAGGGAGAAAACCGAACCTGCTGGAAGAATTGGAGAAACATAATAATATTCTGAACGCACAATTGGAAGACAAAGAAACGGGGTTTCTTAACGGCTTTGTAAGATTACTCTGGGGCAGTGAGGTATAATTTGTATTATCCCTTTGATAAAATCTAGAGGTTGACGATTGCAGGCTTGGAAAGTGAGGAAAAGTAGGCGACTACTAGAACAGAGTTTTGGTTGAGGCAATAGCTGCCTGCAGCTTCGCAGAAATACCGCGGGCATGTCGGTTCACAACAACCTCCGGACTTCTGCAAAAGCGTCAGGTCGACGCTCTTGGAGACCACAGCGGGTCACGGCCTGGTGTAATGTGTGGTGTGAGATGGGACGACTACTGACAGAAGTCGACGATGTTAGGGACCTACAGTTCTATCTGTTTTTATCTTATTTTATTTTATGAGGTCCGCAGTTGTGTTAGTACACTTTTTAATGACATCGCGAGTTAAGTTTTTACCATCTGATGACGTTAGCATTGTCTCTCGAAACACTTCGTTAAGCTGTACGTTGGACAGAAATACGGTTGAATGCTACCATTTACTATGGTGCTTAATTTAAGTGCTAGAGTGCATTTTTCGAGGTATTCGTCTGTAGTGTAACGTTGTAAGAAAGTGAAAAGTGGACGATAAACAGATAAGAAGAGAAGGGAATAGAAGCGTCTTAAAAATGGTGCTTCTGAAAAATAGCAAAGTCACGTGGGTAGATCGGATAACAAAATGGTGTTGAATCGAATTCTGGAGAAAAGTAATTTATGACACAACTTGACTCAAAGAAGGGATTGCTTAATTCGTCACAACCAGAGGGAACACTTTATATTAGGTTCGTGGCTAAGTACGTAGCGTTTTTGTTTGTATATTGGTATTTCGGTTGTTATGGGTTTATTTATCAAAAATGCTTCAAATGGCTCTGAGCACTATGGGACTCAACTGCTGTGGTCATCAGTCCCCTAGAACTTAGAACTACTTAAACCTAACTAACCTAAGGACATCACACACATCCATGCCCGAGGCAGGATTCGAACCTGCGACCGTAGCGGCCGCGCGGTTCCAGACTGTACCGCCCAGAACCGCTCGGCCACTTCGGCCGGCGTTTATTTATCGATTGCCATTTCTATTTGTAGTTCATTGTTGCTACTTGAGTTTATGTACTGTTTTTTTGTCTTGTGGTGATAATGAGTGGAGCTATGGGCTTTAGGAAATGGAGTGCCAAATGCAGAAATCGGAACACTGCCGCCATATGCTTCTGTTTGAGTTCAGTAGAGGGGTGACAGCAGGGGAGTAACCAGAAACAATTGCGCCCTGTATGGAGATAATTCAGAAGAATGTAGATTGCAAGAGTTACTGGGAAATGAAGAAGCTTGCAAAAGATATAGAGTCATGGAGAGCTGCATCAAGAGATGGAAAAGAGCCACCGTGGTAGAACAACCGAGTTAGAAAACTGCTGCGGAAGCAAAGGGAACTTCACAGCAAACATAAACATAGCCAAAGCCTTGCAGACAAACAAAAATTACGTGAAGCGAAATGTAGTGTGAGGAGGGCTATGCGAGAGGTGTTCAATGAATTCGAAAGTAAAGTTCTATGTACTGACTTGGCAGAAAATCCTAAGAAATTTTTGTCTTATGTCAAAGCGGTAGGTGGATCAAAACAAAATGTCCACACACTCTGTGACCAAAATGGACTGAAACAGAGGATGACAGACTAAAGACCGAAATACTAAATGTCTTTTTCCAAAGCTGTTTCACAGAGGATGACTGCACTGTAGGTCCTTCTCTAGATTGTCGCACAGATGACAAAATGGTAGATATCGAAATAGACGACAGAGGGATAGAGAAACAATTAAAATCGCTCAAAAGAGGAAAGGCCGCTGGACCTGCTGGGATACCAGTTCGATTTTACATCGAGTACGCGAAGGAACTTGCCCCCCATCTTGCAGCGGTGTACCGTAGGTCTCTAGAAGAGCGTAGCGTTCCAAAGGATTGGAAAAGGGCACAGGTCATTCCCGTTTTCAAGAAGGGACGTCGAACAGATGTGCAGAACTATAGACCTATATCTCTAACGTCGATCAGTTGTAGAATTTTGGAACACGTATTATGTTCGAGTATAATGACTTTTCTGGAGACTAGAAATCTACTCTGTAGGAATCAGCATGGGTTTCGAAAAAGACGGTCGTGTGAAACCCAGCTCGCGCTATTCGTCCACGAGACTCAGAGGGCCATAGACACGGGTTCACAGGTAGATGCCGCGTTTCTTAACTTCCGCAAGGCGTTCGATACAGTTCCCCACAGTCGTTTAATGAACAAAGTAAGAGCATATGGACTATCAGACCAATTGTGTGATTGGATTGAGGAGTTCCTAGATAACAGAACGCAGCATGTCATTCTCAATGGAGAGAAGTCTTCCGAGGTAAGAGCGATTTCAGATGTGCCGCGGGGGAGTGTCATAGGACCGCTGCTATTCACAATATACATAAATGACCTGGTGGATGACATCGGAAGTTCACTGAGGCTTTTTGGAGATGATGCTGTGGTGTATCGAGAGGTTGTAACAATGGACAATTGTACTGAAATGCAGGAGGATCTGCAGCGAATTGACGCATGGTGCAGGGAATAGCAATTGAATCTCAATGTAGAAAAGTGTAATGTGCTGCGAATACATAGATAGATCCCTTATCATTTAGCTACAAAATAGCAGGTCAGCAACTGGAAGCAGTTAATTCCATAAATGATCTGGGAGTAGGCATTAGGAGTGATTTAAAATGGAATGATCATATAAAGTTGATCGTCGGTAAAGCAGATGCCAGACTGAGATTCATTGGAAGAATCCTAAGGAAATGCAATCCGAAAACAAAGGAAGTAGGTTACATTACGGTTGTTCGCCCACTGCTTGAATACTGCTCAGCAGTGTGGGATCCGTACCAGATGGGGTTGATACAAGAGATAGAGAAGATCCAGCGGAGAGCAGCGCGCTTCGTTACAGGATCATTTAGTAATCGCGAAAGCGTTACGGAGATGATAGATAAACTCCAGTGGAAGACTCTGCAGGAGAGACGCTCAGTAGTTCGGTACGGGCTTTTGTTAAAGTTTCGAGAACACACCTTCACCGAAGAGTAAAGCAGTATATTGCTCCCTCCCACGTATATCTCGCGAAGAGACCATGAGGATAAAATCAGAGAGATTAGAGCCCACACAGAAGCATACCGACAATCCTTCTTTCCACGTACAATACGAGACTGGAATAGAAGGGAGAACCGATAGAGGTACTCAGGGTACCCTCCGCCACACACCGTCAGGTGGCTAGCGGAGTATGGATGTAGATGTAGATGTAGATCAAACCGGTCTCTGGACTGAAGAACACAACAACAATAATGGAGATAATGTCATTGGACGGAGCACAGCAAGAAAACCATTTTCTCGTATTAGGGAGGATAGTTTTGACAATGGTGACCCTCCACTTTCAGGAAGAGCTTCGGGAATTGACGAAGATCGTTAGATCGTTTAAACGCATTAATCCACAGTAATACACGTCAGTGTACTCGAGAACTGACCATCGTGCGACATTTCCATGCCATGGAGAAGTTTCAAAAATAGGCTGTATGTGTGCTGCATGTTCCAAGCCAAAATTACAATTATTAGCGGGTGGCCATATGTGCATCTCTGCTTGCTCGGCATTAATTAGCTCGTTAACAACACCGACAATTCCTGTGCCGTATCCTTACTGGTGATGAGAAATGGTGTCTTTATGCTAAAGTAAAGAAAACAAAGGAATGGTTGAGCCTTAACAAAGCAGTAACTCACCGTACAAAGACGTGGTTCCACAAGAGAAAACGTTACGCATTTATTGGAACAACGACGATACGGTGTATTACAAATTTCTACCCGAAGTACAACCATCACTGCTGACGTGTAGTTTCAACAACTAAGACGTGTTGCAGACGCAATCCTAGAACAACGACCAGAATGACTGCCTGAAGTGTTATCACTCCGTGGTAATGCCCTCCCGCATTCTTCTAGATTGACCAAAAACACTATACAGGAATTATGTTGGAAGTCATTCCACACCCATCTTTTTCACCTGATCTTGCGCCCTCAGGTTTTCACCTTTTCCGCTCTCTATCGAACGAGCATCAAAGAACTTACTTTCCTGATGAAAATGCACTCCTAGCATGGCTCGATGAGTTCTTTGCCTCAAAAATAGGTGGTTTCTTCAGTCACAGAATCGAAAAGTTACCCCAACGTTGTTAAACTGTTGTTAATAGTGAAAAAGTATATATTATCGATGACTAAAGTCTCCGATATGTGTATCCGGTGTGTTTATTAAACGTACGGAAAAGCGCTACCAGCTTATGCACCAATCGTGTAGTATTGAAGGGATGTGTGGTGGGCAAAAATTGTAGAGGTAGGCGAAAGGCTTAGATGTAGGTCGCTGTACGTACGCTCCTATCAGGAAGCTGACACAGGACATGTTAATGCTGAGAACTGTATCAAACCAACCTTCATACTGAAGACCAAATCAACAACTACAGTCGAAAAATAGCTGCCACTGCCACTACTTGCTGTAGAACCTAAATTGGAATTGCTATAGGAAAGTTTTTTATAGATAAATATGTAGATAAATATGTCAAGCACAATCGGTCTTGTGAGGTAACCGTTGCTGCTTCTCAATACGAGAACAAATAAAACATCTCTCAGGTACGACAGGGTTCGTTTTGACATCTCTGGGCTCAACAGTAAGTTTTATTGCAGTGGTTTGATTTTGAGCGCGAACCGTGGCTGTTATTAAATCCGGGTTTTTGCAAAGGGCCGTGAATTTGTTGCAGCGCCAACGCGACAGGGCGTTTTGCGTCGGCAGCCAAGCAGAACTTAAAAGACCTCGCGTTTATTTGTTTCCTACAAAATGCAACCGCAGGCGCTTTAATCATTCGGTCAATACGCGCTGTCTGTCGTGGGCTGTTGCTTTGATAGAAACCCGCTGCCACTGAAAAAGACTAATAAAGTGTCCTGGAAGGTCGGATGCGTGGATTCTAGGACAGCACACAAACAATAAAAGTAGCACGGTATGAAGAATGGTAAAGTATATTACTCAATTTTGGTACCGCCATTGTAGAATGCAGGTTTAGACTATCTGTTCTGCGTTGACTACACTCCCATGAAAACAAACCAAATAACGTTCTCTGAACTAAAGTCGGAAGGAAAATAATCTTCTTTCGTGATGTACTATTCGAAGAACTGTTCCAGACTACGCTGTACAGTGAAACGCCCTGCTAAACCCGCAGGCAGGACAGATAGTTTAAATTGTAGAAAGGGACGAAAATAAGGGGCTGTTAGTTACACTCGATCACACAACTTTATTATTTGATCAAACATTACAAGAGCCAAAACAATTTTTTTTTAAACGCACAGTTTTAATCTTTGGGACTTAATTACTGGCTGAAAGCCACTTTAATTTAAAAACGGCTGAGGGCCAATAACTTAAAACACCGTATAATCAGAAATTTAAAAGGTAACTCTTATCTTACAACGGTTCTTTAATTAGGCTAAAGGCTCAAAGAATCTTAGATTTTCAAAGGAAACAATTTGAATTTAAAATCGGTTAAAGGCCAACACTTAAGGCTAAACAACATTAAATTAAAAAAATGCCTTACGTAAAACAGTTTTAACTCAACCAAAACAGAATTTTAAAAGGCAAAGCCTTATATTAAGTTCTTTAGTTAGACTGAGCTACCGAAGCACGACTCACGCCCGCTACTCACAGCTTTACTTCTGCCAGTATCTCGTCTCCTACCTTCCAAACTTTACAGAAGCTCTCCTGGTAGAGCACTTGCCCGCGAAAGGCAATGGTCCCGAGTTCGAGTCTCGGTCGGGCACACAGTTTTAATCTGCCGGGAAGTTTCATATCAGCGCACACTCCGCTGCAGAGTGAAAATCTCATTCTGGAAACATCCCCCAGGCTTTGGCTAAGCCATGTCTCCGCTATATCCTTTCTTTCAGGAGTGCTAGTTCTGCAAGGTTCGCAAGAGAGCTTCTGTAAAGTTTGGAAGGTAGGAGACGAGATACTGGCAGAAGTAAAGCTTTGAGTACCGGGCGTGAGTCGTGCTTCGGTAGCTCAGTTGTTAGAGCACTTGCCCGCGAAAGGCAAAGGTCCCGAGTTCGAGTGTCGGTTGGGCACACAGTTTTAATCTTCCAGGAAGTTTCGTATCAGCGCACACTCCGCTGCAGAGTGAAAATCTCATTCAATAAATGGCGTGAACACGAGCCGTGTACCGCTCACACAGTTAAATATCTAGGCAGCCTATCTCTTGTCTAAACAAGATAATTATATTCACTGTTCTGTTTCTGTTGTAGATTAACACTGTCTATCTGTCGGCCTCTGTTTGTATCTCAATGGACGACCTGAAGACACCGTGAACGTTCTGCGGGAACTCCTTAGCAAGATTCGGACTGCCTCCCAACTTCCAGCTAACGACCGCTGCTCGTGCACGCTTACTTAAGCCACTTTCTGGTGACGCTGGCGCTCCAGGGGGTTTAATTCTCGCGGACAGTGGTTTGCACGCAGCGATATTCCTGTTACGGACGTACGTCCACGGTACGTCTGGAACCACCTGTAGCTAACTCTTCTTATGTAGTATCTCAGTACACCAAACTCTCTGTGGATGAGAGTCTGTTGGAGCACACACAATGAGTCAGAATTTCTGTGTGGATTAATCAAAACCAGCTTACTCTAATTACGTCCGCAGCTTGTGGTCTTGCAGTAGCGTTCTCGCTTTCAGCGCATGGGAACCCGGGTTCGATTCCTGGTGGGGTCAGGGATTTTTTCCTGCCTCGAGATGACTGGGTGTTGTGCCGTCTTCATCATCATCATCATCATCCACCCCATAACGGTCAGAGGAAGGCAATGGCAAACCACCCCCACTAGGAACTTGCCTAGTACAGCGGTGCGGGGCTCCCGCGTTGTCCCCTACGCTCCTCGATGTATGCGGCCTCATCATCACTCTAAATGCAGAATCATATAGCTAATGCAGAAACATAGGAAAAACAACGGTGCAGTGATTGGATACAGTATGTGTGCTGCTTGATACAGTCATGTCGATTAAACGTCTAGGCGTAAAGTTGCAAAGCAATGTGAAATGAAAGCAGCACTTATGTCGGTTCTAGAGACGGCGGATGGTGGACTTCCGTCTACTGGGAGTATTATAGCGAAGTAAAGCTTATCTGTAAAGGAGACCGCGTACAGAATACTAGTGAGACTCATTCTCGAGTACTGCTCGAGTGTCTGGGAGTCCGACAAGGTGTGATTAAAGGAAATTCAGAGACGTGCTGCTAGATTTTTTACAGGTGGGTTCGATAATGACGCATGTATTACGGAAATAAGTATTACAACAATGCTCCGTGAACTCAAATGGGATTCCCTGGGGAGAAGATAGCGTTCTTTTCGCTAAACGCTATTGAGACTGCCTGCAGAACGACTCTCCTGTACCCAGTGTACATCTCTCTTAAGAACTGAGAAAAGAAGAAGGTAAATTAGGGTTCGTACGGACGTATATAGACAGTCACTTGTTGGTTTTTTTTTTTCTTTTTTTGCTAGTAGAATGGGAAAAGGGATGACTAGCGTTGGTACAACCTACTTTCCACCATGCGCCGCATCTTTCAGTGATGATATGTATGTAGGTGTAGATGTAGAGTGTGCAGAGAATGTGCTTTTATTTCAACCAAAGTGCTAATATACTCTACTGTGTTGAGGAACAGCAAGGGAGAAAAGAAAAGGAAACTTCTGCATTTGCTAATAGGTAAAGATGTTGTTACTGTTGTGGTATTCAGTCCAGAGACTGATTTGATGCATCTCTCCATGCTACTCTATTCTGTGCAAGCCTCTTCATCTGCAAATAACTACTGCAACCTACATCCTTCTGAATCTGCTTAGTGTATTCATCTCTTGGTCTCCCTCTACGATTTTTATCCTCCACGCTTCCATCCAATACTAAATTGGTGATCTCTTGATGCCTCAGAACGTGTCCTGCCAGTTGGTCCCTTCTTCTAGTCAAGTTGGGCCACAAATTCCTCTTCATCCCAATTCTGTTCAGTACCTCCTCATTAGTTATATGATTCACCCATCTAATTTTCAGCATTCTTCCGTAGCACCATATTTCGAAAACTTCTATTCTCGTCTTGTCTACACTGTTTATCGTTCATGTTTCACTTCCATACATGGCTGCACTCCATACAAATACATCTATAAAACACTTCCTGACACTTAAATCTATACCCCATGTTAACAAATTTTTCTTCTTCAGAAACACTTTCCTTGCCATAGCCAATGCACATTTTATATCCTCTCTACTTCGACCATCATCAGTTATTTTGCTCCCCAAATAGAAAAACTTATTTAGTACTTTAATTATCTCATTTCCTAATCTAATTCCCTCAGCATCATATGATTTAACTCGACTACATTCTATTATCCTAATTTACTTTTTTTGATGTTCATCTTCTATCCTCCTTTCAAGACAGTGTCCATTCCGTTCAACTGCTCTTTCAGGTCCTTTGCTGTCTCCGACAGAATTACACTGTCGTCGACAAACCTCAGAGTTTTTATTTCTTCTTCCCCATGGATTTTAACCCCTACTCCAAATTTTTCTTTTGTTTCTGTAGTGTTGGCAGAAGAGCCAACACTGTTTTTCTAGAGGAGGCCGAAATGCACGCGTTTAATTACACGCTGACTGACGCGAGGTCTGGAACAGGACAATATCTTGAGAATTGCAAATAAAGTAAGTAGTTGATATAATACTTAACTTTAATCCACAATTGTAGAACATCGCTCTTGATGATACATGCTATAACCACAATATATATAGAGAAGGATTATGGCGCCTTGCTAGGTCGTAGCAAATGTAGCTGAAGGCTATGCTAACTGTCGTCTCTGCAAATGAGAGCGTAATTTGTAAGTGAATCATCACTTGCAAAGTCGGCTGTACAACTGGGGCGAGTGCTAGGATGTCTCTCTAGACCTGCCGTGCGGCGGCGCTCGGTCTGCTATTACTGACAGTGGCGACACGCGGGTCCGCCGTATACTAACGGACCGCGGCCGATTTAAAGGCTACCACCTAGCAAGTGTGGTGTCTGCCGGTGACACCACAGTTTCCTTTACTGCATGCTCAATATAAAGATTGAATAACATCGGGGATAGGCTACAACCCCGTATTACTCCCTTCTCAACCACTGCTTCCTCTTCATCCCCCTCGACTCTTACAACTGCCATCTGGTTTCTGTGCAAATTGTAAATAGCCTTTCGTTCCGTGTATTTTACACCTACTACTTTAAAAATTTGAAAGAGAGTATTCCAGTCAACACTGTCAAAAGCTTTTTCTAACTCTACAAATGCTAGAAATGGCTATTCTAACCCCATCTTCTAAGATAAGTCGTAGGGTCAGTATCGCCTCACATGTTCCAACATTTCTACGGAATGCAAACCGATCTTCCGCGAGGTTGACTTCTACCAGGTTTTCCATTCGTTTGTAAAAAATTCGTGTTAGTATTTTGCAGCCATGACTTATTAAACTGATTGTTCGGTAACATGTGAAGCTAACTCTTCAATTTTTTTTATTAAACACTGACCCACAGAGTCTTCCCTAACAAAGACAACTCAAACTTAATCTATTAATTTATTACCCACAATATACAAGTCCAAAGCATTCTGACTGCTATACATTGACAACATGACTTACAATAATTAACACAAAAGAATGGCCTTGAATTGCAAGAAATACTAACAATAATACAAATCAAAAAATATAAAATTAAAGAAATATGAAACTACCCCCAACTCTGTTAACTGCCCAAACTCGTTTCACTCTCGAATACCAGTGGAGACCCCATTCTTTTTCACAAGTCACTTACTTCACAGAAAATCATCATAACGCGAGCTACAGCAATTACAGCAAGTAGCAACGACAGCCAGCTAAATAAAATGATTCTAGCTATTATGGACTGTAACTACTAGGAGGCATATAGTCAGCGAAAGAAAGATTTTAATGTAGAGCAAACAACGTATTCGGAAAATTTTACATTATTCATGTGACATCCAGTTCCAAAAATTATATAGTTGTCAATAATTCCAGTACCAAAACATTGCGAACCATACATCAGTCCTCATACATTTCCTTGCGTATTTTCTTGTAAATACATAATTTCATCTCACTTTAGACAATTCATGTCCTACAGACACAGAGCCTCCACTAAGAACATCATGTCCATACACTTACCTACCCATTCCCTAACTGCTAGTCCGTCCAACCACAGAATCTCTTGCTGAGGGCGCAAGGCGCTGTCAGCGATATTAACACAGTCTATAGCGCTGCCTACATACAAACAGGTTACTTACACATGAAAGGAACAATAAAGAAGAGGCGACTCTGCTGCTGATTTACGCAAGGCGCAGGAAAATAAACAAAAATATGGTTATTAACCGAGAGGACGAGGGTGCGTTGATATAGTTTTGTAACAACGTATTAATCGACGACGAAGAGAGGTTCAAGCTATATTTCAGATTTTCTCGTCGTCAGCTTTTGATGTGGAAGAGGACTGCAGATTGGAAGCCTGCGACCGAGTCAACGCACCAGTAAAATCTGCCGGAAAACTGGTTGTTACTCTGAGGTATGTAGAATAAGACTAATTACGTACACTGTGCCTATGCAGTTTACTTACAATGTTGTATTATTACGTATTATAATTACGCTGTATTGAGAAATATAGCCGAAAATATTACGAGGAAAAATGATAAATGATGGTAAAAATATCAGGGAATAATCAATAAAAAATTGTAGGAAAATGTATGGTGTGTCATCACTATACACTTACATGTGTTACCATTATTTCATTGAATTGGCTTATTTGTCTTCCTGACAACTTTTCTGTTTGTCTAAATCAACTCTTTCTTCACTGTATTTCTGAAGTGTCGGTTCTTAATGTACCAGTGCCACCCACAATTATGTTCAGAGGGCGCTGCAGTTAAAAGTTCTATTTCCTCGGGTCTGAGACGCAATTGTAACTTTTTAGCACACTTTGTAACCATTTTGCCCGACCTGCTGCACCTGTTGCCAGAGTAGAAAGCAGCTTACGACGCGTTTTACGAGTCCAGAACCAGTCGGCTTGTAGAGTCTGACGTAAAGCACTGGCGCTGTGCGCTTTGCTGGGAAACACCGTCGAGGAGAGGACGCACTACGCGATAAGAGTTGATCCCGCCAGAGAGCGGCAGAAGCAAGCGATTTTCACGGATATGCGGCTTCACGCGGAACTGGCGTTCCCTTCTAGAAGCCGCAAACGGTAGTGTTGGGCCGCCACTGCGGTATGAGTGAGGACCCAGAGAAATGCGTGGTGCGTTTGATTAACTATGCCATCAGTCTATACGAAATTTTCTTTATGATATATTCTTTCACATATTTAATTATTTGAATTTCCTTATTTCACTGTCAGCAGATCTGATGAATTAGCATTCGTGATTGCTCCCTATCTCATTATATAGTTGACAAAACTTAGAGAAGCGATTGCTACAGGGCAAAAGCTTGCTTAGTCTTACAAAAGCTTTTAGTACTGCAATTTTCAGTGTTGAAATGTAGTTTACATTACCTTTTGTGCAGTAGGCTTTTAATTACAATTTAAAATTTCTGACAGTTGAGCTTCAGTGTTTGCTATATTAAGACCGATTATTTTAACCTTTCTGCAAGTTGTAGATATTGAAACAATCACTGTAGTAGTATCACAAAACTCAGTTCCATCTCTAAACTGCCGTTAACATTAGGGCAGCCAAGATAGACATAAACGGAACACCCACCATGATCGCGCAAGTTTAATTGCCTACCAACGCCACATATGATGAACAGACTGAAAGAATGAAATATGATATGATATAAATCATTCATATAGTTAAGGGAGACAAAAATTTAAAATGTGACAATAGACTGCTATTCGGTAGGAGGATGAGGAGGAGAAGAGAAAGTAGTAGGAGAACAAGGGCTCTGGGGAAGGAATGAAAGAAAAAGTCACCCAGTAGAATTTTGAACAAAGAACATTTTAACTATCACAAATTCTTTGTTCGAAAATCATGAAAGAAGGCTGCGTACTTAGAATGGACTTGGAGACACTGGAAGGTTTCAGATTAATTACATAATTGTAAGATAGTTTTCGAAACCAGATTTTAAATAATAAGACATTTCCAGGTGCAGATGCAGACTGAAGATAATTTGTTGTTTAAGAACTGCAAATTATAATTACAGAGATACAAAAAAGTAGGAAATTGGCGAGATGGTAACTGGATAAGTTAAACCTCAGTAGTTGTCGATTATCTAAAAGGGATCATAAGATAATGATTAATTGATCAGAGTGAATACACTACAAGATATGTACATTCGAGGAAAGTAGCGCAGATGGTAGAGGATGGAAATGGGAAAAAGGTACAGTAGCAGTATTTGAATAACACAGGAGATACTGAATTTAGTTGACAACAGAGGAAAATATAAAAATGCAGTAAATGAAGTAGCAAAAAAAAAAAAGCACTGACAGAATGCGCAAAATCGTAAGGCAATAGCGGCTAGGGAGACAATTCAGGCTGTTGAAGCGTACATAGATAAGGTAGAAGCTACATATAGGAAAATAAAATGAAAAAATTATGTGGACCACAGAAATGCAACTACAAGGGACAAAGAATGAAATGATCGTGTGGCACTGATGGCCGGGAGGCCCTATCCGGGGAAGTTCGCCCATCGGGTTGTAAGCCTCATTTCAGGTGACGCCACATTGAGTGACTTGCGTGTCGGTGATGATGATGAGCACAACACAACACCAATCCGGTAGCGGAAAAATCTCCGAACCGGCCACGAATCAAACCCGGAGCTGCTCCATGGTAGACAAACACGTTACCATTCAGCTAAGAAGGCAGACGCAAACATCAAGAGCTCAGGCAAGCCAGAATTTAGTAAAGAAGCGAAGGTGGAAAGGTGAAAGGAATACGTAAAGGGGAGGGGGAGGGGAGCTATACAAATGAACTTGAATATGATGTTAGGTTGCTGCGAAATCCTGACACATGCAGCATTACTGATCGTACCGCTTATCTTAAAAGGTAAACTGAAGAAAGGCAAACCTATGTTTACAGCATTCGTACATTCATGGAAAGCTTTTGTCAATCTTGCCTGGAATACATTTTTTAAAGCTGTGTGATATAGGGGGGGGGGGGGGGGGAAGGGGAGGGTAAAACATAAGGACGCGGGATTACCTACAGCTTGTACAGAAACCAGGCTGCAGTTGTAAGGGTTCAAGGGCTTGAAAGGGAAAAATAAAATGCAGACTGGTAACAGTAAGTAAAGCGTTTCTGAAGAGAAAAAAATGTGTTGACATCGGATATAAATTTAAATATTGAGAAGCATTATATGAATGTTCGAACAGTCCACGGTGTACTACCGGTCCGTAGTGTCCAACGGGCACAATATTTCGGCGATCAGTCATGTCGCCATCGTCAGGTGCGCTGACGAACTGAGCTCCTGAGGGCGGGCGGCCGTCTTAAATCCCCTCCCCTCGCGAGGCGTTCTCTCCACGGTCAGCGCCCGCGCGACAGCGGTCAGTGAGACGCTGGCGTCGGCGTCTGTGGTGGCGTCGGTGTAATTGCCTCGTACGCCCTAGTCGCCCGTTAGTTTCCTTTTCCGAGCGTCTCAGAGCAAAGGAAACGAACGGGCGACTAGGGTGGACGAGGCAATTACACCGACGCCACCACAGAGGCCGACGCCAACGTCTCACCAACCGCTAACGTGCTGGCGCGGACCGTGGAGAGAACGCCTCGCGAGGGGAGGAGATTTAAGACGGCCGCCCGCCCTCAGGAGCTCAGTTCGCCAGCGCACCTGACGATAGCGACATGACTGATGGCCGAAATATTGTGCCCGTTGGACACTATCGACCGGCAGTACACCCGTGGAGTACACCCCGGCAAGAAATGCACCGGGAGAAACTGAAGAATCACATTATATGAATGCAGTTGCGTGAAGTGTGGCCTTGTTTGTAAGTGTAACGTGGACAATTAACAGTTCTGCCAAGAAACCAATGGAAGTTTTCGAAATGTAGTGCCACAGAAGAATGCTGAAGAGCATATAGAGAGCGTATAACTAATGAAGAGGTACTGATTCAAACTGAGGAAAAAAAGGAAATTATGGCACAACTTGTCTAAAAGAAGGGATTGGTTGATATGAATTGTTATGGGGCATGAAGTAAACCTCAGTTTGGTAATGGAGGCAAAACTGTAGAGGAAGACCGAGGCTTGACAATAGTGAGGATGTTGAGATGGATGTAGGACGCAGTCGTTACATAGATATGAGGTGGCTTGCACAGGAAACAGTAGTGTGGAGGGATGTATCAATATAGTCTTCGGGCTGTGGATCACAATAAGCAGTGAGTTGAGTTGTATATAAGTTTAACGCAACCCTGCAACAAACAGCAATACTTTTGATTAGTTAGGTAAGTTGCGTACTTATTACTAAAATACTTGTTTAATGCAGCCTTTATCACGCTCCAGTTGTGTTTGTGTGTACATCTCTATTACTCGCTGTAAACAGCCTTATTTTAGGAAAAAGTAGTAACTTGCGATATAGTTTACTTACAGCGATTGTAACAAATGATACTATTGAATTACCATGTCTACCACTCTACAGCTAGTGACATGTTGCGTATGGCACAATCAGTTCCAACAACCGATTAGTGGCTTGGTATTCTTCATGACTTCTGAATGCACTGGCAGTTCCTAAACTACGTAGGGGTCATCAATGACGAATGTATCATAACGAAATTCAGCAAATCCTGTCATTCGTATTTGGTGTAGGGGAGACTTCTTCAATGACGTCAGATATGTGGCCATTCTCAGGTCTATTAGAGTGCACTAAAGTCGTCTGAGACAATTTTTAATTACCGTCTGTCTCAGGGAATCACGATTAACAGAAAATAAATAAGTCATTTTGGTACCCAAATATCGAATCGACCATTGCATCACAACAACTAAACTGGTTACTATGAGCTAATTATTAAGACTAGTCCCACATAAACACTTGGAAGACTGCACTCGGTGAGAATGCTCATATAGTGTGATGTATTGCTCTCCAGAACTTATTCATGCTAAAGACGGTCCGTAGAATACTATATTTCGTACTTTATGACAAAGTATTTCACAAAGGAATGCGATACGGATGCACAAACTGTGATTATCAGAGGCTATATGTCCTGCCTGTTTCGAATATTTTATCGATACTGGAAGGAATAATTGGTAAGCTGCTGTTGTTACATGTAGTTACAAAGTATTGTATTCCAAAAGCTGCAAATAAACGAAATGTCTTAATGGATGTAATTAATACTTGCAGACACTTAGAAATTTCATGTTATGGTATATCAGCAAATTGTTTTTGTTTAAGCTTCGTAGATCTATGTAGAATATTGTCAATTTTAACGTGCTCGATGTCACTATACTTCTCATTTGACGATCTTATTACACGCCTTTAAAAAACTATAGCGATCTGTTGAAAAAAATGCTGTTACAACGCACTTAGTCACGTATATTTTCTCTTGAGTAATACACGAAACTTTTTTATCGATCGAGATATGGAAGTATCATTTCAGAAAAGCACATTTCGAGGTATTTAACCGTTTATGAAATATAACGTTTGTTATGACCATATGATTTCTGACGCGTAGGGCCGGAATCGGTGGCATAGCTCTCACACCTGTGCGGACCGTCCGTCGATGTACAATTTAATTACTCGAGAACGGCGATAGATATCGTTCTGCTCTCAATCTTAAATACAATTTAGATGTGTTAGCTACATTCTACATACAATAACATATGACCTAAAGTGATCCATACGCAAAGTCTGCGCTTTACATTTTTACCCTTTGGAAACTGTTAAAATTTCACGTACTGGTTTACTTAATACCCATACAGCAAATAACTAACGAATAACGAAAAGAAATTCAGCCCTTTATAGAGCGAAGATATCAGACTGTCAGAGGCGAAAGAATCAAAATTTTTCACCAAATTGTTATTTTGTTTCGACTACGTTGTAAGAATGGTAGTTATCGCTGAAATAACTGATTTTCGCTTATATCGCCCCCCCCCCCCCCCCCAAGTTTAACCAGCGTTTTAGAAGCATTCAAAATAACCGGTTTCTGAGATTACCAATTTTTGGTTTTTATTATTCCTTTTGTTTCTTTTAATAAACTTTGACTCTCACTTCAAAGATACATAGCATGAAAATACATCAAAAAAAGTTTTGCATAACCCCGGTTCCCAGAACTGAAGATCGACGTTGACTGTGGATATTGTATCACAGAAGCAGTCCCTTTGATTCTTCAGAGATGTCACTAAACCCACCCGAAGATGTAAACAACCGTGCATGAGCAGTGCATATTAGACGGAGGGGGTCCGACAGCCGACCACGTCCAGTCGTTCCGACAGGAAGGAGGTACACCGCTCGCGTTGTCTGTAGTCCAACCATGCCTATACGGTCAATACCGCGATTCGATCGCGTGCGCATAGTTACTTTGTGCCAGGAAGGGCTCTCAACGAGGGAAGTGTCCAGGCGTACCGGAGTGAACCAAAGCGATGTTGTTCAGACATGGAGAAGATACAGAGAGAGAGGAACTGTCGATGACATGCCTCGCTCAGGCCGCCCAAGGGTCACTACTGCAGTGGATGACCGCTGCCTACGGATTATGGATCGGAGGAACCCCGACAGCAACGCCACTACGTAGAATAATGCTTTTCGTGCAGCCACAGGACGTCGTGTTACGACTCAAAACTGTGCGAATAGGCTGCATGACGTGGCTTCACTCCAGACGTGGCGATCTTTGCAACCACGACACCATGGAGCGCGGTACAGACGGGCCCAACAACATGCCGTATGGACCACTCAGGATTGGCATCACGTTCTCTTCACCGATGAGTGTCACATATACCTTCAACCACACAATCGTCGGGGACGTGTTTGGAGGCAACCCGGTCAGGATGAACGCCTTTGACACACTTTCCAACGAGTGCAACAAGGTGGAGGTTCCCTGCTATTTTGGGGTGACATTATATGGGGACTATGTACGCAGCTGGTATTAGCGGTACCAGTGTGTACAGCAATCTGGACCACAACCTCTGAAGGTCTCACTGTACGTTGGTACTACATGCAATGTGTGTTTTTCATGAGCAATAAAAAGGGCGGAAATGATGTTGATGTTGATCTCTACTTGAATTTTCTGTTCGGGTTCCGCAACTCTCGGGACCGAGGTGATGCAAAACGTTTTTTGATGTGTGTAATAAGTTAAATAGCCAAATAGAAGGAAGTTAGGCTGTCCACTGTTTGCTGCTCTTCTCGAAAAGTTGTAAGTTGGTGAATACTACAAAAAATCACCAGCAGTCTCCTACCGATTTTAATTTAATGAAATCCTACAAAAAAGACATGTTGTTGGGGATCGTACCACTGTTTGGGTATTATGAATAGTCAGTGCTAAAAGGCAAAAACTGGGGTTCAAGAACTCTGTGTTTCGTAGTAATTTACCAGTTTTCAAGGGCTGCTAGCAGATCAGCTACTTTCTATTTTTACTGTATACTAAAAAAGAATTGTTGTTAAGTTTTTAATTTGTTACTGTTATGATAATTTCCTTCCTCCTTTATTATTTCACAGAAATGGCAGACAAATCATTTATCTTTACAAGAAAATGAAGCATTGTACTTCATTGCTACGTATTTTGTGAAAATAATTCCAGAATGGGGTTGGTGCTATTCTGCAATACAGTGGATGTCTCGCAACGACAGCGAGAAACTGCCTTATAGACCACGTGGGGCCTGTCTTGTACACTTCACTTACACGCGTACCTTAAGCCATGAACCACGGCAACAACTACGTCTGTTGTCTCAACAAGCTGTACCAATTCTTATGCCATGTGTTTGTAGCTTGTTTTTGTCGGCGTTGTTATAGAAATAGCACTTACCGTCTTTCGCAGTTTCTCTGATAACGCATAGTTTCAAACCAATGCAAATTTTGCAAATGAAAATTACTGTCTTTTTTTAAAAAAAAGGTTTATTTAAAAACGAAAATTGTACCACTGCTGGTATGGCTGCTTGATAAATCGGTTTTCTTTAAATCAGTGATTAGTAAAAAATAAAAAAAGTCTTATTTTAACTGAGACTAAGTAAATACGGAAAAATATCCGTTATTCAGAACTAAAATACCGGTATCGGTTTTAACTGCTCGATTTTTCCCATCCCTACTACGCTGCAAACATTTCGTTGGGAAGCCATTACACTTCCTCCTTACAATCCCCATCTCTCCCCATACGATTTCCATATTTTTTATTTTTGGAGTCCACAAGACATTCGTGTCCGTCGATTTGCTACGGACGAAGAGATGCGCGCTTGGCTACAATGATGTTTCCATAAACAATAGCAAACATGTTTACATTAAGTCACTGATTAACTGCTCTCATAGTGGCACTCGTATAAATGTATCTACTGTTATGGACATTACTTTTCAAATAATAAACGCTTTAGTTACTTTGTTCCATCTGCCTCATTTTCATTTGACTGGCACCTGAACCTTTCGACAGAGGATGCTATCGGTGAAGCAATCCACCGCTGACAAGAGAATGAGTAGTTATCAATAAGCGAGTAATGAAGATGAACTTAACAGTCTTTATTACATGTAGCTTTATTTGACACCTTTTCTGTCATCGTCTGGATTGTCGTGTCCAATACAACTTCGACGAAAGTCCAACTGTGGAACTTCTTTTCAGAGCCATTTCCAGTTTCTTTGCAACTTGCAGGTATGGAATAAACGATTCCTTGCTGTACCATAGAGAACGCTTCAGTTTTCGATCCCGTTTCTCACTACACTTTTACAAGGATTTCTGTCTTCCGTGGCTCACCTCAGTAGGTGAACCCAGTCCCAGTTAACATTAGATTTAAAAACGACTCACTTATGCGTCAATGACCGATATATTCGTAAATGATATGCTTTTCGGGGTTCAGCTTTCTTGACTGCATCCAGTGCATTTCACGCAAATAAAGAAACCTTCATTATAATACTGAGTCGCAACTGGTTGTTCCAGCCAGTTCCTTTGTCTCAAGGTACCATGTGTTCTTCATCATTAATGACACATTGGTCATCTTCACATTTTTGTTCGAATACCGAGAGCCTCTAGCGAAGGGATGGGCACAACTCAGTTTATTTGTTTACTTCATGTTGTACATCCTTTTCCATCCCTGTTATCTTGCTCCCAGTCATTGAATGAGTTGTAGGTTTGACTGTGGTTTCGTGAGTTGAGCAGCTGTACTGCGAAGATACATGTCTTCCTCAAGCTTTGATGCCAACCCAATACTTGGGATGAAAGTAAAATACGCAACTGCGATAATGGAATATCTTCCGAGTTGGTAGGAGCCTTCTCCCCTCTCCCTCATGTATGAGTAGAGTGACACCTAAACTGGCACTCCGCCGTTTTTCGGCATTCGCTTTACGGGTGACCTAGAGGATGGACGGACTGTGCGCAGAACTCCTACAGGCTGTTTGGTAAATTCAGGGAATGAGGTATATTATAATTATAATAACTGATCCGTCTGTTTTTCAGCACCTTCACATTCATGGTTATGTTGCTACCACCTTCTGCAATTATTTTTAAAGTAAATTCAGTGATATTTCTAAAGGCTACATGCAGCTCATTTCAAATCCAGCACTACGAAGTTACTCCTGTGGTGCCTACAGCACATGTAATGTTTGTTGCTCTCAGTTCCCCTCAACTTGAGTTTATTCCTTTTCTTTAACTGTTTTTCAGAATACTCAACGTTTTATCTTTGTGGGGTAGTCCTCACTCGTTGTGTATCAGTCAGTCAGTCGCAACCATTATAAAAAAAGAGTTCGCATTTTCGTATTTTGGTTTCAACTTCGGATCGTAGCCGACTGAATAGTGTGAAATATTTAAACATTCGTGATTGGGCATTTATTTGATTCTATTTGTTTTTCTCTGCTGGTCATTTTCAGCATGCTTACACTTGAGCATTACTGCACAGAGGAAGGACCATCTGCTTCCTAAGTTAGTTTAGGCTAGGATTTGCGTCTGATATGTATGAACTTTTGCTGTTAATCCAAGAAAGGGCCAACGTGGTGAGTACAAATTGCGCCACTGACTACCAATCACCAATATGGCGTTGGCTGCACAGTCAATGAGATGCGGATGTTATGGCGTAATTTCGTAACAGGTTATACGTGTGCTGCAAGTGAAAATTTGCTGTTAATCCAAGATCTGTCCAACATGGTAAGCAAGCACTTCTGGAACTGACTTCCAGACACTAACGTATTGTTCGTTGCACAGTCATTGGAGATTGATCGATCTTGTAGAATACCATGGTAGGCTAAACGTATGATCCAGTGAAGGATTTACTAGGGTGTACTGATGATTTATACGTATTTTATTACGTTTATTTTTGTCTGCTTGACCATCACTGATCCGTTTTATATCTTGAAGTAATGCATTTATTATTCCCGCCAAAGCTATTTAGCCCGCCAGTAGCCATGTTGTCTGGATCATTATTAAAACAATAGCCATAACCAGTGTAAAGACAGCATGAGTATGAAAGTTACATGTGATAACGACCATAATCCCAGAAGAAACATAATTTTCCTCCCAGTCCAGTGCACCGTAACATATGAGACCGCTTAGGTTTAGATGCTGAGCGCAATAGCGCATGAAATATGTGATACAAGCTTTATTCTCCACTGACATTTGAGTAAAAAGCCACAATAAACATATCCTTTACGATAATCAACGTTATTTTTCACACTAGCAATTTCAATCATCTGACCCCACATGATAATTCAGTGAAGCAGAGTTTTACCCCCTAAAATAATATTGAGCCAGTCATTAATTAAACCAAGTCATTAATTAAACCATAACCCCATGCTGTCATTTATCGTGCCCGGAAGTGGTGTAAACGCTCTCATCACCTCTCTCTTTTGTTGCTTGCTCTCTCCCATTGCATTATCCCTTGTGCTAAGTCTTTTAGTTCACGATTTAAATTAACTGATTAAGTATTCAGGGCACCCCCTAATTATTATCAACAGCAAACATTGAATCATGGAGGATAGTGTGAGTGTTAGCCACTATAGACAATCCAGTGCCTACCGTCAGACAACGATTTCATGTAATATTCGACGAAGAGTAAAGTCAAAGCAGTCGAATTCTATCCATGCAAAAGTAAGATGTACAAAAGCGAAAGCCTTTCAATATTAAAGATGATATACGGGATCGAAATCTGGATTTGTACTCCTTTCCATGCCAATATGGAACGCATTTTTCGACCGACTAATAACACACTCTGGAGAAGAATATCAGCAACACACTCGACTAAAACAATCAAGCAAATCATATATCACCGAACACTGCTTCCAGTATAATCATGAAATGAAGTACAGTGAGATCAGCATTGTAGTGAAACCTCCAAATTTCTGGAACAGCGAAATTAAAGATTATGTCCAAATAGAGATGTGGAAAAATCTACTAAACAGGGACAAGGGTTTCAATTTAAACAAGACTTAGGGTCAGGCAGTCAGTTCTCAGTGGCCACCTCTTCTATCACAGCTGTAAAATACTGACAGACTGTGCGATTCACAGACCAACAACGCAGGCTTTGAAAAACTAATGAGCATTAAATGAAGCAGTGGGTGCCGGTAGTCGAATTCTGCTATAAATGGCGACAATAACAACACTGATTGACGGCCTGCCAACGATTACACAGAGTAGTACATTGCGCAGCAACTGAAGAAAACCACTTGGCCGTTCATCGAAATATCGTATACAAAAATAAAATCAACAGCTCTGCTGAACAACCTGAAGGTACACTGCTAACCAGTCACGCTGAGAAAGCCTGATAGATCAGATATTCATTGCCGAAATTCTGTAGCTTTTTCTGTGTCATCCATATGGCAGCTGCTGTCACCAGGAAGGACCTTCGATTACCAGCGATCGTAGGCTTTACACCCTGGAAACTTTCGAATAAAAGGGTCGGCCGGTGTGGCCGTGCGGTTCTAGGCGCTTTAGTCTGGAACCGCGTGACCGCTACGGTCGCAGGTTCGAATCCCGCCTCGGGCACGGATGTGTGTGATGTCCTTAGGTTAGTTAGGTTTAAGTAGTTCTAAGTTCCAGGGGACTGATGGCCACAGATGTTAAGTTCCATAGTGCTCAGAACCATTGGAACCATAATTGAGCCAAATGAAAGGACGTAGCCGACCTGAGCATCCTAAATCCCGCCAGGCCACCGGCTAATTGGCTTCCCAGCCGAGGCCAGCCGGGGCGCACCTCAGGTTCCCTGTTACATCGCGACGCTAAATCTGGGACGGACACCTGCTTCCGAAGAAAACTGCGTTTCAGTTGTTGGTTTCACTTCCGTCCACTACTGATATCGAGTTGCTGAGTTTTCACAGTACTTCAGTGTCTCGCATGTACATACATGAAAAATGCTGCAGCTTTCGTTTAGACTGCACCAGATATCTATTACATATAGTAAATACCAAATTGTCTTGTAACATCTTTTTCAACTTATCAGCTTTCTGAACCATAGTGCATAAATATGTGACACCAATAGACGTAATCAGTTAAACGAATGAGGACGGTACTTTGTGAATATCATTCAGGACTTACTGGACTTTATCATGCGCTACTGAACCCGAAAATGCTTCGCATTTGCTAAATGTGAATGGGAAATTAACGTCCTAATCTCCTCACCCCTCTCTCAGTCCACCTTCTCTCACCCCCCCCCCCCCCCGTCTTTGCCCTTCTCTCCATACGTTCCAACCATCTCTCAGTCACCTCCACCCTCTCTCTCTCTCTCTCCAGCTTCTCGTCCACCTCTCTCTCTCCACCATCTCTTCCCCCTGTCTCTGTCCATCTCCTACACGTCTGTCTATGTCTATTAACTCCCTCCCCTCTCTGTGCATCTCCTCGTACCCTTTTCTCTGAACATGAGTCTCGTTTATTGTCACTGCCAACGGAAACTTGACTGAGGATTGAAGTCGCCTAAAACGGATAGGTGATATCTTCTGGGACCATTGGTTTACGGGGAACAAGAGACCTCCCTTGCTGCTGGATAGTGAGGATAGTATCTTCAATGATAGTATTTCGCATAGTTCTAGTCTGCGAACGGGTAGGCTAACAAAGTGTGGTGTCACCGCCAGACACCACACTTGCTAGGTGGTAGTCTTTAAATCGGCCGCGTTCCGTTAGTATACGTCGGACCCGCGTGTTGCCACTATCAGTGATTGCAGACCGAGCGCCGCCACACGGCAGGACTAGAGAGACTTCCTAGCACTCGCCCCAGTTGTACAACCGACTTTGCTAGCGATGGTTCACTGACAAAATACGCTCTCATTTACCGAGACGATAGTTAGCATAGCCTTCAGCTACGTCATTTGCTACGACCTAGCAAGGCGCCATTACCAGTTACTATTGATACTGTGAATCATGTATCGTCAAGAGCGACGTTCACCATTAATGGATTAACGTTAAGTATTCCAACAGCTATGTCCGTTTCTTCTAAAGTCTAATTTCCTTGTCCTGTTCCAGACCTCACGCCAGCCTGCGTGAGCTAAAACGCGTGCCTTTCGGTTTCCTCTAGTAACACGGTGTTGGCTCTCCTGCCAACCACAACACAAAGTTTTGGACAGTTGAAGTTCTGTACTAGTATTCTGATCATAAATGGATAAATTGTAAATACAACTTTCCTGTGTTCTTTACAATCCGACTGCGAGAACAAAAAGCACATAGCTATTTATACAATTTTTGTTGAACGTTATATATAAGGAAAAAGAGTTTATATGATAGAAAAAATTTGACTAATACTCTAAATGCCCTACTATCGCAGTTAAAACTGACTACAAGAAAGAAAATGAAACCACACATTTTCACAGAACAGCAATTCTTTCTCACAGTCTGTTTTAACAGATAACCTGAACGTCGTTTTCAAAAAAATGTATATTTGTATAAAATACGCATTAAAAAAGTACACTGGTGTCCAAACTCAAAGTAACAAACCGCAATTTCCACGTCCTGTGCTAATTCTCGATATAATAATACAAACTGTCAACAGATGTCGTATTCTGCACAGAAAATGGCGTTTCGGTCAGCGGAAAACCAGGCCAATGATGGAGTCATGGCACCTGTCAATCGTAGTAGTGTTTGCTGGGTAGTCCCACATCCACAACTGCTGTGTACACAGTCACAAATGGATCAAATGGCTCTGAGCACTATGGGAGTTAACATCTGAGGTCATCAGTCCCCTAGAACTTAGAACTACTTAAACCTAACTAACCTAAGGACATCACACACATCCATGCCCGAGGCAGGATTCGAACCTGCGACCGTAGCAGTCGCGCGGCTCCGGACTGAAGTGCCTAGAACCGCTCGGCCACCGCGGCCGGCTTACACAGTCACAGATAGTGCAATATGCCACAGAGAAGACGCCTACCAGACTCTACTGTGGAGGGCCATAGGAATAATTGAAGCAGGACAATCACAAAATCTTGTGGCCCGATGGTTTAACATGAATCATTCTGTCGTTTGCCGGATATGGCGACAGTTTATAAAGATCGAAACTGTATTACGAAGACCGGGGCAGGGTCGACCACGTGTGACATCAGAAAGAGAGGACTGTTATGTGGCTGTAAGGGCACGACGGTACCGCCGTAGTACTGCGCAGCAATGGCATCTGTCCTCGCAGGATTCACTGAGCGTGTTGTATCGCGGCAAATGGTGTACAGATGGCTTCGACAGGCTGGCCTTTATTGTTGGAGATCTGCTGTGTGTGTGCCTCTGACGCGTCTCCACAAAAGGGAAGAGTAAGAAGTTGAAGTTAAGCTGCTCAAGAACTTTTTGAGATCGTTTCTGATAATGTTTTCTCTTTATATAGTAGATATACACACATTTATATAACATATATATTAAAAATATGTTGCCTATGTCTATCTGAACGGTTATTAGAGCACAACTTAAAAATTTGAATTAATCGAGCAAGAACCTTTCGAGGGTTCTGGTTTAAAAAAAAAAAACTTGTCTCTCATAGCAGTATATGTAAAACGCGTTTGTTACCATTCCACAATACATAAATGGAAAAAGAAAATATTTTGAAATTATTATTCTTACTCATCTAGACTGCCAACTTTAACTAGTTTTGTAATATCTTTGAGATACTGTCTGTATATTGTCTTGGAAATTTCAGCTACTTCTCATAGAAAGAAGCTGTGAGAACTTCCACGTCAAACTGAAAGAAGACTTCATTACAATTTCACAAAATAGTTCTTCTGGGTTTTCTGCATTTTTCTTAATATAATTTCGTGTACTGGGTAATTGCCAACACTAGATTTTCAATTAATAACTGAGTTCCATGTCGTATTCCTTTGTCTTATTGCTTTGTGCGGAGTTGGTGTGAGTTCTAAGGACACATTACGATTTTCATACATTAGCTCTCTTTATTCTCCAGTATTATCCTGTAATGTTTTAGAAATTTGGCAACATTTACCTTGAATCCATTTACCTTGAATCATTCATTAAAATTCAGATTACTTGTAACAGTACCACAGCCGGTAGTAAATCTGATGCGAGCAGTTGAGTGGTAGTGGAGTTTTGTAACTACTGAATGACGGTACAGCAGTTTAACAGTCATCTCGTTTCGTTATAAACTTCTGCAATTAGTGATTGACTTTACACTCACATTTAAATATGAATAAATTTATCGGTTACGGTTGAGCAGAGGTGAACGGATCCAGCTTCCATGAAAAAATGTATATATGTTTGTGTTCTGCGCTGTAGAGAGTGCCACGTAAAGCTTCTGACGATGTGTTACTGACCTTTGCAGATATAACAAAGGAAAAACTGTTTTGAAACCAGAGGTCAATGTTGCTTGACGATGTAATTCCGCTTTTAAGCTTGATTTCATTGGTCAGATCACCTGAGTTCTTTAGGAAGGTAAGAAGTGGCGTTTAGCTTACTGACGAGAGTCCTGTTTAGCTGGAAACCTTAAAACACATTAAATAGAAGTTCAATTAACTACGTCCTAACGTGAATTACAGAAATGAAAACCATTGCTTTCAATAGGCTATGTCTTGTTTGGTCACGCTGCTACCATCTGCTCCGCAGGCATTCAATGCATTAAAAATGTCACTTCAACCGTCCGCCCCCGATCTTTTCATCGTCTTTGTACAAACACACTTACAGCAGGAAAAGTGAAAAAACCATGTGAGTGATCGAACGTAGAGTATTAGTTTTGGATCCTGTTTCCCGACCTGAAATATCATTCGCACTGCATGCTCAACCCCTTGTCCAGCGCTCCTCCGTCAGGAGAAATGTCAGTAAATTATTTAACTTGAAATACTTGCGAGTGACTGATAAAGGTCAGTAACTGCAGTGAATCATTCAAAGCACTGTGTGGTGGACGAATTAGTAAGTTCGAAGTGCCGTTGAAACGAAGAGGTTGTTTTAAGTCTATTGGCAAATATGCGAAAACAGTGTCGATGACCACAAAATCAGAGAGTCTAAGTTAGGGACGGAAAAAAACCGACAGTTGAAACCGAAATCAGTATTTTAGTTCTGAATAGCCGGTATTTATCGGTATTTGTTTGGTCTCCATGATAACTGTTTGTCATGAACTGCTATATTTATATATGATGATATCAAGGTAAATACATTGTTTGTTCTCTATTAATATCTTTCATTTGCTAACTATCCCTATCAGTAGTTAGTGCCTTCCATAGTTTGAATCTTTCATTTAGCTGGCAGTAGTGGCGCTCCTGTATTGCAGTAGCTTGAGCAGCGAAGATTTTTGTGAGGTAAGTGATTTGTGAAAGGTATAGTTTAATGTTAGTCAGGGCCATTCTTTTGTAGGGATTTTTGAAAGTCAGATTGCGTTGCGCTAACAAAATATTGTGTGTCAGGTTAAGCACAGTCATGTATAATTGTTCAAAGGGGACGTTTCAGTGTGATGGAGCGAAATGCAGTTGGCATCCCTGCACACTCCTGTGTTTATTGTATAACTACCGGGTGTTTCATTGTTGTATATCTGTTAATTATTGTTCAGTGTTGTATTGGATAGAGCGCTGTGTCGCACAGTTTGCAAATTTCGAGATGGCAGAGTTAGAGGAGCAACGCGTCTGCATTAAATTTTGCGTGAAACTCAGGAAAACATTTACATAGACACACAAAATGTTGCAGGAAGCCCACCGTGATGAGTGCTTAAGGGGAGACGTTGATGAAATTGACCAAAAATGTCAATTTTTGATTTATCATTTATTTGTTAGGACAACTCATGGACAGTAAGTTCCAATAGTTTCAATGTTGCCTGAAAATAATTAAAAGTGTGACGTGGCTTCCAAGCCACGCAAAGCTCAGAGGGATAACAACCCCGACATCCACAAGGAGAGGCTTCCAAATTGTACCCTGGATCTTGTCAAGTCCACTTATAGGTTTCTGGCCGATCCTGCACTTCTCAAAAAGTGTGTTCATGGCAAAACCCAAAATCCAAATGAGTCTATAAACTCACTCATATAGAAACGATGCACTAAAAACACGTTTGCATCTGCTAAAGTTGTCAGAATTGCAACTTATGATGCAGTTATTGTATTTAATGATGGGAACGTCGGGATGATGAAGGTATTAGAAAGAATGGCCATCAAGATAGGAAATTTTACTCAAGACATCCTGAGAAAAATAGATTTACAGCACGTCTCTGCAGCTGAAAAGTCAGTTGAAGACTTGGTAAAGGAAAGAAGACACACAACAAGAAATCAGAAGAGAAACCTTGAAGAGAAAGGCGACTCGGAGTACAAATGTGGTGCTTTCTGAAGAAGTGACGTAAGGAAAAAAGCTGGGTTGAACTTTAAATTTCGTTTCCCGAAACGTTTGTTTTTTTAAAGTTTATGTACCTTTTCCTCAGATTCTATGCGTGCTAGAATTATGAAATTTTGTGCACATATTTCTGTAAACCTAATAAACCTAATAAACGTTGTCTCAACAGTAAATTTTGAAATTCTGATTTGCAAGCTGAAATATGGGGCGAAGTGCTTGGAATTTTACATGAATTTAAAATTGTACTTGTGGAATTATAATTAAAAAATTATGAACATTCTCCTATTTGACCTGTTCCCAAAACCTCATGAGAGAATCTTATAACATATAAAGAGATGAAACAGAGAAATTTTTGTAGAAATCTCTTGAATACTTTCTGAGAAAAAGGAACATACATTATTTTTTTAAAATAAAACTGAAAATTTCATTAAAAAATGTTGAATATGTATAATCAAAGGATTTCATATGTAAATGTGTTACTTTAATGTAAAGCGTGGTACAAAATTTCATTGCCCTATCTCCTAAACTGTTCATTTGGTGCATTTTTGAAATAGCGTGCGTTTTTCATCAACGTCCCCTCTTAAGGCGTACTCAGTGCTACGAATGGTTCACACGGCTTAAAAACGGCTGGAGGGAAGTTAAATATGACCCTTGTTCAGAACGCCCTTCGAGGTCTACCGGCGACGCTCATGTCAGGAATATCAACGAAATTGTGCGTGGCAATCGAAGACTGACTGTCTGAGAGATTGCAGAAGAATGTAACATTTTAGTTGGATGATGTGAAATCCTGAACAGTTTCATGAAACGCATCATGTTGCCGTCAAGTTCGTTCCACCGCTAATGAGTCAACATCACATTCATCCCTGTTGGTGCGTGACAGTTGCACAAAAAACGAAATCACTGTACTGCCTCATCCTCCGTACTCTCCAGACCTGGCCCCTGCGGACCTTTTTTTATTTGTAGCGTTGAAAACCGCTTTGAAAGGACGAAGATTTGCAACGATACACGAAGTAAAAGAAAATTTGCAGGCGGTGCTGCGTGCAATACAGCAAGAGGCTACTAAGACTGCTTCCGGAAGTGGAAACAACGATGGGAGCAATTTATCAATTGTGGTGGAGAGTATTTCGAAGGAGAGCATGCACAATAAATAAAGGCGAGCTTAGAGAAATTTTGCGAATGAAGTTCTGGAATTGTTTGAAGAGACCTCTTGTGACAGTTTCTCGCTGCTGGCGTTGCACATTACTTGGCACCATTCCTAGTCTGGAGTGCGGTATCAATGAAGTTCAATGCCCCATTTGCTTTAAAAGATTAAAAACGTGTAGATGCAACAAACCTGCGACATCACGTAAGTAAAGAACTTAAAACCTAACAATTCATTTATAGTTTACAGACGCACGGGGTGACCAGCCGGTTTGAGACGCCGGCACTGTAGCCCAGCGTGTTCGGTCATAGGGTTAGCTGCGTTCTGTAATAATAATAAAAAAAATTAGGTAATGGGTTAACGATGAACGTGAACAAGCATCATGGGACGTCCGCCCTGAACAAATAGAAAGAACAATAACGAACAAATTGAGATTTCTTTTCTTAAAAAAAAAAAAGAAAAAGAAAGAAAAGGCGCCATGTCACGGATTGCGCGGCTCCTTCCATTGAAGGTTAGAGTCCTCCGACGGGCATGGGTGTGTGTGTGTGTGTTGTTCTTAGCGTAAGTTTGTTTAAGTAGTGTGTAAGCCTAGGAACCGATGATCTCAGCAGTTTGGCCCGTTAAGAATTCACCGACACACCCTCCCACCCACATATACACACACACACACACACACACACACACACACACACACACACACACACATAGTTTACAAGAAAAGTAGCGAGTAGCTCATTTCTTGCCGACATCTACATAATATGTCTTTATCTGCTTATAAATTTTTGAAACTGACAAATTAAGATGAAAAATGGAGCACCCCAACCTCAGCTTTCACCCTTCAGCATTGACTATTCGTAATGCCCAAACAGTGGTATGATCCGCGATAACATTACTTTTGAACAGAGTTTTAAAAAATTACTTTCAGTATGAGAATAGTGGTGACTTTTATTAGTATTCAACTACTTTTATCACTTTTCGAGAAAATAAGCAAACGATGAATTGTTTTATTTTTCATTTGCCTCTGTCATTTAATGTTTTGATTCTACATAGCTTGAAACTGAGGGAGTCAAAATTTTTTCAGTCTGTTTTCGATTTCTACGTGTATTACGGGAAATAACAGGAATAGAAGAAGGAAAATTGGTTGTTTCAGAAACTGGTTATTTTCAGCGGCTTTAAAATCGCGTTAAAATGGCGTTGAAAGAAAAAGAAGAAAAACGACATAACCGTGAAACATTTGTTTCAGGGATAACCGCCACCCCTAGGCTAAGAAACGGGCATCGCTCGGGTTTTTCGTTCCGGAAGGTCGTACTGAGTGCTAGCTATTACAGGTGTCACTGCGACCACCGCAAAACGTAGGTCCGTTGCTAAAAACTAGATCAAGGGCAAGACTACCACTCATCAGCTTTCCTCAAACATCGCCTGCCATCGTGCTGCCTGTCACTGGTGGCGAAACGGTCAGACTAAAGGGATGAATTTTTGGAGCGAATGAATTCTGCTATGGCAAATAGTGACTCACATATTCCACTAGCCATCAAATAAAACTGTAATACCTGAAAAGATAGCAAATAGCCAAGTTTTAGTCACTGTACCGCGCGACCGCTACGGTCGCAGGTTCGAATCCTGCCTCGGGCTTGGATGTGTGTGATATCCTTACGCTAGTTAGGTTTAAGTAGTTCTAAGTTCTAGGGGACTTATTACCTCAGCTGTTAAGTCCCATACCGCTCAGAGCCATCTGAACCATTTTTTAGTCACTGTCTTTATGCAGTATGTCAGGAACAGTATGTGATTAAATTTGTAGGTGATTTAGGATATAAAGGGTGCGAAATTTAGCACGCGACCACCTCTGGCCGCTAAAATAGTTCTGAGCCGACTGGGCATTAATTCGACTGATTTTGAGTTTGGAAGATAGATGCGTGTATCTCATTCCACCTCATTCACCTCTTATGCCAATGAAACGCAGAGGCTGCATACTGATCCCCAGGTTTTCGCCAGCACAATACCAAATGTTTTCACTTGGGCGAGACATTGGAAAAATGTGCCGTCAGGAACAAAATCAAAACAAACTAGGCCTCAACATATGTCTGATCAGCACGGCTAACAAGCGCAGTTGCGTTGTCTTGTCGAAAATATCATCATGGGGACCTGGAAGATAGGTTACAACTAAGTTTTCATACATCAGAAATTCATCTCTTATTGCCTGTTGCCCAAATTAATGGTTATATGAACCAGATACGTTCGTATACTGTATGTAATTTCACCCTTACCACTACACAGAAGACTGAATTCGTCATTGTTATAATGAACTAACAACAGCGGGGCCCTTGTAACAATGATAAATGCAATCTTCCTGGAGACCCCACACACCGATACATCCTTCGTAATTCTATACGCACAGCCGACACTCGCCTGAGAAGACATGGTATCATCCATGTTTACAGTGTAGACGTTTTAGTCCTTTCAATGAAGGCAAATAAGAGGAAAAGTTGGTGTAGTGGCAACCTTTTGTCAGGCTTTACAGTGCTTTGTCAACGATGGGCAGTACTACATTTACCAACCAAATCCATTTCCCACCAACACTACATACGCTATGTGATCAGAAGTATCCGAAAACCCAGAAAAATATACGTGTTTCATATTAGGTGCATTGTGTTGCTACCTACTGCCAGGTACTCCATATCAGCGACCTCAGTAGTCATTAGACATCATGAGAGAGCACAATAGGGTGCTCCGCGTAACTCACGTACTTCGAACGTGGGCAGGTGATTGGGTGTCACTTGTCCGTACGCGAGATTTCCACATTCCTAAATATCCCTAGGTCCCTGTTTCCGATGTGATAGTGGAAACGTGAAGAGACACGTACAGCACAAAAGCGTACAGGCCGACGTCGTCTATTGACTGACATGTGCAATAGACAGACATCTATCCAGACCACCACACAGGAGTTCCACTGCAAGTACTATGACAGTTAGGCGGGACGTGAGAAAACTTGGATTTCAGGGTCGAGCTGGGTCGAACTGCTGCTCATAAGCCACACATCGCGCCGGTAAATGACAAACGACGCCTCGCTTGGTGCAAGGAGCGTAAACATTGCACGATTGAACAGTGGAAAAACGCTGTATGGAGTGACCAATGATGGTACACAATGTGGCGATCCGATGGCAGGGTGTGGGTATGGCGAATGCCCGGTGAACGTCATCTGCCAGCGTGTGTAGTGCCAAAAGTAAAATTCGGAGGCGGTAGTGTTATGGTGTGGTCGTGTTTTTCATGGAGGGGGCCTGCACCCCTTGTTGTTTTGCGTGGCTCTATCACAGCACAGGCCTACAATGATGATGTAAGCACCTTATTGCTTCCCACTGCTAAAGAGCAATTCGGGGATGGCAATTGCATCCTTCAACGCTATCGAACACCTATTGATAATGCACGGCCTGTGGCAAAGAGGTTAGGCGACAGTAGCAACCCTGTAATGGACTGGACTGCGCAGAGTCCTCACCTGAATCCTGCAGAACACCTTTGGGATGTTTTGGAACGCCGACTTCATGCCAGGCTTCGCCGACTGACTTCGATACCTCTCCTCAATGCAGCATTCCGTGAAGAATGGGCTGCCATTCCCCAAGAAACCTTCCAGCACGTGACTGAAAATATGCCTGCGAGAGTGGAAGCTGTCATCAAGGCTAAGGGTGGGCCAACACCTTACTGAATTCCTGCCTTGCCGATGGAGGGCGCCACGAACATGGAAGTCATTTTCAGCCAGGTGTCCTGATACTTTTGATCACATAGTGTAGGTCATTGACAACGTCACACTTACAAATTAAGTACGTATCAGCCTCTGTTCACAGGAGCGTATTTTACATAAAAGCTCATTTAGTGACTGGAAAAAATGTACTCGTTTAAATCAAGCAAATGCAAGACATTTTCGATAACGCGGATTACAAAGAGATTTTGGGGGGGGGGGGGATAGTTTGTGGCTACCGAAATAAAGTGAAAAAAGGAAAAATCGTTATTTGTTGTTGAATTAATTAATAAAGTGGTTATTAATGCTTTCTTAACGCACTCTTACACTCTTACCAATATCAAGTACTTTCAATAGCGTGTTCTAACGACCCAAAAGAATTTAAAAAATGCAAATTTCATTCATTTTTGTTGATTTTCACTCTTAACATACTTTAGAGAGAGATACTGATATGTATGTAAGCCTCTGAACCGCGAAAGTGACGTCTGATACGGAGACTTAAATTTTTGGATTACGTTCAACTGACAAATTTAAAAAATATATATTTAATCTCGTAGAAGAATTCATTCAAAAGAAATATTTCTTTCAAAATTTTAAAACAGGAAGTAACAGAGTAGGTTACGTGTTTTTCAGAAGATGGGCATAAAACACTCCTCCCCCCCCCCCTTGGTATTGCGAGGGTTAATAAACTCAGAATAACAACATTATACAAGGTGAACATTAATGAAAGAGACAAACTGCAAGATCGTATTCCTGACTGGAAATGTAGGAAAAAGATCCTATGAACATCTGTTCGGAAATGCTTTGTTACCACGGTAGATGGCGCTGATGAATGAAATTTCCTCTGACGTCATGGCGTGTGTTCCTTGTGTGTTGCACCAGCATAGTGTAAGCACCAGTATGGTCGGGCACCCATGTCGGGAACAAGGCGAGATGGTGTTTGTGTGCGGCCAGGCAGATACATACGGTCGTGAGGCAGAATTCGGCCCTCCAAATCTGGTGTTCGCACAGTCCACCGCCTCCCTGCGCGTTCGTCTGTCTGAAAGGACATATCGTCACACAAACGTCCAAAAAGGGCTTCTGCACCGGATAGGCACTTGGTGCAGGGAGTGGCAACTGACCCTTAACATAGACAAATGTAATGTATTGCGAATATATAGAAAGAAGGATCCTTTATTGTATGATTATATGATGGCGGAACAAACACTGGTAGCAGTTACTTCTGTAAAATATCTGGGAGTATGCGTGCGGAACGATTTGAAGTGGAATGATCATATAAAATTAATTGTTGGTAAGGCGGGTACCAGGTTGAGATTCATTGGGAGAGTCCTTAGAAAATGTAGTCCATCAACAAAGGAGGTGGCTTACAAAACACTCGTTAGACCTATACTTGAGTATTGCTCATCAGTGTGGGATCCGTACCAGATCGGGTTGACGGAGAAGATCCAAAGAAGAGCGGCACGTTTCGTCACAGGGTTATTTGGTAACCGTGATAGCGTTACGAAGATGTTTAGCAAACTCAAGTGGCAGACTCTGCAAGAGAGGCGCTCGGCATCGCGGTGTAGCTTGCTCGCTAGGTTTCGAGAGGGGGCGTTTCTGGATGAGGTATCGAATATATTGCTTCCCCCTACTTATACCTCCCGAGGACATCACGAATGTAAAATTAGAGAGATTCGAGCGCGCAGGGAAGCTTTTAGACAGTCGTTATCCCGCGAACCATACGCGACTGGAACAGAAAAGGGAGGTAATGACAGTGGCACGTAAAGTGCCCTCCGCCACACACCGTTGGGTGGCTTGCGGAGTATAAATGTAGATGTAGATGAAACATTCTGTGGTGTGGTTGGTGTGTGCGAGGGGATAAGTTTTGGTATAGCCGTGGTGCCTCTCAATGGCTTCCATCTGCGTGGCTGTACACAAACTACATCTCGGCTTGTTACCGACATGAATTTCGGACCATTCTGCTGTTTACAGTACGCTACGCCGATCACACAGCTTGCAACACACAAGGAACAGACGGCACGTGGTCAGAGAAATTGCCATTCATCAGCGCCTTCTACTGTGGCAATGACGCATATCCGGAAACATGTTCGTAGGACCGTTTTCGCTCCATTTCCAATCAGGAATCCGCCGCTGCAGTTTATCGGTTTTATTAATGTTCACCCTGTTTAGACATGCACTCAATGAAGTTACTATGTCTGTTCACATAAACGAACTGTGCAGGAAATGCTGTGGAGGTGTAGTCTCTCTGTAAACTACAAAAACGAGCAGAGCTCGTGGTGGAGGAAGTTACCTTTCCCGAACGAACACTGCATCTGCCGTACAGGATGACTAAGAATCATTTCCTTTCTAGCAGTGTAGAACTGTGTGTATACATCTGCGTGGATTCTGTCCATATGCATTTCTTGCGTTAGAACTATTAATAACTCGTATGCGGATTCCATCCATAGTCAACGCATAAATTAAACACTGCATCGCCAGTGAGTCATAAGCGCATTACAGAGAGTCGGTATAGCTTTGTGAAACACCCTGTAATATAATATTTGATTGTAACTCAGTTCATCTAAAGATAAAGATTAATTTTATACCGGTGAGCCAATATTTTTAATAATCTGCGATTTTTCCATCTCCTGCAACGCAGAAATTAGTAGTGCTGAAGAAAAGATGAACAGGAACTTTTTCTGTAGGAAATTTAATGTAGTTTAATTTTGTACCTGGAAATATTTTTGCTAGGATCCGCGGTTATCGACTTTTTCAAGAAAAAAAACTGACCATTCAACTCCCCCTCTACCTCTCCCTCCCCTCCCCAATGCTCACACCCCATTGGTCAGCTTGCTAATATGTTGTTCATGACATTTCCTTCTACCATTGTGCAAAAAAATTGTGTCTACACGAATTTTTTCCCCCAGTCGGCACCTTTTGCTCTTCTTTGACCAGGCTGTTGAGTGCACAAGTGCCGTGCTTCTCCCCCTGCGGCCGTGTCAAGGGCAGCCGCAACAGAGCTGACCTTCATGACAATCTGTGGTGCTCTAGGCGTCAGTCTCTTTGTTAGGTTCAGACAAGTCCAGTTCCTGAAACTCAGTATGTGACGTAGCTGTGAGATCTTCCGTCATTGAGCGAATTGTGTGTCTGCACTCTCGGGCGCTACTCACGTTTAGCCTCTGAGACCATGTACCACGGTAAGTGTCGCTCTTCTGAACCATAGTCTGCAAATTCGCATGACCACCGGAGGATCCCCACCAACGGCAGCAGAATTACTACATTCTCGATAGGCTACGATCCTCCCGTAGTTGATTACCGACATTTGCTTATTACAAATTTATCATTCTGTATGAAACATAATAGAAACTTTTAACAAAGAAACGACATTGAAAAACGATTTCTGAATGAGAAACGCGTGACATAACCTTTGCTTATATACGAATTCTAGTCCTAACTACTTTGTTCTGTTGTAGTGAAATGTTAATCAGTTACAAATCCAAGCACGTAATGCACTTCACGCCAATATTGCGATAGTTTCATTCCGTCTTAATGGCGCTGCCCTTTTTGACAAAACATGCGTGTGTAATGTGAGGTGTCAGTTATTTTGAGCGGTATTTATTTTCCAAATTTTACTTTTATATAGATCCATCCTTTCCGAGGCTAGTTCCCTTGTTGAAAGCAGTTTGTTGTTCCACTGTTGGCATGAATGATGTGGCGGAAAAAAACTGGAGATGATAAGACGAAAGCAATGGTGTTCACAGATGAATTGATGATCTCAGGAAACAGGGAGAAGGAGATTTAGAAACGATTGGATGCTTGGGAGAACGTAGATACCCTGATGAGCCAAAACATTACAACCACCTGCTTAATAGGTTGTTTCTCCGTCTTTGGAATGAAATACAACACTTATTCAGCGTATCAGGGATCCGACAGTTTGTTGGTAGGTTCGTGGAGGTATGCGGCATTAGATGTCTACGCAGAGGTCAAGTAATTTGCGTAAATAATGGGCCCCTGCTTTGCGTACGCGGTGTTGGCGCCCAATAGTGACCCTTGTGTGTAAGTAGGCTGTTTAGGTTTTCTTATTGGTAACGCCACGTAGCGCTCTGTGTGAAAATCACTGGCTGTGCTGTGTGCAGTCTGTGGCTAGTTTGCATTGTTGTCTGCCATTGTAGTGTTGGGCACCTGGATGTTAACAGCGCGTAACGTTGCGGAGTTGGAGGTGAGCCGCCAGCGGTGGTGGATGTGGGGAGAGAGATGGCGGAATTTTGAGAGCGGACGATCTGGACGTGTCTCATTAAGAAAGAGTAAATTTGTAAGACTGGATGTCATGAACTGATATATATAACATGACTTTTGAACAATATTAAGGTAAATACATTGTTTGTTCTCTATGAAAATCTTTCTTTTGCTAACTGTGCCTATCAGTAGTTAGTGCCTTCCGTAGTTGGAATCTTTTATTTAGCTGGCAGTAGTGGCGCTCGCTGTATTGCAGTAGTTCGAGTAACGAAGATTTTTGTGAGGTAAGTGATTTGTGAAACGTATAGGTTAATGTTAGTCAGGGCCATTCTTTTGTTGGGAATTTTGAAAGTCAGATTGCGTGCGCTAAAAATATTGTGTGTCAGTTTAAGCACAGTCATGTATAATTGTTCAAAGGGGACGTTTCAGTATGCGGCATTAGATGTCTACACAGAGGTCAAGTAATTTGCGTAAATAATGGGCCCCTGCTTTGCGTACGCGGTGATGGCGCCCAATAGTGACCCTTGTGGGTACCACAGGATTTACGTCAGGCGAATTTGGTCTCCGGAACATCAAAGTAAGGTCACTATAATTCTCCCGAATCACTTTACCGCGGTTCTGTCTCCGAGACTCGGGCAGTTATAGTGCTGAAAGGTGCCATCACCGTCGGTTCAAATGGCTCTGAGCACTATGGGATTTAACATCTGAGTTCATCAGTCCCCTAGAACTTAGAACTACTTAAACCTAACTAACCTGAGGACATCATGCCTGAGGCAGGATTCGAACCTGCGACGGTAGCGGTCGCGCGGTTCTAGACTGATGCGCCTAGAACCGCTTGGCCACACCGGCTGGCATCACCATCGGGTAAGACATCAAGTATGAAGGGATGCAGGTGCTTCGCAGCTGTCAGAGTGTCTTCGATTGCTACCAAAGGTCCGACACAAGCGCAGGAGAATGTCTCCCATAGGATAATACAGCTCTCACCATCCGGAGCCGTGGCGCGCTGCACGTTTCGAGCCACCGTCCACCTAGATGACGGCGTTTGTGGAGACGGCCAGCGACCCAATGTAGCAAAAATGTGATTTACCCGAAGAGCTGACACGTCTCCATTGATTGACGATCGTGTCCCAGTGGTCCGGTGCCCACTGCAATAGTAAATGACGATGTCACTGGGTCAACGTGTGAACACGTATGGGTGATCTCCCGCCGAGCTCTATGTTCAACAATGTGCGATGAACATTGTGCTCCGAAACACTTGTGTGTGCACCAGTACCGTGCTCTTTCTTTAGAGGAATGCACAGATCGCAACCTATCCTACGTTACAAAGCAGACAAGCCTCCAAACCCCAGGTTCTGTGAAGAATTGTGGACGTCCAACCATTTAGCTTCCTAGTGGTAATATCACTGTCCTTCTGTCTCTTCGTAGATGTTCACGACAGTAGCACGTGAACATTCGACCAGCTTGGCCGTTTTCGAGATACTCGTTGAGAAGCTATGCGTAATAATAATCTGCCCTTTGTGACAGTCGCATACGTCAGTGGATTTCCTCATTTTCAGCCCATATCTTAGCAAGGGTGTCTGCTCCGCTTACATACTTTTTTTTTTTTACCGCGGCGCGTGCCCGCAATGGCACCAGGCGGCATCCAACTTCGCGGTGAGCAGTGGTCATAACGTTTTGTCTTGTCAGTGTAGACCAATTAGCGGAATAAGGATTGGAGGTGCACAACTGAAGAAGGTGGAAAGTGTTAAGTATTTGAGAAGAGTGATAGAGGAAAATGGAAGAAATGAGAGAGAAATCAGTTAACGTGACAAAGAGGCAACATCATTCCAGCGAAGTGTTAGGAGGCTGGTTTGGACAAAAACGAGCCACAAAAAGGCAAAGAATACCATACAGTAGTTACTACATCCCACTATTGACCTATGCATCTGAAACATGGGCAATGAATAAAAGAGATGAAAGTAGATTGCATACATGTGAAATGATGTTCCTGATAAGTAGGATAGAAGTAACAAGGAGAGATATAATGAGGAATGAAAGGGTAGTGGAAATAGTGCAGAGCAGGAGGGAAACATCAAGGCTAAGATGGTATGGGCTCTTAAACAGAGTGGAAAACAAAAGGTTTTGCAAGAAGGTACGTGAAATGGAGATGTGAAGGAAATGACCAACGTGAACACCGAGGGTTAGATAGCTGAAAGGTATGGAGGATTGTGCTGAAAAAAAAGAGGCGAGGACTGGACGAGAATCATCACAGAAGGATGATGGGAAGGCAGGACTAGATGGTGAGGCTTATGTTCCAAACAGAGCAAGCCTGGGGCGGGACATTGTTCAAGATGATGATGATACTGATGACGATGATGATCACATTTATTGAAACTCTACAGGCGTCTGAAGTCACTTCGCGGCATTTAGTAGTGCTGCAGATTATGCTAGCAGTGAGCAGGAAGCCGGTTCCCACGAAGGCAGATTATATTACATTACATTTCACTGATATTTGTTCCATAGATCATGAATACTACGTTTTGCAATGATGTGGAACATATCAGTTAAACGTAAGTTTTCTTTACAGACTAAAATTAATTTTTTAACAATTACTACTTCCTATCTAAAAATTAATCTATTGAGAAGGAGTTGTCATTCACAAATTATTTTAATTCGTGTTTAAACGTTGGCTGGGTATCTCTCAGACTTTTAATGCTATTTGGTAAACAGCTAAAGATTTTTGAAGCAGCATACCCCTTTGTGTGTCAAAGTCAGATTTAAGCAAGAATAGTGAAGAGCATCCTTTCTTTCACTGCTGTAGGTATGCATGCCCCTATTATTTTCGAATTAGGATGGGTTGTTAATAAAAAATTTCATAAGGGAATATATGTATCGCGAAGGTACTGTGAATACCCTGAGTTCCTTAAACAATTGTCTGCAAGGTGATCTTGGGTGGGCTCCAGCTATTATTCTGATTACACACTTTTGTACAATGAAAAATTTTTTTTCTCTTAATGTTGAATTACCCCAAAATATGATGCCACATGACAGCAATGAATGAAAATAGGCAAAGTAGTCTAACTTACTGACATGTTTATCACCAAAATTCAACGTGTTTCTTACAATTCAATTTTTAATCAACACACACTCCCAGAAATTCTGAATATTCTGCCTTAGCAACAGACTTCTGTTCAAAGTCTATATTTATCACTGTTTTACGCCATTTACTGTATAGAATTGTATATACTTCGTTTTCTCAAAATTTAGTGAGAGTACATTTGCAGAGAACCACTTGATCATTTTCTGAAAGACATTACTTACAATTTCCTCAACTGAGTCTTGTTTGTTGGGTGTGATTACTATATGTGTTATCATCAGCAAAAATAACTAGCTTTGTATCTTCATGAATACAGTGGCAAGTCAATAGCATATATTAAGAACAATAAGGGACCCAACACTGAACCCTGTGGGGCACTATTCTTGATACCTCCCCAGTTAGAGGACCATTATGATTTTTGCAGGCTGTCCATACTGTTAATTTCTACCTTCTGCATTCTTCCAAGTTAAATATGAATTAAACCATTTATGCACTGTCCCGCTCATACCACAATACTTATGCTTATCCACCACAGAGGAATGTCATGGTTAATGCAGTCAAAAGTCTTTGAGAGATCACAAGGTATCCCAATGTGTAACGTTCGGTTATTCAAAGTATTTAATATTAGATGTGTGTAGGCACATATAGCATTTTCTATTGAAAAGGCTTTCTGAAAACCAAACTGACATTTGGTTAGTAGTTAATTTTTACAAGTATGTAATGCTACTCTTGGATACATCATGAATTTTGGATAAAGCTGTCAAAAGTGAGATTGGGCAGTAGCTGTTAGTATCGGACATATCCAATTTTTTTATGCAATGGTTGTAGGGGTAGCAATGGTACGACAGACAATCATGAGAGTGAAGATATGAATGCGGGCCGTGAGAATGGATCCAACTCGACAGTGTAGATCCAGGTGATCCAGTAGTGTTCTGGCTCGAATGGCCTATTTTACTTCATCGATTATTAACGACTGAAATCATCTTTTGGCAGAACTGGTACTAGCAGGAGTGTGTGTTTTACAAGGGACTCATCTCAATAACAAAGGCATGCAGTAAGTTAGTAAATTCGATAAACAAATTAGTTTTGTTAAGTCACAGAAGATATATGGAGGGCTGCAGACTGTTACATTGTAAGGGATTTCGGCTCCGCGCCAAGCTTTCCAGGCGACGATACGATGTACTCTGACACTGTTCCTATATTAGAGTCGGCTATAGAACGTATTCAGATACTGTTCATATACACACATCAAAAAAGTTTTGCTTCACCCTGGTTCCAAGAACTCCTGAAGATAGACGTTGAATATGGATAATGTATCACAGACACAGTCCCTTTGACTGTTCAGAGATGTCACTAAACCCGCCCAAAGATATAACAACCATGCATGAGCAGCGCATATTAGACGGAGGGGGTCCGACAGCCGATAATTTCCAGTCATTCCACCAGGAAGGAGGTACACGGTTCGAGTTGTCTGTAGTTCAACAACGCCTAGACGGTCAGTACTGCAGTTCGATCGCGTCCGCATTGTCGCTTTGTGCCAGGAAGGGCTCTCAACAAGGGAAGTGTCCAGGCGTCTCGGAGTGAACCAAAGCGACGTTGTTCGGACATGGAGGAGATACAGAGAGACAGAAACTTTCGATGACATGCCTCGCTCAGGTCGTCCGAGGGCGGCTACTGCAGTGGATGACCGCTACATGCGGATTATGGCTCGGAGGAATCCTGACAGCAATGCCACCATGTTGAATAACGATTATCGTGGAGCCACAGGACGTCTTGTTACGACTCAAACTGTGCACAGTAGACTGCATGATGCGCAACTTCACTCCCAACGCCCATGGCGAGGTCCATCTTTCCAACCACATCACCATGCAGCTCAGTACAGATGGGCCCAACAACATGCCGAATGGACCGCTCAGGATTGCCATCACGTTCTCGTCACTGATGAGTGTCAGATATTCCCTCAACCAGACAGTCGTCGAAGACGTGTTTGGAGGCAACCTGGTCAGGCTGAACGCCTTAGACACACTGTCCAGCAAGGTGGAGGTCCCCTGATGTTTTGGGGTGGCATTATGTGGGGCCGACGTACGCCGCTGGTGGTCATGGAAAGCGCCGTGACAGCTTTACGATACGTGAATGGCATCCTCCAACTGATAGTGCAACCATATCGGCAGCATACTGGCGAGGCATTCGTCTTCATGGACGACAATTCGCCCCCCCCCCCCTTCCCCATCGAGCACATCTTGTGAATTACTTCCTTCAGGATAACGACATCGCTCGGACAGCATGTTTTCGAGACATGAAACTTATCGAACATGCCTGGGATAAATTGAAAAGGGCTGTTTATGGACAACGTGACCCACCAATCACTCCGAGGAATCTGGGCCGAATCGCCGTTGAGGAGGGGGACAATCTGGACCAACAGTGTCTTGATGAACTTGTGGATAGTATGCCACGATAAATATAGGCATGCATTAGTGCAAGAGGACATGCTACTGGGTATTAGAGGTACCGGTGTGTACAGCAATCTGGACTACCACCTCTGAAGGTCTCGCCGTATGGTGGCACAAAATGCAATGTGTGGTTTTCATCAGCACTAAAAAGGGCAGAAATTATATTTATTTTGACCTCTGTTCCAGTTTTGTACAGGCTCCGGAGCTCTCGGAACCGAGGTGATGCAAAGCTTTTTAGATGTGTGTATAACAATCGGATTTACATGTTCTTGGAATTTATTAACTTTGTGAAAGGATTCGTTTTATTACACTAAGCTGTTATTGTGTTACGCTGTTGGCGAGTAAATGCGCTGTTGTAATGCTATTTCAGGAATTGTTTCATAGAAAATAGCTACCCGCATCACTAATTAGAATCACAGGTCGTCTGCTTACGTCTTCTGAAAAATACAGAGCGCTACCAGAACTGCTTTTGGGGTCATCCTCTACCAGAGCTTCATGGAGTGCAGGCGGGAGGAAACCCTATGCACCGATTCACTGAAGTAACTCAAAATAGGATCATATTAAGTCGCACAGTCTCTGGCGGTATGGCTTCACCAGTATACCATACGTCACCTATTCCTCTTTCTATGGAATCGCGGTTGAACTGAGTCTTGTATGGAGGTTCAAATACGCCAAGCGAGTCTCGCAATGACAACATATGCTGTGAATGCTTTGTTCGCTAAATGCACCCTATGACGTATACATAAGATGGTTAGAGTGAGGCGGAAACTGGCAATGATAGTAATCATATTCTGTGATGCTCTGCACAATAAGATCTTTGTGAATGGATTACAACGTGGAATTTTCTAAACAGATCACGTTTTATTTGGTGTCCACATTGATCACGTGCGTATCCATTAGGGAAGCTGCCACTATGTTTGACGGCAACAACTCGGGTCATAATGGTCTGAAGAGTCTACAATAATCGGATACGCCTTACTACTGCTGAAGTAGGGGTAGTGCACACTACATCCAGAAACTAGTCGAGACCACCCTGCTAGTTTTGCTTCAACACCAGGCAGACCTCTCTTTTACAGATCAGTACCTGTGCACCCCAGGTCGGCTTGTTAACTAGATCTTACCTATAATGAAAGTGTGCAGGACTTAATAACACTGTGTATGGTCTCGTCTCCGTTACCAACAACAGGTGTGGTTAGAGTAGAGGCAAAACTTCTCAGCACTCATTGTCACTTGAGGAACCTGTATCAGATACTGATATTGTTGTCCAATATAATCTGTCGCCAATTAAAAATGCTGTGATCACGATTAAAGGAAGAGTACAACTTGTACTACATGCTATTAAAATTTTATTCATTTTGGACCACTTCTCCAAGTTGTTCACTTTTATTAAAATTTTTACTAGTTAAGAACTGACACGCATAAAAAAACCACTCTAAACTGTGGTTACACTCCACGATGGTTGAGTAGCGCAGCGGAAGGACTTCCATCACGAGCTACACAGTTAGCTACTAAGTTAGGGTGAAATAATATCAACGGCAAGATTAACAGATGACATTGCTCTCTTCTGCGAAACTGAGGAAAAATGACAGACTTTTTTGAATGGACTGCTTTTCTGACCACCGAATATAGATTTAAAGCAAACCAAAGAAAGACGAAGGTATTAAGAAGTAGCATATATGAGATAGAGACATGCTCGCCAGTTGCAGAAAAGGTAAAGGAAATTGTGTTGCAAAATAACAGTAGACGTACGAAGCAAGGACGACATACGAAGAAGACAGGAACAGGTAAAGAGAGTGTTACTCACCAACGGAAGTTGAAATTTATTCTGAAATTCATCTTAACTGTAGCTGGTATGGATGTAATACGTAAAGCGATATAAGAAAATTTGCGGTGCATCGGGACTCGAACCCCGATTTCCCGCTTATCGCAAGAGGTCGCCTAACCACTTAAGACATTCCAGCCCACGTCTCGGACCGACCCAAATTTCGAAGTGTCACTGATCTACTTTAGTTCTTCTTATACATTATTAAGTCATGTACCCACCCTCAGACATCGAGTTATTCCCAAGAAGGTTCTACAGTTAAGACAACAAGAAATCTTCGTCACAGATCCGTCTTTGTCTTATGTACAAAGCGCAATTAAAAATGATCTAGATACTTTCAAGTCGACATTGTAATTCTGTGAGAAACAGCAAAGGACTTGGAAGAGCAGCTGAACGCAGTGGACAGTGTCTTGAAAGGAGGATATAAGATGAACATCAACAAAAGCAAAACGAGGACAATGGAATGTAGTCGAGTTAACCCGGGTGATGCTGAGGGAATTAGATTAGGAAGTGAGACGCTCAAAGAAGTAATGGAGTTTTGCTATTTGGGGAGCAAAATAACTGATCATGGTCGAAGTAGAGAGGATATCAAATGTAGACTGGCAATGGCAAGGAAAGCGTTTCTGAAGAAGAGTAGATTTAAGTGCCAGGAAATCGTTTCTCAAAGTATTTGTATGGAGTGTAGCCATGTATGGAAGTGAAACATGGACAATAAATAGTTTGGCCAAGAAGAGAATAGTAGCTTTCGAAATGTGGTGCTACAGAAGAATGCTGAAGGTTAGATGGGTAGATCACATAACTAATAAGGAGGTATTGAATAGAATTGGGGAGGAGTTTGTGGCACAACTTGACTAGAAGAAGGGATCGGTTGGTAGGACATGTTCTGAGGCATCAAGGGATCACCAATTTAGTATTGTAGGGCAGCGTGGAGGGTAAAAATCGTAGAGGGAGACCAAGAGATGAATACACTAAGCAGATTCAGAAGGATGTAGGCTGCAGTACGTACTGGGAGATGACGCAGCTTGCACAGGATAGAGTAGCATGGAGAGCTGCATCAAACCTGTCTCAGGACTGAAGACAGCGACAACAAACTTTCAAGTGATTGTAAAATATATTTATATGGAGGAAACATCATGTCAGGAAGTTTTCTTTGCCATGTTCACACATTTCAATGTGTGAATCGTTAATGAAATAACACACATCCAGTCTGCAGCCCAATTCGGCTCACTGTCACCCCAAAAGCGTCCGTATCAACGACAGTTACAGCTCGTTTGAAACGTTCTCGTAAGTTGTGAGGAAGTGGAGGTGTGAACTGAGTACCTTTGAGGTAGCTCCACAGGTAAAAATTACACGGTGTCGCATTCGGAGGCGTGGGGGTCACGGCAGCAACTGGAGATTGCAAGCTGATGCACAACCGATCCATCATCGTCTTAGCTCAGCATCCAAAAACTCACGAATTTTTTAAAGGACATCATTTTCGCCGTTGATTGTATATTTTTTATTCCACAATTGCAATTTAGACCATAAGGCCGTTACCAAGTAGCACTGCAAAGCATTTTGCTTCAGTACAAGTCATGTAAAATGTTTTGCAGTACAACTTGACACTGGCCTAAAAGGCGGTAACTGCTACTGTGAAATAAAAAAGTCTAAAGTCAGCAGCGAAAATCTACATGACTGTGTACCCCAACCACGAGAAGTTAATAAATCTTTGTGGATGTGTGGTGGTGCACCATCCTGTTGACAAATGTAATTATCATTGTCCTTGTGCAGTTGAGACACGAAAGACGCAAAAGACCTACTCAGATGGTCTGAGAGCGATGTTACTGGAGATCACTGTAACAAAATGCACTCTTTCAGGAGCTAAATACAAACATTATTATCACTTGAAAGTGTATATATCGTTTTGAATAACACTGTGTTTATATTTGATGACGAACTACAGTTTCAGTTATTTAAATTTATTCCTGAAATTCAGCTTAACTGCGTCTTACTTTCCACGCTGTGTGGTTCTTTTGTGCATACAGGAGCGAGCAACAGACATGCCGCTCATGAACAGAGAATTCAGATATTAATTTCGTCCACGTCTAATATGAAATAGTAAAATAATACATAACTTCGCTGTCGATGTGGCAGAGTCCATTGCTACCAGTAGATATCTGAATGTAGAAATATGCAGAGGGGTCCAGAAAAAATTAGACAGCCTTTGATAGTCAGTATTAACGTAACGCAACGACGTATTGTTAAAACTGTTGCACGGGAGGAAGGTTATTTTATATGTTCAAAGTGATCTGCATTAGCACCCAAACAACGTCGATAGCGCTGTATTGTTGACCAAACTACGGTTGTCTGTGTTGCCGGTGTTACAGCCGCACCGGATGCCTCGATGGTTCCGTGCAGCTCGTTCAGTGTATCTCGGTTCTGTTGATAACATTATTTTTCAAGGTCCCCTATAGGAAGAAGTCGGGAGGTGTAAGATCTGGAGCCCTCTCGACCTGTCCATTGTCGAAGTAGTTTTTCATCCAGGCAAGCTCTGACATCTCTGTGGCAGCGGATGATCCCGGCGGAGGTTCGAGTCCTCCCTCGGGCACGGGTGTGTGTGTTTGTCCTTAGCATAATTTAGGTTAAGTAGTGTGTAAGGTTAGGGACTGATGACCATAGCAGTTAACTCCCGTAAGATTTCACACGCATTTGAACATTTTTTGTGTCAGCGAGTTGGAGCGCCATCTTGTTGCAGGTAAAACCTTTCATTTCGAAACACCTCTCGGATGATAGGTAAAATCGATGTGAGCAAAATATGAAAATACACGTGACCAGTTACGGAACCTTCAAAGAAGATTGGGGCAGTCAAACCGCGCGTTGACAGACCAGAGCACAGATTAACAAGGAGTACATTAACATGTTTTCCCATGTGAACGTGAGGATTTTCAGGAGCCAGCACACTTAGTGTTGGTAGTTGGCAGAACCGTTGACTTTGAATTGCAACTTGTCAGACCAGATAACCATTCCTGCAAACCGTTGATCCTTGGGAAGCATGCCTTGAAACAACTAGCAGTACTCCATCCTTCGATCCGAGGATTCGTCCTCGTTCATAGGGTGCAGCAATCTTGGAATGTACTGTAACCTTTGCGTATAAATAAAGAAATATAAAATAATGACGTGTAACCTTCTCGAACAGAAAATAAAAAATAAAAATTATTAAATTTGGATAATTAAATTCTGACGTATGAAAAATGATAAATTATAACTCATGAAAAACATAAATTTTGATGTAAGCAGCGCTACACCATGGCCCTGTGAATTCAATCTGGATCCGTCCGTGGGAAATAAACTGAAAAATTCTTACCTCGCGATGGGTCGCCGGATAACACTGTCTATATATCTTCTCGTAAATGGCACAGCTTATTGCAGTGCTGGCCTGTCTACTAATACTGGACATTTGTCTGAGATCTGAATTACGAGAAAAACTGACTTTACCTAGTGACAAATCTGCACAGCTGATCGTCTGATTACTAGAAAACACATAACTATGATCTGACAAAAATTCTGGAATATTTTAATTTAGATAAATGACCGGATTGGGACTGGCAATGACTTACGAGGAAATTATACTTTTATAGTTGACTGGTAAAAACAATTATATTCTAAAATTTTTTTACGTTATTGACAAAGATCTACAATCCATTACACGGGAAATTTGAATATATTACAAATCTGGGTCAACTGGTGCTGACGAATCACAAAAGAAAAGATTGAAACAAATTCATATTAACATCTCAGACAAGTGACTTAACTACGCGCATGACGATAAAAATAATAAAATTTACCTTACAATAGATGGTTGACTTAATTACACTGTTGATCTTTCATTACATTAACAATTATTCATTTGTTCATCATCATCTCATTCCATGATATCATTTAGCTCTACGGCCGATCACAATTATTATTCAGTCCCATATAACAAAATTTTGCGATTTGTTCTTCCCTGTGTCTTTAACAACTACTAACTGTAGGCCGGCCGCGGTGGTCTCGCGGTTCTAGGCGCGCAGTCCTAACCGTGCGACTGCTACGGTCGCAGGTTCGAATCCTGCCTCGGGCATGGATGTGTGTGATGTCCTTAGGTTAGTTAGGTTTAAGTAGTTCTAAGTTCTAGGGGACTGATGACCACAGCTGTTAAGTCCCATAGTGCTCAGAGCCATTTGAACCATTTTTTTTACGAACTGTAAACTGCGCTGTACCAGCGACAGACTACAACTACACTGTAGCAGCGAGCGACTGCAACTGCGTCAGAGACTGCTCTGGCCTGCGTCTCTATTGCAGCTCTCTTTTAACAGGGGCAAACATGTCTTATGTCTCAGGCAGCTCCTGTGAATTGTCGTTCTAGCACGTGAACAATACATCGTGATTACATTTGGCCCAGCACGGTGGTGAAGCCCTTACATTACACTTTCCGCTTTGCAGCCCTCTGAATTCGTCGTACGCTTGATCGCTTACCTCGCTTTCACGTGCATTCTTCTTCATAGATTTTTGAGGTGACCTAGCAAAATGTTGCAGTGCAACAGCGGTGGAAGCTGGGCTCTTTGGTGTGTTTGGTCGGCCGAACCTTTCCCTATGCGCATCCTGAACAATACCATTGGATTCAGATTTACCCAGAACACGATAAATAGTTGTACGTGTGAGTTCTGTTCGCGTTACGCCATTGCCGTTGTACCTTCATCATGTTTTCGCACTTCCAGTACCATTTCAATAGGGCCTTGTGTTGCTCAAACGACAATCTTACTTCAATCATTCCTTCACTGTCATCTGCTGCAAAACGCGCGCCAAGATCTGTTGAGAAAACAATGGACTACGCTACACTTGCAAAATTGCTACGACATGCCTTCTTGTTCCAAAGATATTAACTATAAAAGCGTTTGTACATTTTTCTGGACTCCTCTGTATGGAGATACAAAAGATTTATAAATCTGTCAGTCTTCAATACAATGTCTGTTCAGAAGATGTCGAACCCTGGCCTCTATGAAAGTCTGTCAATATTAATCAGCTGACAAGCACACAAAAAGGGCTCTGTGCTTAAATGTTCGAACTAAAGTCCACCCGCCACTGGAGCTCCGGAGAGGGGATGCTTGCATCTTATTGGCAGCGGCGTAATCTTTCGTGGTAGCGCTCTTATGCCGTGGTGGCGGCTGTAGAAAACGCGGCGGCGTTGAATAGCGGCCTGCGTATTTGAAAGTGCGGCCTACCGGTCAGTGGCCGACAACGCAGACTGTGATAGATGCAGATGTGCTACCTAAAGCGGTGTGTGAAAATCTGTGCGAGAGAGGGAGCGGTTGCCCTAGACTATCCGAGCAAAAAATGGTTCAAATGGCTCTGAGCACTATGGGAGTTCATCAGTCCCCTAGAACTTAGAACTACTTAAACCTAACTAACCTAAGGATATCGCACATCCATGCCCAAGGCAGGATTCGAACCTGCGACCGTAGCGGTCGCGCGGTATCAGACTGTAGCGCCTAGAACCGCTCGGCCACTCCAGCCGACTATCCGAGCACACTCTGCCGACCGACCCAAGCTTCCATACGTGATAAAGCTATCTACTTGTTCTCATAGATTATTAATTCATTTACCAACACTCGCACATCTCGTGATTTCCGTGCAGGTATCAGAATGAAAAAAAAGAGTAGTCATAGACCAAAAAATGTTCAAATGTGTGTGAAATCTTATGGGACTTAACTCTAAGGTTATCAGTCCCTAAGCTTACACACTACTTAACCTAAATTATCCTAAGGACAAACACACACACCCATGCCCAAGGGAGGACTCGAACGTCCGCCGGGACCAGCCGCACAGTCCATGACTGCAGCGTCTAAGACCGCTCGGCTAATCCCGCGCGGCAGTCATAGACCATCGATGTCATTCTTGTCACTTGTCCGTCTTGGCATTACATGTATTTATATTTGATATTACAGTTTCAGATATTGAAATGTATTCCTGAAATTCGACTTAACAGGATAGCCCAAGTGGTAAGGCGACCACTCGCGGTAAACGGGAAATCTGGGTTCCAGTCCCGTACGGCCACAAATGAAGTCGCTTTATGTTAGAATATACAGAGCGAGCCAGAAGGAAAGCAACCTGCCGTGACTGGTGTTCGTTTTTCTCAAGTAATTCGAAAACCGCACCCTCCAGCGAAAACGCGTCGCGGTACAAAATTAAACTACATTAAATTTCCTACGAAAACATCCGTTTTATTTTTCACCAGGAGTTACAGTTTGCACGAAGAGAACGCGAAAATATTGAAAACTCCGCGAGAAGGGCTTTCGCTGCATATTATTTGGGTTTTGTAGGTCAATTTAGGCTGTCTCCCGATATTACAAACCTCACGTGTCCCCGCATTCAGTTGTTTCTCTCAGCTTCCTCTACACTACTGTGGCACGATGTAAAAAATGACAATGTTTGAACACTGAAAATAAATAACAATTTTAATTAAATGCGTTCTATATCGAAAACAATTCGATATAGGGCTTATGTCCATATGACGTTATTTGTTCTGATTCACCAATGCTATTAATAACAATGTTAATTAAATGTGTTATACCTCGAAAACAATTCGAAATAAGTCATGTCCATATGACATTCGTTATTCTGATTCACTATCACCGCTCAAAGCATATATAACTTTCATTCTGACTCGCCCACTATATCGCAAATAATTGGGGATGTTGCGGGCACGGGCTGTCCTGTGATGAACTTCCCGCGGGAGGAAATGTGATGGCGAGCCGGATTAAACCAGCTAAAATACTGTGACTCCCTCTCTCGCCCTCCCCCCCCCAAAAAAATAGGTAAATAAATAAATGAAAAAATAATAAAAAATTCTTCGGAATTCCGAATATTTATATTATTACTATTTTACATTGCTCATTAACTACACAAATTGTAAAGGTGACTTACGAAGGATATCTAGTTGAATATATGACTCGAGCTGAAGATCCTTTCAGTTCAAATAAATGCGTAAATATGTAAAGTAATTAATAGTTGCGCATTCAATCTCTCTTCTGTCACTGATAGGAAGTGTCTATGAATATATGTCTGGAGTGCAACATTGCACGGAAGTGTGGAAGAAGCGGCAAAGGAGAGAATCGAAACGTTGTAGACGTGGTCCCACAGATAGGCTTACCATACGTCCAGGATTAGTTCGGATAACTCTGATTTTTTTAGTTCTGGCCAGGTTAATCTTTGGGATTGCAAAACTGTCTGGGGCTTGAGAATCATTTTTTTTTTTTAATTTTTGACGTTTATCTCTCTCAGCCGACCTTGGTGCAAGGGCTGATGGCGATGGGGAGGCGTGGCTTCCGGTTCCGCCGTAACTTTTCACTCAGTGTCAGTCATTTGGCAACACAACGGTGGCCACGTGTTTGCGTTGTTATTGGGTGTGAAGTAACTCAACTGCACGTTTTTGATCATTTCATCTCTATTAATTCTTAGTCTCATCGTTTAGCAGTGGGCAAACGAAAGTGTGCGTTTAATGTTTACCTGGTGCGTGAATACAAATTTCTGAAATTGTGCAACGTCAGTAACAACGAACGTATTTATTGCAAACTATGTAGTTGCACTTAAATGAAAGGATGATATTAAAGACCACGGGAAGACAGGTAAACAAAGGAGTGTTATGCCGTGTGGCTAGAGCCTCGCGTCGGGTAGACCATTCACCTGGTGCAAGTCTTTCGAGTTGACGCCACTTCGGCGACTTGCGTGTCGATGAACTACACCTCCAGCAAATTTAAGAGATTGTATTAAAGCCAACGATGGGAAATGACAGTGATCTGGAGTGTGCTGCTAAAGGAGCTACATTCTCATACCGCTCTGACGGACACAAATTCAGTTTCAAAACACCAGATTGCGCACTTGAACTGGTTTGAAAGCTAAATGACTCCAAATTTTCAACTGCTAGAACCAAAACCGAAGCTATTACTGCTAACTTTATTTATCCACTTATCTTTAATGTTGTGTTGCGTTCTTTGGAAAACATTGTAAGAGTAACGACGGATATCTCAAGCACGAGTGAAATAAAACTTCTGATTTGTTGCAAGATATTTTAGTCTGTTGGAAGGAATTCTAAATTAAAACTTTTAAATTTCGATGAAGTATCAGGCGAAAGTCCTCAGACTTTGACTCTATTTCTTTTGCAGTGTATGAAAAGATACAAGCTTAAAGGAATGTTGCTTTGTTATACTGCTGATAAATTCTTCTTCTTCTCCTTCTTCTTCTTCTTCTTCTCCTTCTTCTTCTTCTTTCTCTTCTTCTGTAGCGCTACAGCCATTGGTTTCTTCAGCTGTTTTCCTCCATGCTTCCTGTATTTAGCAGCACTTTTCCACCCATGGACGCTTATCCTAATAACACTAACAATAATTTTAGTGTCGTCAAGAGAAAGGGGAATGAAAATGTGTTCAGAAACGTAATTAAAGCAAGCAAACAAACAAACAAAATATTGAAACTTCCTGGCAGATTAAAACTGTGTGCCCGACCGAGACTCGAACTCGGGACCTTTGCCTTTCGCGGGCAAGTGCTCTACCATCTGAGCTACCGAAGCACGACTCACGCCCGGTACTCACAGCTTTACTTCTGCCAGTATCTCGTCTCCTACCTTCCAAACTTTACAGAAGCTCTTCTGGAAACAAAATATTTCTGAAAAAAGACATGTCTAGTGAATGATACAACTGAATAAATATGTTTAATGTTTCATTAAACTGTTAACGCTTTTAAGTAAGCAAAAAAATTGTCCAGGGTTGAACCCAGAGAAATACGGCCACAGTCCGGGACTGGACCCAAAAAAATATGGTAAGCCCCCTCATAGAAAAAGACTAACAATGCTTCATTAAGTGCTGAACTTACTTAATGCAACACAACTGTAGCAGTCACGAGTGGGAGCTGTAACTACAAACGTTAGATGGTCAGATATGAGATATTACCAGAATAACAGCACATTTCTATCGTTCTAGCGTTTCGTTGGAAAATGTCTGTCACCAGATGGCTGGTGAGACAGAATCATACGGATTTACGTGTTTATTAACGTACAGCATCACTGAAAGGATTCGTCACCCAACATGGGTTTCTAAACAAACCATTATCTAGCCATCTTTCTCTACAGGTTCTAGGAGACTGTAAGGGAAATGAAGAAACGCCCTGTCTAAGGTTTGTGATAGTTTTAATGTATTACCTAAATGAAATCATCGAATTAGTTTTAATTACTGACTACGGAGGTACCCCTTGTTAGTAGCACAAGAAGTTTCATTTTAGTATACACAGATATTCGAAAACGCTGTAAGAATCCAAAAACAGTAATTAACGGAAAAAACTTACAACGACAAATGTTGGAGAGTGTCGTTTCTATCAAGACATAACGTCGAATTATGTAGCTCCTCTGGAGAGGTATACATTTCGCCAAAAAGTGTTTCACGAACATTAAGATGAGGAAAGAAACGACAGGTTCGTGGACATTTGTTTGGTTAGGAATTCCTTTATATTCTGTAAGCGAGAACTATACGGACAAAAAATGAATTAGAACTATTTACTTATCTGTCTCAGTACGGGGTGGATCTGTTTTTACCAACAGGAAGCCGCGGACAATAAATGGCAAACTATACATGGTGTTACTGGTATAGATAAAAAATATTTTGATAACTGGTATCTTCATATGTACCCACTCCAGTGTGTCTGCTGTTTTTTCTCTGAGTCTGTCGTCCTGCGAACACATCACCTAATTTACTAAAACGATGTTCTCAGTCTGGTCGTAACTGCTCTACTATGTGGACTACGCCTGTCAGCACAGACTGTTCATTTTGCATCCACAGATCTACATTCCAATACCTAAACTGTTGCCCAAAGGAAAAAGACCACTATTGACTTGCTTGGCGCAGTCGTACACTGAAGAGGCAAAGAAACTGGTACACCAGCCTAACATCGTGTAGAGCCCCCGCGAGCACGCAGACGTACTGCAAGATGACGTGGCATGGGTTCTACTAATTTCTGAAGTACTGCTGGAGGGAACTGACGCGATGAATCCTGCAGGGCTTTCTATAAATGCGTAAGAGTACGAGGGCGGTGGAGATCTCTTCTGAAGAGCATGTTGCAAGGCATCCCAAATATGCTGAAAAATGTTCATGTCTGTGGAGTTTGGTGGCCAGTGGAAGTTATTAAACTCAGGAGAGTGTTACTGGAGTCACTCTGTAGCAATTCTGAAAGTGTGAAGTATCTCATTGTCCTGCTGGAATTGTCCAAGTCCGTCGGAATGCACAATGCACATGAATGGATGCAGTTGATCAGACAGGATGCTTACGTACGTCACACCTGCCAGAGTCGTATCTAGACGTATCAGGGATCCCATACCACTTAAACTGCACACGTCCCAAACCATTACAGAGCTTCCACCAGCTTGAACAGTCCCCTGCTGACATGCAGGGTCCATGGATTCATCAGGTTGTCTCCATACCCGTACACGTCCATCCGCTCGATACAATTTGAAACGAGACTCGTCCGACCAGGCGACATGTTTCCAGTCATCAACAGGCCAATGTCGGTGTTGACGAGCCCAGGCGAGGCGTAAAGCTTCGTGTCCTGCAGTCATCAAGGGCACAGGAGTGGGCCTTTGGCTCCAAAAGCCCATATCGATGACGTTCCGTTGAATGATTCACATGGCGACACTTGTCCATGGTGCATCTGCAGCAATTTGCGGAAGTGTTGCGCTTCTTTCGCGTTGAACGATTCTCTTCGATCGTCGTTGGTTCCGTTCTTGCAGGACCTTTTTCCGGCCACAGCGGTGCTGGAGATTTGATGTTTACCCGATTCCTGTTATCCACTTACACTAGTACTGGAAAATCCCACTTCACTGCTACCTCGGAGGTGCTGTTTCCCATCGCTCGGTTCTGAGCACTATGGGACTTAACTTCTGAGGTAATCAGTCCCCTAGAACTTAGAACTACTTAAATCTATCTAACCTAAGGACATCACACACATCCATGCCCGAGGCAGGATTCGAACCTGCGACCAGACTGTAGCGCCCAGAACCGCACGGTCACTCTGGCCGGCCCATAGGACTTAATTGACGATGAAATTTCTATGAATATACGTCTGAGGCGCAACTTTGTATAGAAGTGTTTGAGAAGCGGAAAAGTAGAGAATCGAACTGTCTGAAATGGAGTACCGTAGAAGGATGCTAAAAGTTACATGTACCTATAGCAAATGAGTGACTCTCCCATAGAATCGGTAAGGAAAGAAATACGTAGAAAACATGAAGTAGAAGTATAGACAGAATTATGGGACATGAGTTACGCCATATGGTATAAATGCCTTGGTATTAGAGAGAGCTGTAGAGAACAAAAGTTCTTCGAGAAGACAGAGGTTACAATATACCGAGCGAGCCAGAAGGAAAGGAACCTGCCATGACTGGTGTTCGTTTTTCTCGAATAATGCGAAAACCGCACCCTCCAGCGAAAACTGTAGCGCCTAGAACCGCTCGACCACCTCGGCCGGCCCCATTGCTCGTGCGACGGCTATAACACAATGTTTAGACCCACTTAAATCTTGATAACTTGCCATTGTATCAGCAGTAACTGATCTAACAACTGCGCCAAACACTTGTTGTCTTATATAGCGCAGCGCCATTTCCTGCCTGTTTACATATCTCTAAAAATGGCTCTGAGCACTATGGGACTCAACTGCTGAGGTCATTAGTCCCCTAGAACTTAGAACTAGTTAAACCTAACTAACCTAAGGACATCACAAACATCCATGCCAGAGGCAGGATTCGAACCTGCGACCGTAGCGGTCTTGCGGTTCCAGACTGCAGCGCCTTTAACCGCACGGCCACTTCGGCCGGCTACATATCTCTGTATTTGAATATGCTTGCCTGTACCAGTATCTTTGGCGGTTCAGTGTATTTAGAGGTACTAACGAACCTAAAACGTACTACTCGTAATACCAAAAATTATAATTCCGCAAGTGAATTAAATGCTGGTGTAACGTTTTTAGTACACTTTCTTCAGACGTCAATACAAATACCTGCACCTATACTCCCAACACCTTGTATAACAAGGGACACATCCATACGATGTTGATAGTTATGGCTCTATCAAAGTCATCACGTGATCACTGACACAGTGGTAAATCTGTTCTAGAACTACAGTCCATCAGTCACTTATGCACTAAATACTCAAAGCCAGTTAACACTGGTAGACCTATTAAATCAGACCAAGTCTACATGTGCGATATTGAAAAGAAATGTCCTCGGGCTAAGGCCTCCCTTGAGGTAGACCTGCCGCCTTGTGGAAGTCTTTGAGCTGACGCCACTCCAGTGACTTGCGTGTCGATGGGGATGATGTTACGGTGATGAAAACAACACAACGCCCAGTCCCTGAGCGGATAAAACTTCGAACCCAGTCGGGAATCGAACCCGGGCCCCTTTGCATGGCATTCTGTCAGGCTGTTCACTCAGCCATCGAAGCGGACCTCTGCAACACTTACATGACGTTTCTACTGCATTTAGCAAATTCGAGCTGGGTTTCAAGTATTCACACATAACTTGAGTCAGTAAGAAGACGACACGCGTTTTACGAAGCAACATACTTAATTTTTCTTCCTCAGCAAAACAAATTTGCCATTATACGTTTTTCATGCTCTCGTTTTTCTTGTAGCCATATGAAAGCATCGGACATTTCTAAAAAAAATGGCTCTGAGCACAATGGGACTTAACATTTGAGGTCATCAATCCCCTAGAACTTAGAACTATTTAAACCTCACTAAACTAAGGACATCACACACATCCATGCCCGAGGCAGGATTCGAACCTGCGTAGCGGTCGCGCGGTTCCGGACTGAAGCGCCTAGAACCGCTCGGCCACCGGACATTTCTACCTTTGTATGTATGTTCATCTTTGTAATACACTCCTGGAAATGGAAAAAAGAACACATTGACACCGGTGTGTCAGACCCACCATACTTGCTCCGGACACTGCGAGAGGGCTGTACAAGCAATGATCACACGCACGGCACAGCGGACACACCAGGAACCGCGGTGTTGGCCGTCGAAAGGCGCTAGCTGCGCAGCATTTGTGCACCGCCGCCGTCAGTGTCAGCCAGTTTGCCGTGGCATACGGAGCTCCATCGCAGTCTTTAACAATGGTAGCATGCCGCGACAGCGTGGACGTGAACCGTATGTGCAGTTGACGGACTTTGAGCGAGGGTGTATAGTGGGCATGCGGGAGGCCGGGTGGACGTACCGCCGAATTGCTCAACACGTGGGGCGTGAGGTCTCCACAGTACATCGATGTTGTCGCCAGTGGTCGGCGGAAGGTGCACGTGCCCGTCGACCTGGGACCGGACCGCAGCGACGCACGGATGCACGCCAAGACCGTAGGATCCTACGCAGTGCCGTAGGGGACCGCACCGCCACTTCCCAGCAAATTAGGGACACTGTTGCTCCTGGGGTATCGGCGAGGACCATTCGCAACCGTCTCCATGAAGCTGGGCTAGTCCCACACACCGTTAGGCCGTCTTCCGCTCGCGCCCCAACATCGTGCAGCCCGCCTCCAGTGGTGTCGCAACAGGCGTGAATGGAGGGACGAATGGAGACGTGTCGTCTTCAGCGATGAGAGTCGCTTCTGCCTTGGTGCCAATGATGGTCGTATGCGTATTTGGCGCCGTGCAGGTGAGCGCCACAATCAGGACTGCATACGACCGAGGCACACAGGGCCAACACCCGGCATCATGGTGTGGGGAGCGATCTCCTACACTGGCCGTACACCACTGGTGATCGTCGAGGGGACACTGAATAGTGCACGGTACATCCAAACCGTCATCGAACCCATCGTTCTACCATTCCTAGACCGGCAAGGGAACTTGCTGTTCCAACAGGACAATGCACGTCCGCATGTATCCCGTGCCGCCCAACGTGCTCTAAAAGGTGTAAGTCAACTACCCTGGCCAGCAGGATCTCCGTATCTGTCCCCCATTGAGCTTGTTTGGGACTGGATGAAGCGTCGTCTCACGCGGTCTGCACGTCCAGCACGAACGCTGGTCCAACTGAGGCGCCAGGTGGAAATGGCATGGCAAGCCGTTCCTCAGGACTACATCCAGCATCTCTACGATCGTCTCCATGGGAGAATAGCAGCCTGCATTGCTGCGAAAGGTGGATATACACTGTACTAGTGCCGACATTGTGCATGCTCTGTTGCCTGTGTCTATGTGCCTGTGGTTCTGTCAGTGTGATCATGTGATGTATCTGACCACAGGAATGTGTCAATAAAGTTTCCCCTTCCTGGGACAATGAATTCACGGTGTTCTTATTTCAATTTCCAGGAGTGTAGATGGTTACAAAGACTTCGGCTATTCAATATGAAAAGAAAATTAAAACCCCTGCAGCCGTCTGTTTTTGCATCTTCATCGATGTGTAAACGCAGGAGTGTACTACAAGGTAAGGAAATAAAAAAGTTCGCGGACACCATTTTCGGTAGAAATTTCGTTATTCTCTATAAGTGAGCAACGTCCTGACAAAAAGAGATGAATTCATACTACTTCCTTGCCTGTCTAAGTACAGAATGTGCCTGTTTTAACGGAAAGAGACTGCTGCAGCTGTTTTAGTTTTCATTTCCACCTTTGTCTTCCAATTATATACGGAGGCGACCATGGTAGCCTAGTGGCCAAAGCACTAGACTGTGGCGTCAGAGACCACGGATTCATTATAATGATTGGCTTACCAACTAAACCCTCCTAGCGCCTCAGTGAGCGTCTGCAAAAACGGTGAGGCAAACTCACACAAACACGCACACAAACTTTTATATACGAATTCAGACGGAAAATATCGACTCTCTGAAAAGTTATGCGGGAAATGGCGATATTAAAACTCCAGTGATGTGTCCTTTAACTTCGAAAGCTCTCGTTGTACTGTATTATACAATTTACAGCTTGGAAAAATGCTATGAACATGTGTCCCTAAAAGCGGAATACGCTCGATGGTGCCTTTGCATTTCTGTAACTGACTTGGACTCGCAGGTAACAAAGATCTTTGCTCTTGTGTAGCAACATCCGTCAGAAACTGTAGTATAACGAAGTGGATGTGGCTGTGCTCTAAAGATTGTCGAGATGTTACAAGGGAGATTTTCCCTGCCGCAAATTGAAATAGTGATTTGGTTTCGGTGTAAATAATAAAAGAAATTATAGTCTTACATAATCTGTATACAGTTTTCTTTTTTAGCTATAAGCAGATCCAATGTAATCTACAAATATGTTGATATGTTCTATGTAACGTAATTGTTTCTATACCACGCAAGAGCATTATATACGTTAGCCATGAAATACTAAAATTCATTGGCCCCATGTAACTTCATAAGCTTCTAAATTGCTAGAAGAAAGTTTTTCAATAGAAACATGTTTATACTGTGGTATGCGGAGAATTTGTTTTTGTCTTTCTGTGTAAAATACTTTCTGTAATTGAAATCATAATAAAAACCTTTGATCACAGATATTTGTTAAAGAAGCCAAAGGGAAACGAATTCTGTGTATCGTTTCTTGTAAAAACAAGTAATACAGTAATTCATTTATTCTCGCCGTTTTGTAGCGTCCTTTTTTGTCTGGTTGTTACAGAGTGAGTGCACGTGTTCTATATACCTTAACTTTAGATAAAATATAAGACACTTATTGGAAATGTGTAAGTAATTTAAAAATGTGTAAGTGGAATTTAATTACTTTCTCAGACCTGATTATATCCCATTAAAATAACAGTAAGTTTATATCACTATTTGCACCTTTCAGTTCAGAGGCCGCAAAGAAGCGGTTGGTGACGAATTGTTCTAGTGTAGTACGACTGAACGCATTAGTCGTCCTCTTGTTACCTGTCTAATATCGCTAAGCATTACCACCCTAAGATCGAGTTTACGATCATGTCTTTTTATTTTTTACGGATTTTTTTATGTAAAAGTCATATTAGGATGATCGGTCAATTACCTTCTAACAATTACGTCAGCGGTCGCTTTAATGACTTGCTATTAATAGCCGGTAACGTGATAATTACGTGAATACTGTTGTTCTCTATATAAATAAATGACTTGGCGGACAGGGTGGGCAGCATTCTACCATTGTTTGCTGATGATGTCAAGGTGTACGGTAAGGTGTCGAAGATGAATGACTGCAGAAAGATACAAGGCAACTTAGACAAAATTTCCAGTAGGTGTGATGAATGGCAGCTAACTCTAAATGTGGAAAAATGTAGCTTAATGCGGATGTGTAGGAAGAGCAAACCTTTAATGCTCGCTTACAGTATTACTAGTGTCCTGCTTGACACAATCAAGTCTACATCTACATCTACGTGATTACTCTGCTATTCACAAGAAAGTGCCTGGAAGAGGGTTCAATGAACCACCTTCAAGCTGTCTCTCTACCGTCCCACTCTCGAACGGCACGCGGGAAAAACGAGCACTTAATTTTTTCTGTGCGACCCCTGATTTCTCTTAATTTATCTAGATGATCCTTTCTCCCTATGTAGGTGGGTGTCAACAGAATGTTTTCGCAATCTGAGGAGAAAACTGGTGATTGAAATTTCATGAGAAGATCCCATCAAAACGAAAAACGCCTTCGTTTTAATGACTGCCGCTCCAATTACGTATAATGTCTGTGGCACTATCTCCTCTACTTCGCGATAATACAAAACAAGCTGCCCTTCTCTGTACTTTTTCGACGTTATCCGTCAGTCTCATCTGATGCGGATCCCACATCGCACAGCAATACTCCAGAATAGGGCGGACAAGCGTGGTGTAAGCAGTCTCTTTAGTAGACCTGTTGCACCTCCTAAGTGTTCTGCCAATGAATCGCAGTGTTTATTTAGCTCTACCCACAACATTATCTATGTGATGATTCCAATTTAGGGTCTTTGTAAGTGTAATCCCTAAGTATTTAGTTCAATTTACAACCTTCAGATTTGTGTGACTTATCGCGTAATTAAATTTAGTTGATTTCTTGTAGTACTGATGTGAATATCTTCATACTTCTCTTTATTCAGGGTCAGTTGCCACTTTTAGCACCATATAGATATCTTATCCAAATCATTTTGCAATTCGTTTCGGTCATTTGATTCGGTAAATCACAGCATCATCTGCAAACAATCTAAGACGGCTACTGAGATTGTCTCCTATGTCGTTACTATAGATCAGAAATAGTAGAGGGCCTATAACACTTCCTTGGGGAACGCCGGATATTATTTCTGTTTTACTCGGTTACGTTTCGTCTATTACTACGAACTGTGACCTTTCTGACAGGAAATCACGAATCCAGTCGCACAACTGAGGCGATATTCCATAGGCACGCAGTTTGGTTAGAAGTCTCTTTTGAGGAATGGTGTCGAAAGCCTTCTGGAAATCTAAAAATATGGAATAAAATGGATATCCCCTGTCGTTAGCACTCATTACTTCATGAGTATAAAGAGCCAGTTGTGTTTCGAAAGAACGATATTTTCTGAATCCGTGCTGAATCCGTGTCAATAAATCGTTGTCTTCGAGCTACTTCAAAATGTTCGAATACAGTATATGTTCCAAAACCCTACAGCAAATAGACGTTAGTGTTATGGTCCTGTAATTCTACGGATTACTCCTACTGACCTGAGCAATTTTCCAGTCTTTAGGTACGGATCTTTCTGTCAGCGAGCGGTTGTATATAATTACTAAATATGGAGCTATTGTATCAGCATACTCTGAGAGGAACCTGACTTGTATACAGTGTGGACCGGAAACCTTGCTTTCATTAAGTGATTTAAGCTGCTTTGCGACACCGAGGATATCTATTTCTATGTTTCTCATCTTAGAAGTTGTTCTCGATTGGAATTCAGGAATATTTACTTGTTCCTCTTTGGTGAAGGAGTTTCCGAAAATCGTGTTTAATAACTCTCCTTTAGTGGCACTGTCATCAGTGACTTCACCGTTGTTATCGCTCAGTGAAGGTATTGATTGCGCCTTGCCAGTGGTGTGCTTTATGTATGACCACAATCTCTTTGAGTTTTCTGCCAGATTTCGAGACAGAGTTTCGTTTTGGAAATTACTGAAAGCATCTCGCATTGAAGTACGCGCTATAATTCGAACTTCTGGAAAACTTTGCCAGTCTTGGGAATTTTGCGTTCTTTTAAATTCGGCATGCTTTTTTCGTTGCTTCTGCTACAACGATCTGACCCGTTATGTGTACCATGGGGGATCAGTACCATCACTTATTAATTTATGTGGTATATATCTCTCAATTGCTGTCGATACTATCTCTTTGAGATCATTCGACAAATTTTCTACGTTTACATGATCAGATCGGAAGGAATGTTGACTGTCTCTTAAAAAGGCGTTAAGAGCATTTTTTTCAGCTTTTTTAAATAGATATACTTTGCGTTTCTTTTTGATGGTTGTGGGAGTTAGGGTATTCAGTCTAGCAGCTATGGCCTTGTGGTCGCCAATCCCTGCATTCATCACGATACTCACTATTTGTCTAGGATTATTTGTTGCTAAGAGGTCAAGTATGCTTGTTGTCGGCTTATGAACTAATTGTTCAAAACAATTTTCTGAGAAAGCATTCAGTACAATTTCGGATGACGTTTTATGCCTGTCGCCGGCTTTAAACGTGTAATTTTTCCAGCATATCGAGGGTAGATTAAAGTTACCACCAACTATAATTGCATGAGTGGGGTACCTATTTGAAATGAGACTCAATTTTCTTTGAACCGTTCAGGAACTACATCTACTGAGTCGGGGGGGGGGGGGGGGAGGGGGGGATCGATAAAACGACCCAATTAATAGTTTAGTCCGATTGCCAAGTATATCCTCTACCCATACTATTTCGCAGGAGCTAACTACTTTCATTTCACTACAAGGCAAACTACTTTTGACAGCAATAAATACTCCACCTCCATTGTATTTAATCTATCCTTTCTGAACACTATTAGATCGTTCTGTACCTATAACTATTTGAGCTTCAGTGCTTTCTATGAGGGCTTGGAGCTCTGGTTCTTTCCCAACACAGCTTCGACAGTTTAGAACTATAATACCGATCGTTCCTGCAACTAACTTGCTGTGTTTTACCTGCCCCCTTTTAGACGAACGCCCTATATGTGGTTCCCTGATGCCTTCTAACCCAAAAAACCACTCAGTCCCTTTCACACAGCCCCCGCTACCCGTGTAACCACTTCCTGTGTGTAGTGGACTCCTGACCTATTAAGCGGAACCCGGAAACCCACCACCCGATGTCGCAAGTCATGGAATCTGCAGCCTACACAGTCACAGAACCGCCTGAGCCTCTGATTCAGACCCTCCACTCGGTTCTGCACCAAAGGACCACAGTCGTTTCTATCGACGATGCTGCAGATGGTGAGCTCCGCCTTAATCTCTCAAGCAAAACTGGTAGTCTTTACCATTTTCATTAGCTGCCCAAAACCAGAGAGAGTCTTCTCCGATCCAAAGCGACATACGTCATTGGTACAGACATAGGCCACCACCTGCAGTTGGCTGCACCCAGTACTCTTCATGGCAGGCCACCACCTGCAGTTGGCTGCAACCTGTACTCTTCATGGCATATGGAAGCAGCCTTTCCACATCTGGAATGACTCCCCAATATGCACACGGAATGCACACTGGCTTCCTTCCCCTCCTTATCAGCCATGTTCCTAAGCGGCCCCATTACGTGCCAAGTGCTGGTGCTCCCAATTACCTTCAAACCCACCGTCTATGAACGCCCAGACTTTGCAGGCCGAGAAGCTTCCTCCAGAACAGGGTAGACGACTGCATCCGGCTCAGAGACATCGTCAGCCACAGATAACGCCCGAAATCTGTTCGTCAAACGAACCATGGAGGCCCTATGATCGGCCCCTTGGGAAGTTTTTGCTGCCTGCGAGACCTTGGAATGATCTTCCACTCGACCACAGGTGAGGGGTCAACCTCAGTGCAGGTAGCACCCTGGGCGACCACAGCAGTAGACTGAACGGGGGACACATGGGATGTGCTCGACGTCTCTCGTGTGCCCGCATCTGACACCCCTTTAGTGATGCCCCTTGGCAGCAGCCTCAAGCTGTGTGACGGAAGCCAACGCAGCCTGGAGCTGTGGGCTATGTGTCGTCAATTCAGCTCACATCTGTACACAGCAATCACAGTTCCTATCCATTACTGCAGTTGCTCCCGTTTGAAGCTCGTCAAAATATGCAATAAACGAACGGTGTACTCGCCTTCTTAGCAGCAGGAACACGAGATGATCTGTCACTAACGGTCTATCCGACACAAGTCGTTTAAATAACTGGTAGTAACGTTGCAAAGCAATATGAAATGAAACGAGCATGCAAAAACTGTGGTAGGGAGTACGAATGGTCGACTTCTGCTTATTGGGAGCATTTTAGGAGACAGTGGTTCACCTATGAAGAAGACTGCATGTAGGACTCTGGTGCGACCTATTTTTGAGTACTGCTCGAGTGTTTGTAATCCGTACCAGGTCGGGTTGAGGGAAGACATCGAACCAATCCAGAGGCGGGCTGCTAGAACTGTTACCGGCAGCTTCGAGCAACACGTACGAGGTGTGGCTAGAAAAAAACCGGACTAGTACTGGTGAAACAATAAAACGAATGCAATAAGGCTGAAAGTCGCGTGGCCTGTCACGTGACTCTCGCTCCGCCTACTGCTCGAGTTTCATCTGCCTCCTGCACTCAGTCTGCCCGTGGCGTCTGTTTTAAGTAGTTGACGTTTTGTCTGTGCGTCGGAAAATGTTGAGTGTACAGAAAGAACAGCGTGTTAACATCAAATTTTATTTCAAACTAGGAAAATCTGAAAGTGAAACGTTTGTAATGTTACAACAAGTGTACGGCGATGATTGTTTATCGCGAACACAAGTGTTTGAGTGGTTTAAACGATTTAAAGATGCCCGCGAAGACACCAGTGATGACACTCGCACTGGCAGACCATTGTCAGCAAAAACTAATGCAAACATTGAAAAAATCGGTAAACTTGTTCGACAAGATCGCCGTTTAACAATCAGAGCAGTGTCTGAGTTAACAGGAGTTGACAAGGAAAGTGTTAGGCAGATTCTTCATGAAAGTTTCAACATGAACAAAGTGTGTTCAAAAATGGTTCCAAAGTGTCTCACAATTGAACAGAAGGAACGCCGAAGAATGATTTGTTCTGACATCCTGGAAAACATTGAAAGTGATCCCACCTTCTTACAAAATGTTATTACTTGCGATGAATCGTCGTTTTTTACTTACGATCCCGAAACTAAACGCCAATCGATGCATTGGAAAACTCCTGGTTCTCCACGACAAAAAAAAGCATGAATGTCAAAATCGAAATTCAAGGCAATGATGATTGTTTTTTTTTTTTTTTTGACATCAAAGGGATTGTGCACATTGATTGGGTACCAGAGGGACAAACAGTGAATCAGCATTACTACATTAGCGTTCTGGCTATCCTACGTGAGCGAGTACGAAGAAAACGGAACGATTTGTGGAGAAAAAAGTCATGGATCCTTCACCAAGACAATGCACCAGCTCACAGTGCGTTGTCAGTGAAGACGTTTTTGGCAAAACACAACATTCCCATCTTAGATCATCCACACTACTCACCTGATTTGGCCCCCTGTGACTTTTTTCTTTTCCCTAAAGTCAAGTCAGCTTTGAAAGGAACTATATTTGAGACTGTTGAAGCAGTAAAAGAAAAAGCGACGGAAGTAATGTATGGACTTACCGAAAATGATCTGCAGCAGTGCTATGAACAGTGGAAAATTCGTATAGAGCGGTGTAGAGACCGAGGAGGAGAGTACATTGAAGGAGATAACATGAAATTGTAAATAATTGTAAATAAATGTTTTTTCCAGCATCATTCCGGTTTTTTTCCAGCCGCACCTCGTACACTATGTGATCAAAAGTATCCAGACACCTCCAAATACATACATTTTTCATTTGAAGTGCATTGTGCTGTCACCTACTGCCAGGTACTCCATATCAGCGACCTCAGTAGGCATTAGACATCGTGAGAGAGCAGAATGGGGCGCTCTGCAGAACTCATGGACTTTGAACGTGGTCAGGCGACTGGGTGTCACTTCTGTCATACGTCTGTAGTCGAGATTTCCACACTCCTAAACATCCTAAGGTCCACTGTTTCCGATGTGATAGTGAAGTAGAAACTTGAAGGGACACATGCAGCACAAAAGCATAAAAGCCGACCTCGTCTGTTGACTGACGGAGACCGCCGACATTTGAAGAGGGTCGTAATATGTAAAGGGCAGACATCTATCACACAGGAATTCCAAACTGCATCAGTATCCACAGTAAGTACTATGACAGTTAGGCGAAAGGTGAGAAAACTTGGATTTCATGGTCGAGCGGCTGCTCATAAGCCCCACAACACACCGGGAAATACCAAACGCTCCCTCGCTTGGTGTAAGGAACGTAAACATTGGACGATTGAACAGACGAAAACCGTTGTGTGGAGTGACGAATCACGGTACACAATGTGGCGATCCGGGGGCAGGGTGTGGGTACGGTGAATGCCCGGTGAACGTCATCTGCCAGCGTGTGTAGTGCCAACAGTAAAATTCGGAGGCGGCGGTGTTATGGTATGGTCGTGTTTTTCATGGAGAAGGCTTGCAGCCCTTGTTGTTTTGCGTGGCACTATCACAGCACACACCTTTACTGATATTTTAAGCACCTTTTTGCTTCCCATGGTTGACGAGCAATTCGGGGATGGCGACTGCATCTTTCAACACGATCGAGCATCTGTTGATAATGCACGACCTGTGACGGTATGGTTACACGACAATAACATCCCTGTTATGGACTGGCCTGCACAGAGTCCTGAACTGAATGCTAAAGAATACAACTCCGACTTCGTGCCGGACCTCACAGTCCGACATCGATACCTCTGCTCAATGCAGCACTCCGTGAAGAATAGGCTGCCACTCCCCAAGAAACCATCCAGCACCTGACTGAATGTATGCCTGCGAGAATGGAAGCTGTCATCAAGGTTGAGGGTGAGCCTACACCGTATAGAATTCCAGCATTACCGCTGGCGGGCGCTCCGAATTTGTAAGTCATTTTCAGCCAGGTGTCCGGATACTTTTGATGACGTTGTGTAAGTCTTACAGAGATGCTTTGGGAAACTCAAATGGGAATCCCTGGAGGAAAGGCGACGTTCGTTTCGACAACCACCATGGAGAAAATTTAGAGAACCGACATTTGAACCTGACTGCCGAACTATTTTACTGCCACCAATATGCATTTCAGGTAAGGACAACGAAGATAAGATACGAAAAATAGGGCTCATTCGGAGGCATATACATAGTCGTTTTTCCCTCGTTCTATTTGCGAATCGAAGAGGATTGGCAATGATAATTTGCGTGCGGTGGCTTGTGAAGTATCTATGTAGATGTGTAGAGTACGCTATTTATATTTTTCGACAGTAATCATTCATTTCATGTATCTATAGTTTTTGCTCAGGTCTGTCTTTGAACGTCTTTGAACGTATCTCTCACCCGTCACGAAACTGCACAATAATCAGTACTTTTATTTGCCGTGACGTACTGGGAGAAGATTTCATAATAGTGACATCACAGACCTGAATTCTAGAGGGAAACTTTTCAAAGCTCTGCATGGTTTTTTGGAATACATATAAAAAACGAGAATGCTTTGATCTGATTGGGGAAACTTAATCCGTGCAAATTTTGTTACAAAGCCAGGTGGGTCATGGATGTCTAAAAAACGGGCAAGTAAATTACATGTCATTTTATTAGTTCAAATGGTTCAAATGGCTCTGAGTAGTATGAGACTTAACATCTGAGGTCATCAGTCCCCTATAACTTAGAACTACTTAAACCTAACTAACCAAAGGACATCACACACACCCATGCCCGAGGCAAGATTCGATCCTGCGACCGTAGCAGTCGCCCGGTTCCGGACTGAAGCGCCTAGAACAGCTCGGCCACCGCGGCCGGCCATTTTATTAGTAGAAAAGACTGAGGCAAGGTGAGAGTTTTCCTTATAGTGAAAGATAAGAAGATGACAGTACTGATACAGTGGACGAACTTTCAGAGTGCGAAACGAGTGAAGCGAAGAACTAGCCAGCCAGTTATCAAGGCAGCATTGCTGGAGGTAAATACCAAGTAGAAGTAGAGGCCAAGATTTTTTGAAATCTCCAGATTGGACGTCATAGGAGGAACTCGCAAGAGCTTAACAGCAGAAGATCAACGCAGAAGCACAGAAGATTATTAAGACAAGGAATCAGGGAATCGAAAGTATGCGAAGTGCTTGCGCGTCATCACAAATAGCGAGTACACCCTGCAACGAAGCATGTGAAGGCGTTATTGGGTCTGAGATACAGAGTGACTTTGTGAGCTGTAAGTGGTATGGACTATTTTACAAACGGCGACTGTTATTAATCTTCTGAGCATGACAGGATGAACAGGAATGGATTCACAACTATCAAATTACAGGGTGATCTTGAAAGAACGCCCCTTGTTAATTGTTTACGAAAACTTTATTAAAACAGGTCTTTATTATTTACAGCACTCACTTCGCAAGGATCACACCACTCAGATGAGCGCCATCTTTATGGGAGCACTCAGAAAGACGCGCTATGGAAATGCTACGCAATGTTTTCTCCAGTGCAGCAACAGGAATACCGACCGCTTCTCTGTAGATGTTGGCCTCCAGCTCCCGGAGGTTTGCAGGGCGATTTTCGAACACGCTCGACTTAAGATACCTCCAGAGCAAGAAATCGGGGGCCGTTACATCGGGTGAACGAGCCGGTTTGCCCCGTCACCAAATCGGGAGACGGGACAAGAAACCGTTGGCGCAGTTCGTCCATTGACAGACGAGCGGTGAGTGCAATTCCACCATCCACGTGACTGGACGAGGATGCTGTTGTAGCACAGAGACGACAAAAAATTCCCAACCTGGACACATATCTCCCGAAAGTCATAGTACATATTGCGTCATTGTCGTCGCGAAAAAAATATAGAGTGACGATCCCAGCTATAAAATAGTTTAAATGGCTCTAAGCACTATGGGCTTAACATCTGAGGTCATCAGTTCCCTGGACTTAGAGCTACTTAAACCTAACTAACCTAAGGACTTGACACACATTCATGCCCTAGTCATGGAACCTGCGACCGTAGCAGCAGCGCGGTTCCAGACTGAAGCGCCTAGAACCGCTCGGCCACGGACCCAGCTATAGCATACAGTCATGCGTATTCAAATACAGAGATATGTAAACAGACAGAATCCGGCGCTGCGACCGGCAATGCCTATGTAAGATAACAAGTGTGTGGCGCAGTTATAAGATCGGTTACTGCTGCTACAATGGGAGGTTATCAAGATTTAAGTGAGTTTGAACGGGGTGTTATAGTCGGCGCACGAGCAATGGGACACAGCATCTTCGAGGGAGAGATGAAGTGGAGATTTTCCAGTACGACCATTTCACTAGTGTACCGTGCATATCAGGAATCAGAACAAACATCAGTGTCCGACACCGCTGTGGGCGGAAAAAGATACAGCAAGAACGGGACCAACGACGGCTAAAGAGAATCGTTCAACGTGACAGAAGTGCATCCCTTCCGTAAATCGCTGCAGATTTCAGTGCTGGGATATCAACAACTGTCTGCGAGCGAATGATTCAACGAAACATCATCGATATGGGCTTTCGGAGCCGAAGACCCACTCGTGTACCCTTGATTGACTGCGCGACACAAAGCATGTGCCTCTCAACACCGACATTGGACTGTTGATGACTGGAAACATGATGCCTGGTCGGACGAGTCTCGTTTCAAACTTTATCGAGCGGATGGATGTCTAAGAGTATGGAGACATCCTATATGATTCCGTGGACGCTGCATGTCAGCAGGGGATTGATCAAGCTGGTGGAGGCTCTGTAAGGGTGTGGGGCATGTGCAGTTGGAGGGATATGGGACCCCTGATACGTCTACATGCGACTCTGATAGGGGACTCGTACGTAAGCACCCTGTCTGATCACCTGCATCCATTCATGTGCATTGTGTATTCCGACGGACTTGGGCAATTCCAATAGAACAATGTGACACTCCACGCGTCCAAAATTGCTACAGAGAGGCTCCAGGAACACTCTTCTGAATTTAAAAACTTCCGCTGGCCACCAAACGCCTCAGACATGAACGATATTGAGCATATCCTCGTAGTGTTGCGGATTTATGGACAGCCCTGCAGGATTCATGGTGTCAGTTCCCTCCAGCAGTACTTCCGACATTAGTCGTGTTGCGGCACTTCTGCTTGCTCGGAGGGGCACTACACGAAATCAGGCAGGTGTTCCAGTTTCTTTAACTCTTCAGTGTTGATGTAAATGCGTTGTACACTTCCTTAGCACATGTTTAGCTTCTGAGATCTGCAGTGGAGCGATCGTCAAGAACTAGTTTTAACTGATGTCCGCATACAGTCGATGTCTTCCTGTATCCTCACATTTAGGGGTCGTCTAGGAGACTTGCTCTCACCCACTGACCCATCTGCGCTCCACTCAGCTGTCCAACATCGCAAGACATGGCTATCCCGGAAAATGTCTGCGACGGTTTATTCTGCGGAATCCTCTTTGGATCGGCACTGTTGACTTCGTTTCAGTGTAAAGCTCTACCACTTGGGACACCGTCTTGCACACTTCACTTGTGTATCGTAATTCAATTTCCCACTGCCGTGGAATTTGGCTTGATTGTCACCGACTCACTGCTCGCTCACCCGCAGTAGCAATAGCCAACTGAAAAGAGGCGTTCTTTCTGATTCACCCCATAATTACAGTCTTGATCAAAGCACTCTCCAAATTGGAAAGTGATACTTTAAATAAAACAGACACAATGCCACTACAATTACATAATGAAAAACTGTGTTTGTGTAACATGTGACAGGTTCTCACTGCAATCATCTGTCTAAGAATTATTAAATTCATCGTCAAAGACTGCACAGCAGGACGATGCACCGGGACAGCAGTATAAATTATCCTCATTTTCTAAATTAATGTGTTCATTTAAAGCACACGTCGCCACTGTCTTAAGATATTCTTATCATCTGCCCAAAGACTGCAGAACATCTGACGCTCTACAGCATTTGCGACAGTCACCTTCTGCAGAAGATACATCTCAGGTGAGCTACCAAGTGAATGTCGTTGGTGGCAGCCGTTGTTGCTATACTTCAGTGACTATTCAACTCGGAGCAATTACATTACGTAGTAGATGACAGTGAATAAGTTATTTGAAAAAAATAATATTAAAACTGAATATTTCACATTCAGACATAAAATTCTCTCGCACTCAAACGTATTGTCACACTATTTAAGACGTCGACGAAATTGTACTTGCTTGACAGCTATGTATATAATGAATATTTGTAACTGGCAATGATAGCAGTTTGCAATCTGAATTGGTTTTGCAAAGATTAGTCTATTTGAACCATTTCACGTCATCTATATCTACATATATACTCCTCTAGCCACCAAGCGGTGTGTGGCGGAGGGCACAATTCCCGCCAAAGTCATATCCCCCCCGGCCCACCGTTCCACTCGCGGATCGCACGATGGAAAAACAACTGTCTGAACGCCTCAGTACGAGTTCTGATTTCCCTTATCTTTGAATGGGGATCATTGCACGATCTGAAAGTTGGTGGTTATAGTATATGATCTACATCCTCGGCAAAGATCGGATTTCGGAATTTGGTGAGCAGCCCCTTCCGTTTAGCTCGTCGTCTACCTGCAAGTGTATACCACTTCAAACTTTCTATGAGATTTGAAACGTTCTCGCGATGGGTAGATGTAGGAGTCACGAAACTTGTCGCTCTTCTTTGGACCTTCTCAATCTCTTGAATCAGACCCAACTGGTAAGGGTCCCATGCAGACGAACAATACTCTAAGACTGGACGAACTAACGTATTGTAAGCAATTTCCTTTGTTGAAGGACTGCATCGCTTCAGGATTCCTCCAATAAATCGCAATCTAGAGTTCGTCTTGTGTAATCTGATCATTCCATTTTGATCATTTCGAGTAGTCATACCCAGATACTTGACGGATGTTACTGCTTCTGTAGGAGCAGCTGCCAAAAAGGCTAGGTCAACTCTTGGCTATGGGAGTTGTGGCAGTGAAATGACCAAGGTTGCGGTCTATTTCATTGGACAAATATATTATAGTAGAACTGACATGTGATTACATTTTCACTCAATTTGGGTGCATAGATCCTGAGAAATCAGTACCCAGAACAACCACCTCTGGCCGTAATAACGGCCTTGATACGCCTGGGCACTGAGTCAAACAGAGCTTGGATGGCGTGTACAGGTACTGTAGCGCCTAGAACCGCTCGGGGCTGTGTTTAGTAAATCTGCTTTGGCAGCACTGTCTTCGATAGTATCTGCATTGTTATCGCGCAGGCGTGTTTCTACGTCTGAAAGATGATGTCTATTCAGATTTCGAGCCAGTCTGATAATAGTGGCGCCAGTAGCGCCACTTTGTTGATGCAAGTCAGGTTTGCTTTGAATACGCGCTGCAACGGTCGTGAGCGTCAGCTGCGGTTGAGATTTTTACGTGATGAGTTGATGTTAGTGAAGATTGCCTTTAAGGCAACAAAGACGTCATCATCAGCACCTCACTGGCCTTGACCGAGTTTGTGTGTTACATCTACGCTAAGTTGGCTATTCCTTCCGCGATACTGCAGAAAGGCTTTATAGCAAGGCAGCCACTGTACGTGATTGCTGGCAGCGGTTGCCACGAGAATGTACAGTCGCGAGAAGACTGAACTTGGGACGGCCACGTAACACTAGTGAGAGGAAAAAGCATCGTGTTCGGCGTATGGCTCTGGCGCATCGTACTGCATCTAGAGCTGCAATTTGTTCAGTAGCTGGCATCACAGCGACCCAACGAAGTATTACAGATCGGTTACTTCAAGCACAACTCCGACCCAGACGCCTTGTGGCCTGCATTCCACTAACCCCAAACCACCGCCATTTTAGACTTTAGTGGTGTCAAACGAGAACTCATTGAAGGGCAGGATAGAGGTCTGTTACGTTTTCTGATGAAAGTTAATTGCGATTCGGTGCCAGTGGTGGCCGTATGTTAGTTAGGAGGCCATGTGAGGACACGCAACCAACCTATACGCGTGCTAGACACAATGGACCAACAAAATGAGAGGTCTTGTTTCGGGAGCGATCTCGTGTAACAGCAGCAGCACTCTCGTCGTTGTCCCACGCACCCTGACTGCAAATTTGTGTGCAAATCATGAGCAGCATTTCAGGGTGTATCTTCCAACAGGATAACGCTCGTCCACAGGCCGCTGTTGTAACCCAATATGCTCTATGCAGTGTCGACGTGTTGTCTTGGCCTGCTCGATCACCAGATCTGTCTACAATCAAGCACATATGGGACGTCATCGGACGATAATCCCAGCGTCATCCACAATCAGTACTAACCGTCCATGTACCGACCAACTGCAACAGGCGTAGAACTCTATCGGACAAACTGACACTCAGCAACTTTACAACACAATGCATGCATGTTTATGCGATTGCATTCACCATTGTGGCGGCTACACCGGTTGTTAGTGTACCAGCATTCCAGACTTACAATGGCTAATTTCGCACCTACATTAATCTGTGAGCTTGCAATGTTAATCACTTAAACGCGTTACCTAGGCAAATGCATTCCTAACATTTCATTATTCTGCATTAATTATTTTTTGGTGTTACGGTTTTTTTCCGTCACTGTAGTTGTGTAAATATTATTGTGATTTTATGTTTGTACGTGTTTTATGTAGGTGTGAATGAGCCACCTGTTATAGGGGATATGCAGAACCGAGGCAAGCTGTGAGTGAGTCTTTTTTTTTTGGTCATCAGTCTACTGACTGGTTTGATGCGGCCCGCCACGAATTCCTTTCCTGTGCTAACCTCTTCATCTCAGAGTAGCACTTGCAACCTACGTCCTCAATTATTTGCTTGACGTATTCCAATCTCTGTTTTCCTCTACAGTTTTTGCCCTCTACAGCTCCCTCTAGTACCATAGAAGTCATTCCCTCACGTCTTAGCAGCTGTCCTATCATCCTGTCCCTTCTCCTTATCAGTGTTTTCCACATATTCCTTTCCTCTCCGATTCTGCGTAGAACCTCCTCATTTCTTACCTTATCAGTCCACCTAATTTTCAACATTCGTCTATAGCACCACATCTCAAATGCTTCGATTCTCTTCTGTTCCGGTTTCCCCACAGTCCATGTTTCACTACCATGCAATGAATGCTCCAGACGTACATCCACAGAAATTTCTTCCTCAAATTAAGGCAGGTATTTGATATTAGTAGACTTCTCTTGGCCAGAAATGCCTTTTTTGCCATAGCGAGTCTGCTTTTGATGTCCTCCTTGCTCCGTCCGTCATTGGTTATTTTACTGCCTAGGTAGCAGAATTCCTTAGCTTCATTGACTTCGTGACCATCAATCCTGATGTTAAGTTTCTCGCTGTTCTCATTTCTACTACTTCTCGTTACCTTCGTCTTTCTCTACGGGACGTATTTGTCTAGCACTGCATCATGGAGGCAAAACAGTAGCAAGTGGCAGCAAGCAGTCATTCAAGCTTATTCCAGAAGCCTTCGAGCATACGAAAGCAGGACACTAGTGTTTCTAGGTAATCAGATGAGCATCAGTCAGTACATTAATTAGAAACTGATAGAAACATTTTAACTTTTGTGCTTCATTCGTCACTGGAGGCAGTGAATGTTCTGAGGACAAATACACGAAATCAGTTACAGTGGAGATATGACTTACAGAGGTAAGCCTAGCGGGCTTCGAACTAATATTAGGGTGTCCTCCTAAATAATGACTAGGACTTACGACTATTAAATGAGACATGAATCACAGTTACTTTCATTTATTCCCAAAAATTATTCACCATACAAATGACAAACACTGGCAACGTTAATATTGTAAGCCCTTCGCATATCTAATAAAAGGGCCGGGGGTGAGGGGGGGGAGATGCTAACAATGGCGCAATTTTAATCGCGAATTTACCAGTGATTGTCGTGATGCTGACTGAGAACTGACAGTACTATGGAAGAAAATAAGTCACATCTGTCGTTAGATTTGAAAGCAGGCTGCTCATTGGCGTTAAAATACAAGTATTGTGGTAATCGGTTTACTATAAAATGCATTTAGAGTGCCTACACATCGTCTCGTGGTAGCGGCTCAACAACACCAACCGCTACGGTCGCAGGTTCGAATCCTGCCTCGGGCATGGATGTGAGTGATGTCCTTAGGTTAGTTAGGTTTAATTAGTTCTAAGTTCTAGGGGACTGATGACCTCAGAAGTTAAGTCCCATAGTGCTGAGAGCTATTTGAACCTATTAGTTAGGTTTAATTAGTTCTAAGTTCTAGGGGACTGATGACCTCAGAAGTTAAGTCCCATAGTGCTGAGAGCTATTTGAACCTATTTAAAACTAACTAACCTAAGGACATCACACACACCCATGCCCGAGGCAGGATTCGAACCTGCGACCGTAGCGGTCGCGCGGTTCCAGACTGTAGCGCCTAGAACCGCTCGGCCACCGCGGCCGGCCCATAGTACTGCAGATGAAGGCCAAGCACCTGGCGAATCAGACACTGGTGGAACCAACGACCATCGCCAGTGGCTACGTGCAGATCAGTTCGAAATGTTTAGTGACCCCCAATGCATCAGCTCAGGCGACGCAGGAGGCAGGCAGGTCTCAGCGTGGAAGTCTGTCCGTGGGGGTTCCCGAAAATCCAGTGCTTTCTGATCGAATGGCAGTTAAAAGAAAACCTCGCCCTGCCACGTTTTGTGTCTCTTACTGAACCAGTATCTCACGTTTTCATAGGTCCAAAACGGTGGGATCACAGTCCGTCATCGAGACGTTTGTATCTGGCGTTCATTGATTTCTGGAGAAACAATCAACACTCTACATTAATTTCACTCAACTTACGGGTTGTAAAATGTTTTCGACAGGAGTTTGCACCATGGTAAATCCTATCTGTGCTCGTTCAGTATAAATCTGGAAGTACCGGCGAAGCACTACAATAAACATGACCGATGGTCGGCAGGCTACTGACGCTCGTGTCCGCCCATGGTAGCTGAGCGGTCAGCGCTACCAAATGTCATACGTAACGAGCCGGGTTCGATTCCTGGCTGGGCCGGATATTTTCTCCGCTCAGGGACTGGGTGTTATGTTGTCCTTATCATCATCATTTCATCCCCATCGACACGCAAGTCGCCGAAGTGGCCTCAATTCAAAAGACTTGCACCAGGCTACCGGTCTACCCGACGGGAGGCCCTAGCCACACGGCATTTCCATTTACTGACCCTCGTCTGTCCATCGGCAGGCCTTCTGCAAACTGGCTATAGAAGTGGCGGCCGAAACTATCGTCCCTGGCAATCTACCCACTTTTTTACGCCATTCACAATGCTTCCAACTTTTTCTCAATTCTACAAGGCATGCGAATTCGAATCAAATGTAAAACAAGAGTAAGGTTTCATTAACCAGTTACCGACAATTGCTGGTACGCCCTGCTGTTAATTATATTCCTCGGCGTCAGTTAAAGATTCTGATCAAAAGGCTCTTTCATTATGAGTTTGCACTGATGTTCGGAAAAACAATAGCTTTACATCATACTATCATTTAATTTACAGACCTAATTCATGTACGGAGAGTCTTTGGAAACAACAGGTCGTGACTCCTCTTGATTTTGTAAAAGAAAAATACTAGGGTAATTCTGAAAGTGAAGAATGTTTCCGTCTAACTAGTTCCAAAATTATACCACTCCCCCCCCCCCCCCTTTCACCTCCACCGTTGCCACCATGTCGTTGACTAGTCTTTCTTGGCCTACTGCTCCGGCTGGACTTTATATTTCCGGAGGAGTGCCTGGTATTTGTCGCAGCCACGCCAAGAGGCGCAGTGGTCTTTGTTACAATTAGCACATTTTGCTTTGGCGGTACAGGGCAGGCTGCAGTCTTTGGTTCGATGGTCTCCAGCGCACTTCACACAGCGGGGTGGCATCCGGCAATAATTGGCCGTATGTTCGAAGCGTTGACAGTTTTTTCACTGTGTCGGCCCATCCTTGGACCGTTAATCTTCAACGCGCACCCTCGTGTAGAGAAGGTACCAGTTGTCGCAGATTTTATGGTTGTCCTTTGCATTGGGAAGGCTGGCGCAGTACGTGGGGAGCCCAACAGATTCACCACTGACTTGATCTCTCTCTCTCTTTCCTGGAATGTAACGCAAGCGCGCAGGAATGTTATTAGGCTCAAGTAGTCCATTCACAATACACAGGTGGCTGAAGTGACGCATACCTTCCGTATTTAGATACCAAAACGAATCTGAACAAACGGTCGCAACCGTATGTTCTCAAACTTCAACGCTCTCCAGCGCCCAAGCCGTTTGTTTCTCAGTAAGGGTTCCTTTTTGAAAAACAATCCATTTGCCTCCTTTCCGCACAACATACTAAGCTACGCCGGATTTTTTGTCGTTTTATGCAGTCCAAAGTATTATATCTGGCTTTCAGGAACCACGCGCGAGATTTTCATATTTTCTCGCTCGCTACCCGCAAACTATTAGTCCTACAGAAAAAAAATGAGCATGCCTATTTTCATAAGAAGTTTAATGTACATAAATTGTGTACTGGGATACGTTTTCGCTAGAGACCGTAGTTTTCAAGTTAATCAACAAAAACGTACAAAATTGATCTTCAAACGCAGCCCCCTCCCAGATTCACCCCCCACCGGTCAGGATTTCTATTATGTTGGTCATGACACCACGTCCTACTGCTGGACAAATATTCGCGACTGCACGAATTATTTTCCATATTCGGCCTCTTTCTCGGTCTTCACTGATTGGCACAACTGCGCCACCGGGTTAGTCGAGCTCTTGAAAATTGTGAAATTAACGTTTGTGTAAATTTTACCTAAAAGTTTTATGAATCTTGAGAGCATAAAATAAACAATTAAATCGTTGTGTTCGCCAGTCGTTCTGACAACGAAACTACTGTGCTTTTAAGGGTTAAGTTTGAATCGAATTGTCAACGTAATTAGCTTTAACATAGCGTTTACAAAAGACGTTTTTCTTTCATTGCCCTCAAGGGTATCTTTATAAAAATAATGTTAACGAAATAGCCGATTATGCTGGTGGCGTAATAGCCCAATCAACGGAGACCAAAAATGGTCGAGTATGTGGAATAGTTTATGTGATCACAATTTTTGTACATTTGTAGGAGGGAGTGCCAAGAACAACGTACTAGAAATTCTGACTGGTGAGAGATAGGTGTGGAGAGGAAGTGCATTCTAAGGTAAGTTTTTTAGGTTTTTCTTGAATAACTCGAAATCGAGACCTCCAGCGAAAACAGTCCAAAATTTAACTGCATTTAATTTCCTACGAAAAGGTCCTGTACCTTTCTTCTATACGACTAGCAGTTGGTGCGTAGCGAGCGAGAGAATATGAAAATCTCGCTTGGTTTTTGAAGGAAATATATAACATTGTGGGTTGCCTAAAACAACATCTGTAGGGGCAGGTGAAGCACGCTGTGTAATTCAGTACATACTTTTAATCTTCACAAACACCTCAAATTGGTTTATGTCGTACCGCAGAATATAGTTCAGTGCCACGTATAAAAGACTTTAAGCAATAACACTTGAGATGAACGTCGGTCAGAACGTGAACTGATTATAGTATTAACAATATTCAGTACATTTCCCAACATTTATTGTGTTTCAGTTTACATTCATAACGACGGCAGGAGATCAGGCGCAGCTTTGGGCTACTTCATGCTGTGGACGGCCACCGACCAATTGAGATTTTAATCCGGCAACTGATATTTCTGTGCCGCGCAATCATCTGCGATCGCATATTCTCCGCGACATACTACTCAACCACGATATTACTGCACTTGGTCGTCATCGGAAACAAGCGGTGACGTGAAGGTTAACACGTAAAGAGATGAGTAAGGTAAACGCACAGCGCCATCACTGCTTTCAGGTCAGCTGTGACTGTACTGACAACGCTGATTGAGTGCTGACTCACGAGAAGCCGAACGAAGCGCCCTCGCTCCTTGGCAGTATTGTGGACAACTAATACGTAAATGCGACAAAATCCGCTTTGTTGTTTCACTTTAAAAAATTATTACTATCAAAAACATTATTAACGTTAATACGTTACATATATTAACAATCATACGTCAGGATCAAATTTTCACCAAAATGTTGGCCTAGGAACCCAGTTAACACACGTACTTCTATAGGGCAAACCGCCACTAACAACTTTATAATGGGCTGAAAGAGAAATTTCAGGATAGCTCAGTCTATGATTAGTGAAAAGTTTATCCTGCTGAATTTTTTCGTTATTTAGCTTCACAGTCACAACTGAAGGTCGGCTTCAAGATCGTCCTTCATCATAAATATTGATTCGTCGATCGATAAACATGGTATACCATTCTGAAAAAAAGCAAATTGAAGCTTCATTCCTCACATATCCATAAGCTTCATTATCTCTTCTTAAAGTTCAATGTGGTGGACTTTATTTGCAGTCATGTCAGACATTTTATGTTATTGGGAAAATGATCAAAAATTTTTGCTGCTGCATATTTAGCCTCTTTCTGAACCACTAACAGCTTTAACAATGGATAGTAAAGGTCATCAGCCCCAAATATCATTTAACATACAGAAGACTCCAAGACGACGGATTTCATGATCCTATGCAGACACACTGTCTCCCAGGAGCGACCAACCTGCAACATCTGCTTCCACTACAACCACACTAGGCACCTTGACGCCAGCCATATCGGACATCGCAGCCCTACTTGTACACCTTCAACAAAAACTTGTAACGCCGGAAATGCATATCCTCCTATTTCCATCTATTGTACTATTATTTTTTTCCTTGTTTTGTTACCTCAAGATATGACATTTCTGTCTCTTTATATATTGTAATTGTTTTACTGTTTGTATATATATTTATGCACTCATGTCGATGTATAATTGGTTTGTTTCGTAAATATTATTTGTATTTTTACGCTGGGTCTTGCCTAGGGAAAACTGCTATCGAACGATTACATCGATAGGTCGTGTGAAGACTCAAAGTGTGTAGGATCTTTGGTAGTGTTAACTCTGCCGCGTGGATCGCGGGCAGGGCAGTGAGAGTCTGGCGGGAGTAGCGAGTGGAGCAGGTGTTGTGAGAAGCTCCCGCGAGTTGCCGCGCTTTCGGGGTTTGGCAGCATGTAATTGCGCTCGACTTGCGATGATAGTTTCTGACATGGTGTCGCGGACGGGAAGCATTAGTTGGCGCACATCAAGAGCCCGTTTCGCCTGGTGACCGTGTCGAGAAGAAGGCGCGCCAACATCCAGCTTCTGCAACAGCGACGGCCGACAATGAGTGACTGTCGCCACCTCCTCGATCGACGGCTTCGAACCTTCAATCAACCAACAAGGAAGACTGGACGCACGTAAAGTTTTAGAGCTGTATGGCAGACCTCAGCTTTTAATCTTGTTCCATTTTCGTAACTATAATTACAGCAACTTAGCATGAACGTTTGTTGCTCATTGTCCCAATTGCATTACCAAGCAGAGTCCCTTCCTTTTCCGAAATGAACCCGAGTGTCATTGAAATTCAAACGCCAGCATTAAAGTAATATTCTATTTCGCTGCTTTAATTTCAAAGTTCAGTCAAAGTCTCAGAGCTGGCTACAATATTCAGATTACACAAGCACGAATTAAGAGTGCGAGCTTTGTTACCGTATTTTAGCTTACCTGTGACTGCAGCTCAGCTTGGTACGTACTAAATTTCACTATTGTTAATTGTTCAGAATCATTTAATTCAAGATCAAAGTTAAATCTCTTATTTCTAAATTGCGTAGATTCAAGTAGCTTTTGAAATGATTGTTGAGGTAGTCCAAGACTAACTGTATGTTACTGAATTTCGATGTGCTTCAGAAAGAAAGCTCACTATTAACTTCAGTCACTAAATTAACTTTCGATTTTCCGGTTTTATTTAATTCTTTTGCTAAATTAAGTCAGGGTGTAGCGAAATTTATTGCTTCTGACAAACTTTCAGTTTTCACACTACACGTGTCAACCTTCGGTTGCCACGCTTCTAGTGCTAGTTATATGTGTAATAACCTTTCTTTTTCAGTTACTATAGTAATTGTCCTTAGGACTGGCGACCGTGATTTCCTCAAATCTCAAATACCTAATTACCGCTAGTTAATTGTTAATGTAACGGCTGCACATTTACTTTCTTTATTAACTTTACCCCTTTTCAAAATTAATTTCCACCAGTTTCACTTGCATTTTTCCTTTCATTAAGATGTAACCCTTTCCTCCCTCTGTACCGACTGGTTAACTTCGGTGACGATTGCTTTTCCAAAATTCCCATTAGGTACACGCGGTTTCATTTTTCACTGTCATTAAGGTCGATAAGTGAGGGGGAGGTTACACGTGGCGACCTGGTGACAGGACAATCTTCAATTTTGAGGTTGTTCTGGACACGAAGTTTGCATTGTGCAAATATCGTAACAAAGTACTGGTTACGTACAGGCCGTTACGTCAGCGAGAATAAGTAGTGGGAGTAATCCTAATTATATTTGAGATTTGTCATTTATATTGAAAATTATTAAAATGAGTGAAGGCAACAATTACCAAAATTTGGTAGACTTGGATACGGAACAATCGGTCGAACAGTGGGAAACGCGCACGGCGGTTCCCATTGTTCAGGGGCAGGCGGCTAGCATGAAAGACGCAACCGCCGAAACGCAACAAAGAGCAGAAATGGAATGCCAAACTTTAGAAAATGTTTCGGAATCGGAAGCGAAAATCAAATCTGTACCCCTTGATGATGAATACGGGGGAACATATATAGAGGAACCAGCTACGGAAGTAAAACCGGTAGTCTCCGGGAATTTAACTGATTTATTGAATGTTTTGATTAATGAAATCAAGAGTCAATCGGCAGAAATTATAGCTCTGTCTGCCAAGCAAGAAGCTCAGTCTGAAAAGATTGAACGAAAGCTAGACAATCAGAACAAAGCTATTAATGTTGTTAACAACAATGTTGGAGTTGTTAATACAAAAGTTGATAAAATCAAAGAAGATATTGTTGTAATTAATACCGAAATCGGTAATCTTAAACAGGGAATGATAGGCGTTCAGGCGGAAATTGCGAGCATAAATACTCGTTTTGATTCCGAAATTAGCAGAATCGAGAAAAGTGTAGGAGAAGCAGTTGCTCCGATCATCGAGAATAAGGTGACGGAACAAATTCAATTAGTGAAAAAAGAGGATCAACAGAAGGTGGAAACTTTGAAGGCTTTAGTGTCCGAAGTAGACACTAAAGTGAGGGAGCAGGCTAATACCTGCGAAGAGAAAAAGAGGGAAGTGGAAACGCTTGCGACAACCACTTGCCAAGTAATTATGAGAGTGTCGGAATTAGAAAAGAAACTTGACGAAAAACAGAGCTATGTGCCAATCTGTGCACATAGTTCGGAATTGTTGACGAAAGAGGAGCGGTTCGACCCCTTGAAAAAAGGCGGTATACACGCGACGGATTTCATTAAAAATTGTGAAAGAGTTTTACCCAGATCATGGACTAATGAGAGAAAAATTAATGCGGTTATTGATGTGCTGGCTGGTGATGCCAAGCGTTGGGGCTTAAACCTCAACATTACGAACCTGACTTTTGACGAGTTTAAAAATTTGTTTCTGGCTGAATACTGGTCAGAGCAAAAACAGCAAAGTGTCTGGCGCGAATTTGTCGTATCGAGGCCTTTCGATGCGAATTCGCGCGGTTCGATGAGGGAGTTTTGTGAGGGCTGGATCCGCAAGTTGGAATATTTGCGTGATCGCCGCACGGAATCCGAAATAGTCTGGGAACTCTACAAAAAGCTTCCAGATGATACAAAACGCTACGTAGGAAGCAATTACAGGACAATAAATGATTTCCTGGAAAGAGTGGAGGACGAGGACAATTGGCGCAATAATCGCGACAGTGGTAGAGGCCGTGGTAACAACAAAGGGTACCACAGCAACCACACCAACGATAACCATGGGAATAATGCATACCGCAACCATGGCAGCAATAACAATAATCGTTCGGACCGTAATAACAATCGGTACAATGCGAATAATAACCGGAATGACGGAAACCAGTATCATACTAGCGTGATACGGGCTGCGCAGAATAGTAATAACGCCAGAGGGTGTGACCAGCCGCCTCAGCAGTATCCGGGGAGCGTATCTGCTGGGACGAGACAGGGAAACCGTTAGCCGCGCCGGTGAGGGGCCGAGCGGGCGTGGAGAAATTTTGGCGGCCCAATAACAGGAGAAAACCCAGGTATCGTCATTATGAAAATTCCGTGTGGAATAATCAACGGCGGGAGAGTGTGCCAGTGTTAAGAGAAAAGAGTGCGCCCACAAGTAGTAGATCAGCTGTATACACGGCAGTAGGTAGTACATTCACTGTCAGTGAGAACAATTTAAGTAGTGTTCCGGAAATCGATTATAAAGTGGCAGCTGTAATACCCACAGCGGAACTGGAGATTGAGTTTAAGAATGATTCGCAATTGTTGAGAGAAGATCAGATGTCGGATAAAACGTCCGTCATTGAGCGAGGGGATGCAGAGAGGGATGAGGTCTGGTTAAGGCAGTTCGGTCGCTTATACGACGAACTAAGAGATTATAGGGATCTGAATGGGAGAAGTGTTTATGGGGAGCGCGTGCAGTATTTGCCGCGTCTCGTCCCACAGGAAGATAGTATTTGTGAAGTGATTGAAAGTTCTGGCCCTAACCGGCAGACTTTACCAGAAATAGTTGATGTTAATGGGCAGCACGAGCAAGATTCGTCGTGTTTCGTCCCGCAGGAGTTAGATGTTGAAGGAGTAACGGAAAGTTCTGGCCCTAACCGGCAGACTTTACCGAAAGTTATAGTGGTAGAAGTAGCCGACCCATCCGACGCAAACCTCCAGTTTAAACATTGCGAGAGTATTAAGGGGAAAGATTACGAAAATTTTAGTGATAGCCGGACACAATTGGTAGAAAAGCACATAGATTTCAGCGTGTATGAGGTTAGAGCTGACGTTATGCGGTCAGACGGTAGCAGTGTGGGTTGCGCAGATCCAGAGGAAGTAATTTCAGATGCGACTGGCCTCATTTCTCCAGGTAGATTGGCAGATGAGATCAATCTGACTAAAGAGGAATCAACGAAGGTTACAATTAGTGAATTGATAGCAAAGAAACACTCACTAGTTGACGAGTTACAGGAAAAGGTTTCGGTATTGGAGGCGAAGCTGCAGACTAAGCCTCAGGACAAACGTGTTAAAATTAAAACTGTATGTAAACAGAGGCTGAAAAAGCCGCCAGATAAATCGGATTTAGGATCAAAGCCGGATGGTTTTTTCTGGAATGACCTGGATATAGACGAGGATTTACTGTGGGAAAATAAAGAAACAGTCGAGGACAAGTGTAGACAGATAGTAGTGTCTGTTAATATGCACGACCTACAACTAAACGTGTTGATTGACACCGGTGCAGAATTGAGTGCTGTATCTGGGAAAATATTTGAGTTACTGAAAGACAGACCTGGCATCGTAGTTATGCCAGTAACAGGAGTGAAAATTATCGGTGCTACTGGGAAGGCCAGTAAACTGGTCACAAAACAGATTTTTGTCAACTTCGAGATATGTGGGGCACGATTTGAACAAGAGTTTGTCGTCGTGCCAGACTTAACTGCGGAAGTAATTATCGGGTTAGATTGGCTATTAAAGTACCGTGCAGTGATTAGTTGCGAAAGCAAAGCTTTGACATGTACGTCCCAAGATAAAACAATAGTAGTTAGTTTTGACGAGGCAGGAGACGGTGTGCATAGGCAATACCAGCCTATACACATTGTTAACTGGCCGGATGGTATTGATGTAGGTATGAATTTGAACTGCCGTAAAGTGAGGAATCTCGGCATTGACAAAAATGTAGAAAGTTTAGTGGAAGAGATAATCAAATTCCCTCCACGGATTAACTTTAGTATTGGTGTGAAAAAAGATCGTTTGCGAGAAGTAATGAAGTTAAAAGCCGATGCTCGCATACGTCGTCATGACGCTAAAGCGCGTTTTGCTAAGTTTGCGATCGGAGACTTAGTACTTGTAAAAGCTCATGAGAAATCGAGCGAGATAGACAATGAAATCTCTAAATTTAAGTTTGTTTATAATGGACCATATAAAGTCATTGGTATACCTCACACAAATGCTTATTGCTTAGAGTATCCAAGCTCTGGAAAGCTATTAGGTATTCGAAATATAGTAGATTTGAAATTGTACCAACCTAGGATCGATTGATACCACACAATGGGTAATTTGTACAATATGTAAATATAGAGTGTAAGATTTAAGGTTTGCTAGATTGCCATGCTTTTGACTGACCAAGGTCATTAAAGAAGTTGTAATTAATAAGTAATTAATTTTGATTAATCAATTTAATTTTAATCAATTTAATCATGATCTAATCAACTGAAAAATCCAAGCTGCTAGTTTAAGTTTTCAGCTGAGTCACAGTAGATTAAGCAATGTAAATATGATTTTGTAACTAGCTGTAAGATTTCATGAATATGTGTTTTACTAGTCATTGCCGATGTACTTAGACGCTGTTTTAAGTTTCAGGATTGTACATGTGTGATGATGGACAGTGTTGAGTTATCCACTGTGATAGTGTTTATGGACTCCTTGAGATTACTCGGGAGTGAGTTTTTCCGAAAGAATTCAGTGGAACGGACGTTCTGGAAACGCCGTTACAAGGGCGAGTGAGATCAAGCGTGCCGCACAGGCGGGCGCAACAATACTTGCGAGGCGAAGCCGCTGTCGGCTCTTGTGCCGCTGTCGGCTCTTGTGCCGCTGTCGGCATCCTTTGTACTCGCGAGTACGGAATGTGGAGTTGCTTTTCTTCCCGGACAGCTGATGTGAAAGGATTCTGCTGTCAATATTTATGTTTTTTTTTCGATCTGCTGTATATTATTTTCTTGTTTAGCGTTAATTGGACATGACGAGAAAATTAATTATGAAAAGGTTACATCAAAATGTGTATTCTATGTAATTAATTATTAGTTTGCGTATTTTGATATACCTGTTTTTTATGACCATGCACTCTGATCAATTTTGCAAATAGTATTCCATTTCTTATAGTGTTACGAATTTTAATGATTTAGAATAGCTAAACCATTTTCTATGTTTTCTATGAATTTTAATATGTTGTCAACCTGTTTTATTTTGTGCAAGATGACAGAGTGGAATAAGATTAGGAGTGTCTCCACTCAATTATTATGGTCTAAAAAAATTTATTTATGCTTAATTAGACGAATGCTAAATTTTGTTGATGTTTTGAGCATATGCATTTCCGCTGTTTCTTTTTTGGGACATTTTCTGAGTCTGTTTACGTTACACGAACATCCTCAGACAATGTGGGGCACGTGTAACGCCGGAAATGCATATCCTCCTATTTCCATCTATTGTACTATTATTTTTTTCCTTGTTTTGTTACCTCAAGATATGACATTTCTGTCTCTTTATATATTGTAATTGTTTTACTGTTTGTATATATATTTATGCACTCATGTCGATGTATAATTGGTTTGTTTCGTAAATATTATTTGTATTTTTACGCTGGGTCTTGCCTAGGGAAAACTGCTATCGAACGATTACATCGATAGGTCGTGTGAAGACTCAAAGTGTGTAGGATCTTTGGTAGTGTTAACTCTGCCGCGTGGATCGCGGGCAGGGCAGTGAGAGTCTGGCGGGAGTAGCGAGTGGAGCAGGTGTTGTGAGAAGCTCCCGCGAGTTGCCGCGCTTTCGGGGTTTGGCAGCATGTAATTGCGCTCGACTTGCGATGATAGTTTCTGACATGGTGTCGCGGACGGGAAGCATTAGTTGGCGCACATCAAGAGCCCGTTTCGCCTGGTGACCGTGTCGAGAAGAAGGCGCGCCAACATCCAGCTTCTGCAACAGCGACGGCCGACAATGAGTGACTGTCGCCACCTCCTCGATCGACGGCTTCGAACCTTCAATCAACCAACAAGGAAGACTGGACGCACGTAAAGTTTTAGAGCTGTATGGCAGACCTCAGCTTTTAATCTTGTTCCATTTTCGTAACTATAATTACAGCAACTTAGCATGAACGTTTGTTGCTCATTGTCCCAATTGCATTACCAAGCAGAGTCCCTTCCTTTTCCGAAATGAACCCGAGTGTCATTGAAATTCAAACGCCAGCATTAAAGTAATATTCTATTTCGCTGCTTTAATTTCAAAGTTCAGTCAAAGTCTCAGAGCTGGCTACAATATTCAGATTACACAAGCACGAATTAAGAGTGCGAGCTTTGTTACCGTATTTTAGCTTACCTGTGACTGCAGCTCAGCTTGGTACGTACTAAATTTCACTATTGTTAATTGTTCAGAATCATTTAATTCAAGATCAAAGTTAAATCTCTTATTTCTAAATTGCGTAGATTCAAGTAGCTTTTGAAATGATTGTTGAGGTAGTCCAAGACTAACTGTATGTTACTGAATTTCGATGTGCTTCAGAAAGAAAGCTCACTATTAACTTCAGTCACTAAATTAACTTTCGATTTTCCGGTTTTATTTAATTCTTTTGCTAAATTAAGTCAGGGTGTAGCGAAATTTATTGCTTCTGACAAACTTTCAGTTTTCACACTACACGTGTCAACCTTCGGTTGCCACGCTTCTAGTGCTAGTTATATGTGTAATAACCTTTCTTTTTCAGTTACTATAGTAATTGTCCTTAGGACTGGCGACCGTGATTTCCTCAAATCTCAAATACCTAATTACCGCTAGTTAATTGTTAATGTAACGGCTGCACATTTACTTTCTTTATTAACTTTACCCCTTTTCAAAATTAATTTCCACCAGTTTCACTTGCATTTTTCCTTTCATTAAGATGTAACCCTTTCCTCCCTCTGTACCGACTGGTTAACTTCGGTGACGATTGCTTTTCCAAAATTCCCATTAGGTACACGCGGTTTCATTTTTCACTGTCATTAAGGTCGATAAGTGAGGGGGAGGTTACAAACTGACAGGAATCCTCACACTGCTGGAGGGAATAATCAAGGCATTTACTGCTTCTTAAGAAATGGGTGACGGCCGCAGAACAAGACACATCCGACTCTGCATTTGGAATGCTAATGGCGCACGACGCAAACAAACTGAACTGAACGAATTTGTTAGTCGGCACAGGCTGCACAGAGTTCTGATATCGGAAACGTACCTTACGGAGATGCCTAATTTCAAATTACGCAACATGCATGGTTACAGGACGGACCGGGTTGTACAACAAGGTGACGGAACTGCAGTGTTCACCAAAAACACCATGCGACATCATCAGGAGGATCTACCGCCCCTGGACTCACTGGAAGCCACAGCGGTTATAGTCTACACGGCAATACGAAACATAACTCTCGTGGCGGCGTATCTTAGCCTCAAGAAACAATTGGTGGCCAGAGATCTTCATGCTGTCTTCGATCGATTGAATAAGGTCTTGCTGGGAGGAGACCTTAATTCCAAACATGGTGCTTGGTGTTGAAGGAGGGCCAACGGAAAGGGACAGCAACTCTACGATCTAGAGAACGATCTTCAAGTCACAATATATAGGCCACGGGAGCCGATTCGCATCCCTGAGTTAGATCGTCCAGGAGGCTGACGTCCGACCGACCTAAGCAGTCTCTACAATTTTGGAAATTGACATCGCTGTGGCAATTTTGACAGCTAAAATCCAACGGGCAACAAGACGTGCAGCGACTGATATCTTTCGTCACGAGCATCAATTTTACACATTCCCTCGTCATCTCACCGACATCAAGCATCGCCGGAATACTCACAGGAAACGATGGAAACGATATAGAAATCCAGAAGATGCATCGTTTGTCCCGGTAGCTACGACGCTGAGTTGAAGAATGGCGGCAAGACCTTTGGGAAACAAAGATGGACGAAATGTTTCTCCAGACTAGGGAAGAGTGGCAACTTGTCAGGGCACTACGCCAACTGAGGCCACCAAAGAGAGCAATACGAGGCCCCGATGGCCTCTTATACGACTCTCTTGACCAAGCTGAATTGTATTCCGACGTATATGAGCACCACGTGACAGCTCCGCCCCCACAGGATGCAGAGGACGCAAGGGAAGGGGACCGTATCCGACAGCGAATCGCCGACTTCCGCCAACTCCCCACACAACAGAGGCCTGTTCTTAGTACTCCCGCTGAAGTTAGAAAACTCAACAGAAAGACGAACTACCCGGCGCCCGGCAAGGACTCTATGACCAAAGCCGATCTTAAGCATCTTCTGAGAAAGGCCATCGTTCTCTTAACTCAAATTATCAACAGCTGGTTACTCAACGGTTACTTCCCTGCAGACTGGAAGACGGTGAAGAAGATTACTATTCCCAAAAGAGGAAAAAACCCAACGTTGCCAGACAGCTACCACCCGTCTCAAAGACTATCTGGAAGGAAATTACATCATCCGCCACGAACAGTTTGGCTTCCAGCCACGGTTATCGGCGGAACTTCAGCTGCTTCGGTTCACAGAGTCCATAGAACTCCTCCTGAATAGACGGAACCCCACAGTTGCAGTTTCCTAGATATCGAAAAGACATATGATCGGGTGTGGCGTGAAAAGATTATAGTCAAACTAGTCGATCAAACCCGTCTCCCCGACTGTTATATCAAGCTAATTGATAGCTTTCTGCAGGACAGGCGTCTGTTTGTACAAACAGATCGGAAAAAATCATTACTGAAAACTGTCTCAGCTGGCATCCCACGTGGAGCGGTGATATCGCCGTGCCTGTTTCATTTGTATATTAATGACATTCCCACCATTCAACACATCACCGCCAGTCTGTACGCCGATGACACGGCCTTCTGGAAGTAACATCGAACAACTTGTCAACAGGGTGCAGCGACAACTTGTCGTCACCGAATAATGGGCAAAGAGACAATAAATTCATCCTAAACCCTACGAAAACTGCAGCAATACTGTTTACGAAGAACCGGCAGGAACTGAGGACGCGACTTCTCATCAATGGACAGCCAATACCGTCGACACGACGACGAAATACCTGGGAGTGATACTGGATAAAGGGATGACTTTTATCTCACACATACAAGATAGAAAACTGAATATAATGAAGATGATACGGGCAGTCACCCCGTTTTTCACGAGCAGTAATCTAAACCCCAAATTAAAACTTTATTGAGAAACGGTACAACCCTCCCTGCTGTACGGCTAGACGTTTTGGGGAACAACATGACTCTAATAGACGTCGTTTGCGAACATTACAAAACAGATGTTTGAAGTGGAATCTAGGTGCACCACGGTGGGCCAGGACGAGAGAAATACACGAGCTGACTGTAGAAAAATACGTCGCTGAGAAGATCATACCCCCGGCAACTCGTCTTTCTCACAAATTAGACGAGTATCGGGGAAATGCCCGCCAACTTGCGCCAGGTGGGAAAATTCATGTTACAGAGGCGAATAAAGGATGGGAAAAGAGTTTGGGCTATGTTTAGGGGAAATACTAAATATTGGTCTCTTAAGGAGATTTGTAGGTCGTTTAATATAGAAACAAGAATAAAACACTTAGGTCGAGTGGTTACTCAGCATCTTAAATTACGTAAGATAATGTGAGGAGCTCATACGAAGCGAATTAAGAGGAAGGACAGGATAGCGATACATGTATAGGAGAAAGCGAAACTCGGTTCTAAATCACATTATCTAGTGGATTGGGATTCCCTGAGTTCACTGGACTTAATTACGTCACTTGCTATAATTGTGATGAAATTTATTTATCATTCACTCCAACTCTGTGCTAAAAAGTCCTATGAAGCTCTACAACGACAACTGCAGTGCCTTATAACAGAGGTTCGTAATTTGTTTTCCTGCAGTTTCTAGTGATCGGCTCAGTACAGGGAACTGTAAATAATTATTAATGAAAAGTGCACTCTAAAGAATATTCAGGCTTTTAGTGGCATAGGTTGGCTTGCAAGATTTACAGTTATTGAAAAAGTTCTGGAACAGTGGAATGTACTGAAACTTATCTTTTCCCTAGCAAAAAACGAAATTAAATGATACGCTACACGATCAAAAGCATCCGGACACCTGGCTGAAAATGACTTACAAGTGCGTGGCGCCCTCCATCGGCAATGCTGGAATTGAATATGGTGTTGGCCAACCCTTAGCCTTGATGACAGTTTCCACTCTCGCAGGCATATGTTCAATCAGGTGCTGGAAGGTCTCGCGAGAAATGGCAGCCCATTCTTCACGGAGTGCTACACTGAGGACTGGTATCTATGTTGGTCGGTGAGGCCTGGCACGAAATCGGCTTTCCAAAACATCTCAGAGGTGTTCTATAGGATTCAGATCAGAGCTCTGTGCAGGCCAGTCCATTACAGGAATGTTATTGTCGTATAACCACTCCACCACAGGGTGAGCATTATGAACAGGTGCTCGATTGTGTTGAAAGATGCAATCGCCATCCCCGAATTGCTCTTCAACAGTGGGAAGCAAAAAGGTGCTTAAAACATCAATTTAGGCCTGTGCTATGATAGTGCCCCGCAAAACAACAAGGGGTGTAAGCCCCCTTCATGAAAAACACGACCATGCCATAACACCACCGCCTCCAGATTTTACTGTTGGCGCTACACATGCTGGTAGAAGACGTTCACTGGGCGTTAGCCATACCCACACTCTGCCATCGGATCGCCACATTGTGTACCGTGATACCTCACTCCACACAACATTCTTCAACTGTTGAGTCGTCCAATGTTTACGCTCCTTACACCAAGCGAGGCGCTCCTTTGGCATTTACCGGCGCGATGTGTGGCTTATGAGCAGCCGCTCGACCATAAAATCCAAGTTTTCTCATCTCCTGCTTGACTGTCATAGTACAAAAAGTGGATCCTGATACAGTTTGGAATTCCTGTGTGATGGTCTGGATAGACGTCTGCCTATTACACATTACGACCCTCTTCAACTGACGGCGGTCTTTGTCCGTCAACAAACGACGTCGGCCTGTGCGCTTTTGTGCTGAACGTGTTCCCTTCACGTTTCCACTTCACTATAACATCGGAAACAGTGGACCTATGGATGTTTAGGAGTGTGGAAATCTCGCGTACAGACGTATGACACAAGTGACACCCAATCACCTGACTACGTTCGTGAGTTCCGCGGAGCCCCACATTCTGTTCTCTCACGATGTCTAATGACTATTGAGGTCGCTGTTATGGAGTACCTGTCAGTAAGTGGCAGCACAAGACACTTGGTATGAAAAACGTCTGTTTTTGGGGGTGTCCGGATGCTTTTGATCACATAGAGTACATGGCTGAGCAGCTGTACAGCATAATGGGCTGCTCAGCTTACAGAGCCCTATTAATTTTTCTAATAAATGAACTAAAATCCATTTACTGAGTAGATGTGATTTTCTCAAGTGGCAAAACTGAGCTACTTAAAGTACTAGAGTATCTATTTCTCTTTTTCAAATCTGGACTTAAAAATTGTCCTTCCTCAATTATATCACAAGGAGATTCTGGTCTAACTAGTTCTCACTTTCAGTCTTTCGCCATTTACTTCGGTTATGTCTTTGAATGTTCCACCACAGAGTTTTTAAATCCGGAAGAGTCTGCTGATGTACGTGAACTGTGCTAGAAATTTATGACTGTGCTCTGCAGTGAGTTGGAAAAACGCATACCAGAAAAAACTCCTGTTTTGTAGATGATAACAGTTTTTCACCCTCCTTCTGCAACATCGCAGCAGAAACAAGATCTCTTCCTATCGTCTCAAATTTCAGCAGATGGGACGGCTGAGGACGTTGTGTCAGAATGAAGAAACCTGGAAATTAAGTCTTGGAAAAATACACCACAAACCACATGATTCTTGGTTGAAGTTCTCAGTGATAAATATGCAGTTGAGAATGCCCGGTTTGGTAACATTGCAAACTGTGCCATAGGAATGTTAACCTATTTCAAATTCCATAGTGTAACGTGCCATCTCTGTTTATAATACCATTTAAAAAAGTCATAGTCTTTGTTTGGAACTGACAAATAGATTCTTAATACTACTATACTATTTGAAAACCGATAGGACATGCTATACAATCTTCCTGCCACCAGGAAAATGTTAACAAAATTTAATCTATCTATGTACGACAAGAAGAGGATGGAACTGCTGGACGAGGAGTCGGCCATGTGGAGGACTTAGGACGTTATGAAGCCCAGCAGACTTATACATGTAAGATGAGTTTAGTTATATACGTAAGTTTAAATGTAAACGTTATATAAGTACCCACTATTTTATGTACACACACACACGCACACACACACACACACACACATACACACACACACACACACACACACACACACACACACACTCTCTGCTATTCGAGGTAGCACTATGTCCCACTTCCTTTCTACTGCCTTGATGAAGAATAGTCTTGGAGGAAACTTATTTTATGGTAGCAGTGATAGAGGAAAGACCACATACCATGCGAACATTTTTTATCCATGCGCAGATACGAAACGAAAATGTAAACATAGCACAACCACAAGACGCTTTGGAGGACGAGTGTTTTACTGGTGGGAAGGAGCCGTCTACACTTTAACGTTGCGGCTTGGGGGTGCCGTAGACACCATAGAAGAACATTTCGGGATGACAATCAATGTTGTTCCGAAAGGAGAAAGAAAAGGATGTCATATGGAATCACTTTATTAATTACTTACTTACTTCACGACTTTTGGATACTAACAATCTGTCTGTCGACGAGTTTGGTTATTAAGAGCTTAAATGTGAATGTTTCATCGATACATTGTGTCATGGGGACTGTTAAACGCGGAATGTTCTTGAAAAGAAGTGGTTACGTGATTTCGTAGCCAGTGGGTAACAAAAGCTTCCATTATCACAGCCCTTTCCTGCAGACGTGAAGAAGTTCAATACAGCTACGAACACCACTGCCTAGCAGAACTACAGCTTCAAGGAGCCACACGAGTGCAGAAAGACAACATGTAAAAGTAAAAGAAAGTACGAAAATACGACTGACAGATCACATTCACGGAACTGTCACCCTGCGTAAGTACTCTCCAGCAGCGGATACCAGTGGTAACATTCCGACACACACACACACACACACACACACACACACTTAACATCTGAAATTTTTTAGGGCGCTTTCTTACAATGCACAACATAGTGAGACTTTGGTGTCAGACTAGGGGGAATTTTGGTGTCGGTGTTGGCAGCTCTGAATTATTCCGCAGAAGCAGCGTGTTCTGCTGGCAGAGTTCGCTTGTAGCTTCTTGAAAATGTACGCCCCGCTAGCTACCGTCTGCTTCCATTCTCTCAGGCTTTTAACGTAAGCCGGTGGTGACATTTCCTGCTAACCTGGCCATGGGGTCTAGACCTCCAAGTGAAAGAAGCTGCGACACAACAAGAGGAAGCAATGTTATAAGTATCTCTTAACAAGTTGTTATGTTAACAATTAGCAGACAAGAAATTACAGAAACTAAGGAGATTATCATATGAAAAACAAGCAAACTTTAAATTTCGTTTCGTGTTTATTATTTCATTTTATTCACTATGTGTTTACAATATGTTTCACATTGCCAAATGCAATTAACATGCGTAACCTCTGCTGTTGCTTTCTTTGTGTGTGCTTTTAATCTGATGTGAAGACACACAGTATCAGTACGTCGTATTAACTATGATTCATGCATGTCTTCACAATCAACAGCAGAGAGTTCAATAGTTAAATTTCCAGTGTATGACACTGTTTGAAAAACTAGAGCTATTCAGACCACTTCTTCAGCATCCACAGCGAAATCCTCGTAAACCCGGCACGTCTCATGCCTGAGATTGAAGTAATAGTGAACTAACTAAGAAGAATAGATGAAAATAAGGTTAAAAGCATGTAGTTACCTATTTATAAAAAATGCTTTAAGTGGTGACCATGCACATCCATGCCATATTACAGGAAGTTCGACTAGAGGTGATTAACTGGTACGTGAGGCGTACCGATTTTATATGGGAAAGCCTGTATATTTACAATATTGCCCAAGTCAACATAGCTTCAATATACTCTTTAGTTACTGGTCGAAAAAGCTGCTTCGTAATAGATATCCTGTTAAAAATACACTGATAATTCAAGACGTTATGACCACTGCTCACCACGACGTTGGGTGCCGTCTGGTTGCGTTGCGGGCACGTGACGTGGAAGCAAAAGTGTGTAAGCGAAGCAGACATGGACGGGGGATCACCCTAATGAAGACACGGGCTGCAAAAATGGAAATCCGTGCAGATAAGCGACTTTGACGAAGAATAGATTATTATTACGCAGTGCCTGTGAACGAGTATCTTGAAAATGGCGGAGCTCGTCGAATATTCTGGTGTTACTATTGTGAGCGTCTACGGAAAGAGGTAGGACAGTGAAACTACCACTAGGCCCTAAATGGCTGGACGTCCATGAATCTTCGCAGACGGGGGATTCGGAGGCTTGTCTGCTCTGTAAAGTAGGATAGATGGTGATTTGTGGCATCTCTGTCGAAAGAGCACAATGCTTGTGCACGCACAAGTGTTTCGGAACACACCTTTCATCGTACATTGTTGAACATGCGAGTTTCGCTGCATACCATCCCTGCGTGTTCACATTTTGACCCAACAACATCATCAATTACGATAGCAGTAAGCACGGAACCATCGCGATTCGACTTTCGATTAATGGAAACGTGTCGACCCTTCGGGTGAACAACACTTTTGCAATGCTAGGTCGATGGTCGTCTCCTCAAACGCCGTCATCGAACGGCGGGTCGATACGTACTGCACACCATGGATGCAGGCTTGTGGGAGCAGTATTATGCTGTGGTAGACATTCTTATGCGTTTGCATCGGACCTGCGGTAGTAATCGAAGACGCGCTGACAGCTACGAACCACCTGATCCCCTCACGCTAGATGTCTTCCTCGACAGTGATGTCATCTTCCAGCAGTATAATTGTCCATCTCTTGAAGCCAGAACCGTACTATAGTGGCTTGACGATCATTATAGTGAACTCATGTTGATGTCTTGGCCACCAAATTCTCCTGACGTAAATCCTATGGAATTCATCTGGACCGCTGTCACCGCATATGCAAATCAGCAGCCCATTATTTACACGAGTTGCATGACCTGTGCATAAACGTCTAATGCCATATACCGCCACAACCTACCAACAAACTGTCAGATCAAATGGTTCAAATGGCTCTGAGCAGTATGGGACTTAACATCTATGGTCATCAGTCCCCTAGAACTTAGAACTACTTAAACCTAACTAACCTAAGGACATCACACAACACCCAGCCATCACGAGGCAGAGAAAATCCCTGACCCCGCCGGGAATCGAACCCGGGAACCCGGGCGTGGGAAGCGAGAACGCTACCGCACGACCACGAGATGCGGGCACTGTCAGATCCCTGATACGTAGAACCAGTGACGAATTTCATGATGCACTCTGAAGATGGACAAACAAAATTTTAAGCAGGTGGTCATAACATGCAGGTGTAAGCTGTCGCCAGCACTCCACTCGGCAAAGAGGCTGCAGGAAGACACCGGAGCATGTGAGCCTATCAGGAGAGAGGCCAAAGGACAATGCGCTAGAAACATGCCGCCAACTGCCTCTTAATTGGTAATATTTAGATCGCCATCGCAGAAAAGAGGGCCCAGCTCAGTCAGTCATGCAGTGAGTCAACGAGTCAAGTCATCAGTGCCAGGCAACACATAGCGTCCAGAGTAGTGTGCGTAGCAGGACTTGTGTTCACCAACAGGGAGGTTAACGTGGACTGCTGTGGAAGAGCTTGTACCACAACAACTAGCTTAAGTAGCTTTCTCATTCTTATGAATGAAGAACCCAGTTAATACATGCATGCACTTGTGTCATAGAAAGAGCATACCGGCTTTGCTTCTCTTCGTACAACCCTACAGTGACAACGAGACGACACAAAACAAAAAGTTTTGGCTCGTCATTGTTAAGTGGACACTCTTTAAGAAATAATGTCACTGACACTCTGCTTTATACGCTTGGAAATCTATTTTACATAAAAATGTTAACAGTTTACATAAGATACTCAGCCACAAAGTAGTTGACCAAAATAAAAATTGAACATATGACTCTGCATGACACAGCGAAATAAAAATACAGGGTCAGGGCAAAATGTTTAGTTAATATACTATATCACCTGCAATGCTTTTTGGTGCAAATCTTTCCAAATTGAGTGACAATAAAACCTGAAGTATACCCACCAATACAAGGGTTGTCCAGAAAGTAAGTTCTGATTGGTCGCAAAATGGACACCACAGTGAAAACTCGATGAAGCTTTGCACATATGTGTTGGGTAGTGTCTCTAGTATGACTTTCGATCGCATCAAGACACTCTGTTCAGTTGTGAGTGCACTGTGAACAAGTAGGATGGCCCACAGAGAGGCATCGCCTTAATGAATGCAGCCCACCTAACACAACTGCCATGCACTTCCTTCTTCATGGCGATTCTCAGCCGCACTCTGCAGGGGTAGTCAAGACACTCCTGCAGCCTTTTCGATGGGAAGTGTTCGATCACCTACAACACAGCCGTAATTGGCTCGTCCTGAGTATCAACCCTGTTCACATGAAACGACAGATAAGAAGATAACACTTGAGAGCAGGCTACGCGCTACAGACCAGTGTAGAGAATTATTGGAAAGCACAGGCGGCTGCCTTGTATGACGATGGTATTGGAAATCTGGTATAACGCTCCGACAAATGTCTAAGTCGGAGCGGCGACTATGCAGAGAAGTATCGGAAAAATGTAGCTAACTCTTGCAAATAAAATGTTTCTGATTTTGATTGTGGTTTCCATTCAGCGACCGATCGGAACTTTCTTTCTCGACAACCCTCGTATGTTCCTGAATTACTCTGTGGAGTTTATCATTTACACAGTTTCCTTTCTGCAGTATTGCTATGAATCCTGCCATGGTTTCCTCCTTTCTTTCACGCTGTTTAAGTTTCATCTGCAACCTTCTCAAATTTTTCCTAAGGGCCATAATTCTGATAGTTTAGTATGAACACCTGCCTCACATTTTGCGTGGGTGATATCGAGATAATGTGAAGTGTTTATTATGTGTATCTGCTTAATTTTCTGAAACCACTTTGAAACAATCCATCAGAAATAATTACGAGCTACTACAACTACATAAAGATACATGAACAGCAATGGTTATCCTTGATGCTAGATAAACAGGTGGTTTTAGTTTACAAACAGTTGGTGTATTCCGAACACGTTGCCTTCTCTTATTGATTTTTCACTTGTAAATGGACAGGAAAGGTGTATACACTCAGTACAGCGACTTGTTTCAGCGGCTGTAAATCAGCACCAGTCGAAACATGTACCTGTCTTTCGTAAAATAATCGCTGCGAATGAGGCTATATTTCCACAATGTCCCTTCATGGGTGTAAACTGAACTGAACCGAATTCCCTTCGTGCTACATGCCCACATTTCTTTAGAAGTTCCTTCCGCTAGCGAGAAACCGGAAAAGATTTTAAATATATTTGTAGTAGTATTTGCTTTTCTTGAACATTCTTTTTGATATGTTAAATTATACGTAGCTTACTTGTGGCACTGAATGCCACATCCTGTCGTCCATCGATTCCTGCAATCGTATGCAGCACAACTATTATCAATTCAAGAAAAAATAATCCACCAACACCAGAATAGCTCTGAAGACGAAAGCAGACAAACATCAAACAAGTACGAATGTGCTGGTTCCACCATCGACATCCACGATTTTCTATACACAAAGACGAATTTCACTAACCTCATTAGATTAGTATCAACCTCACTAGCGCAGTGCAGTATTAAGTATTATCGTCTGTTGTCTAAGCAACGCAGACAATAAACAAGTTAATAACGACGACTTCAGGCAGCAGCTTTAATTGTAAGTATTGACTTTCCTCGCCCTATTCTATCTCAAAAGAAAAGATGAAATGAGACTGGAAACATAGCAGTACACGTTCGAAGTAAAGTTGAAATATATTTTTAATCGTAACGGAGTCATTTTCACTACGTGAAATAACGGTACATTGGTGCCCTCCGCAGAGAATTTATATGTAGATTAGACATCGTAAATGAAGTGACCCACTGTCGGACTCTTCGTTGACCACGCCGCGCTGTTTGAAACAAAGGATGTGGAATTTTATGTAGCAGCATTGTGCTTTTTCACGATAACGTTTGTCCGCATTCCTATGAAACGACGAAAGATTTACTTCGGCAGTTTTATTAGGAAGTTTTCATCTTCCGTCACGAGTGATTACCACTTTTTCACCAAACTGAAGGATGTTTTTGATAAAGCCCTCTGGAAATAAGAACGAACTGAAAGCCTTCGTTAGTGACTGGTTCAGTAGCTTGGTGGTAATTAAAAACGCAGACGACATGGGAAAGCCTGTAGAGTGTTATCGTAAATGTTTAGATTAGAACAGCGACTACGTAGAAAAATAGCTGTATTTTAAAATACAAGCGAATACATGATTTCGCCTCGATATATACGGCTAAAATTATCTCGGACTTGCGGCAGTCAAGTGGATTAAAACTCCACGAACTCTCGACTGAATGCTTCCCGGTCATTGTCACGTGATGACTGTCGTATGATTGAAGCTGCCGTCTTTACATAGCCGTGCTGGTGCTTTCTCTAGTGCCACATGCGGTAATGCTTTCATTACAAGCGCCCGTCGGTTTCCAGCTATGCTTAGCTGCAGCCACGCCGTCTTTATTGAGGGTGTTGTCACAAATTTTTGGACGACATTGCTGTGGATTTATTTAGACACTCGCTCACGTCATCGTATATTTGGAATGATGGAGAGTATTTTAATCATACGAGTGATGTCGCAATGAGAAGTCAATTAGATCCAGATATGGCCGAACCGCTTTTGGAGTACTTTGAGGAAATCGCACTCCAAAGCCTAGTTGCTTTTATCGTTACGTCGACGCTACATTCTTTTTCTGGCCTCACGGACGTGAAAAGCTGGGAGAATTCCTGCACCACATCAACAACATCGACGACAACGTCAGGTTAACGATGGAGGTATAGATGGATAGGCTGCCTTGCCGTTTCTTGTCGTCCTCATCCACCGCAAAGCCAATGAGTGTCTCAGCCACTGTCTTCACTGGGAACCCACGCACACCTACCAATATCTGCACACTTCCATCCCAGAAAAGTTCTGTTCTGAGGACCGTGTTCTACATCTACATGGTTACTCTGCAATTCACTCTTAAGTGCCTGGCAGAGGGTTCGACGAACCATTTTCATACTACTTCTCTACCATTCCACTCATGGCACGTGGGAAAAAGGAACACCTAAATCTTTCCGTCCGAGCTCTGATTTCACTTATTTTATTATGATGGTCATTTTCCCCTACATAGGTGGGTGCCAACAAAATATTTTCGCATTTGGAAGAGAAAGTTGGTGATTGAAATTTGGTAAATATATCTCGCCTGTAATATCAGTAATTTTCGCCTCACAAACTTTAATATACGCTCAATAGTAAACGCCTGATGGCCTAAACTTATCGAACAATTGTAAAGTAAAAGAAATGAACCATCGCATAGCAGCGACAGAATCTATTATTCTTTATCTTTGCCGTTCTTGCGCGGTGCCAGTAAATCTCTATGTACATGTATCGATTAATGGTATAAAAAAGAATTCTGTTGTTTCAAGACAAATGAGGTTTTTGGCGCCTCACCTTTTACTGTTTGTATTCCATGAGAGGCGGACGCGGACTTGCTGCGTTCCGCAATTGTATTTTATATTCTATGTGAAAATATTGAGTGAAAATACTAAATTTTTTTTTTTTTTCAATCAGAAAGCATGTAGTTTCTGGTAACTGATTACGGACAGACAGCATCAAGAGGACATTTTGACTGTTATGTATAAAGTATTTAACCACTACGGTCATCTACTGTAATTTAATATGAAAAGGTACGTAGCATTAAAAAAAAACGTGTGTTAAAGATAAGTGTGCTTATTTTCGTAAATTAACCTTGATGATTCCATCTCCTTGTTTACCTGAATGATAATTTTTTTGTGTTACTTCATCATCAGAAATTACGATCACGCTGATGGGCCGAACGCAGCATGAGGCATAAGGAACATTATCGTTTTCCTATTATTTCTGAACCAACTTTTTTGTGTAGTGTTGCATTTCTTTTAAAGTCTATAAATCTTCTGGTCCCTTAGTGTTGATCCGGGTATGACTACATCGCGACTATAAAAATGCACAGAAATGATAATGTTTCTTCCGAACGATCTCAAATATATATCAATATGCTGCTCTTATTCAGGTATTTAATGCTCAACGTATGTTGTTATAATAGTGTAATCAATCCCTGATTCTGTTGCCAAGTGGCCCACCAAAGTATTCACTTTTTCGACATTAAAAAAAAAAGTAAAAAGTTCTTTTTTTTTCGTCCCCCAAGAGCAACGCTACACTTGGCGCCCGAACAGGGACGTGATCAAAAAATCATTTCATGTATGTGCTTAAAAATTTTTCAGTGCTTGTTCTAATAATTGTTTCATTTTTTCATGTGGATGCAATTCAACCGAGAAAGAGAAGTGGGAAAACCTTTTAATTAGTTCAGGAGAACGATTGATGAAATTACCAAAAAACGCGAGTATCTAGCCGTATCACCATCAAGACAGCCATAGTAAGTGAAATTTTTATACGCAGTAGCCAAGCATTCGTAGTGACGTTGCACCTTTCGAGCTGATCAGAACGTAAACCTGTCTTTCCTTGCCTTGAAACAGCTTTATTTCAATTTGTCCATAGTCCGTTCTTATGTAGTTAAATTCAGTGAAAGTGTACCACTGTTGTCAGTGCATAAAAAAAATTACGATATGGAGGATAACTACGCTCAAGATTGACACTGGTAAAACGTGTAATATTTCATTTGTTTGTAATTAGTAGGAACCACCTTGTCTTCTTGGCGTACATGAACGTCAGTTGTTACTCAGAGTTAAAATTTCATCTTAGGTCTTCGACCATAGATACTAGTTCGAAGTCTTAGGTCCCAGTAAGCCATAGCACTACGTCACAGACAAACGACTGACGGCAGTGACAAACAATATCTGTAGCATTAAGACGTTTGACAAATAATTCATGAACATGGCTGACGGTAAACAGCGGACACAAACAAAAGCAGACGACAGCGGTGATGCGAATGGACCTCACTATCCATTACGATCACGCGCGATAGGTACACGAGCGGAGGCAGAAGCAGCCTCGACCGAAGATTTAGAAGCTGGTCCTAGTGTGCAAACTATTCCCGCTTTTGAAAAAAATGACTTGGCTGCAATGATCGAAGCAATAATGGAACGCAAGTTCGAAAGCCAAAAACAGGAAAGATTAGATGAAAAGGCCCGCGAAGAAAAAGAGAAGGCCGAAAGACGGCATAATAAAAATCAGGTCCTTACAAATCTGTGCAACTCAGTAAAAGCAGACATAAATTCAATAAAAACAGAAATAAATTAGGTAAAAACAGACATAAATTCAGTAAAAACAGACATAAAATTCAGTAAAAACAGATCTGCAAACGGAGATAAATGACCTAAATACACGGTTAAATTCGGTAAAGGCCGAACTAAAGGCAGACATAACAGCTGATTTAAATACCCTGTTGGGTAATGTCCAAAGCCAAATCAGTAGTCAGATCACGACCATGAGGCTAGAAATTGTCACACAAGTAGAGTCAAAAATAGAGGATATTTCAAAACGGTTAGATAAAAAAATCGAAGCAGCCAAGGGAGAGATAAATTCAAAAGTGATGGAATATCAAAAACAAGCTGCGACCTTAAAAGAAGATTATACTGCAATCTCTGATGAGGTCAAAGGAGTTAAAACCGCAGTAGACACGATCGAGAATGTTGTTGATGATCTTTCCAAACAGACTGAGACACTTAATGTAGAGGATCAAATAAAGAATACTGTTAAGGCACATGCTGAAGCATTGTCCGACCACTACCAAGAGTGGATTAAAAACAAAGACGGATTCATAGACAACAAGGTCAAGAACGAACTCAGGGAAACGATCAAAAACGTGACCTTTGAAATATTGGCAGCCCCTGGAAAATCAGGAGACACGGTCATGTCAGAATTAAGCCAGATAAGACGAACGTTAGCTCAAGATTTACCTGAATGGCGTCAACAGATAGTTGATGAAGTTCGTACACTAAAATGTCAAGTTGAAAATTCCCCACCTCCCGTGTCAGGAGAGTGGAATAATTCACCACGATGTAATGAACAACAGCAGGTACATTACCGTTCACCATTTGATAACGCTCAAACTCATAGTTCTATAGAAGCACAATTTAACCAGAGTACCAGCCCACCCACTTTTGTCAGTTTGATGCAGGAGGAAAGCGTGATCAAACATCGTGTTTTTCCGACCTTTCACCCACAGAAAAGAGAAATTCATCCTACAGTGTTCCTCCGAAATTTTTCAGGAATTTTCCCGAATAGCTGGAGTGACCGCCAGCGAATTCAATTCGTTAGTGGATTTATCGTAGGCGATGCTGCCTTAAGGGGAACCGAAATAGTCTACTCTTGTAAAAGTTACAAAGAGTTTGAACAGATGTTTTTAGCTAAATTCTGCAGTTCTGGTGTGCAGCAGTGCCTGAGAAAAGAGGTTTACAACGCCGAAGTGTTTAACAGTAGGCGCGGTAGTTTGAGAAGATATTTTGAAAAGTGTTTAGCGAAAATCAAGTTCTGGGATTCGCCGATCACCGCCAAAGACATTATTATGATTCTAAAAACTAAGCTACCGATTGCGATCAGAGAAAAGTTAGTAAACGTGTCCGAGGACGATACGGACACTTTCCTATCTGTGTTAGACTCGTTAGATCTGATTTACGAGGACGCTAGAGTTGATGTTGGCAACGCCCATTTCAGTGCAGGCGGCCAGCACAATACAGAATACGCAGGCAACAATGGTGGCCGAGCGAAAGCGCGTCACAGCGACGGCCAGTACCAACCCCACAGCGGTTTCAAAAGTAAAGACACTACGTACTCCAACAGTAAATACAAAAATAAGTACAATAACGGCCAGAGATACAATCCAATATATAATTCGTCACCACCTCAGTACGGAAATGCACTTTATAATACCCATCCCCAGCAATATGGAAACACGCAATCGATCAACGGTAATTATCAAAACGATCCGTCTTATGATTCAAATCGTCAGTGGAAAGGAAATAAATGGCATAATCAAGGTGGAGACCAACGTACACCTTTTAGTATCGGTTACAATCAACACAAGAAACAGCAAAATACCTTTCAGCCACAAAATATACACTTCACGCAACAAGCGAACGGACCTTTGGGAAGTCTGAAGCCTAAACGCCCGCATAATACGCAAATTTATTATGCGCAAGCGAGTACGCCAGGACAACAAGATCCATTTCCAACCGAGTTCGTACCACAAAACCAACACCAGTTCCAGACGGAAGAAACTTAAAGAAATATAAATCAGCAGGAAAGTAAGCGTCGAGCGGAAAATTAAAAGCAGCACCTTTGAGCCTCCTAGAGGATGCTGCAGGTTTGAATGGGGGCACCCTGTCCCTTAGTCCACACGAAATTAAAGCAATTAGGTATGACAAAGAGACAAACTTACGGGATGATCTAGTAGCAGACACTGAGACGAAAGACAATGATGACGTATGGGACGAACAAGTTCAAGCCTCCATAAGAGTATCAATTGCCAACATACCAGTAACAGCCATTGTAGATACAGGAGCTTATATAAATGTCTTATCTTTATGTTTATTTAAGCAAATATCCTCTGTATGCAAAGTTTTATCACTTCCAATTCAAGGTTGCACCGTATCGGGAGCAATTGGTCCACTAACAAAACGTGTAAATCTTAAAAAAAAAAAAAAAAAAAAAATGGTTCAAATGGCTCTGAGCACTATGTGACTCAACTGCTGTGGTCATCAGTCCCCTAGAACTTAGAACTACTTAAACCTAACTAACCTAAGGACATCACACACATCCATGCCCGAGGCAGGATTCGAACCTGCGACCGTAGCAGTCGCACGGTTCCGGACTGCGCGCCTAGAACCGCGAGACTACCGCGGCCGGCTGCAAACCTTCAGACTCAGCTTCAAATGCAGATAGAGTCTATTTCAGTAACGTGCATTTTTCTTATTGTTAAAAACCTACCAGTGCCATGTATCCTGAGTATGGAATTCTTGAGGCAGGCGAAAGCTAAAATTGACATCGAGTGTGGAATCTGTAATCTAGTAGCGAGCCAGCAACGAGTAACGGTAAATTTGTTAAGAAGTAAGGTGAAGACAAACTTTGGGGTGCTTCAAATAGCAGTACGGCCATGGACTAAAAGACAACAGTACAGTCAGACAGAAGACGTGACAGATCCTGAAAGTGTTAATGACGATGAGTATAAAGACCTAATTCCCGGTCAGAATGAATTATACGGTAAAGCTAGTGAGTCCACTGAATTATCCAAACAACAGAAGAATGAGCCTTACAATTTGTTAACAGATTACGTTCAAGTATTTTCGAAGAAACCTGGACTAATAAAAGGCTTTGAATATCGAATGGATGTCCTGCCCCATTCAACCTACTGTAGAAGAAGCTATTCCGTTCCATATGCGAGACGCGAAGCTGTCAAGTGCGAGATCAGGAAAATGTTACGCTGGAATGTGATAGAAGTATCTCATTCACCTTATTCGAGTCCTTTATTGTCTGTACTAAAATCAGATGGTAGCGTAAGGCTAGTCTTAGATGCAAGATTATCTCATATCATTGACAACGTATGCTAACCTCCGAAAAAAGGCGTTTGATAAGAAGGTAAACAGAGATAGATTTCAAAGAAGGAGAAAAGGTATTAGTCAGGACTCACTTTAAACCATCCCTATTGTTAAAGAAGAATCGTAAGTGGCAACACATTTATGAAGGTCCCTTTGTGATAATGAGGAAACCACACATTGGTAGCTATTTGTTATCTGACCCTGCCACGAATAAAATCAAAGGATTGTTCCACCATCATGATTTAAGAAAATTTTATAACGCCAGTAATTAAGTTAATTTAAGCTGTAAGAAAATTCTACGGTATTGGAGATCAGGATTAACCAATGAGTAACAAGAACTGAACTGAACTGACTACGGACGTTAACCGGTGCTAAAAGGAAACCTTATGTATTAAAACAACGCGTCTGGAAAATAAAATACAGAATAAGTTGTAGACAAGTATTTACATGAATAATCTTTATGTAAACAGGAGGACATGTCCTAGAGGCGATTTTCAATTTTAGTTATAAGTTAGTATGTAAGAAAAATGATGTACTCGAGAGGTATTAATTAGCCCCAAGGTACTAAAATGAGGAAAGAGGAAGGAGCGAATAATGCACTTCTCTCGCTAAATAGTAATTTGAGAATGAGCAGGAAGGAGCGAATAATGCACTTCTCTCGCTAAATAGTAATATGAAAATGATGATTATATGTGCTTAGTATTAGTAAGTGAAATTTAATCGAGGACAAATTAATGACCTGTTTTAAAAGGAAATACTTAAACGTCCAGACAAAAGAGGAAAGTTGTGTGAAAAGATTCGATTCCATGAGGTTACTCCCTATTTTCAAATGTGACGTAAATAAGGCACCACCTGTTAGCGCAAAACAGTCGGTAGATTTAACTTGTAAGTTCCTGCACAGTGCTGTGCCAGCGATGAAATAACATCTCTTTGAAGTAAACAGATACCTAGGATTAAGCATCAACAGATTGATAACGCGGTGCAATTGTTCTAAAAAGGCCTGACGTTAACCTAAAGTAAAAGCGTGATGGAATAAAAAGGAAGTAACATGGTTTATTATGCCAACTTCACGGTACTATTGAGCATTAGCGATACTGCAAATTCACAAGCTAGCAGCAAATAGAATAAGAATCTCGCCCAAGCTTCACAGGTCGCGACAGCAGCAAACAACAACACTCTAGTGAGAGGCATATATATATAAATGATAATTAGTACCCAACTGCGTAATGCATAAACTTGACTCAGTCTAAGAAATGAGCAAAGAGTAGTAAGCAAGCTGCAGCAAGATACATATTAGATATAAATGCTTGAAGTGATAGATTTTATTTTAAGTGCGCACTGCAATATTTATTGTTTTCTCTGTGATTAGTGAATCCCTTTCCTAAGTGCAAATCCTTAAAAAAAATTATTGGGCATACAAAATGAATAAGCAAGCGTGATAAAGATTACTATGAATGAAATTAATTTGTAAAGGAGATTAGAATGAATTTGGTCAAAGAAAAAGGACTTATTATAGCCTACCTGTGACAGTAGGCATAAATAAAAAAAAAGATTAATTAAGAAACAATTATTCTGATTCAAAGTGGTCAATTAGATTATTTCTCGATTTAAATGAACTCTTGTAAATATTAGTATGTAAATCAACTTGTAAACACCGTGTGATGTTATGAAGCGAGAATTTCTTTTAATACACCGTTCACGCAGACCCTCACCACAGTGCAAGTGAAGTTTTAAAGTTCGCCGATTTTCAGTGGCAGTATTCTACTGCACCATATGTGTGAAAAATTCATTGATGTGTGCAGTGTGTAATAATCAGTGTCATTCCACACATGCAATTGCAGCGGTAGCTACCACTTACCTGTGAATCCGTAATTGGATAGTGGACAGGAAGTGATGTGAGGCAGTTTCGGTGGCAGAAGCTCCCTCCAGCAATCTAAAAAGCACAAAGGCACGATCCGCCGAACAAAAGCGACGCACGGCTCCTCAAGCGCGAAATCAACGCTCTGCAAGAAAGCTACGGTCACGTGCGCGCGCACAGACTGAATTTCAAGATTGCTCGCAACAGTGGAGGCGGACAGCCACCACGTGACGAAATAATGTAAACGTTCAACCGCCAACACAGTTGCTGTGCGCTACATTCTGTAGCAAAAACATTCACACCCAGTGCTGAAAACATATTTGTATGTATTATAAACCTTCTGAGAGACTCTAAGATAGAGAAGTTAGCATAATTAGTATAATGACTGATTGTACACATAGATAAGTCACAAGGTCACCTCTGAAAACTGTTGAAATGTAAACTTTAACGAGAGGTCACGATGCGAATGAAAATAAGCACACGAAAATACGTCAAAGGATCCCATCCTCCTATATCCCATCCCACATGTATATAAAATTAGTTTTGTAAGCTATTCTAATATAAGATATTTTACCTGTTTCATATGTGAAATAATTCGGAGATAAGATATTTTATCTGTTTCATATGTGAAATAATTCGGAGAGGCACACTCGAGCCCTGAAAGTGAAAGATATGGACTTCCTTGTCGAAGCCGTCACCAGTGGCCGCTCTACAATCCAAGTCTATCATAAATAGTGTATGTGCGACGAAAATAAATGTATAAATAAGTGCGACAACGGACAAGGCAATCAATCGACAAGACGATGACAATATAATGAATACAGTCAAAACAGAAAGTTGTGTACCAGTTGCGATAGTCAAATTACTTTTGCAACGATGAAAAATGAAGTGTGACTATTTCCTTATAAATTTTGTAAATATGTGTGCTTATAGCCTTAATTTTAAGAATCATCAAGAAAGACTGAATCCATGCAAACACTGATAGAAACACAGAACAAATTCACAATGATCCACCGTCAGTAATTACAAATTGAAACGTTAACTCTTTTATTATGGAATGAATACGAAATGAAACTTTAATAACCTGTATGTTACACCCGAAAATTACAAATATTCCAATGGGCATGAGGATGAAAGTAATACCTTCGGCATTCCTTCCCTCCTCATGGGAGGCAGTGTAATATTAGTAATTTTCGCCTCACAAACACGAATATACGCTCAATAGTAAACGCCTGATGGCCTAAACTTATCGAACAATTGTAAAGTAAAAGAAATGAACCATCGCATAGCAGCGACAGAATCTATTATTCTTTATCTTTGCCGTTCTTGCGCGGTGCCAGTAAATCTCTATGTACATGTATCGATTAATGGTATAAAAAAAAATTCTGTTGTTTCAAGACAAATGAGGTTTTTGGCGCCTCACCTTTTACTGTTTGTATTCCATGAGAGGCGGACGCGGACTTGCTGCGTTCCGCAACTGTATTTTATATTCTATGTGAAAATATTGAGTTTCTGGTAACTGATTACGGACAGACAGCATCAAGAGGACATTTTGACTGTTATGTATAAAGTATTTAACCACTATGGTCATCTATTGTAATTTAATATGAAAAGGTACGTAGCATTAAAAAAAATGTGTTAAAGATAAGTGTGCTTGTTTCGTAAATTAACCTTGATGATTCCATCTCCTTATTTACCTGAATGATAATTTTTTTTGTGTTACTTCATCATCAGAAATTACGATCACGCTGATGGGCCGAACGCAGCATGAGGCAGAAGGAACATTATCGTTTTCCTATTATTTCTGAACCAACTTTTTTGTGTAGTGTTGCATTTCTTTTAAAGTCTATAAATCTTCTGGTCCCTTAGTGTTGATCCGGGTATGACTACATCGCGACTATAAAAATGCACAGAAATGATAATGTTTCTTCCGAACGATCTCAAATATATATCAATATGCTGCTCTTATTCAGGTATTTAATGCTCAACGTATGTTATTATAATAGTGTAATCAATACCTGAATCTGTTGCCAAGTGGCCCACCAAAATATTCACTTTTTCGACATTAAAAAAAAGTAAAAAAATTCTTTTTTTTTCGTCCCCCAAGAGCAACGCTACACGCCGCAAAGAAAACCGCCTTTGTTTCAGTGACTGCCACCTCAACTCGCGTATCATATCGGTGACACACTTCACCCCTATTGCGCGATAACACGAAAGGAGCTGCCCTTCTTGGCACTTTTCGATGTCCTCCGTCAATCCTACCCGGTAAGGATCTCACACCGCTCAGCAATATTCCAGCAGAGGACGGACAAGTGTAATGTAGGCTCTCTTTAGTGGGTTTGTCGCATCTTCCAAGTGTTCTGCTAACAAAACGCAGTCTTTGTTTCGCCTTCCCCACAATATTATGTGGTCTTTCCAATTTAACTTGCTCGTAATTGTAATTCCTAGGTATTTAGTCGAATTGACAGCCCTTAGATGTGTGCGATTTATCGTATATCCAAAATTTATCGGATTTCTTTTCGTACCCATATTGGATGACCTCGCAATTTTCTTTGTTTAGTGCCAATTGCCACTTTTCGCACCATACAGAAATTTTCTCTAGATTATTTTGTAATTGGAATTGATGGTCTGATGATTTTACTAGACGGTCAATTACAGCGTCATCTGCAAACAATCTAAGGGGGCTGCTCAGATTAGAACCTAGATCATTTAAGTAAATCAGGAACAGTAGAGGGCCTATGGCACTACTTTGCGGAACGCCAGATATCACTTCTGTTCAAATCGATGATTTACCGTCTATCACTACGAACTGTGACCTCTCTGACAGGAAATCACGAATCCAGTCACACAACTGAAACGATACTCCATATTCATACAATATGATCGAGGGGAAGCCGTCTCCGATGCTGAAAAACTGCCGAAGGAAAATTATTCATGGAAAATGGGCTATACAACCGCCTGACTTCGCAAACCATCTTCCGGAAGAGATGTAAGCAAAAGGCCCCTGGGGAGGGCACGAACAAGTTTGCGTTTTTGGCGTTCTGTGGCTGAGTAAAAGGAAAGGACCGTCGGCTACCGAAAAGAAATAAAATCGGTTCGGCCTTCAGGACACCAGCAAAAATTCCACAACTCAGGCCTCAGAACGCACGGCGTATATAAAAGACCGGGTAGGTGCGGACAGCTTTATGCCGAACAGTCTGGGCATACTACTGAATACCGCGGAATAGAACAAAGGAGATGACTTCGCCTACCTTATCCTGAGAAATCAGCGGTAGTTCAACACGCTCTAGAAAGTGGACACAGTATTGCATTCGACATCTGTTACTACACGGACTAATACTTTCTGGGATTGCGTCATAAAAGAAACGATCAAGACTAAAATTTGTGACTACACTCTTAATAAAGACGCCGGCCTACAGCTAACTCGTCCATTAGAAGATGTAGCGGGCTTTGGTGGGCGGTTACCACAAACGGCTCTCGAGCGAAGACCAGTGACATCACAGAACGCAGCGCAGCTGACAGGCCAATGAGGACGGCAGCAGCAATCATACGACAGTCAGCACTTGACAATGGCCAAGTAGCACTAAGGAGAAAGCTCGTGAGTTGTAAACCACTCGACGCAACTGGAAGCGCGGGAGAATTTTATCAGTACAGGGTGTTACAAAAAGGTACGGCCAAACGTTCAGGAAACATTCCTCACACACAAATAAAGAAAAGATGTTATGTGGACATGTGTCCGGAAACGCTTAATTTCCAGGTTAGAGCTCATTTTAGTTTCGTCATTCCAACGTGATCAAATTCTAAATTTTCACAATCAACATGTGTGGGCTGACGAGAATCCGCACGCAATTGTGCGATCATGTCATCAACACAGATTTTCTGTGAACGTTTGGGCAGACACTGTTGCTGATGTCTTGATTGGGCCCCATGTTCTTCCACCTACGATCAATGGAGCGCGTTATCATGATTTCATACGGGATACTCTACCTGTGCTGCTAGAACATGTGCCTTTACAAGTACGACACAACATGTGGTTCATGCACGATGGAGCTCCTGCACATTTCAGTCGAAGTGTTCGTACGCTTCTCAACAACAGATACGGTGACCGATGGGTTGTTAGAGGCGAACCAATTCCATGGCCTCCACGCTCTCCTGACCTCAACCCTCTTGACTTTCATTTATGGGGCATTTGAAAGCTCTTGTCTACACAACCCCGGTACCAAATGTAGACACTCTTCGTGCTCGTATTGTGGACGGCTGTGGATGCATGTATCCTCGTTAACGGAGGACATTTTGATCGTTTCTGTAACAAAGTGTTTGAAGTCACGCTGGTACGTTCTGTTGCTGTGTGTTTCCATTCCATGATTAATGTGATTTGAAGAGAAGTAATAAAATGAGCTCCAACATGGAAAGTAAGCGTTTCCGGACACATGTCCACATAACATTTTTTCTTTCTTTGCGTGTGAGGAATGTTTTCTGAAAGTTTGGCCGTACCTTTTCGTAACACCCTGTATATTAATATGTTGTGAATAAGTGATCTAATGTGGATCTGTTTCTGCGGAAACCGCATTGGTAGTCCCCAATCAGTTCTTCTGTTATTGATATCAGCCTGTTTAATAGGCGCCTCGATAAGATTTTGTACGTGACATCCAGTAAGGCAATTCCTCTGTAGTGATCACAAACAAGAGGATCATTCTTCTTAAATGTGGGGCACACAATTGCAGTTTTCCAATATGCAGGAATGGTTTCTGTCTCCCAAATTGTGTGCAACTGAGAAGGCGTGCGAATTCAGTGTAAATGTCCACATATTATTCATAGATTTTAAAAAGGCCTATGACAGCATACCCCGACAGACACTCCTAAATATATTGAAGGAATTTAAAATACCATTAAAATTAATCAGATTAGTTAAAATGTGTGTAGATGAAACTTTATGTCGCATAAAGATACCGGTCGGAGATACTGAAGATTTTAAGGTGTACACTGGACTGAGGGGATGCAATTTCACCTATTTTATTTAACCTTGTCCTAGACAAGATCGATAGAGAATTTTCTAAAACCAGTCCACAAGGGATCCAGCTACAGGATGTGAACATTACAAGACTTGCCTAAGCAGATGATGTAGTACTAATAAGTAGTTCCAAAAGACAATTAATAGAATGACGCAAAATTATTACAAAATTACTGAGAAAACAGGATTACATGTTAATGAGGAATAGTTCAAATGACTCTGAGCACTATGGGACTTAACTTCTTAGGTCACCAGTCCCCTAGAACTTAGAACTACTTAAACCTAACTAACCTAAGGACATCACACACATCCATGCTCGAGGCAGGATTCGAACCTGCGACCGTAGCGGTCGCGCGGTTCCAGACTGTAGCCCCTAAAACAGCTCGGCCACCCCGGCTGGCTTAATGAAGAAAAGACAGAATACCTGCCCATAAGTAAGAAAACCAGAAAAGATGCACCTCTGACTGTAGATGGATTCAATTTCAGAACTGTTGTCCACTTCAAGTACTTTTTAGTAATAACAACAGAACAGATACAGAAATAGATGCCGGTTTATCAACATCAAACAAGACACTTTTTAGTTTCATCAAAATTCTAAGAAAAAGATCACTTAGCAGTAAGTTCAAAATCCGCTTATATCAATCGACCATAATGGGTGTGAAACATTAACATTTAGAAAGAAAGATGAAGAAAAACTGTTAATATTCGAAAGAAAAGTACTAACGAAAATTAGAAAAAGAATTAAGAGGGCTGTACAAACACCGTAACATCGTCGAAGGGCTCAAGAGGAGAAGGTTGAATTGGGCAGGTCATATAGCAAGAATGACAGAGAACAGACTACCTAGAATGGCATTCAGCAGAACAATAGATGGAACGAGAGGAAGAGTGAGACCCAGAATCAGATGGCGGGATAACATTCGGGAGGACACAAGAAGGATGAAAAGCAACAGTAACTGGACAAACAGCGCATTGGACAGGCAGAAGTGGAAGAGGCTCATAGAGCAGGCGTATGGTCGGTAAGGCCCTTGCCACATGTAAAGTAAAGTAAGTAATTAATATGTTGTAAAAAGAGTTTTCTTTGATTGTCTGACGTCTAGAAAAAACAAACTTTCCTTCCTTTTAGAAAGATCCTGGCATCACCAATACCTGGCGAGGGCAGACGCTACTGGGTGTTCTGTCAAACTTGTATATTCGTAGACTACTCCTAGGATTTTATCTCTCTAATTAATGCTGAAAGACAATGTTCCAGTTATTTTGCGTTAGTTCTGAGTCTGGGAAAACAGTGCAATGGCTCCTGAGGTGGAGGTGTGACTCTACAGCAAGCACAAAAAAAGGGGAACTGTGGGTTAAATTTTACGCTAACATTGGCTCAAGCATTCACTGAATGGTCAAGTTGTTCCTGCTCAAATGTGCCCAGTCTCCACCAAGAGCGTAGTTTTTGCCGTGCCGTTAAATAAACTGCACTGGCAGACCCTCGATGGCATGGCATTTTACCTCACCGTCAGCTGTTTGCGACTGGATTATTTCCCTTCTCTTTTTGGCTATGCGAATGATCAACTCCAACGTATAAAAACTTCATACAATGGAGCTTCCTGAGAAAGTTCATTATTGCTGGGCGCTATTCCAGGTTGTAGTCTCCTTTAAAAAAAATCTAGGTTGTCTATGTGGGTGAATTCGAAACCAGCAAGGTCCTGACCATAAGACATTCAATATGAATGTTTCACTGGTGGTACAGAGATCCGTAAAGAGAGATCACCGCCGACAAATGAATTCCGGTTTACGCTATAGTGCTCCATTTAGAGTTCTACGTAAAACAAAGCGTTCTCGTTTGACTATATTACACGCAAGGGAAGCTGCTGCAGGAGAAATCGACAAAGGATCGTTCGTTTGGGTAATGGAGAGCTATAAAAAGGAAAATGGCAGCTACCTTTACGATTCTCTGATCGTTGCGGGTTAATCGTCCGCGAGGAAAATGCGACATGAATCATACTGCCTTCACGACAGCCGTTCGCTAGGAAATTCCTCTGTTTGAGATGCTTTCGACGGTCCCTAAGCTCTTTGAGTGCGGTCGCTGCCACGCGAGTGCACGTCACGGGTTTGATACACTTGGCACTGTTTTGAATGTGCCATTACATTGTGCTTCTCCTCGCTAGTTGGTGAAACAATGGTTGAAACGAGGAAAATTACAAATATGCAGTGTGTTCCATTTACATGATGACCGCACGCTCGGGGTTAGGTTTTGCCAATAGCTTTTGAAACAAGTACATGTCGAGGAGATGGATCCTTGTCTTATTCTGTTTTGAAACGAGGCTTTGTTCCTTTTATGGGGATATGTTAATTGCCAAAACTGTCGACGCTGGAGCGCCTGCTGATTTATTGTACTCCATGAGGAACCCCTCCACGATTAGAAAGTAGGTGTCAGGTACGCTGTTATGACCAACTTTTTTTAATGGTACACTTAAGCGTAAATGATCTACGCAAAGCATTTTGTAGCTGACGAGGAGAACAGGGCAAGTGCCATAAGCCGGTTTCCCAGAAATTTCGTTCACTGGAAGTGGGGTTTGAATACACCAACACGTGTGTCTCGCATTACTCGTAGATAGTCGACCCTTTCTGAGAAAACGATCGGCAAAATTTACGACTTACCTTACATCCCTTTTAGCGCACGAATAGCTCAGCTCAACTTGTGGCACCCGGCGAGCGCCGCAGCCTCTCACTTTTGCGTCCTGTGTTCGAAACCCTGTTATTGTTTTCATTTATGTTATTTAATTCCTTCTTTTCGTTTGGTACAGGGACATTTATTCGTATGACTCTCATCGCACAAGGAAGCGTCGTTAACATTGCTGAAGATTTCATTTGTTGGCAATAATTTCGTAGCAAATCACGCGTAACGGATAACTTTGCCGAAAACCGCCGCTCGCAGTTCACCATGAATTAACATACACCACTGGAATTTCACCAAAAACTATTTAAAATATTTCTTCCATTTCTTTATGGTCTTTTTATCTTCTAATTCATTCACCCTACAATTACACACATCAAAAAAAGTGTTGCATCACCTCGGTTCCGAGAGTTCCGGAAGCTGTACAGAAAATTGGAATAGAGATCAGTATGAACATCATTTAGGCCCGAATGAAATTTGCACTCTGCAGCGGAGTGTGCGCTGATATGAAACTTCCTGGCACTTGATAGAGCACTTGCCCATGAAAGGCAAAGGTCCCGAGTTCGAGTCTCGATCCGGCACACAGTTTTAATATGCCAGGAAGTTTCTTCATTTAGGCCATTTTATTGCTCATGAAAACCGCACATTGCATATTGTACCTCCATACAGCGAGACCTTCAGAGGTGGTTGTCCAGATTGCTGTACACAACGGTACCTCTAATACCAAGTAGCACGTCCTCTTCCAATGCTGCATGCCTGTATTCGTCCTGGCATACTGTCCACAAGTTCATCAAGGCACTGGTGGTCCAGATTGTCCTACTCCTCAACAGCTATTCGCCGTAGACCCCTCAGAGTGGATGGTGAATCACGTTGTCCATAAAAAGTCCTTTTCAATCTATTCCATGCATGCTCGATAGGGTTCATGGTTCGACAACATGCTAGCCACTCTAGTCGAGCGATGTCGTTATCCTGAAAGAAGTCATTCACAAGATGTGCGCGATGAGGGCACGAATTGTCGTCCATGAAGTCGAATGCCACACCAATATGCTGCCGATATGTTTGCACTATCGATCAGAGGATGGAATTCACATATCGTACAGCTGTTACGGCGCCTTCCATGACCACCAGCGGCTTACGTCGGCCCCACAAAATACCACCCTAAACAGCAGGTAACCTCCACCTTGATGCACTCGCTGGAAAGTGTGTCTACGGCGATCAGCCTAACCGGGTTGCCTACAAACACGTCTCCGACGATTGTCTGGTGAAGGCATATGCATCGGTGAAGATAACGTGATGCCAATCCTGAGCGATCCATTCCGCATGTTGCTGGGCCCATCTGTACCGCGCTGCATGGTGTCGTGGTTGCAAAGATGGACCTCGCCGTGGACATCGGGATGAAGTTGCGCATTATGCAGCCTACTGCGCACAGTTTGAGTCATAAGACGACGTCCTGTAGCTGCACGAAAAGCATTATTCAACATAATGGCGTTGCTGTCAGGGTTCCTCAGACCCATAATCCGTAGGTATCAGTCATGAACTGCAGTAGCAGCCCTTGGGCGGCCTGAGCGAGGCACGTCATCGACAGTTCCTGTCTCTCTGTGTCTCCTCAATGTCATAACAACATCGCTTTGGTTCACTCCGAGACGCCAGTACACTTCCCTTTTTGAGATCTCTTCGTGTGTGATGTCCTTAGGTTAGATAGGTGAAAGTAGTTCTAAGTTCTAGGGGACTGATGACCACAGATGTTAAGTCCCATAGTGCTCAGAGCCATATGAACCATTTGAACCTTCCTGGCACAAAGTAACAATTCGGATGCGATCGAACAGCAGTATTGACCGTTTAGGCATGGTTAAACTACACACAACACGAGCCGTGTACCTTCTTCCTGGTGGAACGACCGGAACTCATCGGCTCTCGGACCCCCTTCGTCTAATATGCACTGCTCATGCATGGTTGTTTATATCTTTGGGTGGGATTAGTGTCATCTCCGAAATGTCAAAGGGATTGTGTCTGTGATACAATATCCACAGTCAACGTCTATCTTCAGGCGTTCTGGGAACTGGGGTGATGTAAAACTTTTCTTCATGTGTGTAAGAGACGAATAAGAACAACGTTATTTTAGTATACGCTGGGAAACTTTCACGTAATAATCGTCTGAAGGCATGGGCAGATAAGTGAAAAACTATAATAAAAAATAATAATCGGATTTCGAACACAAGAGGCAAAAGTGAGGAGATGTGCTGCTTGCCGCTGCGCCATCGCTTCTGCTGAACTAAGGACTCGCTAACAGACTTATTAAATACCTCGAAAACGTTGACCGCCATTCTCTCAGAAACGGTCAAGTATCCTGAGACAGGTGTGCGCTTATTTTGACCTCTCTTCCACTGAGTGAAGTTTCTCGGAAACCAAGTGATGGAACTTGTGTTCGGTTTTTTAGTAAAAGAGAACGGAACTCCGCGTTTTTTCAGCAGGATTCGGCAAGGGGTCACACTGCATTTCACGATGTGTTCCACGGCAGATCCATTAGCAACAACATGTGGTCCGTTCGGAAGTCCCAATTTAGTCCCATGCGATTTCTGTTTGTGTGCACCATTAAAGGATAAAGTGTTGACAACAAACCCACACAGGTTACAGGAATTGAAGGATAATATGCGCGAGTCAATTAAATTAATATCTCAAAGAGAATTACGTCGTGTGAGAACAATTTCTTGTGCAGGCGTCAGAAATGCGTGGAAGACAATAGAAGGCAGTTCCAGCGTCTTCTTGCGTGACATGGGTGAGTACAAAATTTATTTTCAAGTATTTTAAATTTGGTACTGCGGTAGGCGCCTGGGAACGGAGCGCTGGCCGGCCAGTGTGGCCGAGCGGTTCTAGGTGCTACAGTCTGGAACCGCGCTGCTGTTACGGTCGCAGGTTCGAATCCTGCCTCGGGCATGGATGTGTGTGATGTCCTTAGGTTAGTTAGGTTTAAGTAGTTCTAAGTTCTAGGGGACTGATAACCTCAGCAGTTAAGTTCCATAGTGCTCAGAGCCATTTGAACCATTTGAACGGAGCGCTCCTAATCCCGCCATCTATTGCGCTTTGCACGCGGCAATCAGATAAATGGAATACGCTGAGTATTTGAGTATAGTAACGGAACGCGAAAACTGACAATACTCCAAAAACATTCCAGTAAAAATGGGTCTGCAAAAGAGTTGTTTGAAAGTTAATTACGAATACATGGTTACCAGCTACTACTGACTCCAGTACGAAATACTATCCTAATTAGAGAACAAATAAATTTGAAATGACACCTTTTCCACTGAGTCTCCATGCAAGTGGGCTCCAGTTTCACTCATGGTCCACCTTAACAAGAAAACCATTACGCTTTACAATTTCCTGTACACTCACATACGCTAAAGGGGGTGTTCAAAGTGTTCTTGCTGCATCTGGACCCAATATTCATCTCCACTCAACAGTTACTTACGATATCTTTCAAACACCCACAGATCATCTCCCGAAGATTTACAAGACTACAATTCGCAACTCCATTTCATCAAGCAGACAGACAGGAGCTCAGTATACTTCTTTTTTCCGATGACGCAACACAGAAAAATCCAGAAGATTTGGGTCAGATGATACTGGAGGCCAAGTTACAGCCATGTTCGATCTGTCCTCCTCGGATCACACTGTCGCCTTAGATCTCGGTTTATCCCAGTAGCAAAAACATCCTGTGCCTCATCATGCCACGTTCTCCAGCCAGGGATGCAGAATGAGCCCTATTAGATGGGGACCAAATCTTAAGTTTACATTTAAAATACATTCGTACGAACGAGGACAATATTTCATACTAAAGTCAGTCGGCTCTTCTTGCTGGTCTACTCTGTGCAAGCCTATTCATCTCTTACGTTATGTATTCAGACCTTGGTCACTCTCTACAATTTCTACCCCCCCCCCTCCTCCTCCGCCCCCATCACCCCATATCCCCCGGCCGACACTTCCTTCAGTTTCAAACCGACAGTTCCTTGATGTTCCAGGATGTGTCCTACTAAGTAGTCTCTTTCTTTGGCCAGGTTGTGCCGTAAGCTTCCTTTTTCCCAACCCGATTCAATACCATCTCATTCATTATTCCATCTACTCATGCAATCTACGGAATTCTTATACAGACCCACATTTCAAAAGCTTACAATGAGCTGACATAAGCCACGGAATAGCGATATACACATGTGCAGGTGGGGCAGTATCACATACAGGCTGTTGATACACATGAAAGGGTTACCGACGTGCTTATGGCCGCATGATGGGGTTATAACAGACGTTGATCGCGGAATTTTAGTTGGAGCTATACGCAAGGGACATTCCATTTCAGATGCATGGGGAATTCAGTATTCCAATATCCACAATGTCAAGACTGTGCTGAGAATACCAAACTCCTGGCATTAGCTTTCACCAAGGACAAAGCAATGGCAGTGGCCGATGGCCTTGTCGTAACGACCGAGAGCAGCGGCATTTTCGTAGAGTTGTCAATGCTAACAGACAAGCAACAGTGTGAAATAACCACATAAATCAATGTGGGACGTACGACAAACGTTATGTTACGACAGTGCGGCGAAATTTGGCGATAATGGGCTATGGCCGCAGACGATTGATGCGAGACCGCCGGCCAGTGTGGCCGAGCGGTTCTAGGCGCTACAGTCTGGAACCGCGCGACCGTTACGGTCGCAGGTTCGAATCCGCCTTGGGCATGGAAGTGTGTGATGCCCTTGGGTTAGTTAGGTTTGAGTAGTTCTAAGTTCTAGGGGACTGATGACCTCAGATGCTGAGTCCCATAGTGCTCAGAGCCATTTGAACCATTTTTGATGCGCGAACCTTTGCTAACGCCACGACATCGACTGCAGCGTCTCTACTGGGCTCATGGCCGTATCGGTTGTGCCCTAGACGACTGCAAAACTGTGGCCTGGTCAGATGTGCCATGGTTTCAGTTGGTAAAAGCTGATGGTAGGTCCCGAGTGTGGCGCAGACGCCAAGAAGCCACGGACCCAACTTGTCAACAAGGTAGTCTGCAAGCTGGTGGTGGCTCCGTATGGTGTGGGTTGTGATTAAATGGAATGGATCGGGTCCTCTGGTCCAGCTGAACCGATCATTGATTGGAAATGGTTATGATCGGCTACTTGGAGACCATTTGTAGCGATTCATGAACTTCATGTTCCCAAACAACGATGTCACACAATTTTTCGCAGTTGGTTTTGAGAAACATTCTGGACAATACGAGCGAATGATCTGGCGACCCAGATCGCCCAACATGAATCCTACATTCTTCACCAGCAATGCTTTCGCAGTTATTGACGATGGCTGTAGAGGTAGCATTGCTCAATATTTCTGCAGAGGACTTCGAGCGACCTGTTGGGTCCATGCCACGTAGAGTTCCTGCACCAAGCCGGGAGAAAGGAGGTCCGACACGGTAATAGGAGAAATCCCATGACATTTGTCACCTCAGTGTATATTGTCATGTGTAAACTGCCTGTGGTCAACATTGTCCATGTCCATTGTCAATAGTTTTACATTGGCTGTCGTACAGAACAGAGTTGAGCTATTCATCACCTAGTTGAGGTGTCCTGTGTTGTTTATTTACGATTTATCTCACGTTTCTAGTCGCATAGTGCATTTGAAAATAAAGTTAATGTATGCATTTGTTTACATACCTCTCATGGAGCTACTGGATATTTATGCTAATAGATTTAGGTCTCATGCGCAATCACGGCTTGTCATCTGCAATTAGCAAAATGTTGTTTTATTTTTATGGTCGTTACGCATTTATGACCGACAATCACTATGCGTCGTGTCTTTCGGTGTTTTACTTACAGTTTTTTGTGCTGTAGTTTTGCTACGAGATAACACGCTTATTTTTATCATTTTTGTCGTTACACATTCAGCTTATACGATTTCGCGGTTATGGACGATGGCTGCGGAGGCAGCACGGCTCAATATTTCTGCAGAGTTCTTGGACTACGCCGGGAGAAAGGAGGTCCGACACAGTAATAGGAGAAATCCCATGACCTTTGTCTCCTTAGTGTATATTGTCATGTATAGACTCCTTATGGTCCACATTTCACTTCCATAAAAGGCTACACTCCTGCAGAAAAGATTTCCTAACCCTTTATCTGATATTAGATACTCGCAAATTTAGCTTTTTAAGAAATGTTTTTCGTGTCATTGTCAGTCAGCGGTATACTCTTGTATCTTCTCTGCCGTAGAACACATTTCCTAGTTTAATTCCCTTAGTTTCACAAGTCGAGAACATTGTATTACCGTTCTTTTACTCTTTATCTGACGTAATTAATATGTCATCGGCAAACCTCAAAGATTTTATATCTTCTATCTGTTCCGTTCATTTGCTCTTACTTGTCCCTTGCTGTCTCTGACGTAATTACGATGTCATCGGCAAACCTCAAAGATTTTATATCTTCCCTGTGATTTTAATTCCATTTTGAAATTTCTCCTCGGTGGCCTTCAAAGCTTTTTCATTGTACAGATTTAGTAACATAGGGCATAGGCAACAGCCCACTCTCACTCCCTTCTCAACTACGGCTTTCGTTTCATGTGCTTCGGCTGTTATAACTGCTTTCTGGAGCCTGTCCAAATTGCAATTAACCTTTCAGTCCCTGTCTTTTGTCCCTGCAACATTCAGAATTACAAGAAAGCTAGCGCAGTCCACACTGTCAAAAGCTTTCGCTAAACTTGCAAATGCTAAAACTTCGTTTTGCCTTTCTTCAACCTACCTTCTAAGATACGGCGTAGGATCAATATTGCCTCGCGTCTTCCCCCATTTCTCTGGACCAAAACGATTCCTCCGAGATCGGCTTCTACTATTTTTCCATTCTTCTGTAAATAATTCGTGTCAGTATTCTGCTACCATGCCTTATTGAACTCATGCTTCGGTACTTTTCACATCTATGAGTACCTGCCTTGTTTGGAATTGGAACTGTTGCTGTCTTCCGACGTCTGTGGTTATTTCGCATGTTTCATATATCTTGTACACCTGTGGAATAATATTGTTATGGCTGTCTCACCAAAGGGTCTCAGTAATTCTGAGAAAATGCTGTCTTGTCTAGGAGCTTAGTTTCGACATAGCTGTTTGACTGCGGTGTCAAAATCTTGTCGCAGTTTCGTAGCTCCCATCTCATCTTCACCTAATTTATGTCCTCTTTCTATAATATAGACCTCAGATATTTTTATATCTACTTTCTGTATAATCCTTCCAGCTTTCAACTTTTCCTTCTTTGCTTAGTAGTGACTTGCCATCCTAGCTCTTGATACTCATACAGCGGCTTCTCTTTTCTTCAAAAGTTTCTTTAATTTTCTTATATACAGCATAAATTTTTCCCTTAGCTACACATGCTGCTACAGCCTTGTGTTCACTCTCTAGCCATTCCTGCTTATCTAGTTTGTACTTTCCGTCAGTCTCATTTTTTTAAACAGTGTGAACTGTAACTCCACCGACAAAATTTGCGAGGTAGTACAGTGATATTTTCTGAGTATATTGGTATGAGGAACCCGTGGTCTCTGGTGGCACGTTACAGAGTAACGATGTAATTATGATTTATTCAGTTTGTCAACACAGTTACTTTACTTGTGGAAACATTCGTTTACAACAGTGATAAATGTTTGTAATACAACACAAAACACAGAGTAACGCAACAATCTTCAAAAAGGTGCGATAGTGGTGTGTATGGTTTGTCATCGATGGCAGAACAGTGCAGCATAGCGTCACTTTGTCGTTCTTCCGTTGTATTTAGTGATCCCTTACAGGAGGTGCATTTTGGAAAACTACTGGTAAACCTATCTATACTGTGTAACGAATCCAGCAGCGTTGGAACCTTTGCTTAATTAATGAACTGTATATGACCATCCAAATTTTAGCTAGACTGAAATGATTTTCTCACGTAAGAGACATATCTCTTATTTGTGAATGCTCATAGAGTTTTCTAATTATCAGTCACAATTTTTTCCCTCAGTAAATTTTTATTATTTATTTATCGAAATGTTGTCATGTATCGATTATGAACTATGAAAATTAGTGGACGCGTTATTGCCACCAAATGGTCTGAAAACAAGCTACGTCATTTACAGTATTTTTGCTATTCAGTTTTGTATACCAACAACTACCTGTTTCCACTGACACTCTTATTTATTTTACTATCGATATGGAATCTATATTGTTATGTAACAGGAAGTTCACAATTTTATATTTATAAATTTTGTAAACTTTGTTATTTGATGTTATTACTAAAAATCTTTAGACAAATACAAACTTTCGGGAAATAATATATAATTTAAAATCGTTAGATAATCCAAAAAACGGAAGTCGTCTGAATCATATTTTCGCTTATGAAGTGTTCCCGAAGATTCTGGAACATCTATGCATTCTATACTGTAGTTTTTTTGAGGCCAAGCGCGTCAGATTGTTTTGACAAACCTTTCAGCTCAGTTCAGTTTTGTAACAGATCGTTTTCAGATCGTTTCAATGGAGAAAACGTCTCTGGGATTCTCTATGAGCTTGGATGTTTGGTTATAATCTGCGATGTTTTGGAAAAACTGTGAAACGTCATATGAAAGGATTAAGAAACTGAAAATATCGTATCAAAGCTATTAAACTCTCTGCCTCTTCATTTAAAAGAACCCTTGACAGTGGAACTGAATGTTATGTCGCTATGCGTCCCTAGACGTTGAACCTATCTTGAAAAGGTACGTACTGTTGCTAAAGTAATACGCAGTGCCCCCTACCTTTACCCTGGAAAATCATGATTACAAAATAATGAATATTACTTAGCAATATTGTTATAAAGAATATTCATCAACATTGAATTAGTGGAATATTTAAGGGAGGTGTATCGCAATTAAAGGAAGACTAACTCAGCCGATAAAGAAAGAGAAAGAATCGACCAGTACTGAGTGCAGCACTGAAGCGGAAGACTATAGTTGGCCTTACTGTTGTGAACAACAACTACCATGAGTAAATGGAACAAGTGTTGCCAAACGAGACACTGTGCATAACGTCGACATTTGCGGTGTCATGCACATATTTTCAGAGCACTACAGACAGATAAGTGAGGGCAAGAAATAAAACCAAATGCAATTGAAATGTGACCATCCACTGGGATCATGGGTCCGTTATACCAAAATACTCTAAAATATCCCTGAACTATCTGTGAAATGTTTTCGGTGTCTGGTTCTCTCTGTAAATCAATTTGAAAGCACGAGATCTATTCCACGTAAACCTCCTTATTTCATGATTCTTAAGCCAAGAGCTAGAGATGATTAAATTATCTATCAAGTGACTTGATCTTTCATTTCTTTCTTCCACTCCAAGAATTCCAACTATTTTTCTCTCTTTCTTTTCCTACTACATTATTCCAGTCAGTAAGAACAATAAAATATTTGTCTCTCTTAAGTATCTAAATAATTTCCTGTATATCATCACACATTTTTTCAATCTAGTCATCACCAACGAGCAGCTTTGTTGTCACGTAGATATGTTTCAGCACTTTTTGAGCCATCTTCAATGGGTTTGTTTAATTTCCTTCTGCAGAAATGGTAAGTGTTGAGATTTAAAGAAACTTTTGGTACAAAATATTTACTTTTCCAAAATTAGCGTTATTGTTAAATGTTTTTACATTGGCTCTCATACAGTACAGAGTTGAGATATTCATCACCTAGATGAGGTGTCCTGTGTTGTTTATTTACGATATATCTCACGTTTCTAGTCGCATAGTTCATTTGAAAATAAAGTTAATGTATGCATTTGTTTACATACCTCGCATGGAGCTACTGGATATTTATGCTAATAGATTTAGGTCTCATGCGCAATCACGGCTCGTCATCTGCAATTAGCAAAATGTTGTTTTATTTTTATGTTCATTATGCTTTTATGACCGACAATCAATGTGTGTCGTGTCTTTCGGTGTTTTACTTGCAGTTTTATGTGCTGTGGTTTTGCTACGAGATAACACGCTTATTTTTTTTGTTTTTGTCGTTACACATTCAGCTTATACGATTTCTTGCCAAGCACAGAGTTTTCGCCGCCATTACGTGTTGTTGTGACTCTGTAGTGTTTATTTGTTTCGTGTCATGTTTGTTTGGTATGTGACGCGTGGATCTTAAGTGTTGTTGATGTTTGTGGTGCTTAGTTCATGTGTGTGTGTGTGTGTGTGTGTGTGTGTATGTGTGTGTGTGTGTGTGTGAGAGAGAGAGAGAGAGAGAGAGAGAGAGAGAGAGAGAGAGAGGGGCTGAGGGCGTTGTGGATAGGCATGTAGAGTTAATGGTGTGCAGTGTTGGGAGACAGGAATGTAGTATTACAAACTGATCATATGATGTTTTCGGGTAGGTTTATTTATGTAGTTCATCTATTGTGACAAAGAGAGTTTTATTCACAGTGATGTGTATTACTTTAGTACCTCCTTTCCATCGGCTATTATTTTTTGATGCGATTGTTTTCTTCTATTGTTAATTTTTGGTATAGGCTGTTACTAATTTTAAGGATTTCTAAGTCTATGTTGGTTGGATGGTGATTCTGTGCTGCCAGGTGACCGCAAATTTTGAGTGTGAGCCACTGCTTTTCAGCGGTCTGAGCTGTTCTGTATACCTGATCCTCAAATTTCCTCATCTTTGATACACATATACAAACTGACAGCAATTTCATGTTAACTGATATATTCCAGACAGGCTGTGTTTATCAGTGTTGCTGGTATTTCTTCCAAGTCTGTTCTGTATTGTGTTGTTGGTTATGTATGCTTTGTTGAGTCCTTGTCCCATTTTATATTACCCACCCTGTGTGTGACTACACCTCGCGGCGGTGCAGGGGAGGTTACGTGTGGAAGCTTCCAGAAGGTAATATGAAAGTCCTCTGGCCCTTAATTAGCATCCTGGGCTTTTTGCGTCACACTAATTGACTTTTAGGACGGCGCGTTGTGCAGTTTCCGTGTCAGATTGGCCGAGACTGTCCCCACTATAAGAATTTTGGTCTGGACTCTGCGTCCAGCAGGGGAAGTTAAGTTCTGGGATGAGAAGCTTTTGTTCCAGACTTCGGTGAATACAGAAATTTCTAGTAGAACGTGCTCCTAACTGTAAATACGGGGTGAAGGTTATAAGTTAGCTCGCGTTCAAACCTTATGGCATCAGCGCCACCAGGAGGAAGGAGTGATTTAGATATATTCGTTTTGTTTACCGCTAGCGTACTTTAATGATTTCGTGTGACGTTTTGATCAAAGCCGTGGATCTTGTGTGAGCCACGTACCACCCATGTGGCCATTGGTATAAGTCAGTGGAGCTTCTGATATCGACTCTTTTATTTAGTTTCTCACACTCGGTTTGTTGTTTCGAAACACTCACACTGCAGTATTTTTGGAATTAATGTCGATTGGGTCTATATTTGTACTATGGATTCGACAGCCACCTGACCAAGGGACGTTATAACGCCCGTAGTTCGCGCATTTAAAGAGTGTCAATAAGTAGCCAGCTTAAAGATCGCCAATTTTCCCCATGTCAGATAGTTAATTTACGGTTTGATTGTAGCTAGTCGGAGCTAGTGATGAGACATTTCCCTTCTTACTTTCAGCCTGCGCCGGTCCCTTTCGTTGTGTGCGCGCCCAATTTCCTCTCACAAATAGAATCAAAGCCCCTGTTTGTGATGAGGCTATCCCTTACTGATTTCTCGCATCCAAAACATATCCCCCTTTTCAATACATAACGGAAAATTGTAGGTACAGTATGTGATCAAAAGTATCCGGACACCCACAAAAAGGTGCATTGTGCTGCCACCTAATGCCAGGTACTCCATATCAGCGACCTCAGTAGTCATTAGACATCGTGAGAGAGCCAGAATGGGACGCTCCGCGGAACTCACGGACTTCGAACGTGGTCAGGTGATTGGGTGTCACTTGTGTCATTCCTCCGTACGCGAGATTTCCACACTCCTAAACATCCCTAGTTCCACTGTTTTCGATGTGATAATAACGTGGAAACGTGAAGGGTCGCGCACAGCACAAAAGCATACAGGCCGACCTCGTTTGTTGACTGACAGAGACCGCCGACAGTTGAAGAGGGTCGTAATGTGTAATAGGCAGACATCTGTCGAGACCATCGCACATGAATTCCAAACTGCATCAGGATCCACAGCGGGAGGTGAGATAACTTGGATTTCATGGTCGAGCGGCAGCTCATAAGCAACACATCACGCCAGTAAATGCCAAACGACGCCTCGATTGGTGTAAGGAGCGTAAGCATTGGACGATTGGACAGTGGAAAAACGTTGTGTGGAGTGACAAATCACGGTACACAATGTGGCGATCCGATGGCAGGATGTGGGTATAGCGAACGCCCGGTGAACGACATCTGCCAGCGTGTGTAGTGCCAACAGTAAAATTCGAAGGCGGTGGTGTTACGGTGTGGTCGTGTTTTTGATGGAGGGGCCTGTTCCCCATGTTGTTTTGAATGGCACTATCACAGCACAGGCCTACATTGATGTTTGAAGCACCTTCTTGCTTCACACTGTTAAAGAGCAATTCGAGGATGAAAACTGCATCTTTCAACACGATCGAGCCTCTGTTGATAATGCACGGCCTGTGGCGGAGTGGTTGCACGACAGTAACATCCATGTAACGTACTGGCCTGCGCGGAGTCGTGAATTGAATCCTATAGAATACCTTTGGGATGTTTTGGAACGCCGACTTCGCGCCAGGCCTCACCGTCCGACATCGATACCTCTCCTCAGTGGAGCACTCCGTGAAGAATGGCCTGAAACCTTCCAGCACCTGATTGAACGTATGCTTGCGAGAGTGGAAGCTGTCATCAAGGCTAAGGGTCGGCCAACACCATAATGAATTCCAGTATTACCGATGGAGGGCGCCACGAACATGTAAGTCATTTTCAGCCAAATGTCCGGATACTTTTGATTACATGTATGTGCAACGAATTACACGGATACAGTTGAACACGAAATTGATTGTCACGGTGGATCATTCCATTTCGCATTTCCTTCACAGGATATCCAAACGCTATCGCTGATTTATCGGAGAAACTGCATACTGAGTGAAACTCGTCAGTGCACGGTTGTGTTGCGTCCAAAGGTTTTCGTTGCATGCATGTACTTGTTTATCACTTGGATTTAAGAGAGAACTGTAGTACCTTGTGTCTCAGTGTGAACCAGACCATTGTACGTTCAGCGAACAACCAAGCTGCCCATGGGGCAAGTGAACGTTTGCTTTGAGCGCTAGCGTAATCTTAATTCCACCTGACTGTACGTACCGCAGGTGTTGCGGAAAGAGTGCAGAAAAGTAATAGACCACAAAAATAGTAAACTTCCTTTGTCTGGCGACCCATGCTTCCTGACGTCGATACCGTCGTAACTTTCAGATACCGCAGTCAGATCGAATTGTAGGATTCAATTAGCTGGTTTCCCGGAATTGCCCAGGTATGTTTTTATTCCGATCCCCACTCCCTGTCCGTCTCCCCTGCCCCTCTCCCCCCCCCCCCCCGTCCGACCATCTCCTTCTTCCCCTTGTCTCTGTTCACCATGGCCAATCCCCAATATTTGTCCACCTACTCCTTCAGTCATATCTCCTGAACCATGTGTCGTAAAGTGATATGATTCTGCACATACATTCAGCAGCATATTTAGGTTCAGTCTGTTGACTGTGTTGCGAATAGAGTCCGTATCAAAATAAGCAATAAATGTAAAGGTCATGATGTCGTGCCTGACGCGACACTTTTACAGCATGAACAGCAAAAATATAGTAAGCGATAAATGTTCTTCCTTTTATAATTTGTAGGGGTTGTCAGCGAGAAAAAGTTTCCTAAAGGTCTTAATTTATTTGCAAAGTCTGATGCATGTCACTCAGTTTTCTTGCACTCAAACATTGGATAATGAACAGAGTAAATATACGTTATGCAACGTGTATATGATGCGAGAAATAATGTGTAAGTGTAGAATAAACACAATGAAGATAGTATAAGCTCTGTACTCATTTCTTTGACTCATATCACATAGCACATATCAATCAAGAAAAACCTGTTCACAAATATGATAAAAGTCAAAAGGCAAAGTGTAAATAGCATTGTGAATGAGTAAATATTTTTCACAAGTTCGTGTAATACTCATCATACCAATAAGCATCTTGATTGACACACTTTATAGAGGAGCCTGCGACCTTCCTCAAGGTACAAGGTATCTCCTTGCCAAATTTCATCGAAATTAGTTCAGCAGTTTTGTAATAATAAATTTAAATGTCATGCATGATGTGGTAGTTTTTCACGCAGCTCATTGTTCATGACGTTGCCGCAAGCTGCGTGTGTTGTACTTGCCATCTACACTCCTGGAAATGGAAAAAAGAACACATTGACACCGGTGTGTCAGACCCACCATACTTGCTCCGGACACTGCGAGAGGGCTGTACAAGCAATGATCACACGCACGGCACAGCGGACACACCAGGAACCGCGGTGTTGGCCGTCGAATGGCGCTAGCTGCGCAGCATTTGTGCACCACCGCCGTCAGTGTCAGCCAGTTTGCCGTGGCATACGGAGCTCCATCGCAGTCTTTAACACTGGTAGCATGCCACGACAGCGTGGACGTGAACCTTATGTGCAGTTGACGGACTTTGAGCGAGGGTGTATAGTGGGCATGCAGGAGGCCGGGTGGACGTACCGCCGAATTGCTCAACACGTGGGGCGTGAGGTCTCCACAGTACATCGATGTTGTCGCCAGTGGTCGGCGGAAGGTGCACGTGCCCGTCGACCTGGGACCGGACCGCAGCGACGCACGGATGCACGCCAAGACCGTAGGATCCTACGCAGTGCCGTAGGGGACCGCACCGCCACTTCCCAGCAAATTAGAGACACTGTTGCTCCTGGGGTATCGGCGAGGACCATTCGCAACCGTCTCCATGAAGCTGGGCTACGGTCCCGCACACCGTTAGGCCGTCTTCCGCTCACGCCCCAACATCGTGCAGCCCGCCTTCAGTGGTGTCGCGACAGGCGTGAATGGAGGGACGAATGGAGACGTGTCGTCTTCAGCGATGAGAGTCGCTTCTGCCTTGGTGCCAATGATGGTCGTATGCGTGTTTGGCGCCGTGCAGGTGAGCGCCACAATCAGGACTGCATACGACCGAGGCACACAGGGCCAACACCCAGCATCATGGTGTGGGGAGCGATCTCCTACACTGGCCATACACCACTGGTGATCGTCGAGGGGACACTGAATAGTGCACGGTACATCCAAACCGTCATCGAACCCATCGTTCTACCATTCCTAGACCGGCAAGGGAACTTGCTGTTCCAACAGGACAATGCACGTCCGCATGTATCCCGTGCCACCCAACGTGCTCTAGAAGGTGTAAGTCAACTACCCTGGCCAGCAAGATCTCAGGATCTGTCCCCCATTGAGCATGTTTGGGACTGAATGAAGCGTCGTCTCACGCGGTCTGCACGTCCAGCACGAACGCTGGTCCAACTGAGGCGCCAGGTGGAAATGGCATGGCAAGCCGTTCCACAGGACTACATCCAGCATCTCTACGATCGTCTCCATGGGAGAACAGCAGCCTGCATTGCTGCGAAAGGTGGATATACACTGTACTAGTGCCGACATTGTGCATGCTCTGTTGCCTGTGTCTATGTGCCTGTGGTTCTGTCAGTGTGATCATGTGATGTATCTGACCCCAGGAATGTGTCAATAAAGTTTCTCCTTCCTGGGACAATGAATTCACGGTGTTCATATTTCAGTTTCCAGGAGTGTAGTTATCGTGTTCTTGTCTGCAGCGAGAATAAGTTACGCGCGAAATATAATTCTGTTCAACACTCTATTTAGACGAGAAGTTTATTTTAAGCTCACATAACAGCAGGAGAAACATAATGAAACATTTCCAATGCAACGAATATTACCAGTTTTTTGCTAACTGAGGAAACAGTAACATTAAAAAATTCAAAGCAAATTATTAGTTTCATGGAGCGCGTGGTGCAGCAAGGAGAAACCGTCCCACAGCGCTCCTGACGGTCAGCGCGCGAACCCTGTTGACATCCGCCGTCCGATCAGCTGATTAACTGGCATCCGATTTGGCTGACGCCCTACGTCGCTAGAACGCCATATATCCTGAACTATGTGTCGTATATAGATATAATTTTGTAGATACATTTAGTGATATAAGAGAAAACTGTCTGCAAACTGTCTGGTGAATAAAGTTGGTAGTAAAGAAGTAATAAGTTAAAACGTCATGCCTGATGCGAAAAAGAACAGCGAGAACGTCGTAAGCGGTAAACTATTCTCCCTTTCATCATTATGTGCGGCGAGTCGGCCAGAACAAGCTTCATAAGGGTTTGATATTATGCATAAAGTTTGTTGCAAGTCACTAAGTACTCTTGTCCTCAAGAATAAATGGAATCTGGGTATTCAAGAGTCATGGCATACACTTCTTTGCGACCCCCGCATACTCACTGTGAAAGATGGGTGGTTCTCATTCCCACAGCGATCCTTCACAGACAGTAAGTGACATATGTACCAAGTCTGGTCGAAATTGGTCCAATGGTTTCGGGGGAGATGTTGAAAGGTGGCTACACTGAGCCACTGCGCCAGGGATTGCGCCAAAGAGTACTATTAAGCCGCCTCCTCAGTGCTTGTTGAGAGCTCGTTGTAGTCAGTTCGTGCCGAGATGTGCTAGTGGGCACTGCTTGTCGTGAAGTCGGAGTGAGATGTGGTAGTAAGGAGTGTTTGTTCCATGTTTTATGCAGTTATTTGATGGGAGAGATAGCAGGTGTTATTCTAATGGAAATACTGTAACGATCAGAGTGCTTTTCGTCAATATATATGAAGGTAAAATATTGCGTGTTTTTTCATTAATTCCATGTTTTAAATAATGAGTCATTACAGGTTCAGTCAACAAAGCATCTGGCGTGTGTTCTTGTATTAGAGTTTAATTCTGGTTTCCTTACGCAATTGTAGTACTTGTAATTTTCTTTTATCACGTCAGTATAATTGGTATTTAATAATTCTTGTCTTGTTGAAGAAGAACCGTGCCAGATGTACGTTGAGTCACACTCCCACATACAGAACAGTTATACTTGTGCTTTGGTTTAGTAGGTTTTATAGTTGCTGGGGACTTAATTAATTAACTGTGTTTACGAAAATTTTCTTACATTGTTTGTTGCAGTCAGATTGCGTAATAATACGAGTCAGGGCCAACCGTTTACGAGACATAGCGTAATCGGACATACAGCTACGAAAAATAAAAAATATTTTCAATTGTACTTAATTAAGACCCCATGCAATGTGTATCAGTATCTTTTTTCGTTATCCGAAAAGGCCTAGACGGTGCCACTAGCTACTCTGTAGTTACCAATAAAAACCCCACAAAAATGCGTAATGTAGTTTTGGAAATTAGCTGTTCAGACACACAGATGAGAAAGTTGTGGTAAAAATGACGATATTTTTTCCCATGATCAGATTTTCATGAACTAAATCCAGTACGGTGCGCCAAGCTATGCTCACGTTACCTGCAAAAACGCCAGGAAAATTCGTCTAGTAGTTATAAGATTAGCGGGTTCAATAAGAAACACACAGACACGAGTGTTTTACACATTTATTATTAGTACAGATACGTGTGTAATAATAATGCCTATGTTTCAAATTGTACTTAATTAAGACCCCATGCAATGTGTATCAGTATCTTTTTTCGTTATCCGAAAAGGCCTAGACGGTGCCACTAGCTACTCTGTAGTTGCCAATAAAAACCCCACAAAAATGCGTAATGTAGTTTTGGAAATTAGCTGTTCAGACACACAGATGAGAAAGTTGTGGTAAAAATGACGATATTTTTCCCATGATCCGATTTTCATGAACTAAATCCAGTACGGTGCGCCAAGCTATGCTCACGTTACCTGCAAAAACGCCAGGAAAATTCGTCTAGTAGTTATAAGATTAGCGGGTTCAATAAGAAACACACAGACACGAGTGTTTTACACATTTATTATTAGTACAGTGCATGGGGGCTTAATTAAATAAATTAATTGAAAATATTTTTATTTTTTAGTATGTCCGATTACGCAGTGTCTCGTAATCGGTTGGCCCTGACTAGTATTATTACGCTATCTGACTGCAACAAACAATGTAAGAAAATTTTCGTAAACACAGTTAATTAATTAAGTCCCCAGCAACTAAAAAACCTACAAAATCCAAGCACAAATGTAACTGTTCTGTATGTGGGAGTGTGACTCAACGTATGCATCTGGCACGGTTCTTTTCCAACAAGACAAGAATTTTTAAATACCAACTATACAGACGTGACAAAAGAAAATTAGAAAACTATAATTACGCAAGAAAACCAGAATTCCACTCTAATCCAAGAACACAAGCCAGATGCTTTGTTGACTGAACCTGTAGTGACACATTATTTCAGATAGACAATTAATTTAAAAAAAACATTATAAATTTTACCTTCATATATATTGACGAAATGCACTCATTACAATAACATCTGCTATCTCTCCCATCAAATAACTGCATAAAACAAGGAGCAACACTCTTTACTACCACATCTCACTCCGACTTCACGACAATCACGAGCTCTTAACACACACTGTGCTCTCTACTAGCACTGACTGCCACGAACTCTCAACAACCACTGACTTCTACAATCTCCTAACAAGCACTGTGGAGGCGGCTTAATAGTACTCTTTGGCGCACTCTCTGGCGCAGTGGCACAGTGTAGCCACCTTTCATATGCCCCTCCTCCACAGGCCAGAATTTGATGGTATTTTTGCCAGCATTGGTGGTGAAAATACCACCAAATTCGTCCACAAAAATACAGACAAAAATAAAAGATAATATTAATACCTAAACATCACATAATTAGTTAAAAATTTTGGCTTTGCACTGACCTTTCACTAACCTAATGTATGAAATACAGTAAGCAATACAAATTCTTTTCATACATGTGACTTTACATAATAGTTTACAATATACAAAAAATCAGTTTATGCAAATGTTCACATAAAATGCCTTCAATGATTAGTTTATACAAAAAAAGAACACCAACAGGTAACATCTTTTCAGTAGAAGCAGTCCATCAGTTGCACCCAGTAAAGTTTAGCAGGTACACCCAGCAACAAGTCACATTAATTCAGTAGAAACAGTTCATCAGTGGCACCCAGCAATGTTAAGCAGGTGCAGACACCAACAAGTGACATCATTTCAGTAGAAGCAGTCCATCAGTTGCACCCAGCAATGTTGAGCAGGTGCAGACACCAACAAGTGACCATCATTTCAGTAGAAGCAGTCCATCAGTTGCACTCAGTAAGGTTTAGCAGGTACACCCAGCACAAGTCACATTAGTTCAGTAGAGGCAATCCATCAGAGGTACCCAGCAATGTTGAGTAGGTGCAGACAGCAACAAGTGACTTCATTTCAGTAGAAACAGTTCATCAGTTGCACCCAGCAATGTTGAGAGCAGGTGCAGACACCAACAAGTGACATCATTTCAGTAAAAACAGTCCATCAGTTGCGCCCAGCAACGTTGAGTTGGTGCAGACAGCAACAAGTGACATCGTTTCAGTGGAAGCAGTCAATCAGTTGCACCCAGCAATGTTGAGTAGGTGCAGACAGCAAGCAGTGACACCATTTCAGTAGAAGCAGTCCATCAGTGGCACCCAGCAATGTTGAGTAGGTGCAGACAGCAACAAGTGACTTCATTTCAGTAGAAACAGTTCATTAGTTGCACCCAGCAATGTTGAGTGCAGGTGCAGACATCAACAAGTGACACCATTTCAGTAGAAGCAGTCAATCAGTTGCACCCAGCAATGTTGAGTAGGTGCAAACACCAACAAGTGATGTCATTTCAGTAGAAACAGTCCATCAGTTGCACCCAGCAATGTTGAGAGCAGGTGCAGACAGCAAAAAGTCACATCTCTCAGCAGAAGCAGTTCGATAAAATTCACTAGCACTGATCACACTGTTCATCAGCAGAAATTAAACACGACCAAATGTCACACATCATATTGAAAAGTGCAGGTAACAGTTCAGAATATTTATCTTCACTAATCAGACAGTTCAGGCATGAACAATAGTTTGAATGCACATACAGTGCTTTTACACTAAACATACAAATCATAACAAACACATAAATGATATCAGATAATTGTCCTATTAACTATTACAATACACAAATACCAGTAAACCTATAATATTCATGGGTGTCAGTGCAAGCCACTACCAACAAATAAAATAATGTTTAGGAGATAGGTGGGTAGGATTAGGAAAGGAAAACACACAGAACACACTCACTCATCTCTCATCCACATTAAGTACTACTGTGTAACTGAATAGTGTTAATTGTGTAAATGAAATTCTGTCTAAATCTGATGTTCATCATGTGTATCAACTAGTACTGGCAGCAATGTATAACAGTCAATAATAGTTAGTCAACGTCATAGTCATCATGTCAAGACCAATGTTTGCCAAGCCAGATCAAAATGTACTGTTGTTGAACAACTGTCAGTGAGCCAAGATATGCAATTACTTCCTCTCTCCAAAAAAAAGTATATACTGCTTAGTTATTTAACAAAGTGTGTGTATAGACTATCTTCCTTCTATTTTAGTGTTCTAGTCTGCTCTCTTCATCCTCCTTGTTCCATAAGACCAACAAAAAAAAAAAAAAATATGCTCCTCACTTACTTTACCTCTTATACACCAAAACTCCAATAATCATCTGCATCACATAATCTCAATGATACCTCAATAATACCTCTTCAATACGTCTTATCATCAATATCATTTACCTTACCTCTTGTCCACAAAAACTCCAATAATCATCAACTTCACATACTCTCAATACCTCAATAATACGCCGCTACATATAAACCTCAGCACCAATATCATTACACTTCCATAACAACTCTTTCCTCTAGTCAGTTTCCTTGAACAAGTACAGATAAAATCCTAATGCAACCTCAATTCAGCATCCCATACAATCCGAAGACACAGTGTCCACACACAACCTCTGTGTAATCCATCTGACCCAAATTTTCTACTCATTATCAATTATAAGATACATTTTGGTTCCTTGTCCATCATTAAATAAAAGAAATGCATACCTGACCTCTAACAGACTTAGTTCGAATAACTCTCAGTAATTAAGTACGATTACGGAGTGTGAATGATCATAATATTTCACAGTATGTACACCACTTCAAGAATTATAGCAGAAGCAAACATGTGGAGTATTTTTTGTGTCAAGTGTCACTTCCTATTTCAATTGCTCACGAAAAATGCAGTGTAATAACTGTTAATGGTCTAAACCTAGTATTGGTATGTCATGTCGTTAGCTTCCTTCCTATTAGCATAAAGTTATACAGCTTCCATAAAACCTCAGCTCATGTGACTTCTATGACTTTCTTGTACTAATGTCGTTCGTCGAATTATAGCAGTTCATTTTCTCATCTTAAAAATATAAGGCACTGAGCGTAAGCAAAACTTGCAATAGCGAGTAAATATACCAGTAGAGAACAGAATGTCAATAAGTGGATGCAGCACAATTCCTACAACGAGGCTCTGCCAAGCGAACAATCTATAATTAATCCAATAGTGTGACCTAAACTCTATGTTTGTACACCTTATATCAGCATTTCTATATACCAAATTAAAGAGCAGTTATGGCAACAAAACAGAAATGTGTAAATATGCAATCCATACAAAAAGCAGCAAACATATATCTTACGTAATAAACAGGTCATTATCATTATATCTGCATACGCAATAAATGTTCATATGTAATCTTAATAAGTAAACATCAAGGCGCAAGCAGATAAATGACAAAGTATAACTTACATACCTAAACACACCAGCACAATAAATCAGGTTACCATTACAATTTAAATAAATAAGCACAGCAGGCACATAATTAAAAAATATGACATCAGTGAAAAAGCAGTGCAGCCAAGCGATGCATAATATATACAAGTTACAACCCAGTTCATTAATCAATAATTGTCAAAATCAGTAAATGTATACAAGCACGTCGCTTCACCAGTAAATTCATAGAACATAAAATTAGCACAAAGTATGAATCACGTAATCGCGAGCAGCAAATTACGTCTAAAGTACGTACCTAAGTGGAAATATGTTACCTGAAAAATGAACTCAATTAACAGTTACCTTTTTTAGTTTATTACTTTCTTCTTCGAAATTACATTCTTCCTGAAATTTTCTCGATAGCAAGTCGTCTTAACGTCGGACACGCACAGAATTTACCTGAAGGTCTTAAATATTTTATACAACCGTATCCTGCAAAATACTGAATGTTAATAACACAATTCAACAAGTCCTTATAGCTTATACAGAATTTAGTCGGAGAAATTAGACTGTGTATTTGTTTACGGCTGTCAGTGCATTCGCACTGAGCGCTCGATCAGCTGTGGGCGCGTGACGTAGGAAGCTATTGTTCGCGGTCAACGACTGCCTTGTGCGGCGCGCAGACTTCACTGTTGCTTTGAGTATGTGCCGCCGCCAAAACACAGCGCGGTATCCTTGTACTCTCCGCGTGTTTACATGTAGCTGTTAGTTTCTCACAAGTATGTCATTCCACAAAAATTTTAACGTTTGATATATGATGTATTCCCTTAGAGCGTCGAGATTTAAGAGTTTCTACTTCAACAGTGTTATCATGTATAATTTTGCGAATTCTATATGGACCGTTATAAAGCAGAAAAAATTTGCGACACAAGCCTTTTCCTTTGTGAGACAAACGGTGGGACTTAATTAATACCTTTTGACCAACCGACAAGAATTTTGAACGACCAGGACGTCTAGCTGATTTCTCTCTTCTTGCAGCCGCAGATGCAATATTTCGTAGAGCCAGGTTAACAACTTCAGAATGCCGTAGTTTCCGTGAAGGCGGAAAAGGAACGATTTCAGAAATGCGATTTGTTGGTACTTTATTTTTTAATATTAATAGAGGCGGTAAAGAAGTTGAGTCATTAGGAAGTTCATTCAGAATGTTTTGAAAAATATGAAGATACTGATCCCAAGTTCTGTGATTCTGATGACAATAAAGACGGCACAATTTATTGATTTCCTTCATCCATCTCTCTGAAGCGTTAGATTGAGGGTGAAAAAGTGAAATGAAGATTGGTTTAATTTTACGACGGTGTAGAGTACGAAGCCAAATTTTAGAACGAAACTGTGATCCATTATCTGATATAACCTTATCAACATGACCAACTTCTTTAAGAAAATGTTTGATAAAAGCGTTAGATACTGAACGAGCTGTTGCTTTGCGTAAAGGTGTAAAACACACATATTTTGATGTCAGTTCCACTGCTACGAAAATGTACGCAAAACCATTAGTAGATCGAACCACTGGACCAAACAAATCGACTGCAGCCATTTCCTTTAATTTCGCTGGAATGATGGGAAACAACGGTGCTCTGTGAGAAATCGTTGGAGGCTTAGCCATTTGACATAATTTGCATTTGGCAAGAACAGATCGAATACGTTTTTCCATATTACTGAAGTAACAATTTTCTCGTAATTTATGAAAGCATTTTCGGGGACCAAAGTGTGCATAACTGAAATGCGTATACCAAATCAGCTTATTAACCCACTCATCAGGAATACAAACTAACCAAACGGAGTTGTCGACCGATTTTCGTTTAAAAAGAATGTCATTGCGAACTAAATAATGCTGTCTAATCGCCACGCTTTCCTTTCTCCTCCACTTCTCCTTAATGTCCTTCCAGATTGGATCCTTATTTTGCTCCTTAGCGATGTCCTGGAGCGAAGACGAAATAAAGTTCTCAAACGCAACACCTTGAATATACATCAAACAATAATTGTTTTCCTTGTAGTCCTCTTCAGCACTTTGTTTCAAACCCATAGGTGCACGTGATAAAGCATCGGCAACAATATTTGAAGAACCCTGAATGTAAACAATACTAAAATCAAATTCCTGTAGATACAACGCCCATCACTACAAACATCACGTTTTGTGGTAGGAACAGCATAATTACGAACAGCGTTTAATTTTTCTGGATCAGGAAGAATACCTTCTGTAGAAATAATGTGATCGAGAAATTTCACCTGAGAACGACCAAATTCAGATTTTTCCAAGTTTACTGTAATGCCAACTTTTGCAAAGATACGTAATAATGAGTCCAAAATTTTGTTGTGTTCACTCCAAGAACGTTTAGCAACAAGAATATCGTCAACATATGAAGTAATGTTGTCACGAAGATAAACAGGTAAAATTTCGTTTAAACTACGAATAAATGCTGCAATAGGTACAGTAAGTCCAATCGGTAATTTCCAAAGTCACTTTTGGGTAAAACAGTCATATCCGGTTATTGTTCACTTACTCACTAGATAGATTGATAGTCGAAGAGTTGGTTTGACAGATGCAAAGAATAGTAAAAGAGTAGGCAGCGGTACAGAAAACTAAAAGAGAAATAGCACCACTACAGCTCGGGGCCCTATGCTCGCTACGGCACATATTCACTTAGAGTAGTGAATCCCCTGAGGACTTTAATAACTGCTCATAATTTCAAGTTTGTGACTTAATGGCAACTTTGGCGGAAGTGCGTACGTAAATTGATCTAGCCATGCACATGGATGTATGTCAACCTTAGAGTTGCGGAAGATCTTAAATTTCCGGACAGTCAAAAAGTGTTTATAATCAAAGTTTTCGCCTCGTGGCGACAAAGACCTACCGCGTCTGTCCCAGTCCGAATGTCGATTATTGTAAAGTTCGCGCGCCTGGCGCTCTCTTGTTGCATCCCGTAAATGAAACAAATTATTTTCTTCAAACCCCTCTGCTACCTGTGATTCTAAATTTCTTCTGCTATCTTTTCCTACAATTTCGCCTTCGATCTGCTTGACTTGCTTCCGTAATGCCTCAAATTCCTTTTTCACGCGTTCATTAAATTTTCCCTGATTCTCAACATGCTTATTTATGTTCTGATACTCTTCGGTTTCTGCAAATGGTAATGGAGCTGTATCATCCGAATCTCTGTCCCCATGTAAACTAAGATTTGTCAGTTTATCTGAAATTTCCTCAACTCTTTCCGATAAGTCACCTAATTGTCCTTTCTGTTTATTTACGTCTTCCGTAAGTGTCGCGACTCGGGTTTCAGTATTGTCACATTTGGTAGCTAGCTGTTCATATTGTTGTGTTAGGTTATTTAATCTGTCATTTGGTACGGATCCTTCGATTCTCTCAAATATTTCTTCCTTATTCTTTGCACGTTGTAAATTTAACTCTGAAAAATTCTGTACTATCACGCGATCTCTTTCTTCCTGTTCTCTATCCTGTTCCCTTTGTCTGATTTCTACTGCAATTAATCTATTATTGTGAGAATTCAGAATCGGTTGTACTTCTTCCCTGATTTCTTTCTTTAATTCATCTTTCATATTTTTGAAACATGTCCCTATTCTTGAATCTAACCGTGTTTCCAAAGTTCCCATCTCTGTTTTAATTGTTCCTATCTCTGTTTTTAATTCAGATCCTAACCGAGTTTCCATTGTTCCCATCCGTGTTTCCATTGTTCCCATCTGTGTTTTAATTGTTCCCATCTGTGTTTCCATTGTTTCCATTCGTGTTACCATTGTTCCCATTTGTGATCCCTGTGAGTCTAACCGTGTTTCCATACGTGCTCCCAAATTTAATATAGCACTCATCAACTGCTCCATATTAAATTGTTCAGAATTCTTTTCGCCCCTAACATTTCCCACAAAACTAACTTCCTTCTGCATAGCCATAAGGCTATCTGTGTTCGATACTATTCCAGAATCTTCTGTCATTAATCTCGTATTCTGTAAATTTTCTGATTGAGAAAAACCTTGAACTGGTTCCAGACTGTCTTCCCGACTTATTAAATTGTTTTCCACTTCATTATCCATCATGCTGTTTTCCTCTGTTGGCGAGTTCGCCATGTCAACAATTTCGTCATTCTCACTATCCATCATTTTTGCCTTTTTCATAGATCGCGTAATCATTTGCAAAACATACAAAGAATTCGTCACTGTACGAAAATTACACACGGTGACTCTTTATCTCAACAATACCATTCAAATGCAATGACTCCCTCAAACACGATCAATCGAACAATTGAAATAATTGCACAAAATTGTCAAACGCGTATACAAGGCAATAAAAAAAATTAAATTTTGAAAAATACCATTAGAAGAATGACAATTACCAAATCTACACATGCAAAATAGACTACAATTACTAACTACAAATTACTACAACAATACTACAGTCTACAATTTTCACAATCAGAAGAATCCAAGGGACGATCCGAAGCAGCGGTCGCCACGTGCATGGGGGCTTAATTAAATAAATTAATTGAAAATATTTTTATTTTTTAGTATGTCCGATTACGCAGTGTCTCGTAATCGGTTGGCCCTGACTAGTATTATTACGCTATCTGACTGCAACAAACAATGTAAGAAAATTTTCGTAAACACAGTTAATTAATTAAGTCCCCAGCAACTAAAAAACCTACAAAATCCAAGCACAAATGTAACTGTTCTGTATGTGGGAGTGTGACTCAACGTATGCATCTGGCACGGTTCTTTTCCAACAAGACAAGAATTTTTAAATACCAACTATACAGACGTGACAAAAGAAAATTAGAAAACTATAATTACGCAAGAAAACCAGAATTCCACTCTAATCCAAGAACACAAGCCAGATGCTTTGTTGACTGAACCTGTAGTGACACATTATTTCAGATAGACAATTAATAAAAAAAAAACATTATAAATTTTACCTTCATATATATTGACGAAATGCACTCATTACAATAACATCTGCTATCTCTCCCATCAAATAACTGCATAAAACAAGGAGCAACACTCTTTACTACCACATCTCACTCCGACTTCACGACAATCACGAGCTCTTAACACACACTGTGCTCTCTACTAGCACTGACTGCCACGAACTCTCAACAACCACTGACTTCTACAATCTCCTAACAAGCACTGTGGAGGCGGCTTAATAGTACTCTTTGGCGCACTCTCTGGCGCAGTGGCACAGTGTAGCCACCTTTCAACAGATACGTGTGTAATAATAATGCCTATGTTTCAACAGGTTTAGCGGAATTCTGGTTGCGTGACGAATGGTCGACGGAGCATTACTGCGTTGTCTAGCGTACGGCCTCGCTCTGTTGTTGATGTATGAATATGTGTGATTTTGGAGGGATTCTGACGGAAGAAATGGAAAATTTTCACTACAAATTTCATAGCTGTATTAGAAGAGTTCGTGCTCAAGGACAGAGGCCGGAGACTTACCAATGTAATGAATTCACTGTTCGCTTTGATCAAAATTGTGAATACGGAGACATGTAAGCTTAGCTGGGTCGGTTTCAGTGGGACGCGCTATGGCCGACGCTGGTGCGCTGTCCGGCATAGCGGAACTATCATGCGAGGTCATGCACATGTCTTGGGAGAATTTGCGGCAGCGAGCGGCACATAAGGCGCACCGGAGGACGAACGCCACTGTGCAGTGGTGCTAACCAGGGGAGAGGGATCGACCACAGCCTGTTGGACGCTACCACAGAGCAACACAGGGTGCACAGAGTAACATATTATACAGAGAGGAAGCCCACCGTCCCCCCGTCCTAAACTCTTCTCTCAGTTCCATTAGAGAAGAGAATAAATCAGGAGGGTCGTCAGCTTAGTTCTGGTAGATGTAGTAGGGAAGCTTCTGCGAATGCCTCCGTGACGTCAGAGGGTGACATGGTAGGGAGGCAGAGGAGAGAGCGCTAGTCGTACCCGTGCAGGTAGCAGTCCAGCAAAGCAAAGCATCTTGCAACAACCGTCGAGCCAAGTTCTTCACTGTACGATGAAATGACAAGAGTGCTGAGAGCAGCTCGTACTCCAAAGCAACAATAAATAATCAAACGGAGCGCACTATAAATTTTTTGGACTTCCTTTCGTTGTATTGTTGTGCGCTGTTTCGATGTAGTAGCTGGGTGGTTCTCTAATACGGATTGTACAATCGAAGCAGTGATGAGCTGATATTCGTAACAAGGCTCTATGCTAAGAACTCCCAGTATACGAGGGCCGTTTGAAAAGTCAGTGCAAAGTCCGAGAGATGGCACCACCGGCGCGTATCGATGTCATGTTTAGTTAGTATCATATTTGGAAAGAAAGCACACAAAGTTTCAGCCATATTGGTCTATTTCTTTGTGTTTGGCATTCGTGTGAATCAAAGAAGTCGAGTGATTGTCAAAAAATGGACGAAAGAGAATTTAGTCTGGTGATTAAATATTACTTTATGAAAGGCAAAACGCCTCAGGAGACTAAGGAGAAACTTGATAAACATTACAGTGACTCTGTACCTTCGATTAGAACAGTTCATAAGTGCTTTCAAAATTTTTGGAGTGGCCGTATGGGCACAAGTGATGCTGAACGTTCTGGACGCCCTGTCGAGGTTACGCCTCCAGAAAGCATTGATAAAATCCATGATATGGTGATGGATGACAGAAGCGTTAAGGTGCGTCAGATTGTTAGTGCTGTGGGCATCTCGAATGAACGGGTAAATAATATTTTGCATAAACATTTGAAAGATGGGTTCCGCGATTGCTCAGGCTTGACCAAAAACGGAATCATGTGAAGTCTTGCAAGGATGGTTTGCAGCTGTTCAGGAAGAATCTGCAGGACTTTAAGTGTCGTTTCGTCATTGTGGGTGAAACATGGGTACATCAATACACTCTTGAGACCAAAGAACAACCTAAACAATGGGTTACTAAGGGAGAATCTGCACCAAAAAAGGCGAAGACCATTCCTTTGGCCGGAAAGGTTATGGCGACTGCCTTTTGGGATTCGCAAGGGATAATCCTCATCGACTACCTGCAAAAGGGTAAAACTATTACAGGTGCAGGTTAGTCATCGTTATTGGACCGTTTGAAAACCGAGCTGCAAGAAAAACACCGGCGGTTGGACCACAAAAAAGTCCTTCTCCATCACGACAATGCATCTGCACACACCTCTGCAGCTGTGGTCGCAAAATTAATGGAAATAGGATTTCAACTCGTTTCACATCCCTCCTATTTTCCAGATTTGGCTCCCTCGGACTACTATTTGTTCCCCAATTTGAAGTGATAGCTGGCGGGACAAAGATTTTATTCAAATGAGGATGTGATTGCAGCAACTAATAGCTATTTTGCAGACTCGGACAATTTCTATTATTCGGAAGGGATCAACAAATTAGAACAGTCTTGAACGAAGTGTGTAAGTCTAAAAGGAGACTATGTCGAAAAATAAAAAAGGTTTACCCCAAACACGCAAGTAATTTTTTATTTTTGCACGGACTTTTCAAACGCCCCTCGTATAACAGACTTTACAACAAACTGTAACAAGGAAATTCTGTTGCATAATTTTGCATACAGTTGCAACTCAAAACGATCATTTCAAGCAGTAACGATCGTTACAGTTCACGATACGTACACAACCGGAAAAAATCGCAACACCAAAAATAATTAATGTAGAGTAATGAAAGTTCATGAATACACTTACCAAGGTAATGCCGTGTGGCTGGGGTCTCCCGTCGGGTAGACCGTTCGCCTGGTGCAAGTCTTTCAAGCTGACGGCTCTTAGGCGACTTGCGTCTCGATGGGGATGAAATGATGATGGTAAGGACAACACAACACCCAGTCCGTGAGCGGAAAAAATCTCCCAACCAGCCGGGAATCGAAACCGGGTTGGCGGCCGGAGTGGCCGTGCGGTTCTAGGTGCTACAGTCTGGAACCGAGCGACCGCTACGGTCGCAGGTTCGAATCCTGCCTCGGGCATGGATGTGTGTGATGTCCTTAGGTTAGTTAGGTTTACTTAGTTCTAAGTTCTAGGCGACTGATGACATCAGAAGTTAAGTCGCATAGTGCTCAGAGCCATTTGAACCATTTTTGAAACAGGGCTGTTAAGTATGACGTTCCGTCGCGCTGACCACTCAGCTACCAGGGGTGGACACTTATCAAGGTAAAATCAAACAATGAAAAATGCAGGATGGAATAATTTATGAAAAGGATAGATTGCTAGTCATCGATATAGTGAAAATGTTGAGTCGTAGACAAGCACAACAAAAATACTGCTAAACAAGTAAGCTTTCGGCCAAAAGGCCTTCTTCTGAATCAGACTACATAGACACGCACGCAAACACACACACACACACACACACACACACACACACACACACACACACACACACATACACACACACACACACGTCCAAGCAAAGCCACTGTCTGTGGCTTTCAAGACCAGAGCTTCATCTGGGTAGCCGCAGACAGTGATGAGATATATATGAGAGTTGCGTTTGTGTGAATGCGTGTGTGTGTATGTTGTCTAATTCAGAAGTCACTTTTGGCCAAAAGTTTACTTGTTTAGCAGTCTTTTTGTTGCACCTGTCTGCGACTCAACATCTCCACTGTATCAACGAGTAACAACCTATCCTTCATAAATTTGTCTGTGTAGCATGCTTAAGTAATTAATATTGCAGGATCACAGGCTAATGTAGGCGCGAGATAAGCCATTGCAAAGGTGAAATTCTGGTGCACTAATAATCTGTGTAACCGCCAGAATGTTAAATGCAAACATGCATGCATTGTGTTGTATAAGTGGCAGATGTCAGTTTGTGGGATGGAGTTCCATGCCTGCAGCAGTTCGTCAGTTAATACAGGGACGATTAATGTTGATTGAGGGTGACGCTGGAGTTGTTATGCGATGATCTGGTGATCGAGCAGGCCAAGGCAACATGCCGACAATCTGTAGAGCACTGTGGGTTACAACAGTGGTATGTGGGCGAGCGTTGTCTTGCTCTTCATAAATGGCAGCACAAGTCGTCTAACCATCAGATTGACGTACAAATTTGCAGACAGGGTGCTTGGGATAACCACGAGAGCGCTCCTGCTGTCGAACGAAATCGTAGCGCAGACCATAACTCCAGATGTTGGTCTACTGCGTCTTGCACACAGACAAGCTGGGTCCAGGCCCTCAACTGGTTTCCTTCTAATGAACACACGGCCAACACTGGCACCTAGGCAGAACCAGATTTCTTCAGAAGAGACCCAAGACTTCCACCCTGCCCTCTCTTGACACAACTGAAGTGGCAAATGGCGGTGGTTTGGGGTCAGTGAAATGCACACTGCAGGGCATCTGGCTCGGAGCTCACCTTGAAGCTTGAAGTGATCGTTGTATCACTGTGGTGGTAATAGTTGCTAATACTATTGCTGCAGATGCAGCGTGATGCTCCAGAGCCATATGCCGAACACGATGGTCTTTCCTCTCAGCAATGCCAAATGGCCATCCAGAGACCGATCTTCTTGAGACCGTACATTCTAGTGATCACCGCTGACAGCAATTATGTACAGTGGTTACATTCCTGCCAAGTCTTTCTTCAGTATCAGAAAAGGAACATTCAGCTTCTCGTAGTCCTGTTACAAGACCTGGTTCGAACTCAGTGAGGTGTTGAGAATAGTGACTCTTTTCGTCTTAAAGGCATTCTTCAGTAACATCAACTCACCACGTCCAATCTCAAAGGTAACTAAAGCTCGCGACAGCTACAACTTGTATCTAAAGCAAACCTGATTTACATCTTCACGGTAGCGCTATTAGCATCACTCTTATTCGACTGGCGTGAAATTTAAATAGACATCATCTTTAAGATGTAGAAACACTCTTACTAACTTTCGTTTGTATCGTCCAACTCCGCCTTGGGGCTGCGATTTCTTTCTTCGGTCAGTATATTTTATCCGCGTTAGTACGACTTCAGATACACAATGACTCTATCAGACTTGCAGGAGCTGAATAAATACATCGGCCAGTCACGAAAGGATAGGTAAACTGCTTAAATATCATTACGCCACTAGTCGCTGCTTCAGTGAGCTCAAGCTGATTGACAGTAGGATTTTATATTCAGTTCGTTAGTTATGCTCACTGTGTTTTTCGTTACTAATATCGGAGTTAGAGGTCAGCGCTTGTAACTAATTTGTTTTCTGAGTCTCGTATACCAGCTATTTGCTTGTATTTATGTTGGTTTAACAGCGGCAGAGTGCAATCTTGTTCGATCATCGGTGAAACAATTCCAATGTACAACAATAAAGAGAACGTGAATATTGTTCTATGGAATACTAACGTAGCACCACAGTAATAAAATGGTACGCGAGAGCTTAATTTCCTTGCTTTACCTCGCTTAGAATACCTCCTTGGCATTAAGAGTTTATGCATCCTTACAGCGCTGCAGGCTCACAAACTTCAATCATCCCCTATATTAAGGAACAGACATATAACGAGGAAAATCCTTGTCTGAGGCAGCAGGATCGAATCGTGATGTTACAAAATACTTCTACTTGAATTAACTACGCGTTTTTACTCAGTACAGATAAACATAGAAGACACTTCTTTACTTACTATGACTAAGATGCCATGATGATTTGGTAAACCCCTTACTGTCTCTATCGAACAATTGTATCAACTGAAATTTAAAAAAAATAATATAAAAGTAGCAGGGCACGTGTCATAAGGAAACATCATTTCATAGTGGGTATGAGGTAAAACGACGCCACTTTTACTTCATTCAAGATGGCGGACGCACCGCACCCGTCTCCCTCCCTTCCCTAGCTTCCGCTCACCTCCTCCACTGGGAAATTGTTGGGGAAAAAGCGTAGTCTGTGCTGGGGTGCTGAAGTATGAGGGTATGAGATATTCCCTCTCTCTCTCTCTCTGTCTCATTGTTTATTTCTAAGATTATCCTGTGTATTCACCACCAACTGCACTCAGATTCTCCCCCCCCCCCCCCCCGCCCACCACCACCTCCCCCTCTCAGTTGGAAATTTAAATTTATGGCGGTACATATATTCAATTGATGAGATGTTCATGTTGGACAGAGACGAGTTTAATAACTGTATTACCTGTAACCATTCAACTAAGGACTGTGTTCATAACTCCCTATTGCGGCGTATGTTCTTTATTTAATAAGTTTCTGGGAGACAGATCTGTGGATCTTTTTATTTGGTGGGAGAAGTTCAACATTCTCTGCTGTTTGTTTAAATTTGGAAGGCGCATGTGTTGTAAAATACATAAAAAAAACATCGTCTAGTCAAAAAGTAGTTAAATACACAAACAGATCGCTTTTCTCCGACGGCATTTGCAATACCGTCACGAAATTGATGTAAACATCAATATAAAACACTCACCACACGTAATTACAACGCTACAGATTGATGTGGAAAACTTAGTTTGTGATGCTATGCTCTGATTACGTAATTACAGATCAACCAATAACATATCCCAAAAACCCACGTCTATAAATATCCAGAAAACATCGCTAATAAACATCTAATCACACCACCTAACACGCACAACAAATGATGTCTACTACGATACCAGCACTTCCCAAGCGGATACGTGGTGCCAGAAAACACTATTAGTGTACTGCACCTGGAGCACAACGTCAGCTGCAGCGATGGGAGCTGCCCCACCAGTGTCTACCACCTGTTGTGACTGTGTTAAGTCTGTTGGTCTGGCTGCAACCAGTGGGTTGTTGGTAACTGCCTGTGCAAGTCCTTTGTTCACATGGCCAGCCACGGCCTGGGGCGGTGGGCCCGTGAGTCACTGGTTGGCTTTGTCTATTATTCTGTAATGCCCCAGGGGTCCTGGACCTGCCTCGATGTGAGTTAGTATAGCTGCCTACCTAACTGATTCTTGGAAAACTCCTTGGGCCTACAGGTAACCTAATATTCCATGTGAGCCCAGCAGTCAAACAGTTGTGAACAATAGTGGACATGCTTAAGTCACTGGGTCAGCTGAACAAAGACATTTTGGAACACCTGTGAACTGGATGTACTTCCCTGAAACACCACTATCCTAGTGTGAACAACGCCTGACGTGTCAGAGAAGAACTGGTTGCCTAACAATAAGCCTCCTGCGTTCTGAGAAGTGTTTGAGTCAGCAGACATACAGCGGCAGCTTCAAGGGCCTTCCTAGAAAAAGCAATGAATACCGATAAAGGAAAGTACGTTTCCTGTCTCCACACACAAGCTCTTGCTTCAAAGGCATCCGGAAAAGCTGTATGGGAAACACTGTGACTAGGCTTTTATGTGGCCGACCACAGGTTTTCCAGGGAGAACTGGTGAACACTGACAAGGCATTCCTGAAACGTTGAAGTTGTGAGCAATACCAATCCTAGAGGATTTCACACCAGCTGTGCTGTAGTTGACAACAGACGTATTTCAGGGGGGACTGGTGATGGCTGACAAAGACATTCCTGGAGGAAGAAGAACTGGTTGCTGTTTCTCCTGCATTCTGTGGAACAACAACGCCTAATACGTCTGAAATTGCTAACAAGGGTTTCCCCCTGTACAAGCTTTCCTACTCGTTCCCGCCAAATTAGTGGGTGGAACAAGAGTCTAAACAAGGCTTACCCCTTCGACAATCGTCTTCATTTTGCACTAGTCTGTGACTACGTTTGGTTGTCGTCGTTAGTGCATCTGCCCACTTGTTTTGTCGAGTTGTCATGATGTTACACTGCCATGAAGCATTCAGCGTCTTCATACAGTATCAGCAGCATCAGTGGCAGTGGGAAATGTCCATGGGAGTATTTGGAGGAATTACCACGGAAGTAGATATTTTCTTAGCAAGTGTTCACCAAATCAGCGTGTGTATGTTGCTGTGAATCTTCAGAGTTCGATGTATATTTTCGTTACTTCGTTGCTCTGAATGTTCAGATTTCGTTACGACGAAATTATTAGCAAGTGCTCAAATTTTGAAGTATATTCTCGTTATTTCATTGCTCAGTGAGTTCAGATTTCCATTAAAACGAATTCAGTAGCAAGTGTTCTGATTTCTAAGCATATTTTCGTTATTTCATAGAATCAGTTTGTCAGATCAGCAGTACATTTCCGTTAGAAGTTTTCTTCCTGTTTCAGCATTGATTCCTGAAATGGTGGCTGACCTCGATCAGCAGCTGGAGGCTGAGAGGATGCAGGCTGACGTGCCTGTAAGGTTCTCAGTGGTAATTCAGCTGACATAGCCACAATGTAAGTATAAATAAATAATTTCATGTTCAACATTCATAGTACATTTTCTCTAGAAAATAATTCTTGGTCCAATTTACCATATTATAATTCTTGCTACAGTACATTCGCTAGATGGGATTGGTTTCCATTTCTTGGAAACTTCCCTAGGGATGTTGTATGGAGGGCTTCATGACGATGTGATGCTGCAGTGGGTGGAAGGACTGGAGCAACAAATACGTGAAATCCAGTCGCCGATGCCAGACTGGGTGGATGCAGTCCTGATGACCATGTCTACGGTGTCGTGTCATTGTAGAGGTAGGTGACATCATCACGGTTTCAGCTAATTTATGTACAAATATTTATTTTTTTGTAACATATATAATCAGTTTTCTTTTCTTCTTTGCAGCAGAAGGTGAGTTTATAACATGCATACTTATTTTTCGTTATTCTTTGTCTACAGTCGGCGAGCTAATAGTATCCAGGGCATGATCGTCTTCATCATCCTCACCGTACGTGATGGGCAGGTGAATGTGGCATTGCCAGAACAAGGTCCTGTGTGTCACCCCTCGCTCGCTAGGACAAGAGACATAGTCATATAAAATTGCGGCCTCAGCAGCCACCTTCTCTGCTGCTATCACTGCTGCCATCGCCGCCCCCCTGCCCGCACCACTCTAGCAGCTATAGGCTTCCACCCCTCCAGCCGCTAGGTCACCACTATCCTGAGCTGGATTGGGACTGGGAGTCATGGACAGCTCATGGCAGCCATCTGCGCATTCCAGATGCATTCCACTGCCACCAGCCTCGCAAGGCTGGTACACCACTCCACATACCTTCTTGCTCCACCCCACAGCCAGCTTCACTCACAGAATGGTCGAGTCCTCAGCTGTTGGTCATAGTGGTAGTAATGGTGATACTACAGATAGTGGCATTTCCCTCTCCTGTCCCATTATTCCCATTATAGATGGACACCAGGTTAGTAATGTCACAGCTAAACTACAAGGTGATTGAGAGGGCATTTGTGGAGTGTACCTAATTTTGTCGTATTGACAATCCAGCAGGTGGGCACAGAGACCCAATCAGTTTTCTGAAAGCATATCGTCCCATTCTGGAGGCAGAGATTCTCAAAATCGTTAATGATCCACGCTGCCCCGCCATTAAGTGCTGCACTGTGCTATCTTGTGAATTCACACATCCCCCTCCCCCCAAACAGGACTCAGACACCGAGGAGACGAGCATTATGTACATTTAGTGAGAAAATGCCGTGGTTTTGCAGAGTATCTCAATCATTAAATGGTTGCATGATTTTACCTTGTGTGCTATATAAGCCATGTTTTCCGAGATGGGAGATAGATGCGCAGGTAAAGCACTCAGATGGGTACGGCACCTCGACATCTATACACAAGTCTTTGGTCCGATAAACGGGGGTCCAGTAGTATAAAACTTCCTGACTATGTAGCAGTCAAGCTGGAATGTATCGCTGTCCTGACCAAAACATTACAATTACAAGGATCATCTGCATTGTCCGTGTCGATAGGGCAGAGATATTGACGTTCATAGGTTTTATAATTGCAAGGTATCGAGTTCCTCGTTAAGATCCAGGGCATTCCTGAATTTGAGATACAGGATACTGGGATATCGGCTCATGTTTATAGCCTGAAGGAGAACAAGCCAGATAAATGTGGTAAAGTTATGAACAAAGTTTTCATATCTGTTTGTTTCTGTGAATTTACCAGTCAGCATAAGCTGCATGTAAACATTCTGCTATTCTGCAAAACGGATGGTTATCACTAGGTATGGATCAAAGATATGTCTTGACTCCTTTCATTCCAACTGAGTAAACATGTATGTAAAAAGTATATCTGCTTTAGATGTCTCAATGCACTTTCCACTTTGCAGAACTTCTTGCAAACTGTTCTACCAGTAAACAGGAATGCCCTGTCATGACCAATGAGGAAAACAAAATCTTAAAATTTAAGAATGCCCACCATCAGGTGCGTTGCCCTTTTGTAGTGTATGCTGACGCTCTCTTCGCTCTTGTGAGATGCTGTGAAGGCGACCCTACAGCTTCACATACCACCTTCACAGATTATCACATACCACATGCAGCAGCCTGTCAGGCTTCATGTTCTTATGATTTGAGTCTTAGCCATAACAAATTATATTTCAGGGATAATCATGCAATATGGTTGTTCACTGGGCTTGAAAAACTTTCATGGGAGGTTGGTAAGCTTTACGGCCCCAGTATTCCCATGACCAGTCAAAGAAGAACGATGATTTGCTTAAGAAGGCAGTTGACTGTCATATCTGTGGCAGTCATTATATTGGAATGTGGAAATTCCTCACAGGGACCATTGTCACCTAACATAGTAATTCCGTGGTGCCATCCATAACACATGCAATCTGAAGTATAAATTACCATGACACATATCCGTATTATTCCACAATTCGAGCGGGTGCGATGTTCACTCTCTTATTGAACACTTGGCTGATTTCAGTATGGGGAAGGATCAGATCACAGTCTTGCCTGAGGGCGTTGAATAATATATTTCATTCTCTAAACGAAAGACAAAGAATCACGCACTGCTTCCTTGACTCGCTGCGTTTAATGCAGGCACCACTCCAAAAACTTGTTGAAACTTTGCCTCAGGAGGATATAAATATCACTTGAGTTATGTATTCCAATGACACAGAGTTTTCCCATATGGCTGGACTGTATGGGAAAACTCGACGAAACCAGACCACACAACATTACTGCTTTCACCAGTGATCTTACAGGCGATGCTATATCAGGTGCAGAGTATAAGCATGCTGTCCATGTCTGGCATGATTTCAACATCTCCACTTTAGGGGAGCATGCGAAACTTTATATGGACACAGATGTGCGTTTGCTTGCTGTTGTTTTCGAGAAATTCTGGAGTGCCTGCATAATCACGTACGTTCTGGACCCTGGACACAGTACCTGGGTTATATTGGGATGCTATGAAAACGAAAGTCGACATCGAACTAATGACCAATGTTGACCTGCTCCTTTTCCTTGAGCTACGGATCTGTGGGGGGGAATTCGCAAATGTGTCCATTGACATGCCAAGACAAATAACCTACAGATGGATGAGAGGTTCACCACATCCTTTGATTCGAGTTACAGCAAGTACTTGGATGTGAATAACTTGTAAGAGCATGCCATGTAACAATCACAGCAAATTGACGAGTTTCGATGGCTGTGTAAAGCTGAATGCAAGGGATTAGTTGAAAATAACCATAGTGACAGCTGATTCTGGTGTAGGGTATGTTGAGGAGGCACCTTAAGTACCCTTCTAGTGGGCATGATGCACGGAGCAATTTGCAGCTATGTTCAGAGCAACTAGTTCCATAAGCAGGCATCATCCACAAACTGACGAACACAGTGGCAGACAGGCAGAGATACGACATTCATTACAGAAACCTCCAGTAGTGTCTCATCTTAGGAATGGAGCTGGCTAGAATCACCTGTGCTATCTCCTTCAAGCAGTCACCCTGGTTGAAGGAGTATATTGATTAAAAAGGGCTTCTGTGAAGAATGATTTCGAAACCGATTCTCTAAAATTAATGAATAACACGATTTTCAGCAAAACAATGGAAAATTTGAGAGAACACCGAGAAATTCTTATTAGAACGCAATGGAATGGGCTCTATGGCATAAAGAAGTGTAGTGTCAGACCAAATTTTAAATCGATCACTATTTTCAATAAGAACTTCGGTGCTGTGGAGATCGTAAAGACTGCAGTAGAGTTCATGAAACATATGTGAGGATGTTCATATTACACATGTCCAAACTCATGTTGTACCGATTCCACTATGAATTTTCACAAATTCATTTCACTGATCCAAGATTACTTTATGTCGAAACAGAATGCTTCATTTATGTGGTGTAGGGCTGTAATCCATATGAACAAATGAGATGCCATGCCAATGTATTCGACATGTCTTCCTATGCAGCCAATATTCCTTATGGAACTGTTCCACAGAACAAGTAGGTTATTAGCCTAATGAAAGATGAGGAAAATAGGGTTGCTGATTGTGGAGTTTGAGGGTGTTAGATCTATAATGTATCGCAATTTGGGAGGCACCACACAGAGGTGGGCAAAGAGTGTGCATTGTGCAGCTTTAAGTTCTTTCACGACTGAAGATTACTTGCAGTTCTTGTATAACAGTGTTCAAGATGCTCCAACACTGCCGCAGCATATGATAAAGCAAACCTGTATTATCATGGTGATAGAAGCTGAAGAAATGAATTAAAATTTGTGCCATGCTTTGGAATTGAACACAAGTCTTCTGCTTACTAGGCAGATGTGTTAGCTATTACACCACCATAACAGTGCAGGTAACATAGTTGCATGGACTAACCTAGTCCAGTGCCCTCACTAACACAAAGTTAATTCACGTCTTCAGCCTGCTTTCCCCTCCTTAAATCGTCAGTACTGCTGAGGCTCTCTGATACTGTAATACCAACTGAGTTTTGTACACAGTGGGAAAATCCTGTCTGTACCTCAGGTGTAGATGACCCATAAATCTTATGTAATTAAATTTTCCTTAAGAGATCTGATTTCTGCCATGGCCGTGACTTGAACGCACTGAAGGCATGAATTGGAATTTGTGTCAGGGAGAGCATTGGAGTACAGTAGTCCATGTACCTAAGTTACGTACACTGTGATGGTGTTCCAATGGCTAACTGGTTGTGGTACACATTTTAATTTATTTCTTCAGCTTCTATCGTTATTGTGGATGAAGTGGAGACTCATGTATCTCAAGGACAGTTTAATTACATCAGATCTACAGATAACCTATGACTGACATACAGACAGAATATCCCCATTAATTACAAAGCTGGGGTGCTATTCGGGTACCAGATAGCATTAGCAATACTCATGATTAAAGGAGGGGAAAATAGGCTGAAAGTGTGAATTGAAGTTTGTGTTAATGTGGGCATTGGACAATGGTAATTTGTGGAGCTGTGATACCTATACTGCTCCACTGCCCTAATGGCTAACACATCTGCCTACTAAGCAGAAGACCTGGGTTCAAGTTCTGGCTTCAGCGTAAGTTTTAATTCATTTCTTCAGCTTCTATCAGTATCATAGATAAAGTTGAGACTCATATGTCTCACAGAAAATTGAATTATGTCAAACTACGATTAAATCAGAAGGGCACAAGGTGTACACTGTGCTGCAATCTAAAATCAATCTGTCACCTTATGACAATAAATGGAGTATTTGTAAGGACAGGATTGAAACTGACCTTTACTCACAATGTTCACTTGATGAGACTGGTGTGTATGAGAGTGTGAGAGTAAGTGTGAGTAGTGGTTGTACATGGAGTGGTATGATCCATTTAGCATAGTCGAAATATTACATATGTGCATACCACATGTGCTGATATGTTTGTGTGTTTGTAAATATATATGCACCCCAAGCACGCAATGATAAAGTCAATAGAGAATATTTTGGCGCTTGTAAATATATGCACACCATATGTGCAGTGATAGTGTAAACAGACCAAAAATCATGTATAGGTGATCCATAAATCTCAGGTGATTAAATTTTCCTTGAAAGATCTAATTTCTGCCATGGCCATGACTTGAACCCACTGAAGGCATGAATTGGAATTTGTGTTAGGGAGAGCATTTGACTGCAGTAGTCCATGTACGTGGGTTATGTACACTGCAATGGTGTTCTAATGGCTAGCTGGCTGTGGTACATATTTTAATTCGTTTCTTCAGCTTCTATCATTATCATGGTTAAAGTGGAGACTCATGTACATCAAGGAAAAGTTAATTACATCAGATCTACAGATAACCTATGACTGACTTACAGACAGAATATCCCCATTAATTACAAAGCTGGGGTGCTATTCAGGTACCAGATAGCATTAGCAATACTCATGATTTAAGGAGGGGAAAATAGGCTGAAAGTGTGAATTGAAGTTTGTGTTAATGTAGGCATTGGGCTATGGTAATTTGTGGAGCTGTGATACCTATACTGTTCCACTGCTGTAATGGCTAACACATCTGCCTACTAAGCAGAAGAACTGGGTTCAAGTTCTGGTTTCGGCGCAAGTTTTAATTCATTTCTTCAGTTTCTGTCAGTATCATAGATAAAGTTGAGACTCGTATGTCTCACAGAAAACTACTATTAAATCACAAGGGCACAAGGTGTACACTGTGCTGTAATCTAAAATCAATCTGTCGCCTTATGATAATAAATGGAGTATTTGTGATGACAGGATTGAAACTCACCCGTACTCACAATATCACAATGTTCACTTGATGAGACTGGTGTGTATGAGAATGTGAGTGTAGGTGTGAGTAGTGGTTGTATGTGGAATGGTATGATCCATTTAGCATAGTGTGAATATTTTTCTAGTGTAAACATATATCCATACCACATGTGCTCACATAGTTGTATGCTTGTAAATATATATGCACACCATGTACACAATGATAAGGTCAATAGAGAATATTTTGGCACTTGTAGATATATGCACACCATATATGCAGTGATAGTGTAAATAGGCCAACAATCATGTAAATATACGTATACCATATGAGCTGACAATGCACACTTGTAAATTGCCCTTTGAAAAAATTTACTTATTTCTCATCCAGCTTAAAAGGAATTTTACATTTTCAGAAGCATACACAACACTATTTTCTCCATACATCTTCTTAAGCCAACGGAAGGTAGGGCACCCATAGAATTCCATGACTTGAATAGACCATCCTTGCAGATTTCGCACCTACAAGTGACCTTCTGCTTGCTGTTGATGTAGATGATGGTGTCTCTGTAGTCGAATTATCAAAGCGATCTCACCACATTTTTATAGGGTGCAGCTGTATCGTCCCAGTTAATTGTATGGGAGAAACTGTTAACCACTATACACTACTTTGTGTTTCAGCACATTTCACATCCTTGACGGCGTTGGTAATGCTATGTGTGCTGAGAATGTGTCTATTACACCAGAATCCTCTGTGAATGCTATAAATGAAGCATCTTTAAATACGAACTGTCTGCACTCGTCATCATAGAATCTTTGAACGTCTGCAATGATGTTCATGCTTTGAAATACTCTGGGTATGACATAAAATCAGTTCATTTATACATCCCGATGCACAACACCAGTGGGTGGGCAGTAGTTAATCATATGGTCAAGTAAAACTAAGAGACTATACTACATAGCCTCCTGGGAAAATTGCTGAAAATGTAGATTCAATGTCTACATCTATCAGTCCTGATTTTACTATTTGATTTTGTTTCGAGCAGTCTATTATGACGATTGGTGCCAGCTCCTTGAATTTCTGTGGACTGGGTAGAGATCCCTCCTCTTCAACACCTTCAGGGTAAGAAGTATGGAACCTCGCACACATGTCAAATGCCAGACTGCATACATTTTCATCCTACAGTAGCAGTAAAGTGCCATACAGAAAGAATTCCGAATTCAAGTATAATCTGGCATTAGTTAACTTGCTGTTGTGAAATGCAGTAGATTCATTTACTATATCCCCTTTCCATCGGTCTGAAATGCAAGTATGATGAATATGAGTGCCTCCATTTGATCAGAGGTTTTAATAACTCACGTTTGTCTTGTTGCCACTGGGTATTTAAAAGGCTCCCATGAACAGAACCGGCATTCAGAAGTTTTAAAAGCCTTAAACGCTCTTGTCTGCTACAGTGATGTCAGGTAGTTTCCATATTATTTTATTGATGATGCTTTCATTTTCTTCTTGGGTTCCTTAAATTTATGAACTGTTGTCCTTTGCACTTCATACCAAAATAGCATTCATAATAATTTTCTGCATGTCTTGGAAGTATCCCATAACCAGTTTTAGTCGTGTACATGCAGTAAATCTCTTGTACTCGTCCACTATTCTAACCACTGGCTCCGCTGTGAACCATACTGCATTTACTAAATTATTCAAATCTAAGGGTGACGCTGAGACAAATGTTATAAGGATTGATATTGTGCCTACGTTGTGTGTACAGCCACTTTCAGTCCAATTAAGTTCATATTATATCTTGGTGGTGGTAAGTTTTTATGGGACCAAACTGCTGAGTTTATCGGTCCCTCGGCTTTCACACTACTTAATCTAACTTAACCTAACTTATGCTAAGGACAATACACACACTCATGGCCGAGGGAGGATTCGAACCTCTGACAAGGGAGCCTCGCGAACCGTTTGCACGGCGCCTTAGACCATGCTGCTATCACTGAAACAGGAATGCTAACGCATTACTTGGAAGCTCCTATCCCACTGTGGGAGAGCTTCCCATTTAAAAAAAATACACTACCCAAATGTGTAAGACTCATGCATGAGTTAAAGCTTCTTAATGCTGAATAACAATCATAATTTCTCGTTCTTGTTAAATGTGGCTGAAGCATAAGGTTTATGCAAGAAGCATTCTTGGCCTATAATTCGCTCATCGTATCCTGCTGGACCCATTACACTGAGAGATGTCATTGCAGGATTTCAGGCCTATTGATTTAAGAAACTTGCGGTTCATACATGTTATGAGCTTGTGGTTCTGCTGCAAAGTACTGCGCCAGGGTTTGTGCGTGTTGAGTTTAAATCTTACGCCCATCCCATCTTAGATATAGTCATCCAATAATTTCCTCATCAGAAAAGCCGATAGCCTGATTATTCTGGTGGACAATACGCAGATCCTGATAGTCCAATATCTGAACGGTCACTGGAAGGTATACAGCGCTGGTGGGAGTCTCAACACTCTTATACCCTAACCCAACAGATGGGAAGAATCCATAAATGGCAATGAATCAATCTATCGTTGAGACAGACGTTTACTGCAAGGTTACACTTGACAAGCATTGCACTGGCAGGGAGTGTATCCACTATCTGATAAGATCTGTAAGATTTCTTAGAATTCTTCTTCAAAACCTGCCCATTTATTAAGGTCACTCGTCCTAGTGTGTCTTTCTGGTTAAAGTCAAGCATTGCATCCGCCATCCTTATTTCGGATATAAGTGTACCAATGTTTTCCTGTAGCATAATCTCTTCTCCAGAGTCTTTTAAAACTTCTTTTGAACTATCAATATCTTTTGCACAAGTCCCAATTTCCACAATTTCATTTTCACGAATAATTTCCAGATGCAGTTTATTGTTACCCGCTGTGATATTTGGGATGCTGCTGTATGTCATCGGCCCAATCAAAGTAAGACTCCAATCTCCAATGTTTTAATCAACTGGTGAGAAGTAATTAGCATGTAATACTGACGATCATTCTTTTGAAGTCAGAGTACAGAACCCCACATCTGAACCTCAACTGGTGAATGGATATCTTATGCACCTCCTTATATATCCTTCTCTGCAGATGTTAGGACGGACATGATGCGTAGATAACAACAGAGGTAAGTATTAAAGTGTGGATAGTCTTGAAAATTGCAGAACACATGTCTACTGTTCGTGAAGAACACTGTAATTCTTCTAGAGGTTTCACGTTACCAAACGATTCGAAATAGAAGAAGATATCTGTTTCTATCCTTTTTCTTACATATGCCATCCAGTGGGTCCCAGATCCTCCAGCAGCGTCTAAATTCCCAATACAACATTCTCTGGATTCACGGAACGTCTTTGGTAATGTATCCTGCATAAACATACTGAGAAATCTTGGAGTACTGAAGTTTTCTCAAACAAACTTAAATACATCTGTACCTGAAAGTGCTCTATTCAGTAGGATGGCTAAGGGATTTTTTTTATTTGTCAAAAGACCCAGTCCCTTTTCATATTGTTTCAGATGTAGCTGTTATTCGATAGCTGCTGCTTTCATGATGCAGTTACGTCTTCTTGCATTCTCTAGTTCCTCCTGCAAGTTCTCAGTCAGTGAACCTGGGAGACCTGCAAGGACTGCAGTTAGGAGGGTTATAATTCCACCTTATATCTTGGGTACTAGCAGAACGCTGCGTGCTTTATCAACTCCTTTATGCCTCAGAGCGGTTTTAGCCACATATACAACGTATCATTGTTGGTAGTTATATCGCGGAGTGTGTACTTCGCCCTGCAGTCACACCAATACACTATCTAGGAAACTTTCGTTTAATGTCTTAACTTTCTCATTGAGATGTTCGAATAAACTAGTTTCTGTGACGCCTACAACGTCCATTTCATTGACCCACTTCTTTACATTGTTTTTAAGGTAGCCCCACCCCAACTTCTCTGTTTAGACGCTTGTACACTAGGCCAACGAAGGCCATCGAACGACAGAGACTGGATTTGGCCGAATGTCGGTCACTAATGGAGTTCGGCTTCTCATTCACATAAAACTAAGGGCTCGGGGCCAAGGGATTCGGCCATGTGGAACCGCAGTTGGCTCTTACAACTTGCCGACGTTGCTCCCGTTTAGTTATTGTTATAAAGTAGCGCCTTAATTACAATTTCACCATCCTATATTACGAGGGAAGAAGAGGATTTAGCTGCCAGCTCATGTGAAGCATTTACTTTACTGCAAGAAGCTGATCACCAGAAAAAAAAGAAGAAGAAACGACGTCGGTGGAGGATCTCTCTTCTCAAAAGCAGGGAGCAGTGTTGTGGGGCAAAAGTAATGTTTAACAGAAAGCTGAATTAGTTAATGGGCTATTTTCATATTTTTGCGAATCAAAGCTACAGATTTCGAATTATTATTAGATTGTACAGACCTTAAAATTTCCAACGATAACACCTCTTTTAGAGAGCTGTTACTGCAGCAGGAAGTTAATTGTCACTTCCAGATTTGTTTTGTTTCTCTTTGTCGTTCACGACGGAAAGATATCAGCGAAAACACCATTTTATTTTTCACATCGTGGATATCACTTTCTAATAGCTGTGCTATTTTCTACCAAGCATTTAGTTTCCTCAATTTCCTTTTATAATCACAGTTGTTAGGGGCCCATAAACATTGAAAGGTGGCTACACTGAGCCACTGCGCCAGAGATTGCGCCAAAGAGTATTATTAAGCCGCCTACACAGTGCTTGTCGAGAGCTCGTAGCAGTCAGTGCTTGGAGAGAGCTCGTAGTGGTCAGTGCCTGTCGAGGTCTCGTGGTAGTCTGTGCTGAGATGTTGTAGCAGAGAGTGTTTGTTGAGATGTGCTATTAGGCAGTGCTTGCTGAGATGTGATATTGGAGAGTTCTGGTTGAGATATAATGTAAGGATTAGAATGATTTTCATGAATATAAATGAGGTAACTAACTCCGTTTGTTTTTATTTCAGTGTCCTAAATAATGCGTCATTACAGGTTCAGTCAACAAAGCATCTGGCGTGTGTTCTTGTATTAGAGTGTAATTCTACTTTCCTTGAGCAATTATAGTATTTCTAATTTTCTTTTATCTCGTCAGTATAATTGGTATTTAAAAATTCTTGTCTTGTTGGAGAAGAACCGTGCCAGATGTGTACGTTGAGTCACACTCCCACATACAGAACAGTTATACTTGTGCTTTGGTTTAGTAGGTTTTATAGTTGCTGGGGACTTAATTAATTAATTAATTGTGTTAACGAAAAATTTCGTTTCATTCTTGTTGTTGTTCTTTGCAGTCAGATAGCGTAATAATACTAGTCAGGGCCAACCGACTACGAGACAGCGTAAACGGACATAACAGCTACTAAAAAATATTTTCAATCTTATTTAATTAAGACCCCATGCACGTGGCGACCGCTGCTTCGGATCGTCCCTTGGAATCTTCTGATTGTAAAAATAGTAGACAGTAGTATTGTTGTAGTAATTTGTAGTTAGTAATTGTAGTCTATATTGCATGTGTAGATTTGGTAATTGTCATTCTTCTAATGGAATTTTTTTTTCAGAATTAAATTTGTTGTCTTGTCTATGGGTTTGACAATTTAGTGCAATTATTTCAATTGTTCGATTAATCGTGTTTGAGGGAAACTTTTCATGTAAATGGTATTGTTGGAGATAAAGAGTCATTGTGTGCAATTTTCATATAGTGACGAGTTTTGTATATTTTGTAAATGATTACGCGATCAATGAAAAAGGCAAAAATGATGGATAGTGAGAATGACGAAATTGTTCACATGGCGAACTCGCCAACACAGGACAACAGTATGATGAATAATGGAGTTGAAAATAATTTAATAAGTCGGGAAGACAGTCCGGAACCATTTCAAAATTTTTCTCAATCAGAAAATTCACAGAATACGAGATTAACGATAGAAGATTCTGAAATAGTATCGAACACAGATAGCTTTACAGCTATGCAGAAGGAAGTTAGTTTTGCGGGAAATGTTAGGGGCGAAAAGAATTTCGAAGCGGCTGATATGGAGCAGTTGATGGGTGCAATATTAAATTTGGGATCTGAATTAAAAACAGTGGCAACGCGTTTAGAAACAGAGATAGGAACAATTAGAACTGAAATAAAAACAAACGGAGTTAGTTACCTCATTTACATTGATGAAAATCAGTCTAATACTTACATTATATCTCAACCAGAACTCTCCAATATCACATCTCAGCAAGCACTGCCTAATAGCACATCTCAACAAACACTCTCTGCTACAACATCTCCGCACAGACTACCACGAGACCTCGACAGGCACTGACTACTACGAGCTCTCTCCAAGCACTGACTGCTACGAGCTCTCGACAAGCACTGTGTAGGTGGCTTAATAATACTCTTTGGCGCAATCTCTGGCGCAGTGGCTCAGTGTAGCCACCTTTCAACATTCCCATTCAGGATAAAACTATCATTAAAAACCATTCGAAAGCCAATAGCACTATTTTTCTTTATTCAAACAACCGGTTTCAACAGTCTCAGCTGTCCTCTTCATGTCTTTAACTTTTCTTAGTAAAACTTGTTCATTTTACGCTGCACATCGGGCGCAAAATGTCACGTAGATAAATCTCAGCACATAATAAACATTTGTCATTGTCAAAATATTTAAAAACACGCAGGAACTTGTCCAGAAGGCGATTTCGTATACATATTCCTGATAGATGCTTGTTACACGATGCAAATACGGTACACAACAGCACATCTATTTTTGTGTGCCGTATTTGTGTCTTGTAACAAGCATCTGTGAGCGGTATGTGTATGGAGATGGCCTTCTGGACAAGTCGTTCAAAACTCCCAGAAATGAGAAAATTCAATAAAACTATCAGCTGTAGTGCCTTCTCGATATTCCGCTCTATACTCCAACATTTTTAAGCATATCAAATGCACAACCTTAGAGAGAGCATCAGGGAATCAGTGACTGCTGAAATTAAGTTTTTCAGTACAGTCTCACGTCGAATTTACTATGTTTCATTGACCAGTTTCTCTCTTTAAGAGCCAACTACTGTACTTGAAACTGTAAATTCCAAAGTTTCTGATGATGCTCTTGTTAAATTAAAGAGTCAATAAAATATACTAAGGGGGAATTGTGGCTGGCCCGAAAACGTAAATAGACACTCCTTGTAGAGACACAAGAAATCGCTACCAACGAACATTCGACCCGCCAATTAACTGCCAACACTTTGATGTTAGCGTCAGCAGACGAACAGCAGATGAGGCCGACCCGTTCGCTGGTTCCGATTTGCCCGCCGGACACACTAAGCAATTATCGACCAACGAAGCGATTGGCTTTCTTTCATTAGCTTTCGATGGCCTCATGAATGCGCACCTTGAAACGATCATATGGTACAAGGCTTTTACATGACAGACTTAGCCTCACTCATTTTTACCCATCCGTCCAAGGAGTTTAAGGCCTATAAACAGTAGAGAGAACAATTTATTTTAGGTTTTAAGACAGTTGGTTATGTTGTTAATGCATTTAACGTCATCGGTGAGCCATTACTTACTTGTGTGGAAGCTGTATATCAAATAACGTTCCACATTTCGGAGGCACAGCTTCTTCTATCACAACTTTTGGATCAGGTTTCTTCTTGGCAAGATTTTCGATCCTCCACAGTCTTTTACCCTACGATATTACAATGCATGTGTTGTTCAGAAGTACGATACATAAATTCCTTCTGACATGCATGAATGTATGCACTGTGGCGGTTACAGCCGTTATGAAAGATATGAAATGTATGTGTAGTTGGTAATATGGACACCCATCAGTTGTATTATGGAATGACGACAGTAAAAATTTGTGGCGCACTGGGACTCGATCCTGGACTTTCCATTTATCGCAGGAAGTCGCCTTGCTATTTTTTTAATCTCATTTTGTTCGTTATAGTTTGTTCCATTTGTTCGGGGCGGACGTCCTATGACATTCATTTAAGTTCTTCATTAACCCATTCACTTAATTTTTTTATTGCAGATGGCAGATAACCCTCGGAGCGAAGACGTATTATTAGGCCACCACGGCCAGACCCAGACTTAAATATGTCGTCAACTATGTGTCTACAACTTGGAATTGTTGATTCATTATGTAAATTCTCGTACGGGGGAGACACTTTAATTGAAAATCGCTTGCCCGGCTGATAAATACGATATTACAATGCATGTGTTGTTCAGAAGTACGAAGTAAAGTTCCTTTGGGTATGCATGCATGTCGAAGGAACAGGCATTACGGTGACGTCGGCCGTTATGATATACACGAAATGTATTCGTATTTTCGAAGATGGACAACAGTCAGCAGTATAATGTAATGACGACAATGAAAATCTGTGGCGTGAGTTGTGCTCGGGCAGCCTAATGGTAAGGCGAACGTTCCTGATAAGCTGGAAATCTGGGTTCGACTTCCGGTTTGACACAGATTTTCATTGTCGTCAATATACGCAAATACGAATGAATGTCGTTTGTTCCTTCCATTGTTTTGCCAATAGTAAATTGTGCTCGTTAATTCTTTTTGTCAATTGTTTTCTTGGTTTTAAATCTACTGGAGCTACCGCAAGATGAACATCAACAAAAGGAAAACGAGGATAATGGAATGTAGTCGAATTAAGTCGGGTGATGCTGAGGGAATTAGATTAGGAAATGAGACACTTAAAGTAGTAAAGGAGTTTTGCTATTTGGGGAGCAAAATAACGGATGATGGTCCAGGTAGAGAGCATATCAAATGTAGACTGGCAATGGCAAGGAAAGCGTTTCTGAAGAAGAGAAATTTGTTAACATCGAGTATAGATTTAAGTGTCAGGAAGTCGTTTCTGAAAGTATTTGTATCGAGTGTAGCCATGTATGGAAGTGAAACATGGACGATAAATAGTTTAGACAAGAAGAGAATAGAAGCTTTCGAAATGTGGTGCTACAGAAGAATGCTGAAGATTAGATGGGTAGATCACGTAACTAATGAGGAGGTATTGAATAGGATTGGGGAGAAGAGAAGTTTGTGGCACAACTTGACTAGAAGAAGGGATCGGTTGGTAGGACATGTCCTGAGGCATCAAGGGATCACAAATTTAGCATTGGAGAGCAGCGTGGAGGGTAAAAGTCGTAGAGGGAGACCAAGAGATGAATACACTAAGCAGATTCAGAAGGATGTAGGTTGCAGTAGGTACTGGGAGATGAAGGAGCTTGCAAAGGATAGATTAGCATGGAGAGCTGCATGAAACCAGTCCCAGGACTGAAGACCACAACAACGGAGCTACCACGTATCCGGCGAACTTCAAAAATGTCTCTGAGCACTGTAGGTCTTAACTTCTGAGGTCATCAGTCCCCTAGAACTTAGAACTACGTAAACCTAACTAACCTAAGGACAACACACACATTCATGCCCGAGGCAGGATTCGAACCTGCGACCGTAGTGTTCGCGCAGTTCCAGACTGTAGCGCCTAGAACCGCTCGGCCACCCCGGCTGGCGGCGAACTTTGGACCGGCTCTTGGACACTGTAACCTCCCCGCAGTAATTTTATATGAAATGTAAGTGACAATACTTAATACAAATGGGAGCCAAGTGCAACCTCCCCACAAAAATTTTAAAAGAAAAGGACGATACTAATTAGAAATGCTGATCGACATTGCTCTATGCGTAACCTGCCCACAATGAAATGTACTGACAATGGCAACAAAAACGTGAAATTCGCAATCTGACTCAAATATAAATCCTTCAAAATTAAAGTCCATTCAGTGACAAGAAATTTCAATTAAACCGAAATATCGGTCTTTGGCCCTGTGTAAAACAATCAGAATTAAAGTCTTACCTCAGAATAAATGGATGTCACATATCTGCTCTTGTTGTTGCGCACCGCTTGGAGGAACTGCATTGCAAATAATAATATTTCCTTTTTTTTGTGATTCTAGTGAAATTTTTCTTCAAAAGAAGTGGAATGAAATGGGAAGTGCAACGAAATCTTTAGTTCAATAAAAAATTAAATTTTCGAAAAAATGCTTTTGAAATAAAAATTATTATTGGGGAACTTGTTGGAGAATAGTTACAATAAATAAAATTTTTCATTATCTAATGATTATATTAATTAACAGTATACCTTATTCCTCATCTTGACCAGTGTTGCCGACCGCCTACATCACACAACCGCACTGGGCTGCTACTACTGACCGACCGCTCTGCATGACGACTACAGACTGAGTACTGCTCTCAACTAGACAGAGCTACAGACTCGCAACGACTGAACTGACAGACTCGCAACGACAGACTGACTGCTACTGGCCTACAGCTACTAACAGACTACTCCCAACGACTGACTGCTCGCAACACTCGCGCGGTCAAGCGCATACTCTCTGGTCACAGATGCTACAATGCCTCGCCATCGCTGCTGCGTTACATACGTGTTTCAACACATAGCAAACTGTTTCCTTCTTGGTGCATTTCGAAATCACTGTGTCCTGTACTGATCTCTTTTTAGTTTTCTACCTTTGCAGGCTCTTCCAGACGCTATTGGAATGGCACACCATTAAATGTAAGGAACTGTTTTCAAGTCATTCATAAAAGAACCGTTACTGAAGTGAGTAGCACATAGTAATTTATTACGTAGCTGGCTCTGCTGTAGATCAAACAGCGAATAGTTTCCACTGCACAGAACCCATTCTTCATACCTATAACGTAAAGATGAATTAGTAAGGTGGCAAAACATCTGATTAACCAATTGAAAGTGAGACTTTAACAAATAAATGTGAATTCTAAAATTTTCCGTATGAAATGTGTGTTCAAATAACTTTTGGGCTTATAGTCGGTCGTCCTATAATTCATCCCACGATATTTCGACTGGGCACCTGGCTGTCATCTTCAGGTGAGCCATCGAAAATTAACGAAGACTTGATTCGTTCCACAATATAGAGCGCGCTCCGAGCATACCGCGCAGGCGTCAAAATCGAGTTGACAGACGGACCACACTCCCCGGAGGCATCGTCCTCGTGGTGTAACCGCAGACTTGAGCTGTCCTCTGCGTTAAACATCGCCGCGGTTTTTGGAGCAGATTGCGGAGATGATAGGATTCCACGCACTATCCAGCTGGTAGCCAAAGTCACGGTTTATGAGCTTTCCAGCTAGGCGTATTTCCACGGATTCTTTAATAATGGAGTCCCAAAAACACGGCAGTGTCAGTTAAAACCAAGAGTCAGCAAGTGGATGAAGAAGAGAACACGCCGGTAAGAGCTTCAGCTTTTCTTCCATTTGTGGGCAACATTTCGTTCAAAATACCAAGAATCCTCTATAAAATTCAGGTGAAAGTGATTTTCTGTTCACAGAAAGATTATTGCTGCAGTAGAAGGCCAATCGTCTGATACTGGCGTAGGTGGGGCTGTCTCAAGGATCTGTTTTATCCCCACTACTATTTAATCTCTATGTAAATGACATGCCAACTGTCACAGGGGTACAAGCTGCACAATTTGCCAACGATATTACTTTTTTCACCAGCGGAAAGTATATTCACGTCGACATTCGGCGCCTTCAGTACCAACTAGGTGCCACATCCGACTGATGTAAGACCAATAAAGTAAATAATTTTATGATCTATTAAAAAAAATGAGGGAGCATAAAAAGACATTTCCCTTCACAGGAATTGCATACGGAATTTTCTTTTCAAGTACATGGTAATATTTTTTTTACAATAAGTTGTTGTGGTGCACCACTTTAATTAAATAGACATTAAGATGTGAATAGACATTTCCCTTGTCTGCATTGTTGTCTTCAGTGTAATATTTTTTCTGCTTGATCTTTGCCATGCTTAGGTATACGTTATAGCATTTACTGCTGCTGTTTGCCATGCATAGTGCTACTAAATTTCACTTTGTATTACTCTGTTAAGCTAGTTTTACTACAGATTTATTTTTCTTGTTTGCTGCACAGTGCCTTATATTAGTTGTAATACTGCAATTGCTTTGCCTATTTAAATTTTTTGTCATAGATGTTTGTGTTAATTGTTTTGTGCTGCTGCATTGCCTCGTCCCTTAGTTTAGCATCTGAGCTCAGTAGATTTAAGTTAGCTTAAGAGGGGGTAGACTATATAAGAAACTGATTATGGACAATAGGGAAAAAATGCATTGAGAAGTTATATGAAAAAGATTTGGGCCAAAATGAGTATTGCACACTGAGAAATAATTATTTTGAAAGAAATATGAATAGAATACAGAAAGCAGGTATAGATAGCACTTTTTGAAATAATGAAGAACGAAGGGAGATCTCCAAGAAGTAAGGAAAGTTTTGCTTGCAAAATACTGCAGTAAAACAAACCCTGTCCTTTCCTTGTGTTATCCCACTATGTGTTTGTGTACCCTTGCGTATTTGTCTTTTTCCTGTCTTTATGTGTTCAGCTAATAAGATTTACGTTGTAGAATTTTTCAAATACTATGTTATTTTCTTCGTAAAGATGTTTCTAGACATTATTAATTCTGTTTTGTTTCAATGCTCATGTGTGAAATTAATGTTTCAAGAACTATTCTCATTATTTTATTTATTTACTTATGTCATAATTCCTGTAACACTGATGTATATGTCTATTTCTAGTCTTTTGTAAAGCCTGTATTACTACAAATGTTATCTGTATTGTTATGTTCTTTAATGATGTGATTTTGTACTTTTGTTATTGTATTCTCATGTTATAAAATTGTAATTGACACCAGTTCATCAAATTAAGCAACTTGTAAGTTACACTTCACTGCACACGTTTCTGTTGGTCATAGTATATGGACAATATGTGAGAAGTAGGGACTGTTAGTGTTTGCATGTGTGTTAATAATTCAGCAAGGGACTGGATAACAGCATTGCTGGTTCTAAGGACAATTCCGAACACTTTGTGAGTGAACAAGTGGTGGTTATGGACTTGCTATATTATCTGCAAGACTCTTCAATGGTGATTGTGTACCTGCACAGTCACAACAGATGGCTGCTGGCCATCTCTACATGGACTACAGTGGGTCTACACCTTTGATGATTCATCAGTACCATTATTTCTATAAGGACTGTAGTGGATCTGCACCTTTGGTGGCCCACCAATACTGTAATCTCTACCAGGACTACAATGGGTATGCTCTGTGATGACCTACTTACCAATATTCTTCAAAACTTCGACTGACTCTGCTGTGGGTTTGCTCTGTTGTGACCCATTACTTGTCAGCATATCAAGAGTCAGCACTGTCTTTCCGTTGGAAGGATAACACTACTTCTTCAAGACTGCATGGAAATCTACTATTTCTGTGTGCATTCTCTTTTACTACTCAGACTTTGAGAAAAAAAAAACACTGTAATTTCACTGTGATGAATGATCAGGACTGTCTTTATGGACTGTGAGAAAATTTTAGGTTTTGACCAACATTGTATCAATAAGTGTGTGCATTTGATTTCTCTGTTATTGTAATTATGCAAAATTTTTTCAAATCTGTATTGGCCACTGCCCAAAACAATTTGTAAAATTTTTTGTGGGGAGCATGGGGGCTATGTAAGTAGGCTGTCTAGGTTTTTTTATTGGTAACGCCACCTCTGTATAAAAATCACTGGCTGTGCTGTGTTCAGTCTGTCTAGTTTGCATTGTTGTGTGCCATTGTAGTGTTGGGCAGCGGCAGCTGGATGTGAACAGCGCGTAGCGTTGCGCAGTTGGAGGTGAGCCGCCAGCAGTGGTGGATGTGGGGAGAGAGAGATGGCGGAGTTTTGAAATTTTTAAAACTGGATGTCATGAACTGATATGTATATTATGAGTTTTCAACATTATTAAGGTAAATACATTGTTTGTTCTCTATTAAAATCTTTCATTTGCTAACTATGCCTATTAGTAGTTAGTGCCTTCCGTAGTTTGAATCTTTTATTTAGCTGGCAGTAGTGGCGCTCGCTGTATTGCAGTAGTTCGAGTAACCAAGATTTTTGTGAGGTAAGCGATTTGTGAAACGCATAGGTTAATGTTAGTCAGGGCCATTCTTTTGTAGGGATTATTGAAAGTCAGATTGCGTTGCGCTAAAAAATATTGTGTATCAGTTTAAGGACAGTCATGTATAATTTTTCTAAGGGGACGTTTCAAGTCAAACAGAGCTTTGATGGCGTGTACAGGTACAGCTGCCCATGCAGCTTCAGCACGATACCACAGTTCATCAAGAGTAGTGACTGGCGTATTATGACGAGACAGTTGATCGGCCACCATTGACCAGACGTTTTCACTTAGTGGGAGATCTGGAGAACGCGGTACGCATTTCTCCTCCTTACACGAGGCATCACAACAACGTTTCACCAGGCAACGCCGGTCAACTGCTTTTTGTCTATGAGAAATCGGTTGGAAATGTTCCTCATGTCAGCACGTTGTAGGTGTCGCCACCGGCGCCAACCTTGTCTGAATGCTCTGAAAAGCTAATAATTTGCGTATCACAGAATCTTCTTCCTGTCGGTTAAATTTCGCGTCTGTAGCACGCCATCTTCGTGGTGTATAGCAATTTTAATGGCCAGTAGTGTATATTCAGTCCACAATGTAAGATATATAAGATTACTTACTTTTTGAGATTCGTGAAGGATGACATGTTATTGTGGAAGGCCGCAGTTTACGAAATACCTTGTCAACGTGATATGGCTTACGTATGGCAGACCAGATGCACTGTGAAATGAGGCTGCACGGAACATAAACGATGCACTCGCCTTTTACAGCTAAGCATGTATGCTATTGCCGAGCACTGTATTTCAACCGGACGTGTGCTCGAGTATGCTAGAACTATGACTCTGAACACAGCAACATCTTTTTGGGACTCCAATACCAAAGAATCCACGGAAATACGTTTGGCGGAAAATCTGATGAATGATGATAATGGCTACCTGTTGGACTGTGCACGGAACCACGTCATCTCAAAGATTTGTTCTAATTGAAGACAACAGATTGTCCCAACGGCCGCAGCGAGTGGTAATGCAGAGGACAGCTGAGTTCCGCGGTTTCACCAACAAGGGCTCTGCCCCGGGGGAGTGTAGTCCTGCCAACTCGATTTTCATGCATGCGAGGTATGCTCGGAACGCGCTGTATACTGCAGAACGGAGCATGTCTTCAGAAATCTTCAATGGCTCACCTGGAGACGACAGTCAGGTGCCCAGTTGAAATGTCGTGGGATGAATTAAAGGACGATCGGCTGCAAGCCCGGAATTTGGTTGACCAACAAATAAATGTAGTTAGAAATTACGGAAACTAGACATGTTTAGCAACTAAATTTCGTCTCTTTGTGCTTGTAAGACAAACAGCAGAAACATCGAGATGTTACGCAACATTCTTTACTGTAAAAAAAGGAAGACATTTTCTAAAATCATTATTTAAAGAATGTGGCCTTTGTGTAGCAAGTGGATAAACTGTTGAGAAAGAAACAACACGATAGTGTGTTAGTGAAAGAACATGGAAACAGTTCATGAACTTGAGAAATGTATGTCACACTTTGGGCATAACGGGGAGGCTTACTACTGGAATTCCGAGACAGTACCTTCCGGTAAAAATCAGACAAGATATTACTTCCTCTATCATAGGGCTCGCGAAATGACCAAAACGAGAGAATTGGAAAATTTAGAGATAATACGGAAGTTTACTGACAATCATTCTTTCAACGCGCCATTCGCAAATAGAGCACGGAAGGAGGAACAGGTAGTAAATAACAGAAGCGTCCTCCGCAACACACCGTTTGGCGACTTGGGGTTTATAAATATGGATGCACAACAAACAAATTTTTACGCATAATTATGAACACGAGAGAGGGTGCATTTTCCTTTTTTAGAATCGGTTTTCCAATCTCCAAATAGCCGTTGCAAAACTAATCGGCAAATTAAAACGAAGTGCCAGATTACGATATTGCAGTGGCTGTGTAACTCTGATTACGATGCAATCTGTACGGGAATATTCATAATGGATCTACGAGTGCAGGTCTCAGACGCATAGCTGACGACATGTGGAAGTTTGGGTGTAGCCGTGAGTCGTACACGGATAGCCAAATGGCGCCGGCACGGTAGCTCAGCGTGCTCGGTCAGAAGGTTAGCTGTCCTCTGTCATAAAGAAAAGCTGAATTAATGGATCAACGATGAACTTGAAAATACGTGATGGGACGTCCACTCCGAACAAATAGGACGAACAAAATGAGAGCTACAAAAAAAAAAAAAAGGTAAACTGAGCGCTCGCGCTAATCGGGAAATCTTCAGCTTGGAGTCCCGGTCCGGCACAAATTTTCATTGTAATCATTCCATTCTGCAGCTGATGGTTGTCCTTATTCGCAATTGCGGATACATTTAATTTTAGTGCCACATTGGTGTTCATACAACAACATACACAAATTTTTTTTCTGTCAATGTCTGTTACAATTTTCCCTTTACGCTGCAAAAAAAAAAAAAAAAAAAAAAAAAAAAATTAGAACTACTTAAACCTAACTAACCTAAGGACATCGCACACATCAATGCCCGAGGCAGGATGTGAACCTGCGATCGTAGCGGTCACGCAGTTCCAGACTGAAGCGCCTACAACCGCACGGCCACACCGGCCGGCCCGCTGCAGCCTCTTTACAGGTACATTGAAGGGTCACCATATTAGCCCCTTCATTATGTTTCAATAAAATTTGATATCATTTTACATGTCCTTTAGCACCTACTAGTATCGATGCATTGAATAACCATCCCAGGAGGAAGGATTGGCAGTTCAGTATGCTCCATTCAGCTACAACTGCATACATTCTCTGAATTCATATTTATTCTATGTCTCTTTTAATTGTCCATGTACTGATTTATTACGTACCTTTGGTTCCTATACCTTCCCCACACTTGACTACAATGTATTCGTATTGTACTGCTATCCTTCTTAGAATGACAGAGTGAGTGAATGCATATGTACCGGGTGATCAAAAAGTCAGTATAAATTTCAAAACTTAATAAACCACGGAATAATGTAGATAGAGAGGTAAAATTTGACACACATGCTTGGAATGACATGGGGTTTTACTAGAACAAAAAAAAAGTATTGCTAGACGCGTGAAAGATCTCTTGCGCGCTTCGTTTGGGGATGATCGTGTGCTCAGCCACCACATTCGTCATGCTTGGCCTCCCAGGTCCCCAGACCTCATTCCATGCGATTATTGGCTTTAGGGTTACCTGAAGTCACAAGTGTATCGTGATCGACCGACATCTCTAGGGATGCTGAAAGACAACATCCGACGCCAATGCCTCACCATAACTCCGGTCATGCTTTACAGTGCTGTTCACAACATTATTCCTCGACTATAGCTATTGTTGATGAATGATGGTGGACATATTGAGCATTTCCTGTAAAGAACATCATCTTTGCTTTGTCTTACTTTGTTATGCTAATTATTGCTATTCTGATCAGATGAAGCGCCATCTGACGGACATTTGTTGAACTTTTGTATTTTTTTGGTTCTAATAAAACCCCATTTCATTCCAAGCATGTGTGTCAATTTGTACCTCTCTATCTACATTATTCCGTGATTTATTCAGTTTTCAAATTTATAATGACTTTTTGATCACCCGATATATCCAGCTTTCAAATGTGTGGTGGCGCTTAAACTTCTTGTCTGCTACTGTGGCAGTTTAGCCAACATTGGTATAAGATTATAGATTGGCAAAGAGGTTTCGTTCCCTGGTCGAAGCGCTGTTCTGCTTAAGTTGGCAAGGTGCAGCAAGGGTGTTCTGTGACAATTCCCGCTACCCGTGTGTGGATCCCGATTTGGTCATGTTTCTGGTCACTCAGTCCTGGGAAGTTGGCGAAGTGGCTGTTAGGAGCTAAATATGATAGCCGAATTTATGTGAGTTTCACTCTAGTTGCCAGGGATTCCCGTTAGATCGCTGTCGGGCTGCGATGAGTCATCGTCATGGTCTGCCGAGTGCTGTTGGCAAGCGGGTTGCACTCTGCCCTTGTAAGATCAACCTGAGGATCTGCTTGATTGAGAAGTACTGGCACCGATCACGAAAACTGACAACGACCGGGAGAGCGGTGTGCTGACCACATACCCCTCCGTATCTGCATCCGGTGACGCTAAAGGCATAAGGCTGACACGGCTGTCGGTCGGTGTCATTGGGCCTTCCAGGCCTGTTCGAACGGCGTCTTTTTCACTCTAATTGCAGTATTAATCGATTTCTGTCACAGCCTCTGCTATTAATAGTCATGCAGAGTATTTTATCCAATTTAGGGAACGATAGCTTTTGTAATAGCTGAGTTTCATGATTAGTGGCTTTGTTCATTCAGAACTTAGAAGTGTGGGAGACCGGTGTGAGGACCATGCCAGATTACAGTTAGAGTTCGTGTTCGCGTTTTCGTATTGGTTTAGTTTTCTGTTCGTTAATTGTCATCTGTGTTCAACACTGTGTCCAACACTGCCTATAATGTCGTGTGTGTGTCTTTGTTCTGTTCCACGTTTCAGTAAAGGTCTCAAGAGCCTTCAGCTTTAGCTTGCAATAGTCTAACAATGATTTGCTTATGAATGTAGTTCCTTTAGTGAACTAACCGACCTTCCAGAATTTTCTGTTTTTGTTGTTGTGGGTATATGTGGCTCGGGCCACGTGGTTCTCTTCTGCTCAGTGTTAACTTCGTCCGTATTCCTGTATGTAACGGAATCTCTGTTGTCGACCTTAATTCAATTTTGGATCGTAGTTTTCATTTAATTCTACGGATGAATTTCCTGCGTGGGTTAGGGCGGTGGAACAAACCCATGCCGTCACTATGAGTGTTGTAGGACTTGTTATATTCTTCGAGTTTACTTTCTTCCTCCTGCATCATGTTAGTTTGGACGTGGAGAGTGTGTGTGCGTTTCTTTTACTAGGCTCTTTCCGTTCACTACACATCATTGTTATCTTATCAGGAGAGAAATTTAATTAACTTTTGTGGTTACTTAACAGTCAAACCCAACCACCACCAGCCTTTATGTTACATGCATATGTATTATGCTTACTTTTAATTTGATAACATAGAATAAAAGTTCAACCCAGTTTAAATCAAATTTCACTATTAATGCCTTATCCCACATATCCCGGTTTCTGTTGCGTAGGATATATTCCACAGCGTTTGCCTCATATTTATGCTGGCCTATTTATTTAACTCCTCGTTAAGTAACGTTTCATTTTTATAAAGTACACTGCCTATGAATAGATCGATCGTCTGACTGAGAAGAGAATGCACAGACTCGTTTGATGAGAGATACTTATCCTCCGTGCGCTACTTTAAAATCATTTGTTCTTCGCGTAATTTTAATGGATACAATTCATGATTTCTACAGATACCGTTCAACATTACAAAATTTCAGTGGACTATCTAACGCGTTAAGTTGAAATGAATAACAAGTGTATGATCGCCGTACCTTTTCGATCTCGCTGGGTTTATTTTCCCTTTATAACGTTAAAGTATATTAACGTTGTAATTCAGCTGATGGACATATTATCAATATTTTCAAAAAGGCGTAAATAGAAGCCGTTAAGTACCCTGTCAAGACGTTATGTTTTCATTTGCACAAAGCACCTCACACTATTGACAGTTCGATTTAATTTCGTTTGATGTCACGTCATCGTGCCAGGTGTTCCGGAACGCCACGTTCCCCACTCTCCATACCGTCAGTCCCCGTCGTTCTGATGCCATACTTTCATTTCAGACACGTGTCAAACACACACGCTGTCTAACAGTACCGATTTCTCGTCTGAGATTTGTCGGCTTAATTGATTGTGTGTGATGATGCATCTCGGGAGTAACATGTTTGCATATTTCATGCCCGAAAAAATGCAGGAGGTCAGTAATACTATATAACAGTCAGTGAAAGCAACCGTTGAGCGAGTCAGTATGTGTGAAACTACGGCGGACGACATTCGTGAGAGTATCATGATATTCCAGCGTTGTGTAGTCGGCAGCGAACTCTAGTAGGACAAAGAATTGGCATGGATTAATGCACCCAAAAAAGCATAACACTAAAAACATCCTTTAACAAAACCAGTTCCCAATTGTCGACCGCGAAAGGTAGCCGTGCTGTCTTAGGCGTCTTGCCACGGTTCGCGCGGCTCCTCCCGTCGGAAGTTCGAGTCCTCCCTTGGCCATGGGTGTGTGTTTTGTCCTTAGTGTAAGTTAGTTTCAGTTAAAACTTCAGGGCTGAATTAGTGAAAGTTTAAGATCGGTGAAAGACGCACGACACCCCTCAGCTGCCCCACGTGTGTATAAAATTCCGTGTAGCTGTGGCATGGTTTATATTGGAACAGAAAAGGAACTGTAGATTGGGACAAATTGACAAATCAGCTGTAGCGGAACACGTTTTCAAAGACGGTGATCACGAAATAAAATTTAGTGAGACAAACGTGATAGCTAGAACCTCACATTATTATACCCGCATGTGTAGAGAAGCTATAGAGATCTACAAGCACGAAAATAATTTTAATAAAAAAGAAGAAGGATTAAAACTAGACAATATACACGGCGGTCGACTTTGTACCAACGAAGTGACAATAGATTATCTGTAATCGAGAGTGATGGCACTGGCCGGAGATAGTTTTAAAGCCGAAAGCACGTGACGAGTGGTGGCGCCATCTAAGCGATCTATATAAGCGGGACCTCCAGCGCCTACCAGCCAGTTGCGTTGCCGACATACCTCAGATGTTGCCCGCAGTAGGCAACGAAACGTCAGGAATGATAAGTAGTTTTATGTATGGACCACGGCAATTCAGCCCTGAAGTTTTAACTGATGAAGACGCTGGGCGTGAAGGCTTACATGTTATGATTACTTTCAGTTAGATTAAGTAGTGCGTAAGCCTAGGGACCGATGACTTCAGAAGTTTGGTCTCATAGTCCTTACTACAAATTTCCATTTTTTTATCCTTCTCGGAACTGAAACACCATTATGCGGAAACTACGCTTCAGGTACATAAAATTCAATAAGAGGCCGTATCAGTGAAAGGCAACGAAGCAGCACAAATAAACTGGAAATCTTGCGAAAAATGTTATACCGCTATATTTGAAACGCGTTGGCCGCAAACTACATTGATAAGGCCTGGTGAGATGTGAATTACTTCACAAAGATCGGAGGGAGCACAGGATACTTGTGTAAGAATACTGAAAACGTATGTGGTGTGATTGAAAAGTTTTAAGAAGGGCTTGTAATTGTACAATGGTGGTACTTACATGCTTCTGTGATGCATCTCCTTCAAAATAGTCCCCTTCTGACTGAACACACCAGACTCCAACGGTGTTTCGACTTTTGGAAACATTCCTCGAAATTTTTTTCCTGAAGTGTGTTAAGGACGCTATCTGTATTTGCCTGGATGTCTTCAGTCGAGTCAAATCGCTTCCCTTACAGTAAAAATTTCGGTTTAGAAAACAGGTAGAAGTCCGCAGGGGCCAAATCAGAGGAATATGGCGGTTGTGGAAGCGCAGAAATTTTCAATTTGGTCAAAAATTCAACGATGGAGATGTCACGATGAGCCAGAGCATTGTCATGGTGTAGCGCCCAACTCCTGTCTTCCCACAATGCAGGCCTTTACTTCCGCACCTTTTCGCGCAAACGCTCAATGACATATTTGTAGTATTCCTTGTTAAATGTCTGCCTTCCATGGGTAAATTCATTATGCACAATACCGGCAGAATCACCAACATTGTCTTCACCTTCGACCGAGTTTCCTGTGCTTTGTTCGGTCGTGGTCAACCTGGAGTGTTCCACTGCAAAGACTGCACTTTGGTTTCAGGATCATATCCATATACCCACGATTCGTCATCTGTAATTACACTATGAAACAAATCTGGGTCATTTTTAGTCCGATAAATCAGATCTTGGCACTCTTCAAGTCGGTGTTGTCTCTGGTCACTTGACAACACAATGAATTTTGCGGACACTCGACGCGTGTTCAGATCTTCAGTTAAAATTGATGGAACTGCGTAGAAACTTAATTCAAGTTAATCAGCAATCTCCCTAACTGTACGTCTACGATCAGAGCGCACTAAGTCGCGAACTTCACAACATTTTCATTCGTTTTTGAGGTGGAAGGAAGGCCGGACCGTGGTTTATCTTCATATGATTTGAAGCCATTTTTAAATCTGTTGAACGAGACAAAAAAATTTGACTGGCTCATACAGTTATCTCCAAAATCTGTTTTAATAGTTTGTAAGTCTCATCAGCAGCTGATTTCTCGGTTTTAAAAGAAAATTTCACACAAACTCGTTGCTCCGTAGACTCACATTCAACCAGCTGCCACAACGAACTGAATGAAGGAATCGCAGTTTCCTGTCAGAGGGCGTTGAAGGACAAGGCAATGATTCACTCCCCACCCACCGAGCCGGCCCTAGTGGCCGAGCGGTTCTAGGTGCGTCAGACCGGAAGCGCGCGACTGCAACGGTCGCAGGTTCGAATCCTGCTTCGGGCATCGATGCGTCTGATGTCCTTATGTTAGTTAGGTTTAAGTAGTTCTAAGTTCTAGGGGACTGATGACCTCAGATGTTAAGTCCCATTGTACTCAGAGCCATTTGAACCCTCCCTCCGTGTACCTGCCCGCCAAACGAGTAAGCAGTAGCGGATCCATTCTTAAAACTTTCCAATCACACCTTGTATATGACTATCAACAGCATGTGAGGGGGACATGGCAGGAAAGGCAGAATCTGAATACTGTTTTATTACGGAGACTTATAACTCAGCACATTATAAATTAAAAGGATTTGATGATGTTTTTCTTTTATTTTCAGGGTCAACATTTTGCGTAGATTGCCGTTCTGAAGAAGACACAGTGTCCTACTGATATGGGTTTTGTGAAGTCAATGAAATCATGCTAAACCTACATGTACACCCATGTTCAGAGAAAACAAAACACCGTGAACAACTGGAGGTAGGACGTCAATATTCACAGGACATGTACATTAGTATGTTCTGCAGAAATGATTAGCAATTCAGGCGCCTCGGTTCAGCATGTGTCCTGTAGTCTAGTAGGCACTGGGTTTAGTATGGACCCTGATAACTGCTTCCGTACGTGATGGCATCAATGCTTTGTTGTTGTTGTGGTCTTGAGTCTTGAGACTAGTTTGTTGCAGCTCTCCATGCTACTCTATCCTGTGCAAGCTTGAAAGTGTTGTTAATAAAAATTCTGTATTTAAACTAGACTGAACTGCATGTGACTGCTTTAGTCTTTAATAAAACTTGCATCTGACTGCGTATTTAACTGAACTGAACTTTATCTGACTGCATGAAAATATTGTTGGAAAATTAATACTCAAAATACACATGAAAGTTTAGTGGTAAAAATAAATGAAAGTCACCAACCTGCATCTGACTGCGTCTGTGGACTTAGCTCGTGCACTCCTCCCCGTTTAGCCGATAATAAAACATATATTCAACTTAGCTGTAGTGCAATGGCATAAAATTGTCATTCTAGATAACTTTACTCATTTTGACCCTGTTTGTTACTTAATAAAAATTCTGTCCTGATCTGAATAATTTGCCAACTGTGCAATGGCATATAGATTATTTTACTCTGATAAATGAAATTATTAGCTTTACTTTTGGGAACTTTACTTTAATGTACCTTTTGGTTCAATGCAAGCACAGGATGCGGAGAACGACATAAGGTGTGAGATGAAACTCTAATTTTATCTAAAAAATATTTATTGTTCAAACTTTTAAGGCACATGTGAAAAACTAAAAAACTTCTATAGCATGGATTTACGAGAAAGTTTCACAAAACGCTTGTTGCATCAACAATGGAATTTCTATCCAGCTTCCAGCTTTTAGACATTATTTAACCAAAGAAAACCTATTTTATTAATTATTTCCCCAGGTATGTGCCTAGTTTCGCTCAATATATAGCTCATTATGTCCGTAGCGCCAATTCTTACGTTAATGCTGTCACGACCCGGCTGCCTCCTGCAGGCATCAAGCTCCGACTCGAAACACGTCTGCTGTCTGTGCGCATCTCCTCACCACTACTCAAACTTTTACCGCGTGCACCTAGCTCTGTTAGCTTTCAAAGATCTTAGTACTCGAAGATGTACTACTCGTCCAACCTTGCGGTTGGGAACTATCGACATTTTTCACTGGCTCTACCCTGATCGAATCTCAGCACATACCTTTCAAGCTTCTTCATCTCCCAGTACCTACTGCAACCTACATCCTTCTGTATCTGTTTAGTGTATTCATCTCTTGGTCTCCCTCTACGATTTTTACCCTCCACGCTGCCCTCCAATACTAAATTGGTGATCCCTTGATGCCTCAGAACACGTCATCCCAACCGATCCCTCCTTCTAGTCAAGTTGTGCCACAAACATCTCTTCTCCCCAATCCTATTCTATGCCTCCTCATTAGTTATATGATCTACTCATCTAATCTTCAGCATTCTTCTGTAGCACCACATTTCGAAAGCTTCTATTCTCTTTTTGTCCAAACTACTTATCGTCCATGGTTCACTTCCATACATGGCTACACTCCATACATATACTTTCAGAAACGACTTCCTGACACTTAAATCTATACTCGATGTTAACAAATTCCTCTTCTTCAGAAACGCTTTTTCTACCATCAACAGTTATTTTGCTCCCCAAATAGCAAAACTCCTTTACTACAAGTGTTTCATTTCCTAATCTAATTCCCTGAGCACCACCCGACTTAATTCGACCACATTCCATTATCCTGGTTTTGCTTTTGTTGATGTTTGTATTAAATCCTCCTTTCAAGACACTATCCAATCCGTTCAACAGCTCTTCTAAGTCCTTTGCTGTCTCTGACAGAATTACAATGTCATCGGCGAACCTCAAAGCTTTTATTTCTTCTCCATGGATTTCAATACCTACTCCGAAATTTTCTTTTGTTTCCTTCACTGCTTGCTCAATATACAGATTGAATAACGTCGGCGATATTCTACAAAAATGGTTCAAATGGCTCTGAGCACTATGGGACTTAACATCTGAGGTCATCAGCCCTCTAGAACTTAGAATTACTTAAACCTAAATAACCTAAAGACATCACAAACATCCATGCCCGAGGCAAGATTAGAACCTGCGACCGTAGCGGTAGCGCGGTTCCAGACTGAAGCGTCTAGTACCGCTCGTCCACTGGATAGTCTACAACCCTGTCTCACTCCCTTCCCAACCACTGCTTCCCTTTCATGCCCCTCGACTCTTATAACTGCCATCTGATTTCTGTACAAATTGTAAATAGCCTTTCGCTCCCTGTAGTTTACCCCTGCCACCTTCAGAATTTGAAAGAGCGTATTCCAGTCAACGTTGTCAAAAGCTTTCTCTAAGTCTACAAATGCTAGAAACGTAGGATTGCCTTTCCTTAATCTAGCTTCTAAGAAAAGTCGTCGGGTCAGCATTGCCTCACGTGTTCCAATATTTCTACAGAATCCAAACTGATCTTCCCCGAGGTCGGCTTCTACCAGTTTATCCATTCGTCTGTAAAGAATTCGCGTTAGTATTTTGCAGCTGTGACATTAAACTGATTGTTCAGTAATTTTCACATTTGTCAACACCTGCTCTCTTTGGGATTGGAATTATTATATTCTTCTTGAAGTCTGAGTGTATTTCACCTGTCTCATACATCTTGCTCAGCAGATGGTAGAGTTTTGTCAGGACTGGCTCTCCCAAGGCCGCCAATAGTGTACGGCGCGAATGGAGTCCTGTGGTGTAACCATCCATGCTGCATTCTCTAGTTCCAAAGTGCATCCTTTTGGCATTAGGCCCAGCGCTGCACCCATCGTTTCACTACATCCCACATATTTTCCATTGATGACAATTCTGATGATCTGGCGTACCGGGGCAAAAGGCTGACATCCTATGACCCCAGGTAGGCCTGTGTTCCTGCAGAATCATGTAGTCGTGCATTGTCTTGGCGAAAAATGGCCTCTGGGTTGTTGTGCAGAAAGAGTATGGCTACAGGACGTAGGATGTCATTCACGTAGGCCATACAGGTCGCAGTGTCCTGGACACGGACCAAGTGTGATTTGTGCTTCTACCCAATAGCACCCCACACCATGCAGCCTTGAGCTGACGATGTATGTTCTGCGCGAATGCAGTCACTGTGATGCCGCTCCTCTTTCTGCGGCGGACCAAAATGCGGCAGTATCTGGTACCATTCCTGTCCCCAGTGATGTCGCTCCATACACCATTACCGTCTAGCACGTTTCTGAACATTCGTCAAAGGTAGGTGGAGAAATGGGCGATGCGCACGTAACCCAATGCCGTAATAAACGGCGACGGACTGTTACTCCTGATAGTATGCTACGTGTTCCACTGTTGAGAGAGAGCCTGGGTGGACGCAGGTCTGTCCTGCCGTGCCATACGGATGGCGAGTCAATTTTCTCGGCGGGTGGTCTGGATGGTGCGACCTCACCTACCTCCTCGTATTCTACGGTCTTCCGTGAACCATTCTGCACACACCCGTTGACTGTAGAAACACTTCGTCCCCCATGCGCAGCAACTTCCAGGATGGATGAAACACATTCTCTCATGCCAATAACACATCCTCCCTCAAAACCACTGATTTGACGGTACGGCTCGTCTGCGAGGCATCTTGCACGTCTACTCAAGTCACGCTGATCCATTTCCTTCTGTTTATAATAACAACGAGAGCCAAAATCATATTTTACTGGTAGCTGGTGTTGCGCCGCAATATCGATGTTCAAAGTGAACGCGCTGTCCGACACGGTTCAAATGCTAATTATTTCTGCGGAAGATACTAATGTACATGTCTTACGAACACAAACGTCCCATTTATAGTAGTTCAGGTTGTTCTGTTTCTTTTTATGAACGTGAGTGTAATCCCAGTAGAAAGTACTCCGTATCACAAAGGACATTACAGCAGAAAGAGGAAATGCGTATCTGGTGTGGACACAGCGTCTACTGAACGATTAAAAAATCGAAGACTTTCTTCGTAATCCTAGGTCGTCTTTGAATTTATACAACCACGTGCGCTTGACCATGAGTGACTTGTCCAGCGTACAATATTTCTCTGCAGAGAATTTATTTCACACAATGATCAAAGAAACTGAAGATCGACTGTAGGTCCACAGTATGTCATCGGTTTTGTCCTGTTGTAAATACAGTACGTATGCTGATGACAACCAGTTGCATCTAAGTGCAAAACTAATAACCTTGAAGACACCTATCGAGAATTTCAATACTGACCTGCGCACAGTATCAAATTAGGCGCCGAATACAGGGTTAAATCTCAACCGATCCAAAATCCAAACGGTGTTGGTTGGTCATTCTAGGCTCCTTAACCAGAAATATTGAGAATTTCTACCATATTCAATCCTAATGGAGACAAATATCGTCTTCTCTCCCTCAAGAAAGAGTCTAGGAGTACTAATAGATAAAAATTTTAATTTGGAATGAGCACGTAACTTCAAAGTGCAAGAAGGGATCAGCATTTTCCATACTCTACGCAAATATAGAAAGCTCTTGCCTCTTGACCTGAAAAATAAACTTGTACAAACACTTACACTTCCAATTACTGATTACACCGACGTTGTCCCGCAAGGACTCTCTCAGGAAATCTCACTGCGTCTGGAACAGGTTATGAACGCCTATGTTCGATATCTCTGTGACGCTCCAATCTTTGATCATATTTCACCATCATATGCACAACTACCTTGGCTGCGTAAAGACAAGTGCAGAGATTTCCATACACTCTGCGTCTTCTACTTCCTTATCAAGGTACACAGTCCTTCATATATCCCCTCAACCATAATGTTCGTATCTCAAGAACATGGCAAAAACACCATTCTCCATAAGATCAAAGTCCTTTTGGACGATTTTATTGCTTATCCACTTTCTGGAAGTCCTTTTCAGTAGCAGAAACCCGACTCTGGAATAATCTCCGTCATTCTATTAGAGAACTGAATAAAATTTTCAGTTTAAAAAGAGTGTTATTGACAAATCTATTGAAGCAACATTGATGACTGCTACTGCCCCTTTAAATACTGCTTTCCAACATTTCCTCGTTTCCCATTGTCCTTAGCTGGTGCAGTCTCACTAAATTTCGTTTCTTCGGAAGTCGCTATATCAGAAGTTATCAGTTTCGTAGACATAAAAATCCTTTAATATCTACCATTGTCATTGTTAGTTTTTTCATTATTATTATTATTATTATTATTATTGTTGTTGTTTTTATGGAAACTACAGTAGTAGAAATACTGTCAGTATTATCTTTATTTAGCTTTTAGTCAGTACTGTTTATTCAAAATGTCTCTACAGACACTCTAATCATTTTACTACTATTTTTCTTAGGTTCAAACGTTCAAATGTGTGTGAATTCCTAAGGGACCGAACTGTTGAGGTCATGAGTCCCTAGACTTACACGCTACTTGAACTAACTAAAACTACCTGATACTAAGAGCAACACTCACCCACATGCCCAAGGGAGGACTCGAACCTCCGGCGGAAGGGACCGTGCAGTCAGTGACATGGCGCCTCTAACCGCGAGGCTACTCCGCGCGGCATTTCTTAGGTAATTAAGATTTAAAAAAGGTATTATATGCGTGAAACGATGGCCCCCGTGTAAGAGAGGGCATGAAGATCCTAACCGGATCACGTTAAATAAATAAATAACCTACTTGTGGTGTACTATGAATTAAACGCCACTCAAATGATGCAGAAATTTCTTAAGATGTCGAAGTAGATTATTACTTGTAACGTTCTACAGCTGTCGGTACTGTTATTTTATGTTTTATTTATTTATTGATGCATTTAGCTTTAGGGACTGCCGTATTGAAGCTATGTTTAACCATGAGTGGTGCATTATATAGCATGGAATTTAGAATTCGGTAAGTGTTTAACTTGTTTTTGTAGCAAGCTGATAGCGAGACTTCAGGCAACAGTAAAAAAAGTTTTGCAAGTACCTTCTGTCGCCAGTCACTAGTCCTCAGATTTTCATTTCTTGTCATTGCGTGCTATTCACTCCGGTCTTGGGTAATTTATTCGTAATTGATAATGCTTAGAGTATTCATTTACAGTTTCCGACGGTAGTGTTCTCGCTTACTGAGAGTGACCGTCATCAGTCGCCGTTTATCTGCTGTAAAACATGAAAGCGTTGGTGCTGTATTTGGACCTTCTAATGGCGTTCAATATGTGCATTAAAACAGTTGTTGAGCGTTGGTTTTCGTAACTAAGTTCTACCAAAGATTTGCATGATACGTTGTTATCTCCCGAGTGCTCTACAATAATTCAGAGTCCGTGAAGACCTGGGTTATTATCCATTTCAAAGTGGCTGACTCTTGGCTTTGAGCTCCTACTGTGGATATACAGCATGGCGATTATCAATGCGTCGAATCACTCCCAAATTGTGGAGGTATATTGTTGATATGCTGGGGATTAGAGGGGTAGCTCACGTAACTAACGTCGGGAGAAGAGGAATTGACTAGAAGAAGAGATCAGTTGGTAGGACACATTCTAAGGCGTCAAGGGATCACCAACTTAGTATTCGAGGGAATCGTGGAGGGTAAAAATCGTAGAGGAAGTCCAAGAGATGAACACAGTAAGCATATTCAGAAGGCTGAAGGTTGCCGTTGCTACTCGAAGATGAAGAGGCTTGCACGGGATAGAGTAGCATGGAGAGCTGCATCAAACCAGTCTTTTGACTGAAGACCACAACAACAACACATGGATATGATATGTGACTAATTTAAGCTGGTGGAAAAGTGAGGGAACAAACATGTAGATATTATAGTGAAAGCATTATTTTTGGGTAATGTTTATGGAACATTCAACTCTGAAGAGCCACAATGTCCGTATATTCTAAAACAATCTCCAGTGGAATTTTTAAAGAAACAACCATCCACTATTTACTAGTAAATATTCGTTGCTTACCTGTTTAGAAAGAAAATCATAGCTACATGGAAAGCGGTACTGATAACAGACAGAGAAATATTTGAGCTCTCTTTCGACATAATCACCACCGGAACTGAGACACTTGTTATAGCGTGGAATCAGCTTTTGTGCTCCTATGTTGTTGAAATCTGCCGCCTAGGAATGAAACCAGCGTGTTACAACTATGTTCAGCTTCCTGACATTCTGCAAATACTGTCCGGAGGACAGGGATTTCTTAAGGTGCAAGATAATATGAGAAAGATCAAGAGCGTACAGTGATGACCAAACAGCTCCCAGCCTAGCTCCTTCAGAACAGCGCAGCGAGCGGCGTGTGGACGAGCATTATCATGGATCAGCACAACGACCGTACTGGACTATCCACGCCTCTTGCTATGAATGGCCGGCAATTCCTGCAGTGTTTCACTGTGACAGTCAGTGTTCACTGTTTAAGCTTTTGGCAAGAAGTGAAAGAGGACAACACTTTTATTATCCCAGAACACACATCACTATCCGCACCAGCACACTTTGAACTCGGTCGGTGATTCACTACGACGCCCATTAATCGACGACTGCTTGGTTTCAATGTCAGCGCTATTCCTAAGCGATTCGTTCTGCGTTCGGGTGTCAGGTTTTTCGGCACCCATGTGGCACACACTCCCTTGAACAGCAGGTTATTAGTGATCGTTTCCTGCAACAAGGATCATGATATCCTAAGAAAGTGGCTGCTGAGATGCAAAACCATTCAGTGACGTTTCTTCATAGTGGACTGTCGCATCAGCTCCACAAGGTCGAAATAGATAACCCAACATGGATGGCATACTGTATAACTTCACCGACCGCCTGGCATAATTCCAGGAAACACAGCAACATGCTGCACTACAATGCAGGTATTGAGCTACATCACCGGCACATTTCTGCCAATTTGTGGTAATTAGTTGCGAGGGCTGGTGCTGAATTTTACATGTCACCTGACGATATTCATCAAAATAAAACCGTCTGTGCTGTAATAAACAAAACTGAAATACAGCTGTCATAATTTTCATTAACATTTGACTCGATGAGTGTTTTCTGACACCATGTCCGACTGAAATTTCTCATTAAAGGGTGAAAGATAATGTATTGATCGTTAACCCAATGCTTTACAGCACGGTAACAGATTGCGCCACTGTAATGACTTACCAATACAATACTAGTATGATGGAATTAACGTAGATAATGAAATAACTCTGATGTGTCTATCGTATAGCCCAAGGGGCGTTCAATAAGTAATGCAGAACATTTTTTTTTTCTAAAAGCAGGTTGGTTTAATAAAGGATTTCAATACTACATATTATTCCCCACTCATCTGACTAGAAAGCACTGTTTTTCAGTACTATCCCCGTTCAATTTGACGGTTTTACCCTACCTTAATGGAAGGCTCTGTATGCCCACAAGGTACATACCAGTCTAGTGGTCGACGTCGGAGGCAACATCTTGTTACGTCAATAACCTACCCCTCTTTCGCGTACTGCTTTCTGCAGACAGCATCTTTCATCGGGACAAACAAATGGAGTTTGGAAGGTGAGAGATGAAGACTGTACGGTGGATGAGGAAGAACAGTCCATTGAAGTTTTGTGAGCACTACCAAAAGAAACGTTCAGTCCAGCAGTGAAGTGTTAGACTGTGAGCCATCGATCACCTCGAATGAGAGTGTCCGCACCCTCCAACATCTCAAGAGTCACATCTGTGTGCGGCCTGCCAGCATGCGGACGATCGTACAGGCTTGCGCGACCTTGCTGCGATGATGACGCACACCTCGCGCGACTTCCCATTCTTTTGTTCACTGCCAGGTCTCCTTAGACATTCGGCAAGCATCTCTGAATATCCACAAAGCTCTGGTTTTCCTCCAAAAGAAACTCAGTGAGAGCTCCCTGCTTGGAATTCACCTCCATTAAACCTCTACAGATTTGTGATCAACATTTTAAACACACCACGAGAGCGATTGCAGTCTTTCCCAGCGTATTCCACTGACGAATTCTTCTCCGGTTATCAGCCGAGCGGTGGTGTCGTCTTGTCGCAACGTTTCATTGAGTTATGTACCTATCATACAAGAAAGCCCCCAAAGGAAAGGAAAATCTCGGGAAGAAGATAAATGAGATAGCTGACGACTTAGCGAAGTCTCAGAGCGACATATTCAAAAATCATCTTATTACCACCGTAAGATCTGAAGACAAATACAGCAAGACGTAACTTCTAAGTCCTGGATGCATGCAAATAAGGCAAATGGAAAAAAATATAACTTCCATAATTCGCATGAGATTTAATCATTGAGCTTTTAGCGGCCACCTTCACTGAATAAGTGTTCAAATAATTCTTACTGTAAATGGGATGGATTAAGAGTAGGAGACATCAGTCACATTATTGTCGAATGCATGAAAATCAGTAAATTAATTCCACACAAAACTTAATCAAATCTCAATAATCGACACCAATTAATACAGCAACTGCAGCCTTACCCTGTAGTGTTGAGTTCTACTTCGTAGTCAACGGAAAGGAGAGGGGGGCTACAGAGTGATGCAGTAGCTTGCATCGTAGGGATGCTGGACAGTAGGGGAAATGATTAGTGAATACGTAAAGATAGTAAACAGACATTTTACTAAATTTACGGTTTTCTCCAAGCGTCACGAAGAAACTTTGCAAAAGAACAAACTGCAATGAAGTACAGCTATTACAAGAAGCTAAGGAGCATCGTGTAGTGTAGGAATCCCGCTAGTGAACTGTCGAAGGGTGACTCAGACAGAAGGCTGTTGAAGACTGTGACTGAGACTGGGCCGTGTAGCTGCTGCCGGCCATTCTGCATCGCGCTGGCGGGGGGCGCTGGTAGTTAGATGGAACAGCTGAAGCCGTGGCTCAGCGCGCGCACATAACTGGATCCGCTGGGTTCCTGCAAAAGCGCTACCGACGTCTGTCGTAAACGTGCACTTCTGTTGTGAGACGCTGGTGGGGGTGGTATGGATCCACGATACCACGTGTAAGGTCCTAGAAAATTTGCAAAGCACTGAGATGGCTGTTCGTCTTCAATAAAAAAATTAAAATAAATAAATAACAACCAGAATGCCCAAAGAGAGAGAAATTTTACCCATATTTTCGGAGCTTCTAACTGTCTTTGCTCGTTTTGCGCATCGTCACAGTAAAAAATCTGGCAGCTGGCCTCTGAATTGCTTTCGATGTCTTCCTTTAATCCGAGCTGGTACAGATCCCGAACACCCAAGCAGCATTCAAGATAGGCTGCACCAGCGACCTATATGCGGTCTCCTTTACAGGTCAACCACTCTTCCCTAAAATTCTCCCAATAAACCGGATTCGACCATTCGCCTTCCCTACAACAGTTCTCACATGATCGTCCCATTTCATATCGCTTTGCAAAGTCACGCCCAGATATTTAAAGAACTTGACTCTGTGAAACAGGACACCAGTAATGCCGTATCCGAACATTATGTGTTTCATCTTCCTACTCATCCGCATTAACTTACATTTTTCCATGTTTAGAGCTAGCTGTGATTCATGACACCATTTGGAAATTTTGTCCAAGTCGTCCCGTATCTTCCCAATCACTCAACTTCGACACCTTACCGTACACCACGACATCATCAGAAAACAACTGCAGATTGCTTTCCATCCTGACCTCCAAAAGCCGGCCGAAGTGGCCGTGCGGTTAAAGGCGCTGCAGTCTGGAAGCGCAAGACCGCTACGGTCGCAGGTTCGAATCCTGCCTCGGGCATGGATGTTTGTGATGTCCTTAGGTTAGTTAGGTTTAACTAGTTCTAAGTTCTAGGGGACTAATGACCTCAGCAGTTGAGTCCCATAGTGCTCAGAGCCATTTGAACCATTTGACCTCCAAAGCATTTATGTATGTAGGGAACAACAGCGGTCCTATCACACTTCCCTGGAGGCACTTCTGACGATACCCTTCTCTCTGATGAACACTGGCCGTTGAGGACAACATAGTGTACTATATTATTTAAGAAGTCTTCCAGCCACTCTGATATCTGTGAACTTATTCCATATGCTAGTACCTGCGTTAACAGCCTGCAACGGGGTACGGTGTCAAATGCTTCCCGGAAATCTAGAAATATGGAATCTGCTTGTTGTCTTTCTTCCAACGTTCGCAGTATATCACGTGAGAAAACTGGAAAATTGAGTATGGCATGGGCATTGCTTTCTAAAGCCACGCTGTTTCGTGGACATAAGCTTCTCAGTCTCAAGACACTCTATTACATTCGAGCTGACAATATGTTCAAGAATTCTGCAAAAGACTAATGTTAAGGATATTGGTCTGTAATTTAGCAGGTCCGTTCTTTTACACTTCTTATATACTGGAGTCACCTGCGCTTTTTTCCAGTTGCTTGGGGCTGTGTGCTTGGCGAGACATTCACGATAAATGCAAGCTAGGTAAGGGGCCACTGCCGTAAAGCAGTACTGGACTTGCATTAGGGAGAACGACGGTTCAATCCCGCGTCCAGCCATCCTGATTTAGGTTTTCCGTGATTTCCCTAAATCGCTCCAGGCAAATGTCGGGATGGTTCCTTTGAAAGGGCACGGCCGACTTCCTCTCCCATCCTTCCCTAATCCGATGACACCGGTGACCTCGCTGTTTGGTCTCTTCCCCCCACACAATAACCCGTTGAGCAGTAAAATCTAACTGGCATTTCACCCGGACCTATTGATTAATGTGCTTTCAAATCTTTCAGTTTTTTCTTTACGCCTGGGATGCGTGTTAATGTCGTCCATACGGGAGTCTCTCCGATGATCAACTGACAGCAAGTTTGTACGATTCTCCTGAGTGAACGACTTCTTGAAAGTGAAATTTAATACTTCGGCTTTCATTTTGTTATCTTCAACTGCCACACTAAACTGCTCAACAGGCGACTGAATGGAAGCCTTAGACCCACTTAGTGATTTTACGCAAGACCAGAATTTTCTCGGATTCTCTGCCATATCTTTCGCCAAGGTGTAGCGGTGTTAGTTGTTGTATGCTTCGCGCACAGATCTTCTCAGAGACGCACGAATCTCTACTAACCTTCGCTTGTCGCCATTTGTGCGTTCCCTTTAGAACATCTACATCTATATGACTACTCCGCAATTTACATTTAAGTGTCTGGCAGAGGGTTCATCGAACCATTTTCATACTGCTTCTCTACCATTCCACTTTCGAATGGCGCGTGGGAAAATTGAACACCTAAATCTTTCCGCTCGAGCTCTGATTTCTCTTATTTTATTATGATGATCATTGCTCCCTACGTAGGTGGGTGTCAATAAAATATTTTCGCATTCGGAAGAGAAAGCTAGCGATTGAAATTTCGTAAATAGATCTCGCCGGAAAGAAAACCGCCTTTGTTTCAGCGACTGCCACCCCAACTCGCGGATCATATCAGTGTCACTCTCGCCTCTATTGCGCGATAACACGAAACGAGCCGCACTTCTGTGCACTTTATCGATGTCCTCCGCCAATCCTACCTGGTAAGGATCCCACACCGCGCAGCAATATTCCAGCAGAGGACGGACAAGTGTAAATGTAGGTTGTCTCTCCAATGGGTTTGTCGCATCTTCTAAGTGTTCTGCCAACAAAGCGTAGCCTTTGTTTCGCCGTCCCCATAATTGTAATTCCTAGGTATTTAGTCGAATTGAGAACCCTTAGATTTGCGCCATTTTTCGTATACCCAAAATTTATCAGATTTCTTTTAGTATCCACGTGGATGACCTTGCCCTTTTCTTTGTCTAGTGCCAATTGCCACTTTTCGCACCATACAGAAGTTCTCTCTAGATAATTTTGTAATTGGAATTGATAGTCTGATGATTTTACTAAACGGTAAATTACAGCGTCATCTGCAAACAGTCTAAGGGGGCTGCTCAGATTATCACCTAGATCATTTATGTAAATCATGAACAGCAGAGGGCCTATGACACTGCCTTGCGGAACGCCAGATATCATGTTCGAGTACAGTATATGCTCCAAAATCCTACTGCAAATTGAGGTCAGTGACCTGCGTCTGTAATTCAATGGGTTACTCCTATTCGCTTTCTTGAATATTGGTGTGGCCTATGCTACTTTCCAGTCTTTAGGAGCAGACCTTTCGTCAAGTGAAGCGTTGTATATGATTGCTAAGAAAGGCGCTATTGTGTCTGCATTCTCTGAAAGGAACTCCGTTGCACAGTGAAAATCTCATTCTGGAAACATCCCCCAGGCTGTGGATAAGCCATGTCTCCCCAATATCCTTTCTTCCAGGAGTGCTAGTTCTGCAAGGTACGCAGGAGAGCTTCTGTGTAGTTTGGAAGGCAGGAGACGAGGTAATGGCGGAATTAAAGCTGTGAGGACGGCTCGTGAGTCGTGCTGGGGTAGCTCAGTGGTAGAGGACTTGCCCCGAGTTCGAGTATCGGTCCGGCACACAGTTTTAATCTGCCAGAAAGTTTCAATAACTTTGTGTTCACTAATCCCTGTATCCGTCATGACGCTCTCTATTAGATCAGGATTATTTTTGGCTAAGAGGTCAAGTGTGTTTTCGCAACCATTTACAATTCGTGTGGGATCATGAACTAATTGTTCAAAGTAATTCTCAGAGAAAGCATTTAGTACAATTTCGGAAGATGTTCTTAATCTACCACCGCCTCCAACTAATACTCAATGATCTGAGCATTTATGCGCTATTGACAGTAGACTTATTTTGAATGTCTCTAAAACTGTCACAACAGAATCAGGTGACCGGTAAAAATATCCAGCGATTAACTTGCTTTCACCTACACCTGTTCTACGCGACAAGATGACTTCACATTCAACTTCGACCTCAATAGAGATAATATTTTTGTCAACTGCAGTGAACACTCTCCCTCTTATGGCTCCTAATCTGTCTTTCCGATATACGTTCCACGCCTCGCTTAATATCTCAGAGCTTTTCAACTCGGATTTCAGCCAGCTCCCGGTCCCAAGGATAATTTGAGCGCGAGAACTTTGCTGGAGGGCAATAAATTCGGGAACTTTTTTTACGAATGCTTCGACAGATTATTGAAAAAAATATGACGGTCGAAGTGTCTCTATTCTGAACGCCGTTTGACTTCCCTTGCTGTATATCGACTGATTGGTGTTCATCAGGGCACCTCAAATTACTGCCTAGTCTAAAAAAAACCTCGTATGCACTCCACAAGTTCTCTGATACCTGAGTAGCTACTTCCTTTGTGTAGTGCACCCATGACCTATCAAGGGGAGTCCTACAAATCCCCACACGATAAAGGAGGTCTAGAAATCTGCAGCCGTCACAGAGTGGACGAAGCCTTTGGTTGAGATCCTCCACTCGGCTCCAAACCAAAGGATCCCGATCAACTCTGCGAAAGGTCCTGCAGATTGCGAGCTCAGCTTGTATCCCCCGTGCGAGACCTGCAGTCTTTACCATCTCCACCGGCTGCCTGTACGACCTGAAGATCGCCTCAGAACCATGCGACAGGCGCCCTTGTTACTGACGTGAGCCACAACTTGCAGAAGACTGCACCCTGCACGCTCGATAGCCACTGTCATGGCCGCCTCCACATATAGGATGAGGCCTCCTGGCCGACATACTGAGTGAATACTGGGTTTCTTTCCAGCTCTGAACGCTATCCGTTTAAGGGGATCCATAGCCGGCCTCACATTGGAGCTCGCAAGAAACAATAAACCCCTCCTCCCGTGTGCCTGCTCGGACCTTGCTGAAGGAGCGGCCACATGTCCACTCTCTTAGTGAATGTGCGAGGCCAGACGGCCAGTCTCCACAATGGCCCTCCACCTCGAGCGACGCGAACGCATTACCACTCCCCATTCAACCTGCTGTGAGGGCGGATCCACAACGTCGGGTGCACTAGGAGGTGGTGCCCCGGAAGCAGAGCCCGTGGGCAAAACAAGCGACACCTGAGGTGTTCATGCGATGCATCAGATTCTCCACCAGCTCTGCATCGTAAGGCAGCAGCCTGAAGGTGACTGACCTTAGCGGAAAGCAGGTTCAGCTGTTCGCGAACTACGGCCAGCTCCTCCTGCGTCAGCGCACAACAGCCACACATCTCAGCCATCCTAGAGAGACGAACTGAATAAGAAACTATAAAAGCAGACAGAATTCTAGATAATCAACTTGCTACCTTCCTGATGTGTCACCAATAAATGCTGATGCGTTAATGAGGTATGCAGCTGGTTGCTCAGTGAGCAACAATTGCGCTACAGACTGAATGGATTTACACTACAAAAAGGCGCAATAGAATAACTGGCTCGTGACTAGGGCCTCCCGTCGGGTATACCGTTCGCCGGGTGCAAGTCTTTCGATTTGACGCCACTTGGTGACCTGAACGCGCAATTAACGATCTCAAATATAAAAACACGCACGAAATTTAATAAATATGCTACGAGGAAAAGAAAGATAAAGATAAACACGTAATTCCTTTTAAGTCACACTTAGCAATATTACCTCATTTTCAATAACGTGTACTACCGACTTACTGACCACTTGAAAAAAAAAATCAGTTTCGTTCATTGTTGTTGACTTTTACTCCAAACATGATTTTCAAAGAGTTACTGAAGTGTAAGTAAGGCCTTGAAGCTGAAAATACTGAATACGACGTTCATTGAGGAAGTGACATCTACTACTGCAAATTAAATTTTTGAGTTAAGTTCAACTGAAAAATTGAAAACATGTGCGGAATCTGGTAGAAGAGTTCATTCCAAAGAATAAATATTGTTTTTTCAAAAGCTTAAAATATAAAGAAACTGATTACAATACTTTTAAAATGTGAGCACAAAGTGCCTCGTAGGTGTTACGAGGGTGGAAAAGTGACACCAAATCGTATTCGAAGCTTTACGTTACGCCTGGCTGCTAAGTATTACATCATAGCGTTATTGTATTGGTAGAGCCGAGCGTGAGGCACCACCTGTAGCAGGGGTTCCCAACAAAATTTTCTCGAAGACCCCCTCATCTAGCATGATTGGTACCTTGTCATATCACAGTATCAAGTGCCTAAAAAAGCCAAATTAAGAGTCATTTTATACGTTTCCTATTTTTGGTACTTAGAAAAAAAAACATTGAGATATTCATTATCGAAAAAATATTGAGCTTAAAACTTTTGCAATTTCACCATCATTGTCATTGTTAAATTTTTGATTATTGCTCAAAACCTTTGTCTTCAAATCTGGGTGTTTAGTATGAGAAACTACTTTAAAAAATATAAATTGATTATGAACTTAAATTGGCAGGAAAAAGTAAAACTGAGTGTGTTGGTCTTTCAAGTGTACTACACTTAAGATTGCATTGAGTAGACATGTGTGAAAAATAAGAAAACACTAATTTCATACAAGCTATTATTTATTTGAAAAAATACAGTTACAGCAGAGTACTCCATCAGATACAGTTAGTTTTAATTTTCAGTTCTTAATGAGATGAGCTCAATCTGACCTTTGAATCCATTATTTCTGAAATATTAGGTTACAAACTTGAAACTTTCACTCTGAAATCCGACCGCATGTCGAGCCGATTCCTATATTTGTTTTTCATGAAGTACATGGAAAAAATGATTGCTCACACCGGTATGTGGTTGCAAATGGAAGGATTTTTTTCATTGCCTTATCTCCAAGTTTCTTGTAGTCCTTGCGTGCTGATGCCCAGAATTCTGTAATTTTATCACCGGTGAAAATGTTTATCATCGTACAACAGTTGGACAGATCCACAAGTTGATCTCGCTCTTCTTCGTTGTGGCCTTGGATGTAGTCTATTTCTCCACAGCTGGAGGGATTTCGAATCCATCTGTCGACAGGGTCAGGTTCAGGGAAATACTCTCTAAAAGTAGGGGCTAGTCTGCGTAGATGCTCGGCTACATTGATCTTGATCTGGTCAGGCAAACTCTCCTCTGATGACTCCAAGGTTTTAAAGTAGAAAAGTTAGTTGGTGACTCGTTTTCTATCCTTGACGTCCAGATCTGACACTTTTTGACCATAGCACTAATCTTATCCTCAACTTTGAACATGTCTCCATTTTTCCTTGTGAACTCAAATTTAACACATTCAAGTGTTCAAACACATCAGCTAAGTACGCAACTGAGCAAAGCCAACAGAAGTTAGTGAGAAAATACGCGTACTTTGTGTCAAGAAGGAAGACACGAAACTTGTCTCTAAGTTCGATAAATCTTGACAAGATCCTACCTCGAGAAAGCCATCTTATTTCTGTATGAATGAGAAGTTGCTGATGCTCACTGCCGATCTCTTTACACTTTAGGAAGACGCTAGACGTAGAAGCTGGCGTTCGCTAAAGCTCTGCTCATGCAGGAAGCGGCCAAAACAAAATATCTGTTATCATGCGATATATATTTAATATATTTTTTAGTCTAATAGTGCAACGGCCTTGCCGCAGTGGATACACCGGTTCCCGTGAGATCTCCGAAGTTAAGCGCTGTCGGGTGTGGTCGGAACATGGATGGGTGACCATACAGCCGCCATGCGCTGTTGCCATTTTACGGGATGCACTCAGCCTCGTGATGCCAATTGAGGAGCTACTCGACCGAACAGTAGCGGCTCCGGTCAAAGAAAACCATCATAACGACCGGGAGAGCGATGTGCTGACCACACACCCCTCCTATCCGCAACCTCAACTGAGGATGATACGACGGTCCGGATGGGCCACTTGTGGCCTGAAGACGGAGTGCTTTTTTTTTTTTTAGTCTAATAGCATCTTGCGGACCCCTCTGGGATAGCTCGCGGACCCCTGGGGGTCGGCGGAACACCTGTTGAGAACCACTGACCTATAGTAAGGTAGCGACCTACAGGAAGAGTTTCTGAGAATCGACGATTGGAGCATGGACTGGTTGGCGACCCTGCAGGGAAATGTAAATACACAGCTCTTAAATACGAAAATAAAGCAGGTACTGTATAATTACACAGTTATTGAGAATTTACCAGTGACAGTAAATAGCGTAAAATAACTAGGAGGTGGTACCCGGAGCAAGGTACCTGGAGCAACCTGAAGTGACATGACTACATGAAACAAATCGTAGGAAGAGCTGGTATTTCGTCACGGGATCGTTTACTCGGTGCGTGAATGTTACGGAGAATCTCAACAGAATCCAGTGGCAGACACTACAAGAGAGGCGATGTGCATCGCGGAGAGGTTAACACCTCAGATTTCGAGAGCACAAGTTCCTAGAAGCATCGGGAAACGTCATTTCCTGCCACATACATCTCGCAAAATGATCACGACGAGGAAATAAGAGGAATTAGGGCTTAAATCGGGTTGTACCAGCCGTCTTCCGTCTCGCATGCCATTAGAGACACAGAACAGAGTAAGGAAAGCAGAGGGCGGCTCCTCTGATTTGTATGAAGTGAAGCGTTGTGCTTGACGCCATATTGAAACCGTGTAAACGCGGAATGATGGCTGCTTAGTACTACGGCTCGAAATACATTCTGACGATACGGAACTAATCCAACCGATCAAATGAGAACTTTTACGATAGGAATCCTAATGAAACAAGTTGCGATAAATATTTAGTTAAAAACTTATCACATAAGCTTTCAAATTAAGTATTGTTCACATGTGCAAGCTGCCACCCTTTTAGCTCCAGATGGCGATGATCGTAAATATAGGTTTTTACATCGCATTAATTTTATTTATCTTGTTAATTTTTTTTTTGAAGTATGAGCTGATAAATGCACTTTCAACTGAAGCAGCTGTTATGGGACACTTTACAGGAGTTTGTGTTTGTATCAGTGCTGTAGTTTCCATCCATGTTTTCGACCTTAAAATAACACATACGTATTTTTTTAAAATAAAGACAGCAGGCTGCATTGCAGTTTAATTTATACAAATGTTTTGAATTACGCCCAGACATGCAAGTCCACTCTAACATATCATGTGATATGAACTATACAGGGTGGTCCATTGATCGTGACCGGGCCAAATATCTCACGAAATAAGCGTCAAACGAAACTTGCCTAGCTTCAAGGGGGAAACCAGATGGCGCTATGGTTGGCCCGCTAGATGGCGCTGCCATAGGTCAAACGGATATCAATTGCGTTTTTTTAAAATAGGAATCCCCATTTTTTTTACATATTCGTGTAGTACGTAAAGAAATATGAGTGTTTTAGGTGGACCACTTTTTTCGCTTTGTGATAGATGGATCTGTAATAGTCACAAACATATGGCTCACAATTTTAGACGAACAGTTGGTAACAGATAGGTTTTTTAAATTAAAATACAGAACATAGGTACGTTTGAACATTTTATTTCGGTTGTTCCAATGTGATACATGTACCTTTGTGAACTTACCATTTCTGAGAACCCATGCTGTTACAGCGTGATTACCTGTAAATACCACATTATTGCAATAAAAGCTCAAAATGATGTCCGTGAACCTCAATGCATTTGGCAATACATGTAACGACATTCTTCTCAACAGCGAGTAGTTCGCCTTCCGTAATGTTTGAACATGCATTGACAATGCGCTGACGCATGTTGTCAGGTGTTGGTGGATCACGGTAGCAAATATCCTTCAACATTCCCCACAAAAAGAAATCCGGAGACGTCAGATCCGGTGAACGTGCGGGCCATGCATTGTTTTAATGATGCCATTCTCTGAGGTTGGAAGTAACATCATTGTATTTAGTGCAACGTTATTTACAGGTGTTATATTTGTTTGGGGGAATTTTTGCTGTAACTTCTCTGCAATACTTGAAAAATACTCGTTTAGATAGTTTGCTGAGCGCTGTGGATCATTTATTACTTTATCCCCCTCCATTAGCAGTATGTTATTCTGCGTTTGTTGCCCTCCCCCCATTTCCTTTTTTATAACATCCCAGACTGCTTTGCTTTTATTCTCTGCATTATATATTATTTTGTCATTAAATGACTTTTTTGCAGCAATCAGCACCTTCCCATAGATCTTTTTGTATCTATGATAGAAATGTAAGAATTCTGGATCACTGCAAATCTTTTCCATGGAACTGAGGTGTTTAATTGTTTGGGAGGACTTGTTAATACCTGCTGTTATTCATCTGTTTTTGTGAGATGTTGGCACGTGTACATTTGGGAATGCCTTTTCAAAGTTCAATTTAAACAATGTGGAGAATTTAGAGAATTTCATATTCACATTGGTTCCTTTATACACTTCGTCCCAGCTTTGTTTTTCTACTTCTTTTGAAAAATCTTTTATTTTGTATTCTGATAGGTGTCGTTTGTAGGCTCGTAGTTTACGGAATGATTCGATGCCTGACTTTATTGTTGTTATTTGACAGAGAAAGTTTGATAGTCCGAGATCTTTTACAGCTAAATCACATTTTTCCCTGTCCATATTTGTGGCCACATGGTCAATTACTGATGAAGTCGTTGTGGTATCCCTTGTTGCACTGTTGACCAATAGGGACATGCCAAAAGTTTGAAGGATATTTATGAAGGTGCAGCTGGATTTATTTATGATGTTAGTGTTGATGTTAATGTCCCCACACGGAATTACGTTGACCTTTGTACTTGAGACTTTATCTAGAACCTCTGTTAAGTTGTTGAAAAAAGTGTCCACGCTACCACTGGGAGATCTATAGACACACAAAATGATTAATTTCTTGGTGATATCAAGCCATGTTAATTCAATAGCTGATATTTCGAAGTGTTTCTCTTTACTTATGGTACTAAGGTCATGTCTTGATTTGAACTGTGTTCCTTTTCTGATATCCTCCACGCCCTTGAAGTAGTTCTGCAGTAAGAGTTTGGCTTTTCATACAATGATAATACTACATGTTGGATTTCTGTGTCTTTACACCAGTGCTCAGTAATACAAACTACTGTGTACTTCAAAGATTGGAACTCAACTTCTAATAGTTGTACTTAGTTTTTTATTGATTGCATGTTTTGATGGAGGATTGTTCAGTCTGTGAAATGCCCCATGTTGCTCTTTCCAATGGATTGTTTTTCTTTGTGACATCTGGTATATGTGATTTTTGAGGCGTTAAAATCTGTCTTGTGAGTGATTGTTTCAGTATATTTTAAATTGATGGAGATACTCTATAGGCAGGGAAACCTGTTGTCTGGATTTATCCTAAAAAAGACCTACTTTTCCTACCTGTGACAACATGTATTTGATCATGTATGGCCCGAGATCCACCCCCTATACTTTCATGAATCAACCACACCAATCTTCCCTTCCCAGTCCTGTTTAGGTGTAGGCCATGCCTAGTGAAACCCCATCTGTTGATAGTTCCGACGGGCACCAGAGAAACATGAGCAAAGATGGCTGTCCTCAGTGCCATCCCTAACCCCACATTGGTTCGCCTCACAGCTCCATCAAGATGTGGTCGATCATGACGCTGGAACAGCTCAACAAAGTGTACATCGATGCCAGGAGTCAGGGAAGCTATCTTGTCCAGGTTTGTCATATTTCCCATCCCTGCCCAGACTGTTTCCAGCCCCATCCACTATCACTACATGGTCCTCTTTTGTAAAGTCCTTACATAAAGACCCTAGGTCTTCTATCACACGACTTAGCCCTGCATTTGGCTTGAAGATACTGGTGGCCTGGTACGCGGCCCCTAAACTTTCCTATAACTGAGGGCCTACACCTCTCCCATAGCTACTCCCTAGCAGCAGCACTTTCTTCTTCTTAACACTTTGTTTATTCCTAGGCTTCTTGGCCTCGGTTGAAGTGTGCTGCACATTTCCTGCTCATCGTTCTACCTAAGGCTATTCTACATGTAACTCTGGCAGTGGTAGATACGTGTTTTTTGCGTTTATGATAAAACTGTCAGATCGCGTTCTCTTTCTTCCTATCCTCCTACCAGCTGCCAGTTCCCAGCCGCCTTCCTCCCCCCCCTATCCCCCTTGATTCTTATGAGTTCCTTCCTTGCCTCCTCCAACTGTGTCTGAAAGGCACAGGCTTTCCTTTCCTGTTCCCCAATCAAAATGTTCCTACTGCATACTCTGCAGTTCCAGGAGAGAGCCTCTTCTCTTCTGTTCTCCCAACATTCTCCCCCCCCCCCCCCCCCCCAGTCAAAATATTTCCTACAAGATTGGCAAACAAATCCCTCTGCTCACTACCCTATAACAGCTCCCACATTTCTCACTCATGTTCAGTTTCGAAAGAATAATTATGTTTAAAGAATATTTTAAATTTGAGAAGGACGCGAGATTGGCTGTGTGTAAACAAAAAACGACACAAAGGTCTTATGTGCGGTGGTTGCTTTTTTTGTACTGATTTAGAGATACAATGACAGAAGAATGAATTTGTAATTAATTTGCTTTTAGACAATTTACCTTATCAGGCGTGTTTGCTCAGGTTTTTAAACGTTTATAACTCGGAAAATTCAGGCCTAGATCGCGTCTGTCCAACTAGTAAACAACACAAAATGAGTTACTTAAATATGATTTAGAACCGTTTAATTACACTGATGAAACTAGTAGCAGTCTTTTTAAACGGTTTTTGCACTATCAAGAACACCTGAATAGAATTTTTTGTGTTTATGTCACGCAAAATTTCGGGTATGTCACGATTATCGGGACTTCAGCTAATGAACAAGTTTTTTTCCAAGAAAAAGCGCTGCTGGGACGCTAATATTCAGTTATGTGACAAGAACGAACACTACAGCAAGTATACAAAACAAAGAAAATCTAAATTTGACACTATTTCCTCTTAAATAAGTTATTTTAGCGGACGAAGAAAATACCTGTGATCTCTTTCGACGGACATCTTGTGTTCTGATGTTAGTGTGATTACTCCTGGGATGAATGAATCTTTATCCGCTGTGCTTATAGTGCCTTTATGATATATGTGCAGTGCTTGCCCTAAATTGCGTGTGCTCTCTTCTCTGGTTCCCATTTTAGTATAGAGTACTCCATTCTGTCAGTCTTAGAGCCCTAAGTCGCAATCGTAGGTCATATCTCAAATGTAACTATTTTCTATTTCTGTTTCCTTTTGTGGGTGTGTTTGTGGTAATCAAGTGTAAGCAAACTGACCCACCCGAGCGCTCCACTCAACGCCACATATGGTGTGAAAGGCACAAGTTGAATTTTGCATGATGAGTGTTTGCTACAGATCTATGACGTTTGCTTTACAGCTTAGGATAAGTTCCAAGGATATTATTTCAGAGCATAATTACCTGTGATACTACATTTTCTGTTCTATGTCGCTCTCTTGCTGTTGCATCTAGTGCTGTTTTGGTGATGATAAATCATGTAAAAGGATTGTCAGCTATTGTGGGAGCAGAGATACTGAATTAATACGTTAGTACGTAGCGTTAGTGATCAACCATATGTTAATATCTTGAGTCAAATCTGGCCTGAATAAAGTACTGACAAGAAGAAATAGAAACTCCAGATATATACGAGAGACATTTAATAATTAATGGGACAAACTGATGTAGAAAAGAAACCGTATTTTCAGAAAATTATGCTTTCACTACTTCTCATCACAATCCCCACCAATATTTATACACTTGTCCCAACGATGAAAAAGCTTTTCTTATATCTGTTGCAATGAAGGTTTTCTCTTGTTATTTGAGCATATTTTCCATGAATTCCTTGACCACCTCGTTGTTGCTGAACGTTTTCCGACTTCATGCCTCCTTCAGTGCATCATTCAATTGAAAGTCTCATCACATTTCCAAATCTTGTTTAGAAAAGGATAAACTTTTCTTTCATGGCATTCTTTCAAGTCTGTATATAGTTTATGTCTTGTTGTGTGAACTCTTTCACCATTCAGCTTGCATCAATTTATCAGTACTTGAGCTTGTTACTGATAACGCAGTGAACTCTGCCAACACGCCAACTGTTTTTGCTATACTTTCAACTGTAACACGACGAATAAAGTCGTAAATGCCGGTCTGAAGAAAAGGAGTTGACACTTCAACTAGCCGGCCAGGACGTTGCTCATCAGTTACTAAGATTCGATCGTGTTTGAATCATTCTACTCAGTTATAATTATTTCCGCGTTTCGTACAATTTTCTCCATATCGTAAAATCATTCACCTTCAGAAACGAAAAGACACCTACAGGGTATCACTGAACGCTGTTCAACTAACGTGGAAATTTCAAGCAGGCACGCCATGGTTAAGTGAAATATTGAGTTTCTAAACCAAACAACATTTATCCGTAAGCTATTCTCAGCTCATCCCAGTGATGCCAACCTACGTAATGAAAGTACAAAACTCTTGCAGGCTGTTCTATTTCTAAATCAAATTAGAATTGTGTTAATACCTTGAACTGCTAACCGGCGTTGATATATATCAACGGTGACAGGTGAAAAAGTATGCCCCGACCGGGACTCGAACCCGGGATCTCCGGCTTACATGGCAGACGCTCTATTCATTTTTTTTTGTCTCCATCCTCCCCTTCAACCCATCCTTACGCTCGCCAATTTCTGTCTTCTCGGCCTGGCTTCTATGCCGTTAACAGAACGTTTAATACAGAGGATGCTTCTTCTGCATCAAGAAAAGAAACAGTGTTGTCACTGCAGTGCAAATTTCAAGGTGCGTTGCTTCTGCAGCAAAGGAAACGTTTCATTCCTGTCGATGACTCTTTGCTGCAAAACTTTTATTTTCATCTTGTTTTTTTTTTTGCATCAGAGCCACTGAAGGCACAGACAATAGCGCGACTGTAGGGACTATCTCGCGCACGCCTCGCACGAGACCCACATTCTCACCTTGTATGTTCACACACTACATTCGTAGAGTCCCACGCCAACACACTCATTACTCGTGGAAGACATTCTTACCAACTCCCGTAAGAGTTCGGGGAGTATGTGTGCATCCGCACAGAAGAAGAAGGTCATGGCTGCTGTTGCCACAATTATGTACTTATATGGATATCGTGTCTGTTCTTTCGGACATGTATATAGCTGTGGCAACACCGGCCATGACCTTCTTCTTCTGTGCGGATGCACACATATTCCCCGAACTCTTACGGGACTTGGTAAGGTTGTCTTCCTCGAGTTACGAGTGTGTTGGGGTGGGACACTACGAATGTAGTGTGTGGACATACAAGGTGAGAATGTGGGTCTCGCGGGAGGCGTGAGCCGGATAGTCCCTGTAGTCGCACTATCCTCTGTGCTCTCGGTAGCTCAGATGGGTAGCGCGTCTGCCAAGTAAGCAGGAGATACCGGGTTCGAGTCCCGGTCGGGGCACACATTTTCACCTGTCCCCATTGATATATATCAACGCCCGATAACAGCTGAAGGTATTAATACAATTCTAATTCTAGACGGCTGCAGGTCATCAATGGTCCGAAAGAACAGACACCATATGCATACAAGTATTTCTACATAAAGTTTTTTCTGGTAAATATTGAATGTCTCCCGTATGACTTGTCTTCCCCATCATGAAATTTTACTACATCCAATTCGGACAGTAAATCTGCATATAAGCGAGGAATCATCCATCCGTTAAATGGTGCATGAATATCAACGTGTTGGTCCCTTCCTTTGCGAATAGCTTTAATTCACCTTTCACCATTACATGAGATCTTTGTGTTATCTGACAACCAACCAACAAATAAAATGCTAGTAGGTTCAGTAATGTAGAAATAAACTCCCTGTTGCTTTATTACATCCATGCGTCACACAGGAAAAAACGGAATACAAAATTCACAAGAGCGTTTTCTCTAAGGCCCCTGTCTCCTTGCTCGCTTCTACCGCAGGGCTGCAACCTTCCTGACACGTCAGAACCGTGTGACAGACCGAGGCTCTTACCCAGAACATTGCCATTTGCGGAAAATGTTCTTAAGGACCCCGTTATTCGCGCAGTTCTCACCATCCGTCCTCACAGGTGCAATATTTTTCAAACGGTGCACAATCCGCGGCACTACTGAATGTTTATTCTGAAAAAAAATTCCCTAGGCTTCGTCTAGGCCATTTTTGCGCAGTATTCGTTCCTCCATTAGCTCCAGTGCCACAAATAGTCAGGATGGCTACTGCGAAGTCTGTAAAGTAGGAGAAAATTACTGATAAAATTGAAGCAGTCGGGATGGGGCGCGTGTCAAGCCTGGATGGCTCTGTCGAGAAGAGATTTCCCAGCAATGGAAAAGTTTTTGCATTCAAGCTCTCTTCCGTCACAAAGGCTCAAGCGGCCGTGAAGTTTCAAAACAGCTCGCAGTCCGTTGCAGCGTGAAAGATTCTTTCTGGGATCTTTGGTATAGTTTTTTAGGTCTTCACTTCTTCGCTGCCCTTCTGAAAACAGGGCTCCAAAGTTGGAATCTCTCTCTCTCTCTCTCTCTCTCTCTCTCTCTCTCTCTCCCTCCCCCCCCCCCTCTCTCTCTCTCTCTCTCTCTCTCTCTCTCTCTCACTCCCCCCCTCTCGTACACACACACACACACACACACACACACACACACACACGCACACACACACACATACACACACTCACTCAGAAACACACGAGCTTATTATTTTCCTTATGGCGACCACAGATTTAAAACAGATTCCTAAACAAGTAGTTCATCACCCTATTAGCCAAGTTATGTTTATTGCTCACACTCCCTCAGCACTTACCACTCACTTATATGACGTTTCTTCTACTTCAACAGCTTCAAACCATTTGTGTGATCAGCTTTTTCATTAGTAAACCAGCTTAGTATCCAGCGAACTACGTGTCGTACAGTGAAATATTTTTGTAGGTACTTTGAGCAGAAGATGTAGATACTGGCTGCCGAAAGTGGTGTGAATAGGTTAGTAGCAAATAAGTAATAAATTGAAAGGTGTTGCATGATGAGGTAGCTTTCCACGTATCTCGGTGTCGCACAATGATGTAATTTTCCTGGTACATTCAGTGGCATATGTAAATACTATCTGGAAAATACGACGCGAATACGGTTGGTAGTAAAGAAGCAATAAATCAAAACGTCATACTGTACTTAATGTGGCAGTTTTACTGCACCTGCAGCGAAAATGTAGGAAGCGAGAAACAAGTTTCCTTTCATCATTTTGTGGGGGTCGTTGGCGATAAAAACTTTCGTGAAGGTTCGAAATTATGTCTAAAGTTTGTTGCAAGTCTTTGAGTGCTCTCATTGTCAAATACTGGATGACTAAAGTACGAGTATTCTCGCGTCGTGGGCTACACTGTTTTTTCAGCCGTAGTGCCACGCTTTAGATAGGTGAGTGGTTCACATCCCCCACACTGATTCTTTACAGACAGTAAATGATGTGTACCATGTGCGTTAAAATTGGTCCCGAGGTTTAGGAGGAGACGTGGAACATACATACTTACAAATAAACATATAGATTTACGTACATCCATTTTTGTAATTTATATGTTTGTGTTGCATTACACATGATGATATATTTCGGACGCAGGCAGTTGTGTAGTACTTTTCGTCGTGAATAGTTCTCCTGAATAAATCCTGCAAGCTGAAACAGAAGCTACCCTATAAACTTTTATTTACGTAATTACTGATATCAATTTGATGAGTGATCTGAATACGTCATATCAATACATTCAGTGAACACCGATGATGAGTCTCTAAAACCTCGACAGTCATCAGATCTACCACGCAGAGTTAGATACGCACGAAATTAAACGAAAATGTCACATTCAGTGAAATTAATTTCTGCTGAGGCAACTATTGAAAGGGGAAAGCTGCCTGTAGGGGCTGTAAACCCAGTAGCTCTCACGTAGCTAATGAGGCGCATATTAACGGAATTACGCCGAATTTGTTTCCACTCAAACGGGTACAGTTCGACAGGGCACAGAGGTGCAGCAGAATCATTTCAAGACAGAAAGGGTCAACGTCTGTTTCTAGACAGTGATCCGAAATTCCTTCAGCACCACATATTTTACTGTACATTGAGGTAACTTGAGTCGTGTGATACCTGCTAACATCGTGTCGAACCTCCTTTTGCCCGGAGTAGTGCAGCAACTAGACGTGGCATTGTCTCAACAAGTTGTTAGAAATCCCCTTCAGAAGTACAGAGCCAGGCTGTCTCTACAGCTGTCTATGATTGCGAAAGTATTGCCGCTGCTGAATTTTGTTTACGAACTGACCTCTCGATTATGTCCCATAAGCGCTCGATGGAATTCATATCGGGCGATCTGGGTGGTCAAATGATTCGATCGAACATTCTTGAAACCAATTGCGAACAACTGTTGGCCGGCCGTTGTAGACGAGCGGTTATAGGCACTTCAGTCCGAAACCGTGCTGTTGCTACGGTTTCAGGTTCGAATCCTGTCCTTAATTTAGTTAGGTTTAAGTAGTTCTAAGTCTAGGGGACTGATGACCTCAGATGTTAAGTCCCAAGTGCTTAGAGCCATTTGAGCCATGTTTTGAACAACTGTGGCCCAGTAACATAGAGCACCGTTGTTGATAAAAATTCCATAGTTTTTTGGTAACATTAAGTCCAGAAATGGATGCAGATGGTCTCGGAGTGGCAGCACATAACCATATCCAGTCAGTGATCCATGTAAACTCATCCCACATCATTATGAAGCCACTACCCGCTTGCACTGTGACTTGTTCACAACTTGGGACCTTGGCTTCTTGGGGTCTGCTCCACACTCGAATCCTACCATCAGCTCTTACCAACTGAAATCAGAGTATATGAGACCAGGCCATGTTTTTGCAGTCGTTCAACCGATATGATCACGAGTCCAGGAGAGACGCCGCAGGCAGTGTTGTACTGTTATCAAAGTTTCTATCGACGATCGTCTAAATCTTTCAGATGGCTCTAACCAGTATGGGACTTAACACCTGAGGTCATCAGTCATCTAGACTTAGAACTACTTAAACCTAACTAACCTAAGTACATCACACACATCCAAGCCCGAGGCAGGATTCGAACCTGCGACCGTAGCAGCAGCGCGGTTCAAGACTGAAGCACCTAGAACCGCCCGGTCACAACGGACGGCCTCGGTCGTCTGCTGCCATGGCCCATTGACGCCAAATTTCGCCGCACCGTCCTAACGGACATGTTCGTCGTATGGCCCACGTTCATTTCTGCGATGATTTCACGTCATGTTGTTTGTCTCTTAGCACTGACAATTCTAGGCGAACGCCTCTGCTCTCCGTCGTTAAGTTAAGGGTTGGATTGTTTTGGGGAAGGAGACCAGACAGCGAGGTCACCGGTCTCATCGGATTAGGGAAGGACGGGGAAGGAAGTCGGCCGTGCTCTTTGAAAGGAACCATCCCGGCATTTGCCTGGAGCGATTTAGGGAAATCACGGAAAACCTAAATCAGGATGGCCGGACGCGGGACTGAACCGTCGTCCTCCCGAATGCGAGTCCAGTGTCTAACCACTGCGCCACCTCGATCGGTGTTAAGTTAAGGCTGTCAGCCACTGTGTTGTTCGTGGCAAGGATAAGCGCTTGATATTTAGTACTCTGGAGACACTTTTGACACTGTAGATCTTGAAATTCTGAATTCCCTAACGATTTCCGAAATGGAATGTCCTGTGTGTCTAATGCAACTACCATTCCGTCTTCAAAGTTTATCAATTCCCGTCGTACGGCCATAATCACGTCTGAGACTTTTACACATGAATCACCAGAATACAAGCCGGCCGGTGTGGCCGTGCGGTTCTAGGTGCTTCAGTCTGGAACCGCGTGGCCGCTACGGTCGCAGGTTCGAATCCTGCCTCGGGCATTGATGTGTGTCATGTCCTTAGGTTAGTTACGTTTAAGTAGTTCTAAGTTCTCGGGGACTGATGACCACAGATGTTAAGTCCCATAGTGCTTAGAGCCATTTGAGCCATTTTGAACCAGAATACAAATGACAGTTCCGCCAAAGCATTGCTCTTCTATGACTTCTGCACGCCATGCTACCGCCATGTGTGTATGTGTACATCGATGTCCCGTGGGTTTGTTACCTCCGTGCACTATCGACAAACAATTCGAAACAGAGCTGCATTTTAAGTCTGCATGCTAAGATATCTTGCTTTGGCGTCTAAAATGTAGGTAGGAGAACCAGATACTGGGAACTGCGGTTTCGCATACCTCGCAGCAGCGGAAGGCACTACTGAAAAATGCATTTCGGTGTTAGGCGAGAGGGGACAAATCAAAGCACAGAGAGTCAATAAAAGCGGCTGCAGTTGCTGTGCGGAATAACAGACGGGCCCTACAGACGGCAAGTATTTGCGGGCGGCTGGCGCCAGTCCAATGTTTGGATTACCTGCGGCGCGCGGGTATTTTGAGCTGGGCCCGCGGCAGCCGACCGGGAAATTGTGGCGCCTCCGCTCCCATGGCTGCAGAAAATTCACGCTCAGGGTTAACGTGACGCATGCTGACAGATCTCTCACATTTTAATGAGATACAGCGGATACATGCTGTATCACCATTAACCACGAAAAATGGCATGGGTGGAAATATACAATATCGGAAATGAAATCGTTCCAGCAAACATGGATCACAAAGTAACTGAAAATGCGTGGTTTACGAGCTACCACGACTTCTCCTGGGTGGAGATCCACGTTGGTATCAAATTTCACTAATTTTCAACATTTGGAGAATTTGGTAGATGCGTGGTGGACGATTGAAATATATTACTGCCCAAGCAAGACGACATATAACGCACCGTTAAGGTCCGAAACCGACAGGTCGCTCAGGGACTGTGACAGACCCTACAAAATCACCTTGAAACGCTGACATCAGTTTGCGTGCCATATTCATCACATATTAGAATAAATTTATCATGCTCAATCTGGCAACAAGGAAAATCGTTACAAAAATGTTACTGATACCGTATTATAAACTGCTGTGACTGGCACCCTATGTAATTTACATCTTTCACTTTATTAACTCGGTGACGTTATGTAACTTACACTACTGGCCATTGAAATTGCTACACCACGAAAATGACGTGCTACAGACGCGAAATTTAACCAACAGGAAGATGATGCTTGATATGCAAATGATTTGCTTTTCAGAGCATTTACACAAGGTTGTCGACGGTGGCAACACCTACAACGTACTGACATGAGGAAAGTTTCCAACCGATTTCTCATACACAAACAACAGTTGACCGGCGTTGCCTGGAGAAACGTTGTTGTGATGCCTCGTGTAAGGAGGAGAAATGCGTACTGTCACGTTTCCGACTTTGATGAAGGTCAGATTATAGCCTATCGCGATTGCGGTTTATCGTATCGCGACATTGGTACTTGCGTTGTTCGAGATCCAATGAGTGTTAGCAGAATATGGAATCGGTGGGTTCAGGAGGATAATACGGAACGCCGTGCTGGATCCTAACGGCCTCGTATCACTTGCAATCGAGATGACAGGCATCTTATCTGCATGGCTATAACGCATCGTGCAGCCACGTCTCGATCTCTGAGTCAACAGATGGGGACGTTTGCGAGACAACAACCATCCGCACGAACAGTTCGACGACGTTTGCTACAGCATGGACTATCATCTCGGAGACCATGGCTGTGGTTACCCTTGACGCTGCATCACAGACAGGAGCGCCTGCAATGGTGTACTCAACGACGAACTTGGGTGCACGAATGGCAAAACGTCACTTTTTCGGATGAATCAACGTTCTGTTTACAGCATCGTGATGGTCGCATCCGTGTTTGGCGACATCGCGGTGAACGCATATTGGAAGCGTGTATTCGTCATCGCCATACTGGCGTATCACCCGGCGTGTTGGTGTGGGGTGCCATTGGTTACACGTCTCGGTCACCTCTTGTTCGCATTGACAGCACTTTGAACAGTGGACGTTACATTTCAAATGTGTTACGACCCGTGACTCTACCCTTCATTCGATAACTGGGCAACCCTACATTTCAGCAGGATAATGCACGATAATGGGGGAAATAAATACAGTAGAAATAAATACAGTAGAAGAAGAATGGGTAGCTTTGAGGGATGAAGTAGTGAAGGCAGCAGAGGATCAAGTAGGTAAAAAGACGAGAGCTAGTAGAAATCCTTGGGTAACAGAAGAAATATTGAATTTAATTGATGAAAGGAGAAAATATAAAAATGCAGTAAGTGAAACAGGCAAAAAGGAATACAAAAGTCTCAAAAATGAGATCGACAGGAAGTGCAAAATGGCTAAGCAGGGATGGCTAGAGGACAAATGTAAGGATGTAGAGGCCTATCTCACTAGGGGTAAGATAGATACCGCCTACAGGAAAATTAAAGAGACCTTTGGAGATAAGAGAACGACTTGTATGAATATCAAGAGCTCAAATGGAAACCCAGTTCTAAGCAAAGAAGGGAAAGCAGAAAGGTGGAAGGAGTATATAGAGGGTCTATACAAGGGCGATGTACTTGAGGACAATATTATGGAAATGGAAGAGGATGTAGATGAAGATGAAATGGGAGATATGATACTGCGTGAAGAGTTTGACAGAGCACTGAAAGACCTGAGTCGAAACAAGGCTCCCGGAGTAGACAATATTCCATTGGAACTACTGACGGCCGTGGGAGAGCCAGTCCTGACAAAACTCTACCATCTGGTGAGCAAGATGTATGAAACAGGCGAAATACCCTCAGACTTCAAGAAGAATATAATAATTCCAATCCCAAAGAAAGCAGGTGTTGACAGATGTGAAAATTACCGAACTATCAGCTTAATAGGTCACAGCTGCAAAATACTAACACGAATTCTTTACAGACGAATGGAAAAACTAGTAGAAGCCAACCTCGGGGAAGATCAGTTTGGATTCCGTAGAAACACTGGAACACGTGAGGCAATACTGACCTTACGACTTATCTTAGAAGAAAGATTAAGGAAAGGCAAACCTACGTTTCTAGCATTTGTAGACTTAGAGAAAGCTTTTGACAATGTTGGCTGGAATACTCTCTTTCATATTCTAAAGGTGGCAGGGGTAAAATACAGGGAGCGAAAGGCTATTTACAATTTGTACAGAAACCAGATGGCAGTTATAAGAGTCGAGGGACATGAAAGGGAAGCAGTGGTTGGGAAGGGAGTAAGACAGGGTTGTAGCCTCTCCCCGATGTTGTTCAATCTGTATATTGAGCAAGCAGTAAAGGAAACAAAAGAAAAATTTGGAGTAGGTATTAAAATTCATGGAGAAGAAATAAAAACTTTGAGGTTCGCCGATGACATTGTAATTCTGTCAGAGACAGCAAAAGACTTGGAAGAGCAGTTGAATGGAATGGACAGTGTCTTGAAAGGAGGATATAAGATGAACATCAACAAAAGCAAAACAAGGATAATGGAATGTAGTCTAATTAAGTCGGGTGATGCTGAGGGAATTAGATTAGGAAATGAGGCACTTAAAGTAGTAAAGGAGTTTTGCTATTTGGGGAGCAAAATAACTGATGATGGTCGAAGTAGAGAGGATATAAAATGTAGGCTGGCAATGGCAAGGAAAGCGTTTCTGAAGAAGAGAAATTTGTTAACATCCAGTATAGATTTAAGTGTCAGGAAGTCGTTTCTGAAAGTATTTGTATGGAGTGTAGCCATGTATGGTAGTGAAACATGGACGATAACCAGTTTGGACAAGAAGAGAATAGAAGCTTTCGAAATGTGGTGCTACAGAAGAATGCTGAAGATTAGATGGGTAGATCACATAACTAATGAGGAAGTATTGAATAGGATTGGGGAGAAGAGAAGTTTGTGGCACAACTTGACCAGAAGAAGGGATCGGTTGGTAGGACATGTTCTGAGGCATCAAGGGATCACCAATTTAGTATTGGAGGGCAGCGTGGAGGGTAAAAATCGTAGAGGGAGACCAAGAGATGAATACACTAAGCAGATTCAGAAGGATGTAGGTTGCAGTAGGTACTGGGAGATGAAAAAGCTTGCACAGGATAGAGTAGCATGGAGAGCTGCATCAAACGAGTCTCAGGACTGAAGACCACAACAACAACAATGCACGACCGCATGTTGCAGGTCCTGTACGGGCCTTTCTCGATACAGAAAATGTTCGACTGCTGCCCTGGCCAGCAGATTCCCCAGATCTCTCACCAACTGAAAATGTCTGGTCAATGGTGGCCGAGCAACTGGTTCGTCACATTACGCCAGTCACTACTCTTGATGAACTGTGGTATCGTGTTGAAGCTGCATGGGCAGCTGTACCCGTACACGTCATCCAATCTCTGTTAATTCTCAGTCGTATCAAGGCGGTCGGCCAGAGGTGTTTGTTCTGGGTACTGATTTCTCAGAATCTAGACACCCAAATTGCTTGAAAATGTAATCACATGTCAGTTCTAGTATAATATTTTTGTCCAATGAACACCCGTTTATCATCTGCATTTCTTCTTGGTGTAGCAATTTTAATGGCCAGTAGTGTATTGTGAATATTTCAGGGTCCCTTGTGTATGTGCAGCGCACTGGAATGGAGACAGGGCAACATGAAACGCTCTGGCCAAGCGGATCACTGACTAGTCGACAGGACCGTGGTCGAGGTAAGATTGTTGGAAGTTACGTCCGCCAGGAACCTACAGGAGGTGGCAGGCATTGACTTCCAACGAGACTGCTTGCGGCTGATGTCCAGCCGGAGGGCAGGACGACGATGCGTGCAAGAGTCGTGGGCATCTCTCAGTGTTTTCTGACTTCTTTTGAAGACAACTACCTGCTTCTTATAGAAATTGAGGGCTGCAGGAAAGAAACTCTAACCTCGTAGCGGTCCTCTGAACTTCTCGAACACAGTTGCGAAGCTATCGACATTGATGGAATGAAGTGTGGTTGGCGTAAAGGTGTGTAACATCGGACCGCAGCGCTGAAATGGATGCTCTTTGGTAGTGGCGGAAATTTCATATTGTCATTATATGCTGAAAAAGACACGCTGTTTTTGGGTGATTCTCTGTTGGACGGAACCCTCGTGTTTGGACCGCAGTGGCTCGTAATTTTTGTCATTGGCGACTGGAACCTTTTGGCGACAGGGCAGCGGACAAGTGAGCGCTTCGACGGAAGGAGATCGGCATAGGATGCGAGAATGTCCGCAGCGAGTTCGGGTTAGGACGTCATGTTGTCATGAACGACTTGGCACAGCAGCGCGTTGGAGGCTGCCACATCTTGTAGATACGCAGAGGTGCTGACGGCTCTGTCTTCGCGAAGGCCAACACGTCTGCAGCGCACAGCTCGGAGCCACAGTCTTACTCTCGATGAGCACAATTTGCAGCAATGGCGAAATAATTCAGTTCGATTGCACACTCGTACACTGCATGATCGACTGTCTCATCGTCTTTTGCACTCGTAATGAACGTGTGGACTCCTGTGATTTAGTCGTCAACCTCCAGTCGCTGCTCTGATTGAGAATTACAGGATTAAATAGTGTGAGTTCAAAAAATGGTTCAAATAGCTCTGAGCACTATGGGACTTAACATCTGTGGTCATCAGCCCCCTAGAACTTAGAACTACTTAAACCTAACTAACCTAAGGACATCACACACATCCATGCCCGAGGCAGGATTCGAACCTGCGACAGTAGCGGTCACGCGGTTCCAGACTGAAACGCCTAGAACCGCACGGCCTAGTGTGAGTTATCACTGAACTACGGGCAGACTAAATGTAGCACTAAAGCCGCGGCTGTAAGGTTATTTCTTTCGTTTGTCACTGTTTTGAATTATTGCCTACAGTGCTGAATTACTGTGACTTTGTATGAAATGAGGTAATTAGCAATTGTACTTAATTTTACCTTACAAGAGAAATGTTACGACTCATCTAGAACCGCGGACGGGTCAGTTCTGGTCCCTCTGCTGCAGCCGCTATAACAATCCCATTTTTCACGTAACTTCATGCTTATTGTTAGACTGTGTTCGGTCAACAATCGCAATACTCCCTTTTATCTCACCACCTCATGACATTGCAGTTTTCCAGCAGGGGAGGAGAGAGAGATCACGTTGAAACAAGTCTGACAGTGTGTGCAAGCAGTACGCAGCCAGTGCTTTGTTTCATGAAATACGGTTTTAGAACATTCGAACTGTGTAAATATTGTTTGCAACACACAAATCTGTTATGGCCAAACCTCTACGAACAGAGAGGACACTGTAAATGCGCTAAATGAGATTTTGGATCGTGAATCTGAGGGCGAGTCCCTGGAGCCTTCATCTGAGATACAAATGCCACCAGCTGTAGTTCCACATTTTTTATCAGAAGATTACATCACTCGTCGGGATGTTCTACTGAATATTAATGAGAAAGTTATGCGTGTTTATTTGTATGTTTTTATAATAATTATTGTTTGTTTGCGCTGCACAGGCACAGATTTCAATTGCAACACTTATGATTATATGTTGCTGCTTTCTTGAGCTTTTACAGGTTTTAGATTACATTAATGAAGATGTGCTTTTGTTCTAATATTCAACAATATATTGAATATCTATACTTGTGGTAATACTAATTACTAATATTATAGGAACAGCTGCCAAAAAGGCTAGGTCAACTCGTGCCTAGGGCGTCGTGACAATGAAATGACCAAGGTTATAGTCTATTTCAGTTTCCTTCACGTAGAGATATTGTAGTCCCAAATTGATCGAAATGGAAAGTAGGAGTTACATGTGACTGTTCAAGTGACAGGTAAGGGCAACAGAATTTCTTCAATGACCATGCAGGACCATCCCCACATGCAAAAGAAAACGTGAATTAGACCTGCTACGGTGCTTGACGTTTTATGATAACGGACAAAATTTTGAAACACATTGTAAAATGCAATGAGACAAGCACATTGAGTACTGGGTTCAGATGACACAACTATTAACGTTGGAGAACTGTAAGCTTTTATAGTGATATTGTACATCTGTGGTACTATAGGAGAGAAGAGCTTGTTGGTCAATGATGTCCGAAAAAAATTTTGTGAACTCAAGAATGGCTCTTTACAGATTCAGAGAGATAACTCAAAGTTGACATTACATCCACAAGATCATAACGACTTAAAGAAGACTAGTTTGCTTTGGTATCAGAAATCTAGTATGATTTTAATGCGAAAACACCGTGTAGTTACACACTGGGTCCATATACAACAATAGACGAACGGCTTTTTCCTTCAAAGTGCTGATGCAGATTCACACAGCTCTTTGCCTAAAAACTGTACAAATACGGGCAAAAGTATAGCATGGCACATATATATTGTGAATGCTTTCCGTTGTCTAGGAAAGGATGACACAAGGCTGAGTGATGAGCGTCTTGGCGATTTTGTTGTGAAAAATTGATGCAACATTACCTCAATAAAGGAGGAAATGTCACATGTCAGAATTTTTTCTTCTCTTTGTCTCTCTTTGAAATCTTAAAAACGAATGCTACAAGTGTAGTGAACACCATAACCCGATCTCGCAGAGATATTCTAATCTGTATCAAGAAAGCAAAGGGAGTTTATATATTACAGTAATGTTGAAGAAGAATGATACCACACTGACAGTTTACCAGGGAAAGAGCAAAAAGGATGTCCTGATTCACAGCACTGCGTATCCTTATGTTAAAACTGAAGATGGTTTGAAAACGAAATCAGATACAGTTATATTTTATAATGTCTCTAAATATTGAGTGGACATGGTCGACTAAATGGCTGGCAAATACTCTGTCAAAGCACCATCGAGACGTTGGCCTGTTCACACATTTTACAACTTGCTGGATTTGGCTGGGATAAATGCCTGTGTATTGTACGATGCTCTAAACGAGAAAAAGTTGAAACGCAGCGACTTCATACTGCAGCTGGGGGAGGAGCTTGCTGAACGATATGCAGCAACGTGGAGGACTAGTACCCCCGCCACATCCCAAGACATTACTCAGAGACAACAAAGGCGAACACGTTGTCTTTACTGAGTCTAACTGTGGAGGAAATAAATCATTTCTAAAGTACAATACGTCAAGGAAACTGTCTGCAACAAATTTACACCAAAAGACTATTATTAGTGCTCATTATGTGATGGTAGCGAGTAAAGGCACCTAGGAAAAGTGTAATTTTTTTTAAATAGTAAATAATAGATTGTGAAAAGCTACTTTATTCTCATTGATTTCATAGTAAAATTTCTCATACTTCAAGGAACAGATTCATTAGTAGCAACTATAACTCACTGACATATCCGACTCATTACTGACCCAACCGCAGTTCTAGGTATGTCCAAATACCAGCAGTTATGATCTTAACCGGGCAAAAAGTAATTTAACTTACAGGAGAGTGACTTTGATTTCGATTTAATCTTCACGCAAATTTGGTTGGGTCTAATTGCCACTGGTGTTTAATTATTCATTTTATATGTTGATCAAGTAAATAATGTATTTGGTATAATCATTTATTCTGCTTGACCGCTTTCCTTAAAGTTGTAGGCTTTTAGTCTGGGTCGAGGAAGACAACAGCAGTCAGGTCGGAATTATAGCCAACATACTGCTCTAGTCAGACAACGTCCGTCAAAGCAAAATTTTGTGCAAGTTCCCCACTCTGAGAGCTACATCCAGAGCTGTAATTTTTGTGTTATCTAGAATTTAGAGAATAGTTCTTAAAGAAGTGGCCTGCCTATAATTTGCTTTTGAGGGTTATGGGAAATTCTGTACCATGGGTTTTGGAAACCTGACCTCAATCTTCTAATTTTTAAGTTCGGGCCCTCTCAAACGTGAAAAGTACAGGAGTCCCGTTGAAATGGTAGAAGAACTGGAGCAGATTTCCGAGATCATTTGGGTTTGTTTGACAGACTTCACTGCTAAGACGACGACTCGAGTATTAAATGAAAATGTGATTCCGACGAACACCTTCTAAAGGTACAAGTGTACGGTATATAGTATCATCTAATTATGGTTAAGGTAGGCCGTGGGTTAAGAGCTCAGAGAGATGGAAGTTAATCAACAAGTTTACATTTCATTAGATTTGTACTAACTGGGACAGTCATGCAATGTTAGCTGGAGGCCTATTTAACCTTTGGAGTACAGAGTGGGACATCTACGGATTCAATGCCGGGGGGCGGGGGGGGGGGGGGGTAAAGACAGACACACACAGGTGCTACTTTTGAACAAGCTTTCTGAATACTGTCTTAGGCAGCTAGTCCGACAGCCCGCACGCATTATGAATATTTTAGACCTCGTATCTAGAATGAACCTGTATTTTCGACAGAGTCAGTATAGAACGAGGAATTAATGATGTCATCATGGTGACGATATCTACTAAAATCAGTCAAAGAAGGCTAGGTGCGCATTTTTTCTAAAAAGAACAGACAAGCAGTTGTTAGCCTGCCACTTAGCCAATGGATGGACATCATTTAGTTCCAGTACGATGGACGGAAAGGAATTATGTTCAAAGTTTAAATGGATTGCAAACCGCTCTCTGGAGAAGTATGTGCCGAGGAAGTGGACTAAGGATGGCCAATCGCAGTCTAACAAAAGAATTCGGAAAATGTTGAGGAAGCAAAGAGTGGTGCCCCTCTCGGTTCCAAAGAGAACGTGCGAACAACGACAGGCAAATGGTAACAGACATTCGCGCGGGTGTCAAAAGATAGATGCGCAAGGATACAACTACCACCGTTATACTTCAGCAAAAGATCTAGCAGAGAACCGTAGAAAGTTCTAGTGCTTCTATTCACTCGTTGACCAGTCGGATATGGCAACGGAAAATACCAAAAGGAAAACTCAAGTCATGAATTTCGAATTTAAGAAACCGTTGACGCAACCAGGACGTACAGCTATACTGTCGATTGACCATTACACAGACACCCATAAGGAGGACGTAGTAACAGGCATCCACGATACAGAGACGCCAAGCCCGGACGGAATTCCAATTCGGATTTACAGACAGTACTCTGCGGCATCGTCCACTTACTTAGTTTGCATTCATTGGTCATCTCTCGCCCAGAGCAAAGTCTCAACGGACTGGAAAAAGCGCAAGTGACCCCCGTATGAAAGAAGGGTGAAAGAACGGACCGATAAAGTTACATAATAATATCCTGAACACTGGTTTGCTACAGAATTCTTGAAAATATTCTCATTTAGACTATAATAAATTTCCCTGAGACCGAAAAGCTTCTGTTCAAGAATCAGCTCGGTTTTAAAAAGCATCACTCGTGCGAAAGTCAGCATGCCCTTTTGGCAGATGATATACCATCAACTGCGGACGGAGAGCAACAGACAGATTCCTTATCTCTAGACTTCATAAAAGCATTTGACACCATGTCCAAACGCAGGGTCGGCCGGTGTGGCCGATCGGTTCTAGGGGATTCAGTCTGGAACCGCGCGACCGCTACGGTCGCAGGTTCGAATCCTGCCTCGGGCATGGATGTGTTTAATGTCCTTAGGTTAGTTAGATTTAAGTAATTCTAGGTTCTAGGAGAGTGATGACCTCTTCAGATGTTAAGTTCAAATGATTCAAATGGCTCTGAGCACTATGGGACTTAACATCTGAGGTCATCAGTCCCCTAGAACTTATAACTACGTAAACCTAACTAACCTAAGGACATCACACACATCCATGCCCGAGACAGGATTCGAACCTACGACAGTAGCGGTCTCACGGTTCCAGACTCAATCGCCTAGAACCGCTTTACAGATATGTGAGTGGCTCGAAGACTTATTGTGGTGTCACCGCCAGACACCACACTTGCTAGGTGGTAGCTTAAATCGGCCGCGGTCCATTTAGTACATGTCGGACCCGCGTGTCGCCACTGTGTAATCGCAGACCTAGCGCCACCACCAAGGCAGGTCTCGTCATATGAGAGAGCACTCGCCCCAGTTGTACGAGAACCTAGCTACCGCCCAGTTGTACGAAGCCTTTCTCTCTCATTAGCCGAGAGACAGAATAGCCATCAGCTAAGTTAATGGCTACGAACTAGCAAGGCGCCATTAGCCATACAGTGATTGTACTTAAAGTCTCCTGTGTATAGTCAAGATCGATGTACCACAATGATATTAAAGATAAGTATTAATCAAGCTACGTACTTTTCTTCTTAGCATTAATTACGTAGCCTGTTCCAGTACTTCACGCCCGCCTGCGTTAGTCTAGCGTGCGTTTTCAGCCATCTCCACTTCACTGTGTCGGCCCAGATACCGACACAACACTTATTAAGTAATATAACGCAGTTCGTTGTCCTCGATGGTGAGTGTTCGTCAGAGACAAGGGTATGGTCAGGAGCATTCCAGGGAGGTTTGATAGGGCCGCTATTATTCTCTATACACACAAATGAACTGACGGACAGGGTGGGCAGAAATCTGCGGCCGTTTGCTGATGATGCAGTGGTGTACGGGATGTTTGCATTGTTGAGTGATTGCAGGAGGGCACAAGATGACTTAGACAGAATTTATAGTTGGTGTGAAGAACGTCAGCTAGCTCTAAGTGTAGAAAAATGAAGGTTAATGCCGATGCGAAAGAAAAAATCTCACAAAGTACGAATAAAACATTGGTAATGTATTCCTTGACTCTCTAGGTTCGTTCAAATATCTAGGCATAAAGTTGTGAAGTGATACGAAATGGAACGTGCATGTGAGGACTGTAATAGTGCAGGCGACTGGTCGGATTAGTTTTAGTGAGAGAATTTTAGGAAAAGTGTGGTTCATCTGTAAAGAAGGCGGCGTATAGAACGCTAGTGCGAATCATTCTTGAGTACTGCTCGAGTGTTTGGAACCTCCACCAAGTTGGATTAAAGGAAGACAACGACGCAATTCAGAGAGAGGCTGCTAGATATGTTACCAATAGGTTCTATCAGCATGCAAGTAATACGGAGATGATTCATAAACTCAAAAGAGAATCCCTGGAAGAAAGGTAACGTTCTCTTTGAGGAATTCAGAGCAGAGAAATACACTCCTGGAAATGGAAAAAAGAACACATTGACACCGGTGTGTCAGACCCACCATACTTGCTCCGGACACTGCGAGAGGGCTGTACAAGCAATGATCACACGCACGGCACAGCGGACACGCCAGGAACCGCGGTGTTGGTCGTCGAATGGCGCTAGCTGCGCAGCATTTGTGCACCGCCGCCGTCAGTGTCAGCCAGTTTGCCGTGGCATACGGAGCTCCATCGCAGTCTTTAACACTGGTAGCATGCCGCGACAGCGTGGACGTGATCCGTATGTGCAGTTGACGGACTTTGAGCGAGGGCGTATAGTGGGCATGCGAGAGGCCGGGTGGACGTACTGCCGAATTGCTCAACACGTGGGGCGTGAGGTCTCCACAGTACATCGATGTTGTCGCCAGTGGTCGGCGGAAGGTGCACGTGCCCGTCGACCTGGGACCGGACCGCAGCGACGCACGGATGCACGCCAAGACCGTAGGATCCTACGCAGTGCCGTAGGGGACCGCACCGCCACTTCCCAGCAAATTAGGGACACTGTTGCTCCTGGGGTATCGGCGAGGACCATTCGCAACCGTCTCCATGAAGCTGGGCTACGGTCCCGCACACCGTTAGGCCGTCTTCCGCTCACGCCCCAACATCGTGCAGCCCGCCTCCAGTGGTGTCGCGACAGGCGTGAATGGAGGGACGAATGGAGACGTGTCGTCTTCAGCGATGAGAGTCGCTTCTGCCTTGGTGCCAATGATGGTCGTATGCGTGTTTGGCGCCGTGCAGGTGAGCGCCACAATCAGGACTGCATACGACCGAGGCACACAGGGCCAACACCCGGCATCATGGTGTGGGGAGCGATCTCCTACACGGGCCGTACACCACTGGTGATCGTCGAGGGGACACTGAATAGTGCACGGTACATCCAAACCGTCATCGAACCCATCGTTCTACCATTCCTAGACCGGCAAGGGAACTTGCTGTTCCAACAGGACAATGCACGTCCGCATGTATCCCGTGCCACCCAACGTGCTCTAGAAGGTGTAAGTCAACTACCCTGGCCAGCAAGATCTCCGGATCTGTCCCCCATTGAGCATGTTTGGGACTGGATGAAGCGTCGTCTCACGCGGTCTGCACGTCCAGCACGAACGCTGGTCCAACTGAGGCGCCAGGTGGAAATGGCATGGCAAGCCGTTCAACAGGACTACATCCAGCATCTCTACGATCGTCTCCATGGGAGAATAGCAGCCTGCATTGCTGCGAAAGGTGGATATACACTGTACTAGTGCCGACATTGTGCATGCTCTGTTGCCTGTGTCTATGTGCCTGTGGTTCTGTCAGTGTGATCATGTGATGTATCTGACCCCAGGAATGTGTCAATAAAGTTTCCCCTTCCTGGGACAATGAATTTACGGTGTTCTTATTTCAATTTCCAGGAGTGTAGTATTTGGAGCCGACTGCAGAACGGTTCTACTGCCGCTAACACACATTTCGCTCGAGGACCACGAAGATAAGATAGGGAAAACTATGGTTCGTACAGGGATATATAGATATTCGATTTTCCTTCTCTCTGTTTGCGAGTGGGGTAGGAAAGGAAATGGCGGAGTATTACAATGTATCTTCCGTCACTCACCACACGGTGACTTGTGGAGTGTGTATGCAAACGTAGATGTTGAATATATCATACAGTACTCAGTGACAGCTTGTAGGTACAAATTTGCCGTTACTATGCAAATAACTATTTCACGAATCTGTCTTTACTTGAATGTTACAATTATCGTATCCACCAGTGGTTGAACTGCCCCTATTGCTGACTGTTACGCAACATGCAACGCCTTCAAATGGCACATTCAAGATTTTCTGGCTTGCTATCATGCAAACTATTAGTTCTACAGGAAAAATGAACATGAGCGTTTTGCGCGAAAGTTGTTGCATTTAAATTTTTTACTGTGCTACTAGAGGCCACAGTTTTAGAAATATTCAAGAAACACGGGCAAAAGTAATATTGAAATGTATTTTTCTTGAATCACTCGAAAACTGTGGATTCCAGCCTCCATTAACTTTCCTACGAAAAGATCCTGTTCGTTTTTTCTGTAGGACTGATAGTTTGTACATAGTGAACGAGAGAATATGAAAATACTGTGGGTTGTATTTAAAGGAACGGCAGGTGCATAATATCTAGAGACAGGGACAGCCGAATCACCCTGTATTTTCACCCATGTCAGTTTTCGATATTAGTTATTATACTCTGTGTTTAAAATAGTAAAAAATCCACACACTAGGAAAGAATTCACCAGCAGGAACCGAATGACACAAAAGTTATGTACATATGTGCCTGAAGGGTACCTCATGAAAGTAATACATTCAAACACTAATGTTACAAGTGGTGTGAGTAGTAGGTACACAAGGACATAAACCAATGAGCAAACGATGTCGTCTATATAAGGATCAACAACATCCCACATGCTACATGCATTGCTGTAAAAGAATTATTGAACAAAAAAATAAAATTGATAGCTCAAGAAACTAATAATGAACCTGGCGGCAGTGACAGAGCTTCAGCGAGTAAGAGGTTAATATAAAAAAATCTAAGTGTGAGGTAAACAGAGAATTTAAAAAGGCAACTAGAAAGTCTAATATCATGAAATTCATCATTGTTTTTAAGTTACATTACCAGGTATAGAAACCTTATTTCATTTTATTAAACTAATATTAATACCCATAAGGCACTGTATAAAAATTTCTAGGACTACTCTTTTGTCATACTGAAATCAGAATTCTTTCTTAACTTCTTTGTTGATTACATTTTTAGTATAAACGTCTCTGGTTATCTGATTGTAATCTAATTCCATTTTTTCTTTCACTTTACTCTCAATTACTCTTATCATATATTCATCATTCAACTTTTGAATATTTTTTCAGTTTAAACTGAAGCTCTTTACCTTCATCACTGTGCTTTTACCGTTTTCAGCATAATAATAACTTTGGGTCCAGTCAAAGGCCAATTTTTAACCCACTTATTACCTTCTAATTCATCTGTCCATTCATCTAACATACAACCTTTTTCTACATTGACTTCCTCATCAACGATTATATTACACCATCCAAGCCAAAATACAATAACATTTTTACTATCTTATTTAGCCTTTCACACAAACTGAACCTTGCATTTGATGTGGTGAACGCTGCTATAAAAATATTTGTAGTCATTTTATTTTCTACATAATAATCCTTGAAATTGTATTTCACCTTTATTGTATTCTTGTTACTAAAATTTATATCTATATTATCTAAATGGTCATCCAATAGTATCTAATTAAATTGTTGTAAAGCTGACACATATTTGGGTTTACTCATAATTTGTCGTTCTCCAAATCTTTTCCATAATGAATTAATATACAACTTAGCAATTACACATTTTCCTGGATCTAAGTCATTATCCAATTTTTCTTTCACTGTTTTGATGTTGATCTCATTGTTCTCAAAATTGTGGGGACTAGTTTCCAATCATATTCCACAAAATCTTTCAAACAATTTTTAAACAACATGTTGCTTTTATTTCTAAAATTCTATACTTCAGAGACATCTGAAATTTTGTATCCCTTTCCCACAGGTTTTTTTACTTCATCAGCAACCCAAGTACCAGTGAAATTTCTTTCCTCTTTGTTGTTAATGGATTTATTTATTTTTCTTCTGCACCATTGACACTCAAAGGAATCAATAGTTTTTCATTTTCATTGGTCGTAATTTGTACTGAAAAAGTCGATGATATCCTCTAGGTTCCAATACTTCACATTTTATAAAACCAACTCATCTTTTAGAATAATATCACCATGCATATACTTTTGTTTTGTGTCATTCAGGATAATAATCATAATGCACCACAGCTAGATAAAGGCTACACATATCATGAAAGCATTGGAAAACAGTAAACTCTCAATTCTGCATTAATACAACAATCTTCTTTAAGACAACTTTCACATCCTGTGCCTATAAACTTTTCAGTAAGTTTTCTTTCATGAATACCACATTTTTGCAATGTTTGTTGTATGTAACATTCATGGCTTCTATTGTTTGTTATTTATGAAAATATAAAATCGTGTGTCCCACATACCCCTCACATATAATGAAAGAAATAATATTTTCTTAAATGAGTCTGATTCATATTTTTTAATTTTATCATCAAAAAAGAAGCCAAACACATCAGAAAATGGATAACAAAAGATGTCTTGCCATCTATAAGAAAATATGGTTAACATAAACTACAAGAAAGTATAAAATTAAAAGATAAGGAATATCAAGAATTACAAGTACTACTACAAGAACAGGAGAAGGAAAGTCGGTCTTTAAATGATATAGTACACTGAGGAGTCAAAGAAACTTGTTCACCTGCCTAATATCATGTAGGGCCCGCAATTACGCAGAAGAGTTGCAAAATGATGTGGCGTGGGCTCAACTAATTTCCGAAATAGTGCTGGAGGGAACTAACAACCTGAATCCTTCAGGGCTGACCATACATCCGAAAAAGTTGTCAAGTGTACATGAGTGGGTCTTCAGCTCCAAAAGCCCATAACAATGATGTTTCATTAAATGGTTCGCATCCTGACACTTGTTGATGGCCCAGCATTGAAATCTGCAGCGATTTGCGGAAGGGTTGCACTTCTGTCATGTTGAACGATTTCTTTAGTCATCACTGGTCTCATTTTTGCAGGATATTTTTCCAGCTGCAGCAATGTCGGAGATTTGATGTGATACCTGATATTCATGGTACGCTCGTGAATTTTTCATACGGGAAAATCCCCAAATCATCGCTACCTCTGAAATATTGCGTCCCATCGCTCGTGCGCCGACTATTACACCACGTACAGACTCACTTAAATTTTGATAACCTGCCATTGTAGCAGCAGATACCAATCTAACAACTGCACCAGACCTTTGTTGTCTTATATAGGTGTTGCCAACTGCAGTGCCATATTCTACCTGTTTACATATCTCTGTATTTGAACATACATGCCTACACCAGTTTCTGTGATAGTGTAGTTTAGATGATGTAGAAAATATGAAGACATAACGAATTATTTACATTGCCGCATTCAAGCAGTATGCCAAGGAAAATTATTTTAAAGTAAGTGGTGTACTGTTTTGAAATCATCCTTCTGGAAGATTATTTGGTTATAATAGTGAGAGACCTAAAGAAGATAAGGTACTTTACGCCAGAAAATATGGATCTACACGTTATACATTAACAGAACATGTGCTTAATATGTTTTTTGGTGTAGACAGAGCAGATAAAAGTAAAGAAATGGACAATATTCACTTTGACAATCTACCTTATTTTGTTGAGAAGTAATGTGATCAATTTTATGATATTGTTGATGAAATAAATGAGAAGAGGAATATTTGTGATGAAAGTTTGACTGCACCTGCTGTGTTTTACTAATATATTTTTATTCTGTATAAATGCAGTCATAAGCAGACCTTTTCAGCAAGAATCTTACATACAGTGGTCACCATGCATGCATGATAATTAATGAAAAAAGTAATCTCTGATTTAAAGCTAAAGATCTTGCGGAAATATTGGAATACATAGATGGATAAAAAAATTGGGAACTTTTACCCCTGAGGAATCCTCACAGTTAAGAGGTAATGAAAAGTCATCAATATTTATCAATGAATCTGTCTTATATTGTTTAATTTTTAATTCACAGGAAGAAACGCCTTAAACTCAGAAAATGGGATCACACTAAGTTTTACCATGAATTCACAAACAAGATGATACAAATTGAAAGAGAAAGTAACTCACATGGAAAATTGAAATAGAATTTTAGAAGATCACATTCAAAACTTAACTGGAATAATTGATAATGCTTTATAAATCATAAAAGAAAGAAACAGAGATAGTGATACCTTATTAACTTGTGTTCTTCTTCAAACATTGAGTCAGAATTTAAGACCTATTTAATTTTTTAAGATTATTTGATGCTAACTGCTAGTATATATGTTATGTCATTAGAGCAAAAAAAAAGAATGTTGCAGAAACAATTGAAAAATTTTAGAGATAACTATCCTAATTTAGAACAAATGTTAAGACTCAGTTATGACCCTAAAGTTCAATAAATTTCAGTCAGAGAATGAGACAAAAACTGTGTATTACTAGTTGGCACAATTATATTAATATTGTAGATGGCTGTACACAAGAAGAACAGATTAATGATGTAATTGGTCTTCATGAATAAAAGAAAAAACCCAACTACTTTTTCTGTAATTAAATTCAAAACGATTTTTAAACATATCTAATAAACAAAATTTACTGAAACCAATCGATTCAAACAATTCAGTTTTAAATTCTCAAATAACTCTGACCTTATGTCAGTTTATTAACTGTTATTTTAATGTTATAATCTATACTACTTTCTTTAATAAAGCAGTAAACAGAACTGATACTATAATCAGTTCCAAACATGTTTAATTTATCAAATGACTTCCATTTATAAATAAAAATTTTTATAAAATAATTTTATTTTTATCTACCCAATTATCAGAACCCAATCATTTAACATTTACCCTACTTCCTTTCTTTCTCAATACTTTCTTGACAATATAGACATCAGGATATTTTGTGTTCTGCAATTCTTGCTCACAAAATTTTCCTTTCATTTCTTCTCCATCTTATACCTTCAATTCATTTGTCAATGGATTAGAATTAATAAGACTTTCAATTTCGAAAATATCTTTGACTAATCTGCTGTGTATCCATTTGCAAAAATTCCTGTGATTTGACTGATTCTAGCTATTTTTGCGTTTATCAATAGATACATTACCATGTTGCTCATCTGGCTTATAAATGTTATCACTATCTTTTACCGGTTTCATTTTTATTGTTGAATGTTTTGTATTATTGTATTCATCAACTAGATTTTTAACAAAATCAACCCATTTAAAATTTCCTTGTAAGTCAAATTTTTATCACATTTTTTTCTTTAAGTGTTGTGCTAAATCTTTCTACAGCAGATGCTTTTTCTGCTGGAAATGTTGAACTATGATTAATATTATATTTTTTCATAGGTTTTTGAAATTCTTTGTTACAGAAAGCTTTACCATTATCAGTCTGTACATTTCTTGAACACCTCATCTTTAAAATGTTACCAAAATGTCAACCACAATTTTTGCCTGTGTTGTTCTTAACTGGAATAGCCTGAGCAGATTTTGAAACAACATTGATTACAGTTAATAAATATTCATATCGTTTACTTATTTTTGAAGTATCTTTCGAGTTTCCAGAATCAGTTTCTCCTAGATTAGCTTGCCATAAATGAGATGCACCAAGAGAAATACTAAGCCTGCTTTTAAAATATTTTCTCATTGGTATCTGTAATTCATTAGTAATATCTGATCTGAGTGAGTCACTCATCCATTTATCTACAATTTTCTTAACAAATATACTCTTTTTAGTTTAATATACTGTTTAAAGACCTCTAATTCATTGTCTTCCATTTTTATTGTTACTCTGGGAGAATTATGCGTTTCAGTACATTTTCTGCACTTCAAGCACCAGGTATCCATTTTTACAGATAAAATATTCATTAAATTGATTCTAAGGATTTTAGTATTCCTAGGTCTTTACCAACTCTCATATGTAAATTCTGATTAATTAACAAATCTAATGACTTAAGTTGGCTTTCTATTAAATTTATCTTTTCCAATGCTTGATGGAGACTTGTTTCCATATAGTTATTTCTTTATTATGATGTTCCATGATGCCATCATACAGTCAGTTTCTTTGCTTAAAATTTGTGAGAATTGTAGTATATTCAGGTTTTGTAACAAGATTAGCTACCTAATTTTGTAAATATTGTTTGGTAACTGCATCATAAAGATTTACAGGGTCCTTAATACCTACCGGTCTTCCACCTTTAGAATAAATATAACTTTTAGCTGCTTTAAAAATGTAACTTAATTTGTTTGAACTGCTTAATTACATTCTCTAAGTTGCATCTGCTAAGAACTTTAATTTTTTGTAAGTATTATAAACACTGAGATTGATGCTGAAGTGTTTAATTTAATTTTTTGTTTTTGAACTGAAGTTATTGTATTTGTCAAGATAACTCTTCCCTACTTCATATTATGATATTCTGTCTTAATTGACTTTATGGGGTCGTTGGGGTGTTATAATGTGAACCAGAGTATTCACTCAAGCTAGATCAAAACAGACTAAAAAATACGAAGAATCCCATATGTTTCCTTGAACCACAAACTATAGAGCTTGCTGGATTGATTGGAAAGAGAAATTTAGAACTAGATATCACCAGTTACTATAATTCTGCGGAATCTGATATGCCTTATTCCATTTTTTTTTTTTTACAGAGAAAAGGAAGAATAATCAGTTGATTGACTCTTGTGTATCATCTTTAGTTCCAGTCACTAATACAACTGAGAAAAGCGATAACAGTTTTCTGTTATCAAAGTATACATTCTGAAACGCCTCCTGCTGTAGCCAGCCTGACGTATCATTTTTAATAAGCACATGAATTAATTCTGTAAAGTAATATGCAGATTTTCTTTCGATAAACTGATCCATGCTCGATGTGGATTTGATTCGTATTAGGATAAGGAATGATGTTCGCGAAGGTCACTCTTTCTAGGTTCGTAATGTTTGTTTCTGTAGCGAGTACATACGCAGGTACGGACTGTAACAGCCCAGCTGTGAGGAAGGCGTTTCTGTTAGGACAGCAAGGGCAGTTAGGACTGGAGGCCCGAAACGGCCTGGGACCTGGATTGTTGCGTGGCTGTGGGCAGCTGCCGTGTCGTCGCATCTCACCAGATGTGCGGTCGGCAAGCGCCCTTTGAGGGGATTACCACTTCGGCGAACTGGGAGCGCCTAGTTGGAGCGGCCCTTTTACAGCCAAAAGCATGTCTGCGAGGCTGTGAAATTTTGTGAATAGAGTGTCTCACGACAGCGGGCGACCACAAGCAAGGCGGGCGGGGGTCACCGGACGTCGGGCTGTTGACAGCAAGCGCTTATAGCCTATCCAGAAACGGTGGAAATGCATGTCAGGGCCAGCTTCATAGTCTGTCTACCCCTTGCTGGCGCCACTATTTTACGAACAGTTCACCTGGAATTAGGACACAGAAATCGGGCAGGATTCTGTGTAGTCGCTGTTCATAATGTGTAGGGATAAAATTTTGTCAATCGACGGAACTCGCAACTTTCTCAAACAGTAATCTCCCGCTACTGGCTTACCGTACTAAATATGATACCATTGGCTAGAGCTTTAACAAAAATTCTGGATGATGGAGAGAAACGTTGAAGATATCTTTCGTTGGCCAAGACTGAACAATCCTCCACGTTGGCCTGTGGTATCGACCAGAGACTGCAATGCCACACCAGTCGTCAACGCAAGTCGATACCACAGACGGTATCGTGGTCTCGCCGCAATCCTGGACGATGTACAGAAGGTGCTCCTGAAGACCAGCCTTCCCTCGCAGCACAGCGGCGCCCTCGCGCTGAAGGTCGGTATAGTGTGGTGCATGCAAGAGTTCATGTCAGTTCGAGACTTGAGTTGCAGCAGTCATAATCATCGTCTAGGACCAGCGAGTAGTTGACGTTTGAGATGAAACTGCATCGTTGTCAATGTTGAATACTGTACCTCAAGAGAACAGTTCGTTAATCAATACGGTAGCCTAAATTATCCAGAACTCTTTGGCAAAGGATTGTGTCAAAGTTACGTAAATGTTTTATTCCTTTCGTAATAAAGAGAACTGATATTTCACCTGATGTAGTTAAAAGCGTACCATTCCCTAGAGCATTCAAAGAACCCACAGCTGTGGCTCGACGATTGTCACTTCATTTGATGAGAACATGGGTTGTGTGTAATTTTGGCAGCATCGCGGGTGAACGTGTGGCGCGGCGCAAATTTTAACTGGGTTAACCACTCAGGATTCATTCACGATTCATCTTTTCTAGATTCACGATTCGTGACTCGAGTTTAAACTTTGGGATTTCACGGCAGACATGCAGGTTTCGTCATTTCATTAGAGCTCTGGGTTTGTAGTTGCTATGGCTTCGCCGGCCGGGGTGGCCGAGCGGTTGTAGGCGCTTCAGTCTGGAACCCCTCGACCTCTACGGTCGCAGCTTCGAATGCTGCCTCGGGCATGGATGTGTATGCTGTCCTTAGGTTAGTTAGGTTTAAGTAGTTCTAAGTTCTAGGGGACTGATGACCTCAAATGTTAAATTTCATAGTGCTCAGAGCCATATGAACCATTTGCTATGGCTTCCACGTCTGACATTCAAGAGATTGCCTAACCAAGACCTACTACAGCGCTTGCTCGACTTTCAGCTCGATACATTAACAGTAAGTTCACGCAGAAATGTGGCCAGCGAGTAGTACTGACATGGAATAGGCGCGTTCCTTTGCTTCACGCTGCTAGGGATTTAGATGAGTCACACATCGCGAGCTGATGTACTAATCACGGCTTTGGTATTTGGTCTTCATGCTTTCTTCACCCCTCCACTTTTCGGAATCGACACAATCGTCATGACTGATGCGACACTACATTTATTATTCAATCAGGTACACTGTGAGTTGATAACAAGAGTTTCTTCCATTTATCCTTGGAGTATCCGTTCAAATACAGTGTCATAAGGAACTAATTTGCACGGATTCAGATTCCGTCCTGCACTCATCTCCAGTCTGTGAGATAATCAGATTTTTAATTTCATGCCCTGTGCTGTTGTACATACATTCAAACTATGTCAATAAATCTTGACTTTAACGATTTCTACTTTAATTTCAGTAGATGAACTGAAACACCGCCATTTCACTAAAGCAGCAATTAGATGTGTTGAAAAATAATTAACTAATCTCTGTGATATATTTTCTTTAAATAAATGAATGGTTATTTTACATCTCCCTCGCTGCCGTGGAGGAGACACACTTCTGTTTATCTCTACTTACGACTGGACAGCTTTCCCCATCAAAGGTGCGGTAACCATTTTGTAATGCGAAATATTTACGCACAAATCGTAAAATATATTTAGATTTACTCAGTCAGTTGTTCTAATAATTTAATTAACATTGACCATCAGTATAGTAAATAATTATTCGTGTTTCTCGTTACAGCTCTACATTGTCTGTGGGACAGCCGCCATATGCCGATAACAAAGAGATGTATTTGGCCAGCAGATATAGTCAAAACTGATAGTGCAAGTTTCACAGCCAAAATATGTACAAACTTCCTCGCCTGGAACGTTCAGTTCAGGGGTTTCGAAGTCCAATGCCTTAAGATAATTCTGTCTTTATTTCTGTTTCAAATAACACGGTCACAGTATCCCATTTTTAAACTGGCAATGCCACAACTGCTAATACAGGGTGTTTATAAATGAATGTCGGGGTTTTAACACTTTATAATATTTATTACATTAAACTTACAGTTATAAATGATATGTCAAATGAAAGAGCAACTCAAACTTTTTTACCAAGAACCTTATAAATGTTCAATGTAAGAACCATTTGTCACACTCACACGGCACCCATCAAGTCTATAGCCGAGTTCCTCCCAAATGTTGATAAGTGTGTCTTCAGTGATTGTAGCAACTGCTACTTCAATCCAGTTTCTTAAATCAGGGAGGTCTGCTGGTAGTGGAAGCATGTACACACGATGAAGCCCAATTGAAAAAGTCACATGGCGTTAGGTCAGGTGAACGTGGAGGCCATGCAAAGTAAGCCCTGTCATTGGGCCCCTTGCGCTCTATCCAGCGCTTGGGTAAAATGAAGTTCAACCAATTGCGTACTTTGCTATGCCAGTGAGGTGGCGCACCATCTTACAGGGAAATGAAGTTCTCCGGCTCATCTTCTTCCAACTGAGGGAAGAGCTATTGCTCTAGTGTATCAAGGTAAGAAGTGCCAGTTACAGTAGGTTCACCAAAAAAGAAAGGCCCATTAACTTTCCGCTGGGATACGATGCAAAAAACAGTCACTTTAGGGGAATCCCATTGCATTTGTACCACCTCGTGAGGATGTTCTGAGCCCCAGATGTGCATATTGTGTGTTAATATGTCCACTAAGGGGAATGGTCGATTCATCACTGAAGACAACATGATCTAGAAAATCTTCTTCGTCATAAAACAACATTTCGTTTGCGCACTTTTCACGTAATCCGTGGTCTGCCGGCAAGAAGAGCCTGTAATAACTGTAAATGCTAAGGACGTAGCTGTACGTGTTTTCTTAAAACTTTCCAAACAGTCGACAAGGCAACTTGTAATTCACGACTAGCCTTCTAGACTGATTTCTTTGGGCTACGAGTGAACGACTCTCTCACTCGTTCAACAGTCTCTTCATAAACTCTTGGTCGTCCTGTGCTCTTCTCTTTACAAAGGCAGCTGGTATCTTCAAATTGATGATACCATCTACGAATGTTATTATCACTTGGAGGATCACAACCAAACTTCAGCCTGAGCGCACGTTGCACAGTAACTACAGATTCGGTCTTAGCAAACTGCAAAACACAAAATTCTTTCCGTTCAATAGTGGCATTCTTCGCCACAACCGCTGTCTAGCGTATTGCGGCGGAAACATTGCTCGCTGCGCATGCGCACTGGTGTCAAACACAGCTGTATGAGTTGCTCTTTCATTTGAAGTATCATTTTCAACTGTAAGTTTAATGTAATACAATTATAAAGCGTTAAAACCTCGATGTTCATTTATAAACACCTGTATGTTTGCAATAAATTTACAGGTCCTCACGGGATCGTCTGGTAAAAATCACTGCCCTGTAGAGTGCATTAGTGCAAGATACAGTGGCCCCACCCCAGGCCTTACGGTCCAGGGTGCCATAACCTACAACTCTCGCTCAGCCTTCGTGTTTCTGTAGGGTGCACTAACCACCACACCACGGTACGTGCAGAATGTTGTCAGAACCGTTCTTTCAACGGGAAGGTGATATATTGTGTCAGTAGAATAATGTGCGCCCACACGTTGCCTGTAAAACTCAATGCGATGTGCAAAACGTGCAGCAACTGTTCTGGTCAGCACGATCTCCGAACTTGTCTCTAATCGAGCACGTGTGGGATCTGATGGGACGAGATGTGAGCCGTGCGATTCGTCAACCAGCAACTCTTACAGAGGTACGTGAACGGGTAGAATATGCGTGGCATAACGCATCCCAGGACAGTATTCGCCATACGTACGAACGACTCGATGCTAAAGTCAGCGCCTGTATAGCCATCCGTGGAGGCTACACCGCGCACTAATATTGGTGTTCCAGCATGCGTCGATACTCAGTGTTTACAACCGCTTGTGCTATTAATCTATAAATGTAATAATTTCATTTACTCCATGTGCACTGTTGCAACAATAACTCTTCCCTGAACTGGAAACCTCTAAAAGAGTGTACAATTTTTTTCTGGCAGTGTATTAATTCGATACAATTGAAACGTCCCCTTTTGAAAAATTGTACAGGACTGTGCTTTAACTGTTGCTGTGTTTGTCTCTGATTTTGTTTCATTTGTTGCATTAATTGCAATACTAATGTATTAGTGTCTGGAATCTGTTCCTCTATGCTTTTCGGCAGTGCATTTGCACCGGCAACATTCACATTTTGACAAGCAGAAAATGTGTCTTGACTTATTTGAGAAAACGGTGAGGACCCAAAACCTGAATCTACAGTATTTGCGAGATTGTTTACTGTCATTTCGGATTCCTGAGGCGAGCTGTTGCCGACCGATCGATCGATAATGCTTCCCTGTTCAGTAATTGTTTCACTGTGTACACCATTGTTTGCAACCCGCTCCATTTCCCTATGCACCATTACCAAATTACCACTTTGAATGTCTGTTAATTCATTACACAGTGGTGCTGATAAGCTACGCTCGTCGTCACTATTATTTCTCAGTCTACTTTGTAGCCTAGTGTTACGTTTTTCACACGCCATTATTGTCACAATATTTCACATGATAACACAGAAAAGCACAATTTGAAGAGCAAAAATAAGAGAACACATTAACATAGCACTGAAAATAATATCTAGTTAATTGCAGCTGCGAAATACTTGCTGCAAATCTACATGCGTGCCACAACTGTTTTACTGTACAACAATGAAAAACTACCACTATAAAGGAAATTCTCTCTTTGATTACGCGCTAGCAATAAACAATAGCTACACTAATTACACAAACTACAAGAAAAAAACAGAAGATTCCAGTGAGGTACCCTCGGCTAAGGGTCGACATAGGTGGATGTGGGGAGAGAGATGGCGGAGTTTTGTAATTTGTCATGAACTGCTATATATATGATGATATTAAGGTAAATACATTGTTTGTTCTCTATTAAAATCTTTCATTTGCTAACTATGCCTATCAGTAGTTAGTGCCTTCCATAGTTTGAATCTTGTATTTAGCTGGCAGTAGTGGCGCCTGCTGTATTGCAGTAGTTCGAGTAACTAAGATTTTTGTGAGGTAAGCGATTTGTGAAACGCATAGGTTAATGTTAGTCAGGGCCATTCTTTCGTAGGGATTTTTTGAAAGTCAGATTGCGTTGCGCTAAACATATTGTGTGTCAGGTTAAGCACAGTCATGTATAAACTGTTCAAAGGGGACGTTTCACAATACCTACAGCTACGATTTCTGAGTCAGGCTACATTATATGTGGCCGACAATTCCTAGATTTGAACAGACGAGACCGCCGCGACTGTTGTAATTCTTTATTGGACAAGACGACCAATTTTGCAAATTAAATTTGCATATCCAGGTACTTCAATGTATACAAAGGTATAAAAGAAATTATCAGAAATTTAGCAAAAACTTCTTAACGGACAAATAGAGGGGACAACGTCTATGTCTGCTTACAGTCAAAAGATTAAGGATTCTGTTTAAACTGTGTAAAGCCATTCCCAACATTTATATCCAGATATTTAAAACTTGGGACTTACAAATGTGTGAGCGTCTATGATAAAATGTACTGGGGACTATGGCCACCTCAACCTAAAAAAAACAACTCAAACGTCAAGGTAAGAACGTAGTAGCTATTAAAATATTTATAATAAAACATAATTACAATACTTCGCGTAAACACCGTGTTTATAACATTAAAAGAGCAACAGTTGTGTACAGTATCGCACTTTACCTTCAATGTAGGTAGTCGGGGGAGAAAGCGTTGCTGTCGCCGGGGCCAACCAACCGCTATCTTTCCTTGCCGCGCATGTGCAGTGTCGTAAACATTATGCAGACGATATTGTTTGCTCAATAATTTATGCCCTAGTGCAGTGAATGAAATGTTAGGGGCTGGCTGCACGTTTTAAAGAACCAAACTGTAATAATCAGAAATAATACACTCTGTTCTTACTTCGATGTTTTTACTGGGTTATTTTTTTTAGGTTGGGGATGGCCTTAGCCCCCATACATATCGTCACAGACACTCGCACATTCGTGACTCAGAAGTTTTAAATAGCTGTTAGGAAAAGAAAAACACCTTACTACACTACATTTTTCCCTTTCCCTCACAGTAGGGGGAGGGAGGGGGGCAACCCCTTGCCTCGAGTTTGGGTGCCCTTGCACCCACCTGTTCCTTTCCCTTGCCCGTATCTCATTATGGAAATGAGCATTTGGCGTCATTGTCCAGGAGGCGACATTACGGGGCATGTCCGACCGCCTTGGTGCAGGTCTTCTTACATTCGAGGCCACATAGGGTGATATGAGCGCCGGATGTGGATGAAATGATGATGAAGACAGCACAACGCCCAGTCCCTGAGAGGAGAAAATCCCCGACCCAGCCGGGAATCGAATCCGGGCGCTGGAGAATCTGGTAAAAATTTACGATGAGTTTCATTAGGAGCAGATGCTGGAAGAAATGAAAAAGTATCACAGGTACCGACATGCACCCAGTGTGGGCGTTGCTGTTGGATAACTAGCTAAAGACCTCCTTCAAACTACAATTAAATGGGTCTTCAGTGAACCATTAACCTGTACGCCATTTACAATCCAATACTTGTTGACAATTTGTGTGTCTCTCGCATCATGCGAGAGCGTTTCTAAACTGAATTAATACAAAATTGTTTCCGCTATACGATGAATCAAGAGCGACTGGCCAACCTGTCCATTTTATCTAGTGAAAGAAAAGTTTCAAATGAAATTGGTATCAACGATGTTGTTGGAATTTTAGTAAAATGTAGGCACGAAAACATATGGAGTGATCTAAAAGTTTCCGTTTAAGGGCCTTGCGGCAGCGTGTATGCAATATAAAATGGTTCAAAGGGCTCTGAGCACTATGGGTTCAAAATGGCTCTGAGCACTATGTGACTTAACTTCTGAGGTCATCAGTCCCCTAGAACTTAGAACCACTTAAACCTAACTAACCTAAGGACATCACACACATCCGTGCCCGAGGCAGGATTCGAACCTGCGACCGTAGCGGTCGCGCGGTTCCAGACTGAAGCGCCTAGAACCGCTCGGCCACTTCGGCCGGCGTATGCAATGTAGCGCGAATCCAATGTGAGGACTTAGGCACCGACATGTATGGTAGGGATTAGTGTGGCTTTCGTGTCTTTCCTACGGTGCGGAAACGTTAACTACGGCGACGTTATTACCGAAAGCGTCCAAATAAGACTAACGTGCTCTTATTCTTTTCTGGGTTGCCGAAGGAAAAACACCAGTAAACATTTATCGGAGAATGAAGAAAGTGTATGGAATAGCATGTCTCTCCAAACCCACCTTTAAGGAATGATGGCCACTTTTCGTGTTGTTCGCGGTTCGACACAAAACTCCTGTAGATCTGGGAGGCCAGACTCATCGCCAAAGTGGGAAACACTGGGTGCCTGCGGTATAGTCCTGATCTCTCCCCGTGCAGTTATCACGCCTTCCTTAAAAACGGCCTTGAAGGGTCAGCAATTTATATCGGAAGAGGATGTGCAGCAGGCAGTTAGAGACTTTTTCCACGTAACAGGACGCGGTGTTCCGACAACGGGTACCTTCAGCCTGGTGCGTCGGTGATGCTCACGGCGATTTTGCCTTGCTGGCATAGTGATTTTAGACTGCAAGTCCTTCGAAAAGAAACTTTTGGATCACTCCTTATATAATCAATATGAATTCGTACTAGAAAATTGATTGGTATTTACGAGAGGCGTTCAATAATTTTCTAAGTGGAAAAATGCGGAATTAGTTGTGAGAGAACGTGGAATATTTTTCGTTTCAGTGGTTATAGTTCCATGAAGCTGTGACAGGTGGCGGCGCTGTTCGTTGCCTTCAAAAAGGGGTCTGTAACAGAGCTGCGTTTCAAGCGGAGAGCTGTCCCGAGTTTCTCTTGGCGAAAAAGCAGAACATAGAAAATATTCATAGACGCTTGTAGAATTTTTATGGAGACCTGCCAGTGAATAAAAGCACATTGAGTCGTTCGGCGAGGCGTCTGTCATCATCGCAACAATTTTTATTAAAAATGAAATTCCTTCAGCTGTACTTAAGATTTTGTACTGCCCGCCATACATGTGGAGCACGTGTTGATTTCACCACGGACTTCTATACTGAGCCACACACAACTGATTTCATCAAAGTGTACGGGCCTGGAGATGGCGTTGACGCAACGCCGAAACTAGTAGCGAAGTAAATAAAAAATCTTAAGTACAGGTGGAGGAATTTCATATTTAATAAAAATTATACCAGCTGCGTCCCATTTTCATCCAGTTTAAATATGGATGTACGAAGATCATCGCAACAAGGTCGCGCAAACCTGTCCGATCACCCGTGTGCCGGCCGACCGCCCACTGTTGTAACTCCTGCATTGTTAGAACGTGCGAACACTCTAGTTCGAGGTGATCGACGGACTTACTGGGACTCTGAAGGGATTATTCTCTTTAATTATCCTCCCTCACTGTGCAAAAGTCAATTCTGAAGCGAACTGTGCAACCCTCAAGAAACAGAAGAAACGACTTCAGCGTGTTCGTCGCCACAAAACTACAAACGAAGTTCTCCTTCTCCACAACAACGCAAGGTCTCACATAAGTACGTGCACCGAGAGGAGCTGAAAAAACTGCGTTGGACTGTTTTTCCTCATCCTCTCTACAGCCCAGACCTTGCACCTTCCGACTTCCATCTGTTTGGCTCAAAGAAGGATGCACTCGGCGGAAAGCAGTAGGTGAATGCTGGGGACGTTTTTGACGCAGGAAGGCACTGGCTCCGGCGTCGACCAGTACAACGGCACCACGCGGGTATACAGTGTCTTCCAGTAAGGTGGCGTAAGGCCGTCACATTGAACGGAGATTATGTTGAAAAATAGGGTTTTGTAGCCAAAAGTGTGGCGAATAGCGTGGTGTATTGGAATTCAGAATAAAAGCACTTTGCTTTTAGGGGGGAAAATGTGTTGCAGTACTTACTGACTGCTCTTCGTACGTTTCTCACCTATATCTTTAAGAATGTATACTACAATTACTAGAGCGTAGAGTACGTACACTATGCATATCTGACATTTTCGTCAGTCATTACATTTATATTAACAGTTTTTTTTACAAAATGCACACTACAAATACATCAGTTTCCAGGCAGACCGGGACCTATATAGGTTCACAGCCTCGGGCCTCCGACGGGCTTTATGATAGAATGACTAGTTGTGTAAATGTGAAAAGCAGCTTAAATCCGGACGTCAAGGGTTCTATATAGCATTCAATACTCGCCAATGTAATATAATCGGGAGTAAGTAGCTCTTCAGACTATATGGGGTGCTGATATTATCGAAGGATCTCTTTCAGTTAATACGAAGTAAAAGCGAGAAAAAAATTGACGATATGATGTAGCTAATTGAATTAAACAGCTCTCTACATCTACATCTACATTGATACTCCGCAAGCCACCCAACGGTGTGTGGCGGAGGGCACTTTACGTGCCACTGTCATTACCTCCCTTTCCCGTTCCAGTCGCGTATGGTTCGCGGGAAGAACGACTGTCTGAAACCCTCCGTGCGCGCTCTAATCTCTCTAATTTTACATTCGTGATCTCCTCGGGAAGTATAAGTAGGGGGAAGCAATATATTCGATACCTCATCCAGAAACGCACCATCTCGAAACCTGGCGAGCAAGCTACACCGCGATGCAGAGCGCCTCTCTTGCAGAGTCTGCCACTTGAGTTTATTAAACATCTCCGTAACGCTATCACGGTTACCAAATAACCCAGTGACGAAACGCGCCGCTCTTCTTTGGATCTTCTCTATCTCCTCCGTCAACCCGACCTGGTACGGATCCCACACTGATGAGCAATACTCAAGTATAGGTCGAACGAGTGTTTTGTAAGCCACCTCCTTTGTTGATGGACTACATTTTCTAAGCACTCTCCCAATGAATCTCAACCTGGTACCCGCCTTACCAACAATTAATTTTATATGATCATTCCACTTCAAATCGTTCCGTACGCATACTCCCAGATATTTTACAGAAGTAACTGCTACCAGTGTTTGTTGCGCTATCATATAATCATACAATAAAGGATCCTTCTTTCTATGTATTCGCAATACCTTACATTTGTCTATGTTAAGGGTCAATTGCCACTCCCTGCACCAAGTGCCTATCCGCTGCAGATCTTCCTGTATTTCGCTACAATTTTCTAATGCAGCAACTTCTCTGTATACTACAGCATCATCCGCGAAAAGCCGCATGGAACTTCCGACACTATCTACTAAGTCATTTATATATATTGTGAAAAGCAATGGTCCCATAACACTCCCCTGTGGCACGCCAGAGGTTACTTTAACGTCTGTAGACGTCTCTCCATTGATAACAACATGCTGTGCTCTGTTTGCTAAAAACTCTTCAATCCAGCCACACAGCTGGTCTGATATTCCGTAGGCTCTCACTTTGTTTATCAGGCGACAGTGCGGAACTGTATCGAACGCCTTCCGGAAGTCAAGAAAAATAGCATCTACCTGGGAGCCTGTATCTAATATTTTCTGGGTCTCATGAACAAATAAGGCGAGTTGGGTCTCACACGATCGCTGTTTCCGGAATCCATGTTGATTCCTACATAGTAGATTCTGGGTTTCCAGAAATGACATGATACGCGAGCAAAAAACATGTTCTAAAATTCTACAAGAGATCGACGTAAGAGATATAGGTCTATAGTTTTGCGCATCTGCTCGACGACCCTTCTTGAAGACTGGGACTATCTGTGCTCTTTTCCAATCATTTGGAACCCTCCGTTCCTCTAGAGACTTGCGGTACACGGCTGTTAGAAGGGGGGCAAGTTCTTTCTCTGAGTGTGGGTCCGATGTTTAACCGCGACGCTTGTAGCCTCGCTAAAATTCGTGTATTCTACGCTCTAATATTACAATGAAAGTGCTCATTTTTCGCATCACATAATTCTGGGAACAGCAATAAGCCCCCCACCCCCACCCTCAGGATGTGACAGCTTAGCGTGCCACAACTCTTGCGCATTGTGGACTAATTAATAGAGCATCAACGGGGAGCGTCAACGGGCTGCAACGGAGATTATGTTTAAAAAGAGGGGTTTTGTACCCAAAGTGTGTCGAATAGTATGGTGTATTGGAATTCAGAACAAAACCACCCTGCTTTTAGAGTATTATAGCTTTTAGAGTATTATAACCTTCTGAGAGCAAACAGAATAGGTAACTGTATAATTTGGTTAAGCTACTTTTGAGACAATGACATAAAACTGTTTATGTCAATATTTATTAACAATTGTAACCTGTAACGCTTTTTAATCGACAGAGGACTACGGAATGACTGTGAATAAAAATAAATATAAGTGTTTTTACGCAAAGAGTGTCATATTACCTGGAATTTGTTTGATGGACTTCTTCCCTTCTTCCAATGATGATTTATCGCACTATTTATATATTAAAAGACTTTAGGTGCCTCTCAAACATAATGTTTTATGGAGCATACAAGAAACATAAATATTTTCAAGTAAAGAGTGACATATTTATGCCAATTAGAATAGTGGACTTGCCACCTTTTTTCCATTTTATAAGACAAATAATAAAACATTGCAACATTTCTGTAGAAACGACACTTTAGGCAGTTTTTAAACATAATGTTACGTGGTACAGTATATTTAAATACCGTAGGAATGATAAATTCTTCAATATTTTACTGCGTGTCACCTGACATAGATGGCCATACCAAAACAGCAACACAAAATTCAGACAATTCGTCGGGAACATACCGCCTTACTTTCCTGATATCATCAAACTTCTTTGCACTGATCGGCATACGTTGGTGGCAGAGACAACTGACTATTTTGAACTGTTAGCAAGTCAAGTGGAAACACAAGTCTAGAAAGTCCATCAATATAATATTGTCTTGTTATGACTCCTCCTGCGTTTGCTGAGCTGTACTCAAAGATTAAAAACAAGGCAATGATGAAGCTGAATTTCTTATACTTAGGTACACTTTCTAAAAACAGGCATGTCATTTTATAGAAACGTCACTTGCATCCACCATAGTAACAGTATACTATCTTTGAGTATGTGCTGAAAGGATCATTTCTACACATTCTTTTCGAGTGTCTGTCACATGGAAGCCAGGAGTGACACCTTACAGGCAAGTAATGACATATTAGTTTGAATCTCCCAACATCTGTAAGTGGCAGAAGGACTTTCACCATTGAATGATACCGATTCTGCCCAGGGCAAGTATCTGAAAACAAATGTAACTCTGTTTGTTCACTAGGTATTTCACTGTCAATATTGTTCTTTACAAGGGAGAGAATTTCGTTATAACCCTTTTCGCTTTACCTTCAAGGTAAAAGTATAAACAAAGATTTCCTATTTTGAAGATAAACACGTTTGCTCCAAGTTTTCTGCTGCAAAAGATTTCTTGGAAAGGAATTTCCGGCAGTGGGAAATTTCGTTTGAAATCAAAACCAATAGCTGCCCCATGTTCTTCACTATGGCTTATTTTTCAACTTTCTTGATCTTCCTGTAAAATTTTATCCTTCTCCTTCTGTACACTAAACATTCGGCCGGCGCTAGTCTCTGCGCTTTATCATTTAAGTGGGGATTCCTTACTTTGACATTCAGTTCCACACACTTAGAACAGATGTCTATTTGTGGCCTTCCAAACCTGTATGAGACGTTGTCATGGAAGTGCTTCGGATAGTGTTCGTATGTTGCCTTATGTGTTAGGTATTTCCGTTTAAACAGAGAATGCATTATTTTCGTTGTAAGTCTAGTATCCAGGTAGTTTGTGTCTCTTCCTCCACACAACGAGTGTTTTTGGTAGGAATTGCAAAGATGTGATTATGGATTTCAAGCGGTTCCTCTCCTCAGACAGCTTTTGGATTTGGTGCTTTATCTCTCTCACATACTGGTGACTTTCTAACTACCTTGAGTTGAAAAGGTAGGTCAACAAGTTTCTTTGTTGTTCCAGGCAAACCGTTAAACGAAGATTCACAAATCTTTTTGGCAATGGTGTTAACCACAACATAGTATAGAAATGTAAAACTCTTCGGATTGCCTTCTTTGCAGGACTTCGTTGCCTTGTAATTCGTATGCAATCAATGAAGCCATGGAGAAACATTTGGTGCATTTTTAGATTCCAAGCGACAAACGTTTCTTAAAATACCTGCCTGTGCGATATTATCTACGCCTTCGAAGCACTTCTGACAACGTCTGCAAAAACAAATTAAAACATATTACAGGCCACTGATGATGCCTTGCAGAAAATAAAGGCGAAACGCGTATGGCACTAAAATTGTGTTTTATTCAGTTGCTGTCAGACGGTCCATAAGTGAAAATCATCAACATACCGTAGTACTACGCGCAACTGAGGAGAACAGGACCAAAAAATTGAAGATGTCAAATTAAAAGAAGTAAATGAAAAATTAGTTTATCGTTTACTTCAAATTAAATACCAAACTATCAACTACAGAGAAATACAATAAAATACAAGTTTCTGTTTCCTATCATCGAGTTATTATTCTACAGATTTCCAGTTGGAAACAAAATATTTCCAGATTAAACATAAAACCATGAACTAGACATTGTATTTTAACGTAGAATTACTTACTTGCATTGATCTGATGTTCAAATTGCAGACACCATCTTGCCAACGTGATTTACATGACCTAAGCGGTTTTATTTATCTGTCGCGTTAAAGCTAAATATCCTTACTTCTTGTACTTTGGAAATGCATCCTCAGCTACAGCAGCCACTTTACGAGAGTTGCTATAGCGATAAATAGAGAAATGAAGGTCGTAGAATGGCTGATAAACAGCAGAACGCTGACATATTCTGCTACGAGTGTCGCGTTTAATGTAGCTGACGGTCAAGTAACCGTTTTCAAACGAAATCAAAATTACGCAGGACACATAGCTCATATACGATCACGGGATCTGCCTCCTCTTTCTAAAGAATGAAGGAAGTATGTGTTGCAAGTAACCATACTACTACCAACGCGATTTCAGAAAAAACTCTGATTCAGTCCTCTTTTCCAATTCCTAATTTAGTTCTTATCTGCGAGCGGCGTTCAATAAGTAGTGCAACATTTTTTTTTTTTTTTTCTTACTGAAAGCAGGTTGGTTGTATACGGGTATCCAATATTACACTACTGGCCATTAAAATTGCTACACCACGAAGATGACGTGCTACAGACGTGAAAGGACGCTGTGATATGCAAATGATTAGCTTTTCAGAGCATTCACACAAGGTTGGCGCCGGTGGCGACACCTACAACGTGCTGACATGAGGAACGTTTCCAACCGATTTCTCGTACACAAACAGCAGTTGAGCGGCATTGCCTGGTGAAACGTTGTTGTGATGCCTCGTGTAAGGAGGAGAAATGCGTACCATCACGTTTCCGACTTTGATAAAGGTCGGCACGTAGCATATCGCAATTGCGGTTTATCGTATCGCGACATTGCTGCTCGCATTGGTCGAGATCCAATGACTGTTAGCAGAATATGGAATCGGCGGGGTTCAGGAGGGTAATACTAAACGCCCTGCTGGCTGTAACGGATCGTGCAGCCACGTCTCGATCCTTGAGTCAACAGATGGGGACGTTTACAAGACACCAACCATCTTCACGAACAGTTCGACAACGTTTGCAGCAGCATGGACTATCAGCTCGGAGACTATGGCTGCGGTTACCCTTGACGCTGCATCACAGACAGGAGCGCCTGCGATGGTGTACTCAACGGCGAACCTGGGTGCACGAACGGCAAAACGTCAATTTTTCGGTTGAATCCAGGTTCTGTTTACAGCATAATGATGGTCGCATCCACGTTTGGAGACATCGCAGTAAATGCACATTGGAAGCGTGTATTTGTCATCGCCATACTGGCGTATCACCCGGCGTGATGGTATGGGGTGCCATTGGTTACACGTGAAGGTCACCTCTTGTTCGCATTGACGGCATTTTGAACAGTGGACGTTACATTTCAAATGTGTTACGACCCGTGGCTCTCACCTTCATTCGATCCCTAAGAAACCCTACATTTCAGCAGAATAATGCACGATCGCTTGTTGCAGGTCGTATACGGGCCTTTCTGGATACAGAAAATGTTCGACTGCTGCCCTGGCCAGCACATTCTCCAGATCTCTCACCAACTGAAAAAGTCTGGTCAATGGTAGCCGAGCAACTGGCTCGTCATAATACGCCAGTCACGACTCTTGATTAACTGTGGTATCGTGATGAACCTGCATGGGCAGCTCTACCTGTACAACCCATCCAAGCTCTGTTTGACTCAATGCTGAGGCGTATCAAGGCCGTTATTACGACCAGAGGTGTTTGTTCTGGGTACTGGTTTCTCAGGATCTATGCACCCAAATTGCTTGAAAATGTAGTCACATGTCAGTTCTAGTATAATATATTTGTCCAATGAATACCCGTTTATCATCTGCATTTCTTCTTGGTGTAGCAATTTTAATGGCCAGAAGTGTATATCTACGAGCGGCGTTCAATAAGTAGTGCAACACTTCTTTTCTGAAAGCAGATAGTTTGTATTAGGGAATCCAATATTATTCCTCACTCTTTGGGCTACAAAATCCTATTTTAAATGTAATATTCATTTGATGCGACAGCCTTACGCCACCTTACTGAGGGGACCTGTGTGCACGGATGGTACCTCTCTATAGTTCGATGTCGGAGTCAACGTCTTGCCGCATCAATAACCTCCCCATCATCCATGCATTGCTTCCCTCTGACTGGATCCTTCAAGGACCAAAGAGATGGAAGGTGTGAGTTGCGGGCTGTAGGGTGGATAATGAAGAGCAATCCGGTTAAATTTTTTTTACTTCTGTCGGGTGCGCAGAGTTGTATGAGGCTTTGCGTCATCATGGACAAGAAGTCCGTTTGCATTTGTGTGATGAAGAACACGCTGAAATCATTTTTCCTGAGGGTAGCACAATACACTTCACAATTGATCGTTGCACCTTGAGAGAGGACGTCAAACAGCATAACCTCTTCAGAGTCCCAGAAGACTGGTGCCATTACTTTAACGGCTGAGAGTGCGGCTTTGAACTTTTTATTGGGAGGTGAGATGGTTGGTGCCACTGGATGGAATGCCATTTTGTTGCAGGTTCGAAATGATGAATCTATGTTTCTTTGCCTGTGACGATAAGGGACAAAATATCGTCACTATCAGCCTCGTAACGGGCAAGCAATTCGGCACACACTGTCCTTTACTCTTTATGGACTTCGGTAGGTGGCGACGAACCCAGAGGGCACAATGGTGGGCGAGTGTGTCAATACTACCAACAGAGATGCCCATTTGGGCAGCAAAGTGTTTGTTTGTCATCCGTCGTTTGCCTTGAATGACAGTGCCCCCGCACGTTACAAAATTGCCGGCACGCGGGACGGTCGGAATGGTCTGCTCGACCTTGTTGCGATGATGACAGACGCCTCGCCCAAAGACTCACAGCGCTTTTGTTCGCTGTGTGGTCTCCTTAGACACAAGCGGCAATGAATATCTGCGATGCTCTGGTTTACCGACAAAAGAAACTGAAGTGTCAACGTTAGACACCACGCTAGAGGTTGCGATATTCGATAGCGGTCCAGCACCTGCAACCTCGCGGGACTCGCTGGCGCTTGCAGTCAGATTAGAACAGCCTTCAGTTCGCTAGGCTCGCAGCCTCTAGTTCGCGCGTGTATTACGCACGTAATACCAGAATTGTGTTATCTTGCTTTTTGTGTAATCCAGTTGCAAGTCGGCTGTTTAGGTTTTTATGTTGGTAACGCCATGTAGCGCTCTGTAGGAAAATCACTGACTGTGCCGCGTGCAGTCTGTGGCTGGTTTGCATTGTTGGAATTTTTGCTATTGTAGTGTTGGGCAGTTGGATGTGAACGGCGCATAGCGTTGCGCAGTTGCAGGTGAGCCGCCAGCAGTGGTGGATGTGGGGAGAGAGATCGCAGAATTTTGAGAGCGGAAGATGTGTACGTGTGTCCATCAGAAAGAGTAAATTTGTAATACTGGATATCATGAACTGATTATATATATATATGACTTTTGAACACTACTAAGGTAAATACATTGCTTGTTCTCTATCAAAATCTTTCATTTGCTAACTATGCCTATCAGTAGTTAGTGCCTTCAGTAGTTAGAATCCTTTCTTTAGCTGGCAGTATTGGCGCTCACTGTATTGCAGTAGTTCGAGTAACGAAGATTTTTGTGAGGTAAGTGATTCATGAAAGGTATAGGTTATTGTTAGTCACGGCCATTCTTTTGTAGGGATTATTGAAAGTCAGATTGCATTGCGCTAAAAATATTGTATGTCAGTTTAGTGTTGATCAGAATAAGTAAAGAGAGAAATGTCTGAGTACGTTCAGTTCTGCTCAGCTGTTTGAAAATCAAATAACGTAAGAGGTTTATCAGCACAGCAATTCATTAATTTTTCTAAGGGGATGTTTCATATGTCGACCCTTAGCCGAGGATACCTCACTGGAGTCTTATGATTTTTTTCTAGTAGTTTGTGTAATTAGTATTGCTATTGTTTAAATTTTTCTTAGGGATGTTTCATACAGTTAATGTTTGTAAATGAGTCACTTGTATACAAGAAAGATAGTTGTTATTAGTTATGTTCCTGGAGTGCTGTAGCAGGACAAAGTTAAGTAAAAGTTATTTGCTAAAGTATTCCAGTACTAATTATTATAGTACGTTCCAGATTCCTACAGCCACCGCACTCGTGCTAGCCTCTATCATCCCACTGCAAATCCAAGGAGTACCGATCGAAAAGCATCTTGCATGACATGCTGCCATCGACCTTCACATCAGAAACTCAATGACAGCTATGTGCTTGGAATGCACGTGCGTTACAGACGTCATTCTGAATGTTCCATAAAGCTCCGTCATCCATCAGAACTTCATGAAACTATAGGGACCGAAGCGGGAATATTCCACGATGTCCCACAACAAATACCGCATTTTTTTCAACCGCAACCGACCGAAAGAAAAACATGTTGCCCTACTTGTTGACTGGCACTTCCACAACAGTTTATACGAGTTGCGCCAGAGACGACAGTCGTTCCTTGAATTGCAGAGCAATGTTGTAGACGCGCAAATAGAGGCTGCATTAGAGGAATTACCGGAGTACCGTAGTGTAACGTTTCCTAGAGTGTTCCAGCCAGGCACGGTAGAAAATCCAGCATGTGGGACACAAACGGTGTACCATAGCTATAAACACAAATCAAGGACTGCAGCGTGGACAGGAAGCTGGTGGCCATGTCGCCAACACCTGACGGTGGACTACCTGCAACCTTAGTCGTGTTACAGTCCCTTAACACATAAAAGTACTATGTGGCAGGATGAACAAACTTTCTCAATTCGACACATTGTACAACCAAGGAGGAATAGCAGCGAGTCAGATCAAGACATTACTGTCTTGACGCCTTTGACATTTTATCTTTCTAGTGGCGGTGATCAAAGCCAGATAAATCTCGCTAGGAGTCCATTGCACTGATGATCACAGCAGCTTTCTGTGACCCACCAAAGATCTTCCGGTTATATAATTTCCATGTGTTAATTTGGAAGCTAACCTGCAGTAGTCACTGTTTGAGCTCTGAAATAAAAGCTCACTATCAGCACAACGAACAGTTTTGCATGTTATGCAAAATATCATTACTAATTTGACCACTGCATACAATGGAAACACTACCATATTGAAACCAAACCTGATTATATTTGTTAAAGAAGGTGTGGGGCGGCGGGTAGAATGATTGCTATTTAAATATAATGTGGAATGTAGAAATTATACATTTCCCGGCCGTTTTAAACAATTGTGGGGCGGCTGGTGGATTTTATGTTGTTTGTTTAATAATGTAGCATGTAATGTAGCAAAGGATGCATTTCCTGGCCGATTAACTATATGTGGGGCGGCGGGTGGAATAATTGTTATTTAAAATGTTCCTATTATTTATGCAGTTGTTTCGCCGTTCTCAACACTGGCTCTCTAACTACAATTTTGGCAACCAGAAAGTGATTAGCAAAACGTGAAGCCTGTAATTAGAATTCCCAGTGCCCACTTCATCTGAGAAATACACTTGTAGCTACAGCTTATAGCTCTGAGGAATTAGGAGATTGTCTGGGATTCATAATCAAAAACGATCGTGGAAAAAACGTTCTCTGTATTCTGAAAGTCACAGATGAAAAAAAAAAAAAAAAAAGATTTCACACAATCTGACTAACAGAGTAGTTCAGAGTCTAATGCGCTGATGCAACTATAACTGTCCAAATTAAATGTTTAAGTGAACGCTCGCCATAATTTGATGATAATGTTCATCAAACGCCACGTAAAATAATTGTAGAATGTTTGTCCCGCGACGGCACGTGAAAATACGACGTGCGCAAACTGAAGATAGGTTATTAAAGTCATCCCAGAATTAACACTTCACTCGAAAATGATTTCATGGTTACGCGTTTCCCGAGTAACTTAATACGGCATCCGAGGCTGTTTATAGCAATGATACCAACGCGACGCGACTCCCGACACAGATGGTGTGCTATTCAGCGTCTGGAGAGTACTGGGCCTTATTTCCTCGCGCAGCGTTCTTATATATAAGGCCGCGGTGCGGACGGCTAAGGGAACGCCTGATCAAATCGGCCCTCCCGACTAGCCGCTGGGCTAGTAATGCACCACTTTAAGTTATTGAATAAATCATAGCTTCTTTTGCTGATGGCAGATGAAGCTCTCAATTTAAATGTGCAATCAGCACACAGGTAAGTAATCATAATAAAAGTTTGACGTGGCTAAGTCAAATATTTTAGGCGAGAGAATTAATTTAATTACACTAAACGCAGTAGACGAGCTCTGAACTTGCCCTTTGGAGATACGCTATCGCTATAGTTTTATAGTTATTCAATTGAAACTTCTCACATCTTTATAATTATAGCGGATCTCCATTCTACTTAAATTTAAACATCCTAGCCTTATTTATTAGCCTACTTAATCTATCTTGCTTCCTTAATTTTTAAGACAAAAACCAGAAAATCATGAATTTCCACTAAAATTTTAATTTATGAGATCCACAGTACTGTTTCTATTAAATTATTATGAAAAAGGAATCTAAACATACATTTTTAAGTCTCTAGCTCTTTAATGCTGCGCCAATGATTTTTACAGAAAAACGTCCAAATTTCGAAAATGGTTAAAGTTATTGAACTGACATTTAACACATATTGATTTAGTATTACTCCTGACATGCTAGAACCGTTTCAGGTTATTTACTTGATTTTTACAGTAATGCGCAACATTTATGACGTCAGAGCTAGTTACAGCGGACTAGGCTGGCACACAATGGAAAGACTGATGAGAATTTTATAATGCGTGAGTAGGCTGCTTCCCTACAAAGGGTCGTTTAATCATGGGAGAAATGGCACGAAACAGTGTTCACAAATGGAAGTGGATTTTACAGAATTTTAAATTATATTCACTTTAAAAAAAAAGACACGGGATCTTACCTCAGTGACGCTCTTGGAAAACCAAAACACACAAAATTAACAAGAAAAAATGAAACTAGTAATGTGGAATTTCGATTAACGTCGTTAAGAAGACTGAAGAAGAACAAACAGAGTTTTCGTATATGCGACTCACGCTTTCAAATAAATTAGAGAAATAATACAATGTACTCCAGATACAAGATGTACACACAACCAGATAAATATGAGTTGATCGATGTACGGACTCTGAGATATGAAACTAACACCTCATGCTATTAGCAAAAGCGACACTTACAACTTCAAACTACCGAGTGAAGTGGACTCACATTCAGGAAGACGACAGTTCAAACCCTCCACCAGCCATCCTGATTTAAGTTTTCCGTTATTTCCCTAAATCGCTTCAGGAAAATGCCTGGATGGTTTCTTTTAAAGGACAAGCCGACTTCCTTCCCTATCCTTACCGAATCTGATGGCACCGACGTTAGTATGGGGGCAAGGAAGACATTACCCCAAAGTACCATTATCCAAGATGACGCCGATGACGTCATCTAAGATGGCGGCATGTAGACTTGGCAACAGCACATGATGTCATCCAAGATGACGGCTATGACGTCATCCAAGGTGGCGGATTTTGGCGGGAAGATAGGCCAATTGTTCTACATCCACTAACCTAACCCCCTCCCCCAGAAAATGGCGGAAAGTTCAAATTCCACCAGGACAATGCAGCGTCTACTAACAGAAGAAAAATGGCGGGAAAGAAAGGAAAGTTGGGCTACCTGCACTACGCTAACTCATCTGACTTCCTAGGGAGTGGCGGGAAGTTTGAATTTTGGCGGTAAAGAAAGGTCAATTGGATCATCCATACTAACCTAAGAAAATCATAAGCAGTACATTAATCAAGTGAAGTTGTACATTCAAAGGGAATAGCGATGGGTCTGCATAGAAAGAATAGCACTCCCATCTCCTCCTGGAAATAAGTTTTTGCACAGGCGAGCACTGCCAGAAGATCTCGATGTCATTTCCTGTTCAGAAGACAAAGCACTTGCTCATTTTGGGTTAACACTCGTTGCTGCTTCTTGAAGATTTGGAAGAAGTTCAGTATCAGCTGCATCGTTCGATATGATTAACACATCTTTGTTCTGACATGTAGTATCTACACAAGAACCGCAAACACTTAGGAAAATACGTAGCATGCTCAAGACATGGATTGTATGATACTTCCTAATGTTTCAAACCCGCACCAAAATGAAAACACACTGTTTGAACTTCATTACCTCTATAAAGGAATCCAGCTTCAACGGGTCTGTCTGGAAGCTGCGTAACAGCTAACGACGAATGACTGAAGGTCGCTAGTCTCGCCTCATATGTCATGTTTTTAGGATGAGCTAACCTTATGTTTCGCACATTATGCGTTGTGGTACACGACGGGGTTGGATCAGGAGAGGAATGCCGGCGTATTCCCATTCTAGATAGGAATGGCTGCCACAGCATATGCTGAACTCCGCAATGGGGAGATGAATGCAGCATACTTTATTGAGTTTCAAATATGTATTTCCCCATACTCAGCAAAATATTCACCTCTGTAAAATGTTCTACATCACCAATGACTTGATATGTGAAAACCAAAGATATTGCGAATAAAATAAAGAATCACATCAGCCGTCATTTAGAGACTATGTATAGTATTAACATTTCCCTTATTCGTCCACTGCATGTTACTTTGTTTTGTTCCGCCAACAATTGCGTTTCAATATTTTCAGAATCGACTGTGTCCATGTTGTTTTCTTTTCCACGATTTGCTACACACATATTACGCTGTTGAGCACGTGGAGTTCAGTGTGACTGATGCTCAAGAACTTGGTATCAGATGTGTCTTGCAGTCTTTTAGATGAACCTTCACCATTACTCCAAATTTGGTGGTGATGCATTCTGCGCTCAGTACCTGGTGGTGCTGTCCTTTTCCCAACAGCAAGTAACTGATGAGCAGAACATTTATGTTCTTATTAAAACCAATGTTTCTTGTAGGTATATATCTTTGTAAAGACAGCAACTTTGATGATAGTGTTGCCTCTCTAATACTTCAGCATCAGCTGAAAAGCCTCTTGGCAAGTCTTCCTGCTTTTATACTCAAACTTCCTTACTGAGTCAGCAGGAATTTATTACCTCATACTCTGAATCAGAGGTTATCCAATCACAGTCCCTGAAGTACTGATATCCCACCAAATGTGAGGGAACAGATAAAACCAAGAAATCTGAGAGTTATTGTTCTGACAGAAAAAACTGGTGTTCCATGATTTTAATCCGGGGCTTATCACACTAAGTTTCTCAGTTGTCTCTAGAAGGAGAGTTGCCTATCGCATTCACAAAAAAAACAACGTTGTGAACACGTTTTAAAACTTCAATATGTAAGTGTCTATACAAGCCACAGTGAAATCCAATGCTCACAAAGAACTCCAGTGAGAAAGAGAACAGCTCCATCAAGAAGATATACCATGTGTGTTCATGAGTATCGCGAAGCTTCAAATCTCTTGTTTTTCTTTTCCTCTTGCGTTAAAAATATTCCACTCTTTAACGCACGTAATAACTTAAGACTACAGGGCTTGTCTGATACGAGCGACGGCGATATTATCCTCCAGCGCTCATTGTGGGCCTAGCCAGTAATATTTTTTTAAAAAATGCGCTTGTTTCGCTGGAAAAGATTCTTGAGTATTGAACTGTCATTAACAAACCAATTAATTGCTCATCATGATTAAAGTCCGAAAGTAAAACCAAGGGACATCGCTTGGGCCTAACGTGTTTCCCGATTGGATTTTCCTTTCCTATTCAGACCGAGGCCAGCAGTTTTGCTCGTGTTAAGTATTGATAATAGCTAACCGCAAATACCAGCATCTGCTAAGCTCTCGATGAACCATTTAAACAGTCATTACTCATTTGTACTTAACCATTTACAGTCATAATCTTGTGACGTCAAGTGTAAAGTGATTAATTGTGGCGACATGTGAAAACAAAACAGCACAAAGTGAAGTGTTGGCAGAAGAGCCAACACCGTGTTGCTAGAGGAGGCCGAAATGCACGCTTTTAAACTCACGCAGGCTGGCGTGAGGTCTGGAACAGGTCAGAGAAATAAGACTAGCAAAACAGGAGGTAACTGGTAGAATACTTAACTTTAATTCATAATTGATGAACATCGGTCTGACGGTACAGGCATCATAAGATAAATATCTATTGATAATGGCGCCTTGCTAGGTCGTAGCAAATGACGTAGCTGAAGGCTATGCTAACTATCGTCTCGGCAAATGAGAGCGTATTTGTCAGTGATCCATTCCTAGCAACGTCGGCTGTACAACTGGGGCGAGTGCTAGTAAGTCTCTCTAGACCTGCCGTGTGGTGGCGCTCGGTCTGCAATCACTGACAGTGGCGACACGCGGGTCCGACGTATACTAGCGGACCGCGGCCGATTTAAAGGCTACCACCTAGCAAGTGTGGTGTCTGGCGGTGACACCACACAAAGACTCGTTGATACATTCCGCAACATTACCTGTGAAAAGGACTGTACTGATAGACACCAGAACAATAAGTGAATTGAAACTTTCTGGCACTGTAAAACTGTGTGCCGGACCGAGACTCGAACTCGGCACCTTTGCATTTCGCGGGCAGGTGCTCTACCATTTGAGCCACCCAAGCACGACTCACGACCCCTCCTCACAGCTTCAATTCCGCCAGTACCTCATCTCTTACCGTCCAGGCTTCACAGTTCTCATGCGAATCTTGCAGAGCTAGCACTCCTGGAAGAAAGGATATTGTGGAGACATGGCTTTGCCACAGCCTGGGGAGTGCTTCCAGAATGAAATTTTCACTCTGCAGCGGAGTGTGCGCTGATATGAATCTGTGTGGTGGTGTCGTGAGTCGTGCTTGGGTAGCTCAGCTGGTAGAGGACTTCACCACGAAAAGCAAAGGTCCCGAGTTTGAGTCCCGGTCAGGCATAAAGTTTTAATCTGCCAGGAAATTTCATATCAGCGCACACTCCGCTGCAGAGAGAAAATTTCATTCTCAATACCTGAGTTGTTGGTCCGTGGCAGCGCACTAGAATTACAAAAACAAATCGGTGACATACAGTGAAGAAACTGTAACCACAGTGTTCACGACAAATGTACGAGGTCTGTGTATTCAAAAATGATAAAAAGCAAACGGACAGAATCTAGATATTATTTCGCCGTGATGAATGAGAAGGAAAATGTGCACATCTGGAATAAGAGTAACTAATCCATGACTGTACATTTGTACAGGAGTTGTGCATGTTTGTAACAGTCTTACGCTATGTTCGTTTATTACATGTTCACATGCTGGAGTACCGGAAGCTACATCTACATCTACATCTACATTGATACTCCGCAAGCCACCCAACGGTGTGTGGCGGAGGGCACTTTACGTGCCACTGTCATTGCCTCCCTTTCCTGTTCCAGTCGCGTATGGTTCGCGGGAAGAACGACTGTCTGAAACCCTCCGTGCGCGCTCTAATCTCTCTAATTTTACATTCGTGATCTCCTCGGGAAGTATAAGTAGGGGGAAGCAATATATTCGATACCTCATCCAGAAACGCACCCTCTCGAAACCTGGCGAGCAAGCTACACCGCGATGCAGAGCGCCTCTCTTGCAGAGTCTGCCACTTGAGTTTATTAAACATCTCCGTAACGCTATCACGGTTACCAAATAACCCAGTGACGAAACGCGCCGCTCTTCTTTGGATCTTCTCTATCTCCTCCGTCAACCCGACCTGGTACGGATCCCACACTGATGAGCAATACTCAAGTATAGGTCGAACGAGTGTTTTGTAAGCCACCTCCTTTGTTGATGGACTACATTTTCTAAGCACTCTCCCAATGAATCTCAACCTGGTACCCGCCTTACCAACAATTAATTTTATATGATCATTCCACTTCAAATCGTTCCGTACGCATACTCCCAGATATTTTACAGAAGTAACTGCTACCAGTGTTTGTTCCGCTATCATATAATCATACAATAAAGGATCCTTCTTTCTATGTATTCGCAATACATTACATTTGTCTATGTTAAGGGTCAATTGCCACTCCCTGCACCAAGTGCCTATCCGCTGCAGATCTTCCTGTATTTCGCTACAATTTTCTAATGCAGCAACTTCTCTGTATACTACAGCATCATCCGCGAAAAGCCGCATGGAACTTCCGACACTATCTACTAAGTCATTTATATATATTGTGAAAAGCAATGGTCCCATAACACTCCCCTGTGGCACGCCAGAGGCTACTTTAACGTCTGTAGACGTCTCTCCATTGATAACAACATGCTGTGTTCTGTTTGCTAAAAACTCTTCAATCCAGCCACACAGCTGGTCTGATATTCCGTAGGCTCTTACTTTGTTTATCAGGCGACAGTGCGGAACTGTATCGAACGCCTTCCGGAAGTCAAGAAAAATAGCATCTACCTGGGAGCCTGTATCTAATATTTTCTGGGTCTCATGAACAAATAAGGCGAGTTGGGTCTCACACGATCGCTGTTTCCGGAATCCATGTTGATTCCTACATAGTAGATTCTGGGTTTCCAGAAATGACATGATACGCGAGCAAAAAACATGTTCTAAAATTCTACAAGAGATCGACGTAAGAGATATAGGTCTATAGTTTTGCGCATCTGCTCGACGACCCTTCTTGAAGATTGGGACTATCTGTGCTCTTTTCCAATCATTTGGAACCCTCCGTTCCTCTAGAGACTTGCGGTACACGGCTGTTAGAAGGGGAGCAAGTTCTTTCGCGTACTCTGTGTAGAATCGAATTGGTATCCCGTCAGGTCCAGTGGACTTTCCTCTATTGAGTGATTCCAGTTGCTTTTCTATTCCTTGGACACTTATTTCGATGTCAGCCATTTTTTCGTTTGTGCGAGGATTTAGAGAAGGAACTGCAGTGCGGTCTTCCTCTGTGAAACAGCTTTGGAAAAAGGTGTTTAGTATTTCAGCTTTACGCGTGTCATCCTCTGTTTCAATGCCATCATCATCCCGTAGTGTCTGGATATGCTGTTTCGAGCCACTTACTGATTTAACGTAAGACCAGAACTTCCTAGGATTTTCTGTCAAGTCGGTACATAGAATTTTACTTTCAAATTCAATGAACGCTTCACGCATAGCCCTCCTTACGCTAACTTTGACATCGTTTAGCTTCTGTTTGTCTGAGAGGTTTTGGCTGCGTTTAAACTTGGAGTGGAGCTCTCTTTGCTTTCGCAGTAGTTTCCTAACTTTGTTGTTGTACCACGGTGGGTTTTTCCCGTCCCTCACAGTTTTACTCGGCACGTACCTGTCTAAAACGCATTTTACGATTGCCTTGAACTTTTTCCATAAACACTCAACATTGTCAGTGTCGGAACAGAAATTTTCGTTTTGATCTGTTAGGTAGTCTGAAATCTGCCTTCTATTACTCTTGCTAAACAGATAAACCTTCCTCCCTTTTTTTATATTCCTATTAACTTCCATATTCAGGGATGCTGCAACGGCCTTATGATCACTGATTCCCTGTTCTGTACATACAGATTCGAAAAGTTCGGGTCTGTTTGTTATCAGTAGGTCCAATATGTTATCTCCACGAGTCGGTTCTCTGTTTAATTGCTCGAGGTAATTTTCGAATAGTGCACTCAGTATAATGTCACTCGATGCTCTGTCCCTACCACCCGTCCTAAACATCTGAGTGTCCCAGTCTATATCTGGTAAATTGAAATCTCCACCTAAGACTATAACATGCTGAGAAAATTTATGTGAAATGTATTCCAAATTTTCTCTCAGTTGTTCTGCCACTAATGCTGCTGAGTCGGGAGGTCGGTAAAAGGAGCCAATTATTAACCTAGTTCGGTTGTTTAGTGTAACCTCCACCCATAATAATTCACAGGAACTATCCACTTCTACTTCACTACAGGATAAACTACTACTAACAGCGATGAACACTCCACCACCGGTTGCATGCAATCTATCCTTTCTAAACACCGTCTGTACCTTTGTAAAAATTTCGGCAGAATTTATCTCTGGCTTAAGCCAGCTTTCTGTACCTATAACGATTTCAGCTTCGGTGCTTTCTATCAGCGCTTGAAGTTCCGGTACTTTACCAACGCAGCTTCGACAGTTGACAATTACAATACCGATTGCTGCTTGGTCCCCGCATGTCCTGACTTTGCCCCGCACCCGTTGAGGCTGTTGCCCTTTCTGTACTTGCCCAAGGCCATCTAACCTAAAAAACCGCCCAGCCCACGCCACACAACCCCTGCTACCCGTGTAGCCGCTTGTTGCGTGTAGTGGACTCCTGACCTATCCAGCGGAACCCGAAACCCCACCACCCTATGGCGCAAGTCGAGGAATCTGCAGCCCACACCGTCGCAGAACCGTCTCAGCCTCTGATTCAGACCCTCCACTCGGCTCTGTACCAAAGGTCCGCAGTCAGTCCTGTCGACGATGCTGCAGATGGTGAGCTCTGCTTTCATCCCGCTAGCGAGACTGGCAGTCTTCACCAAATCAGATAGCCGCCGGAAGCCAGAGAGGATTTCCTCCGATCCATAGCGACACACATCATTGGTGCCGACATGAGCGACCACCTGCAGATGGGTGCACCCTGTACCCTTCATGGCATCCGGAAGGACCCTTTCCACATCTGGAATGACTCCCCCCGGTATGCACACGGAGTGCACATTGGTTTTCTTCCCCTCTCTTGCTGCCATTTCCCTAAGGGGCCCCATTACGCGCCTGACGTTGGAGCTCCCAACTACCAGTAAGCCCACCCTCTGCGACTGCCCGGATCTTGCAGACTGAGGGGCAACCTCTGGAACAGGACAAGCAGCCATGTCAGGCCGAAGATCAGTATCAGCCTGAGACAGAGCCTGAAACCGGTTCGTCAGACAAACTGGAGAGGCTTTCCGTTCAGCCCTCCGGAATGTCTTTCGCCCCCTGCCACACCTTGAAACGACCTCCCACTCTACCACAGGTGAGGGATCAGCCTCAATGCGGGCAGTATCCCGGGCAACCACAGTCGTAGTCCGATCAGGGGATGCGTGGGACGAGCTGGCCGTCCCCGACAAACCCCCATCCCGACCCCCACAGTGATGCCCATTGGCAACAGCCTCAAGCTGTGTGACCGAAGCCAACACTGCCTGAAGCTGGGAACGAAGGTATGCCAACTCAGCCTGCATCCGAACACAGCAGTTGCAGTCCCTATCCATGCTAAAAACTGTTTTGCAAAGAACGTCTGAACTAATCTACAGAGAGCGCAAACAAATCGACAAAATTTAAACGGTTATTAAAATACAAGATTGCCTAGTAAATGCAGTAATGCTGCTACTTGCGCACTGCTGACACTGCTCGGCGGCGGAAGGAGACTAAGCGAAATTACACTATTCAGGTACTAAAACACGGTGCTACACTCTCAAATATTATATTACGCCCGAAATTTATGAATTAAACAATGCAAGAACCAAAAACACGCTAAGAAATTAAGAATTAAACTATGTAACAAATGAGTGAGCTAGGAGTATACGACTTGCTGCTCAGCTGCTTATCCAACGGCGGCAGGGAGCTGCCCATTATACAACCGGCTGTGGCCTGGGCGGACAGAAGTCATCGAGAAAATGACGCAACTGGGCTCGGTTCTTCACCGCCAGCCACAGACCTAGTGGGCTGACACAGTTGTGCACTCAATGACCTTCGAGAGAACTATCACACTGAGCTCGGTTCTTAAACCGGAAGCCACAGTCCCAGTTTGTCGACACATCCTGAGATCATTCGCCTGGCTACAGAAAGAAGACAGAACAAAAAGAGACATAAAAAATTGTAAAATTATTTGCAACATTTGAAATAATTGCAGTCTTTAGTGAGGAGTCTGTTAAGCTCATCTACTCTCATGCTCATAAGTTAAGGATAATGCTGATACATGGTGAAACAACACTGGTGGGCGGTATGTGGGTTTAAATCAACTTGAGGTATGACCATGCGGTGCCTTTGACCCGCAGTGGCGCTGGCAGCAGTCCACGTACGCAGAGGTGTGATGGTGCATGTCAGAGCACGGTGCAGCGAGTAAATGTGCATACGTTTTCAGATGTGCTAATGATGACTGTATGTCGAAAATGTCTCATAGAACACATATTGATGACGTTATGAGGGATAGAATACTAGGGCGACTGTAGGCTGGTCAAACGCAGCAGGTCGTAGCATGGCCCCTCCACGTGCCACAAAGTGTGATCTCACGATTATGGCAACGATTCCAGCAGACAGGAAACGTGTACAGGCGCTACAGTACGGGACGTCCACAGTCTATAACACCACAAGAAGACTGACATCAGTACCTGCAGATGGCCACAAAGTACTGCAGGCAGCCTTGCTCGGGACCTTACCGCAGCCACTGGAACAGTTGTCTCCAGACACACAGTCTACAGACGACTGAACAGACATGGTTTATTCTCCCACAGACGTGGAAGGTGCATCCCACTAACCCCAGGTCACAGGAGCGTTCGTAAAGCCTGGTGTCAAGAACACAGTACATAGTCATTGGTACAGTGGTCCCAGGTTATGTTCACGGACGAGTCCAGATATAGTCTGAACAGTGATTCTCGACAGGTTCTCATCTGGCGTGAACCAGGAACCAGATAGCAACCCCTTAATGGCCTTGAAAGGGACCTGTATGGAGGTCGTGGGTTGATGGTGTGGGGTGCATGTACACCTCTGCACGTCTTTGACAAAGGAACTGTAACTGGTCAGGTGTATCAGGACGACATTTTGCACCAATATGCGCCCGCCTTTTCAGGGGTGCAGTGGGTCCCACCTTCCTTCTGATGGACGATAACGCACGGCCCCACCTAGCTGCCATCGTGGAGGAGTATCTTGAAACAGAAGATACCAGGCGAATGGAGTGGCCTGCCTGTTCTCCAGACCTAAACCCCATCGAACACGTCTGGGATGCTCTTGGTCTTCAAACCCCTACGACACTTCAGGAGCTCCGACAGGCACTGGTGCAAGAATGGGAGGCTATACCCCAGCAGCTGCTCGACCACCTGATCCAGAGTATGCCAACCCGTTGTGCGGCCTTTGTACGTGTGCATCGTAATCATATCACATATTGATGTCGGGGTATATGCGCAGGAAACAGTGGCGTTTTGTAGCACATGTGTTTCGGGGCAGTTTTCGCAACTTATCACCAGTACCGTGGATTTACAGATCTGTGTCCTGTGTGTTCCCTGTCTGCCTATGCTATTGGTACCAGTTTTGTGTAGAGCCATGTTGTGTGACACCACATTCTGCAATTACCCTTAATATATGAGCATGAGTGTAGTTATAAGTTGCCACACTTAAGAAATGAAATAATTGAAACTCATAGTGAGCAAAGACTGTTAGGCTCAATTAATGATTAAGTTAGAATATTTAGGATTAATCAAGGAAAGAAATTGTTAAGCTCACAAATAACGTCGAGAGTTTAACCTAAAAGTTAAAAGTATCGTGATGTGGCTCCTTCTGGACTGAGGTCAGTGAAACAATTATTCCCTGCCTCAAATCCGGGGGCTAAAGAAGTCACTGTTATACGGCCAATAGCCATTATTTTAAGCAATTTCGTTACTATTTCTTTTGTATATTCGTGAATAATTTAAGAATAACCATTTCAAAACAATAAATAGTGTACTAAAAACTTCTAGAAGTTCTTACGCGTAAGACGTTATAGTTGCGTCAACTTTTGCTTTGTATAATTCTATAAATAGTCGAGACAATAGTGTCTCGATCTCATTTTGTCATTTTATCTCTGCTCATCTTGTCTCACGTTGTCTGTATTGTGCCACCTCGTGTGAGCGCTTATTGTGAAAATATATAGCGTGAAAGTATTCAAAGCTTTAATTTCAGAAGTACCTTCTATTATATCCGAAAGCAATTATCTTTGCGAGAGGAAAAGGTTCTATTACTAAAAAGAAATGATAATTAAATTTTTAAGTGAATTCAGGGAATTGAGGTAGGGAGTTTCAGAGAACAGAAACTAATTCAAAGCTTAAACTGTGAGAACTTTAATTATTTTCGAATCGTTGCATTACGCAGAGCAGCGATTGTCAATTTGTTTAATAAAGTCGAACAAATATTTAACATAGGTGTAGGATGTTTGACCGCCAGCATAAATGAATACTGAAGTCATAATAACTAGCAATAATAGCTTCTTACGTGAATTTAACTTACTTGCAACAGTGTAAAATTAATTTGGACAGGAGTTGCTCAAAGATTATCGTCTTCATTCATTGATTAATCCATGAAAGTTAAAAAGAGAAAGATACTACGAAACATGGTGTTCTATTACCAACCCTGGTTTACGACAAATTTTAAAGACATCAATTTGAGGTGTTTTCTCGCAAAGAAAATAGTTAACACGCCCTAATGTCACAGAGAACACAACGTTAACGACTACTAACCACTACCAACTGGTCAAAGAATATCAAGATCACGAGAGTCGTCACAAGTGCTAAAAGGAAACCGGCAATTCTTCCTCTCTCTGTGGCCGTTGCATTACATACCGGCAACTCCAAGGTGCGTTTATACTGTTACCTCGTTGCTCGCCAGTCTTGCCAGCGCCTTTAACCTGCTGGCTTCGCTGTTCGCTGCGATTCTCCCTAGGCGATGACCTCAAGCTGGTCTGTATTTGGCGCCGCGGCCACCGTTGTACGTCGCGAAATTTCAGGCGTAATTCGCTGCTTCAAGGTATTCTAGCAGAGCTGTGTTTCTCTGGTCTTTGCACGGTATGTATCTACACATACATCTCCCTACACAGTTATATTCCACAAATTAGTGTGAAGTGCACGGCAAAGGCCCCGTGTTGCGTTGCAGCGTCAGTGCGGCGGAAGTCCTTATCAACGCTCATTAAAAACCGGAAGTTAATTTTCTGGAATTATTGCCTATCAGCGCCGTAATCTCCATAAGAATAACACGTACCGGAAGTGAATTTTCCAGCAACACAGGTTAAGTAAAAATACTGGACGGTCAAAATTTCTAAGTCCCATATGTTGAGGCAAGGAGCAGAGGAAAAATGACTTCATAAATATCACAGTGCAAGCTGTACTTAGATTAACCTAGCAAGAGCTGTAATGGGCCTGTAGTACGTTAATCAGTTATGCTGGTACTTGAAACACTATTAGTGGTCTATTGAGAAATAGTTCGGGTGTAATTTCCCAATGTGCTAACGATGGAACCGCCATAGACAAGAAGTAACGTTGGAACTGTTTGTTATAAGTGACGATTTTACGCAAGCACATATTTCATCCTTTTCTGGACTCAAAACTGTTTAGGACCAGAGCCACACTTATCATAATGGCTTCATGATTGATAACGTAGTAATCGTGGAAACTAGTTCCTCTGTTTCACGTAATTTATTGTTTTTTTTCCCTTGGAATCGCTCTTCAGTTGTTAGAGGCCGTATTACGATCTTCAGTTGTAGGCAACTGCTGTCCACCAGTGTAGTAGTGCATTGTCTCTGTTTACTAATGGAGCGATACCTCTGGAGTGAGTACACTGATATGGTTGATGCGTAATACGTAGCGCAGCACAACGGACGAGCTGCACAGTGGGTTTATCAACAACAATATCCTAATCGCCGTATCCCGCATCATACGACCTTTCCTGCTGTGTACCAACGTCTGCGTGAGACCGGGTAATTTAGCAGATTACCTGGGCAAGGACGCCGTCGCACGGTAACAACGCTGCCATTTGAGCAAGCTGTCTTGCAGCACGTGGAGCGGCATCCTTCAATCAGTACTCGTGCAGTTGCACGTAACATGGGGACGAATCAGACGAATGTAAGAACATTCCTTCGAGATCAATTGTTGCGTCCATTTCACTTACAGCGTGTCCACAACCTGGAATCAGTTGATTATCAACCCAGAGCACAGTTTTCACAGTGGTACCTGGAACAGTGTGAAATACATCCTACGTTTCCATCCTCCGTGTTGTTTACCAATGAAGCAAAGTTCTGGCGTGATGGAGTCTTCAACATGCACAATTCGCATGTTTGGAGTGATGGTAACCCACATGCCACAGTTATTACCGCTCATCAAGTGCGGTTCTTCGTTAATTTGTGGGTCGGTGTTGTTGAGGACTGTTTAATTGGGCCGTATCTGCTACCTGGGCCATTAAATGGCAGGCAGTATTACAATAATCTCGCCAGAGCATTGCCAGAATTCCTGGATGACGTCCCGCTCCCTACAAGACAACGCATGTGGTTCCAACATGACGGAGCGCCGGCACATTTCAGTCGTTGTGTGCGCCGATGGAGGTCAATGGAGGCATTTTTGAAAATCTACTGTAATTGAAATTGGGTTGTGTTAATGTGTTGTCTCTTGGTCATAAAAATGGAAAAGTGTTCGTTGGTTTAATTAATTTGCCGCCAGAGAAATCTTCCTCTATCGGTTTAAATGTCCGCAGCTCGTGGTCGTGCGGTAGCGTTCTCGCTTCCCGCGCCCGGGTTCCCGGGTTCGATTCCCGGCGGGGTCAGGGATTTTCTCTGCCTCGTGATGACTGGGTGTTGTATGATGTCCTTTAGGTTAGTTAGGTTTAAGTAGTTCTAAGTTCTAGGGGACTGATGACCATAGATGTTAAGTCCCATAGTGCTCAGAGCCATTTCAACCATTTGGACCGGTTTAAATACTCCTCATAGGAAAAAATGACATTGGGGAAAAATATTTGTTTTGATGTCCCCTACAACCTCCCAGAGTTTGTCGCTTTAAATACTTTACACCCTGTAGTGTATGAAGTAGATGTGGATAAAAGCCGACGAAATATTATCTGAGAGTGAGTTGGCCTTTGAAACGCGTTACAATGGAGAGTATGCTAATAATTTTGAGTCGAATCTTCATATCTTTACCTATTCTGGTTAAATAATATTTAAAATAAACTGAATAATTTGTTACAATATTTTTAACTGTTTGAAAAAGTGCTCTACGTAATTTTCGAGCTACTTTTGGAACTGGTGAGAGTGGACCCTCTACATTCGAAGTGTATATTCACACCTCTTCTTTATTCCCGTTATCAGTTACCACATTTATGATGTGGACGAACCACTATTAATAATTGTCGTCAGCCGATGCATAGGACATAGTTTTTGATTCATACGTTGCAAGTAATACACTCAACTAACGATGTGAACTGCCGCAGGATAAAGGTTCCTGGCTGATAAGTGAGGCTCTGCACGACCAGTGAGCAGCTGTGTGACTGCAGCGAGGCTGCCGCATAAATGTAACAAGGCTAACAGCGGGCAGCGAATTGCGAAGTGAAAGCAGTGAGCAGCGAGCTGCCAGTATACCTGTGTCCGATTCCATACCACTGGTTAATCGAAGACAGTGAGAAAAGTACGTTTCTGGTACATTAACTTCATCACTGCCAGCGCCACTTGTCTTTGAGATGTCAACAACATGTCTTTCTCGCCAGTACTGTGAATGCATTGTTTCTAACTTCTTAGTAATTTCCTCTAGCGCTGTCTATGGCCTACACTCTTTTAATGCACGGCATATTTCGTTTAACGCTGTATCACGTCTACTCCTACTGTGATAATCTTCACTTCAGATGTCAAAAAGACACGGCTTCAGTTAATATTGTTCAACTAAAACACTCACGTGTTCTTTGCATCATGTTGCCATATTATAGCTTCTCAATATTATACCTTCTTTCGTCTCAACAACATTTTGACAACATGCCTGGGAGCTGTGAAGCGCACAGATGTGGACGTCTTCACTACTTGAAGATCCACTTGTGAGTTAACGCTTCAGTTTCTAGCGCCATCATTCGTATGACAGCATATGTACTTTCACGCATGGATATTAGACGTGCCTCTAGTTACAAAGGGCGTTCAAAAAGTTATGTACAGTCGTGTCTCATTTTTCATTTTTTGCAGGAGGTGAATGAAATTTTTTGTGAACATACTTGGAGCATTTAGCTAAACGTTAGCCTCCATCAGCTGTGACACATCTGGCTCAACGTTCTTTCCGTGAAGTAAACGCACTTTGGTAAAATTAGGGGATTGACTTTTACACCATCGCTTGACACAGGAAAGAAGGTCTTTCTCAGTATCAAATGTTTTACCGCACAGATGGACCTTCAGTCGACCAAAGAGGTAAAAATCAGACGGAGCCCAGTTCGGTCTGTATGGAGGATGAGGAACAATCTTCCAACCCATTTTCCTGATTTTCGCCTGCGTCATAAGGGCTGTATGGTGTTTGGCATTGTCATGGTGTGGTCTGATTAGCTGACCCTGAAGCTGTGGTCTGTGGGTGTTGATGGCATGTCGCAGCTTGTCCAGTGACAAACAGTAATGGTTCCGGTTAATTGTGGAGCCAGGTTCCAAAAAGGCAATGAAAATGACACCACCTTTCGGCCTGCTGTGCGTGAAACTCTTGGTTTCTTCTTTTGAGGGGACCCGGATGACGCCACTCCATGCATTGGGTTTTGCTGTCAGGTTCGGACAAAGACAACCATGTTTCATCCTGGATAGTGACGCCGTCGAAACACTGTTTCCACTTTTCAGCAAAGGTCTTCATGAGACCCTCGCACGCATTCTTCCTCATCGTTTTCATTTCTCTTGCCAATAATCTAGGCACTCAACGTGCACAGATTTTTCTGTACGCTAGTTATTGTACCAGTGATACCACACTACCCAATGACAAACGAATCATTTCAGCAAGTTGTCGTGTCGTCCCACATCTGTCATTTTGGATGATTTGATCAATGGTCTCCTTAGTCACATCACTCACTGCCGTCGATGGTCTACCACATCGAGGATTGTCCAGATGAGAGAAGTCACCTTCGCTGGATGCTGCTGCGATACACTGTGTCCTCCCCATAAACAGGGAGCAACTTCCCGTGAATCGATGTGGCAGAGTCATCGGCGGTCTTGAAGAGGAACTCCAACACCGACCGTTGTCGCAAACTGACATCTATTTCACGGTCCATTATGGCTCACATGTAAATAAAATAAAATACTTTATACACCAACTTAAACCTAAATGTTCTAAGCATGTTCACAAAAAATTTCATTCTCCTCCTGCAAAAAATAAAAAAAAATGAGAGGCGACTGTGCAAACCTTTTTGAACGCCCTCTGCACATGCAACACCCAGGACCGAGATTGGGGTAGCAAGAATAGTCAGACTGTGAAACTCCTCGGACTCTTGTGCTCTAAAAGGAACGTGTAAATAGGCACTTTCGCAGCACTGTCCGAGAGTGCAACAACAGACGATTAATAGACGAACTTTGTTAACAATGTAACAGAAACAATATTTGTCGGAGATAATGTGGCAGAACGTATAGCAGCCCACAGTGGAACGTAACAAGTAAATAATACTTTCGTCAAATTATAATAATAACAATGGCACAACAAAGAAGAATAATGATGAATGAATTTTTCATACGTCCAGAAATTTCTGTGATTTAGTATTTCCAGTGCCTAATATAATCCTAAACAGTATTACTATTTTGAATTTAAAGCTTCTACTGTGTAATATTCAACCGAAATCTGGATAGTGCAGCTGTATGGCCCATGAGTATGCAGGGCTCTTATAATGTGGTCCTGTAAGGAAAAAAAAACTCTGTTGGTGATGATTGCTTTCAGTTTCGCTGCGACTACAGTGAGATATCGGATAAAAAGTAAAGTAATATGTCTTGACTGGTTGGGAGACTCTAAAGAATGCATCTAGTCACCTAACTGGAAAGGTTTTTCCTATCCTTCTGGCACATTTCCTCCATGACGTTTTAAATCTGACTGTTAAGTGTGTTCGATATACGCGGAAGACTGTAAAGGGAATGTGTGTAATGTGGTCTAATGTACCTGTTGTATGATGAGGTGAGAAGGGGGAGGGTGGAAACCAGTGTCGACATGTATCATACTCTTCCTGAATAGCACCATTGGGGCCACCGAAATTAACTCTCCATCTGACGGATGGATCACCAACACTAGTGTCACATATGCTCATGCTCACTCCATGAGACGGTGCAGAGAGATTTTGAATTAAATTCAGGACATTGGCGCTGGTGATCTGGAACTTCTCGTCACCACCATTCTCCTCTTCCTTGCAAGGAAAGGCAAACGGAAAATTACCAACAGTGCGCGATGTACCCAGGCAGTTACTCATCCAAGTACCGGCCACACCTGACGTTGTTTAAATAATGATTTCAACCGGTGTATTCAACGAAGCAAGGCTGTTGCCAGAAGACCGATAAGCGCAAATGTCGACGTCATTGTTGGAAATTCTCAAAGAACAGCAGATTAATGCAACCTATAAAATGTGATTTTTATGACGGTGTTAAATCCCTGCCACCAATTGCTAACGATATCGTTTGTCTGCTGCTCTACATTTCTTTGTGATGTGTACCTGCAGAAATCTGAAGTTTCCCTCTAGCTGCCCAACAAATTGATGGTGCTATAGCTTTTCAGCTCACGAGTTGGCGCACTCTATTGCTCTGTATCTGTGTTAGTTATTTAAATTTAAATTAACTGTGAAAACCTTCAAAATATATTTTCATCGCAAAACAGCACCCTACTTTATTAACCTTCTGCATACCAAGTGGGTACTACAGGACCCCAACATAGCTATTTTACTATTTGTACCTGTTAATCACTATCATTACTGAATTATTTTACATTAATTTATATATGTAATAAATAACAACTGCAATGTTTATAGAGGACTTTTGGTAGGTTGCTTGGGATTCGGTGTGTTAAGAAAACACACTTTTATAAAAGCACTTTTCAGAAAGCTATGCTGGTACATGTGTGAAACGACTGTTTTAAATTTTAATGCGTTGTTGTGTGCAGTAACGTTAAACCAAATATTTTTCTCTGTTATTTCCTTCAGTTCTGTTGCCATCATGGCATGTTGGGTTGTGAAACGAACATAGCGAAAAATCTAAAGTTACAGAAGAAATATGATTTGTGCAGTGAACGAGATGCTGAAGCAGTAATGCTAATAACGGAAGTAGAATCAGAACTAGAAGATGGTGGTGTAGAGATTGTTTGTTCAGAAGTAGAAGGCAATGTGGAAGAAGTGGACATGGTTGAAGATGTCTGTGAAGGAAGGGACAATAAAGTAGTGATTGATAAGTTTCAGATACTGGAGAAACCTACATACACAGTAAAAATGAAATGACAGGCAGTCACCGTACAAACACCCAAGCAGGCGTCAGCAACGGGACATTTTGTCTAAAACTAGCGATCTCACAATGACTTCCAGGACTGTGACTTCGATGATGGTGATTTTCATATTGTTCATTATTCCTAAAACAGTGGAAAAAGTTATAAAATACACAGTCCAAAAAGCAGAGGTAGTTAACCAGCTATGTCTTGCAATTCATCCTCCTAACAAACGAAAGTGCATCCTGGATCCTAACAAGTACATCAGAAATGTTCAGTTTCATAGGTATACACAGGGAAAGAAGGATCTACGGAAATGAATCAAGGTACTAGAGCTGTAATGGACCTTACAGCTCCTTTAGAAACTGGATATAATAATACAATGGAGAACTTTTTTTATGATTGTTTCACTTGCACAGGAGGCCTTGAAAAAGGGGCTAGCTTTGATTAGCGCTCTTATAAAAACAATCTCGAAACCCCATTTGAACTTCAACCAGTGCCACTAAAATCACAGTTTTCATCTATGTTTGCATTCATTGAAAATATTACCCTAGTATCATATATGCCTGAAAACGACAAGGCAGTAATCCTTTTGAGTTCGGAACGTCATGATGACAACTGCAGTACAGGAAAAAGAGAAGTTCAGACACGATATTGTTCTACACGACAATAAAACCAAGGGTTCTGTTGATACAATGGACAAAATGAAAAGTGATTATTCATAATATAGGACTATTCTTGTGCATGACTGATACAGCATTTTTTTGTACGCGATGGATACAGTAACCATAAATGCTTACGGTATTTGGAAGACATAAAATCCTGACTGGAAGGTCTTACACACGACTCTAGCAAAAAAATTTATAAAGCCTCAACACGAAGAACATCATTCAAGGAATTATTGTTTGCTGAAGACGTAAGCCCAGTGACACGACAATCAAGTTCATTCTTCCCACAGTCATCACTTGCACTCCAACTCTAATGATCGCTACGTCGACTGAGAGCTAAAATCTTATCTTCTTTTTCGTTTATTAGGCTGAAGCGTCTTTTCTTTTCATTAATCGGATGATATTGCTTTGTAAACAGAATTAACTTCTAGAACACCATACCATCCACTGAAACTGTTACAGCTATTTATTTTACTCGTATTAATGGTTCACATTTCTTGTCTTTGAATCCATCACATTCCACGGAAGAAATAGACCGCTCGCCGTCTCCATCGTCTGCGAACCTGTGTACTTCCAGCGGTCTCTTTACTACACAATATGACACCGGAATGCCTCCACAGCATAAATGCAAGATAATATCTTTATGATTACAAACGTGTGTTTAATATAAACCCACAAAATTTCTGTTGGATGAGCAAACTAGGAAGTAAAAACGTCACTAAAATTGTACTTGAGGAGGTACGCAGGTACCGCCAGCAATTCAAGTGGCACAGTAGGGGGAATAAATAAGGAACATGAAAACACAGATGCAATTGCCTTGCTAGAACTCGTTATTCTGGAAAGTAGCTTGTAACATTTTTGGCTCTGGGAGGCATTGTGTTCACTACCAAACCTTAATTCGTTATTGAGAGATCAAATGTTAGCTGATATGTAGTGTACGAGGTCGAGTGAGGTGCAGGTGTATTTTCATTTATCAACATTTCTTTATGAATAATTAAGAATGTATTGAAAATTGTAGCAGCAGTCCTCTGAGTAGCAAGCTCTCATACACTGTACTCCGTTTATTTTAATAGACATTTTTTAGACATCAAAGGTTTTCTTGCATAAAATACTTTAATAGTCCAGGCCGCAATATTTTAACAATCATTGATAAACAGTTTCGTCTGAGCAATCAGCCGTCTTCAGATCTGAAATGTTACAGGAAATGGCACATAAAGCGGATAAGTTCAACAAGAGGTAGATGAAGGCAAATGCTTACCAGTTAATTAAATGAGTTTGGTGTCTAAACACAACATTGGATGAAGACACATTGTCATCAATGTAATATGTGCTTGTACATGAAAGTGATTACCGGAAATGTTTTGGATGTTACAAATGGTTGGCTCTGAGCACTATGGGACTCAACTGCTGTGGTCATAAGTCCCCTAGAACTTAGAACTACTTAAACCTAACTAACCTAAGGACATCACACACATCCATGCCCGAGGCAGGATTCGAACCTGCGACCGTAGCGGTCTCGCGGTTCCAGACCGTTGCGCCTAGAACCGCTCGGCCACTCTGGCCGGCATGGATGTTACAGATAGATGGAACATTACTTAAGAATAACTGAATATGTGTATAAATGCGTCATTACAGCAGTGTATGTTTAAGAAGACAATCCTTTCTTCTTCAGACATGTAAGAATGTAATTAATCCTATACAGTACTACTGTACCACTTAAGACCATGTGTTATGTACCCAGTACAGAGAAGTGAATATACTTGCTGCTGTACTGTACTATCACTCAGTATTAGTGATGTATGCTCAATTCAGAACAACGAATACACTGACTGCTATTACATGCTCAAGCTCACGGGAAATCTACGTACCCATAGGTGGCACTGTGTTAAAAATATATAAATGAAACGTGTATGTTTGTAATACAAATATTTAGTGAAACTAAGAGGACTACAATAATAGCAGATAAAACCGGGAAGCAGATAACTTCTTACATAAAACACTCAAGAGATTTAAGATGAGGAAGCACTCTTATTGTATAGGGTCCAAGATGAGATTAGATGGCCACAGTCTACGTATCTGAAAGTTTAAATGAAGCTTACGACAATTGGTATATTTACGGTAAATTTCTCATTCAGCATAAAATCAAAACACCAAAATGCTCCCTTAGTTCCTAGAAACACGAAACATAAAGTTAACTTAAAGTGTTGAGTAATCGTAATGTCGGTTTTGTATATTGCAATGCTAAGGAAAACCGAACAAAAGACAGGAGGGATTTGTAAACATGTACATGTTGACTTTCAGTCAACGGACAGTTCGTAGTAGATACTCTAAGTATATCTTACACAGTGTATAGTGTAGGTATGTTACACATCAAACATAGCAATCTACATAACCCCACTGATAATATGAATGTGCACTATGTATAATGTATCTTGCTATTCTACCAAGCACATGCTGTTATTAATTGGTACAGTGTTACTGTACAATGTGTATGTGGGTATCCTCCATTTCTCCCTACGTTGCTGAAGCAATGAATCAACAATTCTGAATTCAGTGTATTTATTATGCATGATTAATTAACATAACGATCAAGTCACGAATAAACACAGATCTTTGAAAACTACAATGTCAAAGAGTTAATAATCTATATGTGTCTGCTGTCTAAGGTACAAGAAATACACTTTGCACGTTATTCTGAAGACGTTGCTTCCCACACAGACATGACTCCCCTCCGACCACACCATGGTAGACCGGAAACCTTGGAATGTGTGGGTACCTGTACCGCAGTGGCCTGCCTGCTCTGGCGTAGGCGGCTGGTGTCTTCATCATTTCTTTCGGATTTGCTTGCAGAACTGACGGTGACGCTGTGGTTTCTTGCCCAGTCTCTCCACTAGTTTTGTCATTAGCGTTACTTGCAAGCTTGCTTTCAGATCTCTGTGTGGGAAAATTTTACGTTTCCCAAGACGTGATGCCGATGAAGGGTGCAGCTTGAAAATCTGGGCCTTCACTTGCTTTAGAAAATGTGGCAGTTCTGTTTCCCTCAGTATTTACCGTGTTGAAAAAATTCTAACAGTACGTTTAAAGTCTTACCATAGACTACGTCTGCTGTCGCTGCCCCTGTTTCTGGATTACAAGCAGTGTAGATGTTATCTTTTAACAGACGAATTCCAGCCACTGAAACTGTATGTCTGAGGAACATCACTTGCTTCTGTCACAGAACACACTTTGCTTCCATGTCTATTATTCCATATTCACGTATTCTGTTGAACATTGTTCTGAGATGTTCCACCTGCAATGCTGTCATCTTGGAAAATATCAGAAGATCGTCGTGATGAACGAAGCTAAATTTGAATTCACTTAAGACTCTGTCTCCAAAATACTGCCATATCTGTGCGGCTCTATTCAAACGGAATGCAATAGGCAAATAAACGAAAATACGGAACAGGTTTGCCACTGCTGTCTTTGGAATGTCTTCTTCTGCTACCAATATTTGATTGTAAGCTTCCTTACAATCGCTCGTGCTGAAGACTGAGGCTCTTGCTTGTACGATCCCTTACATTCAGTACCGGGAAGCAGTCTGGAATGGTGCGTGTTTTTCATCTACATCTACATTCTTACTCTGAAAATCACTGTTAACGCCATGGCAGACGGTAGATTCCAATGTACAAGTCATTAGGGCCTCTCCCCATTCCATTCACATAAGGAGCACAGGAAGAATGATTGCTTAAATTCCTCTGTATGTGCTGTAAATAATCTAATCTTTTTCTCACAATCCCTATGTGAGCGATACAAAGGGAGTTGCAGTGTATTTCTAGTCATAATTTAAGGCCAGTTTCTGTAACTTTGTAAGCAGGCTTTCTCAGTATAGCTTACACCTACATTCATGAGTCTGCCAGTTGGATTTCTTCAGCGTCTTTGTGACACTCCCCCCATGGGCTAAACAAATCTTTGATTATTTGTTCTACCCTTCTCCACATGCGTTCAATATCCCCTGTTAGTCGTATTTCGCACAGGTCCCATACACTTGAGGAGTGTTGTAGAATGGATCGCACTAGTGATTTTTAAGCCATCTCCTTCGTAGACTGATTGTATTTTCCCAGTATTCTACCAATAAACTGAAGTCAACCACCTGCTTTACCCATGACTGAGCCTTTGTGATCATTCCATTTCATGTCTCTACATAGTGTTACACCCACGTATTTGTATGAGCTGGCTAATTCCACCTCTGACTTACTGATATTATAGGATACTACATGTTCTGATTTTGTGAAGTACACAATTTTACATTTCTGAACATTTAAAGCAAGTTGCCTATCTCTGAACCACTTTTTAATCTTATGAAGATCTGAATGAATATTATGCAACTCCTTTCAGGCGGTACTTCCCTGTAGATAACTGCGTCGTCTGCAAAAAAGTGTGATGTTAATATTCATATTGTTCACTAGCTAATTCATGTAAAATATAAATAACAAGGATCACAACACATTGCCCTGGAGGAGACTGAAGTTATTCCTACTTCCGAAGATGATTCTCCATCCAAGACAGATAACATACTGCGTCCTCTCTAATACAAATCAGCAACCTGGTCACAAATTCCGCTTGGTAACCCTTATGATCAACTTTTGACAATAAGTAGCTGTAGTATTCAATCAACTGTTTTTCAGAAATCGAGAAATACAGCATCTACATGACTGCCTTGATCAATAGCTTTCGGTACGTCAAGTGAGAAAATTGTGATGTCGGCTTCGTATGATCAATGTTTTTCGAATCCTTTTTGGTTGGCATGTAGGTGGTGATTTTGTTCGAGATACCTCATTATGTTTGAGCGCAGAATAGGTCGTAAGATTCTACAACAAACCGATGTGAAGGATACTGAACAGTAGTTTTATGGGTCACTTCTACTACGCTTCTTGGAAATGGGTGCGACCTGTGCACATTCACTGTAGAATGTGATAGGGATTCCTTCGGACCCTAGAGCTTTCTTCAGTTTTAACAATTTTAGCTCTCATCACCACTGTCACGAAAACCTATTTCTCCCATCTGTCGGTTGGTAAGAGGATTAAATTTGATCAGTTCTCCTAGGTTTTTCTTTGTAAAGTAAGTTTGAAAATGGAGTTTAACATTTCAGCTTCTGCTTTAGTACCTCCAAATTCAGTTCCTGTCTCATTCACGCGTGACTAGACACTTACTTGGGTGCCAATAACAGCCTTTACATACCGTCAGAATTTCTATAGATTCTGTGAAAGATCATTTTAAAATATTATGCTACGTTAGGTGCGGGAGACTTCATGCACTGCTCTCGTGACAAACCAACGCGTTTCATTCAGCAACTCTGTACCTGCAGTCCTAGACTTTGTTTTACAGCTATTTTTCTGTAGTCTCTGTTTATTCACAAGTGTCTTTAGAGTGACTGTATACCATGGAGAGCCCCCTCCGGAAACCATTATGGACTGTTCTTCTGGATATACTCGTATATCTATCCAGCGTTTGACCACTATGCTTTTAAGCTTGAGCCATAGGTCCTCTACATGCTCCTTCTCTATGCTGGAAGTTTCAAGTTTCTCATTGAGATACGACACCACTGCTTTTTTACCTAATTTACTGAACGTACATATGTTTCCACGTGTTTTAGTATATTTAGTACATTGGTAATCAACCTTTCCAGAACTATGTCATGGTCACTGAAACCAGTTTAGATGGGGACATTCTCAAAGAGTTCAGGTTTATTTGTTGCCAATAGATCGAATATTTTTCCATCATGATTAGGGTTCAAACTACACACTTCATCACCTCGGTACCCAGAGTTCTGGAACGTGTACAGAAAACTGGAATAGAGATAAACATAAACACCATTTCCACCCTTTTTATTGCTCATGAAAACCGCACATTGCCTGTTATACCTCCATACAGCAAGATCTCCAGAGATGGTGGTCCAGACTGCTGTATACATCGATACCTCTAATTCCCAGTAGCACGTCCTCAGGCATTGGTGCATGTCTGTATTCGTCGTGGCATACTATCCACAAAGTCATCAAGGCACTGTTGGTCCAGACTACCCCACTGCTCCACGGCGATTCGGCGCAGATCCCTCAGAATGGTTGGTGGGTCAAGTCGTCCATAAACAGCCCTCTTCAATCTATGCCAGGCATGTTGGATAAGGATCATGTCTGGAGAACATGCGGCCACTCTAGCCGAGCGATGTCGTTATCCTAAAGGAAGTCATTCACAAGATGTGCACGATGAGGCGAGAATTGTTGTCCATGAAGACGAATGCCTCACCAATGCTGTCGATATGGTTGCACTGTCGGTCGGAGTATGGCATTCACGTATCGTACAGCCGTTATGGCGCCTTGCATGATCACCAGGGCGTACGTAGGCCCCACATAATGCCACCCCAAAACAGCAAGGAACCTCCACGTTGCTGCACTCGCTGGACAGTGTGTCTAAGGCGTTCAGCCTGACTGGGTTGCCTCGAAACACGTCTCCGACGATTGTCTTGTTGAAGGCATATGCGACACTCATCGGTGAAGAGAACGTGATGCCAATCCTGAGCGGTCCATTCGGCATGTTGTTGGGCTCATCTGTACCGCGCTGCATGGTGTCGTAGTTGCAAAGATGGACCTCGCCATGGACGTCTGGAGTGAAGTTGTGCATCATGCAGCCTATTACGTACAGTTTCAGTGGTAACACGACGTCCAGTGGCTGCGCGAAAAGCATTATTCAACATGGTGGCGTTGCTGTCAGGGTTCCTCCAAGCCATAAACAGTAGGTAGCGGTCATCCACTGCAGTAGTAGCCCTTGGACTGCCTGAGCGAGGTATGTCATCGACAGTTCCTGTCGCTCTTTATCTCCTCCGTGTACGAACTACATGGCTTTGGTTGACTCCGAGAAGCCTGGTCACTTCCCTTGTTGAGAGCCCTTCCTGGCAGAAAGTAACAATGCGGACACGATCGAATCGCAGTATTGACCGTCCGTAGACGGTTGAACTAGAGACAACAGGAGCCGTGTACATCCTTCCTGGTGGAATAAGTGAAACTGATCGGCTGTCAGACCCCCTGCGTCTGACAGGTGCTGCCCATGCATGGTTTTTTTACATCTTTGGGTGGGTTTAGTGACATCTTTGAACAGTCAAAGGGACTGTGTCTGTGATACATTGTCCACAATTAACGTCTATCTTTAGGAGTTCTGGGAACCGGGATGATGCAAAACTTTTTTAGATGTGTGTATTTATTGCAGGTAGTTTTCAGAGAAGGCATTTAGTAATGTTTCACAGGATCTTGTCACACTTACTACTAACAAAACTATAATTCCCTCAGCTGATCACAGGGCGATTACAGCCGCCACGGTTGATTAAAGTATGATTTGAGAATTCACGTACAAGGTAACTGAGGTTTTTCACTAAGGTCTTCGGTGACATGAGGAGAAGAGTCTGGTGGGCGGCAGAAGGATCCATTTATCATTTTGTGCCCACACCAGATAGTGAGTCTTGTCCAAACAATGTCACATGCAGCTTCAATTTCTGTCTCGGTGAATTTGACGTTCTCGTCTGCTGCGACAAATACACAACGTCTGTTCCCCATTAGTGTATCCTTTCGATATACATATAAATTTTCCCCCAAAACCTCATTGTTATCACTTTCAGGTTCCAACTGTGCATAGTATTATGCGAGCTTCACTGCGTTTCAGGAGAGCTTTCAACTCTGGCACTTTTTTGTGATTGCTTCAGCATTTATCTACTACGATTAATAGTCTCGCTTGGGGGGAGGGGGCATTCTTCTGTGTCTTACACTTATACTTCGGGGTCTTCTGTAACTGTCGTTGCCTGGACTGAATGTAGAGTCGCACAACACATACAGTCAGCTACCTGGGTAGCTGCCTCTGACCCACTAACGAGGACTTTACAGTTCTCAACCCTATGGCGCAAGTCCAGGAAATGACAGCCTAGCTTGTTACAGAACACTGGAAATTTCCGATTCAGTACTTCCACTCGAGTTAGAACCAGGAGATCACGACCATTTCTGGAAAAAATGCTGCAATTTGTGAACTTCGGTGAAACTGTGGGTGCAAGGTTGGTCTTCCCAAGCTTCTCTGTCAGTCACTGGGAAGATCCAAGTAAGTCCTCGGAGCCCAGACGACAAGCATCGTTTGTTCGGACGTGCGCAACAGTCTTCAGTTGGTTGAACCATGTTCACTCAATGGACGCTGGAACTGACGACGACAGATTGACCACTTCCTTTTTGCGTTTGCCCCCTCTTGACGCACGACAAAGCAGATTTTCCCGGAAGAGCAGAACTCAGTCCCATTAGTTTAGGTTATGGTGTCAGAGGAAGTCAGCGAAATTTATGGTTAGGAAGACCCTGAGTCCTCCCTGGTCCCCGTACACTCTGCACATCTGCTTTCTAAAGAGGAGACAGGATCCACAAGAGAGGATAGTACTTGAAGTACTTTTGGTGCTGGTACCACAGGTACACGATTCTTGGGAGCTCTTCAAACACCCTTATTCACATCAGTTTCTAATCGTTTGAAAGTAGTCAGGGCGATTCCCGGCTCCAACGAATGTCAGTCAATTCATCTCGTGTTCGGGTACAGAATTCACACTCGGGCTGAAGTTTGGCTGGTGCATTGTATTACAGGACAATGCACAAATAACTTAAGACTGCTGACTACCTTTTCATCTTTTGAGATACAGAATCACTACTTCCCTATAATAAATTAAGCAAATACACAAAACGAGATTTCTGTTAATGCAACAGAAAACCTGTGGCAAACTTTACTAGATCATGCGCGATAATCTTCGCGTGAGCTTGAAGTGCAATCCTTTTTGTTGACGAGATCTGCGTAAAACCCCTGCTTTCAGCAACTCTTCAAAAATCGTTTTTGCTGCCGTAAAGTGGTCGGGTGCAGATATTCTCGGGTACCGGAAGATTGGCTAGGAAGGTGACCTTCATATGGTTAATTGTATTAAGAGACACTTTTCTTATCTGGTCCCCACCATCCTGTCTGTTCTCCTGTGTATCTAAGCTGCGGGGTGGGCAGATGGTTCTCGTAGCACCTCGGCTTGTAGAACCTGCTATGACATCTCCGTCCGTTTTAATTTGCGGCGTACTGAGTTTTGTCTTGACTGTTTGGTGATCAATACATAGTGGTGACAAAAGTCATGGGAAGCGATATGCACATATACAGATAGTGGCAGAAACGCGCACACAAGGTATAAAAGGGCAGCGCATTAGAGGAGCCGTCATTTCTACTCAAGTGATTCATGTGAAAAGGTTTCCGACCTGATTATGGCCACACTTCGGGAATTAATAGACTTTGAACGCGAAACGGTAGTTAGACGCATGGGATATCCCATTTCGAAAATCGTTAGGGCATTCAATATTCCGTGGTCCACGGTCTGGAGAGTGTGCTGAGAATAGGAAATTACGAGCATTGTGCAGTGGCCGATCGAGAGCAAAAGCATTTCCGTAGAGCTGTGAGTCCTAACAGTCAAGCAACACTGCGTGAAGTAACCACAGAAATCAATATTGGACGTGCGACGAACGTATCCGTCAGGACAGTTCGTCGAATTTGGGGCCCACTCAGCAAAACGTCTGTGGAACCAACACACTTTATTTTGTTGCATCTCTTGTGTCATTTGTCCACCTGCTTAACTTTTTTGAAACGGTGTCTTGCTATATTCTTCCTTCTGTCTGGGTGGCCTCCTCTTGTCCGCCGTCAGTATCGAAAATTGCTTTTGCAGGGCATCTATTTGGTTTTTCAAACAGCTAAGCTCTTAACTAATGACTAATTACGGCTCCTCACGAATAGCAGGTGCTTCTTCCGTGTCGACTTCGCCAGCTATCTTCGTTACTAACGACGTGATTGCCTTATCTACCGTGGCACATATGTGGTTTGCTGCTGTGATTACACTGTTGATGTCCGTTCTCCCGCACGCCACTGCAGCTGTCGTCACTGCTACTGGTAGTTGCGTCAACCACGCTCGTCATAACGTCGCATCAGAGGTTTCCTCCTCTAGAACTATGCATCTTAAATGCCACCAGAACTCTCAAGGTGTTCTATCAACAAGTAGGTTAACTTCGTAATACCTGCTGTAGGCGTTGTTCCAGTGAATTGGACATCTACTGACTAGTGTCTCTCTCAAGTCTTGATACTGTCGTTCTGGAGGTGGCTTCAGTATAAATATCTGGGAGCACTGCGGCTGCCCTAGCGTCTAAGCTGTCCACTGTTACTGTAGATTTCGTGCGATCGTTGGTGACGTTCTTCCGCTTCGCGAACAACTATCGGACAAATTGTTGCCGAATTTACAGTGTGTACAGTGTTCTTCGACATTCGCGGAGATAATTCCAAATTCATCTGGGTTTTAGCTTGGCGTTCGTCGATTTGTTTTTCCAAATCTTCTTGCAGTTGTAACAGTTCCATCTCAGTCTGAATTTGTCTGACATCTTGGCTGTAAGACACCGTATGTCTCCGCACTGTCTCTAGGGTCTCGCGTTCTTCAGTAATCTTGGCGTCACCAATTTGTAGGGATCCTGCATTTCGCCCTACATTATTGAAGAAATTCAACTATTTAATACACATGATTTCTTAAGGGGACCTGGACGTCAACGGGCTGCATTTTAATACCTCGCTCTCAGTGAACATTACTCTTGATGTACAATGCGAAGGAAGTTGTGGTTTTTTTTACCAACAATGAATGACATTAACCCAAGCTGTATAAGGAAATGTATTGAAATACCTGTCAAAGTTTCAGATTTACAGTATTTTGCCTAATAGAGATTTTTATAATACACATTCCCATTCTGGTACTACTTTCTGGTCCATCATCAGTCCAATAGCATTTATACTGTGGCAGGCTGCTGTCAACATTCATAGGAACACATTATGCCTATCGTGTTGTAGTTTGGAGTATATCTGAGGAAATAGAAAAACATTTATTATACTACATTACTATTTTGTCTAAAAAATACCGCTAAAATTATATACAGAATGACAAACATAGATCGTTTCTGCGAAGTATTAGGCGTAATACAAAGATACTATCCCACTCTTCACTTGAGAGAAATTTGGTGGACATGGATAAAACCTTTGTGACGTTATATGTACCTAATGTTCAGAAAATGTAGTTTCGAGAAAATGAGAAAAGGATGTTCACAGTGTTCTTGACTCACCATATGCCTCTTTCAGAACATTCCAACAGTATAATCTTGCTGGCCAGCTGTTTCTTTATCCTCTGTAGACTTCTTCAGGAGCCTCTTCCTAACTCTGGACTCTTTAGTGGTGGCTTCCACAGCCCTTTCAGCTTCAAATAGTCGCTGACGACCTATGGCAATCAGCGCAGCTATCATATTATTTCCTGGCTGGATGCCTAGTTTGTCCATTACTTCCGTCCTGCTGATTGCACCATCATTGAAACAGATGACAGCATCCATCACACGCATTTTGAGTACTGTCCATCCAACAAACACTGCTTTTGGTACTCGTTGAAACTGTTGAAACTCTCATTAGGGTTTTGTGTATGGCCATATGGACATTTGCTAAGTAACTTTGTATGTGCAAGGTCCCTGTATGTTGAATTTATTGTTTCCATGACTGTGGCAGGCAATAAATGTTTATGGTGATATTCCTTGCCTGTCGTATGAGCGTGGCTGGTTTGAAGACATTTGTTCAAAGAGCGTTTAAGACCAAATCAACAACTGAAAGTTAGATAGCAAACACATTTTTATAAACTGGGTAAAATTGTCTTTCAGATGGTGGCAAAAAATGTTTTCAAAAATTTGTCATTTCACGTCCAGGTCCCCTTAACACAACAATCAGTTTGCGAATAAATGCAGAACAGTCAAAACTGCACTTCCGAAGGGTAAAAATAATTTGCTAATGTGCGTCTGCTGTCCAAAGCACAATGAAATACACTTCGCATGTTATTCTGAAGTCGCTGCTTCCCACATGTATGATGTTCTCATGTGTTTGAATAAGGAAGGTTTGTTTTCATGTACTTAGACTGGTGTAATGACGCATTAGGTTACATTTGATATTATTTGGTTTATTTACATTTTTAGATATTGCTTACGTAATGTTTCATTGATTTGTGACATGCAAAATATTTCCTGAGGTCGCTTTTGTACACAGTGATTTGTTATATTGATGAAAATGCGTTGTTATCCAGTTTTGTGATTAGACACTACGCTCATTTTATTAATTCGTCTGTATTTGTCTTCATTTACTCTTGTTAAACACGACAGTGTGGTTTACACTATTTTCCCTTTCATGTGCAATCTTCTGTACCATTTCATATCTACAGATTGCTGATTGCTCAGACAAAAATAGTAAGCAATAATTATTAAAATATAGCAATCGGAACTACTAAAGGATTTTATTTAAAAAACTGTAACGTTTAACATTTTCCTAGATCGCTTCTCTCCACCATAAGAACGTCAGAAGATAACGAACCATTTTCCTTTAACAACTATATTATTGGCCCGCATCTCGTGGTCGTGCGGTAGCGTTCTCGCTTCCGACGCCCGGGTTCCCGGGTTCGATTCCCGGCGGGGTCAGGGATTTTCTCTGCCTCGTGATGGCTGGGTGTTGTGTGCTGTCCTTAGGTTAGTTAGGTTTAAGTAGTTCTAAGTTCTAGGGGACTGATGACCATAGATGTTAAGTCCAATAGTGCTCAGAGCCATTTGAACCATTTTGAACTATAGTATTAAGAAATTTAGATGAACACTCTGAGCGCCTTTGGCTCGCACATACAATGGGAACCGACCGAAGGGTTTCAGGCTGATCAGTCGAGTTTGGAGAGTAACGTGAAAAAGTAAGAGCTGAACAGGTGGACGGTATGATTCTAGCCTGAAGGCCACACGATTAACATCTTACTTGCGCGCCATATACTCGCACGTAATGTTCTTAATGAAATGCGACTGTACGGGCAATGCAGAGAGGAGCAGTGTACATTGGAAGTTTGTTTCGATATGTGACTATATTTAATGCAAAATATTTTATGTATGTTACATACTTGAACTGTGTTGTGTGTAGCAGTGTAGGTGCACATTTGTTATATGTCTTGTTAGCCGATTTATAGCTTTTACTCCAGTGCCGTTTATAAGAATGAAAGATACTGGCGTCACTTTTAGAAATCTGGCTGCTCATTTATAAACACAGAGCCTTGGCACATTCACTAGAAAGTTCTTACAGTTACACGTACCTACGAGTGAGTGCTACTTCTATGCAGGAGCACGGGCATCTGTAGAAGACACCAGGTAGGTGAACAATTTCATAATCTCTGTGTTCTGCCCTGATCTGGCAGAGCGCAACCAGGCCCCTCACTCGTCCTGGATTCACAGTACAAACGTGCGCAGCCATGTGAAATTTGTGGTAACACAGAGGAGCGAGTACACAGGGCGTAATTGGTGCTTTACATAGACTGACGTCACATTCAATTGCAAAAAGTTATTTTCACAAGAAGTTTTTTAACTCGGAACGGTAGCTGAAGAAGCAAGCAGTTAAGTTTTATGTTTAAATAATATGAGGGACGATTAAAAAGTATCCATTCGAAGGCATAACAGATCAGAATCGGTATGCCAGTCAGGGAAAATCCCCATCAGCATGGAGGCAATCAGCCCACCAACACACCAGGTTTAAGATACCCTTTTGGTAAAACCCTGTGTCCTGCTATGCGAAGAAGTCCGCCACTGCTTGCAGTATGACATCGTTCGTCAGGAATCGTCGACTTTTCAGGGCCGTCTTTTAAGGATCGAAGGCCTGATAATCGCTTGGGGAGAGATCACGTCTATAGGACGAGAGCTTGAGTGTCTCGCAGTTCATTTGGCGTAACATTTGCGCTACAACAATTCTCATAAGGGACGTTCGCTATCATGAAGCGGCAGCACCCCTTGACGCACTGTTCCACTACGGTGATATTCGATGGACATGCTGCCCCACACACATTCCGCATTCTCCAATGGGTGTCTACCGGTATTTGTCCTCAGGAAGCCTACTTAAGAACAACAGCACAACGGTCATGTTTTGGAACGCGTTTGGTAATGAAGTCGGCTTAGTTCACGATACCGCACTTACCGCATGGACGTCAATTCCTTCCCCAGAGGACGGTGGTTATACACCAAAATCGAAGTCGCATTACATTAAATGTACGCTGCAGCAGCGTCCTCTGACGGAAACCTTCTGATCGCACTGATTACTGGATATGCTATCGGGTGTTCACACATAGTTCCCCTGTAGACCCTGTTCGTTATTTTACATCGTGAGTAACTTAAAAGCAACACCGACTACTTCACTACTTTTCTTAGTGGTTTTATGTTTCATAATATTTTATTCTGGTCGAACTGGTTTTCCAGTGGTTGTTTAGGTGACAATTTATTTTTAGATACTCTGTTTACTCTGATGGTCCTGTTGAACTCACCTGTTAATATCAAGTTGTGGGTAGGAGAGATGTTTCTGTTGTGGACTGAGCTATAGAACTGTACCTCAGATGCTACACGGTGACCGCTTTACAATGGGATCCTCACCACTGACCTTAGCCCTCTTCTGCCATGCAGTTACAATAGGCCAAATTATTCTGCATGCAAACTATTTCATACAGGAGCTATATCCAGTGTGAGCAGAAGATTTTTGTTCTGCTTGTAGAATAAAGACTGCTGGTCTTTTTCAGAACACTGTTTTTGGGACACAAAATGATGGCAAATGTTGAGAAATTAGTTAATCATAACCAGTGTATCATTCCACAGAACTATTGGAGTGGTAGATATGATTAGCAACCAGTATTTTACAAATAAACAATCAGATTTCTTTTTACAAAAAAAGCAACACATCCCGAATGAATTATCCGAATGGGACGGAAATCGGTAAATGTGATGTACACGTACAAACAAACAAATGATAACAATTCTAATAAAATTTGATGATTTATTCAAGTGGAAGAACCTCTCGAACTGAGAAAGTCAATGACGCATTAGTGCAAAAACATGGTTCAAATGGCTCTGAGCACTATGGGACTTAACTTATGAGGTCATCAGTCCCCTAGAACTTAGAACTACTTAAACCTAACTACCCTAAGGAAATCATACACGTCCATGCCCGAGGCAGGATGCGAACCTGCGACCGTAGCGGCCGCGCGGTTCCGGACTGTAGCGCCTAGAACCGCTCGGCCACTACGGCCTGCATCGGTGCACCTCTGACACTTATGGAAGCGGTTATTCGGCTTGGCACTGGTTGACACAGTTGTTGGATGTCCTGTGGCATTTCATGCCAAAATCTGTCCAACTGGTTCGTTGGATCGTCAAAATCCTGAGCTGGTTCGAGGGCCCTGCCAATAATGCTCCCGACATTCTGAATTGAGGAGAGACCCGGAGAGGTTGCTGGCCAAGTTACAGCGTGGCAAGCACAAAGACAAGTAGTAGAATCACTCGCCGTGCGTGGGCGGGCATTATCTTGCTGAAACGTAAACCCAGGATGGCTTGCAATAAAGGGCAACAAATCGGGGCGTAGAACATCGTCGACTTACCACTGTGCTGCAATGGTGCCGCGTGTGACAACCAAAAGGTTCCTGCTATGAAATAAAATGGGACGACACCTTCACTCCTGGTTGTCAAGCTGCCTGGTGGGCGACAGTGAGGCTAGCCTCTCCTCGGTATCCGAAACGCCTCCAGACACTTCTTCGTCCTGGAATCTCATTGACTTGAGTGTCTTTAGTGACAAGTCCCGTTTAGAACTGAGCCCCGATGACCAGCGATGGCGTGTCTGAAGACTTCCCGGACAGCAGTGGAATACCAACCTGACTGGCGGTCGCCAAACAGCCCGAGAGACAGGAGTGGTGGACGGTGTTTACATTCCTTTTCATCTTCAGACCCTTTTGGATGTCATCTGCAGCATCCTTACAGCACAGCGGTGCATGGACGATATTCTCCGCCACGGTTTGTTGTCCTTCGTGGCAAACCTTCCTGCGCTTACATTTCAGCAAGATAATGCCCGCTCGCACATGACGAGAGTTCTACTGCTTGTCTTCGTGGTTACCAAAACCTATGCTGGCCAACAATGTCGCTGGATCTTTCCCCTATTGAGAAAGTGTGCAGCATTATGGGCAGGGTCTTGCAACTAAATCGGGATTTCGACGGTCTAACGCGCAAGTTGGACATAATTTGGCACGATATCTCACAGGAAGGCGTCCAACAAGTCTACTAGTCAATGCTAAGCGGAGTAACTGCTTGCCAGTAACGGGTCAACACATTATTGGCTTTGATTTTCAAACAGCTGAGCAAACCGCAACGTACTCAGTTTTCTCTTTACTTATTCTGACCATCACTAAAATCACACATAATACTTTTAGCGCAGCGCAGTCTGACTTTCAATAATGCCTACAAAAGAATGGCCCTGACTAACAATAACCTATACCTTTCATGAATCACTTACCTCACAAAAATCTTCTTTACTCGAACTACTGGAATACAGCGAGCGCCAATACTGCCACCTAAATGAAAGATTCTAACTACTGAAGGCACTGACTACTAGTAGGCATAGTCAGCAAATGAAAGGTTTTTACAGAGAACAAACAATGTATTTACCTTAATGGTGTTCATGACATCCAGTCTTACAAATTTCCTTTTTCTGATGGACACATGTCCACATCGTCCGCGCTCAAAACTCCGCCATCTCTCTCCCCACATCCACCACCGCTGGCGGCTCACCTCCAACTGCACACACCGAGCGAGGTGGCGCAGTGGTTAGCACACTGGACTCGCATTCGGGAGGACGACGGTTCAATCCAGTCTCCGGCCATCCTGATTTAGGTTTTCCGTGATTTCCCTAAATCGTTTCAGGCAAATGCCGGGATGGTTCCTTTGAAAGGGCACGGCCGATTTCCTTCCCAATCCTTCCCTAGCCCGAGCTTGCGCTCCGTCTCTAATGACCTCGTTGTCGACGGGACGTTAAACACTAACCACCACCACCACTCCAACTGCACAACGCTACGCACTGTTCACATGCAACTGCCCAGCACTACAGTAGTGAATATTCCAACAATGCCAACCAGCCGCAGACTGCACACAGGACAGTCAGTGATTTTCATACAGATCGCTACGTGGCGTTACCAACATAAAAACCTAAACAGCATACTTACAGGACGTTCTCTTGAATATATCATCCAATTTTTGTGAAAATGATGTTATTTGTTTGTCTGTACATCAACATCACGCCTACCGATTTCCGTACTATTCTGATATTTCCTTCGTGGTGCGACTTTTTCTTTTTGTCTTAGTGTACAAACGGAAGGCATTAGTTCTCCAATTTAACTCTAGCTTGTTTCCACGAGAGTGAACGTACCAAATTTTCTTCCCAATAAGGAAAATATTTGACCAGTCATGTCTAAACTTGGAGCATCACTGTTAGATTCGCCAGATTCTCAGCTCTGGAGCCACGATGTTCACGAGCGAGAAACTTTGCGTCCAAGTGAAGTAATAGTCACAGAATTATGTATATAATGGAAAAATATTGCCCTGCATTCCAACAGTATTATTAGTGCACGAAGTCTGTTTTCCACTAGTATTTCTTCTGTTTTAATGCTCATATTTGTACTTTTGTAATTTTTTCTTCTTTCCTTCTCCTCACAATATCAAATTTACTGTGAACTGTGGTACCAAATGTCTCACTAACCTGTATGGTAAGAGCCATCCACAGACTTCTTTCCTTATCTGTTAATTTCAGTACTTCTTCATTTTGTACTTTATTGTTCCTTTATTTCTTTAACATCCTTCTATATCACCATATTACAAAAAGTGTTCAGTTTCTTCTTCTCCAGGTATTCTGTGGTTCTTGTTTCTTATCCATACACAGCTGTGGTTGCATCAACTTTTTTTCATTTGAGTGTCGATACCAATAGACCTTTTTTACCGACAAAAGTTTACTCGCTTTAACAAGCACTTACTTTTGAGGTGAGCAACTGCAAAAATTCGAGGACAGGTTCCATGTTTTAATTGAAGTCTTGTAATTACTGTTTAACAATAAGGAAACTGATGAATAAGAGTGTATCACAATCGTCCAAATGTTAAAGTTGTTAATCATAAAATTACTCATCGAGAAAATTTATGTGTTCTAGCCAACGTTTAGGACAGGTAACGTGACGTGTTTAATAATTACTCAAAAGGTAATATTTGAAAACTTGCGTGACATTCTAAGATTACGACTCTGACCGATGATTTAAAATAATCTCACATTCGAAAGATTCACAATCGTTACACATTCAGTGTCACATTATGAAGAATACATCTGTTCAATAACAGTCATTGAAGTCCTCGGAGATAAAAAAGGAAAACTCACATTTTACAAATCCGACAAGTTACATAGACTAATATGACTGGATCGAGTACGTTCAGCGCAAAACAGAGATATCTACAGTATTATCCCTTTCTCCCACCGAAGTGATAATCGGATACGATTCTAAGGCTTCCAGGACCTGGTATACGTTGTGGGAAAAGGTGGTGTTATCCCCATATCGCACCGAGGTCTTCAGTTGCTGCGCTAAATAGGTGTTCACGTAAGTCATTTGTGAAAAAGAACAGCTGGTTGTTGGAAGCCGCTCAGAGATAATGCATGTGAACGGCTACTACATGTTCCACAATTCACATGAAAAATAGGTGACGTCATTGACGCTGTCTACTTATTCTTCACTGGCAACGGGTGTGAAGAGAGTATCGACGAGGAGGCTACCAACGTATCGCCACACCTATTGACGATGGACTGGTCAATGAGTTCCAACACGTCATTTCCTTATCAACTGCGACATAAATTTTCAAAAAGTAAGTTAAACATTATTATGGCAGGCTAAGTTTTACTGAATGGCGCATTACACTTCAATATGACACAGATAAGTGATATTGTTTTCAAACGTAATTACTAAGTCTCTGTAAACAACAGCCGGAACGCTCTACCAGTCATTTAGTTCCCCGACAGCAAAAATCCAATCCTTGTTCACGCAATCCTTCGAGAACCACTGTGTGTGAACCTCTTAATCGTTGGGAAACTCTCTCTGCGCTTGCCGGAAAAGATGGGAATCGCAGGTGGCAAGTTCTGGCGTTCGGAATCAGTATCATCCACGTCTGTACCACTTTGGTCACATTGTTGTCACAACTCCGCTACAGCTGGAAGCGACTTTGCATTTGGACCACACATCGCCAGAATTTCAGTTCGATTGTGTGTTCAGTTTAAACGTTTTGACCACAAAAACCGCACTGGCTAGCGTACTTGAAATTCGGAGTTCGGTCGCAGTTGCCGCACCATTCACTCGTACGCTGCGACCCTCCTGTTATGCGAAACGCAGCAGATCTGCGTCTGCAGGAAATCCGGAACACGTACTCTCTTCTGACTTATGTGCCACTCTTGACACACATCGATCTCAGCGTGAACAGTCTTGTCTACCACAGTTTATGAAGTAGCTGCGCGCTATTAAAGCAGTCAAGATATCGAAAACCAATTCACTAAATGTACGATGTGGGTACGGTTCAGTCAATTTGCCAGAAACCGAATAATTCAGGCAACATTATGAAAGGGAAATCGCTATATACACACACTATTCACGTTACAAAGAGCCCTCTAACTGCTTTCCTCGGAATTGCTGTGAAGTATCAACGCATTAATGTAATACATCTACTGTGTTATTTAACTGTGTTTCGTGGTTTTAAAATTCCCAGAAGTGAAATTACTCTCGCCATAAGGACGTAGCTAGTTGTACTTATTTGAAAGCGTTAATTAACTTATTATTCCGCGGAACCTGATTTGGAAGCTCTTGATGCGCTGGGGTAGATATAATGTTCAAGGTTCGCAAACATAACGATAGAATAAAAATAATACAACTTTGAAATTAACACAGGTGTATTATTGGCGCGAAACTAGCTACGCTATTTCAGAACAGTCGCAGTATTTAAAAATTTTATTGTGAGCGAAGGGAGTAGAATGAAGAAATAAGTCACTCGTACACAGAAGGAAGAGCATTTTGTTAACTTTTGTACATAATTTAAATCTATGTGCTTTGTCAAAGCGGAAGAACATATTTGATATTCTCTTTTAAGGCATATTAATTTGATGTCATATTAATATGACGTCTTAGATTGTGAACAAACTTAGTCATTATCACTACAATACCCTTGCGTTACTGTAGCTTAACTGTTCGAAACTGGGTCTCAAACTGGCCTTCCTATTTTAACTTCGTCTGATAGGGTAGTCTTATATTGCGCCATATGTTCAATCATTTCGGCTATAGTTTAGAAAGTGAAGTAAGTCTAGTAAAGAATGAGTTTAGAGAAATTTGTATCATCGTAGATTTAAAGTAATGGTTTACGGATTGCATAACTTTGGGTGTATTTTTTAACAGAATGGCTAACTAAAACAGATAAATCAGTCATCTAGTGTCACATCAAGTGAGCTAATCAGTGTTTAGAAAACTAGATGCTGTATTCCAACTTATGTCATAGTGTGCGAGAGCAATTCCATTGTTATATGGGGGTGTTGTTTCATCGAATAATGACTTGAATAATTCTCAACAGTTTTTAGTATGTTGGTAGTGCTGCAACTGTTATAAATATTGGTGCCGCATTTTAACTGCGATACACGGGCTGGACTCCTAATAATGGACTTGAACTACAATATACAACATAATAATATCGTTGTACTAACTGATAGTTCAGTGTACCTGATTGAGCCTCAAAGTTTTTAATTCTTTTTTTACTTGTAGTAATTTTGTGTAACGATGGTAGGGTACCAGTGGTGGTACCGGAATGAGAATCGTAACAGACACAACAAAATTATCTCCGCAAATGCAACATTACAGTACGAAATAACTGTATCGGCACAGTCTAGAAAATAAATGTCTGTTTAAATTACATTTTTCTTTTCTGGTCCACAATATCGCGTTCTAACGTATACCTGTGTCGGTGTACTGCTGGAAACAGAGCGTACGTTTAAGTGTTATTTTGCTTTCGGAGAGGAGCATTTTACCAAGGCCTAACTTATGCCCACGTCCTTCCGTAACATCCAGTGTACTTAAATGTGTAAAAGAACTTATAGTCCACTCAAATAGTGTTCAAAACGGTTGTCTTCGTAACAAAATCGCGAAAGTTTTTTCTTAGTGGTTCTGTATGTTTTTTGGACTGCTGAATCAGAATTTCATATTTGCTGCCATGTAGGGGGTCGGCTAACAACGAATATCGCAAAAAACCTACAATTTCTCGTTTATATTTTGAAAATAACGTGTTTTCGGAAGCTGACCACTCTCTACAAAATTAAAGTATACAATCTCCTACAAAATGCACTACTCAGGTCTGATTTTTGATGAGCTGAAAGCAGCGAATTTTTTGCCCTTCTGCGTAAACGTCAAAACACCTAACCTACATATCTACATATATACACCGCTAGCCATCAAGCAGGGTTTGTGGCGGCGGGCACTATTTGTGCCAAAGTCAGATTTGTCCCTCCCCCCCCCCCCCCCTCCTCCTCTGTTCCACTCGCGGAAAGCGCGAGGGAAAAACGACTGTCTGAACGCCTCGGTAAGAGCTCTAATTTTCCTTACCTTTGAATGGTGATCATTGCGCGATTTGAAAGCTGGTGGTAATAATATTTGCTCTAAATCATCGGCGAAGATCGGATTTTGGAATTTAGTGCGCAGCCTCTTCCGTTTCGCGCGTCGTCTACCTGCAAGTGTGTCCCACTTCAAACTTTCTATGAGATTTGCAACGCTCTCGCGATGGCTAAATGTACCAGTCACGAATCTTGCCGCTCTTCTTTGTACCTCCTAAATCTCTTGAATCGGATCCAACTGGTAACGGTCCCATACAGACGAACAATACTCTAAGACTGGACGAACTAAAGTATTGTAAGCAATTTCCTTTGTTGAAGGACTGCATCGCTCCAGGATTCTACCAATAAACTGCAATCTAGAGTTCGCATTACCCGTTACTTGTGTAGTCTGATGGTTCCATTTGAGCTCATTTCTAACAGTCGCACCCAAATACTTGACGGATGTTACCGCTTCCAAAGACTGGGCATTTATTTTGTTTCCGTACATTAATGGGGATTTTCGCTTTGTTATGCTCAGTAGATTACACTTACTACTATTGAGAGATAACTCCCAGTCATCACACCACGCATTTATTTTCTGCAAATTTTCATTGATTTGTTCACAACTTTCGTATGATACCACTTTCCTGTAGACTACAGCATCATCGGCAAACAGTCTAATGCACCATCAACTAGATTGTTTATGTAAATCGTTAAAAGCAGCGGACCTATTACGCTACCCTGGGGTACACCTGAAGTTATGCTTGTTTCTGTTGAAGTCACCCCATTCAGGACGACGTACTGCTCTCTGTCTGTTAGAAAACTTTCTATCCATCCGCATATGTCATCCGATAGACCATAAGTGCGCACTTTTTGGAGCAAGCGACAGTGCGGAACTGAGTCGAACTTCTTTCGAAAGTCGAATATGGCATCAACCTGGGTACCGGTATCTAGAGCCTGTTGTATATCATGCACAGCAATCTGCAACGTGTACAATAATCTGCAGCCGGCTGCACCCCGCACGCAGGACAGCCGCAGAAAGAGTCTCTTCCCCATTCCGGACAAGGCCACCCGGCAAGCACTCTGAGTGAACGTTGGACTTCTTCCCCGCCGTAGCCGCTATGTTCCTGAGGTGCTCCATGACCCGCTTAACAATGGAGCTCCCAATAACTTAAAAACCCCTACCCCCACATGCCTGTCCAGACCTTGCTGAAGGAGTGGCCACTGTCCTGGGAGAAGGTGCATTCTGATCCGGCTCAGCCTCTCCCCCCAGCATCAGATAGCACACTGAATCTATTAGCAGAGTACATGGGATTTGGGAGGAGCCTGCGTCCCCCACACAGAGTTCGCATTGAGGTTTGAGACCTCGACACAGCCCGCCACCTACACTGAGGTGAGAGTGGGCCAGATGGCTCAGTCGCACCTGAGGTCGGCTCAGTGATAGAGAGCTGTGACATCTCCCCCTCCACATCAAGTTCAGCAGAGGCTACCCCAGGCACTCCACATCCCACCGCACCTCAATGTGGCTCTCTGGGACCTGTTGACTGTGGTCAACAAAACTTCCCAGCTGCGTTTGGACTGTGGCCAACTCCTCCTGCATCCGCACACAACAGACACAGTCCCTATCCATCTCGTTAATATGTGATTTACTATAAGAAACTTAAGGATACCTGCCGCCACACAAGGTTAACAGCTAAACACTAGTTGGCGGAAAGGACACTCAACAATGAAAAATAATAAAAATGTATGCTAGAAGCTATATCTGGTGCTTATTTTCCTGCTAGGTGCTATCTAGTGAATACTAAAAAAAGAAAAACAGTGAACTGCTAGAGGCTGTCTAGTGAATATTATTGAAGAATTAAACAGTAACCTACGGTAAGCTACACCTATTGATTGTCCCTCGTATTTATAATGTAAACAAACGTTTACGTACACGGGAAAATGACCTAATAAAACTATAAAAACTGCTACCTTCAATGTATCGACTCTAAATGACACTAATAAACGTAAATACTGAGTATTGCTTACACTGACTTAATTGATAGTCCCGCGTATTTAAGATCAGTTAAGAAGGTAAACTGACGTTTGCGTACACGCGAAACTGTCGTAAACAGAAACTTCGCTGTCCTTATTCAGACGCAAATAAAAACTAAAACCTTCAATTTATCAAGTCTATCTGACACTAACGCACGTAACTACTATAGAATATACAGTAAAAAAATATTACTAGCTAAATTACTTATCTCGTAACACAGCAAGCGAAAAGCGCTCGTAGCCAGCGTCAGGGCTGCCAACCAAGCTGCCATCCCATGCCAGACAGCTCGAAAAATATACTTGGTATCAACCAAAGCCCATAGCACATGGAACTACCCTAAATTTCTTATACGATACGTATATAAAACCTATTTTTCTCACAAGAGGGGAAAGAGGAAAGTGAAAATTTCGAAAAATGCGTTCTGTACCCTACAGTCAAACGACATTTTCGTCCTGTCTCTCGTCGGACCTATACCTTCTCTTTATTACCCTCAAAAGAGGTTGTTTTAAGTGTTTAATAAAAACCTTAAGAAATCGTAAAAACATCATATTCGGCATGTGAAACCGAACAGAAAGGTGAATATGAAATCCGTGTGTACTCATGTACATGTGTCATGAAATGAGTGGATGTCGAGCCCACGACTGAGTCGTCACTGCGAGTGGGCATGTATTTTGTATAGTGAACTATGGAGGTATGAAAAAATGCCTATACTGATGTCACGTGCTCAGTTTTTTACGCGTCTCCGCCGCGTGGTATTAGCCGAGCGGTCTCAGGCGCTGCAGTCATGGACTGTGAGGCTGGTCCCAGCGAAGGTTCGAGTCCTCCCTCGGGCATGGGTGTGTGTGTCTAAGTTCAGGGACTGATGACCTTAGCAGTTAAGTCCCATAAGGTTTCACACATATTTGAACGTTTTCTTTACGCGTCTCCGTTTGGCTGCCGGTGACCTGGGCAATGTTTCTTTGGCGCTAGTAGGTCCAGGGGGCAATGGTAGCCAAGGCAAAGTGTCAGGGGCTGTTGAAGGTTCGGGCTCAAAAGTGAGACGTCACTCTTCTTTAATTTAAAGAAATGTAATTCAATGATTAATGCGATGATAGAGAAAACCTGATTAGTAACGACACATAATGATGCAAAATATTACACGAATTAATAACTTCTGTTACTTCAGCTGCTTGGCCTCAAAACTGTCGTTGATGTTGGAGTAGAAACATTCACTCTGCTGTATGGAGTGTGAGTGGGTGACTTTGACGTTTTTGCAAAAGGGCCGAAAATTCGTTGCTTTTCAACGCGTTCTAGAACCAATACCGCTCGTAAGAAAATCAAATATGGGTAATGCTTCTTCTAGGAAATCTTGTCTATGTTAATTTTGTAGGGAGTGGTCACCTTCGGAAAACGCATTGTTTTCAAAATATAAACGAGAAAGAGGGGAAAATGCTAACATTTTAAAATTTTTGCGTTTTTCGTTACGAAGCCAACCTCATACAAGGCAGCAAACATGAAATTCGGATTCAGCACCCCGAAACATACAGACTTTTCTGCCGGAGGAAACACGCTATGAGAAACGTTAATAAAAATTAATATCAGTAACCTGGTGCATAGCCAATACGGCACCACAGTCAGTAACAAAAACTGAAACGTGAAGTTAGCCGTCACTGCTTCGGAGCATTATCAGTATCAATGGCGGGAAGACAGACTACAGAATTTGGTCATTGCGCTATCTGTGACTCTGAAGGTGCCCTCGGCTGCTATTTCGTACTACGAGGGGCGTTCAAAAAGTAATGCAACACTTTTTTTTCTGGAAGCAGATTGATTCTTTACATGATTCCAGTACACCGTATTATTCCCCACTCTTTTCACTGTAAAATCCTGTTTTTCAACATAATCTAATAACATAACCTAATATAATCTAATAACATAAGCTAATAACATAATGCTATGGGCTAACACCATCTTACTTGGAGCAGCCGTATGTCGGCATGGTGCCACTCTAGTGGTCGAAGTTGGAGTCAGTATCTTACTGCATATGCTCCCATCATCACACACTGGTTCCCACGGATTACATCCTTCATTGGCCAAATAGATGGAAATCGTAAGGTACGAGATCCGGGCTGTGGGGTGGATGAGGAAGGACAGTCCAATGAAGTATTGTGAACTCCTGTCGGGTGCGCAGATCTACGTGTTCTCACAGAGAAGGAGAAGTTCGTTCGCATTTTTATGGCGAAGTACACGCTGAAGTCGTTTCTTCAATTTCCTGAAGGTTGTAAGCGGCCGGCTGGAACGGAGGAGATCGGACCGGTCTGCGCGATCTAGATGCGATGATGACAAACTCCTCGCTCATCGGCTGAGCGTGCTTTTGTTTCGATGCCACGTGTTCCTAGACATTCTGCAAGCTCCTATGAATTGATGCGATGCTCTGGTTTTCCGCCAAAACAAACTCTATGACTACTCTCTACCCAGAACGTACATCCATTGCAGATGCCATTTTGATGGCTACGTACAGCGCCGTCTGTCAAAGCTTTATGAAACTATTGGGGCTGAAGCGGGAATATTCCAAAATGTCTCACAACAAATTCCGCATTTCTTCAACAGAAACTGGCAGAGAAAAAAAGTGTTGCATTACTTATTGAACGCACCTCGTGGTATTCTTGCTGGACCCAAATTTATAGGACAGAGGTGACAGTTTTCTACTTGTTGGTGGTGTATACGCTGCGAGTGACGTCTCTGTGTTTATACCCCATATCACTATCTTCCGTGTATTGCCAACGACAGAAAGTTCTGTACATGCAAGCCTACTGAACTGATTTAAACTTTCTTCTTTACAATTGCTCCCCATCACTTTTGTGCTAATGAGTCCGATATATCAACAGAGAAAATCCATCGAGACAGTGATTAAGATAAATCTCTGTTGTGTTCATTCTCCATTCTCCTAGTGGCAACAGACCGGCTGCCTATCAGATGAACTTGTAATCTAAGGGTGAAAATAATTGACAAGTTCAAAATATGAGTCGATCCGTGCTCTGTCCACGATTACCGAAAATGTGGACTGTCCACATAAATAGGGAGCTGGTCTCGAACCCCGGTCCTACATTCAGTTGTCAATTCACAAAAGTTTTTTTGAGACTGAGAGTATTCACTGGCACTTTTTTAATGAACGTTTTATCTACACACCCGGCTATTATGTGTGAGAAGGAAGAAGCATTAGCGCTTAGTTACTAAGATTATTGCTCATTGGAGATGGAGGAAAAGATAAAACAGGGTGCGTTTTTCGTTGGAGAGGGGGAGGGAGGGGGGCACGCAAATTTTCGTCTCGATTGATTCAGGAAAAACATAAAATGCTACATTAGGCAGCTCCAGTCCTTACAAATGTGAGTCCAGTGCACTAACCACCCCAGCACTTCACACGTCCTGCTATGTATTGCGTGTGTTATAAAGCAGTTCCATTATCTCCTGGATGAGGTCGCACTGTTTCGCGCTGTGGGTATCTCATTTTCTGAATAAAGTGTCATTATACAAGGTGATTCAGCTGCCCCTGCCACTTGGTATTATCCAACCCGCATTGCCTTCAAATACCACTCATAAGATTTTCATGTTCTAAAATGGTTCAAATGGCTCTGAGCACTATGGGACATAACTTCTTCTGAGGTCATCAGTCCCCTGGAACTTTTTTTTTTTTTGGTCATCAGTCTACTGACTGGTTTGATGCGGCCCGCCACGAATTACTTTCCTGTGCTAAGCTCTTCATCTCAGAGTAGCACTTGCAACCTACGTCCTCAATTATTTGCTTGACGTATTTCAATCTGTGTCTTCCTTTACAGTTCTTGCCCTCTACAGCTCCCTCTAGTACCGTGGAAGTCATTCCCCCATGTCTTAGCAGATGTCCCATCATCCTGTCCCTTCTCCTTATCAGTGTTTTCCATATATTCCTTTCCTCTCCGATTCTGTGTAGAACCTCTTCACTCCTTACCTTATCAGTCCACTCAATTTTCAACCTTCGTCTATAGCACCACATCTCAAATGCTTCGATTCTCTTCTGTTCCGGTTTTCCCACTGTCCATGTTTCACTACCATACAATGCTGTACTCCAGACGTACATCCTCAGAAATTTCTTCCTCAAATTAAGGCCGGTATTTGATATTAGTAGACCTCTTGGCCAGAAATGCCTTTTTTGCCATAGCGAGTCCGCTTTTGATGTCCTCCTTGCTCCGTCCGTCATTGGTTATTTTACTGCCTAGGTAGCAGAATTCCTTAACTTCATTGACTTCGTGACCATCAATTCTGATGTTAAGTTCCTCGCTGTCCGCATTTCTACTACTTCTCATTACCTTCGTCTTTCTCCGATTTACTCTCAAACCATACTGTGTACTCATTAGACTGTTCATTCCGTTCAGCAGATCATTTAATTCTTCTTCACTTTCACTCAGGATAGCAATGTCATCAGCGAATCCTATCATTGATATTCTTTCACCTTGTATTTTAATTCCACTCCTGAACCATTCTTTTATTCCCATCATTGCTTCTTCGATGTACAGATTGAAGAGTAGGGGCGAAAGGCTACAGCCTTGTCTTACACCCTTCTTAATACGAGCACTTCGTTCTTGATCGTCCAATCTTATTATTCCCTCTTGGTTGTTGTACATATTGTATATGACCCGTCTCTCCCTATAGCTTACCCCTACTTTTTTCAGAATCTCGAACAGCTTGCACCATTTTATATTGTCGAACGCTTTTTCCAGGTCGACAAATCCTATGAAAGTGTCTTGATTTTTCTTTAGCCTTGCTTCCATTATTAGCCGTAACGTCAGTATTGCCTCTCTCGTCCCTTTACTTTTCCTAAAGCTAAACTGATCGTCACCTAGCGCATTCTCAATTTTCTTTTCCATTCTTCTGTATATTATTCTTGTAAGCAGCTTCGATGCATGAGCTGTCAAGCTGATTGTGCGATAATTCTCGCACTTGTCAGCCCTTGCCGTCTTCGGAATTGTGTGGATGATGCTTTTCCGAAAGTCAGATGGTATATCGCCAGACTCATATATTCTACACATCAACGTGAACAGTCGTTTTGTTGCCACTTCCCCCAATGATTTTAGAAATTCTGATGGAATGTTATCTATCCCTTCTGCCTTATTTGACCGTAAGTCCTCCAAAGCTCTTTTAAATTCCGATTCTAATGCTGGATCCCTTATCTCTTCTAAATCGACTCCTGTTTCTTCTTCTATCACATCAGACAAATCTTCACCCTCATAGCGGCTTTCAATGTATTCTTTCCACCTATCTGCTCTCTCCTCTGCATTTAACAGCGGAATTCCCGTTGCACTCTTAATGTTACCACCGTTGCTTTTAATGTCACCAAAGGTTGTTTTGGCTTTCCTGTATGCTGAGTCTGTCCTTCCGACATTCATATCTTTTTCGATGTCTTCACATTTTTCCTGCAGCCATGTCGTCTTAGCTTCCCTGCACTTCCTATTTATTTCATTCCTCAGCGACTTGTATTTCTGTATTCCTGATTTTCCCGGAACATGTTTGTACTTCCTCCTTTCATCAATCAGCTGAAGTATTTCTTCTGTTACCCATGGTTTCTTCGCAGCTACCTTCTTTGTACCTATGTTTTCCTTCCCAACTTCCGTGATGGCCCTTTTTAGAGATGTCCATTCCTCTTCAACTGTACTGCCTACTGCGCTATTCCTTATTGCTGCATCTATAGCGTTAGAGAACTGCAAACGTATCTCGTCATTCCTTAGTACTTTCGTATCCCACTTCTTTGCGTATTGATTCTTCCTGACTAATGTCTTGAACTTCAGCCTACTCTTCATCACTACTATATTGTGATCTGAGTCTATCTCTGCTCCTGGGTACGCCTGACAATCCAGTATCTGATTTCGGAATCTCTGTCTGACCATGATGTAATCTAATTGAAATCTTCCCGTATCTCCCGGCCTTTTCCAAGTATACCTCCTCCTCTTGTGATTCTTGAACAGGGTATTCGCTATTACTGGCTGAAACTTGTTACAGTACTCAATTAGTCTTTCTCCTCTTTCATTCCTTGTCCCAAGCCCATATTCTCCTGTAACCTTTTCTTCTGCTCCTTCCCCTACAACTGCATTCCAGTCGCCCATGACTATTAGATTTTCCTCCCCCTTTACTTACTGCATTACCCTTTCAATATCCTCATACACTTTCTCTATCTGTTCATCTTCAGCTTGCGACGTCGGCATGTATACCCGAACTATCGTTGTCGGTGTTGGTCTGCTGTTGATTCTGATTAGAACAACCCGGTCACTGAACTGTTCACAGTAACACACCCTCTGCCCTACCTTCCTATTCATAACGAATCCTACACCTGTTATACCATTTTCTGCTGCTGTTGATATTACCCGATACTCATCTGACCAGAAATCCTTGTCTTCCTTCCACTTCACTTCACTGACTCCCACTATATCTAGATTGAGCCTTTGCATTTCCCTTTTCAGATTTTCTAGTGTCCCTACCACGTTCAAGCTTCTGACATTCCACGCCCCGACTCGTAGAACGTTATCCTTTCGTTGATTATTCAATCTTTTTCTCATGGTAACCTCCCCTTTGGCAGTTCCCTCCCGGAGATCCGAATGGGGGACTATTCCGGAATCTTTTGCCAATGGAGAGATCATCATGACACTTCTTCAAATACAGGCCACATGTCCTGTGGATACACGTTACGTGTCTTTAATGCAGTGGTTTCCATTGCCTTCTGCATCCTCATGTCGTTGATCATTGCTAATTCTTCCGCCTTTAGGGGCAATTTCCCTGCCCTAGGACAAGAGAGTGCCCTGAACCTCTATCCGCTCCTCCGTCCTCTTTGACAAGGCCGTTGGCAGAATGAGGCTGACTTCTTATGCCTGAAGTCTACTTAAATCTAACTAACCTAAGGACATTACACACATCCATGCCCGAGGCAGGATTCGAACCTGCGGCCGTAGCGGTCGCACGGTTCCAGACTGTAGTGCCTACAACCGCTCGGCCACCTCGGCCAGCTTTTATGTTCTCTCGGTTCCTACATGAAAATTATTAGTCCTATGGGAGAAATGAACAGAGTATTTGTAGGAAATTTAGAGTAGTTAAATTTTGTACTGGGGTGCGTTTTCACTAGAGCTTAGTTTTCGAATTATTCGAGAATAACACACAAACGTGACCTTCAACCATGTTTTTCTTGAATAACTCGAAATCTACGGCCGCCAGAGAAAACGTAACCCAATACAAAATTTAACTATATTAAATTTCCGACAGAAAGGTCCTGTTAATTTTTTGTTGGATGAATAGTTGGAGTGTAGCGAGAGGAGAATATGAAGATCTTGCGAGTGGTACCTCAAGGGGTTGCAGAGAACCCAGTGTTAGAGGCGATGAATCACCCTCTATTTATGTAAGGAGGGACAGATGACTAAAGTTCACTTCTCAGGCCGTTACCTTACGTCTTTTCAAACTTAGCCCTTGTGTTCACATTCAACGATCAGAAATTGGAATTTGAAAGTCAAAGATGTTGAACAGAGACAGGTTTGGCGCTATCCATATTCCATTCACACGGGGAATAATAGTATCACTGTAGACAGCGGTCTGTAGCAGGAGAGAGTTGTACCTGAGAAGACAGTGTAGTTAGGAACACATGATGTGTTTTGGTCGGTAATTCACTCTGTTTTCGCCATCTGCTACTGTTTTACTGCTGTAAAGGTGCGTCCACATCAGCTGCGCTGCACTAAACCAGGAAAAGAGTTTCGGCGCAGCGCGGCGCGGCCTACGTGGAAGTCAAACCGCACAGCTCTGCGTCGAGCTACGCAACAATGAACCAAGTTCAGTTTGGAGTGTTTGTCGTGTTCCATTCTTTTTACTGACACGTGCTCTAACACAATGGAACACTGCTGCTCACTGAAGAGCACTCGACTCCATTCGGAGCTGTTCTGTCCCGGTCTGCGCTGCTGTGCCGCGAGCCTTTGCAAGGCGCTTCGCGGTTTGGCGCTTCCCGTGTGGACGCGTCTGTAGACATGAAGCTCAAAACGTCTTGTGCAGCGCTTGTAAACATTTCGCGTTCGACACATTTAAATGCTGTAAAATACATCAACAATGTTTGGAATATATTGTTAATTAGACGGGTACAGACTTCTATAAGCACTCCGTCTTCAGGCCACGAGTGATCTACCGGGACCATCCGACCGCCGTGTCACCCTCATGGAGGATGCCGTTAGGAGGGGCGTGGGGTCAGCACACCGCTCTCTCAGTCGTTATGTTGGTATTCTTGACCAAAGCCGCTACTATTCGGTCGAGTAGCTCCTCAATTGGCATCACGAGGCTGAGCGCACTCCGAAAAATGGCAATAGCGCATGGCGACCTGGATGGTCACCCATACAAGTGCCGACCACGCCCGACAGCGCTGAACTTCGGTGATCTCACGGAAACCGGTGTATCCACTGCGGTAAGGCCGTTGCCGGTACAGACTTCTAGGGCGAGTAAAATTCTACATATTTTAGAATCATGTATATAATACGTGTTCAATTTAGCCATAATTCGTCGGCGGTACACCATCCTGTGTCGTGAAACACAAGAATGTCTTTTACCACGGAACATGAGATTCTTGCAGATGAGGTGACTTTCTTCCATGTCTTCACGGTTTTGAAAACGGATATTGGCTTTAATTTCCAATAGTCTGTATTTCAAAGTGTATTTAGCTTGTAACTCGTTGTTGATAATATTACTGATTAGTTTGATCTCACTTACTGATTATTAGTCTGCAGTAACATAATAATGTAACAGACAACTAAATACGGTAATGACATGGTTTTTTTCTCGGTAGCAATACTTTTATATGTCAATAAAATATTTGTTCGCACTTTAGAACAAGGTTTCACATTTCGAAAAATCTTATTTTCCCCTAGTAATTTTCGTAATTTCAGAAAAAGACTGCAGTATGTAAACAGTGAATGCCATCATTTACAAAACGAATAAGAAAATATATGAAACTGGTACATGGCCAAGTCACATTAACGTGACTACAAATTATGTTGGGTATCAATGTGCAATAGCCACGCACAGACATGAGGTGGCAGCACCAGCAGTGGAGAATATACTGTATAAAGCATGTTGTGAGGCACGGAAAACAGTGTAGCCGTTGCCGTTATGCGGAAACGGAGCGAATTATCTGACTCACAGAACGGCATGGTCATTGGGTTACTGGCCAAGGGTGGATGCTTCTTCGAAATGGCAAAGTTTGGAAATTGTTCGCGTGCCGCCGTGGTTGGACTATAACGTGCATGGCAAAATGGTATTATCAGAAACGAGCACAAGGACAACTCTGGCGCTCCACGAGCCATAGTTGACAGGGGTGGATGACGGCTATGGAGATGTGAACGGGCGAATAGACGTGCAACTGACCACGCAGATGAACCAAGGGGCTACCAGCTGTGTCTCCTCAACGACTGTTCAGTGAATGTTACTGTGTATGTGCTGCCACAGCAGATGCGTGGCTAATGCACCCATGCTGGCTGCTGTTCATGCGACGAAGGCAGGAACTACCTCCCCAGTGCCGCAATTTGACGTCCACTGAGTGGCGACAGGTGGTCTTTTCCGATGAATCACGCTTTGTGCTCCATAGGACATGTGCACAGTGTAACAATCGTCGGAAGTGTACTGAGCAGAGGAGGGAACGTTACGTTCTTTGGAATGTTTTCTCGGCATTCCCGAGGTTATGTCGTCATTTTGGAAGACAGACTGGATCAACAAAACTATGCTTCTATCCTTGGGGACCAGTTCCTCCCCTGTATGCAGTTTGTTTTTCTGAGGGACGATGGTGTCTGCCAGCAGGACAATGCAACGTTTCACACAGCTCGTAGTGTACGTGCGTGGTTCATAGAGCATCAGAATGTATTTACCGTACTCCTCTGGCCACCAAACACTGCGGATTTAAAGCCAGCCGAGAATCTGTGGGACCACCACGATTGAGCCGTATACGCCACGGATTCTCAAACGAGGAATCTAGCGCAGCTCACCACGGCACTGTGACGGCATCAACATCCCAGTCGGCAGCTTCCAGGACCTCAATGGTTCTCTTCCAGCATGTCTGGTAGCACTCCGCGCTACAAAATGCTTTTGGCAGGTGGTCGCACTAATATGACTGGGCAGTGTATAGAGGCGAAAGTCTGTAAATTGTACCAAGATGCAACGCTGTCCTCTACTCGCAAGACAAGCTTGTGGCATGTCATACATGTTCCTTTATTCTCTTGGAGAATTGACACAACATTGTGTGTGCAGATTAAATTGCATTTGCTTTTCAGATGTAAGATATCCGGAATACACGCAAGACATGATCCAAGATGACATTATGTCGACATCTCCCAAGGATTATGTCTGTAAACTCAAAAGCGAGCAGCGCTTTTGGTGGGGAAGTGGCCTTTCCCGGAAGAACGCTGCCACCGGCCTACAGGGGCACCCAAAATCTGTTGCCCGTTATCGGTCTAGCGGTGTAGATCGGCGTGCAGTGATACATGTCGTTTCTGTTCGTGGGATCTTAGCTGTCAGTGTCAATGAGTTAAGTTTGTATACTTACTGATGTACTTCGATATCCGGAAGTGATGGATAATCGTCTAGCATTGCAAGAAAAATAGGCAGAATACGAAGAAGTGGAGGTGTTAGCGGAGTAACGAGCGTTCGATTGTCTCTAGTGTTATTACAGCGTGTATTAAAGAGGCGACCCAAAGAGAACTGTTGGCTGATATTACCAGTCCCAATTAAAGGGCTGAAATCTATGCAAACATCAGCCTCACCCAATAGGACACATAAGTAAGTAACGGAAAAATAAGCCGCATGGTTTACTGGAATCGCCACGAAGGAAAACTAATAATTTTGGGAGGAAACCCATCGTTATAGACAGTTTCAAAATCACGTGAAACCTTTGATGCCTATGGAACACCAAATCTCTCTCTCGGTCACTATTCACCTGATTCTAAGACATATTGCTTAAAACATGTGCGCAATAGCTATTCTAAACACTGCTGAAATTTCCTTCGAAACATGTACACCGATTCTGGACTTCTAAGCAAAAAGCTGACATTCGAGGTGCCTTCACATATTCATTTTTATTTTTTGGTAAGAACTTTATTTGTTAATCTATAGCAATGTTATCCTCTTCAAAATATTCCCCAATACATGCTATACACTTATGCCAGTGCTTTTTCCAATTCCCGAAACACTTCAGGAGCTGTTTCTTCGGGACAGTTGATACGTCTCTTAATTATGCATTTTTAATCTCATCCATGCTTGTAAAACCGCTGTCCTTTTAGGCCTGCTTTGAAATGTTTATACCACTTGTCTGCCTCTGATTTACTCATAACACACCAAAAGCAATATTTACCATTTCTAAAAATTGCATACACTTTACTCCATTCATATAGCAAAATTTAATACAGATTCTTTAATTTATTTTATACAAAACAAATAATCGTTGATGCTACCAAAACACATGTAAGCTTTCTGACAGCTGACAACAGAGTAAATACCCAATATGAATAACATTATACACATACTTTAGAGGCATGTTTACAAAGACAGTGACAAAGAAGTAGTGCAAATCGGACTAGTACAACACACAAAATTATAAATTTCTGCATACTTTTTAAACACTCTTCGTGTTGCAAGAATTGTTAAGTTTCAATGCAGTCCTTCAAAGAAAACTTCTACCTCTTGGTAGAAACACAAAGGAAGAACCGGCCTTAAATTCTACAGACGGATTGCAGTATATGGGGTTGGTTTCACGAATAGCAATAGAGGGACATACATTTACATGAACAGGCATTCGGTTCTATCTTTGTAGTATAATCCTGGCTTCCGTTCTTATGTTAATAATATTTACTCTATAATGTTGTGTTTCGGAAGAAGCTATCGCTTTTTGTATTATGTTCTTAGTGGATTTGTCTAAAAATGAACGCAGCCGAGACGTATCTCTACACGGCGTCGCCACAGATTTAAAGCGGGCGCCGTGGCAGAGCCGGTACTGCGTTGTGAAACAGCCTGTAGGAGCGCCCTGTGACGTAGCTGGGTTGGCGGAGCCGGGACTCGCTCGCTGACTCTTCACTTTACCGACAGACTACAACCGACATCCTTTACAGTAATGGCAGTCGAGGAAGGGGGAGAATCCCCGTAGAGGATTATCATGACGAAGAACTTACCTTTCCAAGAAAAGTTACGCCCTGAGAGAAAGAAAATTGACACTTTTCTATATTAGTAAGAAACATCGCGCGTGGCGACCAAAACGTTTTCTCTCTCTAACACACACACACTAACACTCACACGTATGTAGAGGTGCAGACTTACCCGCCCATGGCTGCCACAGGAGACGCGGTTGCTGCCACCTCCACCTCCTGAACCCCCGACGCCGCTGTTGCTGCCGCTCCCACCGCCCCCGCCGCTGCCGCTGCCGCTGCCGCCGCCGCCACCACTGCCACCGCTGGCCGCTCCCCGGTTGGAGCCCACCATTGCCACTCCCTCCACGGAGCGGCTGGCGTCCGTCCCAGAGGACGACTGCTGGCGGAAGCGCCGGCCGAAGTGTACCAGCTTGCGCGTTATCATCGCGTTCATGAAGATAATGAGCAGCACAGGCAGGATCAGCGTGACCAGGCTGTCCACGATGTTGATGGCGCGCATGATCTCGTGGTACTCCGGCAGCATTTCACACACGACGGTCCCGTCATCTTGCTGCACCTGAAACACACACCGGTACGAAATACACTATCTGCTGCGCGATAGATATGTATGGCCAACAATGAAGTGACAAAAGTCGGGGGATAGCGATATGCACTTAGGGAGATGGCAGTAGTATCACGTGCACAAGGTGTAAAAGGTCAATGCTTGGTTGAACTGTGTCTTGTACTGAGGTGCTTCATGTGAAAAGTTTCTGACTCGCATTCGGGAGGACGCCGGTTCCATCCTGCGTCCGGACATCCTGATTTAGGTTTTCCGTGATTTCCCTAAATTGATCCGGGATGGTTCCTTTGAAAGGGCACGGCCGACTTCCTTCCTGATCCGACGAGACGGATGACCTCGCAGTTTGGTCTCTTCCCACAAAACAACCCAACAACAGTTTCTGACTCGATTATGGGCGCACGACGGGAATTAACTTTGAATGCGCAATGGTAGTTGAAGGTAGAGGCATGGGACATTTCACTTCAGAAATAGTTAGGGAATACAATGTTCCGAGAGCCAAAATGTCAGGAGTGTGCCGACAGTACCAAAGTTCAGGCATCACCTCTCAGCCTGACAATGCAGTGGCCGACGGCCTCCACTTAACGACCGAGAGCAGCGGCCGTTTGTGTAGAGTTGTCAGTGCTAACAGATAAGCAACACTGTGTGAAATAACCGCAGGAATCAATGTGGGAGTGCGAAGAACGTACCCGTTAGGACAGCGCGGCTAAATTTGACGTTAATGGACTATGGCAACTGACGACTGTTGTGAGTGCCTTTGCTAACAGCACTACACCGCCTGCTGCGTCTCGGTCACTGCGAAACCATGTCCTGGTCATATGAGTCCGGATTTCAGTTGGCGGCAGGGTTCGACTGAGTCGCTGACCACACGAAGCCATGGACTCAGATTTTCAACAACGCACTGTGCAAGCTGGTAATGGTTCCATAATAGTGTGGTCTGTGTTTACATAGAATGGACTGGATCCTCTGATCCACCTGAATCGATCATTCAGTGCAAATGGTTACATTCGGCTAGTTCATTTGCAACATTCATGGACTTCATGATCCAAACAACGATGGAATTTTACTGGATGACAACGGGCCATGTCACCGGGGCACAACTGTTCGCGATTGGTTTGATGAAATTTCTGGTCTGAGCGAATGGTTTGGCCGCCCAGATCGCCCGGCATGAAACCCTTCGAACATTTATGGGACGTGATCGAAAGGTCAGTTCGTGCACAAAGTCCTGCACCGGCCACACTTTCGCAATTATGGACGATTATAGAGGCGGCATCGCTCGATATTTATGCATGGAACTTCCAACGAGCTGTTGAGTCCATGCCAAATCGAGCTTCTGAACTACGCAGGGCAAAAGGTGGTCCGAGACGATATGTGCAATTATCCCATAACTTTTGTGACACGAATGTATATCATAAAGTGAAGTGGCTAATATCTATGGCGATCCCTCAAGGAGTGGCCATGCCTTTCGTGAACGCTCAGACAGCGTATCTCTGCGGCACAACGATGGTACTCACACGGTTGCTGCTTATTATATCGTGAATTGTAGCTGCGGGTACTCTACTACGTGCTAAAACATGGCTAGATGTATCATATGTTAAACGTGTTGGGTGCTACAGGGTAAGCTATTAGGGTACCAGTCACCCCTATGAATGTGTTGCAACAGTTTGCTGACTGCGCTTGAAAACAAGGAAATTCGATAGCATACTGATGTGCTTGCATGTGTCGCATAAGAAATATTGATACTACAACAGGTGTCTTATTTCTTTTTCTGGACACAGTAGCTTACTTATACACGGTGAATCACAACTGCATATCCGAAATTTCGCACGTTGTTCATGTATAGCGTTTTGGCGCAAGTGACACTTTTGTCGTGAAAGAGTAGCTTCACTTCTTTTAATTTTCTATCCTCCGTTATCATTATGGCTGCACTGCGCTGAATCTGTCTACACAACGACGCAAATATTCACAGTATGCTCTGCTTGTTCCATTCTCTCACGGTACCTGCTGTTTAAACCAGCAATGCCGTCTTTACTCGCGCCCTCAGGCTACCATTTTGTACTCCTAGGATCTGTCTACGATCTGCCATTCCGGCAGTATTAGTTATGATAACGGAGATACATTGCAGTATAAACTGTTTGACTGATGAAGAAGTGACCGATACGAACGCCGTGTGATGATTCTCTGAATGAAATGTAACAGCGGCACAACTACGCTATACCGGACTTTTCACGCAGTGACGGAAACCACATTACAGTATCTTTCGGTCTGTTCACAGGCAAATGTGTTTTGTGTCCTATGTTTGGGTGACTGCATTTTACAGGTTTGTTAACTCTTGTGAAGGCATTTTCACAGAATCACAGAAACAAAGATAGTTGGTGTAACAAATCGAACAAATAATAAGTATACAGTATTGTTGCTCTGTTACGAGTCACGGTGGCCCACGACTCGTTGATACCAAAATAATCAGAAAATGTCCCTGAACAACGTCCGAAATTTCGCCCGAGAATTTCGGTTTCATGCTGTATAGTTAATTTTCAATTACCGTAGAGAACTGCAAACTGACAACCCCACGTCAACCAGCAGACCATAATTTAACATGTTTGTTTAAAATAATCTTGTATAGCCTTCCAGGAGTGTGTAAGCCTACTTCCCGACATGATTACTACGGTTTATCGTGTAATGAAGATCTCTGCAGATAATAAATGCACTGAGTAAGATTTTGAAAAAAGTATTAATCAACAGAGCAAAATGCAACTGAATTCTGATGGAATTAAATAACGCTCAACATGAATTCAGGAAGAATAAATGTACGGAGAAAGCAATCAATGAGGCAAGACACCTACTGTGCGCTGCAATCACAAAATATGTAAGAAGTACAGGCATAACAGACATATACTGAGGCCTTCGATTACATATGGCGTCCTTCAGTTTTAGAACACTAACGAGAAAATGGGGCCGCCCAAGAATGTTATACTATTGTGTACTGGAGTACTACAGAGTTCGATTCGTGACGCTGTCAAATACCACAACGGACTCATTTTGCGATACCGAATTCTCGGATGTTAATTTAGATCGACTTCTGGATGGAGTACAAACCAAAAAAGAATTGGTAAGGGTTGTAGCATATGCTGATGTATTGTTACTTTTTGTGCATTACAACAGTCAAGATTCTCTAGAAAACTAATTGTAGAACACTCCTTGGAATCATGACTAATAGGTGGGACTCAAGACAGCATCACAAAAATACTCGTATATGCTTACTTAAAGGAAGACCAATAATTCTGAGGCATATAGTCAATAGGTATTTAGGTGTGTACCTAGACGAACACTAAACATCACGTGCCCACATAGAAAAAGTATCAATGACGAAAGAGGTTCCGTTTGCCCCTGAATGTAAGTACACTGTACCACGAGCCTGTGTTCACTGCAGTGTTTATATCCACTTTTTATGGCTGGTCAGACAAGCTACTGTGGTGAGAAAAGTGTGGCAACGATTTCTGCTACGAGACTGGGGAGTTTCAGCACCACATCTACGAACGTTCTAGTTGTATTAGTGGTCGTATATTCCGTAGACTTCAAGAAGAATATAATAATTCCAATCCCAAAAAAAAAGAAGGTGTTGAGAGATGTGAAAATTACCGAACTATCAGTTTAATAATCCACTGCTCCAAAATACCAAGACGAATTCTTTACAGACGAATGGAAAAACTGGTCGAAGTCGACCTCGGGCAAGATCAGTTTGCATTTCGTGGAAATGTTGGAACACGTGAGACAATATTGACCCCTACGAATTATCTTAGAAAACAGATTGAGGAAAGACAAACCTACGTTTCTAACTTTTATAGACATAGAGAAAGCTTTTGACAATGTTGACTGGAAGACTCTCTTTCAAATTCTGAAGGTGGCAGGGATAAAATACAGGGAGCGAAATGCTATTTACAATTTGTACAGAAACCAGGTGGCAGTTATAAGAGTCGAGGGGCATGAAATGGAAGCAGTGGTTGAGAAAGGAGTGAGACAAGGTTGTAGCCTATCCCCGATGTTATTCAATTTGTATATTGAGCAAGAAGTAAAGGAAACAAAAGAAAAATTCGGAGTAGGTATTGAAATCTATGGAGAAGGAACAAAGACTCTGAGGTTCGCCGATGACATTGTAATTCTATCAGAAACAGCAAAGGACCTGGAAGAGCAGTTGAACGGAGTGGACAGTGTCTTGAAAGGAGGATATAAGATGAACATCAACAAAAGCAAAACGAGGATAATGAAATGTAGCCGAATTAAGTCGGGCGATGCTGAGGGAATTAGATTAGGAAATGAGACACTTAAAGTAGTAAAGGAGTTCTGCTGTTTGAGGAGCAAAATAACTGATGATGGTCGAAGTAGAGAGGGTATAAAATGTAGATTGGCAATGGCAAGGAAAGCGTTTCTGAAGAAGAGAAATTTGTTAACATCGAGTATAGATTTAAGTGTCAGGAAGTAGTTTCTGAAAATATTTATATGGAATGTAGCCATGTATGGAAGTGAAACATGGACAATAAATAGTTTGGACAAGAAGAGAATAGAAGCTTTCGAAATGTGGTGCTACAGAAGAATGCTGAAGATTAGATGGGTAGATCACATAACTAATGAGGAGGTATTGAACAGAATTGGGGAGACGAGGAGTTTGTGGCGCAACTTGACTAGAAGAAGGGATCGGTTGGTAGGACATGTACTGAGGTATCAAGGAATCGCCAATTTAGTATTGGAAGGCAGCGTGGAGGGTAAAAATCGTAGAGGGAGACAAAGAGAAGAATACACTAAGCAGATTCAGAAGGATGTAGGTTGCAGTAGATACTGGGAGATGAAGAAGCTTGCACAGGATAGAGTAGCATGGAGAGCTGCATCAAACCAGTCTCTGGACTGAAGACCACAACAACAACAACAACAACAACAACAACAACGTCTGTCGGTTCCTGAGAAAAAGGATTCTTAATAACTGAACAGACAGACAGGTAGGAGTGCAACAAAGTGATGGTATAACGGTTCCCTTTTTACCGATTCAGGTACGGAACCTTAAAAACATGTAGTCAGCCTCATGAGCTGTTGACTCACAGTGTCTTTTCGTTTCATTAAGTTTCTAAGTTTCTCTTTCATTTACAGCGTCGGTTTGTATCGACAGCATATAAAGAAGAGAAACACGAGAAGCAGCCCCACGGGCAGGCAGCAAGTGTGGGGCGTAGGTGCAAACCTCGTTCCGGACCATCTCCTATATCTCTCATCTATTTTCTCGAGAACTGAAAGAGGTATTACTCTGTTTCAACCGTGAAAAGCAGCTTCGCTACGTTGCCTATATTCTGTATGCAGTTATGTTTGTCATAACACGCACCAGACGCAAGCAGGACACCGACTAAATTCCCACTGCAAACTTTTCAAAGTAAGCAAGGTGTTGTACTTAAGTATGAAGTACCACAACAGCTATGAGCAATAACAAAAAGCAATCAAGTTCACTATCAAGCTGTGACATGTTGCTACAAGATGGAGAAAAATATTTTTTTTAACCAAATAGTTTCCTCAAAATCGAATGAGAAACACTACATAGTGGAGAACACACGTAAATCCCAAAATATTGATTTTTATTTTCGTATGCAAAAAGTAAATGTTTTACTGAGAAATTAACTACAATGGCAGATGTAGCTTTGCTTCAGCTACATAAGTTATTTTTGAGGCAAATAAGATAGCTTTAAATTTCACTCCCTATGTATCCAACACCTCGGGTTTCGTGGATCAACCAGCACCTCTGGAATAGTGGGTACCCAGAGGGTGGCGGAAGCTTGACACATCTTGCTCTTCCCAAACGCCACTCTGTTTACTTCTACGCTCTGTGGGTGGTCTAGACGTGTATCTGCACACCACGTTGCCGCCACCTTTATGCTCCTGACGTGTTGACACAGCCAGCCAGCTGCTCAGCCGTCTGTGTGCTCGGGACGCGATCGCGCGAGAGTCACTTAGTGGCCAGGTTGAGCCGCTAAGCAGCCGCATTTTCGCTCCGAGTGCTCAGCAGCTTTCCGTCGTTTGGCCTGTGAGCGTTTGCTGCCACGATCTTATTTGTGTTGCTGTTTTCATCTTTGTTTTTGACTGGGGAAAATAATACTCCTATGTGTTTGTACAGAGAAAGAAGTCATGAAGATGGTGACAGGCAATTACACCTTTACTTAGCATCACAGGATAAAAGACACTGAAGCAGAATGTCCGATGCCTCCATATACCATTGCAATAGTGTTGTTGGAGACGTTATGGCCTGATTAAAATTACTTGATAGTTGAACATTCACGCATTCGGCCGGCCGGTGTGGCCGAGCGGTTCTAGTCGCTTCAGTCTGGAACCGCGCGACCGCTATGGTCGCAGGTTCGAATCCTGCCTCGGGCATGGATGTGTGTGATGTCCTTAGGTTAGTTAGGTTTAAGTAGTTCTAAGTTCTAGGAGACTGATGACCTCAGATGATAAGTCCCATAGTGCTCAGAGCCATTTGAACCATTTTGAACCTTCACGCATTCGAAGTGGTTTCCTCCAATCAGAGCGCTCAACGTCACGCCCAAATCGTTGCCATACTGCCACAACAATTGATCAAGTCACTTTCAGTTCGTTGTTGGGCTTTTTTCCTTTATCTGTTTGGATCTCGAATACTGGATCTGACCTTTTATTTCGTTTTTCATCATACATGATAACCACAACAAAAACAACACACATCAAAACAGTGCTACCGAAATACACGCGTTTCATACTGAGCACTATTCGAATAATACTGGATACTCTCCCACAAGACGCTTTTCAGAGTCACATATACAGTTATTACAGCGACAGAGATCGGCTTGTGTTAGATAAGCTTCACACGACATTGCATGAAGCCGAAATTTTGGAAGCTCAGTTCATCACTGCGACTGGGTGACTGTATTCTTCAACATAAGGCAGTAACACAACGTACTACCCGATGGTTATCGTAAAACTCGGCGTGTAACACATTGTAGGTACGAATCTTGTTGATTGCATAGGATTTTTTTATTTGTAGATCTAATACAAAAACTATTATATTTATTAAAGTAATTGTTTTAAATGTAATTTTTTGTTTCAAATATTTTCCCGTGTCATTTTTATCATCGCATTGTTTTTATTTGCTCATAGTTTCTGTTCCTATCATTTTCACTTAGAAGCAGCCCGCGTCGCTTTATAATCTGCAGCCAAATGCATATCACGACTGCTCGTCGGTTGGTAACAGAGCAACTCGTGTCTCAAGTGTGAGGCTAGTTTCAAGTAACCAATGAAACAGAAATTAAAGTTTGCTTTTAGCGCTGAAACTGAATGTTTTTTACCCTGAGCTTGGTCATAGAGGTTAGCTTTAATTTAATGAAAGCGACCACGATTTTAGTTCTGCCGTAGATAGTGACAGCCATTTCCTCGGATATATTGGACGGTACGAGCTTGTGATTTGTGGTTAGCTTAGGCTGCGATTTTAAATTTAGGTCTACAAAACGCGTCGGCGACCGTAGTTCAGTCACACAAAAACAGCTGCCGACAGAGAACATCGCATTTGCGTCACACCTCGCGGCGGCGGCCGCCCCTAACATTGCTCCGTGTTACCCATTACCAGCATTAGTGAAGTGACAGTTCGTGTTTTACCATGCAGCCTGTAACCGAGAGGTAGGCGGCAGTTGATGTGGCAACAATGTAGCGGCAAGAGATAGGCGTCAAATACAAAGTAATTTTAATGAAACTGTTGTTATCTAGCTATAATACATTCTGAAAGTTGTAAATACACAAAAGGTCTCAATAGAAACTGAAATAAACCACTTAGTTACTTAGAGATTACATACTGTGCGATAACAAGAAACAAGCCTCGATTAAAGCTGAGTATCCCACACAGAATAAATAAATATTTGTGTGCAATGCCACTATATTAATTTCTGATGTGATATTTAATGTTTTTAAAAGAAGTACATCTTGCGATCACATGATTCACGTTGATCATGAACAGAATACTGGATGCAATAAGCGCAACCCTTCCATAGATACGAAAACAAATACACTACTGGCTATTCAAACTGCTACACCGCGAAGATGACGTGCTACAGACGCGAAATTTAACCGAGAGGAAAAAGATGCTGTGATATGCAAATGATTAGCTTTTCAGAGCATTCACTCAAGGTTGGCGCCGCTGGCGACACCTACAAAGTGACGAGATGAGGAAAATTTCCAACCGATTTCTCATACACAAACAGCAGTTGACCGGCGTTGCCTGGTGAAACGTTGTTGTGATGCCTCGTGTAAGGAGCAGAAATGTGTACCATCACGTTTCCGACTTTGTTAAAGGTCGGATTGTAGCCTATTGCGATTGTGGTTTATCGCGTTGGTCGATACCCACGGACTGTTAGCGGTATATGGAATCGGTGGGTTCAGGAGGGTAATACGGAACGCCGTGCTCGATCCCAACGGCCTCCTATCACTAGCAGTCGAGATGACAGGCATCTTATCCGTATGGCTATAACGGATCGTGCAGCCACGTCTCGATCCCTGAGTCAACAGATGCGGACGTTTGCAAGACAACAACCATCTGCACGAACAGTTCGACGACGTTTGCAGCAGCATGGACTATCAGCTCGGAGACCATGCCTGCGGTTACACTTGACGCTGCATCACAGACAGGAGCGCCGGCGATGGTGTACTCAACGACGAACCTGGGTGCACGAATGGCCAAACGTCGTTTTTTCGGATGAATCCAGGTTCTGTTTACAGCATCATGATGGTCGCATCCGTGTTTGGAAACATCGTGGTGAACGCACATTGGAAGCGTGTATTCGTCATCGCCATACTGGCGTATCACCCGACGTGACGGTATGGGGTGCCATCAGTTACACGTCTCGGTCACCTCTTGTTCGCATTGACGGCACTTTGAACAGTGGACGTTACATTTCAGATGTGTTGCGACCTGTGGCTCTACCCTTCATTCGATCCCTGCGAAACCCTACATTTCAGCAGGATAATGCACGACCGCATGTTGCAGGTCCTGTACGGGCCTTTCTGGATACAGAAAATGTTCGACTGCTGCCCTGGCCAGCACAGTGTCCAGATCTCTCACCAACTGAAACTGTCTGGTCAACGGTGTAACCTCCCCACCGTAATTTTTAAAGAAAATAAAGCAATACTTAATAGAAATGGGAACCAAGTGTAACCTCCCCACAATAATTTTGAAAACGTATGGGCAATATTATTTAAGAATGCTAATGGACACTGCTCTAAGCGTAACCTGCCCACAATGAAATGTACTGACAATGGCAACAAAAATGTGAAATACGCAATCTGACTCAAATATAAATTCTTCACAAAATTTAAAGTCCGTTCAGTGACAAGAAAATACAATTAAACCGAAATATCGGTCTTTGGCCCTGTGTAAAACAATCAGAATTAAAGTCTTACCTCAGAATAAATCGATGTCACATATCTGCTCTTGTTGTTGCGCACCGCTTGGAGGAACTGCATTGCAAATAATAATTTCTCCTTTTTTTTTGATTCTAGTGAAATTTTTCTTCAAAAGAAGTGGAATGAAATGGGAAGTGCAACGAAATCTTGAGTTCAATAAAAAATTAAATTTTTGAGAAAATGCTTTTGAAATAAAAAATTATTATTGGGAGACTTGTTGGAGAATAATTACAATAAATAAAATTTTTCATTATCTAATGATTATATTAATTAACAGTATACCTTATTCCTCATCTTGACCAGTGTTGCCGACCGCCTACATCACACAACCGCACTGGGCTGCTACTACTGACCGACCGCTCTGCATGACGACTACAGACTGAGTACTGCTCTCAACTAGACAGAGCTACAGACTCGCAACGACTACTACTGACAGACTCGCAACGACTAAACTTACAGACTCGCAACGACTAAACTTACAGACTCGCAACGACAGACTGACTGCTACTGACTGACTGAGAACCGCTCGCAACACTCGCGCGGTCAAGCGCATACTCTCTGGTCACAGATGCTACAATGCCTCGCCATCGCTGCTGCGTTACATACGTGTTTCATAACCCTCCACTCGGGGGGCAAAAATTTGGCAGCGATGGTGAGTCATTTGGACTTGCCAAGCGCGGCAAAATTTTTCTTTAATTAACAAAATCCTACAACTTACAGAATATTTAAATGTTGTGCACACGCACTAAGTACAAAATATATCAGACAAGGACAAAATGTGAATATTAAACATAGTAGCAAATCAGAAAAAAGTATATACAAACTTTTTGACAGATAAAGTGCACAGGCACTGAAAAAATTCTTTAGCATATGCAGAACAAATAAACAGACTGGCAAGAATAATTAGATGTAGTACATAAAGTAAATGTTGTGCACACGCACTAAGTACAAAATATATCAGACAAAGACAAAATGTGAATACTAAACATAGTAACAAATCAGAAAAATATATACAAATTATTTGACAGATAACAAAGTGCACAGGCACTGAAAAATGTCTTTAGCATTTTCACAACAAATAAACATAATGGCAAAAAAAAAAAAAAATTCATGTCCAAAGTGCACATGCACTGAAAAATGTCTTTAGTATTTTCACAACAAATAAACATAATGGCAAACATCATGTCGACCAGTGACATAAGTGTACTCACACTGGAGTTTAGCGAATCGAAAAATGTATAACCTATGAACATAAATGATGTTACCAAAAAAATTTTTTTCTTTATGTGACAAGAATCAGGATAGGAAAGGGAAGGATTGCATCATGGTTGTAGCACTTTAGATTGCACACAGCTGCTCTGAAAGTCCATATCTTTCCACAGTAGTACAACACCAAGTGACACAACTTGAAGTTCTTTTCCCATCAGAATTTATCAGTGTAGCCAAGACACTGAACTGTCGTAGTAATGTTCCATGTTTTCATTTTGGCAGTACATTAGGTACACCAAACAGTGGGACCATAATAATGTCTTCATCGCTCATGGTGGTGGACAGCATGTCGTGTCAACACCACACTCTTACAAGGCACACCAACGTAGAATTAGTGCAAAACCAAATATAGTGCTCCATGATCACTGGGATAAACAGGACAAATGGACATTGCAGTAATTCAGGGTAGTCAGCTTATGAGGTGAAGGACATCAAGTCACATAATATTGACAATTACAGTCTTCATTGATAGTTCGTGGCATTCATAGCCCAGTTATTGAACATTTCTGTACCAAGTATGTAGTATTACAGAAAAATGTTCATTAATTGTTTTACATAGAATCAGTAGCCTTCTTTTCCTGGTTACAAAATATTATGAAATAATCGCATTCTTTTCAGTTACAGAGTATAATTAAGAATCATTAACCTTCTCCTAATTACAGTTAATTAATCATTTGTCATTAATTAATCATTTGTCTAATTACAGTTAATTAATCATTTGTATAATTACAGTTAATTAATCATCTGTCGTTAATTAATCATTTGTCTAATTACAGTTAATTAATCATTTGTCATTTCAATATACTAAGAATTATTAGCCTTAATTAATTACAAAGCATTATTAAACAGTACCATAGTTAATTAATTATGTGTCATTCCAATCTATTAAGAATCATTAGTCTTTTCCTAATTACAAAGCATTATGAAACAGTCACATTCATTTCCAACAACAAAGTATCAACATTGAAAACAAGAGTTAATTAATGGCATAATTAATAACAATTTCGTTGATTGACATTAATTATTGGCACTCAGTGGCCATCAAGTATTGAATAGAATAAAACATAGTTCATCATTCAGTATTATTCAGATCATTACAAAGTCATTATTAAAAATCAGTTAATTACAGTCAAATCATTAGTAATCACAGGCATTACAATAAACAGTGGCAGTTATTAGCTAGTGACAAAGCATTATTTTGAATATAGTCTCATTAAGAGGTCATTACTCGAGTGACATGCTATTCAGAGTTGATCAGTATTATTCAAAATTATCATAAACTAGTGACATTATGTGGGACTGGTAATACATTTTTTTGGTAGCAATGCATTGCGTTGGGATCGATAATTAATTGCTGAGGCATAATACTTTTTGCTTTTGACCTATTGCTGCAAATGAGGATAGGTAACGTCATTCGTCATGAGTCAGCTGTAGCAAGATTATGTAACAAGGCAGTACATGTGATCACATTTATAAATAATAAACACAAATGGGTAAAAAATATAAAAATGCAAGTACTAGAACAGGTATAATAACTAACAGGTTTAGTAAGTGTCATGAAAAACTTCTCCTGGAAAAAATACAAAAACGGATTATTGACCTGAAAGAAGAAACGCACACTATGCTGAAAAGTAGTGAACTTCGAATTAACAGGTAGTGAAATGTGTATAAAATTGTGTTCCATAGCTGTCCTTTCCAAAACTTTCTGTCATCCTACTATGCAATGTAACACCTGCTGTCAAAACAAACTGCAACAAATACTTAAATAACTACGTAGCATAAATACATAACTTCAACACTATCCTCATCTGTAAAGAAAAAAAACTTCATTATCCATATCATCATAACTTCACCATTATCATCATCTGTAAAGAAAAACTTCATTATTCATAACATCATTTCCTTCGTCATTATTCATCAGTATTCATTATCATCTGCAAAAAATCACTTCATTACTCATTATACAACTATTCCTTATCTCTAGCATATTTCATCACTAAAACTAAGGTGTGTAGTTCTCTCTGACAGCCTGCATCAATCACCTTGTATTCTGAAAGAAAAAATTAGTTAAGACTGCTATTCTGTGATGAGTATTGTATATTCTTGTTAATGTTTGTTAATCCTGATCCATTTACTCTTCCTCATAAAGTTATTGCATCTCCTTTCGTTTATTCCGCAGGTGAAATTCCCATTTATGTTAAATTTATTTCTTAGAATCATCATTCCTTTCTGAAACTGATGAACAAAGATTAATGTCCTGCATTTAAATCATATACCCACTAAATAATGACTGGTTTATGGTGACATAATTAACCATACAGCATAACATGACAGAAAACGTAATATGTTAAAGACGTTGACAGTGTTCAAAAACAAAATTATACACAGAATAATACAATGCAGCAAAAAAAAAATGTGAAACAGTCACGATGTTGAGATGTCATAAGGCAAAAAAAAAATGTCAAAGTCGACTGGTGTGTGTTATATCTTAACTATTTCATAGTCCATACAAACAAAACTGGAGTACAATCATATACACAAAAAGTGGAAAATGTGCACGGTCTGATGTGTAACGACAAGAAAAGCGACCTGCTAACCTTACCTTGCCGGGCACTTGCCAAGAAAAAATACGATAATCATCAGTAATTAGTCAGGTGAATTAATTGCATTAGTAAATGACATCATAGTGTGTTGAATCATACAGTGGTTTCACTCAATAAACGGTTTAATGTTTGAGATATGGTGATTGCCTTTCGATTTTCTGGTTCTCAAAGTTTCGACGTGTACAACATTGGGGTGAGGGATGCTGCGAATCCGATATGGACCTGCGTATAGAAGTTCAAATTTACTGCACTTACCTTTCAATTTGCTGGATAAATAGTGTGTACGTACTAGTATCTTCTGTCCAACGTGAAAGTCACGGCGTGTACAAACCTGTTTTTGCTGTCTTCTCCGGCGCTCTGCGGCACGTTTGATGTTGTTCAGCGCAATGTCAATTATTTCGTGGTGTCGTAGGCGACGACTTTTGGGAAATTCTATTAATTCTTTAATTTTGCTCGGTGGTTCAACGTTTTTCAGTATAACAGTCGGAGATAGCATAGTGGATTCATTTGGAATGGAATTAATTACATCTTGGAATGAGAGTATGTGTGTATCCCAATCAATATGTCTTTTGTGGCAGTATATTCGGCACAGTTTACCAATTTCTTTCATTAATCTTTCACAGGGGTTCGAAGAAGCGTGATACTTGGATATATAGATCGGAGAAATGTTTCTGGCTCGTAACATGCGTGTCCATACGCTACTACGGAATTGAGATCCATTGTCAGAAATTACTTTCATTACATGCCCTACATGAAATAGAAAATGTTTTACAAATGCATTTGAAACAGTTTTAGCAGTAGCTTTGCGTAACGGAGTGAAAGTAACAAATTTTGAAGTGAGCTCAACAGCGACAAAGATGTAGCAAAAACCTCTGTTAGTTCTGGGAATCGGACCAAAAATATCTACAGCGGCCATGTGTCTTAATTTAACAGGTATAATGGGATATAAAGGAGGAATATGTGAAGTGGTGTCTGATTTAGCTTTCTGGCAAATTTTACAAGACGCTAAAACTCGTCGTATACGTTTCTCCATGTTGGTAAAATAACAGTTCTGTCTCAGTATAAGAAAACATTTTCGTGCTCCGTAATGTGCGTAACTTAAATGAGTGTACCAGATTAATTTGTTGACCAGTTCGTCAGGAATGCATAATAACCAATTGTTGCTGTCAGGATGAGAGCGGCGAAACAGAATGTCATTGCGCACAGTGTAATGGTTCCTAATCGTAACATTATTCTTATCTAGCCAAAGGTGTTTAATTTCTTTCCACACATTGTCTTTGTTTTGTTCTTGTGCTATGTCCTGTAATGACGATGAAATAAAATTTTCAAATGCAACTTGCTGAATGTACATGACACTGAAATTTGCTTTGCAGAAGTGGGTTGCTACGTCTTGCTGATTGTTGCTGAGAGAACGCGATAGTGCGTCTGCTATAACATTTTGCGCGCCGGGAATGTGAACTATCGTAAAATTAAATTCTTGTAAATATAGTTTCCATCTACTTAACCTGTCGTGAGTAAATTTAGCCGAGAGTAAAAATTGTATCGCTCTGTGATCTGTGTAAACGGTGGTATGTCTGCCATAAAGAAAGTGCCGAAATCTCGTGAAAGCCCATACAACACATAATGTTTCCAATTCTGTAACGGAGTAATTTCGCTCAGTAGGTGACAGAATGCGACTTGCAAATGCGATGTTTTTAATTACTATTGAACCATCTTCTTCAATTTCCTGGAAAATGTGTACGCCTAAAGCGGTGTTGGAACTGTCGGTGGCAACGGAAAAATTTCTAGTAAGATCTGGGTGCGATAAAAGTGGAGCATTCAACAAAGCATGTTTCAAATAACATTCTCGTGAACAAAATTCTGCGTGTCAAAAGTAATGTTTGCGTTACTGTAATATGCAATCTGTGCTCTATCTGCTTAAAATTTATCGTACGTGTTATTATTTACGGGAGAATATTGTGGCATATCCACTATATGAACTGCTTTGTTATTTCTTACTGACGTGTTACGCTATGGATGACACCTATTGTTTGGATCATTCATGATAATATGTTCTTGCTGCTGAAAAGATCGACTGTTATTAAATGTACGCTGAAAATTGTGCTCGTTATTTTTACGTCTGTCATGATAGTAATTTCTATACGGCGCATTGCGATAGGAATTGAAATGGTGTGTTGTCTGTACGTAGTTATTTTTTTTTGCTGCCATGCGTTACTATTTGTTGGATCTGGGACTATACGTGCACGCGGCGAAACATTAAAGTTTGGTTGACCTTGTAGACTGCATTGTTGCTTAGGTATGCTAAGCGGCTGACTTTCATGCTGTTGCGGTGAAAAACGTTTGTTGTTACAAAAATGTGGTTCCTGTTACTAATAATTTTGCACATACTGATGATTACGATTTTATCCGTTATTAAAATTACGGCGGTAGTTGTCATTACGGGAGTGCCTACTGAATATTGTCACATTCGGTAAAATATTTGTCATATCCGGTTTTCTTTAGTCATTTTTCTTAATTCTAGGTAGAGCAATAGTTAAAGAGCAGTTTTGATAGATATAAAGGATAGTAGAAGAAAAGGCAGCAGTGCAGAAAACTAAAGATGAAACAGCACTACTACAGCTCGGGGCCCTATGCTCGCTACGGCACATATTCATTAAAGCGTAATGAATCCCCTGAGGTCAATTACGCACTGCAAATAAATTTTAGCTTTTGCGTTACAGGCAATAGCGGTATAAATTCAAAAGCAAATAGTTGTATCCAAGTTAATTCTGGTTTCTTCATTATAGGCAATGCTGTTGTAAATACAAAAATAAATTGTCGCATCTGGTTCAAAGCTAGTTTCTGCATTACAGGTAGTAGCGGTGAATGTACAAAGATAAATTGTCGTATACAGTGCAAAGCGTGTATCTGTGTTCTCCCATTATTAAATTCCTTACATTTTCTTACAAATGCACACTGCTTATTATCAACGTTCTCGTCACTGAATTTGAGATCACGTTCGGGTTTGTGTGTGAATCTGTTTGTCTGTGTCGTTTCGTACTTCAAGTTACGTAGCTTTTCAGATTTTAAGTCGCGTGGCTTTTCGGATTTTACTTCGCGTAGTCTTTGTAAATTATTCACATTATACACGCTGCGTGTGTTAGACAAATGTTCGCAACGTGGCGTCTGTTGTGGTATGTTATTAACTGACATGTTTTTCATCTCTGTTACTTCTTGTTGTAAATTTGATAACTTCCGACGTAACGTGTTGTTAGATGAATCGATTTCATTAATTGTCTGCTGTAAATTTTGAAATTCAGGCGTTTGGATAAATGAAACCGGTGCAGTATCGTCTGATTTATTGTCATTAGCATTTTCGATAATATCAATACGACTGGCCAATTCATCACACTTTTCAGTCAGTACTTTAACCTGATCATCGGTTTTAGAATCGGATGCATTAATCTGTTTTTGCAACTCACGCGTAGTTTCGCTCAGTTTTTTAACATCAGCTTTGATAACATCACAATCCTGTGTTAGATCTAACTGTTCGAATCTATCTGTCACTGTTTGAATATTTACTGTGTGTGTATCTGTTTTTGATTTAAGGTCAGAAATTTCATCCCGTAATTCCGCGTTCAATTGTTCTATGGTATTAATTTTGTCAGACACTGTGGTAATATTATTGTCTACATACGTCTTCGCTTTCGCGAATATTTTACGTTTGTCCTCTTGTCTTTGTGCAGTGATTGTTTCCATGACTTGTCGTTTTACTTTGTTTTGATCCTGAATAAATCTGCGGAAACGCGTATCACTGTTCTGTATGTGCTGATTAAAGCGCTCGTTAATCTGAGTGTTCTGCTGTTCGAATTTCGTGTCTATCTTTGCGTCCATAGTGCGCGAAAGTTCTACCGTCATTGCTTTAAACTCGTCCCGTAATTGTGCAGCTTTTTCAGAGCATTGTTTAGCGACTCCGCTAATTTCGTCTCTGAGTGTTTCTGTTGCGACTGTTTGCATTTCTCTTAATTCTTGCGCAACAGATTTAATTTCTTCGCTATTTTTTTGTGAACACGCCTCAATTTCCGCGCGCAACTGTTCCTTAGTGTCATGGCACTGCGCGGCAACGTCTCTAATTTGTTCACTAAGTTTGTCTTGTTTTTTGTCATTATTGTCAAGTTTTTCGTTAATTTTATTAAATTTTTTATCCTGTTCACTAAATTGTTGTTTGTTATCTTCCCTAAGTTGTTTGAAATTGTTGTCTGTTTTCTCATTCTGTTGTTTGATATCTATCAATATTGCCATAAATTGCTCCAAGGTGACATTACCTACTCTATTCTCAGTACTGTTTGATGGTGTTTCTACAATTGTCGCGTTTTGTATGACCATTTGGTCATTCTGTAATTTACAAAAAGGTTTATCAGCCGTATGTATACTGTCGGTCACTATTTCGGAATTAAATAGATCCATCGTACTTTGTGTGATCTGTTCACATTCGTTAGACAAATTTGTCTGTTCGTTACTTGGGTTTTCCAAATCGGGTGTGTTAAGCTCTGCAGCGCTCATTACAATAGAGCGTTCTGCGTCATCAATTGTCGTCAAGTTAACAGACGAGACAATTGAGTTCGTTTGTTCATCATTAAGGTGAAAGTCATCATTAATGGTTGTATTGCACTGATTGTTAGTGAACGCAGGATTGTCATCATCACACTGCGTGTCATAATTACTATCGGTCACGCTGTTTGAGTCGGTAATTTCATTCAAAATACCTCGCGATACACTATTCACAGTCTTTCGCGGCATTTTTACAATAGTCACAATTTTTCAGAAAAATAAACAAGCACAATGCAAAAGCAACACACAAATACAACAAAGCAACAAATTGCCGTTGACCTGTAGAGAGAAAGTCACAATATTATTAAAAGCGTTGCGCTAAATCCTAATTATATCTAAGCAAACAAGAGCAGATATCTGACTGTCGCTCAAAAGACTCTCAACGAAATACGATCCTGGATTGGGTGTCGCCAAGTGTAACCTCCCCACCGTAATTTTTAAAGAAAATAAAGCAATACTTAATAGAAATGGGAACCAAGTGTAACCTCCCCACAATAATTTTGAAAACGTATGGGCAATATTATTTAAGAATGCTAATGGACACTGCTCTAAGCGTAACCTGCCCACAATGAAATGTACTGACAATGGCAACAAAAATGTGAAATACGCAATCTGACTCAAATATAAATTCTTCACAAAATTTAAAGTCCGTTCAGTGACAAGAAAATACAATTAAACCGAAATATCGGTCTTTGGCCCTGTGTAAAACAATCAGAATTAAAGTCTTACCTCAGAATAAATCGATGTCACATATCTGCTCTTGTTGTTGCGCACCGCTTGGAGGAACTGCATTGCAAATAATAATTTCTCCTTTTTTTTTGATTCTAGTGAAATTTTTCTTCAAAAGAAGTGGAATGAAATGGGAAGTGCAACGAAATCTTGAGTTCAATAAAAAATTAAATTTTTGAGAAAATGCTTTTGAAATAAAAAATTATTATTGGGAGACTTGTTGGAGAATAATTACAATAAATAAAATTTTTCATTATCTAATGATTATATTAATTAACAGTATACCTTATTCCTCATCTTGACCAGTGTTGCCGACCGCCTACATCACACAACCGCACTGGGCTGCTACTACTGACCGACCGCTCTGCATGACGACTACAGACTGAGTACTGCTCTCAACTAGACAGAGCTACAGACTCGCAACGACTACTACTGACAGACTCGCAACGACTAAACTTACAGACTCGCAACGACAGACTGACTGCTACTGACTGACTGAGAACCGCTCGCAACACTCGCGCGGTCAAGCGCATACTCTCTGGTCACAGATGCTACAATGCCTCGCCATCGCTGCTGCGTTACATACGTGTTTCAACGGTGGCCAAAAACTGGCTCGTCACAATATGCCAGTCACTAGTCTTGATGAACTGTGGTATCGTGTTGAAGCTGAATGGGTAGCTGTACCTGTACACGCCATCCAAGCTCTGTTTGACTCAATGCCAAGGCGTATCACGGCCGTAATTGCGGCCAGAGGTGGTTGTCCTGGCTACTGATTTCTCAGGATCTATGCAACCAAATTGCGTGAAAATGTAATCAAATGTCAGTTCTAGTATAATATATTTGTCCAACGAATACCCGTTTATCATCTGCATTTCTTCTTGGTGTAGCAATTTCAGTGGCCAGTAGTGTATCTTGAGAACTGTGATGTATTTCGCGCTGCGCTCGACGTAACTCTAAACATAATATTGTTAGCTACGTTTACAATAAAGCGATCAACGGCGTTAAACGAAACGTACATAATTGTTTTTACCTCTCCACAAATCTTAAAATACGGTGCAGTGCTTTTTGCTTAACTGGCTACAGCACAGTAACTAACAAGAATAACGAAACGAAATTCAGTCGTTTATCGAGCGAAGATGCCATACTCTACGATGCGAAAGAACCATATTTTTCATCAAACTGATTTTTTAAAATCGGATGACGTGTATTTCATAATGTTCGGCGTGTCCATTCAAGCGCGTTGCTGAAAATTCGTGTAACCCTCCCAGAGACATAAAAATCAATATCTTGAGAGCGGGCTCTCAGCTTTAAATACAATTTCGAAATGTTAGCTGTATTTTCTAGGTAGCAATCGATGTTCGAAAACGAACCATACGTAAAGTTTGCCCAATGTCTTTTTACCTCTTCAAAAATCTTAAAATTTCGTTTGGTGTTTAATTTAAACGGATGCATCACAGTAACTAAGACGAATAACGAAAAGAAATTCACTTCTCTATCGAGCGGAGATACCATGCTGTAAGGTGAAAAAGAAAATTTTTTTTTTCGAAGAATAGGTTTCTTAAACTCGGATGATCAGTATTTGATTGGCGGCTCCCATGTCAGCACAACAACGTCAGAGGCGGATTTAAAAATTTTGCTACCCTAGTCACACCGTATTATATGCGTCCCCTCCCCCCACCTCCCTCCGAAAAAAAAGAAACATGTTTTGAATTATAACTACTACCCGATCATTTTACAATTGCCGTTTTGGGTGGGAGCGCTGTGAAGTGTTTCCATGCTGTGCTATTCGTTGTTCGGAACGACGCGCTATACATTTACTTTTAAGATGTTCTTTTACATGAAACCTTTGAAAATGAAAAGAAAAAAGTTTTGTTAGGATCTAAAATTGAAGCGAACGTGTCGTACATTAGTAATTAATACGTACCTTTACAGAGATGCGTTGAAAACTAAAATTAAACTGTCGTTTTACGATCTAATAACTTGAAAGTGTAGCCGATGAAAAAACACGTACTGTATTAATACGTGAATCTATAGGAAACCGTAAGAAATGAAAATGAAATACGGATTTCGGTGTACAAACTGCTAACTAAATACAGACGAACAAACACAGATCTGGATTTGCTATTACATAATTTTACAGACTAGTGTGGTAAAATCAAATTTGTTCTATAATTTAATAGTTAACGTATGAAACATCAGGGTCTGTGTAGCTAGATGCTGCATAATAAGCGTACACAATACCTTTAATCCATGTAAGGGCTGAACAGTTTTGTACTGCAGCTACTGTTCTCACCATAGTTCTTTCTAACAGTATTACCAAAGCTTTTACGTATTTATCGCCAGAACTGAAGTACCGTACGTTATTTATTAACACTTTTTCATCCGAGCGTACTCTCCAATAACATATATTTCCTCGATAACTGTACATTTCAGTAGATGCCAAGAATACCCATCAGTTGTAATATACTACAGTATCAGCATGACTTGACTGTGCAGCGCCATGCGGCCTGGGTCATTCGGGTATTGTTTAGTAATGTCGGGCGACTTCGGTCACGTCTGCACGTACACGAGGCTTAATTCCGAGTTCTGTCATCGGCAATTGTAAAATAAGCGGGTAATATGTAGTTTCTAAATCCAAAGAATGTGCCCAAAGCCATAGTAGAAATCACATAATAATCTTAAATTTTTGAAACTAATATGGATAAATAAACAATCTCACCAGTCAGCAAAGTTTGCGTCTGACTTTGACGGCAGAAAACTCGTTGGTCATATCTTCATAGTTCAGTCGGTTATCACTTAGGAAGTTGGCTTCGATGTGAAGACTGGACAAGACGTTCCACCTCTCCTCAGATAACGTAGAACGTAGGTACGATTTCTGTCTTTTAAGAGCAGAAAACGAGCGTTCTGCCGAAAAGTTTGTAAGTGCCATACATAGAAATATTCTACGAGCAATGTCAACATTCGGAAACACGGACTGTAACCTCTATTTTCGTAAAAATTTACTCATTTCGACTGGTATATCACTAACCTCGGAATATTTCAAAAGTTCCTCGAAATGCACACATTCACTTCGGAAGGAAGACCCTAAATCTGTGTCATATGACGCTTGGAGTTTTGCTGCACGTTCAGCAATATCGTCAGGTGAACTGTTCTCAAGGTTGCAGAAAACTGTGAAGGAGTCCAACAGTGTTCTATAGCTTTCCTTCCTCCTCACTAATTCGGCGTACACGTTGTCGAGTACTGAAAGAAATGTTTCGACTGTAAATTTTTCCCTTCCAGTCAGACAATCTTCTTCAGAGTCTGCCTCATCGATATCATGAAGTTCGCGTTTTCGTGATCTTTTACAGGTGCATTCATAGTCTATATCAGTCACAATCTCCACGGATTTATTTTCATAATAGTCGAACATGCCACGAATAGATGCAATAAATCCTACAAGTCATTCGTATAATTCATGCACTATTTTAGCATCAATATTTACATTTTTCAATTTCAGATTTGCACTATTAAAACTCTGGAGTATGTCCTTCCAAACTGTCATAGTGAATACTGTTTCTAGTCTGCTGAGTTGATTCAATAAGCTAAAGCCTCATTTCGCACAAATGATTTTTCAGACGTGTTATTGGCAATATGTGTGAGGGCACTGATAACGCCCTACCAGTTTTCATATACACTTACACATGCTTCCTCTCTTGCTGACCAACGTCTTTTTGATACATTTTTTACCGTTTTGCTTCCTGGTTTCACGAAAGAAAGATGTTTACTCAAGCGCGGTGTAGAAGCAGAGAAAAAATTATAAAGGTTTGGCACTACGCTGAAAAATTAACATGCTTCCAAACAGCTTGCAGCAATAGTGCCCATTAAATTCAGAGAATGTGCACGACAAGGCAAATAATGCGCTTTCGGATTTCGTTCTTTAATGCGCGCCTGCATACCAGTGTAGGTTTCTGACAGATTGCTTGCGTTGTCATGTGACTAGCCTCCACAGTCAGTAATACCAATGGAATTTGTAGACAGGACTTTTAGTACGGCCTCAGCTAAGTTTTCGGACTTGTGTCCCATGTTTGGTGAAAACAGAAGGAATCGTTCAACAGGTTCACCATTGTAATTCACATATCTTAAGATGATAGATAATTGATCAATATGTGAAATGTGCACGGTATAATCTACTATTGTAGAGAAATATTTGGCCTGTTGTGTTTCACTTACGATTGTTTTTTTATTCGTTCAGAAAGAAGTTCTATTATTTCATCACAGATTGTTGAATAAAGATAACTTTTATGTACCTGCCCTGGATTTTCGTATCGTTCAGTGTGCTCTGCGAGAAAAGAATCAAACCCGGCTACAGGTTCAAGAGACATTATAAATTGACCATTATGTAATGAATGGAATCTTTCAACGTGTCCACTTAGAGGAAGTCCATGACTTGTTAGCTTCTTCACTACTGCAAACATCCTTTTCAACACACTGCACTAGTATATTTTTTATGTCGCAACATATGACTCGAAACGGTTATCTATTGTTCCAAGCGACTTTTTGCTTGTTAACAGTGATACCTCAGAATTTTTGTGTTCAAGTGAATTCTCATGATGAGAAAAATGTAAGAAATATTTTTCCAGTCTGCAATACCATTAGTAGCAATCGCGGCCTTACCTCCAAACAATTTACAGTAGTGCACAAGAAATAGCACCGGTGCGACAAGAGTATATTAGAAAAGTCATGCAAAGTTGATTCACCATTTAAAAACTTGGGGTAAAATACATTTTTATTCGACACATCATTTTGCAGGATCATCACTGAGAAGGTTATTTCTTTTTGTAATGTCTAACTCGACGCTTAGGTTTTCGTGAAACTAAAAGTCAGGAACAATTTGCTTTTCTTCATTTTTAACTTTTGTATCGTCTGTATTTACTTCTTTTACAACAGCACCAGTGCCAGAAACATCATCCGTAATAATTGAACTGGATGTCGAACCAACAACATTTCTTGCAAGAAAGATTATCTACTCTACCAGCGGTTTTAGAACATTGGCTTCTCGTTCTTGTCTTTCCTTCGATAATGTTCAAAATGTCGCCCCACTTAATTTTGCGCGTTTGCTTTTTTCGCTGTTTTTCGTGTTAAGGCACTTCCAAAATTGTCAACCAACAGTCAAAACAAAAGAAAAAATTTGTAAAAGGAAAGAAAGAAAGACTGTATCCACTTCCAGTCGTACTACACCCGCACATGAGCACACAGATTTTTACGTAACACGGCACACGAGCACAAAGATTTTTCCTTTAAGCACGGAGCGATGAACTGAGCAACTCGGATTACTCGATGTAACTGTGCTATGAAAGAACGACAATGCAGAATAATTTAATTTCATGGTCGCCTGTTTCTCTATTGTCAGTGAACAGTAGAAGCACGCCTGTCGGCTGGAATTCGTCTCGTAAAGAAAACGGGACGGTACCTTTTTTGGCTTCTGTTTCCTGGGTCGCCGGAATTTTAGCTGGAACGCAAATATGTTCTAAATATTCTTGGCACTGTCTTTCTCATTAAAAAAGCAAATAATTTTTGCCAATTTCTTGCAATGAGGTGTGCTGGATCGACTCTTATCCCACTTATTCTTATAACATTTTAGCGGTTTCTGTGGGCAGAGAAGACAGACTACGAAGTTTAAGTAGTCTTTTTGGCAGTTGATGTCGTGTGTTGCCATTTGTGTGAATACTGCCATTATGTCTACACGCAAATGCACCTTTTGTTCCAACATAAAATAAAAATAATCTTTCCTCGAAGAAAAAAAAGCTTAGTTAAGAAGTTCAATATAACATTTGCAATGCCACGTACTATTCGATTGCACAGGGTGGGAACTCTGATGTCTTGCAGGATGCAGCACAATAAATGAGACAAACGAAAGTTGGTTTCTTCTTATTCTTTCACCAAAAAAAGTAACTAAGTAAATAAATAAATAAAATTTTTAAACTATTGTGAAGTGTATTTCACATGTTATTAGATATTCTGCTTATATTCTTTTCGTATAAACATGTGTTTAAAAATGTAAAACATTCCCAGTATCAACATGTTTTGTTAAACGGGTGTATTAAATCAAACCTCAGATATTGAAGACCACAGAGCTTTCACATTAATTACAGTAATCGAGGGTTGACTTGATACTTCCCCATCATTTCTACAAGAAATTTAAGTAGAGTTGGGTTCTACATACACATGTTACAGTATTTAAGAAACTGCTGATTATTTTATCTCAACTTTTCAGGGGTCTCGGTATTTTCACGGGGAAAATATGGTAGTGGTAAGTAGCAGCCCACAACATTCTCGGAATAATAACGTTTCTAACATGGTATTGTAGTTTGCCGTCCAGACAGCTTACTTCAAAATATTTTGAACAATCATGAAGATGTTACCAGACAGAAACCCAATGTTAAATTTCCATTCAGTCAACAACTAAACTATGTATATTTCCAACCTTGTATTGTCGAATTTCATTCTTAAGGCTTAAACATTAAAATTTTTTTTCGATTGTAAGCGCAGTTGTTTTAAAACGTAAAAGGTTAAAATGGGTACAGAGCAATAGCTGCCGTCCCCCTTAAGGTGCCGCCCCTAGGCCCGTGCCTTGTGGACTATATGTAAATCCGCCACTGAACAACATCGGTATCAACGCGTTAACGGAATCAACAAACGTGGAGCGAAAAAGTTATTACAGTGCTTTGGTTCCTAACGACTGCCGATGTGTATAGAGCTATATTACTGATAGATTCATCCTTTCCTTTTGTCATTTCAGTAAAGAGTATATGTATGACTGGAGGTTTAGGAAGCTTAATTATGAAAGAACACTAAGTTACTGAGATGAACACAAAGTGACTCATCAGTTTCATCATAAGCTTTCTTATCGTCCCACTAAAACTACAGAAAAGATATAATTCTTAGGGGTGAAACAACACAGCGTGAGTCAAAAAGGATTTTACAACTTTGGAATTATATAGAAATTTATTTAGATAATTGACAGAATCGGTAGGTACGTCATTTTGTAGCAAACAACCTGAAATTGCACATAAAAGTGTCGACTGTCATTTTGGTTCAATGTACAACCATTTGTGATGGGTGATGGGAAAAACATACCACCAATAACCAGATTCATCTCACCCTCGTTGCAACAAATCGGGCATAACTTGTGCAACGGCAGCCTAGATTCGATTTTCCAGGTCGGCTAAATTGTTTGGTAGAGGAGGAACGTACACACGGTCTATAATGAACTCCCAGGGAAAGAAATCCAGTGATGTTAAGTATGGGGAGAGAGACCAATCCACCGACCTGGTTAACGATTATCGAGGAAACTTCGAACTTCCATTTGGAATTGAGGTGGTGCACCGTCTTGATGGTAGTAAACACTAGTGACAGTTTTCTCCGTGAAGGAAAAAGGGCAGTACATTTTCAGTTTGCTAAGGGCACAAAACACATTAACTTCGGGACTGTAACGGACGTGTACCAGGGTCACAAGTGGATTTTCGCTGCTGCATATTCTGCGGCTGCGGGTTTTCATCATGACACTGATATGCAACGTTGACTCATTCCGAAACGTTATTGCGCTTAGGAATGTCTCATCGTCCTTTGTTCGCGCAACATTTCTGCATAAAATTCCCCACTAGGAACCTTATCTGCTTCACTGGTGTGCTGTGCCACCGTAAATACGAGTGGTTTCAAGTGCAAACGTCTGCGCAGTACGCTGCAAGGCGAGCAAGGTGCCGCTGGGGTCAGCACCCAGAACTCGCGTTTGGGAGGACGGCGGTTCAAACACGCCTCCACCCATCCTGGTTTAGGTTATCCGTAATTTCTCTAAATCGCTTCAGGGAACTGCCGGGATGGTTCCCTTGAAAAGGCACGCCGACTTCCTACCCTATCCTTCCATAATCCGATGGGGCCAATGACCTCGCTGTTTGGCCTCTCCCCGAAATCCTACCAACCAACCAATACTCACGAAACAGTGTTTTGTGGATTGTCAGTCTCGCGAGAAGCACATCGCGTTAATTTTTGTGGACTGTAGTCAAAACTCTCCATAACCTGTAAGACGTAACCGTGCTATTTTAATATGTCGCAATGAACTACCAGTTTCAACAAAGTTATTGTGCAAAGACTAAATATTAGGCCGGCCTGGAGATTTTTTAGCGTATTTGGTGCGAAATTTTAGCCGAAAATTCGTAGCAGAGTTCGTTTCATGAAACCAAATCATACGCATCCACTTTAACTTTCACTACTCTTGCGCTCCTGATGGCGGAATGAGGTACTGATACTACAAAATGACACATCTACCGACTCTATAAGTTACCTCAATAAATTTCTGTATCATTCCAAAGACAAAAAATCCTTTTTGACTCACCTTCTATTGAAATGTCTGTGTGATATCTTGCGAACCATGGATGAAGGGTATCAGACGGATGCCATATTCCTTGACTTCCGGAAAGCGTTTGACTCGGTGCCCCACTGCAGTCTCCTAACTAAAGTACGAGCATATGGGATTGGGTCCCAAATATGTGAGTGGCTCGGAGACTTCTTAAGTAATAGAACCCTGTACGTTGTCCTCGGTGGTGAGTGTTCATCGGAGGTGAGGGTATAATCTGGAGTGCCCCAGGGAAGTGTGGTAGGTCCGCTGTTGTTTTCTATCTACATAAATGATCTTATGGATAGGGTGAATAGCAATGTGCGGCTGTTTGCTGACGATGCTGTGGTGTACGGGAAGGTGTCGTCGTTGAGTGACTGTAAGGGGATAGAAAATGACTTGGACAGGATTTGTGATTGGTGTAAAGAATAGCAGCTAACTCTAAATATAGATAAATGCAAATTAATGCAGATGAATAGGAAAAAGAATCCCGTAATGTTTGAATACTCCATTAGTAGTGTAGCGCTTGACACAGTCACGTCGATTAAATATTTGGGCGTAACATTGCAGAGCGATATGAAGTGGGACAAGCATGTAATGGCAGTTGTGGGGTAGGCGGATAGTCGTCTTCGGTTTATTGGTAGAATTTTGGGAAGATGTGGTTCATCTGTAAGGGAGACCGCTTATAAAACTCTAATACGACCTATTCTTGAGTACTGCTCGAGAGTTTGGGATCCCTATTAGGTCGGATTGAGGGAGGACATAGAAGCAATTCAGAGGCAGGCTGCTAGATTTGTTACTGGCAGGTTTGATCATCACGTGAGTGTTACGGAAATGCTTCAGGAACTCGGGTGGGAGTCTCTAGAGGAAAGGAGGCGTTCTTTTCATAAATCGCTACTGAGGAAATTTAGAGAACCAGCATTTGAGGCTGACTGCAGTTCAGTTTTACTGCCGTCAACTTACATTTCGCGGAAAGACCACAAAGATAAGATAAGAGAGATTAGGGCTCGTACACAGGAATATAGGCAGTCATTTTTCCCTCGTTCTGTTTGGGAGTGGAACAGGGAGAGAAAATGCTAGTTGTGGTACAAGGTACCCTCCGCTACGCACCGTATGGTGGATTGTGGAGTATGTATGTAGATGTAGAATTTGTCTATGCAGTGGTTCATTTCTAGAGGAGTTTTTAAGTGAGAAACGTAAGTTGTTAGAGTAACTGTATTTCTTTCATATCAAGGGCTGCGAAATCGCGAGCGGCATACCACATGGTGACGCCGAGCGCTCGAGGAATATTCAGCACTTTGGAGCCGGACTGTGCGGCAGAACAAGTCCACAGGTCACGGCCAGAACGCGGTTTCCCAGTGCGGGTAGCAGTACAGGACGACATCAAAGTCGACCTCTCCATGGAATGCAGCGAGCACGTTTGTAGCAGTCAAAGGGCTAATTTGAAAGTTCACAATAACTTTTTAGGCAGTAGTACGATGTATGCGTGTGCGTGTGCATGTGTGTGTGTGTGTGTGTGTGTGTGTGTGTGTGTGTGTGTGTCTGTGTGCGCGCGGGTTTTGCTGACTTATTTTGGATGTGGAAATACTGCAAGGTACATTCTTTATGTAATTTTTGCGATACATTCTGCTGAACACAGCGCAAACAAAAAAGAATATCAGTGGGGTACCTTTGAGAACAATGAAGATATTTTGTGGAACTATGTTGTGATTTCACTTTAATGCCTTCTAAAATACCATGATGTAATTGACTGTTTCGTTTTAATACGATGCTGATATTAGCTACAGAGAGGAGGGTGTGGGGGAAGCGATAGGGAGAGGGTATAAGAGATGAAGAGGAGTGGCTTGTCACATGATGATGATGTAGTCATCTATAAAGCGATATGGCTTGTGATGTCATGGGCAGCAGAGCTCAAGTTTCTAGCCCATTTGCGCCTTTCAGGGTCATTTAAGCGAAAAATGTGATGGAGGCCCTATACATGTACTGAAAATAACGTTTTTCTTTGATTTCAGTTTCTTACATAAGTAAATATCGGTAAGAAATTTCACTGTTCCCTGCACCCCCCCCCTCCCTCCTCTATCCTCTCTCCTTTTTTGACTTTGCTTCTTTTATATATTTAGAGAATAATGAACTTTGAGGCTACACCCGTTTCTTTTAGCAAAAAAACTGGCAGTTCAAACAACAACGTGGTACTGTGAGTGTGAGACTTCATACAAAACACTGTAATGGCTCTTTCTGTGCAGAAGATGACGAGTCATGTAAGCCAAACCTACAGTAGGCATGAACCATAAACATATTCTTTACGATAAATGAATGATATAGCAGTGTTAAAACACACTTTCATGTTTTATTCAGAGCACAATATAATTTAAATGAAGACTTAAATTTCTTACAGAGATTCTAAAACATTGATTCTTAGGTAATAGTGTTTATATTCTTAACATGTCTGGGTGATGTTAGCGAATAAAAATTCATCCAGTTATTTAGGTTTTTGGTACAGAAGGTGGATCACTGAACCGTGTCATTCGAGGAACGAAGATCTTTGTTTAAGGTCCCACTGATGCAGACTCAATGGAAAATCATCTTGGATTAGTAAGAACCGGTAATAACACAAGCGATGTCCTCTCAGAGGAACCATCACGACATTTGATTTAAAGGATTTAAGGAAATCTCGATGAATATCAATCGCAATCTGTGAGTTATTTAAACTACCAGATTTCGTCAGCTCATAACTAGTGGAATATTTTAAACAAACGTGTAGTAGGTTTTGTTTATCATAATGAGGCGTTAATAGTAAAGACACTGAATTACTCGTTTTCAAAAATAAGCATATCCTATGCTTGGCTCTCTCAAACTGTTTTCTTAGCCGTAGTTATCTTTCATAATGTAGATGGGTAAGATGACGTAATAAAGAAAGTTTGAGGTACAGCTCAATTCATAAACCACCAGTGTGCATTGGAGACAGAGCCAAAGAATGAAAGGAATTTCAGAAAGAGAAAGTTTGGAAATTTTGCTGGACAAGAGGACGCTGTTGAATACCAAATTCTACATGATAAACGAATATCCGTTTTCTGTTTTACAGCAGCTTTTATGTTGTTATGTCTGAGTCTCCACCCATGATTACTCCTACGCAGTTCAAAGTACTAAAGAGGTGTAGAACTTTATGAAATTTAGAGCGTTTGACAAGTTAGTTGTTAGGGAACTCCATGACACAGCAAACTTTGTAATTCCATTTCTCAGCTGTTCTCTGGGCTTTAAATACATGCTATCCAAAATTTATTTTGGCCCACTGGCTTGAAAGCTTATTATACCTATTCCTCTTTCTGTCAACACCTGTGACTGTTCCTCAAAGAGCGAGTCCCTTAGAGAAATTGGGAAACTGTGAAGCGTGTATAACCGTCACTACGTTTTTGTAAAAGAATACATCGGTGTTGCTATGCCTCATGGTCATGCTGGGACTCTGTTTTCAAAAGCTGCCAGTTGTAGACAAAAAATAAATAAAAAACACTTAGCCAACCTTATGGAAACTTTTTTTGTAATGGTCGGACTCGACAGTATTGTAATTAAGGGTATAACAATTGTTAGTGTACGTTCACTCACGATGTTCACGCAAAACCAGTGTAATCTTAACTTTTAAAACAGAATAAAATGGGCTTTACTTGAAAATAGAAAAAAAGATTTTCCACAGTATTAACAGTGATTGTTACATTGTTGTGTGAAGGGTTTCAAATATTTGCTAATTTTTTTGACCATGTTTATGCTGACACTGGTTTTGAATATCATCCCTATGAGCCAACATTATCCTAACATTAAAAAAGTTAATGTTACTGATATCCTAATACTATCTACAATTTAGGAGAATTTATTTCTCTCTTATAGCCGTATCACTATAGATTTAGAATAATTATGGACCATCATAAAATTTCTGTAATCTGTAAGCAATGAAAACGCAATTTTTTTCCAAACAAAAAAATAAAAAATTCGAAAATAACAATATTTTGCTTCTAAAATATCGTCAGCAGTGATATCAGCCAGATGATTTCGCATGGGATGAGAATTAAATAGTGAAGCAAAAACATTAGTTGATACTTTGGGGATCATTGATACCACATGCGACTTAGGACCTACTGCTAAAAATAACTTTTGTAGTTGTCATCCACAAACAAAAAACGGAACAGAAGAACAGTTCCTACAGATACCACTCAAGTAATATTTATATCATCAGTACTATTCCAAATTTTTTGTGTAAACCGTTTTTTAAGCAATGTTGTAATGCTAAGATAGTTTATATTTCCTGAAGAACCTGACATTATTTCACGAGTCATTGCTTGTTTGGGACACATGTATTGCCAATATTAAGTAACTGCCGTATGACGGTAGCCTTACTCGAAGGAGGGGAATTTAAATCCTAATCAGGATATTCAGACTCAGGTTATCCGCTTCTCCCTACAGTAATTAATGCACACGCAGGATGTGTCCTTAAACAAAGACAAGGTTATTTTTCCTTCGCAGTCTTTGTCCACTGGACTCTCGTTCTGCTTATTGTGACATTTACGTTGAAAGGAGATCAAGGTATAACGAAACTTTTTCGAAGAAACGGGGTGACATCGTAAACGCAATGCTTACTGAAAGAGGTGTTCGGCCTTAGGAATGGGAAGATAAGTGCAAATAAATACTTTGGAGTTATACTATGTTTATGAAACTAAATTAGCACCACCTGAAAACCGCAGACTTTGTACTTTTTACCGAGTAGTCATTTCCTGTTTACTTATCGGACTAAATACGACAGAGGTTTTCGCAGGGGCATGGTTGTGTGCGTCCCTTTCGGCTGGGATCGCCACCGCCACAGGGAGGAGGTGGGGTTACGAATTCAGAGTATTTCCAGAAAGGAGTACTCAGCTCCGTATCGCTTTTCCCGGCTTCTTTACTCCGGTGCGGAGACGATATTTTCTTCGCACGACTACGCGGTGAAATGGCTCGCTGGCTTTCAAGGTAACGTTGATGGTCTTCATCGGAACATCAAATTTACCGCGGAGATCACGCTGGAAGGCAAGTTACCATTGAAGAACCAGCTGGCGTCTATCATTCAATAACATACCTCTTGTTCTTCTAGTAACGTGCGTGGATCATCATCGGCATGTTGTCTACAAGGTAATCGAGACTTTGTTGCTCAATTGTGTCCCATTATTATTGAACACCACCCTCAAGTTATCGTGTTTGTGGGAAGGATACCTGTGACGACACACTGAGAGATTCAACTGTTCCCAAGCACACTCCGTTCGTTTCGCTGCAGGACACACAAAAGACCCTTCCGATCTATTGATCCCTGAATCATGGAAGAAGGTGCTCACGAGACGCTCGCAGTTGGAATGAACATTATAGTCATGAAAGAGGAACCCATCACCGAATTGTTGCCTGCTGGTCTGGATAATACGTTGGAGAATCCTATTCCGATACTACACAGTTCGATAGCCATCAGACGCGCTATACTTTTCTTCATGACACTGGCCCAAAACATAACTGACCTTCTTCATGAGACTTCAAGTCTGAGGCTTGGAATGGTACCAGACCATTTCTATACTCTTTCACTATAATCATCAAGCATGGGAAAACACTGCACCGTGAAGAAAGGGAATTCAGACGCCATTGCGAGGTTCAGTTCCAAGCGTTCCCTAAGCTAATTTCTTCGCACACACTGGTGCTGGGTAGTTCGTAGTTTTGCTCGTAACGGACACCTATAGAGAAAATTTATCGTTTGGAGACGGATGCTTACGGCCGAGATGGCCCAGAGTTTGTTATGGGTACCTACCATCCATAATACGTTGGTAGCGGCCATCAGCCTGTGTTATTGATCCCGAGCGGTCACTACGAGACTGATCTTCATTATTTCGAATATCACGATAGCTGCTGAATGTTCAATTAACAACGCTATGTTGTAAGACAGTTAGGTGTCCATCTTCCCGCGCTGACATCCCTCCATGCAATAAGCAAACACTGCTCGTACGTTACAACTTTGAAACGTCCATTACAGGCACCTGACAGATTGAACACTGTATACAATCCACACTCTTTCATTCACAACTGGAGAAACAGCGCGCACTATTGAACTGCATTTTACCTCACACAAGTGGCCGCAAAAAAGGAAGAAAATACACGTTCTATGTAAATTATGAGGATGATGAAAAATAGACTGCTCAAAAAAAGGTTTCCAGCAACGAGTAGCACTATTCTGAACTAGAGCATTTACGAGAACCAGCTGCAGGAAGGAAGATACAGCAGATGTTTTAAAGTGCAGTGTGCGCAGGACGCTTCGTATCTGAAAGGATAATGCCAAGGTGACGATATGTCATCCATACCGTGACCCGACGACTGTCAATGTAGATCACTTTCTCCAGAAGTAACAGTTATTCCGTCCCGGTCCGAAGATTTGGGGTATGTTATGTCCTCTTCAAGAAAACGTATTACTTAGAGTTTTCGGTGTGTAAACTACCACATATTATTATTTTCATATCCAGGACAGTAAAAATTCGAAATAATACGGTGCAATATAGCCTTTGTACATGTAAAATTGATTCTGAAGCCTAAAATTCTGCAGTGTTGATTGTTGGAACATTTGCTTAAACCAGATCCTCCAACGTACGGGCTTCAGGAAACTTCGGGCAGATGAAGTTTTCCACATTCGAAATTTGCATCTCCAATAATATACCCAAATGCTTCAAGTTTTGTCTGCAGTTTATTCAGATTCCCCCATATCTGGTAGAGTAGTTGTAAACGAGCAGGAGGTTCTTCATACAGACTTTGGATGTCAGTTACAGTTGCCTGATTTCGCCACAGCTCTAATTGGTGAGCAGAAAATGATTATCCAATGATTACATTTGTTCAAAGGAAGCTCGCTCTCTCTCTCCCTCTCTCTCTCTCTCTCTCTCTCTCTCTCTCTTGACTTCAGCCTAGGACATGAAGCTTCGTTTTCAAACATGGGATGCCTGGATACTTTCCTGTATCTTCTTCCCAGCCTCCGCCAGTGTTCTTCCTCTGACACTAGGGGCTGCTTTGCCAATAAAATGGTAGAATTTGACAACTGGAATTTGTCGTAGGCTACATTTACAATGAAGCCTACCTAGTTAAGAACAATGAGACTGGCGTGTGCCGAGTTCTGCCAGACTGATACAGTATATTCTGCTGCAGAGAATCATAGATCTGGAGCAGACATACGTAAAACATTTAGTTGAGCCCCAATGCATATAATAGCATTAGCTAGAAGAAAAAATACAGAGCGCCATAGCATTTCTTGCCATCATCAACCTTAGCTAGAAAACAATCCAACAGGCTGCAGCATTTCCTGCCACCGTCAACCTTAGCTAGAAAACAATACAGCGTGTTGCAGCATTTCCTGACACTGTCAGCCTTAGCTAGAACAAAGTACAGCATGAAGTAGCATTTCTTGCCACTGTCAACCTTAGCTAGGGAACAACACAGCACTCTGTAGCCTTTCCTGGCATAGTCCGCCTTAATTACAGACAATAATGGAGCGCCACAGAATTCCCTGTCACTGTCAGCCTTAGCTAGGAAACAATACAGCGCTCAGTAGCAATTCCTATCACTGTCAGCCTTATCAAGTACACAATACAGCACGCCATAACATTTCCTGTCACTGTCAGCCTTAACTAGAAAACAATAAAGCAGGCAGTAGCCTCTCCTGCCACTGTCAGACTTAGCTGTAAACAAAACAGAGTTCAAAGGCCTCTAAGCACTATGGAACTTAACATCAACTACTTAAACCTAACTAACGCAAGGACATCACACACATCCATGCCCGAGGCAGGATCCGAACCTGCGACCGTAGCAGCAGCGCGGTTCCGGACCGAAGCGCCTAGAACCGCTCGGCCACAGAGTCCCGCGACAAAATAGTGCGCCACAATGTTCCCTGTCACTGTCAGCCTTAGCTAGAAAACATTACACCAGACATTCACTACATTGCGTACCTGTTGATGTCCTGATGCACAAGGGCCTGAGGATGGCACAAGTGAAGTACCAAAATGGTAGCTCGAAACGTGATTGAAATAGGATGTTTGAAATTTGATATACGCACTTAGGAAGATGTCGTTAACAGGAAAAACAAAACTACCTTTCTGTGGGTAGGCGTGTGATTGTTAAATCCCTTAATTGGGTGGGTAGCCTAGTGAATTTGGAAAGGAAAACTAAATACTTAAGTTAAAAGTAATGGGTATTAGCGAAGTGCGGTGGTAGCAAAACAGAACTTCTCATCAGATCATCAGGGGGCTGCAAATACAAATTCAAACAGGAACAAGTAGAAGTAGGTCTGATAATGAATAAAAAATAGTAATACGGTTAAAAAAATTCAGACAACATACTGAATGCGTTGTCGTAACCAAGATAGGCATGAAATTAACACCAACTACAACAGTACGAGTTTATGTACCAACTAGTGCCACAGATGATGAGACAAAATGAATTATTCATATAGCTGAGGAACTGGAATTCGATATCAAGAAAAGCAAGGGACAATAGTAGGTGCAGAATGTGGGCTGAGGCAAAGGAATGAAAGACAATTTCACCTGTTAGAATTCATCACGGGGAACAAGTTACTCCTCGCTCATACTAGGTTTATAAATCACGAATGAAGCGTGCTTACGTGTAAGAGACCTAGGGACACTGAAAGGTTTCAGACTGATTACATAATGGTAGGACAGAGATTTCGAAACCGATTTGTAAACCACAAAACAATTCCAGAAGGAAATGTGGACTCTGACTGTAATTTACATTGGTTATGAACTGCAGATAGTAACTGAAGAGATTGCGAAGATTGCCAAAGGGTAGTCAATTGAAGAGCTCGGATCTAAAAAATTGAAAGAACGAGAGGTAATTGAGAATTTCTGAAGTAGCTTTAGATAACGATTGACTGAAACAGGGGGACGAATGGGTAGCCTTGGAAAATGAAACGCAGAAGGCAGCAGGGTATCAAATAAACAAAAAGACAGGGCCTAGTAGAAATCCTCCGGTAAAATTAGTATTTAAAGTAACTTACGAAAGGAGAAATATAAAAATGTAGCAGATGTATCAGGCAATAGGGAATTTAGGCGTCCACAAAGTGAGACTGACACGAAGCTCCTAATGCTAAGCAGGAATGTCTAAAGGGCAAATGCAAAACTGCAGAACCATATACATATATAAACAAGAGGAAAAGATACATGCCAACTATAGGAAACGTAAGAGCAACTTCATAGTAAAGATAAACTTACAGATGGAAAACCATTCTGCAATACTCACATTTATTGCCCTTCCGGTGTTGTCACCTGTTTTCTTGTCTACATTCACTACAATTTCTTGTGAAGGTACCAAAGCATACACCACTGCTAATCACTTGTAGCTTATCATTTGTTGACAGTGAAGAAGAGCTTCATGTTAACCAGTTTACCTCTTGTGCAACCAGCGGCCACTCTTAAAATGTTGATTTAACGATTTTATGAGTATTTATAAAGTGCGAATACGAAAGTCTACCGTACCACATATCAAAATCAGCGGTTCTGTCTTTTTCATCAAAGGTACAGGTGCGGGATACCAGCTTGTGCCATCACGATCATGCACTGCACCTATATATTTATTAGTCCGTTATATTTTTGCCTGCGACACGTTGTCCAAGGATTAAACTGAATGTAGTTCCCATCCTTCGATTCTTACCGTTGTGATTGGGAGGATTCATTTCTTCCCATCCTTCGATTCTGACTAAGGTGGTTTGGACGATTACTTGTCTGTAAAGCACATTCCGGAGCTAGAACTCCTCTTGCAAGTATTCCTAAGTGGGTCTCCAACGAAGGGCATACTAATACAAATGAAAAATTAGAATGAGTTATTTTATACCCTATTTACATTTCTTTTTCATTATTTCTTACGAATATTTTATACAAGTTTCTAAGAAGGTCAGTCAGTCATTATACCCTTCTGGAGATGAAAGACTGACGAAGTTCTGCTGTGTCGGTATGGTATTTGCGTCATTTTATGACTGTCAGCCTCCACTGGTGTACGTTAAAAAGCATGAGCGTGATTGCTAGTAAACATCACAGATAACTGAATGAGAAAGAAAGCAAACTACATTCTTTACATTTTCGCATTCTGTTATAGTCTATAACTGTTGGCCATCATTTAACAGCGAGCCGGAATCTATAACTGTTGTCGGGGGAGATGCTAATCGGATGTAATAATTTCAAAAGCGACTAGTCCAAGCTGTTACACAACCAGTATTTCTATTTTAGACGAACAAACTATATGCTGCACTTTAGGATCATTGTTGAGCTTCATTCTGCCAATACATCCCCGTTAATCGACTGCAGTGGTCATAAAATAATGACACACACTTCTACAGTAACATGCTTCATCTTACGGCACTGATCTTCTGACCTATCCGCAGTCCCTCATTGTACTCGAAGGTTGCAGATTAAAAGTTATGAACGAGTTCCTGATGTCGGGTGAAGACTGCTACGTAAATTTCTGTTATTCAGCTGCAATATTTCACATACTTCGAGTTCTGCCGATGATTTTTTTGTACATCACTTACAATTACGGCAACGGACGGATTCGGAAAATTTTCAGGAATGCATCAGCTTTCAGCTTCTATTTTTATCTTGATAGTGTTTGATACAGTGTGTTTCACAATTCATGTTACGCATTTCTAGAGGTTGTTGAGGAGACATAGTAGATCAAGTTTTACACAGGAATCCATGTCCGGAAACGTCATCCAGCGACGCTACGGAATGTGAGAGTTACAGGCGTCGGCGCCTGTAAATTTATGTGTGTACAGGGTGATTCCATGATGTCGGTACAGACTTTCTAGGACAATGGAGAAGGATAAATGTATTCATCTGATGTTCTTATTACTATTTTCTAGTTTTAATGTAGTTGTTCTATGTAAATTTCTCTCCTTCTCTCCCTCCCCCCCCCCCCCCCCTGAGAAGCAAGCCGTGAGAAGCAAGAAATTCTTAAGAGGCCACAGCAGGCTCTCAGGTGTGTAGTTTGTTTTGCAAATTTGTAGATTATAATCAGTTACCATTCCTGGTTCAGGTCTTCTGAAATTCGTTTCTGTTTTGCAATCTTAAATATTCACTGCACCATTCGCCTTCGACCGGCAGATAGAGGTAATTATTTGTGTCATTAATGACGGCAAGCATACACGCGAAACACAGTCTGTGTAATATCAACAGCAGAATGCAAGATCCGTATTCCATTAGCAGTAAAGAAATGGAACACTTCAAAGTACCAATGTAATTTTATCACAGTGTTCCGACTGAGTATGCTCCGATATGAATTTGGATGTAATGATTATAGGTAGATATTCTACCCATCTTTTTGAATTTATGGAAAGCTTACACGAAAATACAAAAATAACAAAAGTTGTCAAAAATTAAACCCAAATAAATAACTACAAATAGGGCCGCCATTCTTATTTAATGTATGTATTCAGGTTTTAGTGAGTATAAGTGGAAATGTTTCTGTTGGTGACCAAGGGTGGTTTACTGAACAACATTACATCAGCATTTATGTTATTAGCAGACTAATTAGAAGTCTTAGAAGTCTAATTAGAAGTGTTATGTTTTCAGATGTGTAGTACCTCGAAGTTCATGTGACAAGAGCAAGTCATTATTACTTATTATGCCCTGGGTAGCAGGTCATGTATTGAAGTGTGGACACATGGATGCAAAACGGTTAGTCTGTGGTAAAAGACTATTCTACATGGTGTGTGTGCTTGTGAGTAACCTTCTAATATCAACAAAGAAACCTAAAATCACAGCTCGTCATGCACAATATAAAAAATAATAACAAGTAATACACAACTTGAGCTGGTCTGCAGCTGTAATTTTTATAGAACGCTAAATAAATTATGGCAGGGACAAAGATAAAGAAAATAAGATTAACACATATCAATCAATATGTAGGTTGATAAATAAAACTTTCGAGAACAGAATACGATAAATACAACGAGAAACAAAATTAAAATTTCATAAAGCAATAGCTACACATGTATTTCTGTAAAGGAGTGTATCATGGACATCTAAGAAATTTCGTAAAAGTAAACTGCAAGAAGCAGAAGTGAGACATCTCAGCAAAATGAGAGGTTTTACCAGGGAAGAATAAATAACAAATGACAAATAAGGAATGAAGTGGATATTTTTGATATTAGTGAAAACACTGAAGAAAATAAAACATTATGGAAACATCATCTACAAAGAATGAGTGTAGAGAGAACCCTACGTCACGTCATTCTGTATTAGCCAAGAGGAAGAAACAATGGAGGAAGACTTAGAACCAGGTGGCAGTGAAAATGTTGATAGAACAGGTACAAGTGCAGAACTTGAACTACAGAGAAGAAGAAAAATTTGCGTTATACTACACTGTTATTACTTAAACAGTCTTGAAATACACTAGTGCAAGTTTCCTATGTCTTTTGCCACTATTCTTTTCGAATATCCGCACTAATGAAAGTGCTTGCATTTCAATGTGCATATAGTAAAAACAAGTAGTAATTATTTTTAAAGTAGAAATGGACGGCTGTGTGAATCGCCACTGAATAGCTAACCTTTGGTTTACTATAGGTTTCATGCCTCACTGCAGAACGAGGAAGATTATAAAAGTAGACAACATGAGCCAGATCTGGTATTTATAATACCCTAAATGGTTTACATTTTCTGAAAGAAGTTGTTCATGATGATTAGCTAAGTACTTCTGAAGCAATCAAAAGAGGGTCTTAAATTAACCGAAATCAGCTCTATGATAAAGAAAAACCACAGCTGTGTGAATAGGCAACCACTCATAAATACTTTTAAAACCCACTTCTTTGTAAGCCATAACCGATTTAGTGCTCTTCATGCCATTCTATAGGTGGCTATCATTCCTAATTACACAAATACGAGGGCTATTGGGAAAGTAAGGAACGATAGGTCGCGAAATGGAATCCACAGTGAAAATCAAAACTGTTTTATTTGCAACAGTTACCTACACTTTCCAGCTACTTCTCTACACAGTCGCCGCTCAGACATTTGTAGTAGCACTGTACCAAGTTTTCGGTTCCCTCGTTACAGAAGACAGCCGCCATTGCTTTACGACAATTTTCTGCTCTGGACTGCAGCTCATTGTCTGTGTCAAAATTTTGTCTTCATAGCCAGCAGTTCATTTAAGCAGAGATGAACATCAGAGGTAGCAGATTACCAGCTGTATTGTGGGTGATCAAACATTTCCCATCGAAAACGCTGCAGGAGCATCTTCATTGCCCCTGCAGAGTGCGGCCGTGAATTGTTGTGTAGAACGATCAACATGACTGGTATGTTATGTGGATTGCATAGCTTAAGGCGAAATCTTCCGCCAGAAAATACTTGGCGGAAGACGCTAATTTCTAGCCATCTTTACGTTCTCACTGTGTGCTCAGAACTGAGATGAGCGACATGATGCGATCGACAGGCATACTAGAGACAGTGCCCAATGCATCTGCGCAAAGTTTCAAAGCATGTGTGGTGCTCCAGATTTTAGTAAGCAGCACCATCCTTATTTTATGCTAAAGCGACATCAGTTAGGCCATAATACGAGTAATATACCATTTAATTGTGGAATTTTCTTTATATACTGAACTGTAATCAAAGATTGTAGTTTTTGTGTCTATTTCATCATGTTGTATGGAGGAGATCATGGTATGTCATTCGTCAGTGTTCCACAAGTGCAGAAAATCGGTAGTGCGGATCACTAATCACGAGACCGTTGACGGTTTGCGACGACGAGAAAGCATTGGACAATAATAGTGACTGTTTCAATTATTTATAATCATTCCCTGTACTCAGTAATGAAAAATTAAATGCTGGCGAATTTGATGGTCCACAAATTTGGAAGCTTATACATGATTTGGAATTCATTAAAGTTATGAATTGCTATGAAGTATCTGCCTGGAGCAGTTTTGTCTCTGTTGTCAAGAATTTTTTGGGTAATCATAAAGCACATAATAATGAGGAACTGGTGAAAAACATGCTCAGAAATTCCAAGAGCTTGGGGGCTAATATGAGCATTAACATCACGACCTCCACAGCCATCTTGATATATTTCCAGACAATCTTGGTGACTACAGCAAGGAACAAGGTGAAAGATTCTATTAAGATTTTCCGGCGATGGAAGAAAGATATAAGGTAGATGGGACAAGCATATCATGGCAGAGTACTGCTGAAATCTTCAGTGTGACTGTCCTGACAATCAACAGAATAGAAAATCACACAGTAGTAGTTTTTCCATATGCTAGTTATAATTTTTTAAAGACTGTCTGTTTTTTTCCTTTCTTCTTCTATTGCATGCTGGATCAACAACAAAACTGCATTTTTGTTATCCTTTTCATATGTTTTTCTCATTTTCATTTGACTATGTATGCAATGTGTCTCAATTAATATTTGGAATTTTTGTTTGTTTGTTTATCTACATATTGTACATTACCACAATAAATAGAGCCAATCTAGCAAAACGAGTGACATATTCCAATTGAGGACCATAAAGTTACCCTAAATTCACTTTCAATTAATTGGCAACAAAATCACTGTTGACCATTGTAATGACGGAACAGGATTTTTATACTAGGTTAAATGAAATTATAAAAGACATACATTTAAGTATTTCTAGCCACAGTGTAAAGGGAAACTGGTTAATATAAATGTAATATTGTATTGGAGAAATTAGGAAAATAGAAGAAAGTGGAGGATTTTCCTACCTACTCAGGCAATGTTCTGTTTCATTGAGTATGCACACTAAGGTATCATATTTTGTAGTTATAAGCTGTTTGAATCATATGGTTAAGTATTGTTATTTTAGGAGTGGGATTGAAACAGGAAGTGGGGTATTTGACACTTGGCAACTAGGTCAAAAGATGAAAGAAACTGATGTTATGTTGAATTGTAAGATGTATCCCATAATCCTTGAGAAAATTTGGCACTTCTTTGCATTCGATCTTTCTGGTCATTTACCCAAAGAAAGGGTCGGATGTCAGTATATATTTGTAGTAGTAGAATAATGGTCGAAATATGTACGATTATACCCACTGAAATGGCGAATAGTAGAATGGTTCCCCCAAGATGTTTGGAAGAGAGATTATTTAATTAATGTTCAGGTTCTAAAATGCCTCTTGTCAGATACAGGTAACCACATCACCTAAGGGCTATGAATATGTAAAGACGATTTGTTGTTTAATTCTGTTCTTGACTGATATATTTTAAATTTTTACACAATATGCAAATAAATGTTCGCACAGTCGTAGGTTACATATTTTTTATACATATAGTATACCCACACACACACACACACACACACACACACACACACACACACACACACACACACACACACACATACATACATACATACATACATACATACATACATACATATATATATATATATATATATATATATATATATATATATATATATATATATATATCTGTAAGTACATTTTTCATATATCAAGGATAGGTTGTCAAAACAGATCGAGAAAAGTTCATTACCGAAATATTTACACAATCCTCTAGTCAGTGCTTCAGTGGACATGGGTTATATATTTTTTAATATATGCTGTACATAAATGTAAGTATACTACACAAAGGGGATCGGTTATTAGCTAAAATCTCAAAAAGTTTTTGACCGATTTATTTCATGTATTTACAAAATCATCTCATAGATATTTTGGATGGACAGACCATACATTTTTAAATAAATATTAAGGGGAAAGTTTGGCGAAACTCTCAAAATGTTCTTAACCGATTTCCTACAGATTGGTACACATTACTCTAATAAACATTTGGACAGACATAAGCTACATGTTATTGAATAAATGTAATAAATAAATAAATATATCAACAGAACGTACATATTTTTAAAATCTCAATTTACAGTTTTTGAGTTTAAACTAACTCCAAGAGTGAAAATGTTGTGCTCTGAAAACGTGCAGATTCGTTAACAGGCACTATTTGATATGATAGTTCAACATTTAAACCATTAGAGAAACTTTTCTCTCAAATACACTATTTCTCCTTGTATATAATTTTAAGCAAAAGTTGCATATACAACAATCTACTATTTTGTTTTTTTCCACACACTTGGTTTGAACAGAAAATATTAAAGTACTTTCTGTGGCTTCTCGGCTTATGCCTAGAATACTACTGCAGAATCTGAATCATGCCATCAACAGATGAAAACATACGAAGTCTGTCACTGAAGCTACTATTCTCAAAGATCCAGTAGCTGGACAACTCTGTCTCATATCCTGCATACCAATGTTACCAACCATTTTCCCATTCATTTTAAGTGATTTCAGATTCCAATCAAGGTTTAGTTTATGACAACAATAAAGAAGCCTGAAGGTGAGAGAGAGAGAGAGAGTGGTAGAGGAGGTGGACAAAGAGGGGGGAAGCAGTGGACAGAGAGAGGGGGAGAAGGAGGAGATGGACAAAGAGAGGGGTGAGGAGGAAATGCATGGAGAAAGGGGGCAGAATGAGATTAGCAGGTCAAATCCAACTCCCAGACATATTTAGCAACTGTTGTCAGGCATTGGTGTGTTCGCCAGTTAGTAAATACGTTTAAAATGTATCAGCTAAGTGAAATATTCAGTAAGTACTAATTTCAAAATTTTACCCACAAACTAACCCCACGATAATGAAAGAACTGGGGCATCCTTGTCACAATTACAGTTCATAAATAACAGTTTATGGGCACACATGCTATTTGATTTTGAAATCGTGTTCAACGAATTACCTCATAATTACCAGTATGGGTATGATGCCATTAGAAGTTGTAGGTACAGAAATTTTGGGAGAAACTTTGTAAGCATTACGAAGATGGCCGGAATATAATAATCAACTTGTGAATATCAATCGAACTGAAAAACAGGACTTATCAGAGACTTTGAAGATATAACAGAGCAGCTGTGATTCCTGCATTTCACATAGGAGGTAAAGTTATGGTACAAACACATGCAAGGAGTTCTGAACTGCATAAAGAAGAGGGAAAGTTTCTCATTTATCCCAAGGACCATGGAAGGTGATAAGTATCCCATTCCCAAAGGCCTTACTTTTATATGATACTGTAAGTCTGTCTATTAAAGGAATACACAATGCATCACATGTCCAGAAGTATCAAGATGTACAAATAATAAGATATCTAGTTACAAAACTACGCAAAGAGCATACAGAGTACAACAGTATAGTGAAAGCAACTTGCTTTGTATTACTGTAGACCCTTTAATGACTGGCAGGGAGACAGAAAACATTAAATTGTTTTACAGTGCTGATAGTGTAACAAGAGGAAGGAGTGACCAACAACACCAGTGGAGGATGACAATATCTAATAGACGTGAAGTATGTGAGATCTGTTGTAGAGTAATTAATCCAAACATAGAGGAGTGTAATACAGCATCCATCTGAATAAAATACAGGAAAAAGAGTTTAGCTCTGGTGTGAGCTGAAGGATATTCTCCAGTTACTGGGCTTGGAACTCATATTTTGGGGCTAAGATACGGAAGAGATACGTTACCTATTCTGTAGAAGGACGAAGATCACCCCTCGTGGTCACAGGGATAAGCCCTATCTGCAGCACAGATTCCTGGAGTGGGGGTGGTAAGGCTTAACTAGTCTTAGGGGGCCATCATCTTCTTCTTCAGTTCCAACAGGCCTGAATCTATCTTAATTTTTTCTTTCTCTGCAAATCAGTGCAGAAGCCAGTTCATAAGCCCTCTTTTTGCGCAGACGATCTTATTGTCAGGACCCTTCTTATTTCCATCATTGTAACCTTATTGAACATAACTGCATAGCAGGCTAAGCGACTGCTCCTAACCCATGAGCAAAAATAGGATAAGAGGAAGCTGTAGTATAATGCTACAGAGGCAAGGAAGTAAACATGAATGGTTGAACTGAGAATTACTGCCATGCTCGATTAACAACATAACACTTTGGAGGAAGTGAGAGAAAATGATGGCTATAGTTAATAATAATGGAGTTCGAAAATTAGACAAAAGAACATCGTTTCATCAGTTTCGTAAGATAGATTTATGTAAGCAACGTTACTCAGCAAATAATAATGTACTGTGTTAATACTCAGTGAGAAAAGAGTCCGTTTCGTTAAACAATGTGTCTCTAAAGTATAGTAAGAGATGTATGTATTTAAAATTCAGTGATGAACTTGTATATGACATAAAATTAAACCTTAAGCCATTTAGCTCGGGGCGAGGATATGTAGTGCTCCAGATTTTTAAGAGCAACACCTCCCTTATTTTCCGCTTGAGCGAGATCAGGTAGGCCATGGTAGTGGACGACTTAATTAAGTAATTTTCTTTTTATAATGTGTGTACTGAAATGTTTTTCTGTCTGTTTCACGCTGTACAGGGGAGATTCTGGTAGGTGATTCATCGCTGTCTTACCGACGCAACAAATCGGCAGTGCGAGGCACTAATCACAACATCGCCGACGGTCCGCGACGGCGAGAATCCCTAAGTATTTAGTTGAATTTACAGCCTTCATATTTGTGTGACTTATCGCATAATCGAAATTTAGCGAATTTCTTTTAGAACTCACGTGAATAATTTCACAGTTTTCTTTATTCAGGGTCAATTGCCAGTTTTTGCACCATACAGGTACCTTATCTGGGGATTTAAGCATTATCTTGAAGTAAGTCCAACTACATTGAAAAAGTACAAAGAAGGGCAGCTCGTTTTATATTATCGCGAAATACAGGTGATAGAGATACAGACAAAACACGTGAATTGGTGTGGCAATCATTTAAACATGGCGCTTTTCGTCGCCACTGGATCTTCTCATGAAATTTCAATCACCAGTTTTCTCCTCTGACTGTGAAAAAATTCTGTTGGACCCAACTATACAGGGAGAAATGAACATCACAGTAAAATAAGAGAAATCAGGACTCGCAGTTTGAGAGTGGAACGGTAGAGAGACAGCTTGAAGGTGGTTCATTGAACACTATGCCAGGCGCTTTATTGTTAAGAGCATAGTAATGACACAGATGTAGATGAAGATTGCTTTGTTGGAAAGATAGATTTTCCAATGTAACCTTGTGCTGATTATTGTGATCAACGCTAAAGTTATTAACGAGTAAGTTAATTTTGTTAATGTGATTCACATCAGAATGTATAGTAGAAGTTTGCGAAAATAAAATTTCTGAAAGTGGTATCTGCTTTTAAGTTGACGAATATTGAGCAATGTAGCGAAATAGTTTCATTTTATTGGGTGAGTGAAAATTTGACCTTTGTAGTCTTCCAAAAGAAGTCACTGGACAATATGGCTACGTGAAATTTTCATTGTGCAGCGGAACCTGTGAAGCTTACTTTTTAACTTTTCATGTTACAGACGTGTTTGACACTAAAGAGAACATAGGAATTTTAATGAGTACCAATCCTTACACTCTCATGTCTTGTATTAACTGACATTTAAGACATTACGCATCAGAGCTGTTACAGAATGTATGCGGCCGATCGAATTTTTCAACGGCTTTGTGCATGTTTTAGTGCAACAGAAAACTACTTATTGGGAATTTAAAAGCCAGTCCTTTCTTTAATAGCCAGACTGATCCCAATACATATATACAAACGGAAACTGGAATGTATTCCATATTCAAAAAGATATATATTTACTTGCGAAGAAATTTTCGTATGAGGTATGCCCCTTCGATTAATGCGGTCATGTATACTATCGGAAAGATCCTTCGAAGAATAATAATTAAAATCCGTTGCATTAGAAGGAACAGGAAAACGCCTTGTTAAATCTAGAATACACCGGCTTGGCTCTCGGAGCTACTAAACGAAGTGAGGCATTCAAATACTCATGTTATACCAAGCTAGAGCTTACGTAACTGATGGAAGTCATCATCATGAATAGTAACTGGACGAGACATCTCACATTTCCTCAGCTCAAGTACAGCACAGGAATGTTTGAATACATAGTGCGACATTTATATTATGTCGATGGTAAGAACTCGCTAATATACCTACTGTTATTTACATATATGGTGAAACAGTTTTATACACTTACACGTGTTCCAGTCGATGGTGTTCCGTCTTCCTATTGTCCCACATGCCCTTCCAGAACAATGTGTAAGATGTTGTATTGTAAATACCGCACACATTGTAAACAACTCACTGTGGCACTTACAATACGCTTGAAAATGTTCTTCACGTTAGACTGAGATTCACAAATGTGCTTCGGTCTCGACACATTTCTGCTCATATTGCAAAGAGCATTCACTAAACAAAGATATTGTGGGAAGCAGCAGGTACGAAGATCGAGTGGAGAGACTTAATTAATCTTTGGCCGACCGACAGCGTGGAGTTTACTCGTTTATTTTTTTCGAGTTTGTTCTTAATGTATTTCTCTGCTGATTGTTGTGATAATTTTCTGCTGTAATCAGTGAAATAAATAGTTATTGCGTGGTATTCTGTGAGTGTGACCGACTACACTATGAGCAATACCTACAAAATGATGACCCCGAAAGCACAAGAGGAATCAGTAAATTCAAGTATAGAGCAGAACGAGATGGTGACTTGGCTTTACGACGATGATCAAGGCGTGGTGGAAAAACAAGTTTCACACTTCAAAAAGGCGCTGGAGAGAGAGAGTAGGTACCTGCAGAAGCAAGATGCGTCACGTAGACGCAGAGAGCTAAGCCCAGAAGCAGTATAAACGTCAGACGAAGGAAATGCGGAGTAATATGCGTCCGCCAAGCCGACGACAAAAACACAAATGCCGATGATCCTGCCGGAGCGTGTTGACGAAAGGACGCCTTCCGTATTATGGTGGCATCTCCGGAGTACTGTGGGGGAGGCAGGTATGTCGGATGAGATACTTCGGCATGTGTGGCTCATACAGCTGCTGCTGTCAGAGGAAACGGCAGTGCTCAATTGCGGGAAGGAAGACACACATCTGTTCTGTCAGTCGCTGACGAAGTACACGCGACAGATGGGCGAGTGAGCGCCTCAGCAATAACACGTGTAACTGGCGGCTGAAGCACTGGGGAAGCCACGGCAGTGGGACAAGAGCCAAAGAAGTCTGTCGACGAGCACCTCCGCTAAGGCTACAACTGGACGGAATGCAACAACAATTAATATATAATATTAGAAGCCAAGATCGCTTGTATAACCACTCTCGCGTTTCTGCCAGTGTCAGGGAAATATTTCAATAATTCTTTCTTTCATAATAATTTTTAATTAGCGTTATTTGAAATAATTAAGTAACAATTTTAATTAAAAGCATGTAAAACGACTAAGAATTTAAAATTATAAGAGAACAAAGCTGTAATACCAAATCAAATGGCTCTGAGCACTATGGGACTTAACATCTGAGGTCATCAATCCCCTAGAACTTAGAACTACTTAAACCTAACTAACCTAAGGACATCACACACATCCATGTCCGAGGCAGAATTCGATCCTGCGACCGTAGCGGTCGCGCGGTTCCAGACTGAAGCGCCTAGAACCCTCAACCACATCGGCCGGCAAAAGCTGTAATACCGTAGTTCGTTATTGTCTGTATATGCACGTAACCATCATTGTTGCTCCGATTCCTGTCCTGGGATTGCTGTTATTACTATTGTTGCGATTGCTAATATTGCGTGTTGTGTTGAGTGATGTACGGAAGGCATAGCAAGTTATTTTAAAAAGCGTACCGATCATTTTACAAAAGCATTACCCGCACCAAGTCGGCGTAATTTTCGTCATCCAGAGATATAGTTTCAAGGACTTGAATTTATTTAAAGAGAGATAAAGATAGATTCTTTACTGATTAGAACTGAAAATCTGTGATATTTGACGTTAAACAGAATTATCAAGTGAAAAGTAAAGGGTGAAATTAACTGCACTATAGTATGAATGTTTGCAAAAGTTAACAGTATTGATATCGACATTCAAATATCAGTATAAAATTCCAGTAGTGAAGACTGTTAGAATCTCTGGTCGGACGTAAACTTTGAGTTAGCTGGAACATTTTGGTAACTTGTTAATGAATATTTATTGGCCTATCTGAAGAGCAAAATAGGAAAGATTGTAAATTTTCTAACTTGTAATTAAAAATCAGAATCAATAGTGCAGGCCATATAATTACGTCGACGCAGCTCTTTCTGTAGCTTGTGCAATAAACAGCTAATTAGTATCGCACGCAGTGACTATAAACTATTTAAATTAAATGGAAACGAGCTGTGTCATCTTGAAGCGAGGTGTTCGTTCTTAGTCTGTGTTTGTATAAGTGGCCACAGTACAATAACTGAATTGAAGCTTCGTCACCGTGTTACCCAAATAAAACAAAATAAGAGCTACCATACTCCGGCAATCCTACATACGATATACACTATTGTGTATATATGTATATGGGACTTAACATCTTAGGTCATCAGTCCCCTAGAACTTAGAACTACTTAAACCTAATTAACCTAAGGACATCACACACATCTATGCCCGAGGCAGGATTCGAACCTGCGACAGTAGCAGTCCCGCGGTTCCGAAGTGCAGCGCCTAGAACCGCACGGCCAACGCGGCCGGCCTTCAGTCATTGAATCTCGTCCAACGCGAGCAGCAATGTCGCGATACGATAAACCGCAATCGGGATAGGCTACAATCCGACCTTTATCCAACTGGGAAACGTGATGGTACGCATTTCTGCTCCTTACACGAGGCATCACAATAACGTTTCACCGGGCAACGCCGGTCAACTGCTGTTTGTGTATGAGAAATCGGTTGGAAACTTTCCTCATGTCAGCACATTATAGGTGTCGCCAACGCCGCCAACCTTGTATCAATGCTCTGGAAGGCTAATCATTTACATATCACCGCATCTTCTTCCTGTCGGTTAAATTTCGCGTCTGTAGCACGTTATCTTCGTGGCGTAGCAATTTTAATGGCCAGTAGTGTATATCAAGATCTGCACACATGACAACGCCAGAGCCCAAGAGAACCACATATTAAAATATCTACAATAACAACAAGACCACGACAACTTGCTGGAGATCTGAGAATATGTGGATGATAGCTAGTTACTGTCTAAACTGGCCATGAAGGGAACTATTTCACAGCAAGTGATCCTGCCTTCTAATACCCTATTATATTTTACAACATGTGTAAATGACATGCAAAAACACTTATTAGTATTGGAATCGAACAAACGAGACAAGGAGCGAAGCGGTAAAGTAGAGGGATATTCGCCGAGCCAACGGAAGCAAACACTGAAGGGACAAGATGGTAGAGTATGTTGGTACCAAACAAGGTTCGGTGGCCTGGTCGCGAGATGCAAAGATCACTGCGCATTCCCAAACGGCCCCTGCGGCCTGCAGTAGCCACATTAGGTTGTATAGCGCAAATGGTGGACAGAAAGGCAAATCGATGTACGTGGTCAACTCGGCCTCAAGCGTTAGCGCATTACGATTTAATTGCAATGGGAAAGAGGCAGTGGGCGCAGCACTCCACCCAACTGCCGATAACAACACGCCCATGGTGACTTATGGCGAAGAGAGAGACGACAGTGAACACACGGTTCGGCAAGGTTTTAAATAGAAGCTCATACTGGCTGATGTGCAATCGCCGATTCTACGTGCAGATTTCATCCACCACCATCAACCGTAATTACAGCTGAGCACAGCGCAAGTTAGGTGGAGGATTGAGATGATAATGGGCACGATAGGCGGAAGTACAAGCAATGCTTTCACTTTACCTGTTGATTCAATTAAACCCGAAACAGGGTAGAAGATAGTGCATATCGTGGAGTGGGGTACAACATTGAGACTACAGAAGACCAATAGGTCTCGTGATGACCCAGAAGATTAGTACACGCCACGCGGAGTGCCCGCGCCGTTTTAGGCGCCATGTCACGGATCGCGTGGTCCCTCCCGCCGGAGGTTCGAATCCTCCCTCGGGAATGGGTGTGTGTGGTGTTCTTAGCGTAAGTTAATTTAAGTTTGGTCCCTTAGGGTTTAAAAACATTAGTGGACAACCAGTTAATACAGGCAAAAGCAACATCTGACAAGATGTTGCAGGATGTTTGTAAAGAGATCGAATAGCCCATGGGTATCGTCACTGCACCTGTTTAGGAAGAGAACTGCATGTGGAGATCCTGTGGGGAATATCTGGCTCTGTGTGCACGGAAGTACATGAGTGCTATTGCATTCACAATATGGGAGATCTTACGGACGTCTTATCCGCTGCTACGATCTTCAGCGTGATAGACGATAAAAAGGCATATAATCAGATTCCGATACTCAAGAGGACGATTCCAAGGCGGCTGTGATAACGCCTTTCACACAATTTTAACACCTCCCACGCCATTTGGATTAAAAAATGCACTGCAGATCTAGCATAGATTTGTAGATGAAGCGTTGATGGGCTTAGATTTCTTCTTAGTATATTTGTATGATATTTTAATATTTTCACGGAGAGCTGACTTAATACGCGAGTACCTTCAAGCAGCATTTGATAGGGTAAAGAAATATGAGCTCTAGGTGAATGAAGCAAAGTGTTTCTCTTTCAGAACCAAGTGACATTTCTCAGTCACGTGGTATCAGCAGCTGATATCTGTCTACTCAAGGAGAAACTGGAGCCTTTATGGAACATTCCTAGGCCAAGCAATTATCAGTAGGTGCGAAGATTTATTGGGATCATCAGGTTTTATAGACATCCTCTACTGTGGACAGTGGAGATACTGGAGCCACTGACGAGAAAACTAACAGGTACAAACTCAACGGGCAAGGAGCCTATACAATGTGTAACACCATAGCTCTAATGCTGTACTGATTTATTTTGCTTTCGTTTCATTTAATATTACATTTCTGTGCTTCTGTAAATGTGTGTGATTGAATCGATAACATAAAATTGTATACTGCTTTCTTTATACAAACTTTGATGTCATGGTTTGGTTCTATGCTGTGTAGCATATCTTTCATTTAAACTCTTTGTCCCATTGGGAGGGAACAAAACTTACTGTATGTGATTGTAATTTTGTGTGAATAATTTTTTGTAGAGATGTCAATATGTGTAAATGTTTTGTTTTATTTAATGCATTTGGTTGCTGTTATGTAAATTTCTGATCCTCACTTAGGGTTCTTAGTTAGTTTGTATGTAAATGGTGTAGTGGTTCCCCTCGGGAACGGAACTGTGTAGCGCGCGCAAATTGTGGTTGGCCTAGGTGGAACTGATAATCAGTCGGGGACGAGCCACCAGTCGGGGACGAGCTACGAGTCCGTGCTCTGCCATGTAAAAGATGCATATTGTGCTGATTCCGAGAGAGGCTTTTCCTGCTTCTTTCCAAGGCCTCGGATGGATGGATAAATAGCTGGAACTATTCTGGAATTTGTATCTATCGTCGCCACCAACAAATGACAGAGTCCAGCAATTCTGCCTGCAATTCCACCTACCAACATGCAGTTGCCACCACATTGCGCAATCACTGTAACGTAATACTATAATGATGTACAGTGAAGGATCAGCTTAATGGATGTACTAATGTGCTGAAATATAAGGTAATTTATATCTGAATTTATGTACCTACCTTGACTTTTCTCCTCATCATAACACCTCTCAGGGTCCTCTCCGTTTGAATTAAAGTGATTACCGAGTGTCCTTACTGAAAGTACATTAAAACCCAGTTTTCTAATTAATGCCCCCTTTGAACATAGTAAAGAGAAAGTTAAAGTTAATGTGACAAGAGAGTGAGTTAAAGTTAATGATGCTTGCTGAAATAATTTTCCTAGTAAAACTGCTTATTAATGTGTTGTTGCCAACTTCAAATTAAAATTTCTCAAGACTGAGGCTTATAGAGTTTTGCTTAGTAGATGATCACATTACTGCCTGTTGTTAATCGCAGAAAGTGGGTCAGTATCTTACATTAATGTTAATTTTATGTCTCACGGTAGTAAAAGTGGAAAACTACATAGTAGGAAATTATATGTTCATGATTACCAAGTGTTTGTCTCTCTTGTGTATTATAAGTGCATATTAACAGTATAACAGGATCCACAGTTTGTCTAGTGTGCTAATGCGAGATAACAAATAACGGAAAGATCTTTATTTATGAAAATCAAAATCTATTTATTAGAAAAACAGTGATAAGTAACCTGTCAGTGAATTTCAACTAACTCTCATTTTAAATAGTAAAGTATTTAACTGAGAGAGACTTAACCTAAACCTATGGCCAATTTATGATCCTAGAGGGAATGTTAATGGTAGTGTTATAAAGACCACTCAGTTTGTGTAAGCCCTGAAAGTGATATAGTTTTTCTGTACCTGTTATAATTTTGCAAATAGTTTGTGCTGCTCCAACTGTTAGTTTCAATCTTACCGTAAACATATGAGTGTGTCAGAGTTCATTGCACTCACGTGTGGCCAAGTATAGGTTGTGTTTATCCATTAAAGTTACTAATAACTATTTTCTTGAACGAGAATGTTAATCATTCTCTTGCCTAGTTAGGCTGGCGACCGTTTTCGTTATCCGTTAAACAGTGCAGATAGGCAATATTTTGTTTGTCACTGTTTAACTATTTACGTAATTCTGACTTTCATTTCCTATAAGCCACCTCCGTTAGGAATAACACGGTCAACATAACAAAATTCCTCTCAGAGAGTAACACTGCTCTGTTGCTTTATACCATAATTGCTATAACAAAATAGTTTTAATTCACATCCTGTTTCCAGCCTTAAGGTTATGGTACAGTAGTAGCAGACAGGAGTGTTATACGTGGCGACCATGACAGGACTATTTGTTCTATTGGGGCATAATAAGTAATAAACCAAATTTGGTATTTGATTACGAAAGCTACATAAATACGCTATTGAAGTGTTATACGTGGCGCCGCGTGACAGGACGTTGTTCAGTTTGCACCTACAGACGGAAAAAATTATAAGTAGTTAGCATTTTACAAACATAGAGTGAACATAAAACGTCCAGTGGCACGAACCTGTGCATCATTTGACAGACCGGATAGTGAAAGTTCAGTTTAAATTGAAAATAAAAGGTATCAGTACTTAATAATAGCTAAAATGGACAGGAAACTAGAAATAAATCTAGACACGCAAGAACAGAATACGATCGAGAGCAGTTCAGGCAGCATGCCAACAGATGGCATTAGGCGCGAGTTAAATTACGTACGTTATCACGCAGACGTCAATAAACAGATCGAAGCTATGTGTGTCGCGCGTACTAAGCAAGACAGTATGAGTGGTGATGTGGAAGACAGTGGCTATGTTAATGAATCGCGGGATATGTTTGAATCTCCAAAAACAGAAAGGGCTGTAGGATTTGAACACGAAAATGCAGTTGAAACCAAAAGTGAAAAGACACCAGATGTGACTGATTTGTTAAAAATGTTGTCTGCACAAATTACAGCACTGGGGCAACAAAATGTAGAACAAAGACAGCTAATTGCAGCACAAGGACAACAAAACGCTGCACAAAATGACAATATTAAGGCACAAATTGCAGCACTGGGGCAACAAAATGCAGCACAAAGGCAGCTAATTACAACACAGGGTAGTGATATTAGTAAACAAATGCAAGAGCAAGGCAAAAATCTTAGTAAACAAATTGAAGAAGTTAACTCAAGGGTAGGAACAGTGAGTAATGAAATCAAAAGTATTAAAAGCGAAATTACTGTCATCAATGGTAATATTGCCAATGTACAAGGACAATAATAAATGAAAAGCACCAGTTTGCTTTTGTTCTACAATATTATTTTTATTGCTAACCGGTTTTCGGCTTACAAGGCCATCTTCAGGCATTTACTGAGTATTATCACCAAAGAAGTTAAATGTTAGCAGACAACACTGGAAGAGAAGTAACACATCTAGAGTGAAGTAGAAACATACAGTGAGTAACATCTTTGCAATGAAATAGTAAAAACTGAACAGTACATAAATAACAATGGAGTTGACAGGAAAACATTTAGCACAATATAAGAATAACATGCCTACATAACGGTATCTATTGATAAACAAAACTATTGAAATAAGATAAACTTAGTACTAGGCAAGGCTGCATCAAGAGGTATGAAACATGGAGAGTGATACACAACCAATTAAAAAAGAAGAGACAGTTGTCAATGTAAATACAGAATACACGAAGAACTTAAGCTATATCAATACGATAAACAGAAATTAATAAATGCAGGAAAATTGAGGTGTTTGAGGGAACCTACAGTTTGAGAGTGTGGTGGTACTGCATTTTAACATTAACTTTATAATCAAAGCAGTGGCTGTATACCAGTTTACATTAAATAAATGAGCAAAATATAATATGAACAGTATTTGATGAGACAACTACAAGGGGAGTTAAACATGGACAGTAATACAAGTACAAGTTAAAAGCAAACCCTTAACTATCGAAATTACAGCATATGTGGAATACAAAGACAACTGCAACAAATAAAACAACTTAATGACTACAGGAAAATGGGAATATGTAGGAAGAGAGGGTGTGGGAAGTAATGAACAACAAAGATGATTATATGAAGTTTAGGAGAGGGGAAGTGTTGAGTTGTGTCTGGTCATTTAGGATGAGATCTGGACTGTGAGCAAGATGTTTGTTAATTTCCAGGGCTTCCAGCAGGTTGAGTTTATGGCCTTTGTTTGCTAAGTGAAGTACATGGGACACTGGCTGGTAGTTGTGACCCTCACTCAGTACATGCTCAGCAAATGCAGAGTCTGAATTCTGCAACCTCCAGCTGCGTTCATGTTCAGCCAGCCTAGTTGATATGTCTCTGCCTGACTGACCAATGTAAAATTTGTCACAATCAGAACAGGTGATTTTGTATACCCCACTGTTGGCTAATAACTGGATCTTATCTTTGCTATTAAAAACACACTGGGCTGTAGTGTTCCTGACATAGTAGGAAACCCTATACTTGCAGGATTTCAGTGCTTTGGCTATAGTCTGTGATACCTTACCTAGAAATGGTAGAGTACACCATTTCTTGCAGACAGTGGATGGGGAAGCAGGTGGGGCATAGAGGAGGGGTATAATTTTCCGTTTTTGTTTCCTGTGCAAGATGTGGTCAATAAGAACTGGATTGTAGCCATTGGCTGAGGCAATAAATTTTATTGTATCTAACTCTGCTTTAAAATCATCTCTGGACATGGGGATGGATATGAGACGGTGTACCATTGAGTGGAAAGCTGCATGTTTGTGAGCTATGGGGTGTTGTGAGCAAGAAGGTATTACTGTGTCTGTAGTTGTTGTTTTTCTGTAAATTTTGAAACAATGTGTGTGTGTACTGATGTCAATGGTGAGATCTAAGAAGTTTATGGATTTGTTGCCAATTTCCATAGTGAACTGGATATTTTTATGTTGACCATTTAGGTTTTTCAAGAATGTGTTGAGTTGTCTTGTAGTACCAGTCCACATACACAGGACATCATCTACATATCTAAACCAGTATTTGATGTTTGCACTCAAAGGTTCTGTTTTTAGAAAATTTTGTTCAAAATGGTCCATAAATATTTCAGCCAACAGTGGACTAAGAGGGGAACCCATAGCTAAGCCATCTAATTGTTTATAAAGAGTGCCTTGGAACTGGAAATAGTTCTGTGCAAGGCAGGTCTGTGTGGCAAGTCTCAAGTCATTCAATTCCACAGGATTGCGAAAGAAATTTTCCTGAATATTTGTCTGACCAGGAAAAAATTAATGTTGTAATCAGTGCACTAACGGGAGAAGCAAAAAGGTGGGGGTTGAATCTTGATACTAACCAGATGTCTGTTGAAACCTTTACACAAAAATTTATTGACGAATACTGGTCAGAACAAAAACAAGACCAGTTGTGGCGTGAATTTCTAATGGCCAGGTTGTATGACAACAGAGGCAGGCAAACCATGAAAGAGTTTTGCGAATCATGGTACAGAAAACTAATACACCTAAAAGCAAGAAGAACTGAAGCAGAGATCGTTTGGGTTCTTTGGCAGAAATTGCCTGAGGATTCTAAACGATATGTTGGGAGTACCCATAGAAGTTTTTCTGCCTTTTTGGAAAGGGTCGAGGATGAAGATCACTGGCGAAGAAATCGCGAATCTCGCCCCCGCAATGACAACAATTATTTGCGAGAAAGTAATGACCAAAATGAACGACCTGAAAACGAAAGATATCGTGTAAACGCGATTCAAAGAGGTCGTACGAGAGGTAGAGGAAATTATACGACGCGCGGCAGAGGATACATGACGCGGAATTTCCAAACTAGAGACGAAAAGGAAAATTGAAAACCGCGTGTGTTACGGGCCGGATTCACGCGGAAACTGGTTTTGGGCCCAAAGAAAAGATGTCAAATATTAGATTCGGGAAGGAAAGATGTAAACTATGGGGCAGGAAGGTTAAGGACGCGCCTATAGCAGACGGGCGCGGAGTGATACATAGTGGCGTTCCCAGTGCGAAGTCACGTGACCGTTCGTGCTCGGGCCAGCGGTTGCCGGAGCAGCGTACATTGCACTTGGCAGCACACACAAATGGCAGACGTCAGAACAAGATGGCTGCCGTAGAGAGAAACAGAAGAGGCGGGATCGGACACTTCCGTTGGCCGGTTTCAGTAGTAGACGAATGTAAAACTGAAAATAAAGTTAATATGTCATGTGACAAGGATAAGTCAATGTCGAAATCGTGCGGAAAGACTTTATTGAAGAATGAAAGGGAGACAGAAAAGACGAATGAAAAGGGGAATATTGGCACTGTTAATGATGTGTATGAGGTAAAAGACGTAGATATGGGGGAGATTATGATGAATAATGAGGAAAGGAAGGTAGAATACGCCACGCAAAAGACGTGTGCACAATTAAAAATAGGTGAAAATGATGTAAAGGAGGACGTTAGTGAACATGACATTATAAGCAGTGCAGATGAAATTATTGTTGATGGAAAGGTGTTTTGTGGTTCTGATGTAGAAGGGTGTAGTAGAAATTTCGCACGATTGTCTGAAACTGATAGTAAGGAAGAAAATGAAATAAAGGTTATCGAAGTATATGACGATTATACTAAGTATGAAGTTAAGGCTGAAATCGTTCAAAGTGATACAACAGAAGTGCCTGAGTCTCCAAACGATGTGCAGTGGGTAGAAAATGAGTCGAAAAACGAAGTGGCTGAAATATCTAGTGATAATACGCCTCACTGTTTAAAAGTTGCTTTCCTGCTCGAATCTGATGACGAAAATGAAATTAGTGATAGTTCTGATGATGAAAGGTATATGAATACAGATAAGAATGAATGTACTAACTTTCCCTATTGTGCAAAGGTCGAGGTCTTAAGTAATCTGATAGTAAGGAAGAGAGTAGTGACGACTCTAATGAAGATGAATTTTCAGGTGTAAACGAAAGTGAATATACTTTTACTGAGGGAGGGTACGAAAAAATTAGTGACATTTTACCAAAGCAAGATACAGAAAGTGAAACTGGGCCAAAACCGAATGAATTATTTAGTAATGTAACACAGGGGCATAATTTACAGGAACCTCCAGATGATACTATACTGGGGCAAGCCTTGATAAATGTTTTGAAGGAGTGTGAATTACAGGAACAAAAAGAACCACCTGATAAAATAATAACAGAACAGGAGATGTGCCTTCCTAAAGACTTTGAAATCCCAAAACCTAAAAAGCCACCTGATGAAACAAAACGTTGGCAAGATCTGAATAGCTTAGTGAAAGAAGATGTAGAAAGTAGGAGGCCTAAAAAGCCACCAGACTTGAGTAACTGTTTTATGAACCATAAGAGACTGCCTTGTTAATAAAGAGACTGGGGGCAGGATTCTATATGTATATATACTGTTAATATAATGCATGACTATTATTATTGTACCGGAGTGTTACCTGAAAGTGAATTATTGTTTTGTTGATCCTGAGACCTGGGGGAGGTTGCTTATTTATTGTACTATACTGTATGATTCTACTTAGGAACTGTTTCAATTTTAATTGTATACTTATTGTTGCCAGTCTAATTATGAAGATAGAGCCATCTAGTATGAGAAACCTGAAAACTTTATGAATAATGATGCTTATGGTAACTTTATGCAAGTGCAAAGAACTCCACAAGATAATAATTAATTCATAATATACTTAAAGACCAGAAAGGGCTTCTGTTTGCAATATGTGGTTTACTTAAAGCTACATGTCCTCAGATGAGGGCTGTTGAACCCTCAGGGGACATGCACTCTTTGCATTGTCAGGTGCCTGATGAGCACCAGGGACCCGAGTCGTTGCCAGTACTACTTCTGTATCTTTTCGTGTTGGCAACCTTCCGCTTCATCATTCAGAACTTTTACTATATTCTTTCCTTCTTCTCTATCAGAATAAACTGAAAAGTGCGGAAATAATGTAAGATACTGTGTATTGTTTGTGGACAAGTAAATGAATGATGAAATTGGGTACACTAGAAAATGACCAAGAATAATGAAAGTATAATGGGTATTGTAAAGAGAAAATGTAATGGAAAAGTAACTGGAAAGAGAAGTATACATGAGAAAAGGTAAGAATACTAAAAACAAAGTAAATGAACACTATAATATGACTAAATGTAAATGTTTTGAAAAGTAAAAGGGGCAAATATGGTGTTGAAAAACTGTATGTGTGTTTAAAACTGAGGAGATAAACCTGACTAATGTATGCGAAATAAATGTGAGAGGTATGTGTCTAGTGACACCAAAAGTGGGCAGAAATCACTTGCAGTAGGACGTAAAGTTATTGTTCTGATCTTGACATATTTGATAATCTAAATGTGTAATTAAACTGAATATTGACTTCATAAGAAATATTGCTGAGTAAGAAAGTGGGGAGAAAAACCACAAATCAGGGACTCAAATAACCCCTGAACATTGTCATTATGCCAAAAATGTCATTTAAAATTTTCTTGATTAATGTATATGTTTCCTGATGTTGTCATTTGAAAAGAAGTGGTTTTGTTGCCAGTGTCTAATTACTATTTCAAAGTTGCAGGTTTTATGTTTTGTACCATTAAAGCAAAAATTACCAAAGATTTGACATAAAGATGAAAAAATCTGGAGATGATGACAATAAACTGCTCAAAGATATGTTGTTGGGCAGCAAAACAATACAAAACAATAAAAATGCTGTGGTCCTGAAGTTGAGGACTACCATATATGCTATGTGAGCAGTAGCCAAAGGACTTGCCATTGTGGGGCAAGGAGCTGATAAGTGGTCATGAACTGCCAAACCTAGAGGATGGGGCAGTGTGTCAATTTAAAAATGTGTTTTTTTAGTGTTTTTAATCTAAATTGTGTTTTTGTGCCTAAATGTTTATGGATAAAGACTGCCAAACCAATAGTGGGCAGAATGTGTAACATGGACTGCTAGCACTGAGGCAAGCAGTGAAGTAAGTTAGGTTTATTGGTCAATGTGTTATGAACTGACTATTCTCATTGAAGTCAGTGAAAAGTTATTATAAAATATTTATGCATTTTTATTCAAATGGATGTAGTTGTTTTGATACTAGGTCTTTTGGCATTACTTAAAGTTTTGGACTGTCTTGTTTTAAAACACAGCAGTGATGTTTAAAAATAGGTTCTGAATATGTTAGTGTGTTTATATGCAACAAATATTTTGGATTGCTATCAATGAAGGGCAGCTTTAAAGTTCATTATTTTCAAAAAACCTTGAAAAGTTAATTTTGTGTTTAAGGAATCAGGTGGAAAAAGTTCTCATAGCTGTTTTGTGTAAATATTAGTACATATGTGGATACAAACTAAATTTTTCAATATTTCATTAATTGCTGAACCTTGCAAAATGTACTGTGATCATGAGTACACTTGTGTCTCTCTGAAAGTTACATTCTTTAAAAAAAAAAACATTGACACGCAAATTTCTGTTTTGTTGAGTTAGAATGTTCTGTGCTATTGTATATGTGTATAATTTATTTTGTTTGAAGGCTATACCTATTCTACTAATGTGTAGATTAGTTTGTGTACTGTTTGTCAGTTTTTTGAACTGTATGTGTATGGAATGAACATACTTAAAGGTACCTTGTGTAACGATGCAAAATTAGTTTCCTTAAATCAGTGTGAAAATGAAAATTAGGGTAAATATCTCAATTTTGAAAATGTTTTTGGAAAAAAGTATAAAATTTCTTAGTGTATATGCTGTATGTCTGTAATATGTAATTTTTTTTCCAACTGAAGTTGGATGGAATAATATTGTTTTTGCAGCCAACACCACTTAGGTGTTATAGATGTTTCCTTGATGTGTCCCTTACGGGAACTTCAACGAAACATGGGGCATGTGTAACACCATAGCTCTAATGCTGTACTGATTTATTTTGCTTTCGTTTCATTTAATATTACATTGCTGTGCTTCTGTAAATGTGTGTGATTGAATCGATAACATAAAATTGTATACTGCTTTCTTTATACAAACTTTGATGTCATGGTTTGGTTCTATGCTGTGTAGCATATCTTTCATTTAAACTCTTTGTCCCATTTGGAGGGAACAAAACTTACTGTATGTAATTGTAATTTTGTGTGAATAATTTTTTGTAGAGATGTCAATATGTGTAAATGTTTTGTTTTATTTAATGCATTTGGTTGCTGTTATGTAAATTGCTGATCCTCACTTAGTGTTCTTAGTTAGTTTGTATGTAATTGGTGTAGTGGTTCCCCTCGGGAACGGAACTGTGTAGCGCGCGCAAATTGTGGTTGGCCTAGGTGGAACTGATAATCAGTCGGGGACGAGCCACCAGTCGGGGACGAGCTACGAGTCCGTGCTCTGCCATGTAAAAGATGCATATTGTGCTGATTCCGAGAGAGGCTTTTCTTGCTTCTTTCAAAGGCCTCGGATGGATGGATAAATAGCTGGAACTATTCTGGAATTTGTATCTATCGTCGCCACCAACAAATGACAGAGTCCAGCAATTCTGCCTGCAATTCCACCTACCAACATGCAGTTGCCACCACATTGCGCAATCACTGTAACGTAATACTATAATGATGTACAGTGAAGGATCAGCTTAATGGATGTGCTAATGTGCTGAAATATAAGGTAATTTATATCTGAATTTATGTACCTACCTTGACTTTTCTCCTCATCATAACACCTCTCAGGGTCCTCTCCGTTTGAACTAAAGTGATTACCGAGTGTCCTTACTGAAAGTACATTAAAACCCAGTTTTCTAATTAATGCCCCCTTTGAACATAGTAAAGAGAAAGTTAAAGTTAATGTGGCAAGAGAGTGAGTTAAAGTTAATGATGCTTGCTGAAATAATTTTCCTAGCAAAACTGCTTATTAATGTGTTGTTGCCAAATTCAAATTAAAATTTCTCAAGACTGAGGCTTATAGAGTTTTGCTTAGTAAATGATCACATTACTGCCTGTTGTTAATCGCAGAAAGTGGATCAGTATCTTACATAAATGTCAATTTTATGTCTCACGGTAGTAAAAGTGGAAAACTGCATAGTAGGAAATTATATGTTCATGATTACCAAGTGTTTGTCTCTCTTGTGTATTATAAGTGCATATTAACAGTATAACAGGATCCACAGTTTGTCTAGTGTGCTAATGCGAGATAACAAATAACGGAAAGATCTTTATTTATGAAAATCATAATCTCTTTATTAGAAAAACAGTGATAAGTAACCTGTCAGTGAATTTCAACTAACTCTCATTTTAAATAGTAAAGTATTTAACTGAGAGAGACTTAACCTAAACCTATGGCCAATTTATGATCCTAGAGGGAATGTTAATGGTAGTGTTATAAAGACCACTCAGTTTGTGTAAGCCCTGAAAGTGATATAGTTTTTCTGTACCTGTTATAATTTTGCAAATAGTTTGTGCTGCTCCAACTGTTAGTTTCAATCTTACCGTAAACATATGAGTGTGTCAGAGTTCATTGCACTCGCGTGTGGCCAAGTATAGGTTGTGTTTATCCATTAAAGTTACTAATAACTATTTTCTTGAACGAGAATGTTAATCATTCTCTTGCCTAGTTAGGCTGGCGACCGTTTTCGTTATCCGTTAAACAGTGCAGATAGGCAATATTTTGTTTGTCACTGTTTAACTATTTATGTAATTATGACTTTCATTTCCGATAAGCCACCTCCGTTAGGAATAACACGGTCAACATAACAAAATTCCTCTCAGAGGGTAACACTGCTCTGTTGCTTTATACCATAATTGCTATAACAAAATAGTTTTAATTCACATCCTGTTTCCAGCCTTAAGGTTATGATACAGTAGTAGCAGACAGGAGTGTTATAAATGGATACCAATCATGCCGCAGGCATTCGAAAATGTAAGAGCTAGTTTAGAAAGAGCAGTGTTGTTGTCTCACACAGTTCATAATGTGTCACTGGCGATTGTCGTAGACGTCAGCCAATTGGCTATTGGTGCTGCAGAATGTGGAGAGCACAGGAAGCCCTATGCATTCCCAAATGTCCTCAGTGACTTCGAAAGCTAACACAGGCACAGTCCAAGTAGGTGCATACGATTGGGAAATACTGGCCACTTATAAGGGCACACGACACTTCTAGCCATATGTGGAAGCTCGACCATTTACGATCTACATCGATCATAAACCGATCACGTTCGCTTTCCATGGAATGAAAGAGAGGTGTTCTCCTTGGCGACTCCAGGAACCGGAGTTTAACGGCCAATTTACTACTCATGTAAGACACATTAAAGGGGCAGAGAACTTAGAGGCTGATGTTTTCACAAAAATCAGCGCAGTCTCCAAGCCACAGATGAACGACTACAGCATCTGTTGCGAAGCGATTCATCAACGCTTGAGCTCGAGCACATGTGTCTCTTATGTGGCGAAGAATTTGGTGCTATTGTCCAAGACCCAGCCTAGACCATTTGTGACTCTCACTGTGAAAGTCAGTTTTTGACGGGGTCTACATCCTCTCGCAACCTGGTGTGAACACCACTCTGAAGCTGAAGCTGACGTGGGAGAAATTTGTATGGCTAGGTATGAAGAAAGATTGCAGCATTGGGGGGAGGGTGTGTTGGACTGTGAGAGATGTTCAAGTTGCCAGACATGGCCACCCGTAAGATGGGGACTTTCATGAGACAAATCGGTTCTCTTATGTGCATATAAATCTTGTAGGCCCTCTCCCACCATCGGAAAGATACCGCTGTTGGCTTACAGCGGTGGACAGATGTACAAATTGGGCATGAACAACTCTTTGGAGGAGAGGGGGGGGGGGGTATATCAGCGGAAACTACGGAAAGGGCATCGTGAGTACATGATTTCTCTTTTCGGATGCCACGCTCACGTCATCACCGACCAAGGGTGACAATGGGAGTCAATGTTGTTTCCTGACCTGTTATGTGTCCACAAGCTACCATCCATCAAGCAATGGAATGGTGGAGAGATGGCGTACAACACTGAAGACGGCGCTTATGTGCCACGGTAGTTGCCGGACAGCTGCTCTACCAATAGCATTGTCAGGGCTTCATACAGCAGTTAAGCCGGAATTTGGGGTTTCAACAGTCGAGATGGTTTACACGGAAAAGTTTTACGTCTACCGTCTGCGATTTTTCAAGGCAGCTGGCACCTATGGAACCAGAAGTGCTGTATATGCTGCAATAGGTGAAGGTCTGGATAACCCAGCTACGTCCGTCCGCTGCTTCACGTCACGCGGTTCAGAAAGCGTTTATACATAAGGACACTGAGAGATGCCACTATGTGATGCCGCGAACAGATGCGCGAACAGATGCTGTACGCGCGCCTTACAAACACCATACTCGGGAACTTCCCATGTATTAAAGCACAACGCATAATGACAAGCCTCTGAAAGTGTCATGGGAGCTGGTGAAACCAGCATACGAGTATTTGCTATTTACAGATACGTCTACGCACCAGCAAGAAAAAGTGGTAGCAACGCCGGCAGTTCGACCTTACCCAACATGGAGACCGTACATTTACCAGCAGCACCGCTTTCGATACGAAAAAACGAGCTCAAATAAGAAGCAAGGAGAGCCGGTCAGTTCTACGAGGGTGCGTCGACGAGTATATGCTACAAGTTACCGCATATACCGCGACTCTGCTTTACAGCGGGGAGATGGTAGAGGTGGGTGGAGGCGACAGCTGTGTCAGAAGCAAGAGTTACGTACAGCGAGTGAAGAGACTTAATTAATCTTTGGACGATTGGCAGACTGATGTATACTCGTTTACTTTTTTTTTTTTTTTTTTTTTTTTTGAGAGTTTGTTGTTCACTTAGTTCTCTGTTCATCCGTTGTCAAGTGATAATTTGCTCTTTTGACCAGCAAAGTTAACAGTTATTGTGCCGTATTCTGTGAGTGTGTTTTGTAGACTACACACTGAGCAATGTACATTATCACTGATTTCTTACTGGGTGAAGATCTCAACAAAGCAAGTAACCTAGATGGACATACTAAATACAGAAAGAAAGCTTTTACTGCAACAATCAACTTATTATTCAAGGACTCTCGGACATGTTGTTTTGAGTATTTTTTTAAACAAGAACTAGCAGCGAAAATTTTAACGAAACATTATTAAGCCATAGGATTGCATGCTATAATTTATACATAAATGCGCATTCACATATCTACGGGCTGTCCGTTAAATTGCAGTTCCAGCTTCAAAACGATGTAGAACGAGAACCACTGCTGAGAATGGCGTAAAATACGAACAGCGCGTTATTCACGCAGGGGGAAACGTCGTGGAACAAATATATACTGATCAGCCAGAAGACTGTGGCCATATAACTAACAGACGGTATGTCCACCTCTGGCACGGATAACAGCGGCGACGCATCGTGGCATGGGAGCAATGAAACCTTGGTAGGTTGCTGGATGGAGTTGGCACCACATCTGCACACACACAAGTCATCTACTTCCAATAACTTTCGGGGAGAGGGGCGATGAGCTCTGATGCCACGTTCAATCACATCCCTGATGGGTTCGAACGGGTTCAAACCTGGCGAGCTGGTGGACCAGCACGTCAACTGGAACTCCCCACTGTCTTCCTCGATACACTCCATCACACCCCTGGCCTTGTAACATGGCGCATTAACTTGCTGAAAAATGCCACTGCCGTCGTGTAACATGATCGCCATGAAGGGTTGTACGTAGTCTGCAACCAGTGTACCGTACTCCTTGGTCGTCATGGTGCCTTGCAAGAGCTACTCTGGACCCATGGATACCCACGTGAAGATTCTCCAGAGCATAATGAGGCCATCGCCAGCTTGTCTGCCTCCAGTAGTACAAATGTCAAGGAGATGCTCCCCTGGAAGAAGACGGATTCGCGCCCTCCCAGTGGCATAGTGAAGAAGGTATCGGTATTCATCAGACAATGCGACACTCTGCCACCTCGCCAACGTCCAGTGCCGACAGTCACGTGCACATTTCATTTGTGGCCGGCCGGAGTGGCCGTGCGGTTCTAGGCGCTACAGTCTGGAACCGCGTGACCGCTACAGTCGCAGGTTCGAATCCTGCCTCGGGCAAGGATGTGTGTGATGTCCTTAGATTAGTTACGTTTAAGTAGTTCTAAGTTCTAGGGGACTGATGACCACAGCAGTTAAGTCCCATAGTGCTTAGAGCCACATTTCAGTTGTAGTTGTCGCTGTCGTGGAGTTAAGATGGACACATGCATGGACTGTCGACTGCGGAGGCCCCTCGTTAGGAGTGTTCGGTGCACTGTGTGTTCAGACATAATTCTATTCTTCCCAGCATTGAAGTCAGATGCCGCATGTCCTGTTTCACCAGCCTGCCCTTTCTGTGATGGCTATCATTTAAGTTACATCATCCATACCGTTCAATATGCATTACTGCACAAGTTCGGCAGTAAACATTAGTGACATTGTCAGTTATGTAAGAGCAACGGCCTTGAAGCAGTGGATACACAGGTTCCCGTCAGATCACCGTAGTTAAGTGCTGTCGGTGTGGCCGGTACTTGGATGGGTGCCCATCTGCGCCGCCATGCGCTGTCGCCGTTTTTCTGGGAGCACTCAGCCACGAGATGCCAATTGAGGAGCTACTCGTCTGAATAGTAGCGTCTCCGGTCACAGAAAACCATCATCACGACTGGGAGAGTGTTGTGCTGACCACACTCCCCTCCTAACTGCATTCTCATCTGAGGATGACACGGCGGTCGGATGGTCCCGATGGGCCACTTGTGGCCTGAAGGCAGAGAGCTTCAGTTACGTAAGCCCATCCACTGGATGAGAAAAATCTATTTTTAAGCGTCTTGAGGCCAAATTCCGCATAAAAAGCAAATGACTTCTGCATCTTGCATAAAAAATGTCCTACCCACACGTCCACGTTCCTGAAGGGTTGGAATGACGTTTGTGAGCAAAAGACTCTCATAGCATTTGTCAGAGACGGTACAGGCAATAGGACCCGCAGGACTCATCACCTCGAAAAAATATGGCCCTACGATAAACGATGCCGACACCGGCGCCACACAGCAACATTTACAAAATGAAGTTGTACCGTTTGATGTGCGCCCGGATTTTCTGTTGCCCATATTCTCAAATTCTGCGTTCTGACATGTCTTTGGAGATAGAATTGGCTTCGTCTGCCTACAGAATGTTCGTGGACCATTCATTGCCAACTTCCATGAGAACAAAAAATTCAGGAGCACATCTTCGACAGACGTCGTATTAGCTGCTTTCCTCCCTCTGCCACACTGCACTTCAAAATAATCTTCTAAGTTTACAGAGACCCCTAGCTGACATCGAACTACTGGCTGTCATTCATGTTCTTGAGACTCTCGTCTCTGTTCTTGCAAAAGAGCTTTACCAGCAGTGCAGGATCCTTCATGACGACAGTCGTGTTGGGTATCTCGGACGCAAACTAAGGACAAGCTTTGTACCTGGTGTCTATTGGGGTGTATATTCTGACGTCTGCAACACCATCTATTGGTCAAATTTATGATGATTTGTTTTTTGTTCCATAACATTTCCTCCATTGTCAAGAACATACGACTCAAATTTGACGTCCTTCTGTGCTGTGATTCTCTTTCTATAGAATTTTGAAACTGGAACATTTATTATGGACACCACATGTATTACGTACAGAGTTGTGATTATCATTATCTATTACACGTTATGTATTATACATTAGATTCAGAACTTCTGATTATCATTGTACACATATCAAATTATGTTTTGTATCACCTCGGTTCTGAGAGTTCCGGAACCTGTACAGAAAATTGGAATAGAGATCAACATAAACATCGTTTCCGCCCTTTTTATTGCTCATGAAAACACACATACCATGTTGTACCACAATACAGCGAGACCTTCAGAGGTTGTGGTTCAGATCGCTGTACACACCAGTACCTGTAATACCCAGTAGCACATCCTCTTGCATTGATGCGTGTCTGTATTCGTCGTGGCACACTATCCACAACTTCATCAAGGCACGGTTGGTCCAGATTATCCCACTCCTCAACGGAGATTTGGCGTAGATCACTGAGAGTGGTTGGTGGGTCACGTCGCCCATAAACAGACCTTTTCAATCTCTCCCAGGCATGTTCGATAGGGTTTATGTCTGGAGTAGTTCTGACCACTCTCGTCGAGCGATGTCATTTTCCTGAATGATGTCATTCACAAGACGTGCACGATCGAAGCACGAATTGTCGTCAATGAAGACGAATGCCTTGCCAATATACTGCCGATATGGTTGCACTATCGGTCGGAGGATGGCATTCAGGTGTCGTACAGCCGTTACGACGCCTTCCATGACCACCAGCGGCGCACGTCGGCCCCACTTAATCCCACCCCAAAACATGTGGGAACTTCCACCTTACTCCACTAGCTGGACAATGTGTCTAAGGCGTTCAGCCCGGCAGGAGTGCCTCCAAACACGTCTCCGACGATTATCTGGTTGAAGGCATATGCGACACTCATAGGTGAAGAGAACATGATGCCAATCCTGAGCGGTCCATTCGGCATGTTGTTGGCCCATTTGTACCGCGCTGCATGGTGTCGTGGTTGCAAAGATGGGCCCGCATCTCGTGGTCGTGCGGTAGCGTTCTCGCTTCCCACGCCCGGGTTCCCGGGTACGATTCCTGGCGGGGTCAGGGATTTTCTCTGCCTCGTGATGGCTGGGTGTTGTGTGATGTCCTTAGGTTAGTTAGGTTTAAGTAGTTCTAAGTTCTAGGGGACTGATGACCATAGATGTTAAGTCCCATAGTGCTCAGAGCCATTTGAACCATTTTTTTTTGCAAAGATGGACCTCGCCATGGAGTCTGTCACTGTAGTCACATCGTCAATACATGTGTCCCACTGAGACCAGACGGTCAATGCCTTCATGGAAAACTGTTTACGGTTGCCTTCGTAACCACTGGTAGGAGTGAAATTGCGCATCATGCAGCCTATTGCGGATAGTTTGAGTCGCAACACAACGTTCTATGACTGCACGAAAAGCATTATTCAACATGGTGGCGTTGCTGTCAGCGTTCCTCCGAGCCATAATCCGTAGATAGCAGTCATGCACTGCAGTAGTAGCCCTTGGGCGGCCTGAGCGAGACATGTCATCGACAGTTCCTGTCGCTCTGTAACTCCTCCATGTCCGAACAACATGGCTTTGGTTCACTCCGAGACTCCTGGTCACTTCCTTTGTTGAGAGTCCTTCCTGGCACAAAATAACAATGTGGACGCGACGGTGGTATTGACCGTCTACGCGTGGTTGAACTAGACACAACACGAGCCATGTACCTCCTTCCTGGTGGAATGACAGGAATTGTTCGGCTGTCGGACCCCCTCCGTCTAATAGGCGCTGTTCATGTATGGTTGTTTACATCTTTGGGTGGGTTTAGTGACATCTCTAAACAGTCAAAGGGACTGTGTCTGTGATACAATATCCACAGTCAACGTCTATCTTCAGGAGTTCTTGGAACCAGGGTGATGCAATACTATTTTTTTATGTGTGTATATTATACATTATAAGTTATTTAGTTAAAGTGGAGGATGGGAGGAGACCAAGACATTTGATCATTATTACAGTTGAAATTTAATTTTCATACTAACACCGTAAGGAGTTTATTTCTTAAATAAATATTTGTAAGTTATACTTACAAAATGTTAAAGGAGATGTTAAACAAAAAAATTTGATACTTGGATATTCTGAGAGTTAGTGCCCTCAATAGTTTTGTGTCTCTTTTCTCCTGTAAGGAGGCGGAGGAGCAGCTTGGTGTTTAACGTCCCGCCGACAACGAAGTCATTGGAGACGGAGCACAAGCTCGGACTAGGAAAGTGTGGGGAAGGAAATCGGCAATTCCCTTGCAGTGGAATCATCCCGACATTGCCTGAAGGGATATGAGGAAATCACGGAGAACCTAAATCAGGATAGCCGAACTCGAATTTGAACCGTCGTCCTCCCGAATGCGAGTGCAGTGTGCTAACCACTGCGCCGCCCCGCTCTGGTTTTCTCTTATAAGAGTTTTATGGCGCTACGCGGTGCAGGTGTTATTCTACAGGGTGATTCAAAAAGAATACCACAACTTTAAAAATGTGTATTTAATGAAAGAAACATAATATAACCTTCTGTTATACATCATTACAAAGAGTATTTAAAAAGGTTTTTTTTTTCACTCAAAAACAAGTTCAGAGATGTTCAATATGGCCCCCTCCAGACGCTCGAGCAATATCAACTCGATACTCCAACTCGTTCCACACTCTCTGTAGCATATCAGGCGTAACAGTTTGGATAGCTGCTGTTATTTCTCGTTTCAAATCATCAATGGTGGCTGGGAGAGGTGGCCGAAACACCATATCCTTAACATACCCCCATAAGAAAATATCGCAGGGGGTAAGATCAGGGCTTCTTGGAGGCCAATGATGAAGTGCTCTGTCACGGGCTGCCTGGCGGCCGATCCATCGCCTCGGGTAGTTGACGTTCAGGTAGTTACGGACACATAAGTGCCAATGTGGTGGCGCTCCATCCTACTGAAATATGAATTGTTGTGCTTCTTGTTCGAGCTGAGGGAACAGCCAATTCTCTAACATCTCCAGATACTGTAGTCCAGTTACAGTAGCACCTTCGAAGAAAAAGGGACCAAAACTTTATTGGCTGAAATGGCACAGAAAACGTTCACCTTAGGCGAGTCACGTTCATACTGAGTTGTTTCCCGCGGATTCTCAGTGCCCCATATACAGACATTGTGACGGTTGACTTTCCCGTTAGTGTGGAAAGTTGCTTCATCACTAAACACAATCTTTGAAACGAAAGATTCATCTGTTTCCATTTGAGCAAGGATAAAAGCACAGAAATCGATTCTTTTAATCTTACCAGCTGCAGACAGTGCTTGAACCAATTTCAGACGATAAGGTTTCATAACTAACCTTTTTCGTAGGACTCTCCATACAACCGATTGTGGAATTTGCAGCTCTCTGCTAGCTCTGCGAGTCGATTTTCCTGGGCTGCGAACAAATGCTTGCTGGACGCGTGCTACATTTTCATCACTCTTTCTAGGCCGTCCAGAACTTTTCCCTTTGCACAAACACCCATTCTCTGTAAACTGTTTATACCAACGTTTAATACACCACCTATCAGGAGGTTTAACACCATACTTCGTTCGAAATGCACGCTGAGCAACTGTCGTCGATTCACTTCTGCCGTACTCAATAACACAAAATGCTTTCTGTTGAGCGGTCGCCATCTTAGCATCAACTGACGCTGACGCCTAGTCAACAGCGCCTCAAGCGAACAAATGTACAACTAAATGAAACTTTATAGCTCCCTTAATTCGCCGACAGATAGTGCTTAGCTCTGCCTTTTGTCGTTGCAGAGTTTTAAATTCCTAAAGTTGTGGTATTCTTTTTGGATCACCCTGTATTTCAATAAGGATACTTTTGTTTAGAGCTCTGGCTGCTGGGGTTGTGTTACTTTTAATTTTTGTCAATAGCTCAAGGAAATTATGTAGATACTGTTGAACACAGTGTTCAGAAACGGTCCAAGGTAAGATGTAACGAGAATGCAGACGATGTTCATCTGTAACGAAAAAGAGATTCATAAGATATTTTCAAAAGAAAAAAAAACAAAGTTGCTGGTTATGCAAATCAAAGTGAAATAATAGCAAACAATGCGTTGAAATCTGCTTTGCGCAGGAAAGGGAGAAAAGCGAACTCAAAAGCTGTGAAAGTTCTGATAACTTTTTAAGGATTTCCCTACTCCGTAGTATCTTGACTAGGGACAACATCCACCTTGTCGCTTTCACTAAAGAATTCGAGGACATCCTACCAGAACAGAGGGACTTGGATCAATGTTCACACTGACGGTGTTATAAGTAGACTGGAAGGAGACGCGTTACTGTGGACAATGACAAACGACCTCCAGTGTAATATGATTATTTTGCGCTGTAATCCTAGTCGAGTACCGTGAGAAGAGATGTTTATAAGAAAGCAATTTTGAAAGAAGTGCTGTAACAGTTAAAAGGAAATCTTCCAAGCGTAATAACTACGCTACAGTTATCAGTTAACTGTAAATTGAGTGGCATACCAAATAATGAGGTCAATGAGATAGGCAGACGCCAAGGCGAAGGCGAAACGTCACGTATCGTTTTATTTACGTCACGGATGGGAAAACAGGCCGCGAGAAGATGCAAATGAGGCGCGTAATTACCATCGCAGCCCGCTAAGACGAGGAAGAAGTGGGTCAAACAGAGGTAGTAACAGCGAATGTTATCACAGTAAGTCAACAAACTGTCAGGTACGTCCCAGCGAAACTAGCTCGCGACGGTATCACTAATGTATTCGGAGAGACTAATAAGGCCATTGTATATAATAGGGCTACGCTGACGAAAAAAGACAGTTTATGCGTTATATGTTGACATTAGGCGGGAAAACTAAGTAACTGACATTTAAGTGAGGCACTGTTAGTACACTGTTGATTATATGTATGTATATATGGTATTTAATTGAGCTATCGTTGTCATGTGCGGTATACATGGTGTTGTGAGCATATGAAGTGCGGGTAAGCTGAGTGAATGCGATCCAATAATGACAATAAAGATATGTTAAGGGTTTTCTGAGGACTCAGTCTACATCGTTCCAAAATGCATGTCCTAATTTGACAGTTCCGATTATTTCAAGTAAAAAGAAACAGTTCGGTCCTGGTAGCTACTGACAGTCAGTCAAATGCATACTTCTTTGTTGCTTATTAGCTTATGCTCCAGGGAAGCAATTTTATGCTCAGAGACATAATGAAGTAAAAACAACGATGATTCGGTGACGAGTTACAGTGAAATGCTGAATAATATGTATCAAGCTTATGTTATGGGTGATGACATGGACCTGCGTTCATGAGATGGAAAAGTACTGACTGAACCAGCTTTACACGATTAATTGTTTGCAAATAATTTAGTGTTCAGGGCAACGTAACTTAGTGTTCAGGGCTCCGCAGCTGAATATACATCTTCTGGAATGAAAACTGCAAGAAACTGCCATTAAGCTCTTTTATTTGAGATCACAAGGGGATTGCTGTGTTAAAGTCGCATCTTCAGCTGGGTATCAGAATATAAAATGGAAATATCTATTAGAAAACCGAATGTACCCCCAATCACTGGTAACTGCAATAACAAATCACTACCGATATAAATTACGTCATATGAAATTCTTTTCCTTCCTCCTGCAAGCAGGGTAGTCGTTTGCCCCGGATACCGGAGGAACAAGGTTTGATTGGCTGTGCGCTTAGTGGCATCAGAAGTAATCGTACAGTGGCCCTGGTTTTTTTGCGAGCATTGCTCCGACTGTCTGACTCTCTGTTGCTATTATGATGGGCGGAGTGCTGGTGTAGGTGTTCGGTGATTTTATTGGTGCAGTGAAAGCAGAGAAATTTCTGATTTGCTGAAGAGCTGTTTTGACGCGAGCCAGACGGCGCCACACGCCCGCGCAGTGCTTTGCGAGTGAGGAGAAGGAGATTCTGGTGCCGGCCGTCGGAATGGGTAGACTGAGAAACCGGTGCTGGTCGTCAAAGAGGCTGTTTGGATGTTACTTCCAGGAAGACGGTCGCTGGGCGCCCTAGTGGGGAGCTGGTCCTGTGAGCGCACCGCCCAGAACACGGTATGATCATTTAGAGTTTGCTTTTGGCCGCAGCGACCGACTATAGCTGCTGGAATCGTGAAGACGAGCGTGGAGTTGGTATTTGGCGCAAACTGCCTGCCGTTCGTGGCAAGAATATTCGGTACTTCGCTGTTAGGAAAAGGCGTGTGCTGATTCACTGTTTGCGGAAAGTATACTTACACCAGGTTTTGATTTGAGCAGATAATTGTAGCTAGGGCATCTTGATTGGTTCAAAATCTCAGATACATCCGAATATCATTTACAGTCAGATCACATTATACGAATTTCTATTCGCAGGAAATAAGGGGAGTTATTCCGTTCCTGTTCCACCATTGCCAACTTGTAATTTGACATTACTTATACACAAAGTTTATTTTCACTTATTGTATTATATTTTGAATTCATTATTTGTCTGTTGCATTTTTTCAACTTTGAAGGGTTTCGTTCCCGTTAGCAAATGTTTGATTTCAGTAGTGCAGAACATCTGAATCATTATTTTGGATGGGGTTACTAAGTTTGTTCGTCATTGCCACTGATAGTGCGAGGGACCATTCTTACATTACACTGTTCTTTCGTATATACTGAAGTAGGTTTTGTAGGGTATTTTTCTGTAACAAAGGGTAAATTCCGGCAGGAAATAATAATAGGTACGCACAGGCTACCGTTACAACATCGCCATCTCCATAACAGGGAGCCATTGGCAAGATCGTGCCCTGCATTGTGTAATGAAAAAAAAAAAAGGTACCGGTCTTGAGCCGGCTAGTCCACCTGTGTTTTCTCCTCTCAAATTATGGAGAGAAAGTACTCAGCAGGGGCCACCTTTTTCAAGCTTTTGATTAGCCTACAGGCCATGGGAAATACTACTTCATTTTTGTTTTAATCACTTACGCTCAGCGTCTGGCGACCCTCGAACTGAATAATTAGAAAAATTAAACAGCAATTGCTCATGTTGTTTCCTCCTTCACTTCTTGTAGTAAAGATCAGTTTTCATTTTGCTCATCCTGCCAGGATCATGATATACTTTTTTCTTCTAACTAACCGTTCCAAGAGGACCAAATAGCTTCCCTCGACCCCCTCCCTCCACCCCCCCCCCCCCCCCCCACAGGCCCAAATTTTTCTCCAGGACAGTGAAGACTTCTTTCATTTGGGCGAGCCTGCCAGGACAATAACAGACTTCTTTCATTTGGTGAACCCTGCCGCAGGATTTGTGAAATGATGCAAACTGTTTGATAAGTAGTCAGACTGCAACGTCAGCAAAAGCATGTAATTTACAATAAGTTCTCTAATGATCTTCATGGCCTTTCATTTTTGTTTGAAAAACGGTGTTGCATGCTGGCTTGATGTGTTCTTTGGATGATAATTTCGTGTGGAGTGATTTGAGAGTTTACATAAAATGTTGAATGCATCGTGTTTTTACGGTGACAACTGTAGGAAAATCGGGAGGTGTGTGCTTCTAATTTTCAGTGGGTATTATCTTTATAATTGTGCATACATATCACTATTTCATCTGAAATGGAGTCATGTAACAGACCTAAGAGTAATTCAAGGCGAGTGAATGGTGATCAGGAGGAAAGATCGACAGAATAAGAAGTATGAAATACATGTGAATATCAAATAGATGCATTAGCGAATATAATGGTTAGAGGATGTAAACTGTGCACAGGAAACTGCTTTACTTGTCCAGTGGGCAAAAAAAAAAAAAAAAAAAAAAAAAAAAAAAAAAAAAAAAAAATGGTTCAAATGGCTCTGAGCACTATGCGACTTAACTTCTGAGGTCATCAGTCGCCTAGAACTTAGAACTAATTAAACCTAACTAACCTAAGGACATCACACACATCCATGCCCGAGGCAGGATTCGAACCTGCGACCGTAGCGGTCACGCGGTTCGAGACTGAAGCGCCTTTAACCGCACGGCCACACCGGCCGGCTCCAGTGGGCAAGATACTGCCACTGTTACTGGTGAAGTTAAAACATCAAGCGGTTGTAGAATGAGAGATATTAATCATACACAAGACGTTTCACACAGCTCTGACTCCAATAATATGCAAATGCATGAAAAGGAAAAATAAAAAGCGGTAGCTATGAGTCGAGAATGGTTCTTAGAGTGTTTTAACAAATCAAGCCAAGATGAAAGTGGGAAAGTAGACATACATAGCATTAAGAAAAAACGTTGAATACTTTGCGAGGTGGTGGTACTCCTCGAAACAAGGAAAATAAGTCCAGTAAACATGGGTCCGGAAACGCCTACTTACCGAGATAAACACATGGTTTTTGAAAAGACAGCGCTACGCTTGATTGCGGATGTTAGCATAGTCGTTGCATTGGCGCTCCGTCAAATGTGTCGGCAGGGTATTGTGATGTCTCACTCACAGTACTCCACCTACCATTAGTGCTTGTGTGACTTATTGTACAGTACTGTCAACTCTGGGTACATATAATTCTGTTTTATTTTCTTTCAAATGCGAGTTCTCTAATGTATTTGCTGTTTTTAAGTTGTTTGTACATACAAATGGTGTAGTACATTTACGTTTTCTTTCTTCTAGCACCTGTTTTCAATGGAGGCCTACTTCTCAACATGTGAAATGGTGGACATGACATTCTATTTCTGATTAGCAAATGAAAGTCTCCTGCGAGTCCACGCCCTTTACACTAAAAAAATATCCATAGCGCAGAGTGCCATATGTTAAGCTATTCGGTAGACTTTTTCAGTGTCTGGGACACACAGGTACCCTTTCACTTTGGAGGCCCCCACAGTCCGCACGCCTGACATGGACGAGTGTGTGCAATGTTCATTGGAAGAAACCCTTGAGACTATGGTGTGGCGATTAGCAGCGGCAGAAGAAGCCGTGTCTCACTCTCTTATCTGCGGGGCTCCTCACGTACAATTGCTGCACCCATATTATCTACAACGCGTTCAGGTCCTAAGACAACACTACCGCGGTTCTGTCAATGGCTGTTGCTAAGTGTGCAGCAGATCCACTGGTCACATCCAAGATTTTATTTACCATTGAGGCAGGGTTCACAAGAGATGGTGTTGTCAATTTCCATAACCAGCATGTATGGGTAGATGTAAATCCCCAAGCAATTCAGGAAAGAGGGTACCAACGCTGACTCTCAATCAACGTATGGGCAGACGATAGATTAGTTGGGCCATATGTGTTCCCACAGAGGTTAACTGGGGCGCATTATCTGGAATTTATTATTAATGTATCGCGTACCTTGCTGGACGGTGTGCCATTGCAGGAACGAATACATATGTGGTTCATGTAGGATGGCACAAAAGCACGCTTTCGTCACAATGAGCGCGAACATCTGACGCAGACATTTAAGGACCTTGGCCTACTCGTTGCCCGGACGTCAGTCCCCCAAAATTTTGGCTATGGGGCCACTTGAAGGAATTGGTCTATGCCAAGCCAGTCAACGATTTGTGGACACTACAGGGTCGCGTCTTCAATGCGTGCCAACAGGTGAAACAACAAATGGGTATACTTCAAAGGCTGCGTCATTCCTTACGTTGGACGGCAGAGGGGTGCATTGTCATGAATCAACACCGCATTGAAAACCAGTAAACACGTGTTTATCGCAGGAAGTACGCGTTTCCGGTCCCAAATTAATGGACTTATCTTAGACAGTATGCATTTTCAGATCTATGTTTATTGGTCTTATTTTTCTTGTTTTGAAGATTATTACCACTCATCAAAGCATTCGACACTTTTTTTGAACACCCTGTATAGAGGCTAGATTACGGGAAAAGATAGTTAAACAAAGCAAATGTCGCGATGAAAAGTTAAACGAGCGAAGTTAGCTACACGAATCATGTCTGAAGGAATGCCACGAAGTGGCAGAGAAACTGACTTTTGAAATCGAGGAGATCAGTTTCAGTACAGGTGAACGGTTCCAAACGCTTAGCCTTCAGATGAGAGAAAAACCAGAGACTGAACAAGACGCGAATTTTACAAAGTTCGCGGAAATCTGAAGCTGAACAGATTAAATAATTAAATAAAGAACGGAGGCTAAAGGGCATGTTGAAACAGCAAGAAAGATATCGAGCACAAGGGATGAAATATCAGACACAAATTACGGCCCACAGTAATTCCATAGAAGTTGTGAAAGACAAGTTAAGTGCCGAAGGGTGAGATAGATAGCCGAGAGTGTGAAGGCATGAACGTTTGTGGATTAAATCAGTGCTGATGCGGCACCGATTGGTCGACAGTGCCGTTAACTCCTTGTTGAAATTTAAAGAATGGCAAAGTGAAATTAACCAGGGGCATAGCGGGTGCACCTGAAAGAAAATTAGTTCACAGCCACAAAAGAAGGAATTCTGTGGTAAAAAGCGTTGATGGGTAGATTTCAATGTGGAAGACTAGTGGGAGTGCCAACTAGAAATGTACGCCCCTGCACGAGGTAAAAGATGTCCGAGGATTTTCCCAGTAATAAGAAATGGGCTGCTTTGATTTTAAGCATTTCTTGTCCGTCCGTAAGTTTGAACTCTTCTGTAATTCATCGATGACATTCATCCCAGCGCTTGGCTGGAACAATTCCGTTATTCACTGTCTTCCACATTGCCTAATGCATGCAAACAGAGTATCTGTGCTGTTATTTAGAACAAGAACCAGCTGTCAGAATAAAACCAATTTTATGAGAATGTCGTACGTACCGAGAATTTCACCAAGTTTCGTTGAAGGAAAATTGGTCAGATATTGCAGAAGAGCTCATTAATCATGGCAAGCACAGCTTCATAATATTACCAGACTATCATTAGTCAGGACTCACAAGTCTATGGAAATTCTTTGAACATATAGCTCAGAAGAATCAGGTTCATACAATCCATACAATCCCGCTGAACTAGACACCGGTGAATCTGAGGCATATAATTTTAGGTAGGAGATGCAATGCTTTTGAAAGCCTACTTCAGGAACTGGGATACGATGCGGGAGAAAACGTGATGCGAGGTGGTCAATATGGTCTGTATTGTTATAACGGACCGCCATGTAATAGAGGGCACAGCAGGAACCCATGCAACAGGTGCAATAGCACGTGCGGAAATGACAAAACTAATAGGGGACAACATTCCTGTCGTCAGAATGGATGGGATAGACAAAATAAGTAGAGTTATGAGAGTACAGACGATCATCTTCGGGAGAGCTTGGATGGACGGAATTTCAATAGGCCCGCTTACGGGAACGAAAATCGATTTGGAAACGAAGCAAGAAATGACAACAGATCTGTAAGTCCACTACGGGTCGAAATTAGCTGTGGAACCCCAGGAGTGATGCCCTCGCTGGGGGAAGTAATGAAGTTCCAAGAAACTGAGAAATAGAAAATGTGCAAGGCGTTCACAATCAACGATGGACAGCTGAGGCAAGTGAATTTGGAAAATAATGATAAAGATGATGAAGGCGACGAATCGTTTGGAAATATGTTTGATGAGGTGACTGTGATAGGAAATGTACAGGGGGTTTCTACAACAGGCGACGGACAGCTGAGCCAAGTGCTTAGGGAAAATGAGTATATCAGTGCTGGGAACGGCGACAAAACTTTTGGAAATTTATTTGATGAGAAGACTGAGATAACAAATGTACTGCGCGTTTAAACAATAAACGATGGAGAACCAAGAGAAATGCTTGTGGCAGACGATGAGAACGATAAAAACGATGATGGTGGTGACGGTGAATAATGGAAAGACACGGACTGCGATGATTCAAAATTTGAGGAACATGACGTTCCACTCTGCAGTTTTACTTGCGAAGAAGAGCCTGAGTCACTGAGTCCAGTCTGGAGAGAATTCGGTGACAGAATATTAGTAGTGCCAAGTACGAATTGGTGGAGCCCGTGGGAGGTCGTGATTGGTAATAGTATGGACGGAGGAGAGTGTGAGGACGAGAACGACAAACTGTAAGGAACTTTCTTTGATTAGGAAATTGAACCACAAAGTGATAGTGCAACTGTGAGTAATAAAGTCGTGATAAATGTAAACATGTATCTTGTATCTTATATGATCAGTTTAATTTGTTTTCACACAGTATGATTACTGTCAAATGTATTTATACAATGCGATGATGCAGTTTTGATGATTTTTTAATTCACATGGAGTGACATTCTTCTAGGACAGTATTGTGCTGTTCATGTATGTAATTCTGTCACAGTTCCGCTCTGTCGGTTAATTAAGTAATTCTCTAGGTCGTTATTTTGTGTGGATGTAGTTATAAATGGAAGAGAAATAGGGACTGATTTTGCGTAGTATTCTGTTCGGCTTACTTGTGTGTATGAGGTGTTGACATGATCTGACAGGATGAAGGGAATTTGTGGCTAAGTCCACTTAAGATTTTTTCCTACAATTTTCTGCTTTGGGTGAGATTGTTGATCTACTTTTAAATTTTGCCAGGAAGATTTTGCATTTGTCACTTATTTGCTGTTTGGTCAGTGTGACCAAAGTATGCAGGACGATGTTATTGTTAATTGCTTCAATGCTGGGAGGAGCTGATTTTATTTTCAAATGTTTTCTGACGGAGAGAAACCCTCACGGCGACACATGTAATCGTTATCAGGGGCGTGGCAAGCCTAGGGTCCCTAGCTGAGACAGTGAGTTCTTCATTTTTATATTTCTGCACTGTTTCCTATTCTCATTCTGTTCTATCTGTACGAGCGTGAATCTCTTACTATCGATATGCTTGGTGTGAACGTACTGTGCAGTTTATCGTCCCGTAACAAAGTATGCGTCCATGCGAGTGTTCAGATTGTTTCTAAATTTCTGGGTTTCTGAAGAATGCGTCATGTTGTAAGTAGGCTGTTTAGGTTTTTATATTGGTAACGCCACGTAGCGCTCTGTATGAAAATCACTGGCTGTGCTGTGTGCAGTCTGTGGCTGGTTTTCATTGTTGTTTGCTATTGTAGTGTTGGGCAGTTGGCTGTTTACAGCGCGTAGCGTTGTGCAGTTGGACGTGAGCCGCCAGCAGTGGTGGATATGGGGAGAGAGATGGCGGGGTTTTGAGAGCGGATGATCTGGACGGCCGGCCGGAGTGACCTTGCGGTTCTAGGCGCTACAGTCTGGAACCGTGTGACCGCTACGGTCGCAGGTTCGAATCCTGCCTCGGGCATGGATGTGTGTGATGTCCTTAGGTTAGTTAGGTGTAAGTAGTTCTAAGTTCTAGGGGACTGATGACCTCAGATGTTATGTCCCACAGTGCTCAGAGCCAGTTGAACCATTTTGATCTGGACGTGTGTCCATCAGAGGCGGTAAATTTGTAAGACTGGATGTCATGAACTGATATATACTATGACTTTTGAACACTATTAAGGAAAATACATTGCTTGTTCTCTATCAAAATCTTTCATTTGCTAATTATGCCTACCAGTAGATAGTGCCTTCAGTAGTTAGAATCTTTTTTTTTAGCTGCCTGTAGTGGCGCTCGCTGTATTGCAGTAGTTTGAGTAACGAAGATTTTTGTGAGGTAAGTGATTCATGAAAGGTATAGGTTATTGTTAGTTAGGGCCATCCTTTGTAGGGATTTTTGTAAGTCAGATTGCGTTGCGCTAAAAATATTGTGTGTCAGTTTAGTGTTGATCAGAATAAGTAAAGAGAGTAATGTCTGAGTACGTTCAGTTTTGCTCAGCTGTTTGAAAAGCAAATAATGTAAGAGGTTTATCAGCACAGTCATTCATTAATTTTGCTACGGGGACGTTTCAATGTAATTGAGAAATTTAAGGGATAAATTAGTTTCAATACTAAGGTTGTGGATTTCTAAAATGTAAATTCAGGAAAGGTTTGGTTTCCAGGCCCTGACGAGGTAGTATTTTCAGTGTTTTTTGTGGTATAGTTATTTCCGGGCAGACCGTGTTGGTACTGAATCATGATTCTAAGAGATGGGTAACTTACTGTATGTGAGTTTTCGTGTTTAGTGATTCTCCCTTAGTGAGGAAGACATTGATATAATTTTTGTCTTTGATTCCGTCTTACTGAGGATGATTCTGAAGTTTTATAAAAAAAAATGGCTCTAAGCACTATGGGACTTAACATCTGAGGTCATCAGTCTCCTAGACTTAGAACTACTTAAGCCTAACGAACCTAAGGACATCACACACATCCATGCCCGAGGCAGGATTCGAACCTGCGACCGTAGCAGTAGCGCGGTTCTGGACTGAAGCGCCTAGAACCGCTCGGCCACAACGGCCGGCGAAGTTTTATTGATTCGCTCTTACTGAGGGTGACATTGTGTCTCTGATAGCTATGTCAGTGTTCTAACGATTGAGTTATTTGAGCTTGTTGATTTCTTCTTGATGCAGAGGTTGTCGTGAGATGATTTTTCGAAGTACGATTAGTGAATATAGTTGGGCAGTGAATAGGAAGATGTTCATAGTACCTATACTTGTTCCAGATTTTATTGTGAGTTAGGATTGATGATTTTAGTGCCTTAAATGAGAAGGCTGTCCTTACACAAGCGACCTATCTGATGAATGATTAGTTGTGCCTGCCTGAATTAGAGGAACGTGGCCATTGTTGTCGATTCAGATTAGACGCTAGTTTCAGTGACAGATACACCGAGAAGTGGTCGTCCAAGCGTTTTGTCTGAGGATAAACTACTCGATATTTACGATAAAATGTCCATGATTCCAAACAAGTCAGTAAGAAACCTCGTCCAGTTAATCGATGTTAGTGTCGGGACGGCCCACACGGCTGTAAGTAAAAAATGAGAACTTTTCCCATACAAAGTGACAGTCGTGCAAGAACTGAAAAATACTGATCATGGCAAGAGACTGCATTACTGTCAATGGTTCAAAAACTTCGTTCAAAAAATGGAAGGGATATTTTTCATGAAACGTTTTTCACTAAGGAGGCGTGGTTTCATTTATACGGGTACATGAACTCGCAAAATTCTCGTATGTGGAGTACTGTAAATCCAATGTGTATTCATGAGAATCCACTTCATTCTGTGAAAATAGCAGTTTGGATTGCCATGTCTCGACGTCGGATTTTGGGTCCCATATTTTTCAACGAAACAATAAACGCACAACGATACTGCAGTGATATTCTGTACCCATTCATAGGAGAAATTGTGTTAAGTGAAATACTGAACGGTTATTTTCAACAAGATGGTGCAACCGCGCATACAAAATGGTTCAAATAAATCTGAGCACTATGGGACTTAACATCTGCGGTCATCAATCCCCTAGAAATTACAACTACTTAAACCTAACTAACCTAAGGACATCACACACATCCATGTCCAAGGCAGGATTCGGACCTGCGACCGTAGCAGTCGCGCAGTTCCAGACTGCAGCGCCTAGAACCGCTCGGCCACACCAGCCGGCCCACGCATACAACTCGCCTTTCAATATCACTGCTTGCTGATGTAGTTGGTAATCGCATAATTTCACAGGGACTTTGGCTCCACGATCGCCTGACCTAACTCCATCTGACTTTTTCTTCTGGCGTACAGCGAAAGCAACTGTCTACAAAAACCGTCCAAAATTCATCGATGAATTGAAAACTGCAATATACACTTTCACTGCTTCTGTTACAGAAGAAATTGTACAGCTTAGGTTTGGAAACATAATTAGACGAATTGAATTGTGTATTCAACAACAGGGGGGACACTTTCAACATTAATGTGAAAATTTCTAAGTAAAAATGAATACTCAATAAATTAATAACTTGTATTTCACGGAGTTTCATTTCGGTATATTCACTGCGGCATACGGCGCGCATGGCTAACAATCATACAGCACTGCGGAGAGACTTTTTGAACACCCGTATGACATGTGTGTAGATTTTCTTTACTTGAAATGTTAGTATACGAGCTAGATTTGTAGTAAGTTTTTCTTTCGTTAGTAGAATAAGACTATTTCCTAAAGTGATTTCTGAGTTACAGGAAACAGAAGGGAGCGTAATGACAAAACGGAATGAAGTGAATAACAAAAAGAGTAAAAAAAAAAGCCGGAACACCTCAGAGGATGTAAGATAACTCATAAAAGGAACTGTGGTGTGAAGAGGGAGTAAAATTCCAGTGGAAGAACGCAGTTTATTTATAGCTTCTTTTATTTTTATTACAATGGCCTTTTCTTGTTAGATGCTTTATTTTTCCTCAGATGAGGAAGCGAATCGTATTTATCTATATGTGGATTCGATGAAAGTAAAAATAAGGTGAGCGCGCCATAATTATTAATTGTATGTTACTGCATGAACTGGTAATTAGATGAGTAGTTGGGGGGAATGGTATGACAGGGTGACGATAACACTTGAACACTGTTGAGTATAGACGGTTGTGGGATAGCAAAAGTTACAGGGAGATGTGCGTTGTAAATCGAATTTAAGTGACTGATGTGTGCTATAATACGTGAAACTCCTATCTAAAATAAATAATGTGTAGATTCCCACTTACTACACAAATGTATAGGAGTATCTCATAGTTGTAGTGGCTTTGTTTACCGTGTAAAAACATAATGATTTCTGTGAATTAGAACAGGCACCATTTGCTTTATGACGTCAACAGGGGAGGATTAGTGTTAAAGAAGTATGTGGTTTGTACGTTTATGTAGGTGTACGTAGGATTCCTTTCTACGTGTTAAAATTGTACAGACAGAAGGAAGGAAGCAGTTGGCCTAGGGAGAATGCAGTTTCCTCCCTTGCGGCGAGGCCGTTGAGAGTGGGGTCCGAGCGTCTTCGCGTGTGAGCCGTCGGTGGCTGTGAAAGGCATGGGCAGTCCATCTGCGGGCCAGTGACGCAATTAACCGAGCCTCCCCGCTCTCCCCTACTGACGTCACACTGCTGGTGGAAGCGAGGCGGGTAGGCAGGTGGTGTCTGCTTGCTTTCGTAACGGGAACCACTGACTTACGCCAGCAGCTGGGTCACTGACAGAAGCTTGGTATCTGATGACGTAATGGGAGCCGGTCGATACCAATGGGGCAAATGAAGATGGCTGAATCATGGAGGGCTCCTGCGCCCATGTCCTTGGACACTCGGTGAGATGCACGACAACCTATTAGCCAGCACAGCACAAAATTAACGCTGGAGTTGAGTACGCACGACTCAGGACGACGTTACGCACGTCATTTTCATATGAATAATAAATACTGGTCTGAGAAAAGTAGAAGGACATGATGAGGTCACTTACAAGGGCACCGCATTCCAGCAGGCAGTCTGCAAACTCGATGAAAGAATATTGTGAACATCTAATGAAATGATTAAAGCATTTGTATCAACCATTTGATGGTAGTGATTCGATAGAAAGTTTGATGGCAAAATTACCAGCGAGCAAGAGGGGTGACTTCCTACCAAGTGATAGAAAAACTGGTGATTTTTCTGAAAAAATTAAGTGAAGGTAACTGATGGGATGTAGATAATTTGAGGCAGAACGAAGGTAGCTATGAAACGGGAGACACAAATAGGACGCGACTTAATAACTACAGAGGTAGAGATAGCAGAGGTCTTGGGTCTTACAGAGGAGGATACCATCAGGGTATGCTGGACTCCAGAGAGAGAAATGAGGCTTCACTTCAAGAAGGGTCCATAGTGACGTGAACCAGCATAGAGGAACCAACTGTAATGTTAATCAGCATATTTAAGGAAATAGTCTTTCAGCACAAGTGCAAAGCAATAGACCTAGTTGGAGAAGATGGGTTGGTGCTTCTGAACATCTAGGGGTGACAATGTACAGGAGTTCTGACGAAATGGAAGTAATAGTAGATGAATGTATCACGGAAGTAGTTGACGTGTGAAGGGCTGAAAGATGGTAGGATGGACGAGATTAGAATGGAATGAAGTGGCAACAAGATAGAAGATAGGGTACATGAGACAGTAAAAGAGGAAGAGAATACGAAATTACTGAAGAGAGCAAGGAGGGTAGGGATGGGATAGACACGATGATAGTGACAAAGAAAGGAATGCTGAAAGTTGTAAAGAAGAGTCTCAATCATATGGTTGAACTGACTATGGTGAACGAGGTTGTGTCAGAAGGAGAGATAAGTAATGATGTGCCAGATGAGATCTTTGACGTTGCTGATCTACGTAATCCCTTAAATAATAATTGTGAAGTTGGACATTCATGCATGAATACGCACATGCCTGTTCGAAGGAACACTGCAATGTACTTCTGAATAACACAGGCACTGCAAGATCGTGAACTGATGTCAGTGATCCGATTTTAATGAGCCACCATTGAACGAATATAAGCTGATAACTACATTGAATTAAATAGGACATTTTCGGGGATCTTTACCATTGTGATGAACACTATAAACACTATTCTTTAATTACTGGACTAGATTTCCACCAGTTGAGTATATTCGGTAAACACATGTTATCATCCTCATAATAATCAAAACATTTGGTGTTAAACAGTATTATGAAACGTTTAAATATTTTAATGATTGTTTACATTTACATCTTTAAAAGAAGACTGAGGCAGATTGGGAGGGACATTACAAGTTACGTGCTGAGCAAAGTTGTGAGGGACGAAAAGACCCGCGATGGTTCGACAGTCGTATTAGAAAACTGCTATGAAAGCAAAGTGAGCTTCACCACAAATTTAAACGAAGGAAAGGCCTCAGAGACAAACTCAACGTAGGGTCGGCCATGCGTGATGCGTTCAACGATTCGAGATTAAAATTCTATCTGCTGTCTAAAATCTGACAGTCGTATTAGAAAACTGCTATGAAAGCAAAGTGAGCTTCACCACAAATTTAAACGAAGGAAAGGCCTCAGAGACAAACTCAACGTAGGGTCGGCCATGCGTGATGCGTTCAACGATTCGAGATTAAAATTCTATCTGCTGTCTAAAATCTGACAGTCGTATTAGAAAACTGCTATGAAAGCAAAGTGAGCTTCACCACAAATTTAAACGAAGGAAAGGCCTCAGAGACAAACTCAACGTAGGGTCGGCCATGCGTGATGCGTTCAACGATTCGAGATTAAAATTCTATCTGCTGTCTAAAATCTGACAGTCGTATTAGAAAACTGCTATGAAAGCAAAGTGAGCTTCACCACAAATTTAAACGAAGGAAAGGCCTCAGAGACAAACTCAACGTAGGGTCGGCCATGCATGATGCGTTCAACGATTCGAGATTAAAATTCTATCTGCTATCTGCTGTCTAAAATCTGACAGTCGTATTAGAAAACTGCTATGAAAGCAAAGTGAGCTTCACCACAAATTTAAACGAAGGAAAGGCCTCAGAGACAAACTGAACGTAGGGTCGGCCATGCGTGATGCGTTCAACGATTCGAGATTAAAATTCTATCTGCTATCTGCTGTCTAAAATCTGACAGTCGTATTAGAAAACTGCTATGAAAGCAAAGTGAGCTTCACCACAAATTTAAACGAAGGAAAGGCCTCAGAGACAAACTGAACGTAGGGTCGGCCATGCGTGATGCGTTCAACGATTCGAGATTAAAATTCTATCTGCTGTCTAAAATCTGACAGTCGTATTAGAAAACTGCTATGAAAGCAAAGTGAGCTTCACCACAAATTTAAACGAAGGAAAGGCCTCAGAGACAAACTGAACGTAGGGTCGGCCATGCGTGATGCGTTCAACGATTCGAGATTAAAATTCTATCTGCTATCTGCTGTCTAAAATCTGACAGTCGTATTAGAAAACTGCTATGAAAGCAAAGTGAGCTTCACCACAAATTTAAACGAAGGAAAGGCCTCAGAGACAAACTGAACGTAGGGTCGGCCATGCGTGATGCGTTCAACGATTCGAGATTAAAATTCTATCTGCTGTCTAAAATCTATAGTGCTAAGAAAGTTTAGTCTTATGTTAAATTAGTAAACAGATCGAAGCCATCTATCGAGACACTCTCTGACCTCAATGGCATCGAAATGGAAGGCGACATAAAAATGGCCGAAATATAATACGTCTTTTTCGAGAACTCGAGGAAAGCATAATAGTTCCTGTTTTAAATCACCACATGGATGACAAAATAATAGATATCAAAAGAAGTTATAGAGGGATAGAGAAGATACTGAAATTAATCAAGAGAGGAAAGGCTACTTGACCTGTTGGCATACAACTTCCAATCTACGTAGAGTAAACCAAATTTACCAAATTTCCCCTCTTTCTAGCAGCAGTATGCCATAGGTCTCTGGACGAGCAAAGCATTCCTAAAGACTGGAAGAAAGCAAACGTCGTTCCCATTGTCAGGAAGGGTCGTGGAAAAGACGCACAAAACTATAGGCCTACAACTTTGACGACAATCTGTTGTGGAATTTTGATACAGTTTGTATGCTCGTGTATTATGACGTTTCTGGAATGAAACCCACTCGTTCCGTTCGTCCACGAGTTCAAGAAAGCAGTTGATATTGACACCCAGATAGGTTCCCTGCCACCTAATGAAAAAAATAAGAGCGTTCAGAATGTCAGATCAACTGTGTGACTGGACTGGAGAGTTTCTAGCAAACAGAACACAGATGGCATTCTCAATGGAGAGAAGTCTCCAGACGTAAGTAAGTAACTTTGGGTTTGCCGTAGTGGGGTGTTACAATATCATTACTTTTCAAAACAAACTATACAGGGTGGTCCATTGATCGTGACCGGACCAAATATCTCACGAAATAAGCGTCAAACGAAAAAACTACTAACAACGAAACTTTTCTAGCTTGAAGGGGGAAACCAGATGGCGCTATGTTTGGCCCGCTAGATGGCGCTGCCGTAGGTCAAACGGATATCAAATGCGTTTTTTAAAATGGGAACCCCCATTTCTTATTACACATTCGTGTAGTACGTAAAGAAATATGAATGTTTCAGCTGGATCACGTTTTTCGCTTTGTGATAGATGGCGCTGTAATAGTCACAGACATATGGCTCACAATTTTAGACCAACAGTTGGTAACAGGTACTTACTTACTTACTCACTGGTCATACCTGACTCGAGAGTCCATTACCGCAGCAACGTATTTTCGCCACCTGTTCCTGTCTTGGGCTATTCCCTTCCATTCACCTTCAATACCTAGGCTCCTCAAATCAGCCTTCACATTGTCCTCCCATCTACGCCTCGGTCTCCCCACAGGACGTTTTCCTTCTAGGTGCCCTACCAGTACTCTGCGCGCTGCCCTGCCCTCATCCATTCGAGCTACGTGACCCACCCATCGCAGCCTACGTGATTTAATAATACTGATTACGTCAGGGCTTGAATAGAGTTTGTGAACCTTTTCGTTATGCAGTTTTCGCCACTCTCCGCTTATGTCATCCCTTTTTGCTCCGAAAATTTTCCTCAAAATTTTGTTTTCGAATACTCGGAACGACTTTTCATTTTGCACAGTGAGAGACCAAGTCTCACACCCATACAGCATAACTGGTAGAATGATAGTTTTGTATATTCTAATCTTTAAATTCCTAGACAATATCCATGATGAAAGTAATCTATTCAGTGAGAAGTAGCACGCGTTTCCCGCCCGTAATCTCTTCTTCAGTTCGGATTAAATCTCATTTCTCGAAGTGATGTCCACGCCTAGATATTTAAATGTGTTCACTTTTTCAAACTGCATGTCTCCAACTCTTAACATTTCCTGATTTACTGCTGTTGGCATTCTAGTAGTAACCAGGTATTTAGTTTTGTCTTCACTTATCCTTAGACCTACATCTTCACTAGCCTTGATTAACGCATTCGCATTTGCTGTTCCAGATTCTTTCCTATCGGTAATGATGTTTAGATCATCTGCATACCCTAATATCTTAATATTCCCATTTGACTCCACACCCTCTGAATTATCTGCTGCCATTCGTACAATATATTCTAGGGCTAAATTAAAAAGTAGAGGAGACAGGGCATCTCCCTGCTTAAGTCCGTTCTTTATTACAAATTCTTCTGACTCCAATTTCCCCACACGTACTCTACCTTTTGTGTTTTTCAAACTTGCTTCTATAAGTCTTACATACTTCTTTGGTATTCCAAGTTCCAAAAGAATTCTGTACAATTCTGACTGCAATACTGAAACATGAGCTTTTGTAAAATCTATGAAAAGATTATGAACTGGTTTATTGTATTCCCATTTCTTTTCCAAAATTTGACGCAGTGTGAATATTTGGTCTATAGTTGATCTGTTCCTCCGAAAGCCGGCTTGGTAATCCCCCATAATTTCATCTGCATATGGTGTAATCCTGCTTAGCAGAATATTCGAGAAAATTTTGGAACATACAGGTAATAGCGATATCCCTCTATAATTACTACAATCCATTTTGTCACCTTTCTTAAAAATTGGGATCAGAATCGACCCCTGCCACTCTTCAGGTATCATCTCTGAGTTCCATATTTTAGTTATCACTTTGTGAACTACTTCCACCAATTTCTGTCCCCCATTTTTTACTAATTGTGCAGTTATGCAATCTGATCCTGGTGCTTTATGGTTTTTCAATTTGTTGATTGCATCTCTTACTTCCCTTAACGTTGGCTCAGTTATCTGGGGTTCTGCTGCATGTATTTCGTACGCCTGCTCATTTCCTGCTTCCTGGTGTACATTTAATAGATGCTCAAAATACGCCCTCCATTTACTTAATATAGCACTGGGGTCTGTCAGTATTCCCCCGGCATCCCCTCGAAGTGCAGTTGTCCTAGCCTTGAACCCCTTCCTAAACCCATTTATGTCTAGGTAAAGTTCCCTAATGTTTTTTGTTTTACTGTTTGTTTCCATTTTTTTTAATTTGATTGTTCAAATAATCCCTCTTCTTTGCGCGTAGCCTACGACCAACTTCCCTTCTCACGTTCAAGAACTCCTCTCGTTTTCTGTCTCCCATTCTATCCGAATCTAATCGCGCTTTTCTCCTTTCCTCTACCAAATTCTTGCATTCCTCATCAAACCACGGCTTCCTCCTGTTCTTCTTAATTGTACCTATTGTGACCTTCGCTGCCTCTTTGATATTACTCCTCGCATTGATCCACTGTTTATTTACATTCTCATCTTGATCTTCGTGTGTCCTGAGACCATCAAACCTATTTGAAACTTCTATCATGTACCTTCTTCTAAAGTTCTCATCATTTAGTTTATCAGTGTCGAACCTAACAAGTTCTGCATTGTGACACATTGATGTTGCTGTAGATAGCCGTTGGTGAACTTTGGCAACTACAAGAAAATGATCAGAATCGCAGTCTGCTCCTCTGAAAGTCCTAACATTTTCTACACTAGTGTGCCATCTCCGATCTACAAGAACATGATCAATTTGGTTTCGGGTGTGTCCATCCGGAGACACCCAAGTTGTCTTATGAATGTCCTTCCTTTTGAAATATGTGCTCTCAACAATCATGTCTTTTGAAACAGCAAAATTAACCACCCTTGTGCCATTATCATTCGAAATGTTATGCAAACTTTCTTTCCCAATTGTAGGCCAGAAAGCTTCCTCCTTCCCTATCTTTGTATTAAAATCACCTATGATTAATTTTGTATCATACGAGGAGAACTCATCCCATAGTTGATCTAGTTCTTCATAAAAGCCGTCTTTAACAACCTCTTCAGTGTCCCCAGTTGGTGCGTGTACATTAATTACTACTAGTCTATTCCACCTGCCGGACAACACTATAACTCATAGTAACATGTAGGTTTTTTAAATTAAAATACAGAACGTAGGTACGTTTGAACATTTTATTTCGGTTGTTCCAATGTGATACATGTACCTTTGTGAACTTATCATTTCTGAGAACGCATGCTGTTACAGCGTGATTACCTGTAAATACCACATTAATACAATAAATGCTCAAAATGATGTCCGTCAACCTCAATGTATTTGGCAATACGTGTAACGACATTCCTCTCAACAGCGAGTAGTTCGCCTTTCGTAATGTTCGCGCATGCATTGTCAACAAGCTGACGCATGTTGTCGGCGTTGTAGGTGGATCACGATACCAAATATCCTTCAACTTTCCCCACAAAAAGAAATCCGGGGACGTCAGATCCGGTGAACGTGCGGGCCATGGTATGGTGCTTCGACGACCAATTCACCTGTCATGAAATATGCTATTCAATACCGCTTCAATCGCACACGAGCTGTGTGGCGGACATCCATCATGTTGGAAGTACATCGCCATTCTGTCATGCAGTGAAACATCTTGTAGTAACATCGGTAGAGCATTACGTAGGAAATCAGCATACACTGCATCATTTAGATTGCCATCGACAAAATGGGGCCAATTATTCTTCCTCCCATAATGCCGCACCATTCATTAACCCGCCAAGGTCGCTGATGTTCCACCTGTCGCAGCCATCGTGGATTTTCCGTTGGCAGTAGCGCATATTATGCCGATTTACGTTACCGCTGTTGGTGAATGACGCTACGTCGCTAAATAAAATGCGTGCAAAAAATCTGTCATCGTCCCGTAATTTCTCTTGTGCACAGTGGCAGAACTGTACACGAAGTTCAAAGTCGTCGCCATGGAATTCCTGGTGCATAGAAATATGGCACGGGTGTAATCGATGTTGATACAGCATTCTCAACACCGACGTTTTTGAGATTCCAGATTCTAGCGCAATTTGTCTGCTACTGATGTGCGGATTAGCCGCGACAGCAAGTAAAACACCTACTTGGGCATCATCATTTGTTGCAGGTCGTGGTTGACGTTTCACATGTGGCTGAACACCTCCTGTTTCCTTAAATAAAGTAACTGTCCGGCGAACGGTCCGGACACTTGGATGATGTCGTCCGGGATACCGAGCAGCATACATAGCACACGCCCGTTGGGCACTTTGATCACAATCATACATCAACACGATATCGACCTTTTCCGCAATTGGTAAACGGTCCATTTTAATACGGGTAATGTATCACGAAGCAAATACCGTCCGCACTGGCGGAATGTTACATGATACCACGTACTTATACATTTGTGACTATCAGAGCGCCACCTATCACAAAGCGAAAAAAGTGGTTCAATTAAAACATTCGTATTTGTTTACATACTACACGAATATGTAATAAAAATGGGGGTTTCTATTTTTAAAAAAACGTTTGACATATGACAGCGCCATCTAGCGGGCCAACCATAGCGCCATCTGGTTTCCCCCTTCAAGCTAGACGAGTTTCGTTCTGTGTAGTTATTTCGTTTGATGCTTATTTCGTGAGATATTTGGCCTGGTCACTATTAATGGACCACACTGTATATATATTGAGAAGCCAGAACATTGTAACCACCGACCCACTATCGATATAAACCCGTCCATGCAGTAGCAACATCACATGGCGAGAAATGACTGCTGGTCAGAAACAAGCATGGTGCATCTGGTATCATGAGCGTGCTGTCCGTGTGTTGAATGAGGAAGGTGCTCGATGTGTCTTAGTTTGAACAACACCAGATTGTGATGGCCTAGAGGCTCAGTACGAGCATTTCGGAAACCGCACGACTTGTCAGGTGTTTGAGGAGTGCTGTGGTGAGTTTCTCTAACACGTGGCGAAACCAAGGTGAAACCACGTCCAGACGTCGTATGGTTGTGCCTCATGACAGATATTATACGTCACAGGCTGGTCAGACTGGTAAAGAGGGCAGGCGGCGAACTGTGGCGGAACTAACATCCGACTTTAATGCTGTGTGAAGTACAAGTGTGTCTGAACTAAGAGTGCGCCGAACACTCCTAACGATGGGCCTCCTCAGCCGACGGGCCATGCACGTGCCAATGTTAACACCACGGACGGCGACCACTATTGACATGTGCACGTTACCATCGGCACTGGACGTTGGCACTGTGGCAGAGCGTTGCATGGTCTGAAGACGCCCGGTACCCTCTTCATCGTGCCGATACGAAGGAGCGCCTCCGTCGTCTACCAATCGAACAACTCCTTGACACCTGTACAGCAGGACGGAGACGATGCTGGCGGCTCCATTAAACTCTGGGGAACATTAATGTGGGCATCCGTGGGTCCAGTGCAGCTCGTGCAAGGCACCACGATGGCCAAGGAGTATCGCACACTGGCTGCTGACCACGTAAAACGTTTCATGACGGTCATGTATCCCGACGGCAGTGGCGTTTTTCAACAAGATAATGCGCCATGTCAGAAGACCAGGAGTGTGACGGAGCGGTTCGGGGAACACAGTGGCGACTTCCAACTGATGTGCTTGCCCCCCCCCACCACCCCCCCCCCATCGATCGCTAGATCGAACCAAATGGAACACATCTGGCACGTGATTGAATTTACGAGAGTCCACTTGTGTGTGCAGAAGTGGTGCCTGCTCCCTCCAGCAACCTACGTAGTCCTCACTGCTTCCATGCCAGGATGCGCCGCCACTGTTATCCTTGCCAAAAATGGACGTACCGGCTATTATGTAGGTGGTCTTAATCTTCTGGCTGATCAGTGTAATGAGGCAGTAACGACGAATCCATGAGGCGTTTCGCGGATTATGCTGTTATGTTCAGAGAAGTCACAAAGCTATAAAACTGATGCGAAATTCAGGAAGACCTTCAGAAGATTGACACCATGTGCAGCGAATTGCAACTGACTCTCAACATAAACAACTTCCATGTACTGCGGATACACAGACATAAAGAGTCTTCATTGTATGATTACACAATGGAAGAACAATTAGAGGAAGCAGCTGCACCCATAAAAATATGTGAGAGAATGCGAACTGAGGGATGTTAAATGGAGCAACCACATAAAATTAATCACATTCAAGATAGAATCGAGGCTGAGATTCACTGGTAGAACCTTCTGGAAATGTAGTCCATCAACGAAGGAAGTAGCTTACAAAACACTCGTTTGACCGATACTTGCCATTGCCAGCCTACATTTTATATCCTCTCTACTTCGACCATCATCAGTTATTTTGCTCCCCAAATAGCAAAACTCCTTTACCACTTTAAGTGCCTCATTTCCTAATCTAATTCCCTCAGCATCACCCGACTTAATTAGACTACATTCCATTATCCTTGTTTTGCTTTTGTTGATGTTCATCTTATATCCTCCTTTCAAGACACTGTCCATTCCATTCAACTGCTCTTCCAAGTCCTTTGCTGTCTCTGACAGAATTACAATGTCATCGGCGAACCTCAAAGTTTTTATTTCTTCTCCATGAATTTTAATACCTACTCCGAATTTTTCTTTTGTTTCCTTTACTGCTTGCTCAATACACAGATTGAACAACATCGGGGAGAGGCTACAACCCTGTCTTACTCCCTTCCCAACCACTGCTTCCCTTTCATGTCCCTCCACTCTTATAACTGCCATCTGGTTTCTGTACAAATTGTAAATAGCCTTTCGCTCCCTGTATTTTACCCCTGCCACCTTTAGAATTTGAAAGAGAGTATTCCAGTCAACATTGTCAAAAGCTTTCTCTAAGTCTACAAATGCTAGAAACGTAGGTTTGCCTTTCCTTAATCTTTCTTCTAAGATAAGTCGTAAGGTCAGTATTGCTTCACGTGTTCCAGTGTTTTTACGGAATCCAAACTAATCTTCCCCGAGGTTGGCTTCTACTAGTTTTTCCATTCGTCTGTAAAGAATTCGTGTTAGTATTTTGCAGCTGTGACTTATTAAGCTGATAGTTCGGTAATTTTCACATCTGTCAACACCTGCTTTCTTTGCGATTGGAATTATTATATTCTTCTTGAAGTTTGAGGGTATTTCGCCTGTTTCATACATCTTGCTCACCAGATGGTAGAGTTTTGTCAGGACTGGCTCTCCCACGGCCGTCAGTAGTTCCAATTGAATATTGTCTACTCCGGGGGCCTTGTTTCGACTCAGGTCTTTCAGTGCTCTGTCAAACTCTTCACGCAGTATCATATCTCCCATTTCATCTTCATCTGCATCCTCTTCCATTTCCATAATATTGTCCTCAAGTACATCGCCCTTGTATAGACCCTCTATATACTCCTTCCACCTTTCTGCTTTCCCTTCTTTGCTTAGAACTGGGTTTCCATCTGAGCTCTTGATATTCATACAAGTCGTTCTCTTATCTCCAAAGGTCTCTTTAATTTTCCTGTAGGCGGTATCTATCTTACCCCTAGTGAGATAGGCCTCTACATCCTTACATTTGTCCTCTAGCCATCCCTGCTTAGCCATTTTGCACTTCCTGTCGATCTCATTTTTGAGACGTTTGTATTCCTTTTTGCCTGTTTCACTTACTGCATTTTTATATTTTCTCCTTTCATCAATTAAATTCAATATTTCTTCTGTTACCCAAGGATTTCTACTAGCCCTCGTCTTTTTACCTACTTGATCCTCTGCTGCCTTCACTATTTCATCCCTCAAAGCTACCGATTCTTCTTCTACTGTATTTATTTCCCCCATTCCTGACAATTGCTCCCTTATGCTCTCCCTGAATCTCTGTACAACCTCTGGTTCTTTTAGTTTATCCAGGTCCCATCTCCTTAAATTCCCACCTTTTTGCAGTTTCTTCAGTTTTAATCTACAGGTCATAACCAATAGATTGTGGTCAGAGTCCACATCTGCCCCTGGAAATGTCTTACAATTTAAAACCTGGTTCCTAAATCTCTGTCTTACCATTATATAATCTATCTGATACCTTTTAGTATCTCCAGGGTTCTTCCAGGTATACAACCTTCTTTCATGATTCTTAAACCAAGTGTTAGTTATGATTATGTTGTGCTCTGTGCAAAATTCGACCAGTCGGCTTCCTCTTTCATTTCTGTCCCCCAATCCATATTCACCTACTATGTTTCCTTCTCTCCCTTTTCCTACACTCGAATTCCAGTCACCCATGACTATTAAATTTTCGTCTCCCTTCACAATCTGAATAATTTCTTTTATTTCATCATACATTTCTTCAATTTCTTCGTCATCTGCAGAGCTAGTTGGCATATAAACTTGTACTACTGTAGTAGGCGTGGGCTTCGTATCTATCTTGGCCACAATAATGCGTTCACTCTGCTGTTTGTAGTAGCTTACCCGCATTCCTATTTTCCTATTCATTATTAAACCTACTCCTGCATTACCCCTATTTGATTTTGTGTTTATAACCCTGTAGTCACCTGACCAGAAGTCTTGTTCCTCCTGCCACCGAACTTCACTAATTCCCACTATATCTAACTTCAACCTATCTATTTCCCTTTTTAAATTTTCTAACCTACCTGCCCGATTAAGGGATCTGACATTCCACGCTCCGATCCGTAGAACGCCAGTTTTCTTTCTCCTGATAACGACATCCTCTTGAGTAGTCCCCGCCCGGAGATCCGAATGGGGGACTATTTTACCTCCGGAATATTTTACCCAAGAGGACGCCATCATCATGTAATCATACAGTAAAGCTGCATGCCCTCGGGAAAAATTACGGCTGTAGTTTCCCTTTGCTTTCAGCCGTTCGCAGTACCAGCACAGCAAGGCCGTTTTGGCTATTGTTACAAGGCCAGATCAGTCAATCACCCAGACTGTTGCCCTTGCAACTACTGAAAAGGCTGCTGCCCCTCTTCAGGAACCACACGTTTGTCTGGCCTCTCAACAGATACCCCTCCGTTGTGGTTGCACCTACGGTACGGCTATCTGTATCGCTGAGGCACGCAAGCCTCCCCACCAACGGCAAGGTCCATGGTTCATGGGGGGGACCGTACTGTACTACACTGTAGCAATTATTTCTACATACGGTCCGAGTTTCATAGAGCTATGTTACTTGCTAGTGACAAACCATACGAAAGTTACTTTCGTCGTTTAGTTTTACACACCAGTGTAATTACAGGACAACATTCACCTAGGTAGCCTCGTAGATGTCTTCATTTTCTGCAGCCATCTTTCATCCATCAGAAATACCAGCGATAGCTACGTTCCTAATCATTCAAAAGCGTTAAGAGTAAACAATTCGGTCGATCGCAGTTCTGAACTACGGGGGCAGTACGGCTCCATAAGATAAGGGACATATTAAGGATCCAGCCGCGCGGGATTAGCCGAGCAGTCTAAGGCGCTGCAGTCATCGCCTGTGCCGCTGGTCTCAGCGGAGGTTCGAGTCCTCCCTCGGGCATGGGTGTGTGTGTGTTTGTCCTTAGGATAATTTAGGTTAAGTAGTGTGTAAACGTAGGGACTGATGACCTTAGAAGTTAAGTTTCATAAGATCAAATGGTTCAAATGGCTCTGAACACTATGGGACTTAACATCTGTGGTCATCAGTCCCCTAGAACTTAGAACTACTTAAACCTAACTAACCTAAGGACATCACACACATCCATGCCTGAGGCAGGATTCGAACCTGCGACCGTAGCAGTCCCGCGGTTCTGGACTTAGCGCCTAGAACCACGAGACCACCGCGGCCGGCGTTCCATAAGATTTCACACATATTTCAACATTTTTAAGAATCCAGAATCCGAAATATTGAGGCCCCTGCCACAGCCATGAAATTGTTTCACCTTGCGAAGCACTTCTCCCTTATGTCCTCCAATATTTCAATACTACAGTTACATGTACGATACATATCATCATTCAATACTTTGTAGCTACGGTGTCCTTTAGAGGCATCAATAGAGTTTTCCATCAGCACATTCCAGTTCCGTTGACTGGAATACTCTCTTTCAAATTCTAAAGGTGGCAGGGATAAAATACAGGGAGCGAAAGGCTATTTACAATTTGTACAGAAACCAGATGGCAGTTATAAGAGTGGAGGGACATGAAAGGGAAGCAGTGGTTGGGAAGGGAGTAAGACAGGGTTGTAGCCTCTCCCCGATGTTGTTCAATCTGTATATTGAGCAAGCAGTAACGGAAACAAAAGAAAAATTCGGAGTAGGTATTAAAATTCATGGAGAAGAAATAAAAACTTTGAGGTTCGCCGATGACATTGTAATTCTGTCAGAGACAGCAAAGGACTTGGAAGAGCAGTTGAATGGAATGGACAGTGTCTTGAAAGGAGGATATAAGATGAACATCAACAAAAGCAAAACAAGGATAATGGAATGTAGTAGAATTAAATCGGGTGATGTTGAGGGTATTAGATTAGGAAATGAGACACTTAAAGTAGTAAAGGAGTTTTGCTATTTGGGGAGCAAAATAACTGATGATGGTCGAAGTAGAGAGGATATAAAATGTAGGCTGTCAATGGCAAGGAAAGCGTTTCTGAAGAAGAGGAATTTGTTAACATCCAGTATTGATTTAAGTGTCAGGAAGTCATTTCTGAAAGTATTCGTATGGAGTGTAGCCATGTATGGAAGTGAAACATGGACGATAAATAGTTTGGACAAGAAGAGAATAGAAGCTTTCGAAATGTGGTTCTACAGAAGAATGCTGAAGATTAGATGGGTAGATCACATAACTAATGAGGAAGTATTGAACAGGATTGGGGAGAAGAGAAGTTTGTGGCACAACTTGACCAGAAGAAGCGATCGGTTGGTAGGACATGTTCTGAAGCATCAAGGGATCACCAATGTAGTATTGGAGGGCAGGGTGGAGGGTAAAAATCGTAGAGGGAGACCAAGAGATGAATACACTAAGCAGATTCAGAAGGATGTAGGTTGCAGTAGGTACTGGGAGATGAAAAAGCTTGCACAGGATAGAGTAGCATGGAGAGCTGCATCAAACCAGTCTCAGGACTGAAGACCACAACAACAACAACAATTCCAGTTCCAGAGTCTGATTCAGGGTCTAGGTGTGAGTTTTTTATTTTATAATTATAGACTGCGGGATATATTATCTGGTTCTTTAATCATAATTCAGGAGTTACAGCAAGTGTAGTGATATGATAAAATAAAGAAACGAGACAACAATCGATGTTCTTGTTCCACTTTAAAGACGTATAATGAAACTTTGTTCACGTGGTATCTTGGATCACAACATGCTGACGGACTGTCGTAAACAGTTATCCTGAAGTTCTACAAGATATTTCACTTTATTTTCGTCAGAGGTTTTGGTTCAAATGTGTTGGCACACTTGCACGCATTGACAGAAATGTGCCGCGATATGTAAGCAGAGTTGCTCCTGGAAAATGGACTGGTCGTACAAGTTCGCTTGAGCTAAATCATATGCATTGCTACTTGTGGAGACAGTCTAAGTAGTTTGTTTATTCTACTCGTATTTCGCCAATGAATGCGGAACAACTTGCTCCGCGCTTCCATACTGCGCTGTGGATGCAATTATAGTGCGAAGATTTTAGAGAACCGTGATCCAGCGAGTCGCTGAATATTGGAGAACGCAGAGAGATCTCCTTGAAGCGTATGCTTTACTGTGAAAGATAGTCTTTCACTGATGGTGTATTTAAAGATTTACAACTTATTCTCTTATTGAATATAGTATGAACGTGTAACATCTCCACATTGACGGTCTTTGTATCTTTTCTATCCTACACCAGGTAATTTATTTTTAACTAATAATTAATCATAAAGTACACTCTCTCATCAAAAGTATTCAGACACTCCTATCTAATGCGGAACTGACCACTAGATGTCTCGACAGGAGTATCGTCAGCACAAAAGGAGTCAGGGAACCTCAGTAACAAATACAGCAGGCACATTTCAACCATTCTGACGCTCGACTATTGGTGATATGATTGTGAAGTGCAAACGCAACGGAACAACCACAGCTAAATTAGACTAAGCAGACCTCGAGTACTGACGGAAGGTGACCGTCGAGCACGGAGAAAGGTGGATGTAACCAGCCGCTTGTATGCAGTGGACAGAATCACTCGAGAATTCCGAAGCGCTTCCAGCAATCCAACCAGCACGGTGGCTGTGCGTAGGGACTTAAAAAGAATGGGGCACAATGGTCGAACAGCCGCTAGGAATCCGCACATTTCTCTAATCAGTACTAATGGACATCTGAGGTGGTGTGAAGGGCGAAGCTGCTAGACAGTGGATGACAGGAAATGAATGATTTGGAATCAAAGATCACGCTACAGCCTCTGGCAATCCGTTGGAAGGGTTTGGGTTTGCCAGATGCCAGAAGAACGATACGAAACTGAAGTACAAAAGAGATGATGTTACAACATGGGGGCCTTTTTCGTTGTTATAGTGTGGTCCTCTCGTTGCACTTAAGAGCCACTGAATGTAGAAAGATGTGAACACATTTTCGAGCATTGTGTACTGCCTACAATAGGGGAACACATCGGAGACTATGACTGTTTCTATCAGCATAACAATGGACCCTGACATAAGCTAGCATCTGTGAGATATGGTGTGTGGACAATACCATTCCTGAAATGGACTGATCTGTCTGGGACGCCCCGCTTAAGCAGCAGGACAGGACAGGTAGTTTAAATTGTGGAAAGGGGCCAAAATAAGGGACTGTCAGTTACTCTCGGACATACAACTTTATTGTTTGATCAAACATTACAAAAGCCCAAATTTTTTTTCAACACACAGCTTTAATCTTTGGGACGTAATTATCAGCTGAAAGCCACTTTAATTTAAAAACGGCTGAAGGGCAATAACTTAAAACGCAAGCATAATTATAAATTTAAAAGGGAAGCCTCATCTTACCATTTCTCTATTTAGGCAGAGGACCCAAAGAATCTGAGATTTTCAGAGCAAACAATTTGAATTGGTCCAACACTTAAAATTCAACAACATTAAAACCTTTAAAATGCCAAAGGTCTTACGTGAAACAGTTCTTTAAATTAGGCTGAAGGCCTAAAGAATCTTACGCCTTAAGGGCAAAACAACCTTAATTTTAAAAAATCAGCTAGAAGAAATACAAGTACAAACAACAAGAACAAATAAAAAAAGGCAGTACACCGAAGGGCGCTCAGATGTTCGAGGGTCGGCCTGGAATTCAAACACTAACGCTCGCTTAGGTGAGACAGGCAGTCGGGCCAACCATTCACGACCAGACGACAACCCAACCGACCGGCAGTCCACGGACCCACCGACAAGAAAACCTTTTTATTTATTGAACTTTCGTGCCCTGAGTCGGTGAGCCACGGACCTCGTAGCAGTGGGAACAGCCACTCACCCTCTGACCGCGCGTGGACGCCGCGAGGCCCCGACCAGCCTCGCGCCACCGAGACTTCCTCGCTGTTCCACGCCAACCAACCAACTGCCCAGGCCCGGAAACGGTAAAAGGACCAAATATACGTGGGCCGATGAGACTTCCAACCGAACGACCAACCAACGGTCGTCCCGCTCCAATCTCCCTCCTTCAGACAGTTCATGTGTATCACCAGCGATCGGCGAGCACTGGCTGTCAGCACCTCACCGGCGCTCCGTCCACGACTTCACTCTAGCCGCGTCCCAACTGCACTTCTGCTCCATCCCGAAATGACTGCCAGACACACGACGACCCGGAAATATTATCGGTCGCTCCAGAGATCGTACGACAGTGCACTTATCGATACACGCCGCTGCTGCTGCTCACGGGCAAGTAAGCAGTAAGTTAGTGACGCAAGTAAATAGAATGACAAAACGAGACGGCAGTACCATAATAGAAGATGGCAAACAATAAATGGGATCAACGCAAGCCATGCTCGGCTCACTGTCCAAAGTTCCGACTTGAAATAAATTGAGTACTTCGGGGTGATTTAAAATGTCGAATTCGCTCCGAACCCTAGCACAGAACATCACTACAATCTATGGTTTTTGGCTTTTGAGAAATTATAGGCTGCTACTCCACCAGAGGTATTCAGACACCTCACTCCATTTCGGAAATCGTTCGGGAATTCAATATTCCGAGATCCACAGTGTCAAGAGTGTGCTCGGAATACCAAATTACAGGCCACACCTCTCACCACGAACAACGCAGTGGCCGACAGCCTTCACTTAACGACAGAGAGCAGCAGCGTTTGCTTAGAGTTGTCAGTGCTAGCAGACAAGCAACACCGCTAAGAAGAACCGCAAAAAACGAATGCGTGAGATACGACGAACGTATCCATTAAGACAATGCGACGAAATTTGGCGTTCATGGGCTATGGTAGCAGACAACTACCGCGGGTACCTCTGCTAACAGCACGGCATCACCTGCAGCGCCTCTCCTGGGCTCGTGACCATATCGGGTGGACCCTAGACGAATGTAAAACCATGGCCTGCTCAGATGAGTCCCTATATCGGTTGGCAGGGTTCGAGTGTGGCACTAACCTCACGAAGCAATGGATGCACGTTGTCAACATCTACATCTACATCCATACTCCGCAAGCCACCTGACGGTGTGTGGCGGAGGCTACTTTCAGTACCTCTACCGGTTCTCCCTTCTATTCCTGCCTCGTACTATTCGTGGAAAGAAATACTGTCGGTATCCCTCCGTGTGGGCTCTAATCTCTTTGATTTTATCCTCATGGTCTCTTCGCGAGATATACGTAGGAGGGAGCGATATACTGCTTGACTCCTCGGTGAAGGTATGTTCTCGAAACTTCAACAAAAGCCCGTACCGAGCTACTGCGCGTCTCTCCTGCAGAGTCTTCCACTGGAGTTTATCTATCATCTCCGTAACGCTTTCGCGATTACTAAATGATCCTGTAACGAAGTGCGCTGCTCTCCGCTGGATCTTCTCTATCTCTTGTATCAACCCCATCTGGTACGGATCCCACAATGCTGACAATGCTGAGCAGTATTCAAGCAGTGTGCGAACAAGTGTACTGTAACCTACTTCCTTTGTTTTCGGATTGCATTTCCTTAGGATTCTTCGAATGAATCTCAGTCTGGCATCTGCTTTACCGACGATCAACTTTATATGATCATTCAATGGTTCAAATGGCTCTGAGCATTATGGGACTCAACTTCTGAGGTCATTAGTCCCCTAGAACTTAGAACTAGTTAAACCTAACTAACCTAAGGACATCACAAACATCCATGCCCGAGGCAGGATTCGAACCAGCGACCGTAGCGGTCTTGCGGTTCCAGACTGCAGCGCCTTTAACCGCTCGGCCACTTCGGCCGGCTATATGATCATTCCATTTTAAATCACTCCTAATGCGTACTCCCAGATAATTTATGAAACTAACTGCTTCCAGTTGCTGACCTGCTATATTGTAGCTAAATGATAAATGATCTTTCTTTCTATGTATTCGCAGCGCATTACACTTGTCTACATTGAGATTCAATTGCTATTCCCTGCACCATGCGTCAAATCGTTGCAGATCCTCCTGCATTTCCGTGCAATTTTCCATTGTTACAACCTCTCGATATACCACAGCACCATCCGCAAAAAGCCTCAGTGAACTTACGATGTTTTCCACAAGGTCATTTATGTATATTGTGAATAGCAACGGTCCTACGACACTCCCCTACGGCACACCTGAAATCACTCTCACTTAGGAAGACTCCTCTCCATTGAGATTGAGATGCTGCGTTCTGTTATCCAGAAACTGTTCAATCCAATCACACAATTGGTCTGATAGTCCATATGCTCTTACTTTGCTTATTAAACGACTGTGGGGAACTGTATTGAACGCCTTGCGGAAGTCAAGAAACACGGCATCTACCTGTGAACCCGTGTCTATGGCCCTCTGAGTCTCGTGGACGAATAGCGCGAGCTGGGTTTCACACCATCGCCTTTTTCGAAACCCATGCTGATTCCTACAGAGTAGATTTATAGTCTCCGGAAAAGTCATTATACTCGAACATGTGTTCCAAAATTCTATAACTGATCGACGTTAGAGATACAGGTCTATAGTTCTGCACGTCTGTTCGACGTCCCTTCTTGAAAACCGGGATGACCTGTGCCCTTTTCCAATCCTTTGGAACGCTACGTTTTTCTAGAGACCTACGGTACACCGCTGCAAGAAGGGGGGGCAAGTTCTTTCGCGTACTCTGTGTAAAATCGAACTGGTATCCCATCAGGTCCAGCGGCCTTTCCTCTTTTGAGCGATTTTATTTGTTTCTCTATCCCTCTGTCGTCTGCCGGCCGGTGTGGCCGTGCGGTTCTAGGCGCTTCAGCCTGGAACCGCGCGACCGCTACGGTCGCAGGTTCGAATCCTACCTCGGGCATGGATGTGTGTGATGTCCTTAGGTTAGTTAGGTTTGAGTAGTTCTAAGTTCTAGGGGACTGATGACCACAGATGTTAAGTCCCATAATGGTCATAGCCATTTGAACCATTTTGAACCTCTGTCGTCTATTTCGATATCTACCATTTTGTCATCTGTGCGACAATCTAGAGAACAAGGCACTGTGCAATCTCGATAACGGGAGGGCTGTGATTACATGGAAAGAACTGCGTCGTACAGTCCAACTGAAACGATCACTGACTAGAAGTGGTTATATTCGGCTACCAGGAGGCCATATGCAGCCATTCATGGAGTTCATGTTCTCAAACAAAGATGCGTCGTGTCACTGGGCCAGAAATGTTCGCGATCGGTTTGAAGTACATTCTGAACAGTTCGAGGGAATAATTTGCCACCCACATCACCCGAAATGAAGCCCATCGAACATTTGTGGGACATAGTGGAGAGATCAGATCGTGCACACAATCCTGCACCGATAACACTTTCGCAGTAATGGACGGCTCTAGAGGCAGTATGGCACAATATTTCTTCAGGGGACTTCCAACGACTAGTTGAGTCCATTCCACTTCGGTTTGTTGCCCTACGCTGCGCAAAAGAAGGTCCGACACGATATTAGAATGTACCCCACGACTTTTGTAATCTCAGTGTACAGAACTGATAAAGGTTGTAAGAGGTCCATGATTAAGAAATTCGTTGCTAGCGCACTTGAGGAGATGTAATTTCAATGGATTGCTCACGCGCTGCCTGCGATATGTAAGGCATAAGACAATCTCAGACCAGAGAGCAGTGTTGTATGCAGTAGGAACTGTGTAGTAGTTGGAGTAAGTAGTTGCTAGCTAGCAGTCTGGTGTATCGTGTTGGCTGGGGCGGTCGTGGTGGAGCGATGGCGGAGCCTGAGCGTAGTAGTATAAGGTAAAAGCAGCCTCGCGCATATGTAGTATTGTTATATCAAGTCCCATGTAAATGTGTCTAAAGAGTCTCTTAATAATAATCTGTCCCATAAAAAAGGAACTTTTGACAATCAGTCATCTCAATTTAAAGAATTTACTAATTTCTCCAATCCATGGTCATCCCGATTATTGCAAAGAAAAATCAGTTGTTCTGTTTATACATGACAAATCTATCGGCCAGCATTGCACTCGGCTGTGCCAGAAAAATTTCTTATAGGAGCAGACATATATATGCGTTATCCGGCGACTTCATTGAGGTAAGAATTTTCAATTTATTCAGAATGATCTTTCAGGGCCACGACGCAGCACTGCTGACGTCCAAAATTTACCAGTTTAAATTCACAGTCAATTATTGAAAGGTTATAAGTGAGTCGCAATTTAATTGAGAGGTTAGTCACATTGTATTATTGGTAGGTTACCGAAGTTTTCTGTTGGGAGGTTACACTGAAAGAAATAAATAATTATATTGTTTTCACAGTTGGGAGGTTACAGAATTTATTTTGTGGGGAGGTTACACTTGTCGACAACCGGCCAGGATCGTATTTTCTTTGTGAATTTCTGAGAAGTAGTCATATATCTGCTCTTATTTACTTAATTTTAAATGTAGTTTGCATCTGGCTCAAAGCATTTACTAACTTGTCCCTCTTTCTTTCACAGATCATCGGCAATTTATTGATCTTTGTTGTAATTGGATTTGTTCCATTTTTGCTTTATCTTTGTTTGATTTTGTGCTTATCGTTGACTTGTGAAAATGCCGCGAAAAACGGCTAACAGTACATCGCGATCCGTAATGAGTGAAAAGCCGACAAGACTAATTTGACTGATAATACTAGCGACACTCAGTGTCTTAATGATAATCCTCCAGTTACAGACAATCAGTGCGTACCGACCACTAGTAATGATTTTAATCCTAATGATGAGCAAACAAATTCAACTGCGTCCACTGTAAATTTAACGACAATTGATGACGCGGCACGTTCCGTTACAATGAACGCTGCCCATTTTGAAACACCTGATTCGCAAAATTTACACAGTGAACAGAGAAATGTTTCTAACGAAGGTTAACAATATATACAAAACGCGTCAGATTTACTTGATTCCGATGTAGTGACCAACAGAGCACATCCGATTAGCAAACCTTTTTGTGAATCAGACAATGACCAAATGGTTATACAAAACTTGACACATGCAGATACACCATCACACAGCACAGAGAATACAGCAGCCAATTTTGGCATGGATCGAGTTATGGCATTATTGCTACAACTTAATGAAAATCTCAAACAACAAATTAATGAAAATAATGAAAATCTCAAACAACAAATTAATGAAAATAATGAAAATCTCAAACAACAACTCAATGAATCGAACAAACAACTTAATGAAAATCTCAAACAGTCGAATGATAAACAAGACAACAATTTCAAACAACTTAGTGAACAGATTACAGCCGTTGCCGTGCAATGTCATGACACTAAAGAACAATTACGTGAGGAAATTAAGGCTTGTGCTAGGAACAGTAGTGAAGAAATTAGATCTGTGACACAAGAATTAAGTAATACACATGCAGCCACAACTAACTTACTTAGAGATGAAATTAGTGCAGTCGCTAAACAATGTTCTGAAAACGCAACACAGTTACGCGTCGAGTTTAAATTAATGTCATCAGAACTTTCACGCACACTGGATGCGAAAGTAGACACGAAATTTGAACAACAGAACAGCCAAATTGACGAACGTTTTAATCACCACCTACAAAACAGTGAAACGCGTTACCGTAAATTCATACAGAAAGAGAACAAAGTAAAGAAACAAGTCATGGAAGCAATTACTGCACGGAGACAGGAAGATAAGCGTAAAATGTTTACAAAGGCAGAAACATACGTAGACAACAATATTGCTACAGTATCAGACGAAATCAAACAGTTGAACACGAATTGCATGATGAAATCTCCACTCTTAAAACAAAAACAGACATACACACACACAGTAGCCTTTCAGACAGTGACCAAAAGACTTGAACAATTTGAATTAATACAGGATCCCGATGCCATTAAAGCAGACGTTAAGAAATTAAACAAAACCACACGTAAAATGCAAAAACAAATTAATGCTTGTGACACTAAAAATGATGATCAGGTTAAAGCATTGATTGAAAAATTTGATGAATTGGCCAGTCGTATTGAGGTTATCGAAAATAACAATGACACTAAATCAGACGATACGTCACCAATTTCGTTTAATCAAACACCCGAATTCCAAACTTTACAGCAGTTAATCAGTGAGATGAGTTCGTCCAATAATATATTGCATAGGAAAGTGTCGTCTTTACAGCAAGAAGTGACAGAGACGAAAAATGTTTCAGCCTCTAACACAGCACAGCATACGCCACATTCCGAACACTTCTCACACTCACACAGCCACTATAATTTAGGTAATTTACTGAGAGTACGTGACTTAGATTCCGAACAGTCACAGACAAACAGATTATCATACAATCCTGAACCTGTCCAGACATACAGAGACGATAATTTTGGTTATAAGCATTTTCCATCAGTGAGAAAATTTAAGGTATTCAAGAATGACAGAACACAGATTCACCCTTTTGACGGGATACAACAATTTCTTTTTGAATTTTCACCGGTATCGCCTGTAAAGCAGAAACTAAAATTTATTTGCAGCGCGTAAGAGGCCTCAGGGGATTCATTACACTTCGATGAATATGTGCCGTAGCGTGCACAGGGCCCCGAGCCGTAGTAGTGCTATTTCATCTTTAGTTTTTTGCATTGCTGCCTTCACTTCTACTATCCTTTATATCTATCAAAACAGCTCTTCGGCTATCGGTCTATATAGTATTTAAGAATGAGTAAAGAAAACCTGATACGACAAAGTTTACCTGAAAGTGACAGTTTTCATTAGCCACTCCTGAAATGACAAGAACTACCAGCGTAATTTTCATAACAGACAAAATTTTAATCATCAGTATCGTCGAATTATCAGCAACAGCTAACACATTTTGGTAACAATAGAGGTTTTTCAATATAACAGGAACAAAATCAGCCGGTTAGCATTCCTAACCAACAATGTAATATACAAGGTCAACCAAGCTTCAATGTTTCGCCGCCTACACGTATAGCGTCGGCTCCACCAAATAGTAACGCGCAGCAACAAGGAAATCAGTACGTACAGAAAACCCATCATTTCAATTCCTATCGCAACGCGCCATATTGCAATGACTATCATGACAGATGTAAAAGTAATGAGCATAGTTTTCAGCGTAACAGTCGGTCTTACCAACAGCAGAATCATCCGCAACAACATATTATCATGAATGAACCAGACAGTCGGTATCATCCCGAACCTAATACGTCAGGAAGGATTAACAGAACAGTACAAATAGTCGACATGCCACAGCATCCTCCCGCAAATAACAGCACGGAAGAAAGAATTTGACTAGGTACAGTACAGGTTGCATCTTCTAGAAACGCAAGCAATAATATTGACACAGAGAATCTTGTTCACGAAAATGTTATTACTTTTGACGACATCCGAGACACTCTTTTGCATGAAAAACTAGTTATTCAAAAAATCATTTCCCACCCTGTCATTGAAGTAAAGATAGGATTATCCACATTTTCAGCAGTAATCGATTCTGGATCACCTATGTCAGTCAAAAATGAAGAAACCTTCAATGAATGTAACAAAGAGAATATTTATCCTACGTTACCATTAGGTACAACTAAAGTAAAAGGAGCAGTATCTAGTAAAGGAGTAGATGTAAAGTTACAGACACACTTATCATTTTGTATTGCAGGTCATACGTTCCACTCAAATTTTTGGATTGTTCCCTTATTGACAACAGACGTTATTTTAGGTTCGAATTTTCTGGTACAACACGACGCAATTATTGACTTTCAAAATTCCTATTTAATGTTAAAGGATGAAAATGTACAACTGGCATTAGAATTTCAGCACTCTTTATCTGCAGAAGAACAAACAATTAATCGGACAGACGTCATTTCTGCATCACGTGACATAAACTGTCATTCCACATTGTTCACAGATACGTATCTTCACAACTACAATACACCAGACGAAGCCGACTATGACGTTATGCAAATGATTTCTGATAAAGTTAAACAGAGCAGTGCAAATACAGACGACGAACGTACAGAGCTACGCAAAATTCTATTACAGCAAGCTCCAGTTTTTCACAACTTCCCTGGTACTATGTCCGGTTTTATGTGTGAATTTCAGGTTAAACAGCACGACACGTTTAAAGCCAAACATTATCCCATTCCATATATTCACAGAGAACAAGTTAAGAAAGAATTGAAAGCTATGCTTGACCAAGGAATTATTGAACCGGCAGTTAGTCCGTACATAAACCCGCTCCATATTGTTAAGAAAAAGGATGGCTCACTTCGGCTCGTACTTGATTCGCGTCACATCAATGACATTATTATTAATGAAACAGATCGCCCTCAAACACTAGAAGAACTTCTACAGAAATTTCATGGTACTGCTGTTTATTCCACATTAGATTTGAAATCGGGATTTTGGCAAATTCAGCTCCATCCGAACTGCAGAAAGTACACAGCATTTCTCTGTTTTGGTGGTTGTTAGCAATTTTGTAAATTACCGTTCGGTCTAACAATTTCTTCAGCAGCATTTATTCGCTGTTTCAGTACTATACTTCCGACAGAACTTAAAGACCGAATCACAACATATGTAGACGACATCCTTATTGCAGAAGCTAACTGGTCTGAACACAATCTGATTCTGGAACAACTGTTGCAAACTTTTCGTGCACAAGGACTCACAGTTAATCTTAGCAAATTGCACTTTGGCAAAACTTCCATAAAATTTCTTGGACATGTAATTTCAGCAGAAGGTATAGCGCTTGACCCGGAAAAACTTCAAGCTTTACGTGACATTACTGTTCCAACGACGAAGAAACAACTACGCACTTTTTGGAATTAATTATCTTTTTCCGTAAATTTATTCATTACTCTGCTTTAGACACCTCTAGATTATGCCAATTGACGGCTAAAAACGCTATTTGGTCCTGGGATAGCCAAGCACAGTCAGAATTTGTCAATCTGAAACAAGCTTTGTCGAACGCACCACTTTTATCACACCCAGATCCTACCAGAAATTTTTCCATTGCCACCGACAGTTCTAACACAGCTTTAGGCGTACACATTTTTCAGGAAATTGAAGAAGACGGTTCTACAATGATTAAAAACATCGCCTTTGCAAGTCGCATTCTGTCACCTGCTGAACGCAATTACTCTGTCACAGAACTTGAAACATTATGTGTTGTATGGGCATTTACGAGATTTAGGCATTTTCTTTATGGAAGACATACGACCGTTTACACAGATCATAGAGCTATACAGTTTTTACTTTCCAATAAATTTACACACGACAGGTTAAGCAGATGGAAACTTTATTTACAGGAATTTAATTTTAAAATTGTTCACATTCCCGGTACACAAAACATTGTAGCAGACGCACTATCCCGTTCTCTCAGCAACAATCAGCAAGACATCGCAACCAACTTCTGCCAAGCAAATTCTAGCGTCATGTATATTCAACAAGTCGCATTTGAAAATTTCATTTCATCGTCATTACGAGACATAGCACAAGAGCAGAGCAAAGACAACGTGTGGAAAGAAATTAAACGCCTTTGGCAAGATAAGAATAATGTTAACATTAGAAACCATTATACTGTTCGCAAGAATATTCTGTTTCGCCGCTCTCACCCTGACAGCAACAACTGGTTATTATGCATTCCTGACGAGCTTGTTAACAAATTAATTTGGTATATTCATTTAAGTTACGCACATTATGGAGCCAGAAAATGTTTTCTTGTACTGAGACAGAACTGTTATTTTGCCAGCATAGAGAAACGTATTCGACGAGTTTTAGCGTCATGTAAAATCTGCCAGAAAGCTAAATCAGACACGACTTCACATATTCCTCCGTTACATGCCATTGTACTGATCAAATTGAGACATATGTCCGCTGTAGACGTTTTTGGTCCGATTCCCAGATCTAATAGAGGTTTTTGTTACATCTTTGTCGCTGTTGAACTCACTTCAAAATTTGTTACCTTCACTCCGTTACGCAAAGCTACTGCTAAATCTGTTTCGAATGCATTTGTAAAACATTTTCTACTTCATTTAGGGCATGTATTGAAAGTAATTTCCGACAATGGACCACCGTTTCGATCTGCTATATGGACACGTATGTTACGAACAAGAAACATTTCTCCGATCTGTATATCCAAGTATCACGCTTCTTCGAACCCTTGTGAACGCCTGATGAAAGAAATTGGTAAACTATGTAGAATATATTGCCATAAAAAACATATTGATTGGGACACACACATACTCTCATTCCAGGATGTAATTAACTCCTTACCAAATGAATCTACTATGCTATCTCCGACTGTTATATTGAAAAATGTTGAACCACCTAACAAAATTAAAGAATTAGTATCTTTTCCTACATCTCGTCGACTACGTCACCATGAAATGATTGACATTGCGTTCAACAACATCAAACGTGCCGAAGAACGCCGGAGACGACAGCAGAAACAGGTTTGTACACGCCGTGACTTTCACATTGGACAGAAGATATTAGCACGCACGCATTTTTTATCCAACAGAGGAAAGAGTAGATGCAGTAAATTTGAGCTTCTATGCGCAGGTCCATATAGAATACGAAGCATTCCTCACCCTAATGTAGTGCACATCGAAACTTTGAGAACCAGAAAAAGCAAGGGCAATCACCATGTCTCCAATATTAAACCCTTTATTGAATGAACATACTTTATGATTTATCACACTGTAATGCCATTTCGAGATATTTATATGACCACTTACTAATGATGATTATATTTTTTCTTGGCAAGTGCCTGGTAAGGTTAGCAGGTCGCTTTTCTTGTCGTTAGACATCAGACAGTGCATATTTTCGATTTTTTGTGTATGTAGGATTGTTTTCTTATGGAAAGTAGAATTTTTGTCTGTATGCACTATGAAATGTTTAAGATGTAACAAACACCAGTTGACATTGACATTTTGCCTTATGATATCTCAACATCTTGACCATTCTACATTTTTTGCTACTACATTATGATACTGTGTGTACTTTTTATGCACTTAAAAACTATCTATGTTTTTGACTTAATATGTTTTCTGTCATGCTATGCTGTATGCTTAATTATATCACTAGAAACAAGTTTTCTTTTAATGAGTATGTGATTTAAATGCAAGATATTAATCCTTATTCATAATTTTCAGAAAGCAATACCGTGAAAAAGAAGTAAATTAAACAACCACAGTGGTTTACTATGAAATGGAAATTTTACCATCAGAATGAAGGAAAGAAAATGCAATATCTTGTCATGAAGAGTAAATGGATCAGAATTAACAAACGTTAACCAGAATATACTATACACATCGTATGATAGCAGTCTTGACTAATTATGTTTCTTCCAGAATACGAGGCGATTGATGCAGGCTGTCAGACAGAACTACAGGGGTTAATTTTAGTGATGATATATGCTAGAAGTAAGAAACTCTATACTATATGAAGTAATGAATGATAATGAATAGTTGCATGAAGTAAATGGTAATACACTCCTGGAAATGGAAAAAAGAACACATTGACACCGGTTTGTCAGACCCACCATACTTGCTCCGGACACTGCGAGAGGGCTGTACAAGCAATGATCACACGCACGGCACAGCGGACACACCAGGAACCGCGGTGTTGGCCGTCGAATGGCGCTAGCTGCGCAGCATTTGTGCACCGCCGCCGTCAGTGTCAGCCAGTTTGCCGTGGCATACGGAGCTCCATCGCAGTCTTTAACACTGGTAGCATGCCGCGACAGCGTGGACGTGAACCGTATGTGCAGTTGACGGACTTTGAGCGAGGGCGTATAGTGGGCATGCGGGAGGCCGGGTGGACGTACTGCCGAATTGCTCAACACGTGGGGCGTGAGGTCTCCACAGTACATCGATGTTGTCGCCAGTGGTCGACGGAAGGTGCACGTGCCCGTCGACCTGGGACCGGACCGCAGCGACGCACGGATGCACGCCAAGACCGTAGGATCCTACGCAGTGCCGTAGGGGACCGCACCGCCACTTCCCAGCAAATTGGGGACACTGTTGCTCCTGGGGTATCGGCGAGGACCATTCGCAACCGTCTCCATGAAGCTGGGCTACGGTCCCGCACACTGTTAGGCCGTCTTCCGCTCACGCCCCAATATCGTGCAGCCCGCCTCCAGTGGTGTCGCGACAGGCGTGAATGGAGGGACGAATGGAGACGTGTCGTCTTCAGCGATGAGAGTCGCTTCTGCCTTGGTGCCAATGATGGTCGTATGCGTGTTTGGCGCCGTGCAGGTGAGCGCCACAATCAGGACTGCATACGACCGACGCACACAGGGCCAACACCCGGCATCATAGTGTGGGGAGCGATCTCCTACACTGGCCGTACACCACTGGTGGTCGTCGAGGGGACACTGAATAGTGCACGGTACATCCAAACCGTCATCGAACCCATCGTTCTACCATTCCTAGACCGGCAAGGGAACTTGCTGTTCCAACAGGACAATGCACGTCCGCATGTATCCCGTGCCACCCAACGTGCTCTAGAAGGTGTAAGTCAACTACCCTGGCCAGCAAGATCTCCGGATCTGTCCCCCATTGAGCATGTTTGGGACTGGATGAAGCGTCGTCTCACGCGGTCTGCACGTCCAGCACGAACGCTGGTCCCACTGAGGTGCCAGGTGGAAATGGCATGGCAAGCCGTTCCACAGGACTACATCCAGCATCTCTACGATCGTCTCCATGGGAGAATAGCAGCCTGCATTGCTGCGAAAGGTGGATATACACTGTACTAGTGCCGACATTGTGCATGCTCTGTTGCCTGTGTCTATGTGCCTGTGGTTCTGTCAGTGTGATCATGTGATGTATCTGACCCCAGGAATGTGTCAATAAAGTTTCCCCTTCCTGGGACAATGAATTCACGGTGTTCTTATTTCAATTTCCAGGAGTGTATTAATATGAATAATGAAGTGTCTATTTTTTGCAGATGATAATAAATGATGATGAATAGTTGTATGAAGAATATGGTAATATGAATAATGAAGTTTTTCTTTGCAGATGATGATAATGATGAAGTAATTATAATATGAATAATGAAGTTTTTCCTTGCGGATGAGAATAATGATGTTTATATATTTATTGTTAGTTAAGAGATGCTATGTAGTTATTTAAGTATTTGTTGCAGTTCCTTTTGACAGTATGTCTTATGTTGCATAGTATAATGATGGAATGTTTTGGGAAAGACAGCTAGAGTACATACATATTAAGCACACGTTTCATTACCTGTTAATTCGAAGTTTACTACTTTTCAGCATAATATTCATTTTTTCGTTCAGGGCAATAATTCATTTTGTATTTTTTTTCCAGGAGAAGCTTTTCATGATATTAATATGCTATAAGCATTTAGTTATTACACCTGTTCTAGTACTTGCATTTTCTTTACGCAGTTGTGTATCATTCATGAATGTGATCACATATACTCTACTTGTTTGATAACCTTGGTACAGCTGACTCATGACAAATGACGTTATTAATCCTTATTTCCAGCAATAAGTCAAAAGAAATATTTTCATGCCCCAGCAATTAACTATCGATCCCAACGCAATGCATTGCTAGCAAAAAGAAATTTTATTGCCAGTCCCTGCTGTTTCCAGTATATAACTAAATAATGCTACGAGCGTAAGATATATTTCTAGTCTTAAATATAATGCAAATTTTTCTATGTATTGATTCCATTATGTCTATGTATTATTGGAGTACCGACCTTGAGTAATAGTTCCAATGTCTTACATTTTAAATATGTCTTATGTCACTTACATGATATCATATATAAACACCAGTAGCTTGATGCTACACTCAATAGCTCCTGTTTTGAATGATGACTTGTGAATAATGTTTTGTAAAACTATATGAATATTTTGTAAATGGCCAATGAGTGCCAATAATTACTGCAACCAGATGAGTTATGAATAGTGTTTTGTAATACTCAATACTTGCTACATGTTTAGTAACTGGCAAATTAATGCCACTGATTACTGTAACAAGATGACATATGCATAAATGAATGCCACTGCTTACTGTAATGAGATGACTTATGCATAAATCCTATGCCAATAATTACTGTAATAAGATGACTTATGAATACTGTTCTGTAATACTCCATACATACATAGAAATCTTTAGTAACTAGCCAATGAGTACCAACAATTACTCAAATCGGTTGATACACTAGTGTAATTCAGAAAGATGACTAGCATAAGACTTAATGTCCTTCACCATCTGACCCTATTACCAGCAATTACTGCAATATCCGTATGTCCTGTCAAACCTCATGATCATGGAGCACTATATTTGGTTTTTGCACTGACTCTACGTTGATGTAAGAGTATGGATTCCACAGGAATGTGGTGTTGACGTACCACGCTGTCCACCACCTTGAACGATGGATATGTTATTATGGTCCTACTGTTTGGTGTACCTAATGTACTACCAAAATGATAACATACAGTATTGATACAAGATTTCAGTGTCTTGGCTACACTAGTGACTACTTCAGGGAAGAGAAATTTAGATTGTCTCACTTGGTGTTGTGCTTCTGTAGAAAGATATGGACTTTCAGTGCAGCTACGTGCAACCTACTGTGCTACAACCATGATGCAATCCATCCCACTCCTTTCCTAGTTCTTGTAAAATGGTAAAGACTTATACAGTACATATAAATTCTTGTAAAATGATAAGACATATACAGTGTGTGTGCACTTCATTTCATTTGTTAATAAGACCAGTTGTCCTAAATATGCTAAAGACTTCTACAGTGCATGTGCACTTTATTTCACTCCTTGATATGTTTAATTGTTGTAAAAATGCTGAAGACTTATACAATGCATGTGCACTTTATTCCTTTTCTTAATGTATCCAGTTCTTGTAAAATGCTAAAGACTTTTACAGTGTGTGTGCACTTTATTTAATTTGTTAATGTTTTCAGTTCTTGTAAAAACATGCTAAAGACTTATACAGTGCATGTGCACATCATTTCATTTATTAATATGATCAGCTGTCCTAAATATGCTAAAGATTTTTACAGTGCGTGTGCACTTTATTTCATTTCTTAATGTTTTCAGTTCATGTAAAAAAATGCTAAAGACTTATACAGTGCGTGTGCACTTTATGTCATTTGTTAATATGTTCTGTACTCATTGTGTATACATTTTGTCATTTCTTGATATGTTCTGTACTCAGTGCGTGTGCACTCTATTTCATTTCTTAATATGTTTTGCACTTATCAATAATGTATATACTCTGAGACTGTAGACTTAGTAATTTTTGCTTGCCCGCCCCCCCCCCCCCCCCCCCCCCCCAGTGGAGGGTTATGTAAGAGGTCCACGATTAAGAAATTCGTTGCTAGCGCACTTGAGGAGATGTAATTTCGATGGATTGCTCACGCGCTGCCTGCGATATGTAAGGTATAAGACAATCTCAGACCAGAGAGCAGTGTTGTATGCAGTAGGAACTGTGTAGTAGTTGGAGTAAGTAGTTGCTAGCTGGCAGTCTGGTGTATCGTGTTGGCTGGGGCGGTCGTGGTGGAGCGATGGCGGAGCCTGAGCGTTGTAGTATAAGGTAAAAGCAGCCTCGCACCTATGTAGTATTGTTATATCAAGTCCTATGTAAATGTGTCTAAAGAGTCTCTTAATAATAATCTTTCCCATAAAAAAGCTACTTTTGACAATCAATCATCTCAATTTAAAGAATTTACTAATTTCTCCAATCCATGGTCATCCCGATTATTGCAAAGAAAAATCAGTTGTTCTTTTTATACATGACAAATCTAACGGCCAGCATTGCACTCGGCTGTGCCAGAAAAATTTCTTATAGGAGCAGACATATATATGCGTTATCCGGCGACTTCATTGAGGTAAGAATTTTCAATTTATTCAGAATGATCTTTCAGGGCCGTGACGCAGCACTGCTGACGTCCAAAATTTACCAGTTTAAATTCACAGTCAGTTTTTGAAAGGTTATAAGTGAGTCGCAATTTAATTGAGAGGTTAGTCACATCGTATTATTGGTAGGTTACGGAAGTTTTCTGTTGGGAGGTTACACTGAAAGAAATAAATAATTATATTGTTTTTTACTGTTGGGAGGTTACAGAATTTATTTTGTGGGGAGGTTACAAGGTTCAAAGGGTTCAAATGGCTCTACGCACTGTGGAATTTAACATCTGAGGTCATAAGCCCCGTAGACTTAGAACTGCTTGAACCTAACTAACCTAGGTCCTAGGGAGGATTCGAACCTGCGACTGTAGCAGCAGCGCGGTTCCGGACTGAGGCGCCTAGAAGCGCTCGGCCATAGCGGCCGGCCTGAATAAAGGTACTTCTCATACATGTGAACACTGTTTTACCAGATCGCCTTCCTTTGACGCACCATTCTACCGAAATTTTTGTACTGTTAATATGCAAGGAATCGCATTGTGACGTCTGACTGCGCGAATTTTGGTTCACCCTATATATAATATATATATATATATATATATATATATATATATATATATATATATATATATATATATATATATGAACCAGTTACACGTAGGACAATCTGCAGATTACAAGTTAAGCTAAGTAGCTTGCAGGTTTGGTGGACGACCGTAGATATTGACACTCCTGTGAATAACGAAATCTCATTCGCCACACAGGAGAAATGCATGTGATGAGAACCTTTTCCAGTGGAGCGAAATAAAGCAGTGATAATTTTCGGGACACAAAAAGGCAAAAAGGAGGCCCGTGGCCGGCGACCGAGGAGTCAACCTGAGTGATGGCGTTGGCGGAGCAGCGGAGGTTTTTGCGAGGTTTCATCGCAGCAGTATCAGCCCCGGTACCGTCAGGGGGAAGGGACGGAGTCGTCGACGCCACGGTCACGACAAGCTGGGAGGAGAAATAAATTGGTGATGCGGTTCGGCTACGCTTTTTGCTGCACGCCTGTATTTGCTGCGGCGACCGTTCCCTTGAGTCCGTGTAGCAACCCGTGCTACAGCCGTGACCTCTCGGACGCCCACGGCAAGCACATGAAGATGCTGAGCAGCGATAAATATCGAGCAGAATACATCGACTCCACAACGTTAGTTCCTTTCCACTTCGTGATTAGCTGTGAAACTTAATATATTTCGGATAGTTGTGCACATAACAATTTTCGCGCAATGAACGTCGTGCACGGAATCTGCTGGACAGTGATTGAGGGAGAAACGGTCATAGTTTAAGTCGTATGCATCTTTCTGGAGAAAGTGCAGCATTAAATTTATTCCTTCATCTCAGTAGCTTCCAAGATATGCCTATTTGAATTTGTTAGGAATGAGAGCGATGCGAACAGGAGTAAACTAGCGAGCTGCCTCGGCTATCCACGGATAGTGCTAAGATCTACGGCTGGGCGGCTTGTCTAGGGTAACAGTAATATTGTAAGTAGTGGCTGTCTGTGCTTCATCTACCAACCAGCTTCGATTTAGAGACAGTTTATTAACATCCGTGGAGCGAGCACACAGCATTATCACATAATTTTCGTTCGAAAGAGCCGACTTCCTTTCCCACCTTTGCAAAGCCGGGCTGATGACCTCGCTGTTTAGTCCCCTCTCCCAAACCAACGAACCAGCCTTTTATGAACATATTAATAAATACAGTACAATGAGCATTATTTCGCTTAATTTGTAGTGACCGTAACGAAAGAATTGATATAAAAAACAAACATGTCTTTCCACGTAGGAGCTCGACCCAACGGCCGTCGTTTTATCGTTCTGTACTCTTTCCGCTGCGGCAAAGCTAACGTAAATGCCTCATGAGCCGCGCCAAGAACGTTATTTTTATCAAGCTCTCGGCCATCTGAAGGCACCATATCTGACACTTTCATTTCCAGCCAAACCCTGCATGCACCATGAATTTGGACGAAATCGATGATGACAAGTAGGCACGGCCCCCGCGTTGCCTGCAGCGCGGCGAGTGCAACGACGCCTGGACCAGCACGTATCGTCAACTCAGCGACCGATGTTGCGACTTTCCTTGACGCGATATCAGAGATAGAAGCGCCGACCCGTCTGAGGTGAACCCAGTCACGTCACCGAACACTAGAGTGACATCGCGTCTCTAAGATTAGTCTCAGTTCCACGTGTAGTGTCACGGCGGACGTGTCTCGATGTGTGGAGGTTCTGCGGGCAACGAATGTTTGCAGACTGCATTTGTCATATCATACAGAGATCTACAGGTGTTTCACCAACTGAAAACACCTGGTCAAGGGTGGCCGAGAGACCAAGACGCTGCCATCACTGACTACCATACAGTTGGACCACCTCAGCATGTACTGCTGCAGCGCAGTTTTCTTTCACATTCAAATGATGAGTAACCACTCCGTACTTCACTTCATCAGTAGGTTGCGCCTTTCTTTTTCTTGGTGATCATAACCTTTGCTTTCCACGCGCAAGTGCTCTACAGACATCTACCCAAGCACGACTCACGACCCTTCTTCAAGTTTTACTTTCACCAGTACCTCATATCCTACCTTCTAAACTTCACAGAAGCTCTCCTAGCCTCTTGCATTTTTCACGGGAGACCTTCTGTGAAGTTTGGAAGGTAGGACATGAGGTACTGGTGGAAGTAAAACTTGAAGAAGGGTCGTGAGTCGTGCTTGGGTAGATGTCTGTGGAGCACTTGCCCCTATAAGGTGAAGGTGGTGAGCTCGGTTCTCGGTCCGGCACACAGTTTTTATTCGCCAGGGAGTTTCATATCAGCGCACACTCCGTTGCAGAGTTTTTTCGACGTGTTAGTGAAATTCCTCCCCCCTCCAGCCCCCTCCCCCCCACTCATGAACAATGGACCTTGGTGAGGCTAGCCGTACCATAGGTGCAACCCCAATGGAGGGGTGTCTGTTGAGAGGCCGGAGGGTTCTGAAGAGGGGTAGCAGCATTTTTGGTTGCTGCGGGGACAACAGTTTAGATGATTGACGGTTTTGACATGGCAAGATCAAACAAAATGCTCTTGGTGAGCTGGTACTGCGAATGGCTGAAAGCAAGGGGAAACTACAGCCGTAATTATTCCCAATGGCATGCAACTCCACTGTATGGATAAATGACGTCAGCATCCTTCCAGAAATAAAATAGCCACATTCGGATCTCCGGATATGGACTATCCAGGACATGTTAACAAGAAAAACGGAAGTGACGTTCTACAAATCGGATCGTGGAATGTTAGATCGCTTAAATGGCAGGAAAGTTAAAAAGTTAAAATGGAAATCAATAGATTAAATTTAAATATTGTGGGAATTAGTGAAGCTCGGTGGTAGGAGGAACAGGATTCCTGGGTAGGTGAACCCACCGTTGAAGTACAAAATCAAATACGGGTAATGCTGGAGTGGGTATAATAATGGGTAAACCAACAGGAATGCGAGTAAGCTACGATGAACAGCATAGTGAACGCATTTTTGCAGCCAAGAAAGACACGACACCCACCACGTTAGTACAAGTCTTTACGTCAACCAGTTCTGCAGGTCATGAAGAGTTTGAAGAAATGTATGACGAGATAAAAGAAACTATTCAGATAGTTGAGGAAGAAGAAAAGTTAATTGTGATGTGGGACTGAAATTCCATAGCAGGAAAAGAAAGAGAATGCAAAATATTAGCTCAATATGAACAGGGGGAAAGGAGTGTAAGATGAAGCCGCCTTGTAGAATTGTGCACAGAGCGTAATTTAACCATCATTAATACTTGATTTAAGAATCATGAAAGAAGTTTGTACAAGTGAAAGAGACCTGGAGACACCGGAACATTTCAGATTGGCTATATAATGGAAATACAGGGATATGGGAATCAGATTATAAAGTGTAAGACTTTTGCGGGGTAACATGTCGACTCAGACGACAATTCACAAGTGCTGAACTGTAGATTAAAACTGAAGAAATTACAAAAAGGTAGGAAATTACGGAAATGGGACATTGATAACTTGAAAGCCACATAGGTTGTTGGAGGTTTCAGAGGGAGCATTAGGCAACGATTTACAGGAATAGAGAAGAGGAATACAGTAGAAGAGGAATGTGTAGCTTTGAGAGATGTAACAGTGAAGGCTGCAGAGGATCAAACAGGTAAAAAGAGGAGACCTATTAGAAATCCTTGTATAATACAGGAGAGATTGAATTCAATTGATGAAAGGAGAAAACATAAAAATGGAGGAAATGAAGTAAGCGAAAGGGAATACAAACGCCTAAAAACGAAATTAACAGAAAGTGCAAAATGGCTAAGCAGGAATTGATAGACGACAACTAGAAGGGTTTAGAAGCATATTTCACTAGCGGAAAGGTCGATACCGCTTACAGGAAAATTGAAGAGGCCTTTGGAGAAAAGAGTGGCAGCTGCATGAATATCAAGAGCACAGGTGGAAAATCAGTCATAAACAAAGAAGGGAAAGCTAAAATGTGGGAGTATGTAGAGGGTCTATGCAAGGGAGATGTACTTGAGTGCAGTGTTATAGAAATGAAAGGGGACGTTGAAGAAGTGAGATGGGAGATACGATGCTGCGAGAAGAATATGAGAGAGCACTGAAAGACCTAAGTCGAAACAAGTTCCCTGGAGTGGACGAGATTCCGTCAGATTTAATGGTAGCATAGGGAGAACCAACGATGACAAAATTCTTCCATCTGGTGTGCAAGATGCATACGGCGGGCGAACTACCCTCAGACGTCAAGAAGACTATAATAATTTCAACTTCAAAGAAAGCATGTGGTGACAGGTGTGAATATTACCGAACCAACAGTTTAATAAGTCATGGTTGCAAAATACTTAAACGAATTATTTACATAAGAATGGAAAAACTGGAAAAAGCCGACGACAGGGAAGTTCCGTTTGCATTTCGGAGAAATGTTAGAGCGTGCAAGTTAGTACTTACCCTACGACTTCTCTTATAAGATAAGTTAAGAAAAGGCAAACCTATTTTTCTCGTATCTGTAGAGTTAAATAAAAGTTTTCACATTATTGACTGGAGTACTCTCTTTGAAATTCTGAAGGCAGCAGGAATAACATATTGGGAGCGAAAGGCCGTGTACGACTTGTACAGAAACAAGAGGGCAAGATTTGGGGGCATAAAATGGAAGTGCTGGTTGAAAACTGAATGAGACAGGTTTGTAGCCTGTCCCCGATGTTGTTCAATCTGCACACTGAGCAAGCAATAAAGGAAAACAAAGCACAATTTGGAGTAGGAATTAAACTCCATGGCGAGGAACTAAAAATTTTGAGGTTTTCCGATGATACTGTAATTCTGTCAGAGACAGCTAAGTACTTGGAAGAGCAGTTGGGCCGAATGTGCACTTTCTTCTAAGGAGGATATAAGATGAACATCAACAAAAGCAGAACAATGGTAATGGAACGTAGTCCAATTAAATCAGGCGATGCTGAGGGAATTAGATTAGGAAACGAGACATTAAAAGTCGTAAATGAGTTTTGTTATTTGTGCAGCGAAAAACTGATGATGGCCAAAGTAGAAAGCATATGAAATGCAGATTGACAATGGCAAGAAAATTGTTTCTGAAGAAGAGAAATTTGTTAACATCGGATACAGATTTAAGTGCTGGAAACCCGTTCAGAAAGTGTTTGTATGGAGTAACATGGGCGATAAAGAATTAAGAGAAGAAGAGAATAGAAGCTTTTGAAATGTTACGCTACAGAAAAAAGCTGAAGATTAGATGGGTAGATCACGTAATTAATAAGTAGGCACTGAACAGAACTGGGGAGAAATGACATTTGTGGCACAATCTGGCTAGAAGAAGGGACAGGTTGACAGGACAGATTCTGCGACATCAAGTGATCACCACTTTAGAATTGGAGGTAAGTGTGAAGTGTTTCGAGGGAGACCAAGAGACGAAATACAGTAAGCAGGTTGCGAAGAATGTAGATTTCAGAGCTTCTTTCGGAGATGAAGAGCCTTGCACAAGATGGAGAGCTACATCGAACAAATCTTCGGACCAACCAATGAAAACCAAATGACTACACCTGGTATATAGACTTCTCTAACACTATGACACTCAAAACATCGCCTCATTAGCTGGGAAAATAATACGCAGCAGTCTTGAGCTTATCACTTTTGAGTTTTGCGTGATGCTTCTACTGCGATCACAGCAAAGCTCATGAAACGTCTTCTAATGCCCTGAATCAGTTCCCCATGTAAATTTAGAGAGACAGTAAGAAACAGACTTTTGAAAACGCTGGCATGAAATATCTTCAGATAGGCAAATAAAGCAAGCAATGGAGACTACAGTTTTTATTATGATTAAAAACATAGACAACGCTGGTGTAATATTCTACAATATCTATTATTTATATGACACACTGGTTTTTGGCTATTACAACATCGTCAGGTTCAAAGATCTTGTACCTGATGATGGCGTAATAATTCGAAAACCGGTTTGTAAAATAAATTATAAATCACGTAGGATATTACACCAGTGTTGTGTGCGTTTTGATTCATAATGTATGAAATATTCTGCCAAGAGTCAGTCAGTGTTACTACTCTTTGTATTAGTCTTGGCTTGTTTCTTCCATTGTTCATTATCGCATCCTTTTAATTTATCTTTGTATCGCTGACGCAATAGTTTACAGTTTTGTTTAAAAGTTCAAGACCAGTTTATAATTTACAAATATTCCAGTATGTAATTACAGTAGGACTGATATAATATATCTGTCGAACACTGTTCCCCATTAGAATTTAGATGCCATGTTAATTTGAGTGCTGTATGTCATAACAAGTTAAAATTTGTCGATAGAATAATCCCTGTCAGCGGTTTTACAGTTTTGTTCGATGACTCCACAATCGTATTAACTGTTAAATAATTCTTCGTCCAGCTTAGGGAATTTGTGGGAATGTGCTTATGTTTGTTGATTAATCTCTGTTACGGGCGAAATAAAGTAAGCTCAAACAGCGATTCGTGATCAATACTGTGTTCTTCCATTCAGACCCTGTAAAGTAAGTAGGGATGAATAATCTTGCGTTAGTTAACGTTCAGTGTTATTTTACGAGGAAATGAGGTGAGTATTGTTTCTGACGCAGAGACTGAAAGCGGCGATATGTGTTGTGGTCGGAGAGTGTACTTCATGTAGCGTATTCACACTACAGTTCTTGTTATGACCGCTACGGTCGCAGGTTCGAATCCTGCCTCGGGCATGGATGTGTGTGATGTCCTTAGGTTAGTTAGGTTTAAGTAGTTCTAAGTTCTAGGGGACGGATGACCACAGCAGTTAAGTCCCATAGTGCTCAGAGCCATTTGAACCATTTTTGAACCTTGTTATGATCATCAGAGAATTGTCAGCTGCATGACATACCACGACGATCCAGAAAATATTAGATACAGGCTCCCAGGTAGATGCTATTTTTCTTGACTTCCGGAAGGCGTTCGATACAGTTCCGCACTGTCGCCTGATAAACAAAGTAAGAGCCTACGGAATATCAGACCAGCTGTGTGGCTGGATTGAAGAGATTTCAGCAAACAGAACACAGCATGTTGTTATCAATGGAGAGACGTCTACAGACGTTAAAGTAACCTCTGGCGTGCCACAGGGGAGTGTTATGGGACCATTGCTTTTCACAATATATATAAATGACCTAGTAGATAGTGTCGGAAGTTCCATGCGGCTTTTCGCGGATGATGCTGTAGTATACAGAGAAGTTGCAGCATTAGAAAATTGTAGCGAAATGCAGGAAGATCTGCAGCGGATAGGCACTTGGTGCAGGGAGTGGCAACTGACCCTTAACATAGACAAATGTAATGTATTGCGAATACATAGAATGAAGGATCCTTTATTGTATGATTATATGATAGCGGAACAAACACTGGTAGCAGTTACTTCTGTAAAATATCTGGGAGTATGCGTGCGGAACGATTTGAAGTGGAATGATCATATAAAATTAATTGTTGGTAAGGCGGGTACCAGGTTGAGATTCATTGGGAGAGTGCTTAGAAAATGTAGTCCATCAACAAAGGAGGTGGCTTACAAAACACTCGTTCGACCTATACTTGAGTATTGCTCATCAGTGTGGGATCCGTACCGGATCGGTCTGACGGAGGAGATAGAGAAGATCCAAAGAAGAGCGGCGCGTTTCGTCACAGGGTTATTTGGTAACCGTGATAGCGTTACGGAGATGTTTAATAAGCTCAAGTGGCAGACTCTGCAAGAGAGGCGCTCTGCATCGCGGTGTAGCTTGCTCGCCAGGTTTCTAGAGGGTGCGTTTCTGGATGAGGTATCGAATATATTGCTTCCCCCTACTTATACCTCCCGAGGAGATCACGAACGTAAAATTAGAGAGATTAGAGCGCGCACGGAGGCTTTCAGACAGTCGTTCTTCCCGCGAACCATACGCGACTGGAACAGGAAAGGGAGGTAATGACAGTTGCACGTAAAGTGCCCTCCGCCACACACCGTTGGGTGGCTTGCGGAGTATCAATTTAGATGTAGATGTAGATGTAGACGTAACTGAATACGCCTACAGCATACGCCAGTGACATCAATAGCTCTCGACCACAAACAGTTATGCAAATGACGATGAGCGTGAGAGCACTACAAGACAATCATGCCGAGCGCAACGCATGTGACACGTTTAGAATCCCAGAGGAACAATATTCATCAGCTGAGGATGGGGTTGGCAGCCTGAGCATGTATCTTCATAGCGATAGGGCTTTTAGTAAACTGCATGCGTTCATATGCAGCTTAATTACCGATACCATTTAGTGATATTGGCGTGAACAGGTGTCTCAGTCTGTCAAATAAAATAGTTTTTCGCCGTTATTTAACTTTGGGCATCGCCTCTCTCACCACTGATCTGATAGTTGTTCCTCCGTAATGTTATTTTAGAACAAAATAACCTGGAACGAGGAACTGGAGAGTCCAAAGAGCTCGACGGCACTTGTAGAGCCGTGGGACGAATACGGCTCTCGATGTCGGAAGACCTTTGTGAGAAGATTTTCAGATCTAGTTCTGTTGAATGATTATGATGTCAGTCCCTACTTGAGAATCAATATAATCACGTTGCAGTTACTAGTGCATAATAAATTCTCTCTGCCACATCTTACCAATACAGTGATACATGCTTGATACAAATCAGGATATTTAGAGGATAACCCGTGACAATTTGAAATCATACTGAATTTTGTTTTGTAAAATTGGCTCTGAGCACTATGGGACTTAACATCTGAGGTCATCAGTCCCATAGAACTTAGAATTACTTAAACCTAACTAACCTAAGGACAGCACACACATCCATGCCCGAGGCAGGATTCGAACCTGCGACCGAAGCGGTCGCGCCGTTCCAGACTGAAGCGCCTAGAACCGCTCGACCACAACGGCCGGCTTTGTTTTGTATTGTGTTTTCCTTCGTGTATATTATGTAAAGACATTTCTTTTATTTTACGTGTTTGGTGTAAAAAATGGTTATTTTTGAAGCATTTTGCTACATGTTATCATTAATATAGTGATTTTGTGTCATACTGATTATTATTTTCAGTAAGCAGAAGACATGTATGTGAAGGTGTAAACTAAAAAAAAAAAATCGTGAATGTACAGCGTAAAATTAATATTCAAAAGAAAACTAATACAAATAAAATAAGTAATTATGACAATAATGAATGTGTAGATATTTTAACTAGTTTTATTGAAAGTAATCTGACAGAACAATGTGTCCAGGTCATTTTCCAGAAATGGTATTTAAGGAACCATCTTTATTACACGTAGATTTATTATGCCTAGAAAGCTTCTTTTATTTATGTTGTGGCAAAAGTCCTCAGTTTTCTGAATAAATTAATGGTGGCGGGGTATTCTCAAAAGTTTCGACTTATTATAAAAGTTGATTATTATATTTTTCAAGAACGTTAATTACGTACCAACTTTTATTTGTAAAACTTTTTTATATTTTATCATTTCGAAAATACTCCCTGTAAACCTAACACGCCAATTTACTTTTGAGGTATGTTTTACCCTTAAAATGGAAAATGGACACAAATAGGAAAAATATGTATTACATTATTTTGTCCCCTCTACACACGCGCCTAGATCGTTTATGCTCAGTTACAAATATTCCCTTGAAGGTGGCAGAGTTACGACCATGGAGAAAACATAACGTCGTAAATTATGTTAAATGTTTGACAGAAAATTTCCACAAATAGAATGTCTTTATCATAAATACTCACAAACTTTCGCAGCGACTATCAGAAGGGCAAATACTTGGAGTGATGAAATATAAAACCTTTACGGTTATAATGAAAAAGCTTTGTCATGTTACGTATGCTGTCTATCCGTGTCATAACATCGTTGCTTGCCAGTGGAAAAGATCCTATCGGTTGGATCAGTTGAGTCCTGTTTGCGTATGGAATTGGCCATAGTAATTTCATCACAAACGTAATACAGGCAAAGGTTCACTTACGTTGTATGTTTTTACAAACAGATTATTACAATATTATGTGACAGGTAACCGCTAAAACGTAAACACACACAAACAACAAACACACTAACATTCTCATATTAAAGTTACGAGTGGTTTACGTTCTTCTTGATGGTCTTGTTACGAGTGGTTTACGTTCTTTTTGATAGTGCTGCTGACGTTTATTGTCATTGTCGTCTTCAGTGCTTGTCTGTCCTGTACAAGCGTCTTCATAGCTGCACTCCTGCTTCAACCAACATCCATTTGAACCTGCTCACAATATTCCTTGTCACCTCTTTGACATCTCATGATGTGTTCTGTCAACCGATCTCCTCTATTAGTCTAGTTGTGCAATAAATTTATTTTTTACTCAGTTTGATTCAGTACCTACTAATTTGTTATTCCATCTACCGATATTAATCTTCAACATTCTTCAAAGAACTACATATCAAAAGTTTCTGTTCCATTTTGTCTGAAATTCCGTACTTGGCTACACAACAGAGGGAAAAGATGTCCAAACACTTACACTAATGTTAGATGTAAGCAAATTCGTTTTTTCCTGAAACGGTTCTCTTGTTATTGAAAGTATGCATTTTATATGCGGTTTAATTCAGACATCATAAGTTATTTTACTCACCAAATGAAAGATGCTCATATACATCTTTCAGTGTCTCATCTCATAATCTAACTCCCATAGCGTCGCTTGATGTTATTCCACTACATTCCGTTTACACTGTCTTATTGCAACAAAGGCGTTGCTGCACGATCTTCTCATGAAAATACAAATACCATCTATCTTATCCGAATACGAAAATATTTCGTTGGCGCCCACCTACATAGGTAGGTATGACCTTCATAATAAAATAAGTGCAATCATGGCTGCATAGAAAGATTTAAGTGTACCGTCCTCCTGCATGCTGTTCGATATGTAACGGTAGAGAAAAAGCTTGCAGGTGGTTCGACGAACACTCTGCCAGGCACTTAATTGCAAATTGCAGAAAATCATGTAGTTATTGATATATATTGAGGTGACTTCATTGACTACAATTCGCGCCCACATCGTGGACATCTTGTGAATGACTTCCTTCAGGATAACGACATCGCTCGACTAGAGTGGCCAGGATGTTCTCCAGACATGAACCCTATCCAATATGCCAGTGATAGATTGAAACGAGCTGTTTATGGACGACGTGACCCACCAACCATTCTGAGGGATCTCCGCCGAATCGCCGTTGAGGAGTGGAACAATCTGGACCAACAGTGCCTTGCTGAACTTGTGGATAATATGCCAGGACGAATACAAGCATGCATGAGTGCAAGGGGACGTGCTAATGGGTATTAGAGGTACCGGTGTGTACAGCAATCTCGACCACCACCTCTGAAGGTCTCGCTGTATGGTGTAACAACATGCAATGTGTGATTTTCATGAGCAATAAAACGGGCGGAAGTGATGTTTATGTTAATCTCTATTCCAATTTTCTGTACAGGTTCCGGAACTCTCAGAACCGAGGCAATGCAAAACTTACTTTGATGCGAGTGTATTGTACTATTCATCCGACACATATTGTTTCAATACAAAAGACATTTAGGTATATAGTAGCCTAGTAATCTCACAGTTATTAACAATGCTCGATTAAAAACGTCTTTGGGGAACTGGAAAGTTGAATAAAAGATTTAATTATGCTTCCGAATGAGAAACGTCAGATATGTAAAACATTCTGGGTACATTTTGATTTTTCACTCAGCCGGTATGTCATGCGGTCTATATGAACCAAAATTCGAAGTGGGAAAATTTTTAATATGTATCGCTTAAACCATCGTCTGATATTATGAATTATTACTATTTGGAAGTAATTTAGGTAAATAGATTTGAAATTACTGTGATAGTGGGAAACTTAATTGCATTTTGAAAAAGACATTTAAGTTTTTATATAAATGAAAGTCAGATTGAGAAAATGTTACCATAGCCAGCCACTGCTAGTAGTACCGATACATCTAGTGCTTTAGAAGTAGCGTGCTTATTTCCTGCAGTAGCTTTTGTGCAGTCAGAGTTTCTCGCAAAATGTAACTGTTATTACATCCATTTTCAGAAGAGAATTTTAATTCTGTTTTAACACCTAAAAGACCTTACGATCTTAGGCTGTAGTGAGAACTCTGCACAGCAAATTTTAGTCTATGTTTTCCTCGTCTATATTTTGCTTCATTACTTGTTTACCACTAACTACAAAAATGATTCACGCACTATGGGACTTAACATCTGAGGTCATCAGTCACCTAGACTTAGAACTACTTAAACCTAAGTAAAGTAAAGACATCACACACATCCATGCCCGAGGTAGGATTCGAACCTGCGTCCGTAGCAGCCGCATGGTTACAGACTGAAGTGGCTAGAACAACTCGGCCACAGTGGCCGGCTACTAGCTAAATTCGCTACACATTTTTCTCACAATAATCACATATAGCTCTGCACATGTATGTTAAATCATATCATTGTACAACACATAGTTCAGAAGATACGGCATCATAAACATTGAGTGCGTGAAAACAAAACTAAAGCTCAAAATTCGCTGGAGATACAAGTGAAATATATATACAAATATATGCGAAACACATGTGAAATTTGCGTATGTGGACTAAAGTGTACGTAGAAAACTCCACGCAATCCCGCTGGATCGATTTCAACCACACTTGGTACACGTATTACTCACTGTCTCGAAAGAAATCCTCTGAGGGTAAGAACCAACATCTTTCTCATGACGTGGGTGTTGCACAGAGCTTGTTTCATACAGCGCTTGTACGCTCAGTGCAGCCACAATTGCGAAACAGAGGTGACGTGCCTGAGCTGCCTTATAAACAGTAATTTAATTCACTTTGTGTTTCTCACATATTTTCTCACGGACGTGAATTGTATGTTTATTATTGCGTAGATGGAAGTTTACTAATTTAGTCAGAGTTTTTTCCTTTGCATAAATTTTAGTGCATATCTGTGTGATGCGACCAACGCCAAAGAGCCGCGTCGCGTGACTGTGTTTAAATACAGTGTTAGTACACACTGCATAGTTCAGAATCGTGCTTTAGAAGTAGCGTATTTTCTTCCTGCAGTGGCTTTCGAGCAGAGTTTCTCGTAAAAAAGCAGCTGTTATTACATCCTTTTTCAGAAGAGAATTTTAATTCTGTTTTAAGAGGTAACAGAGCTTGCGATCTTAGGCTGTACTGAGCACTCTGCACAGCGGATTTTAATGTTTGTTTTCCTTGTTTATATTTAGCGTAAATTCCAACCTCAGTAGTGCCACAACCGGTTAAATTTTCTCTGTTGTGGGGGCCTCTTTGTACTTCCTCAGTTATTCCTCACTGTTCTGTTTGTATTTTTGAAACCTTATTCTGTTTTCTCTTACACAGTACGATATGGATAGGGACTATGTTTGTTGTGAGTTGACGCAAGAGCAATAGGTTGTAAACAGCTGGCGGCTGCATTGGACAGTATCGAAAGACCTGTGTGTGCTGCTCAAGGCGGCGATTACATAAAGGCGCCAGCGATGAGATCTGCAACACCTTGGTGCTGTTGTAATCCCTTGGTGACCTGGTTGTCGCTACGGCTTCTGACACGAAGCATCTGATCAGTAGGTCTTCGAGAGTCTGTGACGGACAGTGGTGAGGTCACCTGTCGCTGGATGGTGGGCATAATAGGGCAGAGGCCCCACGAGTGGTTTCTTACGCCCTAGCAAAAGGTAAAATGGCGACGTGGTGCTACTCACTTTTGATAATACAGGGATTATGAAAAAGAATCATCTGATTTTTAAAAAATCATAACTACAGGGTTATTACAAATGATTGAAGCGATTTCACAGCTCTACAATAACTTTATTATTTGAGATATTTTCACAATGCTTTGCACACACATACAAAAACTCAAAACGTTTTTTTAGGCATTCACAAATGTTCGATATGTGCCCCTTTAGTGATTCGGCAGACATCAAGCCGATAATCAAGTTCCTCCCACACTCGACGCAGCATGTACTCATCAATGAGTTCGAAAGCATCGTTGATGCGAGCTCGCAGTTCTGGCACGTTTCTTGGTAGAGGAGGTTTAAACACTGAATCTTTCACATAACCCCATAGAAAGAAATCGCATGGGGTTAAGTCGGGAGAGCGTGGAGGCCATGACATGAATTGCTGATCATGATCTCCACCACGACCGATCCATCGGTTTTCCAATCTCCTGTTTAAGAAATGCCGAACATCATGATGGAAGTGCGGTGGAGCACCATCCTGTTGAAACATGAAGTTGGCGCTGTCGGTCTCCAGTTGTGGCATGAGCCAATCTTCCAGCATGTCCAGATACACGTGTCCTGTAACGTTTTTTTCGCAGAAGAAAAAGGGCCCGTAAACTTTAAACCGTGAGATTGCACAAAACACGTTAACTTTTGGTGAATTGCGAATTTGCTGCACGAACGCGTGAGGATTGTCTACCGCCCAGATTCGCACATTGTGTCTGTTCACTTCACCATTAAGAAAAAATGTTGCTTCATCACTGAAAACAAGTTTCGCACTGAACGCATCCTCTTCCATGAGCTATTGCAACCGCGCCGAAATTTCAAAGCGTTTGACTTTGTCATCGGGTGTCAGGGCTTGTAGCAATTGTAAATGGTAAGGCTTCTGCTTTAGCCTTTTCCGTAAGATTTTCCAAACCGTCGGGTGTGGTACGTTTAGCTCCCTGCTTGCTTTATTCGTCGACTTCCGCGGGCTACGCGTGAAACTTGCCCGCACGCGTTCAACCGTTTCTTTGGTCACTGCAGGCCGACCCATTGATTTCCCCTTACAGAGGCATCCAGAAGTTTTAAACTGCGCATACTACCGCCGAATGGAGTTAGCAGTTGGTGGATCTTTGTTGAACTTCGTCCTGAAGTGTCGCTGCACTGTTATGACTGACTGATGTGAGTGCATTTCAAGCACGACATACGCTTTCTCGGCTCCTGTCGCCATTTTGTCTCACTGCGCTCTCGAGCGCTCTGGCGGCAGAAACCTGAAGTGCGGCTTCAGCCGAACAAAACTTTATGAGTTTTTCTACGTATCTGTAGTGTGTCGTGACCATAAGTCAATGAATGGAGCTACAGTGAATTCATGAAATCGCTTCACTCATTTGTAATAGCCCTGTATTACGTTATATGAGATATATGTGTGAACAGTGTATTGTTGGAAAGAGCAAACTCTCATGTTCTACATGGTTCTCGTTAGATAGCAACAGTGTGTCCCGTCTTCAGTTCTATTAAAAATGGTGCCGGGACAAAAGAAAGCGTCTTGTATTCTACGTTTTGCGCAGTGCGGGTAAGTATTAACTGTTCAGCGTGACTTTCGTACTAGTTATGGTATGGAAACTGCTATCGGACAGAGCAGTAGGCGCTGGCATGAACAGTTCCTAGAAACAGGTTGTTTATGTAAAGGCAAATTGTAAGGTGGTCCCCAAGCATCTGACTCAGGCGTCGAACGCACCCGCCATAGTTTCACAAGGAGTCCGCAGAAATCCGTACATCGACGGTGTCTTTTCCGTCCACTGGCATTCCGGGGATGGCTAGCACCGAAACAGTGTTTGCATACATGACTGTGATATGAGGAATCGAAACGGAACGCAGAGTCATGAGCTATTCGGTGATAGTTGAGTTTAAATGTAGATCTCGTGAGTCACATTCGGACTGTAGTTTGCAAACCCACGCCAACACGAGAAAACTCTTCCTATTTCTTTATGTTGTAACTGAGTTTTTATGTAAAATGATCCAGTGTGTGTGAGGTGTTACGCTAACAGCAAAAAGAACACGATTTAGACTGTACAACGTCTAGAGGTAGCCCAAATGACCTATCCTCCGTCCAGAATTCATGTGGAGCTTGGCAGGGAGGCGTGGCACTGTTCCACGATCTTGGATAGCGGTACTCACGTCATCAACTGACGTCATGGCAGCCATCTTGAATGACGTCAATCACGTCACCGTGCGGCGTCTAGTTTTCTGCGAGTGGACGTGGATCAGGAACGTGTTCATGTCAGTTTAGAACCTAACACGGACCTCGAAGTTGTGGCGGGTAAACAAAATGTTTGGCAGTGTACAAGGAAAGTTATAGCAGAAAAAAACAATATTTCAAACAACGAGACAGGGTCACAGAGAGCGTCTCTTGCGACCTGCAGTATAGTTACCGAGATACGATTACCCTCCTACAGTACTTGTGATGAAATTTTAAAGTGGGATGTGCAGTTGATCAATACCTGTATGTATTTAATAAGATCGTGACATGTGCACGATGCCGGCACACATGCGGTATTTGTTTTCGATATATGGGAGGAGAAAGATGGGGTAAAATTCTTATCGAGTTTTCTATCGGATGAAATTAATGGTGTTTTTGTAGTTGGTAATTTTTCTCTGTTGGGTGGTAAATAACGAAGATAGATGTGAATGGACGCGGATCTGTAATAGGTGTATGTCGTTTGCGGACGCACACACAGTGCAATAGCAAAAATCCTTGTCTTTCTCGTATTTACCGTTTCCATCGAATGGTCAAAACACAGTGCTGTTGCAGCTTAGCGTGTTTCTATATGGGTTGCAGAAGGTGGTAGATATATTTTCCTCTGACTCCTACTCAGTTCCGACTTGGAACCGTGACACGCGTACAGCTGGAGAAATGGCAGCAGTTGAAAGATCGACGGGGGTTAACTAAAACGAGGTTGGAATTTTACTACAGGAGATCGGTTCGAGAAAGGTGAATCGTTTCGCAATATCAGAGTGTATAAATATGATTCATTAGTGGCTGTAATCACTAAAGGACTTCTCCATAGCATCCTACGCAGGTATGTGCTTGAATGGGAGGACTTGATTCCAAATCCCAGACAGCATTTCTAGCGGATAGTGTAGCACTAGAGATATGAAAAGCTAGTGTACATTTCTTACTACCTCAATCAGCACTTCACCCCTGTTTGTGATCCTTTTCAATCAAGCATCGCCCATAGCCCAGTCGATATGTCAAGGAACCTCTGACGTGGCATCGAGACACAATGCTTTACAAAGACTGGAGAAATATAGGGTGATTCAAAAAGAATACCACAACTTTAGGAATTTGAAACTCTGCAACGACAAAAGGCAGAGCTAAGCACTATCTGACGGCGAATTAAGGGAGCTATCAAGTTTCATTTAGTTGTACATTTGTTCGCTTGAGGTGCTGTTAACTAGGCGTCAGCGTCAGTTGATGCTAAGATGGCGACTGCTCAACAGAAAGCTTTTTGTGTTATTGAGTACGGCAGAAGTGAATCGACGACAGTTGTTCAGCGTGCATTTCGAACGAAGTATGGCGTTAAACCTCCTGATAGGTGGTGTATTAAACGTTGGTATAAACAGTTTACAGAGAATGGGTGTTTGTGCAAAGGGAAAAGTTCTGGACTTCATCACTGGCCTCCAAGAAGCCCTGATCTTACCCCCTGCGATTTTTTCTTATGGGGGTATGTTAAGGATATGGTGTTTCGGCCACCTCTCCCAGCCACCATTGATGATTTGAAACGAGAAATAACAGCAGCTATCCAAACTGTTACGCCTGATATGCTACAGAGAGTGTGGAACGAGTTGGAGTATCGGGTTGATATTGCTCGAGTGTCTGGAGGGGGCCATATTGAACGTCTCTGAACTTGTTTTTGAGTGAAAAAAAAACCTTTTTAAATACTCTTTGTAATGATGTATAACAGAAGGTCATATTATGTTTCTTTCATTAAATACACATTTTTAAAGGTTGTAAGTAGGCTGTTTGTGTTTTCTTTATGTAAGTAGGCTGTTTAGGTTCTTATATTGGTAACGCCGCCGCCAAGTAGCGCTCTCTGTATGAAAATCACTGGCTGTGCTGTGTGCAGTCTGTGGCTGCTTTGCATTGTTGTAATACTCGCCATTGTAGTGTTGGGCAGCGGCAGCTGGATGCGAACAGCGCGTAGCGTTGGCAGTTGGAGGTGAGCCGCCAGCAGTGGTGGATGTGGGGAGAGAGATGGCGGAGTTTTGAAATTTGTCATGAACTGCTATATTTATATATGATGATATCAAGGTAAATACATTATTGTTTGTTCTCTATTAATATCTTTCATTTGCTAACTATCCCTATCAGTAGTTAGTGCCTTCCATAGTTTGAATCTTTTATTTAGTTGGCAGTAGTGGCGCTCGCTGTATTGCAGTAGCTTGAGCAGCGAAGATTTTTGTGAGGTAAGTGATTTGTGAAGGGTATAGTTTAATGTTAGTCAGGGCCATTCTTTTGTAGGGAATTTTGAAAGTCAGATTGCGTTGCGCTAACAAAATATTGTGTATCAGTTTAAGGACAGTCGTGTATAAATTGTTAATAGGGGACGTTTCATATGTCGACCCTTAGCCTAGGATACCTCACTGGAATCTTCTGATTGTTTTCTTGTAGTTTGTGTATTTAGTGTAGCTTTTGTTTATTGCTAGCGCGTAATTATAGAGAGAATTTCCTTGGTAGTTGTGGTTTTTCATTGTTGTACTGTAAAACAGTTGTGGCATGCATGTAGATTTGCACCAAGTATTTCGCAGCTGCAATTAACTAGATATTATTTTCAGTGCTATGTTAATGTGTTCTCTCATTTTTGATCTTCAAATTGTGTTTTTCTGTGTTATTGTGTGAAATATTGTGACAATTATGGCGTGTGAAAAACGTGATACTACGCTCCAAAGTATACTGAGAAATGACAGTGAAGACGAAGGCAGTGTGTTAGCGCCGCAGAGTAATGAATTAACTAATGTTCAAAGTAGCAATTTGGTAATTGCGCATAGGGAAATGGAGCGGGCGGCAAACAATGGTGTAGACAGTGAAACACGTAGTGAACAGGGAAGCGTTATCGATCGATTGGTCGGCAACAGCTCGCCTCAGGAATCGGGAATGACAGAACACAATATTGCAAATACTGCAGACTCAGGTTTTGGGTTCTCACCGTTTTCTCAAATGAGTCAAGACACATTTTCCGCTTGTCAAAATGTGAATGTTGCCGGTGCAACTTCGCTGCCGAAAAGCACTGAGGAACATGTTTCAGACACCAGTGCATTGTTATTACAATTAATGCAACAAATGGGACAAAAGCTTGAAAAGTTAGACACAATGGAACAACACCAGAGACAAACACAGCAACAGTTAGACACAGTGGAACAAAATCTCAAAAAGTTAGACACAATGGAACAACACCAGAGACAAACACAGCAAAAGCTGCAAAAGTTAGACACAATGGAACAAAATCTTCGGAAGTTAGACACCACACTTGAACAAACACGTGAAGATTTAACTACTGAGTTACATAACATTGAATCGAAATGTCAAAAAGTCTGTAATGACGTAAAAACACAAATTTGTGAGCATTTCCAACCTATTTTTTCGCGTCATGAAAATGTATTACAGAATCACGAAGCAGCCATAAAAGAACTGCAAACTATTGTTCATGAAAATCATGAGACCTTGCAAGCTAAAATTGACTCAGTTGCATCTACCGATTCGGTTACGCAGCTTGCAAGAACTCAGGAAAACTTAAAGGACACAGTAGATACCCTGAAAATTGGTTCAGAAAGACACATGGAGGAAATGAGTACATTATCGGAGAAAGTAGCCGAACTTTCGGATCAGGTCACTAACTTATCTACAAAGGTAGATGATGATCTGAATGACACAAGACCCGTAGCCTTCACTGACACAAAAGAGTATGAACAAATAAGAAAATTCAAACAAAATCAAAATCAAATCAATACACAGTACAAAAGAGAAATCCGGGAAGTACAAGATCAGTTGACGCAGGTAATACAAGAATTACGTATTTCAGAGGACACTCGCGCTCCAATACGGGAAGAGGGACACAGAAATACGGAACAACCACAAAATAATAAAACAGGACACTTCAGAAATTATGAAAGAAATTGGCAAGGCGCATTGGATTTTGAGATGGAACCGCCGAAACGAAGTAACAATGACCGACATGCGACTCGCCGACATGACGATTTTGACTATAAGCTGTTCATTACTACACGTAAATTCAAAACATTTAAGAATTCTGGCAACGACATTCATCCACAAGCATGGCTCCATCAATTCTCTCATTGTTTTCCTCCCAACTGGTCGTTAGAACACAGGTTAGAATTTATGTGTGGCTATTTAGAGAATGAACCAGCTGTAAGAATGCGATCGGTCATTCACGATTGTCACAGTGAAGGAGAATTTTACCATGCCTTCCTCTCAGCATATTGGTCTCAAGCTGCACAAGACCGAGTAAAACATAGCATCATGATGATGAAACACTTTGAACAATCTGAATTTTCCAGTCTTGTCAAATATTTTGAAGACATGTTGCATAAGAATAAGTATCTTTCAAACCCATACAGCCCCTCAGAACTCATCCACATTTGCTTACTCAAATTGCCTGAACATTTACGACATATTATTTTAGCAGGACGTTGCAAAGACGACATTGAAGCAGGGACTGTTACAAGAACTGGAAATTGACACAGACAGTCGCGGGATGCGAAAACAGGAAAACAATCACTACAGGTCACATCCGTCACAATTCCGTGACGACAGAAGCAATAACTGGACACGACAAGCCTATTCTCACAACACATATCGCGACCAAAACAGACACCACCCGTATGACAACCATTGGCAGAGTAATAATAGTTACAGAGAAAGATCGCATTTCCGTAGTAATGACTATCACAGAGACAATCAGAGAAACAGACAATATGGGAACCAAAACAATTTTTATCAAGGGAGACAGAATAACTTTAGACGCAACGGTCCAGCGCGCAGTTACGATTCAGGGAGAAGTTCTCCTCCACTGAACCGACAAGAAAGAAATTACAGGAACTACCGACATGACGACAGACGATGTGGTCGTAACGACAGACCTGAATTGCATCAGAACTGGCGGGATTCAAACAGGGCAGGGCCTTCTCGTCAGAGTGAATTTGTAGAAGTTAAGTCTCCTAATCCCAATAACGGCGCACGCCAACAAAGAGACAGACAATGACTCGCACAGCAGGCAGCCGCATGCGCCCGCTGGCTCCGAGAAAAATAACATAAGACGCTAGCCTGGAAAAAAATTTTAGCATTCTTTACCGATGTCGATGTATATAACATGATAATTGCTTTGAAGTTGAAACTCTGTGCACTAGGAAGAGTAAAGGTTTACACCACATTTCACATGTAAAACCGTTTATTGAAAGATAATCTGCTTTTTAACTTTGTCTTTGCCATATAACTTTTCACTTTACATTACTAGCATGCTGTGTCAGACTTAAGAATCTGTTAACATACAACTATGTTTGAAGTTAAATATCCAGTCTAGAACCTAGGGAACATTTTTAAACAGAAATTACGAATGCATTGTTATAGTGAACAGACGACACAGTGTTGTATTTGTACATTCTTGCTTGTTAGTTGCATGATTATGGAACGACTATAAGGCTTACATACTCAGAACATTTACCAGTACTGCTAATGAGATTTTAATGCAACATTTTGGTTTACTTGAAAATATATTCTGGATTTAAAGTACTTTCTGTGAGATACCAGACGACACAGTGGTTAGTTTATGTGACAACTACACGGTTTTATCACGACGCTACTAATGAGTGAAAATTTACAATGTTGCTTTTGCAGTGTTTCTGTTTTATATCTGCACAGTTTTCTGTTTTATTCTGGAAAGTAAAACAGGTTTTAGTAGTAACTTTTGTAGTATAGCTACAATGAGACTGCCTTTTCCGTAGCACAACAATACGTTACAGTACAGTACTTTCTTCATCACGGCAATAAGCGTAATAACTAAGACATTTATACGCAAAGCATTTCACTTTTGTGTATTATGAGGTAAGTACATTGACTTCTGCAGAACTTAGCTTTCGGAGGACGATAACTACGACACTTCCACACAGATTATGTTGCAACAAGACGCACATTTAGCGCTACAGTACATGTATTTGAGTGATTAATTTTGTACTTAAAACATTTATTTTTAAAGATTTTTGAATTACAAAGAAAGTTTTCCGTGATACATTTCATTCCATTGCTGTAATCTGTAACACCTGAGGGTATAATTACATTAATCCTCAGGGGGGTACACGCTTACTTTGTGTACCATGTGTGTGGCAACCACAAGGAACCCTAGCTAATATGGTATTTGCTTATACAACTTTACACATCGGTACCATATTTCTCTAACACACAAATTACACAGCTATCTGATCATTTAACTGAGAGATAAACATTTTTTTACTACATCAGTGACACATGTTTACGCAATACACAGTTGGGTAACTTCACACTTATGAAACTGTATTTTGTCTGTACTTTGTAAACTGTTCATATTTTTTCGGAATCATTGTGATACTATGAGAGCTTTGAATGATGTATTTGGTAAGGGAGCATGATTTTAAAGTACGTTTGAGGTAGATGACACTATTGAAATGAGCAGAGAATTTTTTTTAGGTTTTGAAATTATTGCAGAAAGCTACGACGTTTTTGAGATTTGACTGAGGTGTTATGATGTTATTATTACGACGACGATGTGTACTATGCTGTTGAGATATGTTTATGATCAATAAGATGATGCTACCGTATATGAGGAATAAGAAGTATGTTGGAAACCAAGAATCGTACTTTAAGAGTTATGAAATGTGCGTAAATGCGTAACTGTACCACAATGCTGACGAATATTTTATTTGGACACTTATATTTATAGGATTTTCTTTCTACAGATTTGCAACGTTAATTCTTGACCTGTGAAATATTTTTATGTGAGACTGTCACTGTAGCGGAAAATGCTGTCGTAAATATTTCTGTAAGAAAGTTAAGTGACCACCTGCACGTAATGCGTCGTGGGCACCCAGCTGTGTCAGACGCCGGGAGAACAAGTCATTAGTGAGTGCCTCATCAGAAGCACAGGTAAAAAAAAAAAAAAGGAAGGGGTGGCCATTGTCCCCGCTATTGACATTTCCTTGTTGAAAGCATACTGTGGAGCTCGTAATTTATGATATTTACTATATGAGACTGTCACTGTAGCGGAAACTGCTATCGTAAATATGTCGGTAAGAAAGTTAAGTGACCACCTGCACGTAATGCGTCGCGGGCACCCACCTGGGCGACAGCCGCCCGAAAAAAAAAAAAAAAAAGCCATTAGCCTTTCAGTGGCACAGGTAGTAAAAAAAGGGAGGCCATTATCCTGGCTATTGACGTTCCTTTGTAGAAAGCATCGCAAATATTACACGCTCATTACCTGAAAACATATGGTTACTCGTACTTTGTGCTAATTACTGAAATGCTTATGAATTGATGGGAAATATTCGTACATCTGCAAACCTGATTACGACAAGCGTCTTTCTACGAGAGTTGAGAGAATTTCTACTAACTTATGAAATGTCACATGACTATTGAATGATATTTTTATGCTTTGGTTTTCGTAGTTGCTTATTTCATTTAATATCTGGTTTCCAGCTGTGTTGCAGCATTAGTTTTATAAAATAAACTTCGATGCATTTGCTAATGTGAACACTTTCTGTCAACAGATCTATTAAATAATAATTTTGTGATCCACATTCTTCAAAAAAGGAGCACTTGGAAAGGAAAGAACAATAAGAAGGGACTAGTAACAGTAACTGCAGCTATAATTTTCTTTTCAAGTACTTGGTAATTTCTTTTGTAGAATAATTTGTGGTGCACCACTTTAATTACATAGACATTAAGATGTGAATATACATTTCCCTTGTCTGCAGTGTTGTCTTTACTGTAATATTTTTTCTGCTTGAGATTTGTCATGTTTGCTGCTGCTGTTTGCCAGCCATAGTGCTGCTAAATTTAACTTTGTATTACTCTGTTAAGCTTTTCTTGTTGCTGCACATTGGGTCATATTAGTTGTAATTTTGCATTTTTTCTGTTAATTTAGATTTACTGCTGCTTGCTTTGCAAATTGGCATTTTTTTATCATTGCTGTTTGTATTGATTTGTTGTATGCTGCTGCATTGCCTCGTCCCTTAGTTTAGCATCTGAGCTCAGTAGATTTAAGTTAGCTTAAGAGGGGGTAGCCTATAAGAGAATGAGTTGTGATGAATTTGAAGAAATGCACTGAGAGGCTATACGAGAAAAGTACAGAAAGCAGGTATAGATAGGACTTTTGGAAATAATGAAGAACGAAGGGAGATCTCCGAGAAGTAAAGAAAGTTTTGTTTGCAAAATCCTGCAGTAAAACAAACCCTGTCCTTTCCTTGTATTATTCCGCTATATGTTTGTGTACCCTTGGGTATTTATGTTTTTCCTGTATTTATATGTTTATCTGATAAGACTTATATTGTAGAATTTTTTTTCTTCTTTTAATATTAAGCTACATTCACTATGATGAGGAATACTGTTGTCCTCGAATATAATTGGCATTAATAATATGTTATTTACTTTGTAAAGATGTTACATATTATTAATTCTGTTCTGTTTAATGCTCATGTGTGAAGATGATGTTTCGAAAGTTACTCTGATCTTTTATGTATGTACTCATGTCATAATTCCTGTAACACTGATGTATATGTTATTTCGATTCTTTTGTAAACGCATATTACTACAAATGTTATCTGTATTATTATGTTTCAATGATGTTTTCTGTATCTTTGTAATTGTATTCTCATGTTATAAAATTGTACTTGACACCAGTTCATCAAATTAAGTAACTTGTGAGTTACATTTCACTGCACACGTTTCTGTTGGTCATAGTATATGGACAATATGTGAGAAGTTGGGACTGTTAGTGTTTGCACGTGTGTTACTAATTCAGCAAGGGACTGGATAACAGCATTGCTGGTTCTAAGGACAATTCCAAAAACTTTATGAGTGCACAAGTGGTGGTTTATGGACTTTCTATATTCTCCGCAAGACTCTTCGATGGTGACTGTGCACCTGCACAGTCGCAACAGATGGCTGCTGGCCGTCTCTACATGGACTACAGTGGGTCTGCACCTTTGGTGGCCCACCTGTACTATTATCTCTACAAGGACTACAGTGGGTCTACATCTTTGATGATCCATCAATACCATTATTTCTACAAGGACTGCAGTGGGTCTGCACCTCTGGTGGCCCACCAATACCGTAATCTCTACCAGGACTACAGTGGGTCTGCTCTGTGATGACCTACCTACCAATATTCTTCAAAACTTCGAATGACTCTGCTGTGGGTTTGCTCTGTTGTGTCCCATTAGTTGTCTGCATGTCGAGAGTCAGCACTGTCTTTCCGTTGGAAGGACAACACTACTTCTTCAAGACTGCATGGAAATCCACTACTTCCGTGTGCATTTTCTTCTACTGCTCAGACTTTGAGAAAAACACTACTATTTTACTTTGATGAATGATGAGGACTATCTTTATGGACTGTGAGAAAATTTTAGCTTTTGACCAACATTGTATCAATAAGTGTGTGCATTTGATTTCTTTGTTATTGTAATTGTGAAAAATTTTTATCAAATCTGTATTGGCCAGTGCCCAACACCATTTGTAAAAATTTTTTGTGGGGAGCATGGGGGCTATGTAAGTAGGCTGTTTATGTTTTCTTTATGTAAGTAGGCTGTTTAGGTTCTTATATTGGTAACGCCGCCGCCAAGTAGCGCTCTCTGTATGAAAATCACTGGCTGTGCTGTGTGCAGTCTGTGGCTGCTTTGCATTGTTGTAATACTCGCCATTGTAGTGTTGGGCAGCGGCAGCTGGATGCGAACAGCGCGTAGCGTTGGCAGTTGGAGGTGAGCCGCCAGCAGTGGTGGATGTGGGGAGAGAGATGGCGGAGTTTTGAAATTTGTCATGAACTGCTATATTTATATATGATGATATCAAGGTAAATACATTATTGTTTGTTCTCTATTAATATCTTTCATTTGCTAACTATCCCTATCAGTAGTTAGTGCCTTCCATAGTTTGAATCTTTTATTTAGTTGGCAGTAGTGGCGCTCGCTGTATTGCAGTAGCTTGAGCAGCGAAGATTTTTGTGAGGTAAGTGATTTGTGAAGGGTATAGTTTAATGTTAGTCAGGGCCATTCTTTTGTAGGGAATTTTGAAAGTCAGATTGCGTTGCTCTAACAAAGTATTGTGTATCAGTTTAAGGACAGTCGTGTATAAATTGTTAAAAGGGGACGTTTCAAGGTGTGGTATTCTTTTTGAATCACCCTGTATATTGCGGCGGTGGCTTGAGGGGCTTTAAAAAAGACGGTTTCATACCACGTTCCTTAGCGGAATATTTTTTTAATTGGGTAATTTCATTAGGAGCTTGCACCATCGGCGACGTGTAACCACACTGCAAGACGGTATTTGTCTGGACAAAAAACCACCTCATTCAGAGGTAATGAAGTACCTGACAATTTAAAGCTGGTATAGTTTTTAACATGGATATCTGAAAGCACCTGTAGAATCAAGACCTCTTGTTATGGTTGTGTTTTTTAACATTTCGCTGTTTGCAAGACGATTAGTCCCTGTTTGCAAGACGATTAGTCCCTGTTTGCAAGACGATTAGTCCTCTCTTTCTAGGAAACAGTGGTACCAGTCACACGAAAACGAATTAGACATGTCCATCTATGATTGATTTTCGGTCAGTTCTATTTCGTATCAATGTGAATCAGTTATTGACAAAGTATTATACTTAGTAGTAGGGGATGTGTGACAGGTTCGCCCTGTGTTCTGACATGTGAAAAGGAAATCACTATGTTCAATCGTAAGGAAGGTATGGATTTGATGTACAATACTGTGATGGTGTATGCCAAGTCATGAGAATGGTAAAGGTATTTCTATTTCCGGAGCAACAGCCGTCAGCACGGTATATTTCCGATACTTTGCTCGTTGTCGAATGTCATTCAGCTGAAACCACAATCGTAACATTTAATTGTAAGTATAGCAATCAAATATATATGTGGCCGATTTAGTAGGATGATTCTGTCTATTCACGGCCTTTGGTGGGAATGAATCACGTTTCCCGCTGACGGCGGGGACCGTCCGAATATAGCTGACTTAACCGTATAGTCCTCTAGATGGTCGGATAGCGAAGTAATACTTAGTATGTGTATTAGACAGCTTTGGTGATCAAGTGGAAATTTGACAAGGTTCAATATGGCCGTGTGTTTGCGCTAGGCTATTACTCCCTCAAACGTAAATTGTTCTGTTGACTGCTTCTTCGCATTTGACGTATTTATTTAGTTGAGAGTTCGACAGAGCACTGAAACACCTGAGTCGAAACAAGGCCCTGGGAGAAGACAACATTCCATTGGAACTACTGACGGCCTTGGGAGAGCCAGTCCTGACAAAGCTCTACCATCTGGTGAGCAAGATGTATGAGACAGGCGAAATACCCTCAGACTTCAAGATGAATATAATAATTCCAATCCCAGAGAAAGCAGGTGTTGACAAATTTGAAAATTACCGAACTATCAGTTTAATAAGTCACAGCAGCAAAATACTAACACGAATTCCTTACAGACGAATGGAAAAACTGGTAGAAGCCGATCTCGGGGAAGATCAGTTTGGATTCCATAGAAATGTTGGAACACGTGAGGCAATACTGACCCTACAACTTATCTTAGAAAATAGACTAAGGAAAGGCAAACGTACGTTTCTAACATTTGTAGACTTAGAAAAAGCTTTTGACAATGTTGACTGGAATACTCTCTTTCAAATTCTGAAGGTGGCAGGGGTAAAATACAGGGAACGAAAAGCTATTTACAATTTGTACAGAAACCAGATGGCAGTTATAAGAGTCGAGGGGCATGAAAGGGAAGCAGCGGTTGGGAAGGGAGTAAGACAGGGTTGTAGCCTCTCCCCGACGTTATTCAATCTGTATAGTGAGCAAACAGTAAAAGAAACAAAAGAAAAATTCGGAGTAGGTATTAAAATCCATGGAGAAGAAATAAAAACTTTGAGGTTCGCCGATGACATTGTAATTCTGTCAGAGACAGCAAAGGACATGGAAGAGCAGTTGAACGGAATGGGCAGTGTCTTGAAAGGAGGATATAAGATGAACATCAACAAAAGCAAAACGAGGATAATGGAATGTAGTAGAATTAAGTCGGGTGATGCTGAGGGAATTAAATTAGGAAATGAGACACTTAAAGTCGTAAAGGAGTTCTGCTATTTGGGGAGCAAAATAACTGATGATGGTCGAAGTAGAGAGGATATAAAATGTAGACTGGCAATGGGAAGGAAGAAATTTTTTAACATCGAGTATAGATTTAAGTGTCAGGAAGTTGTTTCTGAAAGTGTTTGTAGGGAGTGTAGCCATGTATGGAAGTGAAACAGGGACGATAAATAGTTTGGACAAGAAGAGACTAGAAACTTTTGAAATGTGGTGCTACAGAAGAATGCTGAAGGTTAGATGGGTAGATCACATAACTAATGAGGAGGTATTGAAAAGAATTCGGGAGAAGAGGAGTTTGTGCCACAACTTGACAAGATGAAGGGGCCAGTTGGTAGGACGTGTTCTGAGGCATCAAGGGATCACCAATTTTGTATTGGAGGGCAGCGTGTGGGTTAAAAATCGTAGAGGGAGACCAAGAGATGAATACACTAAGCAGATTCGGAAGGATGTAGACTGCAGCAAGTACTGGGAGATGAAGAAGCTTGCACAGGATGGAGTAGCATGGAGAGCTGCATCAAACCAGTCACAGGACTGAAGACCACAACAACAACAACATTTAGTTGAGAGAAGATAAGTTGGGGTGCATGCATCTAGCAGGTGGATGACACATTTACCGGTTCTCTGGATATGAGAAGGACCTTATTTGACTTTGTAAGTTATAGGTATGAGTTTAAATGTGCCAAATCACTGACATCTGGAAATATTGGTTTCCAAATAAATGTCTTAGCAGGTGTAAAATAATTATACCGATTTTGATCATTAAACTGGTTTTCGTCAGTTACTGCAGAAAAAGGACATTTATTATGGTGGAAAATGTTTTTAATAGTTGCTTTATTATAGGGCTCGAAATGATTTTAAATAAAAGATGGAGTGCAGAACGGTGGGCAGGTTCCCTGCCAGAGTGTCTGACGTGACGTCAAAGAAAGTGACAGAACGATACGCGTTGGGCGCTTCGTAGCTGTTAGGGCCGGATGCCCGAGTATACTTTTAGAAGAGCAAATACATTTCGGGTGGAGAGCCGTACTGTTATTGTATTGGCGTATTGATTCAGATAGTGGTCGGCTGGGACGGTCCGCAGGGCTTTCTCTCGCTGGCCAGCAGGTGGCCACACGGGACCAAGAGAGAGTTGGCGCAGTAGCTCGATGACCTAGTTTGTGATTGTACAGTGGGGAGAACGGAGTCTTTTAGGACGAGGATTTGCCCCAGTGTTGTGATGCATTTTTTCCATCATCTGTGATAACGTGTATTTGTTTAGGTTAGGGTGATTTTTAATAGGCGTGTGTAGTGGACTCTGGCTTCAAACAGGGATAGATGCTATGTGCTTGCAGGTAATACGATTTTTTTTAAACTCAATTCTGTCCAACACCAGGATCTAGTCAGTTGAACGTTTTACCCCCTAGCTTGTTGGTATAACGTAGAGTTTGAGTGTTTCTGTCGCTGGTTTCTAGTGGTATAATTTCCCCCCCCCCCCCCAACAGGATAAGACTAGTTGTGAGTTTTTGCGATTTTCTTGTGCAGCGCTATGCATATAGTTGTGAAATTATCTTTGTGATCAATTAAGTATATAGGCTAGGTAATTAAGTCAGGTGTGCCGAGCAAAATAAATAAAGAACTCTAACCTAACCTTCCTCTTCCGCATGCAGGGGGGGGGGGGGGCAATTAGGGTTTCCATCCAGTAGAATCAGGGTTCAGTTTGCTGATAAGTTGCGTTTTTTACGTGCACTGAGTGATTGTGCACTGAATTACTTTTGGGTGTTTGCATGCATTATTTTGGTGATCCAGGACTAGTTTAAACGTATGTATGGTGTGTGGTGGATTATTTGGGTAATTTAGGAGTTGTTTGCGTCTCTGCACATCACCATAATGCGTTATTTAGGAATAGTTTCCAGGTCTGTAAACTGTGTATTATGACACAGGGCACATATGGGTGAGCGTTTAGCATTAGCGTGATAAGTAAATTAAGTGAAATCCATGGCTAACAAATTGTGGAACAAATAACCTCGTTCCTCTCTCCATTAGCGCAGAACAAACTGATTCCTTTTTGGCAACATTTTCCCCTCTTCAGAGCGCAGGCAGGATGAGTGTTTTGTATCAGCATGATAAATTATATAGCTGAGATCTGTACTTAAAAAAATGGTAAAGAAATAAGTAAAGTACACTCATACCTCTCTCCAGCAGCCCAGAACAGGCTGAATGTATTTCCGACCAGTAGTTTCCCTCCAGACTGATGGGGGAGACCTGCAGCTTAGAAAAACACGTGACATCATCATGCTCCTATGGAATGAACTGCACGATAACGTTAACATATCGAGGTGCCCTCTAGCAATGAACTAGGTCAGTTCTTTGGCCTGGTGGGTCGAAGGCCGTTGTCTCTTGTGTGGTGGGAGCTTTACGTATTTTTTTACAAATGACAGACAATTCAAGCAGAGACAAAGATTTCAATGTATTGTGTAGTGAATCTTTAATGCAAAGAATTTATTCGCAGGACGTATTCTTTCTGATCATATGTTCTGGCACGCTGAATGGGCGCATGTAATACAGCTATTAAAACTCGCACTGTCTGGTACCAACATCTTGCTAATTGAACACTAACTGATATCTAAGCCTCTTGTGGTGGTGGTAACATCGATGTAGGCCACTGTTGCTGTAGGTAGATGATAAATTTAAAGAAATTTAAACAAATTTAAAGAAATTTAAACTAATTATATTCGAATTGAATGACATTATGAGCAGGCTCTAGTGGGGGGACAAGACGATAGTAACTCCCCTCAGCTGCAGAAGTAAGTACTTAGAGCAAAATTCGGACACATTTTCCAAGAGGATGTGAAACGTCCCCTTTGAAAAATTGTACAGGACTGTGCTTATCCTGACATACAATATTTTTTAGCGCAACGCAATCTGACTTTCAAAAACCCTACAAATGAATGGCCCTGACTAACATTAAACTATACGTTTCACATATCACTTACCTCATAAAAATCTTGGTTACTCGAACTACTGCAATACAGCGAGCGCCACTACTGCCAGCTAAATAAAAGATTCAAACTACGGAAGGCACTAACTACTGATAGGCATAGTTAGCAAATGAAAGATTTTAATAGAGAACAAACAATGTATTTACCTTAATAGTCATAATATATATAGCAGTTCATGACAAATTACAAAACTCCGCCATCTCTCTCCCCACATCCACCACTGCTGGCGGCTCACTTCCAACTGCGCAACGCTACGCGCTGTTAACAGCCCAGCTGCCCAATACTACAATGGCAGACAACAATGCAAACTAGCCACAGACTGCACACAGCACAGCCAGTGATTCTCACACAGAGCGCTACGTGGCGTTACCAATAAGAAAGCCTAAACAGCCTACTTACAGATGGAAAAAACACTTGATGGTGATAGTGGCTGTAATTGTTTAAATAAAGGCTTATGTCTAGAGCTGAATGAGTGCATGTAATACAGGTATTAAAACACCGACGACCGATATCTCAGCCTTTTGTGTCGGTAACACGACGCTAACGCTGTAGGTAGATAATAAATTTGAACAAATTATATTGTAATTGAATGAGCAGTGTCTAGTGGAGGCAACACAATATTGACCTCCATCAGCTGCAGGAGTAAGCTCTTAGAGCAAAATTAAAGTCCATTTTGCAAGAGGATGGGGAGCATACTTGATGGTAGTACTGGTTGAAATTGTTTAAATGAATACTTATTTCCAGTTCTTAGGAAGAAGTTACTTAGGTTAGTGGAGGTAGCCCAAGTGCCCTTTCTTTCCTTTCCAGAATTCAAATTTCCTACCAGTTCATAGGAAAAGGTGGCGGTCGAATGACTTAGGTTAGTGGCGGTAGCCCAAGTGCCCTTTCTTCCCAGCCATTTTCTTAGGTTAGTAGAGGTAGCGCAATTGAGCTATTTTCCCCTCCAAAATTCAAACTTGCCACCAGGTGGCGTGACAATTTCTTCGGTTAGTAGAGGTAGCCCACTAAGAGCTGCCATCCTCGATAACGGTACTCGCGTCATCAGATGGCGTCAAATGCATCATCAGCTGATGTCATATGACGTCATGTACGTGCGTCATGGCCCCCATCTTGGATAACGATACTTTTAGGCCGCAACTGCCCTTGGTGTGATGGCCGCCATCTTGGATAACGGTACTTCGGGGCCATATGAACTCTGTCCCACTACCACTCATATCGATTCTCTGGTTTGGAGTAGAGTGGAAGGCCTAACGCACAGGCTCATATGACTCTGTGGCGGTATCAGGTGCGAATTTCTCGACTTCAGTTTTCTGGTGCTGAATTCTAGGGGTCCCAATAAAAGTTCAGGCGTGTACTACACCCAGGAAGGGGCTACAACGGTACAGATAGTTGGTTGAAACGGTAGTGAATAGCAACGAAATTTTTATTTCAGATTGAAATGTTTATCGTAAGGATAGGCTAGTCGCCAGTGGTGGCGGCATATTTGCTGTAAGGAACTCGATGATATCCAGCGAGGTTGTAACACCTTCCGAGTTTGAATTAATCTGGGTGAAGTGAAGCATCAAAGGTCGTTAAAAATGTTAATGGGACGCTTTTATAAACTGCATGGCTTTAGAGATGTAGTACTAGAGCACTTCAGGTGGAACATACAGAATATCGTTAGTAATTTTCCTGATCACGCTAGTGCCAGAGACATGGGTTCGTGTGATGTCATTCTGAATGGCCTATCCGGAACTTACTTCAAGCAGATAATTAGAAAACTAAGCTCTGAACTTAACCTCTTAGACCTCCTAGCAATAAGCAGACCTGAATCAGTTAACGTAGATGATAGTAAGACTTCAAGTGTGTTAAGAGTGTTAAGAAAGCTAGGTAAATATTTTTACCTAACAAGAGTAACAGGTTACAATTTGGAGAGCATCTAAATAGTCACTATCAAATATTCAGTTCTGAGGACGAATATGTGGCGCACAAATGAAAAAATACAGAAGCATCGTTCAATATGCTTTAGACTAATATGTTCTGAGCAAAGGTCTCAAGGGATGTGGAATACCCAATGTGGTTTAGCAGCCCTTTAGTAAACTGCTCCATAAACAAAGCGAGCATCTTCACAGATTCCAGAGAAGTGAAAACCTAGCAGAGAAACAAAAGCTGAACGAGGTGGAAATGACAGTAAGGAAAGCAATGGGAGAAGTATCAAAGACTTTGTAAGGAAAAATTTGTCAACCGACTTCAGTAAAATCTCTAAGGAGTTTTGGTCTTGGATAAATCAGTTAACAGTTCGAAATCATCTATTCTGTTGTGTACAACTTTGTACACAACAGTAAGCAGTGGAGTGCTACAGAGTGGTGTGGTAACTGTTGTCATAGGAAAGCTGGAAAGGAGCAGAAATGCGAACAAGTTAACGCATCAAACAGAAGATTTACTTACCTTGTATCTGTCCAAGTGTACAAAAACTCATTCCAAATAATGCAGCAAGAAACAGAGTTCAGCTAACACAATGTCAACAAGAATGGGGCTCTCTGGACTAAAGCAAGAACGATCGTGTCAGATTTGCTACTACGAGAGTCCGTGTAGCGTTCCTTAGCGAATTGGCTCCAAGGGTAGGTCGGATGCATGGCTGCCACTGGCCGTCCCGTATTGCGGCATCAGAGGGTGGGTGTCACAGTCCAGAGCCACAGCAGGTGTGGTCCACTGGGTCCGCCACACCTTGCACGACCACTCTCGACTTCCGAAAGAAACGGGCAATTCCGTTGCCCACTTTGAAGCGTGTGGGATGATATCAGTATGTGATACAACATATTTATTCCCCATGAGAAAGGAAAATCAGGAACAACTAGGGATAGCCCACATGAAGAACTTAAACCAATGATGGAAAGACTTTCTGGTATCAGATTATGAATAGAGCGTTTCTTGTTCTGTAGTACCATTTTAATTGCAGTATCAAGAAGATCTATTATTTCCATGCAGGGTTACACAGATTTTTAATGCTACAATATTGCACATTACCTAATAAATATTTTTACAAATTGTTATATGGAACTAATCATTTATATTGGCCTGTTATACCATTTTGCAATCTCAAGACGATTCTGAAAGCTTGTGAGCTTTAACTTCATTTTCCTCAAAATTATAAGAAGATGACTTATATCGGTTTGCTTTCCACCCCTCACTTGTAAAATGAGTTCATAATACATAAACGTGCCAGGCCTGTGTAAATAACGGAAAACCCAGGACCTTGGAGTGGGTGATGCCCCAATGGCCCTCATGAAGAAGTTGCAGGACCTTGGAGTGCAGTGCATCTGCAAGACCACTCACAGTTATCCATCCTCAGGGAGCATGAGCTCAATCTCTAGTGATGAGCTGGTGGCGCATGGCAAAGTAGTGCCAATAGGTGGGAGAAGAGTGAGCGGGCTGCCTCTCTGGCCATCCATGGAGAATGCTACTGCAGACTCACCAGAGATCAGAGACCTGTGGCCTCAGCAGCTGTGGAATTAGTCAGCAGGAAAGAGTTCACTGCCGCTTGGGCTGCGTCATTCATCTGAAAACATAGATGCTCTTTGTCAAATTCAGGATCGGGGCCCCAGGGAAGGTGCGAGAGAGCATCTGCATTAGCATGTTCTAAAGTATGCTGAAATTAAATGTCATATTGATAAGGGGGCAGGAACAGCGCCCAGCGCTGCAAATGATGAGCCACCCAATCCAGAATTTTGGCGGTAGGATTGAACAAAGCGACGACAGGTTTCTGATCCATTATTAAGTAGAGCTTAGTCCCATACAGAAACTTGTGAAATTTCTTGAGTGCAAAGACAATGGCAAGAGCCTCTTTTTCGATGTAGGAATATTTTTGCTGAGTGTCCGAAAACGATTTAGATGCATAGGCGATAGGGCGCTTAGAGCCATCAGGGAATCGATGCGCCAATACTGCCCCAACACCTGCCTCCGATGCATCTGTGGCCAGGAGGAGTTGCTGCCTTGGGTGAAAGTGGGCTAGGCACGGGGCTGTAAGCAGTTGTGATTTCCAGGTCTAGAACGCAGTTTCACAAGACTGAGACCAAGTGAAAGGCATCCGTTTCTTATAAAGCTGGGAAGAGGAGCCGTCGCTATAGCTGCCGCAAGAAGGAACTTCCGGTAGTATGACACTTTATCCAAAACGGACCACAGTTGCTTGAGATTGGTGGGTCTAGGCCACTGGATGAGTGCTTGGATGTGACGATCTATTGGCTTGATTCCTTCGCTGGAGATCTTGTGCCACAGATACTCAATTTCTCGGTGGAGAAAGCAGCATTTGTCTTTGCGACAGTGGAGATTATTGTTACAGATAATGTGGGAGAGTTGTCAAAGATTCTGGAGTTGGTCGTCCATTGTGCGTCCTGTAACAATCACATCATCAAGGTAGTTGACACAGCCTTGACCAATTGTTCAAGAAAGCGCTGAGAAATGGCCAGTGTGCTAGCAGTGCCACACATAAGGCGCTTTAGGCGATACAGACCATGTGGATTATTGAGTGTGAGGTATTTCTGAGAAGCATCATCCTAGGGTAACTGCAGATATGCCTCTGCTAAATCAGTCTTGGAGAAAATATTTGACATCGTGGAGTTTCGCTAATATTTCTTCTGTATAAGGTAGGGGTATGTGTCTGTTTCCAATTGGGAGTTGATGGTCACTTTAAAGTCGCAACACAAACCAATTTTTCCGGATGGTTTCCTGATGATGACGACAGGTGTGGCCCATGGACTGGAGGATATTGGCTGCAGTGAGAGGATCTAGTTCTTCCTTGACGAGATCACAAAGAGCGAAAGGGACTAGACGGGCACGAAAATAACGAGGATGTGCACGAGGCATCATGGAAACGTGTGCCAGAAAATTGCGCGCTTTACCCTATTCCTCGCAGAAGATATCTTGGATTCATGACAAAGGTCTTCCAGGTTGGCATATGGAACTTCGTCAGAAATCAGATTGACAGAGTCCTTGATGGGAAATCCAAAGGCACGAAAGATGTCAAGGCCAAAAAGATTGGCGTTAGTACCGCTGTTGACTACCAAATATGTGGCAATCCATGTTGCGCCACGATAAGTTCTAGGAAGATCGACCTGGCCAAGGAGAGGAATGCTGAGTTCGTTGTAGGCAAATAGCCAGCGAGAGGTAGTGTGGAACGGGGGTACTCCAAGATGTACGTAAATTGCATAATTCATCATGCTAGCTGCTGCTCCGCTGTAATTTTAGTGACCTGTTGTGAATGGAGACGTCCAGGGACAACTTATTGGAAGTGTCCTGGACATCAATAATGGAAATCTGATTAACGTCTTTCGGAGGGTTTTCTTGGGCCTGGATTAACGGAACGACACATCGACGACAAATGACCTTGTAAGGTTTAGAGAGAGCAGTAGGCCCTGCGATCTGGGCAGTCGTCCCTGTCATGTTGTTTGTAGCAGTCTGGACAAGACGGAAGACGGCGCGGGGTCCACTGGCGGGAAAAGCGGCCGGGATTCTGCTGAGATCGGGCCGGGCGTGCAGGGCGCCGGTCGGGATGGACAGTGGCAACCTCCGCGTCGTCAGTGGGCGTATAGGGACCCTCCGGACGACGGAGCGAGAGAGCATGGAGAGCTGCAATGTCTGTCCAAGTGTCCAATTTTTTGCCTGCAGCGCGCGAGGCTTCGAACGTTTGAGCCAGTTCCAATACTTTGTCTAACGAGGGATCCTCAAGTTGTAGGGTGTCATGCTGGAATTCTCTGTCTGGTGCACCACGAATAATCATATCACGAATCATTTCCTCAGCGTAAGATTCCTTATATTTGCACTGACAAAATGGCATTTGCGGCTGGGACCTTGTAATTCTGCTACCCACTCGCGATATGATTGTGACTCCTGCTTTTTACATTTGTAGAAAGCCACTCGCTAGGAAATAATGTGCGCGTGGTGATGGTAAAAGCCGGCCGAAGTGGCCGTGCGGTTGTAGGCGCTGCAGTCTGGAACCGCGAGACCACTACGGTCGCAGGTTCGAATCCTGCCTCGGGCATGGATGTGTGTAATGTCCTTAGGTTAGTTAGGTTTAACTAGTTCTAAGTTCTAGGGGACTAATGACCTCAGAAGTTGAGTCCCATACTGCTCAGAGCCATTTGAACCATTTTTTATGGTAAAATTCCGTCAACATGGCATTTATCTACGGAAATGATAATTCGGAAGGCGCGGATAACGGAGCCAACTTGCACAGCTAATGATAGACCGCTGGTTTAGACCAGAAAAGTAACGGAGATCTCATGAGCTTGATGTCAGTTGCCTGGAATGCCTGGAAGTGTTCCGCCAGTCTTGTTTCATACGATTCCCACTCCTCAAGGGCTTCATCAAAAGAAGGGTGGGCCGGAATTTTATGAACTGATTGCTGATGTAATACGCTCGCGAGAAGAGTTCGTAGACCGGCCATGAGTTGTTGCTGATTCTCCGCCTGTTGGTGGGTAAACCGCGTGATGAGAGTTTCCAGAGACGTCGGTTCTTGTTGACTCATTGCCATTTTATTGTTTTATATCAGTATAACACAATAACATCCCAAATACTTAAATGACTTATTCACAACGATACTGGTTCACAATAGCACTTCACAATCCGTTGCAATTACACGAGTTCAGGGCACTTCAGTTCACATCCGAGATAGTTGAGACAGTATCCTAAGTTACACAAGGCTCCTAGCACGTGCGGTCACTAGTCACATGTACAAGCGAAGGCAGGCACAGGACTGGCTGTACGATGCTGTTGCAGTGGCCTATATATCGTCCTGGTAGTCTGGGAATACGGCGTGGGTGGCGCCAGCGGTCCAATGGAGACTCGCTTCCACCTCGCGACATCGGCCCTCTTGCGGTCATCTCTAAGTGGACTATGCGACCAGTCGGCGAATCTATATGCCCGGTCCGCATGTGTTAACTTTGCTGCTGCCTGGCTGGCCGCGCTTTGCGCGTGTTGACGTTCGCCGCTGTTTGCCGGTGGCTGAGCGATGGCAGATAGTACAGATGGCATTTACTTTGGAGCTCATCCAAACGAAATAGCGTGTTCCGATCTCGAAATACGAGTAAATCATTTACATTTTCAGTTGAAATTTTAGAAAAAGCAGCTTGGATATGCCTTACCGAACTACACTTGCCAGTATGCTTTCATGTATTGTATACTGCCTACTCGTCAAATATGGGGTGCCTAGGAAAGCTGCTTTCTCGGATCGCTAGACAACAATTCAAGCAAATCGTATTAATGAATTTTATTTACAGAAAATAAATGACCGTATTTAACTTTGAGGAAAACAGATGTGTCGCCAGCAAAGGGCGACATACTAATAAGAAATCTCTCCCGTATATACAATTCGTCATAGAAGAGAAGTAATACAGTGAATGCTCCTATCCAGGTTGCTGTCTTGACGCTTCTCGTAGAACTGGCGGCGCAGCGCTTGTGTCCTCTTAGTGTAGAGGGCGCTGCTCTCCTGGAGAGGACCGGCCGCAGTGGTCGAGCGGTTCTAGGTGCTACAGTGTGGAAGTGCGCGACCGCTACGGTCGCAGGTTCGAATCCTGCCTCGGGCATGGATGTGTGTGATGTCCTTAGGTTAGTTAGATTTAAGTAGTTCTAAGTTCTACGGGACTGATGACTTCAGAAGTTAAGTCCCATAGTACTCAGAGCCATTTTGAACCTCCTGGAGAGGGGTCTGTCAGTGTGCAATTGGCTGGCGTAGTCTCACAGCCCTCTCTAATCTAACGTTCCCTCCTGGGGTGCTTGCGCTTGACTTTAGGCCGGAACATCGTGTTTTCTCAAAGTTACTGACAGAATTCAGCTTTTTTCTAGAATGACCCGTGTATTTGGCTTCTGATCGAATATCGGTATTATACAATTTGTACCAGATGTATGAGATTTTTCTCGTTAAAAAGAGAAGATCGTTGGCCTACGTCTGAATTTCCCTGCTCCTACTCACCGTTCAGTTTCCACAGGCTCGGTCTGGTCTGCAGTATTATCTCTCGCCACAGAGTAATACATACGTATGAGTTGTAAATTAATTTTCGTAATGCCGCGAAATAGCGTTCTCGCTTCCCACGCTCAGGTTCCCGGGTTCGATTCCCGGCGGGGTCAGGGATTTTCTCTGCCTCGTGATGGCTGGGTGTTGTGTGATGTCCTTAGGTTAGTTAGGTTTAAGTAGTTCTAAGTTCTAGGGGACTGATGACCATAGATGTTAAGTCCCATAGTGCTCAGAGCCATTTGAACCATTTTGAACCAATGCCACGAAAATGTGTGTTCCACTGTGAAATGAAGTGTAAACCTGTGATTCCGACATACATTTTATTTCACAGGCTTATCCTGTTAATAACTCATGCAAGCCTCCAGCCAGTTAACATATCACAAAATGTTCTCACTTTTACTTCGTAAGAATCAGGTTTATTCTGCGAGAACATAAATAAAACTGACAAATTGCACGGAAGGATTCATGACTGGAAATAGAGGAAAAAAGGTGCAATGAATGTGTGTCTGTAAATGGGTCGTTGCCACGGTAGATGACGCTGACGAATGATAGTTCCGCAGACCACGTGCCGTGTGTTCCTTGGGCGTTGGAAGCTGTGTGATTGACGCAGCGTATTGTAAACATCAGAATGGTCCAGTATCCATGTCGGGAACAAACCGACAAGGTGTTTGTGTGTGATCCTTCAGATGGAAACGGTTGGGAGGCAGCACGGCTGTACCAAAGCGAGTACCCTCACAGACACCTACCACATGACAGAAAATTTCAAGCCCTTTTTGAGCGTTTGTGTGATCACGGGTCTTTTCAGACAAACGTGCAGGGAGGCGGTGACCTGTGCTGCGTACACCAGATTAGGAGGACTGGGTTCTACAGGATACTGAGACGAACTCTGGTATAAGCTCCAAGCAAGACGGTCGACAACGCGGTTTAAGTCAAAGTACGATTACTTTTGTTCTGCATGACAATAGCTACTATCCCTATCATCTGCTGCCTCGAGTGCAAGGATTATCGGCAGCGGATTTCTCTCTGCGGGAAGGAGTTTGTTGATGGTTTTTTTGCACCCAGACCATCACAATTATCGGATTTCTGTCATTAGTCTTCTTTACCGACGAATCAACCTTTACCAGAACTGGCATCATTAGTCGGCATAATCGACATCTGTGAGCTAGAGATAGTTCTCAGGTAATGATTGAGGCGTCATCAGCATCGGTACAGCATCAGTGAGTGGGCAGGGATTATTGGTGACCACATACTTGCACCGGTTAGTTTTCGGTTCCATGATGTGATGTGCGAACGCGTGCACTGCATTCCACGGAGGCCACACTGAACATCTGTTGTGATATGGATGCGAAGCAGTTGTTTGCAATGTTCTAGAACGATTTAATGTCGTTTCACGCACACCATCAATTTCCGGACACATGTTTATAGGAGCATTTTTCCCCTCATTTCCAGTCAGAAATCCGTCCCTGCAATTTGTCAGATTTATTAAAGCTGCCACGCGGGATTAGCCGAGCGGCCTAGGGCGCTGCAGTCATGGACTGTGCGGGTGATCACGGCGGAGTTTCGAGTCCTCCTTCGGGCAGGGGTGTGCGTGTTTGTCCGTAGGATAATTTAGGTTAGTAGTGTGTAAGCTTAGGGACTGATGACCTTAGCAGTTAAGACCCATAAGATTTCACACACATTTTATTAATGCTGACCCTATGTAAACAAAGATCAATATTTTAACAGTGGCATCCCATGCTGTCCACCGTCCACTCCCAAGGACTCCTTTCTCGTTCTCTCCACTTCCTTGTCACCATTCCCATATTTCCTTTCATATTTACAGATCCCAATACCAACTACACCTCTTCCCTTGTCCCCCACAGCTATCCTAGTCTCGTCACCACCTCTTACTAGGCCGCAGTCCTCATCACCAGGTACGCGTGTACAAAGGAACTTTGCATCTTAATCAGAATAACACAGGCACTGCATTATCGTATTTATCTGTTCATACCGGACAAGCGACTTTCAAACACAGGGTCTCACCTTTACGGGAATATACATAACGGATGTACGAATTCGGATCATATATGCGTGGTTGACGACATATGGAAGTTTGGATCTCACCGTGAGCCATGCACAGGTAGCTAAAAGGTAAGGCGTACAGTCACGATAAGCGGGAAATGCGGGTTCGGGTCCCGGTCGTTGTCTTCATTCCATTCTACAGCTGATGACTGTTCTTATTCGCAATTGCGAATACATTTAATGTATGTCCTTTTCAGATGATCCGACTCCCCGCTTAGTCCGACCATCCTGTTGCCGGTGTTTGTTTACGCAGATGGGCCGTCACTATAGTAAGTCGATGGGTAATCGTTTGCGATTTTGTTTGTAGGTAGTTGACTCCTCATAAGTGCGGTACTTAGATCAGTTTCAGCATGAAAAAACTTGTTTCTAACTCGTTCAGTAAGTGTTACTTGGCACGCATTTGTTTTATAAATTACTCAAAGCGTTATTTCCACATACAGTATTAAAATGTGTAAAACTAAATTAAGGCATCAACTAAAGGTAAACATGTATCGCTGGCTTTAGCAGAGAATATGAATGCGCTTGGAAAATTAGATGAAGGTAAGGATCTTCAAAACACTACAAGTGAGGAACCGGTTGGGATATCAACTTTAAAAACCTAGGAAAAATAGAAGTACTCTTGAATGTCATACAACGAAGACTGATGACGAGAAAGAACTGAAGTTCAGCAGTTCTTTGAAGAAAGAGATAAGATTCTAGACATCGCTTTGTTGGCGTGGTTTGAGCAGGAGAGAAGGAAATAAACTCTCTTATCTGTACCACTCACAAAAAGGCGCTGATTTTTTTTTTTACGAAAACAGAGATGGATGCAATGGAAACGAAAAGTTTACACTACTGAAGGCGGACCACATCGGTGGAAGAAAGGAAATAGCATTCGAAATGTAACTATTTACGGACAGAAGCTTTCTGCTGCCGAAACAGCCGCCAGTGAATGTGTTCTGAAATTTAAAAAGATTCCACCTGATCAGCTGTATAAGATTGATGAGTCTGACTTAAATTAGAAAATGCTCTCTACAAGAACTCTTCATGCAGAAAATGAGTTTGTAAGACGTACAAAACTTACCAAACTTACTAAAGATACAACAACTATTGCTATCTGTGGTAATGCTAATATGCTAATGGCAAACACAAGGTGCAATCGTTCGTGATCGGAAAAGCAAAAAACCAAGGGCGTTGAGAAATATTAATATGGGATCACTACCGGTATATTATCGTTACAAAAAGTGGACATGGACGGAATCCAGCCTCTTTAAGGAATGGTTTCATGTCCAGTTTGTCGCTGCCGTTTCAAAATATCTAAAAGAAAAAACTACTAAACGTGTCGTATTGATACACGGAAATGTGACGTCTCGTCCATCTGCCAAAGTAACATGTATAATCCGACCCATGGACAAGGGGGGTGGCGGAGAGGCGATATCATCGAAAATAAATAGGAATAATTTCTGAGAGAGCACTCAAGAAGCAACGGCTTGTTTCAGGCAATGAAGTGGATAAATTCAATCTATATAGGTGCCGAAGCGTAGCAAGCAATGCCGGCATCAACGCTTGAAAAATCTTGGCGCAAACTGTGGGCCAAAATGAATGTAGTTAACGATAAAACGTCTAATGAAACGAGTGAAGAGAATAAAGATGAACCAGATCATGCAACACGTGATGAAAACAAGACGTAGACACTCAGCTACATTCAGTGTTTTCGAAATCTTACAACTGGACATAGAGCCCAGTGGCGAAAATGATTGGGTCAGTACAGATGACGTTGACTGCACAACGGAAGAAGAATTAACTGTCGACCAAATAATGGATACTACAGATGGCATTTACTTCGGAGCTCATCCAAACGAAATAGCGTGTTCCGATCTCGAAATACAAGTAAATCATTTACATTTTCAGTTGAAAAAAGAAGAAAGATGGTGACGGAACATAGACAATGAATATATGGCTCGAGTGTCACATACAGATGCTAAAAATGCATTTGACACTGCCCTTCAATACGTACAACAAAGTTCTACGTCTACCCCAACAGACATTTTGTGGATTAGGAAATGGCGGAACATCGTGTCGTTGTCTGCTAAGCAAAAGAACATCGCAGGCTTTTTTCGTCCTGCGTAAACGTTCACACGAGATCAGTTTTCTGTCAATCCAGTACTGTTGTTAAGCTTTCACTCACTGTAACAATACCTTGACGCACCGTATAGATGTGTTTTACACTACAGATTCAAAATGGTTCAAATGGCTCAAAGCACTATGGGACTTAACATCTAAGGTCATCAGTCCCCTAGACTACTTAAACCTGATTAACCTAAGGACATCACACACATCCATGCCCGAGGCAGGATTCGAACCCGCGACCGCTGCAGCAGCGCAGCTACGCACTGAAGCGCCAAGAACCGCTCGGCCAGAGCGGCCGGCTCCCTACAGACACCTTCATATAAGACTTTTTAGTGTGTCTAGGTTTTGTTTTAGTTCTGTTACTGTCTTAAACTGAAACAAACTTTCAGTCAGTATTCCCACATCAAAATTAAAATTTTCCTGTAATGTGACGTTACGGATCGATAAAAGTGTTCCTCTGACAAAACGAACTTTTTTGTGTTTTAAACATACTCCCGGTCCCGCAGGGGACGAATTAGCGAGTTTCTGCTTTATATTTTGCCGTAAAATTTACTAATGTGGCAGTAAAAGGTCCTTCAAAAATTAAATTTTTTCTGTTCTTCCTGAAATATCTGATTAATTTAATGTCATTTCTTGCATTACTTTTGCTAAGTGTTACTCAAATCAACTGTTGTTATACCATTAATTCCTTTACACATTAACCTTTATATAATATTTGATATGTGTTGTCAAATACTTTGGATAGTCAGAGAAAATATCAGATACTGGTGTTCTATTATGTAACACACATACTTCAGAGAGAAATTTGCAAGAGGCATTCTTGGTCGAGGAACCCTTGAGAAGAGCAAAGGATATCCACCGAAGTCATCATCAGTGTCTCCATTAACTTCAAGACACAGCTTAAAAAAAGCCCTACACCAGCATTTTTCATGCATTCGTGCGCTGTCAAGGGTACACGCCAATTGTGCTCCTGTATGTTTTGTAGTGTCTTCTACCAACTATCCATTAAATGGTCGTCGTTCTCTACTCTTGACCCTTGGAAAACAGTGAAGTACCTGAATGAGATCTTCACTCTGCAGCGGAGTGTGCACGGATATGAAACTTCCTGGCAGATTAAAACTGTGCACCGGACCGAGACTCGAACTCGGGACCTTTGCCTTTCGCGGGCAAGTGCTCTACCAACTGAGCTACCCAAGCATGACTCACGCCGCTTCCTCACAGCTTTACTTCTGCCAGTACCTCGTCTCCTACCTTCCAAACTTTACAGAAGCTCTCCTGCGAACCTTGTAGAACTAGCACTCCTGAAAGAAAGGAGAGCACTTGCCCGCTAAAAGCAAAGGTCCCGAGTTCGAGTCTTAGTCCAGCACACAGTTCTAATCTGCCAGGAAGTTTCACAGCGAAGTACCTCCTTGGTCCTAGTTACATCCAATCTTACAGCCGCAAAAACTATACTTTCTATCGTAAGTAGATATTCCGCTTCTGTCTGTTCCCCAATTTGTTTCTTTATTTTCATCTGTCTCCGGAAAGATTACAAAAACACTTGTCCTGTAGGGTCACAGAGATAGCCCCTGTTTTTGAATGGTTTTCTTGATCTAAGGCCATAGATAACTGTTGCGAGTCAACATTGGTAATACCCACTGGCAAAATTTTCATTTCATATACAATGGAAGTATGAGTTTAAAAACCTATCTGGTGTACCAGAAGCACTCCAGCCGGTTATAACTCTTCTACTTACTTCCTTCGTTGTTCATGCAGTTGTCTCCAGGTGCCTTAAATAAAGAATTACATCCACCGCTCTTACAACAGCATTGTTCACTTGTACCGTTTTCTTTTCGATATCTTAATGATATATTATTTTAATATTATTATATCTGAATTTCAGCCCTACTTTCCAACCTGTATTAATTTATTTAATTTCCTATTCAATCCTACCCGCACTAGAGGCTAATCGAAATAGCCTTTGGCAAAATTAAGGCGATTCAGATATGACTCATTAACACATACTCGTTCCAGTTCAGATATGAAACACACTATTTCTACATAAGTTTCACATTGTACTTGAATGCATTGTTTTCTAGAATGTTTTGGAAATAAAAGTTTCCTTAGGTAGTTGGGCGATAAATGCGTCTTATTCGGCTGCCAATTTCGTTCACGTTAATGGAGGATCCACTGAATTAATGGAGACTCCATGGGAATAAGGACCCCTCATTTATGGACACTCAAGAATACATTTTTATATTTTGAGATAATAGCACCTAGTGCTGAACGCTGCGGGTGCTGATAGGCCTTTTCAAAAGAATGCCTACAAATAAGTCTTTGAAACCTCTATTCATGATAATACAATGGCAGTATTGTGAATTATTACGGTTTATAGTTCTTGGATTCTGCACCTGCGATTAAATATAGCAACATGTAAGTGATATTTGCAAAGAAATATCTTTTATTTCGATGTAACACAGATCCGCTTCTCCTTCTTGCGAAAATGAGAGCGCGGGCCTGTTGATTACCACGATTGGCTTCGGCGCCTTAATTGCATTAGTTGTTACAGACGTTCTGAAACAGTAGCAAAGAAATGTAAAAGTTTTCGAGGGCCTTAGAAAAACTTTCTGCGTTGTTCTCTAGCACGTGAAGCAACAATAAGTTTTGCCTCCCAGGTGAAAATGTTTTCTGAGGCAGAAATAATGTTTTGAGATGTATCGCAGCCACGTAGAGGTAAAGCTTTTTGATGGACACACAAAATCTGATCGAGACCAGATATGTAACGCCTGACATCCTCAAAGCACTTAATTACTGACAGTGATGTTTTGTCGTAACTTACAAGAATGGCCGTTCTTACAATGCCTGTCAAATCACTGTATGCATTCACTAGCAGTTTCTTCGAACCAAATGAGTGCCCATTTATTTCTCTGACGGTTCAGAAATGTTATTACAGTACAAGTACTCACAGTATTTCATTGTACATGTATCCGAATTGAGTACTTTAATGCCGAATGCAGTGGCCCGGTGTTACAGGTGTTCTTCGTACATCCATACATATTATACAATGGATTGTGTGTGTGCGCGTATCTGTGTTCGTGTGTGTGTGTGTGTGTGTGTGTGTGTGTGTGTGTGTGTGTGTGTGCGCGCGTTCGACATACTCTCCCAAACCACTGGACCGATTTCTACCAATCTTTGGGATAACAGTCGCCGTGGGGATCAGGACAACCTACATGTCATGGTTAAAGAGATATAACGTAATAAACAATGAGAGACGTGAAAAAATGCAGCGTCATGGACTACCTTTAAATTTATTGCTCCTGTGCTAATAACTCTATTTGTAACAAATTTCGCACACAGTGTGGCATCGTACCACAGGTAGTGTAAGAGATATGACAACATAAACACTGAGATGTCTGAATAAATGCCGCCGTCTGTAGAGCTACAAAGAGGTTGTGTCATAGAGATGTTTGCAAAATGGAGTTGTAGAGCGCCAAGCAGCTGTACTACCCAGCCACGATATTATTCGACTTGGCCTCTCGTGACTGCCATCGGAAAGGCTCGGAGACTTCACATTAAATCAAAACCACAACATTTTTTTGTATTCTCTTAAATTCTGTGGGCGACCAAACAGCTTCTTACGCAAGGTGTCTGGTCGTTAGAACAGCAGAGTACATTCGGAAGCACAACTGAAATGCCTTCCCGCCCCAGATGCAATAGTATTGTGGTCGGTTAATACTTACACGTTTGTACATTATGCTTGACTCTTTGCCTGACTGTTTCACAATTTCAAAGATATTCTGAGGAATACATGTAACTATTTTTTTCGATGTTACACTACAAAAACATTTCATTTTTTTTCTAATAGAAAGTTGGTAGAATAAATGCCCGGGCAATGTCCTTTTTGTCAGTCGGTAGTGAAATATTGGGGTAAATTAGGTAAAAGGAGCCTATAAAAAATTTTGATTCCTTGTGTTATTTTGTTTTATTCATAGTGTTTAAGAACGAACGTCACAACTTTCAACTATTACAAAATCTGAATGTTTCACTGTGTTTGTATGTATTTCTGTCCTGAGGCAGCCGGTTACCGACTATCGAAACTGAAGAACCGAGTAGTAGCAGTGAGAGGACAATAAAGAGAATGCTGATTATCGACGTTACGGCGTGGCTGGTGTACCGTTGCGTGCGCAAAGACAGGGTTAAAATAAATAAAGAAACAGAAACTTAACTCCGTGCGAAATATCCAAGAAGGCACAACGGCACCTGCCGTCAGCCGTGTCATCCTCAGTCCACAGGCGCCACTGGATGCAAAAGAGAGGGATAAGATATTTAATTAATATGTACACCGTATTTATATGAACAGCAGAAAGATTAATATAAAATGAAATATAAAATGTGCGCTGCGCTTTTATTCGTGGAAGGACTACGACAGCTTTCGCGTATGCCGTGTATGCAAATGTCGGCCTCTGTAGCTGAGTGGTTGTCTGTTGCTCGTACCGTAATGGTGACGCCGTCAGCAAGAAGGGTTTTAGAAGTGATTCACAAAACTACCGTTCAATACCTTTGAGAACGATATGTTGTAGAATCTTAGAACATATTCTCACCTCAAACATACAGAGGTATCTTGAACAGAATGACCACATCAATGTCAACCAGCATGGTTTTCGAAAATATCGATCAAGTGAAACCAAACTCGCCCTTTTCTCGCGGGACATACTGGAAGTTTGGAACAAGGCAACCAGGTAGATGCAGTGTTTCTTGATTTCCGAACAGCATTTCACTCAGTACCGCACCTACGCTTATTGTCAAAAGTACGGTCATATGGTTTAGCAAGTGAAATTTGTCACTAGATTGCGGACCTTTTGGTAGGGAGGACACAGCATGTTATCTTGGATGGTGAGTCATCGTCTGATGTAGAAGTAACTTCTGATGTGCCCCAGAGAAGTTTGTTGGGATCCTTGCTGTTCATGTCGTATATTAATGACCTTGCAGCCAATGTTAATAGTAAAATCAGGATTTTTGGGGATGATCCAGTCATCTATAATGAAGCACTATCTGAGAGAACCTGCATAAATATTCAGTCAGATCTTGATAAGATGTCAACGTGGTGCAGAGATTCGCATCTTTCTCAAAATGGTCAGAAATGTAAAATCTTGCACTTCACAAAAAGAAAACGTAGTCTCCTATTACTATAATGTCAATGAGTCACTGTTGGAATCGGCCAACTCATATAAATACCTGGGTGTAACACTTCGTAGGGATATGAAATGGTGTGATCACATAGGTTCAGTCGTGGGTAAAGCAGGTGGTAGACTTCGGTTTATTGGTAGAATACTGGGTAAGGGCAATCAGACTACAAAGAAATAGCTTACAAATCACTCCTACGGCCCATCCTAGAACACTGCAGAAGTGTGTGGGATCCGTACAAGATAGAACTAACAAGGGATATAGAACGTATACAGAGAAGGGCAGTACGAGTGGTGACAGGTTTGCTTAATCCATGGGAGAGTGTCACAGAGATACTGAAAAAACTGAAATGGCAGATTCTTGAAGACAAACGTAAACTATCCAGAGAAAGTCTAATAACAAAGTATCAAGAAACGGCTTTAAATGATTACTCAAGGGTAGACTACAATCCCCTACATATCGCTGACAGAGGGATCGTGAGAATAAGATTCGAATAATTACTGCATGCACAGAGGCAGTCACACAATCATTCTTCCCGCGCTCCATACGTGAATGGAGCAGGAAGGAACTCTAGATCGGACGTACCCGCTTCTATGCACCTCACGGTGGTTTGCAAGGTACAGATGTAGATGTAGACGCAGATGCCAGGACGGTAGCTCATCGAATTCGGTCAGGGGACTGGACACCCTTTGTACAAAAAAATAAATAAATAAATAAAAAATAAATAAAAAGAATGCGGCTGAAGTTTCTTAGCGACAGGATTTGAAAGATGCGATGCAACATCCGCACAGAATCTCGGAAGAAGATGAAAACGAAGAAACAGTGAAAGAAAGAGTGATCAGCGCTGTTGATTGCCATGCAGAGGTCCCAGTTTTGATTCTCTGTACTATCAGGGGCTTTTTCTTTCTTTCTTCTTTTTTTTGGTTTTGGCACTGAGCCTCATGATTTCAGCTGAGGAGCTACTTGAGCGAGCAGCAGCGGCTGCAGATCACGCAAACAGACAACGGCCGGAAGAGGGATGTAGTATGATGCGGTGCTCGGTCGGTACTGATAGGCCCACTAGGCTCTGTGGAAGGAAGGAGTTTACGTTTTAATCGACACAGGTAGATGGATTGCTGGTGATGCGATGCGTGTGAACGATATGAGGTTTTAAAATTTCATTAACTGTTCTTTGAACTGTGTCGTATCACCCACTGAAATGAAACCATTTCACTGGTGTCCTGGAGTAGGACACCGCATAGAAAAATATGTTGAGTAGATACGGCAGTGCCGCATATTTCAAATTGTGCGCACTCTGGAACGGCAATTCCGTGTCATCAAGCTCACGACAGCTGCCACTGTACACAAGTCTTACCATTGCCGGCAAAAGATTTATTACGATTCTAGATTTTTTTTTTCAAAGCAGAGTCGCTAAACACGAAGGTCAAGAACCGATAGCGCATCGTGTCCGCGCATCCTGTCACGTGACGTCGGTTCACGGCCGGCCACTCTTGACCAGTCTCTCACTATGCTGCCATTACGCTTCGCGTCTCTGCCGGTGTTGGTTATATGGTTACTGGTTATATGCTTACACTACTTTGTTCCATGTCAGTCAATAATCCCGCAGATTGTAAGGCACGTTCGATTATTCGGTTTTTAAATGCAAAACAAGTTCGCCCTAGTGAAATTCACAGGCAGCTTGTTGAAGGTTATGGTGCAAGTGTAACGAATGATGGAAATGTGCGTAAATGGTGTAGGCTGTTTAATGAAGGAAGGACAAATGTTCATGGTGAAGAACGAACTGGGCGGCCTATTGTCATGAATGAAGACTTAGCACGAAAAGTTAATGAGGCAGTTCGTCAATACAGGCCCTCCACTATTGACGAGATTTCCACGCGTTTCAAGATCAGTAGTTTTTGACATTGTTACTAACAACCTTCAACACAAAAAATGCATGCGTCATGGGTGCCAAAAATATTGACAGAAGAACACAAAAAAAGCGAATGGCACATTCTTTGTCCGTTTTGGGCCTCTATCACAAGGAAGGTAAGGAGTTCTTGAGTCACATTTGAGCGGTGATGAATCGTGGATGGCGCACTACACTGCAGAGAATAAACGCCATCCAGTGAGTAGCATCATTCATAGTCCCCGAAACAACCACGAAAATTCAAACAAGAACTTTCAACACAGAAAATGACGGTTACGGCTTTTTGGAATCGGAAAGGCATTCTTCTGTTAGACTTTGTGCCAAGAGGAATGACAAAGGCTAAGAGGTACTGTGAAACATTGTTAAAGGTTAGGCGCGCTATTCAAAATCGCCGGCGGAGACTGCTCTCTAGCGACGTCGTTCTGCTTCACGACAATGCTCGGCCTCACGCTGCGGCAAGAACAAAGACGCCGCTGGACAAGTTTAATCGAGAATTGCTGGATCAGCCAGTACACTAGAGATGGGTCGAACTCGTTCATTCCCGTGAACTACTTCATTCATTTCACTCTTTGCCGTGAAGCATTTAAATGAAGTAGTTCATTCATGAAGTAAGGAAGTCTGGCGAAGTTGCTCAGTTCACCGCTCAGCCGCGGCTACGCTCGCTTCGCCTCGCTCGTAGAATAAAGCTTCGTAATACTTCATAATTTTACCAACAGATGGCCGAACTATGCAGTAACGTGCACGCAACGTTTTATGCTCTTACAGCGTCTGAGTTAACTTTAAATAGAACATGGTCGAAGGGGACACAGGAAAGATAAACAGAGAAGCCTGTCACATATAAAGAAGGTATTACATTTAACCTTGCTCGACGTTTTCTCATGAAGCCCCCAAAAAAGTCTTCATCTGCCAAATGAAACCTTATTGTTGCATTCATGGACTAAAAATTAGGGCTACCAAGGAAATGCAGTCCAATTTTATGTTCCTTTTAAAATTTAATCCGAAATAGAATGAGTATGTTTACCACTGTCACAAAGTCTATATACCTACGTTAAGTAATTATTCAGAAGTTTTCCTGTAGATTTTATTTTTGTTGAGAATAATAACCCTCCAGATTCTAAACGTAAACTGTCACCTGTAGTCATTGGTACGATTTCAGGTAAAATCCCTCTTTCAGTGTTATTAAGAGACCTTTTATATTCATGTTGGCTGTGTGAGCGGCTGTGCGTGCTCACACAGCCAGCCTCTTCGTTTGTATCTTTAATATTCATTTGTCTGCAAGCGTTGCCAACAGTAGGCTACCCGTAGACGCGAAGTTTAACTGCACAAGTAGTCACGGGTAATAATGTCAGCACTGCAGAAGCAGCTGACGCTGCCTTCCCCTCGCCCCACGCCTCCCCATCCCCTCGTAAACCTATCGTTCGCCACAAACACCGCGCGATTCGTCGACAGGCGATAGAGGGAGGACTGAAGTGAAGGGAGGATGAGTGACGTAGCGCCGATGTAATGGGAGAGGGGAAAGAGTGAGTGGACTAGGAAAAAGTGTGGAGTGTGCTATCTGTGAAGAGTGTGAAGTACCAGTTCGTTGAAATTGAGTGGTTGTTCACACTTCACTGGAGTGAGTCATTCACTTGAACGACTCATTCACGAGCTCCCCATCTCTACAGTACACAGCCCTGCCTTAGCAGCTTAAGACTTTCATCTGTTTCCAACACCGAACGAATTTCTTGGTGGAAAGCACTTGGAAAAGATGACATGTTGAAAGCAACTCAACGTTCGGGCGGCGAAGTTCTTCGATGCCGGATTTCAAAAGATAGTGCCAGGAGTTAACAAATGTTTAAATGCTCATGATCTGTCATCGTCGCGCCACTGTTTCGGAATGCTGCTAATACATGAGGTGCGACCAAAGCCGACGATTTTGAAAAAACTGTAAAATGCGATCAGATTTTGAACCGCTAAAGTAAAATGTAGTAACAGTTTTCTCTTCAAAATAAACTGATGTTCTAGTCGTAAAAGAGTAATTTTGCCGATTTAGGAAACAACATCCACTGCAAACGTACCAACTCGTAAAGGCAGCATTTGTTTCAAATTCCTACCTGCATTTTTCCTGGTTATTTCTAAAAGATTACTCACACATACTCCCATTAATTTTGCGTATTGACCATGTTACGCTAATTCTGATTTGTGACGTAGTAAACGAATATTTCCCTGGAATGAGCATATTTGCAAACGGCCATTGTGGGGCGTGGGCGCGGGTCTATCGTAAATATTTGCTTTGTTCTGATTGCCCGTGAACCGCAACTCGCACTGTATTTGATTCAGGAAGATGGCGTCCACGTGTTTCGGACTGCTTTTTTCAGAATGTTGTACGAGTTGTATGGATTGTGCGCCTCACCCATTATTCAGTAACTATTGTACCATTATAAATTGCACTTGCAAAGATTTTATTTATTGGCCGAGAATGATATTTATTCATCTTGATCCTAGTTTCTGTACGTTTGAATAAAGTTACAGGTCGAGTATATGAGTATTTATAGGACACACAGTAAACTTAATTTCTTCTTTTTACCTCGTAATTCGACAAGTAAAATTAGTGACTGTTAAGTAATACACTTACGTTCATTCAGTGTAAGATAACGATGTTAGGTCACCTCTGGAATTCACATTCACTCTATCTAAAATGAGGTCGACAGTTCCTGTTGTGTTAGAACTACATGTCCCTTCAACGTAGTGTCAGGCACTGTTAGCTCACATAGCTTCTCTCGATGTCGCCAAAATCCTGGGACGAAAATTTCTTCCACGACCAATTGTCTAACTAGCCACAAGACTGTTCGCAATTTGGACTACCGCGGTAGGTCATTTCAATATCTATACCGCGAGAGAGACTAATGTAAAAGTAAAAAATTCTCATTTGGAAAGACGGTATCTAATAACTATCGAAAACATGCTTAGGAAAACCCTGAACTGACATATGTGATAGATCAGCTCAAGCCGATGAGCCTTGTGAGTTCAAACGTGTAAGGCAAAACGCAAAAAGATGATTAATGACACTGCTTCATTTCCTGAGACAAAGAAAACCATGGTTTCTGCTTTTTTACCAATATGAGGAAGAAAGAATAAGAAGAAGGAAAAAAATAGGAACGAGCAGACTAGACGGCTAGATACAGGAAAAAGAGAGTCGGACTTCCTCAGGGTACAATGTCGTCACCAATAATGTTCCATTAACACATGAGACTGCTCTTAAACAGTGCGCTTCTTTAACAGTTTTAAGACAGAGGAATGCAAACACTAAGTGAGATCACATGGACAGGAGATCTTGAAGACCCAAAATGAAAATCAACGCAGATATAAGCATTCCGCTAAGATTAAATTTGTCCATGTTGCATGAGACTGGTAGAGGTATGCGACGGTATAAAATATAACAGTTTCGTGGCTTACGTTTTCTTTCCGGTGTTTACACGCGTTTCGGCAGCATGCTGGCGTCATTATATTCCGAACGGTTACTTGTGCATGAGTTGTTAATTACAGCTTCATGTCAAGGCCGAGGAGATATTTTCCTGGTTGACCGATAGGGTTATGTCCTTAAATACTGTTTCCCTAAGAGATTAATTTCCGTTAATGTGCACCATTACGTGTCGTTTTATCGTCAAATGAGTTATCTATCATTTGTTTTGTTTGCAGACTCCTCATACATCGAACGAAGCTACATTCTGCCATCATCTCTGATATAAGAATGCCCGAAATTATTTCGAATCTAAGAATTTTGAGACCAGTCCATTGGTCTTCTTTGGACATGATGAAAAACTGAAGACGATTCCCTGTCTTTCCTGTGGACAATCCGTTAAAAATTAAGTGGGTCGTGACCTGTCGTCCAGTATACTACCCTATAATTGTTTTTATGGCTATAACGAAATCGATCAGATGAATGAGGGGGCACGAACAAAGCCTATTCTTCTCGAACAGCATGAAAGTAGCTGCGTAGCGCAACGTCTCGAATCTAAGGCTGTCACTTTCCCTCTCTTCACGAGGGATAAAGACGAAGTTTATGATTTGAAGAGTAATGGTAGGCAGTCTATCAATGGGAGTTGCCCTGGCTGAGAAAGAGCTCTCTACTAAGCTACTGGTGCACGTTTGCCACTCTGGCGAACGTATTATTGAGGTTGGGTTAAAGAAATTTTGACAAGTATTTCAATAAATAGAGAAGTTGTAGATTAAAATATTGTTCTAAGAAACATTGGAGATGTGCTCTCTGAAATGTTTCATTATATTAACTGCAGAACTTGTGAAAGTAATCGTCTGATACATGAACATATGTTCAAAGTTTTCGTGGAAAACTATCAGAATGAAGTACAATAGGCACATGGACTTGTTTATTAACCAGTGAAAAGGCAGGCACAATAAACAAGTAGAGATTTCTATTTACATAAACATCGTTAAACATTCAAAAGTAAATATAGGCAATTTTTGCTATGCAAAGTAAGTATTTATGTGGAATACTGACAATGATACTCCGAACATACAATGTTATGGTGAGTACATTGTAAGGACTCCATGCTCTTTACCTCCGTATAATTCCTTCCAATTTAATTGGCATGGATTTTACCGAAGATTATGTTGTTTGTACTATAGTTTTACGCTATTCCTCTACTAGAGTGTTTTTTAGATAATTTCTATGACTCCTCTTCTTTTTGTCGAGTACATTCCACAAATTTTCTATTGGATTTATGTCTGGAGATTGTTGTCGTGTCGTCATCGAGCAGGGAGTGTTACACAGCAGCCACAGCCTTGCATGTAGAGTCGTATGGTATGCGTCATTACCTTGTGTGAAAATACGATACGCAGAAAAATCCACATCATTCGCACTCCTGGATATATGTGTTTTAAGGATGTTTATGTAAACCGTGTAGTCCGTAATTCCATCAATAAAACGCAAATCTCTCATACCATCTGCACTCAGGCAGTCTCACACAAATACTTAATTTTCTCCACGTTTAACTGAGGCTGTTATACACCGAACAGCCAAAGAAACTGGTACACCAGCCTAATATCGTGTAGCGCCCCCGCGAGCACGCAGAAGTGCCGCAACACCGACGTGGCATGGAATCGACTAATATCTGAAGTAGTGCCGGAAGGAATTGACACCATAAATCCTGCGGGGCTGTCCATGAATGCGTAAGAGAACAAGCGGGTCGAGATCTCTTCTGAAAAGCACGTTGCAAGGCATCCTAGGTATCCTCAATAATGTTCACGTCTGGGGAGTTCGGTGGACAGCGGAAGTGTGTAAACTCAGAAGAGTGTTATATCCTAGCCAGTAATGCCACCCGAGCCCGCTGCCAAAAGGTTGGCAGCATCAAAGTCCGGACGCCGTCCGCATAAGCAGCGCCAGCGAGACAGCAAATCGCCGCAAGTCTGCGCGCGCCACCGCTGGCTTCTGGCTTCTTAAGCGCTGGAGTCGCGAGCGCTAGGACAGTTCTGTATTCGCCGCTCAGTTGTGTACTCGCCTCCGAATTGTGTACTTGCTAGTCAGTTGGGTGTTCATCGCAGCAGAGTTGTTGTTTGTCGTCAGCCGACGCTGACCTAGCCGCTCCGACTCGAACTAGACAGATTTCCGTAGACACGGAGTTCACGACCTTGTTTCTATATTTTCGTGAATAAAGATAAGTACCGACTTTTATTTAATCAGAGTGTTTGGGTATTCATCTTTCTGTTCACTGTTCCAGCGGACCGGTCGGCCCGCTATTCAAAGTGTGGCGGTGACTTCGTAAGCCGTTTCTACAGCGAATTGTTTGTCGCTACGAACACCGCCACAAAAAAGAGTGTTTCTGGAGCCGCTCTGTAGCAATTCTGGACGTCTGGGTTGCCACACTGTACTGCTGGAATTGCCAAAGTCCGTCGGAATGCACAATGCACATGAACGGATGCAGGGGTTGAGACAGAATGCTTACGTACTTGTCACCTGTCAGAGAAGCTTCTAGACGTATCAAGGGTCCCATATCACTCCTACGTCACACGCCCTACACCATTGCAGAGACACCACCAGCTTGAACAGTCCCCTGCTGACATGCAGGGTCCATGAGTTCATGAGATTGTCTCAGTACCGGATACGTCCATCTGCTCTACACAATTAGAATTGAGGCTCGTCCGACCAGGCAACACGTTTGCAGTCATCAACAGTCCAATTCCGGTGTTGGCAGGCCCAGGCGAGGCGTTAAGCTTTGTGTCGTGCAATCATCAAGGTTACACGATTGTGCCTTCAGCTCCAAAAGCCAATATCGATGGTGTATAGTTGCATTGTTCGTACGCTCACACTTGTTGACGGCCCAGCATTGAAATCTGCAGCAATTTGCGGAAGGGTTGCACTTCTGTCAAGTTCAAGGATTCTCTTTAGTCGACGTTGGTCCCGTTCTTGCAGGATTTTTTTCCGGCCGCAGCGATTCGGCGACTCGACGTTTTACCGGATTGCTGATATTCACGGTACTGGTGAAATGACCATACGGGAAAACCCACGCTTCATCGGGTACCTCGGAGACGCTGTGTCCCATCGCTCGTGCGCCACTGTAACACAACGTTGAAACACACTTAAATCTTGATAACCCGCCATTGTAGCAGCAGTAAGCCATCTAACAGCTGCGCCAGACCCTTGTTGGCTTATATAGGCGTTGCCGACCGCGGCGCCATATTCTGCCTGTTTAAATATCTCTTTATTTCAATACGCTTGCCGATACCAGTTTCTTTGGCGCTTCAGTGCATTTCTCTCATCTTCAAATTTTTTTTCTCCACCCCATTACTAGCCTACCTGTCTTGAATAGCTCAAATCTATTCTGGTTAGCAAATAAAAGCTTGTTTCAGAAATGAAATCCATCGGATTTATGATCTCTTACCAGTGCAATTCGCTTCCTTCTGCTGCTTTTACAGATTTGTGGTTTTCTAAGAGCTCCATACCCAGCCTCATAAAGCAAATTTCTTACAGTCTGTGGTGAAATAGACAGTCCTGTATACATTTGAAGTGAAGAAGCAGGTTTTGAAGCCCAGAGTTTTGGAATTTTCTTAACGCCTTTAAGTTTTCCCATCTCGGATAGGACTGCAGGACGATCGCTACTTGATTTGTTTCATACGTTTTGTTCTCCTTAAAATATGTTTACATCACAGTTCACCGTACTAGCAAATCTGCGAATGGTTTCTCCGACTTCTCCTTAAGGTTTTTCTCTTGTTTTGTACTTTCGCTGACATTTGCGACTTATATTACTTAAATATCTTTTAAAGGTTTTGAAAACCTAGAGATAGCTATCCAATATCGTGGATGAAACACAATGGCTTAATTAAAGGCAGAGGGGTGACTCTAAGTGCATCTAATACATGAATTTATGTTCAAAGCCTTAGTGGAAAATTGTCAAAATGAAGTGCAACAGAGACAAATGGGTCAAATGGCTCTGAGCACTATGTGACTTAACATCTGAGGGCATCAGTCCCCTAGAACTTAGAACTACTTAAACCTAACTAACCTAAGGACATCACACACATCCATGCCAGAGTCAGGATTCGAACCTGCAACCGTAGTGGTCGCGCGGTTCCAGATTGAAGGGCCTAGAACCGCTCGGTCACACCGGCCAGCCAACAGAGACGTGGACCTATTTATTATTCAGTGAAAAGGAAATTACAATAGAGAAATATACGGTATCTTGTTTAGTAAACGAATATTTATTAGATAACAACTGGGGCACGATTTTAAATAAGCGGATTTAGTAACAAACTAAGCAACTAGCGTTTGATTTCTAAATGTAGCTGTTAACCTACGTAATGAAATAGTTATCGTGTGTTTCTTAGCTATATTTTTGTAATTGTGCTTGTTATATTCTACACGCTTTGCTCAGATGAATACTTTTTGTAATCACTGTATGTGATTTTTTTCTTTTCATTCTTTTCTAGACTGTCATCCCTGTAAGGATTGTCATGGAGTCTAAAGAGGAGCAACAGATATAAACACACACTGACTTAAACAAATCTGGGTTAAAAGCGCAGTCTGACTCATCATCTGAATCGGTGTCAACATTAAAGCGAGGAAGTGCTCTTTTTGCGACATGTACTGTCTTTGCAAGAGGGTTTCGCAACTGCAATCACTGCTTTACGATACGGGATCGCTGTACACCGCAGCTGAGAGGTTGAGGGGTAAGGAGTACAATGGGACGCCTCGCTGGTTGAGCCATAAAGCCACTTCTGATTGGCTAGCTAACATGGAAGCCAGCTGACGTCACAGCCAGCGCACGCTATGCTTGATTTTGGATTCCCAGGGCGTCGTGTCACTCCGTAGCGTCCGGCTTTTTCCAAAAGTAATTACGCACACGGATACTGACAGTATAAAGTTACAGTACCATGTAGATGTCTGTATTGTAACGCTACCTTGTTTTGCTTGTGAATCAGTGTTACCATGTCTGTGTATTAGATGGCCTCTGTTACAACTGGAGGATTCAGAGCAAAAGAGAACCACGTGCAGTAAATCAATTTTGAGAGAAAAGACTGAAAAGGTAAGCCACTTGACTTAATAAATCACCCGATTTAAATCGTTTTCAAGGTTTGTAAATGTTTCGTAAGAGTTAAAATAACCATTAGGCTTTATTATATCCTTCAAGAGTTCTATGGGAACTCCACTCGTAAATGCAGAAGAGAGGGGGGGGGGGGAGCGGGTATGTGGAAAAAGTACACTGAAGGCCTCTGTGAGAAAGTAGACTTGTCTGATGACGTGAGAGGAGAAAAAACTGGAGTCGATGTGCATAATGTAGCGGATGCAGTATTAGAGTCAGAATTTAAAAGAGGTGATGAAGACATGAGATGAACTGAGGTAGGAGGTATTGCTAACATTCCACCGAAATTTCGAAAATCATTCCGAAAAGTGGCTACCAAACGAGTGTTGACTTTTCGCCTTCTCATCAAATGTTTGCGTTTCCTATTCGAAAGCCATTTCCTTTCGGCTGCTAACAGAGTAGTTGTGCGGAATCAAGTGTCATTATAGGTTCTTTCTTTACCCCTCACTGTCACAGTCTTACTTCACACCAAGACACAAACATAAATTTGGATACAGCGAACAGCGGAAAAAAATACAAAAATAAAACCTGGTACAAGGTAGGATTGAACACGGCTCGGCAGCTTGGCAGCCCGACACTATCACCATTTTTTTGTGTCATTTTTCTCGCTATTGTTGGTTGCATTTGTTTGGAGTGGTCGTCCCATGATAACCGTTCAAGTTCATCGTTGACCCATCCACACAGATTTTTTTTTTTCTGCAGAGGGTAGTTAACACTGAGCGAACACGGTTAGTTCTTGTTGTTGGACGGTTCCCTGTTCCTATTTTTTTTTTCACTATTCAGTGCACCTTCTTCTTGCTTTCATGCTTGATCTATGTTCAGGTTTCGACGGGCTGTCAATATGGTCCTCTTACCACTAAATCAATAAATCCGAGGGAGTGCGATGGGGAGTTTCCCTTGTGAAGCCGGCAGCTGTGACCGAGCGGTTCTAGGCGCTTCAGTCCGGAACCGCGCGACTGTTACGGTCGCAGGTTCGAATCCCACCTCGGGCATGGATGTGTGTGGTGTCCTTAGGTTAGTTAGGTTTAAGTAGTTCTATGTTCTAGGGGACTGATGACCTCGGATGTTAAGTCCCATAGTGCTTAGAGCCATTTGAACCATTTTTGTAGCTAGTACTAAACAAGTAATGAAGCAAAATATTGACGAGGAAAACAGAAACTAAAATTTGCTGTGCAGATTTCTCACTACAGGCCAAGATCGTAAGGTCTATTAGGTCTTAAAACAGAATTAAAATTCTCTTCTGAAAAGGGATGTAATAGCAGTTACAATTTACTAGAAACTCTGATTGCACAAAAGCTACTGCAGGAAATAAACACGCTGCATCTAAAGCACTAGATGTCTCAGTACTTCTAACAGTGGCTGGTTATAGTAACATTTTCTTAATCTGACTTTCATTTATATAAACTCCGCAGCTCGTGGTCTTGGGGTAGCGTTCTCGCTTCCTGCGCGTGGGGTCAGGGATTTTATCTACTTCGAGATAAATGGGTGTTGTGAGTCTTTCATCAACATTTCATCATCACTGACTCGCAAGTCAACGTGGCGTCAGCTAAAAAGGACTTGCAATTTCAAAAAATGGTTCAAATGGCTCTGAGCACTATGGGACTTAACATCTGTGGTCATCAGTCCCCTAGAACTTAGAACTACTTAAACCTAACTAACCTAAGGACATCACACACATCTATGCCCGAGGCAGGATTCGAACCTGCGACCGTAGCGGTCACGCGGTTCCAGACTGAAGCGCCTAGAACCGCACGGCCACACCGGCCGGCACTTGCAATTTCGGCGGCCGAACACCCTGCATGGGGTCTCCCGGCCAACAATGCCGTACGCTCATTTCATTTATATAAAAACTTTAATTTCTTTTTCAAAATGCACTTCGCCATTATGACAGTAATTTATAATCTATTTACCTACATTAATTCGGAGGTCGCCTCACACAGATATGCACTAAAATTTATGCAAAGGAAAAAACTCTGACTAAATTAGTAAACGTCCGTCTACGCAACAAAAAACACACACTTCACGTCCGTGAGAAAATATGTGAGAAACTGTCAATAAAATTGTTTATAAGAAAGCTTAGGCATGTCACCTCTGTTTCGCAATTGTGGCTGCACTGAGCGTACAAGCCCTGTATGAAACAAGCACTGTGCAACACCCACCTCATTAGGAAGATGTTGGTTCTTACCCTCACAGGATTTCTTTCGAGATAGTGAGTAATACGTGTACCAAGTGTGGTTGAAATCGATCCAGTGGGATTGCGTGGAGTTTTCTACGTACACTTTAGTCCACATACGCAAATTTCACATGTATTTCGCATATATTTGTATATATATTTCACTTGTATCTCCAGCGAATTTTGAGCTTCAGTTTTGTTTTCACGCACTCAATGTTTATGATGCCGTATCTTCTGAACTACGTGTTGTACAATGATATGATTTAACATTCATGTGCAGAGCTATATGTGATTATTGTGAGAAAAATGTGTAGCGAATTTAGCTAGTAGCCGGCCATTGTGACCGAGCGGTTCTAGGCGCTACAATCTGTAACCATGCTGCTGCTACGGTCGCAGGTTCGAATCCTGCCTCGGGCATGGATGTGAGTGATGTCCTTAGATTAGTTAGGTTTAAGTAGTTCTAAGTTCTAGGGGACTGGTTACCTCAGATGTTAAGTCCCATAATGCTTAGAGCCATTTGAGCCATTCCCTTGTGAAAGTCAAAGAGCTGGACATTGGCCACTGCCGACCATCGACCCGCATTTTCAGCACACCACAGAAATCACCACTCCCATGACCAGAGATTTCCACATGCCACCGGCTTCAGACTGCAACAACCTACAGAAGCTTCAGCGGTTTGACTGAGTACTGCTTGCTGGCAGCTGAAGCTCTGTCATTGCCTCTGTTCAAGAGCATTACTGCATGGTACACTTTCGCAAAGTCGGCTGTGATCAGCTACATCTACGTCCCAGATCAGCCATCACTATCGAACAGCTTGGCAGCAAAGTGACGTCCATTCTGTACTGGACAATGCCACAGCGGTGCTGCAACTGTCTCTCCTGTTACCAGGCCTCGAGTCCCTGTGTACCGCTTGAGCAAGGTGAAAACGTACCTCAGCAGCATGTCGCCTGCATGGAATCATTTATACGGCGTCCAGCCACCCCTTCCTCTGTCACGGTACCAACGAAGCACTCCTCTGCCCTGTGCCACTGGGGCGGGAAGCAGTCTGCCGTATTTACAGCAAAGCAGCCACAGCGTGCCGTCCACACGCTGCAGGCGGTAACCTGAGCCTTCTCCAACACAGCCGCTGCCAGGGCGCATGCTCTACAGTATCACCTTTAGAGTCGGATCAGAGGTCGGCACACTGGGCTACGCCGTGTCGTCGTGTTTGCATCGCTCACCAACAACGATGCCAATATCAGAGTCTTATCGATGTAAACAAACTGCAACAAAGAGGTTCTTCTATCTAGGAATTGCCTTCTTCTGACTCACCTGCATCCGTCTTCGGCAGAAACTATGTTATATTTTGATTCACTGGTGTCCAGAATTAAAGCAGCAAACCACTACTTCCCCGTCCTATGTCTAATTCACGATATAATCATACAAAGGTCAACAGATGCACCTACGATTGTGTCCTGCACGGAAGATGGCATTCTGGTGAAAGGACAACCGCGCCAAAGATGACGTCAGAGCACCTACCGAACGGGTGAGAGTTAGCTGGATATTCCCACATCTAAAGTCAATGTGTACACAGCCACATACAGTGCAGTATGGCACACAGAAGACGCCTACCAGGCGCTTTGCGGTTGAGGGCCATGAGAAGAATGGAAGCAGATGTGGCCCGGTGGCTTAATGTGAATCGTCCTGTTATTTCTCGGATATGCGACAGTTTATAGAGATCGAAGCCGTATCCCGAAGACCAGAGCGGAGCCGACCATGTATAACATCATGAAGACAGATGCGTTATTTGGCCGTAAAGGCTGCCTTAGTACTGCACAGCAACTGGAATCTGACCTCGCAGCACCCACTGGACGTCGAGTGTCGAGGCAGACGGCGTACAGATGGCTTCGGTAGAGTGGGCTATATTGTCGAAGATCTGCTGTGAGTGTATCTCTGACGCGTCTAGAGTAGAGCCGTCAACATGCCACCTGGACAATCTGACAGTGAGCCAATGTTCGTTTCACACATGAGTCCTGATTGGTCTGGAAAGTGATTCTCGACGGATTCGCATCTGGAGGGAACGTGAAACACGATTTAGGATCGGTTGTGGAAAGAGATCGACATCGGAGGTGCTGTGTGACGATAACGCTCGACCTCATAGAGCAGGTATGATTGATGTTTTCTTGGAAACGGAACATATTGCATGTGTGGCTTGGCCTACTCACTCTCCAGATTCGAATCACATGGACCACGTCTGGAATGCACTAGGGACATGTGTTGCATCATTCGATATTGCAGTGTCGGTGTTGTTCTGATGGCGATGCACTGCAGCGATTGTAGCCGTTACTAAACACATCAGATGAATTCACAGTTGCGAATAATGACTACCATCAGTTGTAGAGTGGAATGAAGACTATGAAAAGTTGTGCCGGGCCGGGACTCGAACTCGGATTTCCCGCTTATCGCGAACGGTCGCCTTACCATTTGGCTATCCGTGCACGACTCACGGCCAAACCCGAACTTCCATATGTCGTCAACCATACGTCATCATCCACTTACCACTCTCTAAGACCTGCGAGCAGCGTTGCAGGAAGAATAGGCGTTATTGCCTAAACATAAAATTGATGATATCATTCACAGCATTCCCCGTCGTTGTCGTGTCTGTATTGCTGCCACAGGTGTTCACACCCCATACTGAGCACATTAACCAGTTGTTGGAATTTGTGTGTAAATACTTTAGGTTGTGTAGAGGAAAGGGGATGAGAATTAGCAGGGTGAAAACAGAGTATATGTGTACAAAGGATGTCAAATATATATATATATATATATATATATATATATATATATATATGTGGCCAAGATATGTAAATATCTAGGCTCTTACTTGCAAAGTGATGGAAGACTGGAGACCGAAATACAGCACAGGATAAATAGTGGATGGACGAACTTGAGGAAACTGAGCGGAGTACTGTGTGATAAGAAGGTTAGCTGCAGAATGAAAGGAGAGCCTTACAAGTCTGTGGTGAGGCCTGCGATGCTGTATAGCACAGAAACGTGGCCAATTGCAAAAGCGCAAGAGAAAAAGGTGGAAGGGACAGAAACGAGAATGTTACGGTGGATGAGTGGGGTGACACGAAAGGATGGACTAAGGAATGAGTACATCAACGGAACAGTGAAAGTGGAACCCATAGGTAAGAAGATCCAAGAAAGTAGGCTGAGATGGTACGGACATGTGCAGAAAAGAGGGGAGTACTACGTGGGGAGAAGAGTTGAAGACCTAGAAATTGATCAAGGAGAAGAGGAAGACCGAAACTGAGATGGAAAGACAAGGTAGCAGGGGACCTACAGGAGAAAGGATGACTCAGAGAAGAAGCACTGGATAGGCATTTATGGAAGAGAAGGATCCAGCAAAGCAACGCCGACCCCACATGACGTGGGTAAAGGCTGAGATGATGAAGATGAGGAGGAGGAGGACAGCATATATTTTCATTTAATTATCATCATCCCCGTTTCCCCGTACGCTGACGAATATATATGGAGGATAGCGCATCAACATTTTGATTACTTTGTTTAACAGCCTCACTATTAATTTACGGTGTATTCAAGATAAGAAAGCGATATTAACACTTTCGTTTTTTTCTTGTTTCAAAGTTGCTTTTAACAGAAGGAGATGCTTTGCCCTGAGTGACATGTTGTAGAGAACAGTTAAACTACTTGTTGCATGTATACTACAGCCAGGTGGGGTTGCTACACGGCATGTGTCTTACATAATGTCACCGAAAACTAAAGTCGAGTAATTTATACTTTGACTTTTGTCTTAAAGGCAACGATTTCCGTAGTCTGTAACAATGTTAAGAATTGCACTTATGAGGGTGATATTTATCTATCAGTTCTTTTTTTGCCAGCTAAATGATCCAAAAAAAGGTAGTGAGCCTATTCTGAAAGTAATAATCTACATTTTGTAGTGTACACAGTCTTCAATTTTTTGCTTTCAATTGTAAAATACGTTATTCATATTTCATTTGTGTGTTTCTCATGGGTAATCTGAGTGATCAGTGTTTTGGTGTGTCACGCAATTGTGAGTAAATTATTTTTTTATCAACTGGACGGAAGAATGTAATTAATCATCATTGTAATCATATTAGACAATAGAGTTATTGAAACATGACAACAATTAGTCAGTCATATGGCTCAGTTTTGACAAATCTGTAACGAACATTTGTCAAGTGTGTAACAGAGCGATCAGCCGACATCAGACTCGGAGAACGTTAATGTGATAAGATAACGAAGCCCTAAGTTTCTAAGCAATAGTTCTAATCTAAAGGGTAAGTGATGTTCCTTTTTTTTTTTAGAGAAAACGAAAATTGTAACCATAATAAAATGAAGCCCACAGCTGGCGCTCTAGTGGCTAGCGTTGTTGCCTCTGGATCACGGGGTCCCGGGTTCGATTTCCGGCCGGGTTGGGGATTTTCTCTGTCCGAGGACTGGGTTTTTGTGTTTTCCTCATCATTTCATCATCCTCACCATCATCCTCATTCGTGACAATGGTGAAATTGGACTGTGAAGAAATAGGTCTTTGTACGGGTACTGATGACCGAGCAGTTGAGCGCGTCACAAACCAAACATCATCACCATCATAATCAGATGATTGTGTATAGTATTTCCAATTTAATTATTTCTTGAAGAACACTTGCAGCCTATTAAACAGTTTACCAAACGTCTTTCAAAATTATTTTATGTCGCCAGCAGTGCCTGTAGTTGCACACGGTCAGCAAATAAACTCGTGGAGTAGTGCGGTTCCATTGTCAGGCCAAAAAATTATTTTATTTTAAAATATCATTCACAGTGAAGCAGGAGTAGCTCTGTGTAGAGTTTATAAAAATATTTTAAAATGTATATGATTAAACTGTCCTAATCATTCAGAGTCGATTCTAGCTACCGTTTGGTAATCGTATGGGTCGTTTGAAACAAGGATTGATGGCCGCAGGCATAAACAGTGTATCTTGGTTTCTGACCACGAACATAGTAACATATAATTTTGAAACGTTATTTCATAGAGAGTACGAAGTTCTGTTTTTGTTATATGTCATTCAGTTGAATACTGTAACAGTTATATACTTTTGTGTGTAATTAGGGATATATGAACGGAAGTGTTGCTGAATTTAACGTAATTACAGCTCGAAAACCCAACTGTCCGTAGCAGCCACTGTTTGATGAGTAACACTAGTCCATTAAGCAGTCCAGACAGTCTAAACAACTAGTGACAGAACACCCCGTTTAAATGCAGCGAATCGTGTTGAAACGGAAACGAACATTTGCTTATGTGTGCTTTTTGTTTATTAACCGAAGGACTGCATGTGAATACGAATCATTAGTGGTGGTGGTTTGTAGTGTAGGTAACTGGATGTCCACAAAGAGAGTTAGGCGTGATCTAAATTAACTGGCAGCAGATCTGTAAGATATGTTTACTGTCTGCTAATTCAGATTAACATTAACGTTTTTCTATGATTTTTAAGAAACTAAAGTGAAATGATCACAACTAAAGAATCACACACGCTATTCTAATTTTAAAATGATTATTTCTCTGGTATTCAGAAGAAAAGTGTAGATACTGTTAGGAAGGTTAACTATCATTTGAGGACCTTGTTTCACAAACTGGCTAAAATTTAAAGTAAAGAAAAGTAGAGTTCAGCTGTAAAAGACAGCAAATAACGGGAGCGATTAGGTGAAGAAGAACGAAAAATGCAGAAACAGTTGGTACGCGAAGAAATAAGACAAAGTTAGTTATCAACTCAGGCAAAGAGAAGATAGGAGAATAAAGGGGATAAAGTGCTTAGCAGAAAAAACTAAATGAATCCCATACTTTAATGAGAGAACAAATTACAAAACACAGGTTCCAAATGTACAAATTACGTTACAGAATTTTAATGAAAAGCATGATGATCTCAAGTCATTATTTACCAGGAGACCCCTTCTGGGGTTGTTCAGGCGGCGGGTACAGGTCTTCCTTTTAGACGCCACTTACACGGCTTGCAGATTCTTGCGATGAAGAAGAGATGAATTTATAAGGACAACACAAACATCCAGTGAGCAAGCGAAAAAATCTCCAACAGAGCCGGGAGTTGAACCCACGATATTGCAGTCTAGAGACAACGACGTTAACCAATACATCAACTTCGAGAGGCGTAAAGGAGAACCGCAAGGAAGTGTGGTAGTACTGTTACTGTTTACAATGCTTATAAATGATCTAGCAGAAAGCGTCTGAAGATCCTTGATACTGTTTGCAGAGGATGCAGTTGTCTACAAGAAAATAGCAAGATCAGAATACAGTATCGATTTGCAGAATGACCTGCAAAGGATTGGGGATTGGGGTAGGTTCTGGCAGTTGACGTTGAACGTAAATGAATGTAACGTATTGCGCATAATCAGGAAAGGAAACCCATTACTGGACCACTACACTACTGATGACAAATTGTTGGAGGCTTTATATACCGCAAAATATCTAGAAGTAACTATCCAGACTGACCTTAAGCAGAATGATCAAGTAAAACAAATAGTAGGCAAAGCAGATGACAAGCTCAGATTCACCGGGAGAACCTTAAGGAAATATAACTCATCTACGAAGGAAATGGCTTACAAGGCTCTTCTTTGAACGGTTCTTGAGTACTGTTCATCAACTTGGCATCCTTACCAAGTACGACTTATTGAAGAGACAGAAACGATCCAACGGAGAGCGGTGCGATTTGTCATAATATTGTTTAGTCGACGTGAGAGCGTTAGAGTGATACTCAACAAATTACAGTGGCCGACGGTACAAAAGAGGCATTTCACATTACGGAGAGAGCTTTACTATCAAAATTAACAGAGAACACTTTCCGCGGAGAATCGGACAACATAGCACTTCCTCCCACGTACCTCTCGTGAAATGACCACACCGAGAAACTTCGGGAAATTAGAAGTAATACAGAGGCTTACTGATTGTTCCAATGCGGTATTTGTGAGTGAAACAGGGAAGGGAGGGAGTTCACTTATGGTACCATAAGTACCCTTCGCCAATCACCGTTATCTGATTTAGGGAGTAAAATGTAGTTGTAAACCACGAATTGCAGACAATGGTCATGAAATCGTCATTCATCAGATGTTGAAAACAGAAAAAAACTTCAGGGACTTGTTGACGATGTTAAAAAAAACCAACAGTTCTGTGAAGGAATACTATATCATTTGATACACACTGTTCACAAGATATTTCTGATGCCCAGGGACTGGTTGTGGAAAAAATGCGTGACTACCAGTTAAGTGTGGACAGCGCGAGTGTTAAGAGTTCTGAAGTTCAGGAATACTCAAATATCATAAAAAAAACTGGATATCAGAGGTCATGGAAGAAAAGGAAGACACCATACAGTACTGTAAGTGAAAACAAAATACCAGTAGACTAAGAACTGGACTGGAGATGCGCTTCCGTTTGCCACAGTGATGCTGACTAACACAGGAACAATCATACACCATTAAACAGTAGCACTGAGGGACAGTTGTAGTACGACCTGCCCTTTGAAAGAGGCAGCTGAAGTACGAGTTCCCCTTTGAAATGTATAAAGGAGTGCCACAGCAATTTCTGTAGTAATATTAAACAAATTAGAATTAACCAGTATTATTTTTGGAAGCCATTCAAATTCCTCTGACAAGTTCTTGGGACGAACGCGGAAACATACGTTTAATAGCAAACCACTTAAGAAACCCTGCATTTAGTTCTAAGGTTTGGTCTCACGGGGGGAGAAAGTTCTGCGACCACAGTTATTAGGACCAGAGCCACATTCTGATGTTTGGGGCAGTCTGAAAGATTCTACTGAATGGCACCTCGATCGGCCTTAACATTTGGATGATCCTATACCAGAAGAACGCTTGGTGGGAGCTGTTACACGTTTGACCTTCTGAAGTTAGACAGAGCTAAGTTTTGCGCTCCTAGGACGGTGCTCAAAACTCACTTGTACTTTTAGATCGGCTCCGTTACTTGTATGTTACAGCATTATGGGCTACACTATAAATAGAAGTGGGAACCTTAACCACTCGGTGTTAGTAAAGGGGAGGACAACAACAAAAACGACAATATAACGTTAATTACGGACAGATTATATCGAAAGAAAATCGACACATCCAGTCTGGTAACCATGATCACAAAGGTCAGTTTCATGTTAAAAGTAAATTTGGTGACAAAAAAGTATAATAATCAACCATACAACAACTACCATTAGTATTTCAAAAAGATAAACGGGGGCTATATCCCTGAACTTATCAAGTATCAGCAATCGAACCACAACAATCTGGTTTAGTCGTTAGGGAAATTTCAGCACTAGAGCAGTGGGTACATGACTAGACAATGATCCAGGATGTGGTGAAAAGTGTATGTCCGCTTTTGTTTAATTTATGGACGGAGTGAAAATCAGTAACACATTAAACACTGAAACTAATTTTGAAGGAAAAGAAGTGACCATCTACGTAAGTAGTGATATGTTTGTGTAGTTAATGAAGAATTAGGGGCAGAAATTTCTAGACATAATGACTTTGAAGTGCTGGCTGCCGAGGCCATTACCCGCATGGAGTGGTCGGTAATAAATGTAAAGGGACGGACAAGGAGGTAGCGATAAATTTTAACTTGCTAAGGTTACATTTTAAACAAAGAATGTTCAAGACACCAGGACTGAAAGTAGATCTATTTTTACCAGCCATCTGGCTTTGTAATATACAAGCTGATACTCTATTTGAGAGTAAATTATCTGAGCCGACGACAGTAATCAGAAACAACAAATCAAATTTAATGTCCATTGTATATCAGGCTACCAATACTTGGAGTGTATATGAGAGAAGCAGTAAGAAATCTCAACATTGCACCTACGGAAATAAACCAAATCAATGAATATCACTGACTGAGTTGATGTGTTTGCAACAGTCATTTTTGAGGACACAAGAGCAATTAAGTGAGATACTGAACAGTTAGGAAGATAATTTTGCCAGTTTAACATACATACAAAATTTTGCCGCCCATCTTATCCTATATAAAAAGTATGCAACTCAAGGTGAGGAAAGAGATCTATGGTATAAGTAAGTGGAACGTTACCAAATGTCCTATTAGCCGTTTCAGCAACCTGAAGATACTAGTTTAGAAAGCCGACAGAGAGGTCAGATGCAAGAACAGTTACCTAGTTAGGGGAACATGAAAAGACCTGGTTTACTGACAATGATGAATTATTAATGAAATTTACTGGGACCAACTATTTCTTTTCTTTTGATTTCATTGAAGTAAACTGGAAAGTGATGCTGGATGCAATTCAAGTAAGTACACAGCCCTTCAGTTCGAAGATAAATGTTAAAAGTTTCATGCGCTTATTTTCGGCCTGTGGAAATGCACATTTGAATTTATTAGGATACTTGATCTTGTCTTAGGAGAGGAACTACCAAAAATGTGATATTAGAGATAGATGATATTCTGTTCACTTCGAAAAGCTGGGATAATCATCTACATTTAATACAAATATTTTTTTCAAAAGCTCAAAGATCTACATCTACATTAATATTCCGCTAGCCAACGTATGGTGTATCATGGAGGGTAGCTTTTGTAACGTTTACATAATTGAAGTTCGAGTTTCAAAAAGCTGTAGAAAGAGATACAGCTCAGAATGCCGAGAAATTAGAACAACATATAACTGGCGCAGGGGGGAAATGTCGTGTATAAAAAAGAAAAGAAACTTACGAAAATACGACCAATTGAGGTGCTGTAAGCACCAGAATATGCACACGAATAGACGCACGGCCAACGGGTGTTCCTAAATTTGAGTGCCAGACGCTCGACATGTATGTCTCATTGTAGGATCGCACGCTGCTGGTAGAGCTCTTTTACAAGAACGGTAACTGTCCACCAGTAGCTCTGCAGAACTCGCAGAAACTCAAGGATATAAAAAAAATGCATCGGTCCGATGTCTGCTAAGGGTCTGGAGAAAATGATTACAAAATTGGAAAAGACGATTTCTTTTGAAATGCAATGTGGAAGAGAGAGGATAGCAGTTGAATCGACGTCTGTCAAAGATGCGGCCACAGCACTGCAGAAAGGATCGAGCGGTGGTGTGCAAACATGCAGTGCTTGGGGATTTGTACGAAACTTGGACGAGCCTGCGAACACAATGCATAATATCTTACGAAAGATCCTGCATTGCTATCCATACAAAATGATCCACGTTCAAGAGTTGCTTCCTGCTGACCTGCCAGCAAGACAAGCAACCGTTCGTTCTGGAATTTCTTGCTTGCATGGAAGTGGGCAATGAACGGCGACGGAAAATTCTGTGAACAGACGAAGCCCATTACCATCTCCAAGGACATGTCAATGTGCTGAATTGCAGAATATGGGCAACGGAAAATCCGCACGCACATCACTCTGTACCACTTCATTCTGCAAACGTGACTCTGTGGTGCGATTTGATGAGATCGCTTATCGCAGTTCCCTCTTTTTCCGAGGATAAATATTGTGGGTCTTGTTACCCGTATCATTTTGAAACTGTAACTTTAATTATGGTCCCCCTGTATACAGAGCGTGCAAGAATTTAACAGTACGTAGAGCATGCTACACTGAACGACTTGACATAGGGAACCCGGGATCGGAGAAAGCAGCATATGGAGATAAAAAAGGAATAAAATTAGATTCCTGTGTACGTTTTTATTTACATTAGTTACAATGAACTGAAAATACCATCATTGACACAATGGAAGTACCATTTCTACTGTATCTTACAAAATGTGCTGAAACCGACGGCCATCAACCTCAATGCATGCATGACATCGGCGAACAAGATTCTGAAGCCCACTGACAAACATCCCTGGTATGTTTCGAATCACATCACGGGCAGCTACAATTCTGGCAATTAATTCCATCTCCGTATGCACTGGGGTTTCGTACACAAGTGACTTTAGATATTCCCATAGGAAATAAGAAAGGGGATTCAGGTCAGGTGACCTCGCAGGCAATGGAATAGGACCTGTCCTTCCAATCCAGCGACCAGGAAAGACGGCACTGAGATGGTTGCGGATATCCTCACTGAAGTGGGGTGGTGCACCGTCATGTTGTATCCAAAGCCTCTTACGAACTTCCAAGTGTACGTTCCCCAGCAACTCAGGTTGAGCTATTTTCACGAACCTCACGTACAGGTGGCCTTTCAGACTGCTAATAAGGCGATATGGCCCAATGAGACTGTAGCCTACAATGCCGGCCAAGAATGTACATCTTATAAACCGCACAGTACATGTAAACTTGTACACATGTTAGTTATAAATAAGCTGGAAAACAGTAATGCTAGACAAAGTGAGAGGCAAGTTTACTTCAGTATCTCCTTAAGCTGGTCTTTCCGATCCCAGGTTCTGTGCCTCAAATAGTTCAGTGGAGCATTCTCTATGTTCGTTTCATTTTTGCATGCTCTTTCCGAAACACCTTGTATACTGTACCGACACATTCTTGATCTTTTGTGATCCCACCACCATAAATACCATATAATGGAAGTCTATTGTTGATATCGTATTTATTACCGTGATAGCTTTTAATGCCACCACTGCTTTTCTTGTGTACTTGTTTACAAAGTAGTCTTCCCTTCTAAGGTTCTCAGGTGTTTCCTCGGGTATTTCGGCAAACATTTGGAATTTAGTTTTTGCAGTGGGTTGCTGAAGTCTGTCTAAGCAAGTACTGCTCATCACACCTTTTGTGCGACGCCCAGTGTAGACAGAAAACGTCTGTTTCTTTCCTGTTATTAAAAAAAATATTTTTAAAGCTAATTTTTACGTGCCCCTGTTACAGAACGGCACAAAATTAGGCTCGTGGTACGAGGGTAACTCCAAAAGAAATTCACATCTTTTTTTTTTAAATCCATCTTTTATTCTACATGTTTGAAAGTTTTACGTTGTGTAGATACATCCTTTAGGAACAATGTTTTCATTTCTCCACATAATTTCCATCCCTCTCAACTGCCTTACGCCATCTTGGAAGTAGCAACTGTATACCCGCATGGTAAAATTCTGGACCAACCAGTTGGAGCCACTGTTTGGCAGCGTGCACAAGGGAGTCGTCATCTTCAAAGCTTGTTCCACAAAGAGAGTCTTTCAGTTTCCCAAAGAGATGATGGTCACATGGAGCCAGGTCAGGACTGTAAGGCGGGTGTTTCAGTGTTGTCCATCCGAGTTTTGTGATCGCTTCCATGTTTTTTTGACTGACAAGAGGCCGTGCATTTTCGTGCAACAGTAAAACATCCTGCTTTTGATGATGTGGTCGAACACGACTCAGTCGAGTTTGAAGTTTCTACATTGTCGTCACATATGCATCAGAATTTATGGTGGTTCCACGTGGCATGATGTCCACAAGCAACTCTGTAGCCATAACTTTTCCAGCAGAAGGTGTGGTTTTGAATTTTTTTTTCTTGGGTAAATTTGCATGATGCCACTCCATTGGTTGCCTCTTCATCTCTGGTGAAAAATGATGGAGCCTTGTTTCGTCACCTGTCATAATTCTTCCAAGAAATTCATCTCCACCATTCACGTACTGTTCCAAAAGTTCGCTGCATACCGTTTTTCTTGTTTCTTTGTGAGCCACTGTCAACATCCTGGGAACCTACCTCGCACAAACCTTTTTTAACGCCAGCACTTTCAGTATTCTGCAAACACATCCTTCCCGCATCCCAACGTAGCGTGACAATTCGTTCACTATGATGCGTCTGTCAGCAGTCACCATTTAGGTAACTCTCTGCACATTGTCTGGAGCGTGTGCAGTACGAGGCCTGCCGCTGCGAGGACAATCCTCATTATTGCCGTGCCTGCTTTGATCACGTAACCTGGTTGCCCACCGACAAACTGTATTGCGATCAACACCTTTTTGAACCTCTTGTGGATCTTTCCCACTATCTAGTTTTCACAGCACAGGAAGTCTATGACAGCACGTTGCTTCTGACGAACGTCAAGTGTAGCAGCCATCTTGAAGACATGCTGTGATGGCGCCACTCACAGGAACAGATTGAACTAAGTTTGAAAACAAGCTGGAAGGATTTATCTACACACTTGAAAACTTTCACACATGCAGAATGAAAACTGTATTTTTACAAAAATAGTGTTCATTTCTTTTGGAGTGACCCTCGTATATTAATTTTATCGATATGCTTTAACAGGGACAGTAAAAGGCAATGTATAGCCATTACTCGAGCAGCGAGTGAGCAGTGCTGCTGCATGGCGGTAGCAGTCAGGGTGGGCTGGGGCGCTGCTGTCACTGCTGGTCTGCTGCTTGTTCTCCGTGTTCTAATGTCTCTGTTAATATATATGACAACACGAATATCGCATTAGGATGATTTGAGACCACTCCATCAAATGGGCACCTAAAATTATGCTGTAAAAGTAGTTTTCTTTGAAACGTGAAACAAACGCACTTTCCGTCGATGCTGGGTATTGTATGAAAGACTTCACGAGCAGTATTTGTTCGGGCTGACTGCAGTTAAATAACGAAAAACGGAAATGCAAATATCTGTAAAATCACGAGAGAAAAGCGCCTGACGATCTTTGGAAGTGACATCCTGTATTTTGTTTCCACACATGTTTTTTTTTGTATCTCTTGGTTAAATAGCTGTTGCTATCTGTCTAGTAAACCAGGTTTTGACTCCATTTAGCTGTCTCCATTAAGTATTTTTTTCTTGCCTAATTTTACTGGGTCTACACTAAGTCTATTAGATTGTTCACTGCCAACACCATATATTCCACGTAAATCTTCTGCTCTGTGTTCTTTAATAACATCATCAATCGCATCATCATTCTCCATATAAGTGGTTTTAATTACTCCTTGTGAGAGCTAATCAGTGATTTCGATAACAGGTTTAAATGTATTTTTGTGATGCTTCTCACTGTTCAGCTGCTCTGTTCTCAGTAATTGTAATTTTTTTTAATAGCCTGATGTGGTTCAATGCTTTTCCATTTTGTCGACATGATGCTGTACATTAAACTTGCCTGGAAAGTGCAGGCTGCTTATGTATGCATTTTCAAACTAGTTGCGTTGAGTTTTTCGAAGCGGTTTCCATTTCATTAATCATGCGTTCAATGTACTGAATGCCCCTCATCTTTTTAAATTTTTTTCTTTAATATAAGCGACAGTTATATCGACTTTTATGTTGAATACCCCTTGCATATTACCTTTTCTCATACTAATATCTGTTATACGTTCAACTGTTGCATCAACATATAAACCTAAATTCTGTCAATGCACTCACTTGGACTGAATATGGGACGTTCTTGTAAACTTATCGACTGTGTTTTGTTTAATGGTGTATTTTGGCTAGTGACTGCTATATATTACAAGCTGTGAGTTGTTATAAAACTTACCCTGAAGCAAAATATGTGCTCAATGATTTTGTGTGATGACCTCAGATTTGTGTGATTGTGAGCTTTGAGTTTCATTGTATGCACGTTCATTTTACTACTTTCATCTAATAAATTGCTTCAGTTTATGGATTCTGGCTTCATACTCTTTCAGCATATCGTTTCCTCAACTCCAGCTCAGTTACGTAGATGTAGCACACATATGTATTTATCCATAGCGGTCTGCATACTTATATACTTACACATCTCTACCTCATCTTTCAAACACTCCCGAAAATTATTCCTGTTTTGTTGGTCACTCTTTTTCTTCCATAAATGGAAATAAATTTTTACAGTGATTCCAGCAGTCTGCACAAATGCTCTTAAATTAGTTGAAAAACACAACTTTATCCTTTACTACTAGGGTCTTCACAAATGTGTTTCATATTTATGTTATTATGTTCAAAAGTGATAGTAAGATTTGTATCATCATTCACCAACTATTTAGGGATTGGTGAATTTGTTTGCGTAATGTCTACCAGAGCAGAAGTAATTTCTTACCTGGTCTAGTTTTTCACACGCTTTGTCGGGAAAAATAAATAGTGATATGTGTTATCACTCACCAACTCTTTAGGGATTCCTGAATTTGTTCGAGTTATGTCCATCAAAGCAAGTAATTTCTTATCTGGTCTTGGGTCTCACTGATTTCTGTTTTACCTTATCTGGTGGTAGTACAGACATATCAATATATGTTACACTTTCAATATCTGATAGCATGTCTTTTAATAGCTGATATTTTGGTTGAAGTAGTTTATATGAAAATATATATACATGTCTGCAGCAGAGTCCGTCGGAATGGGTTAATGGTGTCATACTCTGAGAGACCTAGCGTGTATATTGTTGGGTAGGAAAGAGCCATTTCAATTTAGCTTCTGCTTTTTAATAGTATGTCACGGCCAATCAGTTAGAAGTTCTTCGTAAAGAGGTGGTTCCTTCCAAACCAATATATTGGTGATTAAAGGATTACAATAGGATGTAGGGGATTTTATAAGGAATATACCAGAATAGTTAATTCTTTATTTATTTTCACACCTTTTCATATAGAATGGCGTATAAACCATTTTATGTAAGACCTAATTTTATTCCTGTCTGGCATGACGGATTTATGTATACTATCCCGCATTAGTAAACAGCAGCTATCATAATGTCTGATAGCAGATTCCTCTCTCAGTTGAAATATACATCATGCAACCTCTGTCTCATTCTCCATTGAATTTCGTCATATCTTTATCACATATGGTTGCCAGCTGCTCCTTTGATCGATAGTCCTTTATACGGCCTAACGCGTAGGCATTTAATTCTCAAATATTTCCATTGCCATATGTATGTTTTCTTTATTACTACAAAATTTAACAGTGTTTGCAGAGTCACCTACACACCCTCTATGATATCCTAATTTCACTACATTTCAAGTTACTTTTATTCAAACTATTCTGATGAGAATAGGTCTATAACTGAACTATTCGCTGTAACCCACGCTTTAGCTTACGTTCCCACTCATAGTGGATCCCACTCCTTGTTTAAAATATTCTGCTGCTGCTAACATTAAAATAAATTCGTATGCCCGAAATGTGTGTGTTCTCCTCATTCGATATTATAGATTATAGTACATTTATATTCAGCCCTTGCATTTCTTATTTCAGATTTTCTATCTTCCCTATGACATTTAGGTTGTTGATATTGCGTGTTACGAGTGGCTTATGTTGATTTTTCAATCTTTTGGCCGTTCTCACCTTCATCTAGACAATCACGTACAGTAAATGAAGAACTAATTGTGAATGTTGCTCTAACGACAATATCATTAGGACACGAACGCATATAGCCTTCAGAATGGCAGCCACGTGGTGCTGCAAGAATGCTACGCGGAAGGAGTGTCAAAAGATGTGTAATCTGCTGATTAGTTACATAAATTGCTTTATGCAGATAAAACACGACGACGTCCATTTGTTTGGTCTGTTCTTTCGTGAAATGCTTTGCTTTCTGTAGACGTTATTAAATGCCCCGGTCTTTGTATTCATATGTTTTGCTGTTATGCCGTCTTTCAAAACCAATTTTAAGCAAACTAAACGGCAAGAGAAACTGATATTTTATCATCTCATAATTTCAAATCACTGCGTATTGATGAACTGGCTATCTTTTCGATACTGTACACGCTTACTTCTCCGCATTGAGATTAAATGGCTCACCAAAAGTGATTTATAGAATTTGCAGGAACTTTTTCATTTGGCGTTCTTTAAGTCATGCGCTTTTGTGTTCGAAATGGAGCAAATATATGGAAAAATATTTTAAACAGGAATGGAGAGTTCTCTGCCTCTGTGTCATATTCATTAGATTAATTTATTTAGAGGCGATTCGGCGTACCGCGCCATGTCACTGCCGTAGCATATACAGGACGTTAACTCTTATTACACAAATTGATCAACAGACGGAATCAAAGTTTTCAGAAAATGATAGGATGTATAAAATAGAACATTTTGCTGAAGTGCTAATATCCGAACGTTATTTACCCGTCCAGAATGGGTTGTGACTGCGTAAGCAGTGCTCAGGTTCCAAAAGCGCTCCTCTGTAAGCAGTCTTCCATGTAATTAATATTCGAACCGCGTTTCAGCTTAAATCTCAATTCCATCTACTGAATGTTAATTAAACTAAAACCTTGAGTCCATGTTCATGAATTTAGCCAGTGTTAAACTTCTTCTCACAACATGGAATGGAGTATCGTTGTACTGGCTGATTTTTTACTTCGTTTTCTGTTAAGTGCTAAAGGAATTAGATGCAACATATCGCAGCACACGATGCCAAAGTGGATGTTTGGTGTGACATAAAACCATGATACGGAAGCTACTATAAGACTTTTTCAGAGAGAGGTTTCTGTAGAGACAAAGGCACTGCGCACAGAATGCGAGGAAACACTCCATTGGGAAGAACGGACTCGACTGAAAGGGGCAGTACCGAGGTAGACAGTAAAACAGTGCTTGGTTCAAAAGTCTTTTTGATTTTAAGCAGGAGACAAACGATTTACAAGTATCCTATCGGTTTTGTCATCATCGAGGATAGATACAGAGTTAAGAGGCCAATAACGAATGCATCTGAAAAATTACGTCGCTAAATGTAAGGGGCAGTCAAATGGAAATAAGACAGGCGGAGTAAAGTAAACAAATTGTCTATCATTTCCGATGCTGTCGTCATAACTGTTGATACATTTATCCCACTGTCAGACGAGGGTCTCATTGCGTTCAAAGTTGTTTGTAGTTGCTGACGGAAGCGTGATGTTATCCATGCGTACACCACTTCGTCCAAAGGAAATCGAAACTACGAAAGTCTTTCGTCAGGGCTCCAAAAATATAGATATACCATGTGAAGAAATCAGGACAGTATGGAATATGAGTTAGGGGATTGCAGCGAAACTTATGTGGCGTATTGCGAAGTTTGTTTCGAGTACGCTGCCGAAGTTTCGCTGGTAAGACCTTACACGTCATCCGTACATTCCAGATTTCTCACCATGCGATTTCCGTACTGTTGGAGCCCTGAAGAGAGACATTGGTGGATGTCGATTTGCTCTGGATGAGGAGATGTGCACCTGGGCGCAATCATAGTTTCGTAGGCAACCACAAACGTAATTCCTTGAATGCACAGATTGTCTCGTCCCATATAAATTTATTAACGGATATGGCGATTACCTTTGAAATGAAAAAAAAACAACAGTTTATGTACTTTTCTTCCAAATGTGCCATTCTCCTATGACTGCCCCTTATAACAGACAGGATGGGCCTATGAGTGAGAGTGGACCATATGAAGATCATAAATAGAGGTCATTTCCAAAATAGTCACTGACTCTATGAGAGATCGATCATAAATCAAAATTGCTTGCATCTTTGTATATTACAGTAAACACAACAGAAAAATGTAGTACCTTACACATGCGAAACATCAGGAATAAAGGGTTTAGCACATCAAAGTCTCGATGGAAAATGGGAATCATTTCCTAAAGTCGGTTGTGCAACATATAAATAAAAAGGAAATCGCAACTTGTAGCAGAAAACGTTTATTGTATAAACAAACTCAATCCTTTATGTATTTTGTTTGTAGCAACAACGCTAAATTTTTATCAATGAAGTATTACCGACACAATGCATGATGAAAAATATTAATGCCCCAGGGATAGTGGGTATGCAAGGAACAGTACCCCTTACACAGTTCTCTCAAAAATAAATTGATCTTTGTACCTAGAAGTTGTTTTCGAGCCTATTTAGCATAGTGTATAAACAGCCGTAAAATACCGAGGAATCAAAATTTCTACTCTACCATTCCGATTACATTTGCATGTACTGATGTTTGCGTTTTCTTATTTTACTTGTTTGTTTGGTGTAACGATACATGACTCAAGTAAAAGTCTGAGAAAAGCATGTGACAGTCTCCAAGAACTTCTCATTAACTACGAAATGATATTCAGTTGTGTTGCGTAGGTTATAATTCATCTTTCCTTGGCGCATCTGTTCATCTCACAGGAATCCTTTAGTGTTCACTCCCTTCTGGCCATGAAACGTACAGCCGAAAATATATAACGCTTCACCGAGCGAGGTGGTGCAGTGGTTAGCACACTGGACTCGCATTCGGAAGGACGACGGTTCAATGCCGCGACCAACCATCCTGATTTAGGTTTTCCGTGATTTCTCTAAATCGCTCTAGGCAAATTCCGGGGTGGTTCCTTTGAAATGGCACGGCTGACTTCCTTCCCCGGCCTTCCCTAATCCGATGAGACCGATGACCTCGCTGTTTGGTCTCTTCCCCAAATAACTACCCATAATGCTTCCTATGCCACATACGTCATACGTCATACTGATGACGCAGCAAAGTCGGATACGTCACGTGGCGCACCTCCAGCCAATCACTAACAGCAGACGGTGCAAAAGGGCTACATTACACTGAGGTGACAAAAAATCATGGGACAGCCATATGCCCATATACAGGTGACTGTAGTAACGCTTACACAAGATATAAAAGGGCAGGCATTGGAGGAACTGTCATTTATACTCAGCTTACTCACGTGAAAATGTTTCCGACGTGATTACAGCCGCACAACGTGAATTAACAGACTTAGAACGCGGAATTGTAGTTGGAGCTAGACGTATGGGACATTCCATTCCAGAAATCGTTAGTGAATTCAGTATTCCTAGATCCACAGTATCAGGAGTGTGCTGAGAATACCAAATTTCAGGCATTACCTCTCACCACGGCCAACACAGTACCCGACGGCCTTCACGACTGAGAGCAGCAGTCCTTGCATATAGTTGTCAGTACTAACAGACAAGCCACACTGCATGAAATAACCGCAGAAATCAATGTGAGACGTACGACGAACATATCCGTTAGGTCAGTGCGGCACAATTTGGCGTTAATCGGCTATGGCTGCAGGTGACCGAGGCGAGTGCCTTTGTTAAGAGCACGACATCACTTGCAACGCTTCTCCTGGGCTCGTGACCATATCGATTGGACCTTAGACGACTGGCAAACCGTAGTCTTATCACATGAGTCCCGATTTCAGTGGGAAAGAGCTCATGGTAAGGTTCCAATGTGGTGCAGACCCCACAAAGCAATGGACGCAAGTTATCAGCAAGGCAGTGTGCATGCTGGTGATGGCTCCATACTGGCGTGGGCTGCGTTTACGTGGACTCGACCGTGTCCTCTGGCCGCGATGAACTGATCGTTGAATGGAAATGGCTATGTTCGGCTACTTGGAGCCCATTGGCAGTCATTCACGGACTTCGTGTTCCCAAACAACTATGGAATCACAAAATGAAGGTTTTCACGATATGGCTGCTGGTAAACCTTTCGGGATGTGAGGTCGTGCTCCAAGAAACTCTTCCGTTCCTGACGTTACGTCCAGAACTGCACTGGACATTTTCAGAGACGCTATTCCACTCTTGCCGACTGACTGGTCGGACGTCCGAGAGCGACACATATATTGTAGAAAAGGGGGCGTGGTCGAAATAACACGTGATAAGCAGAGATAATCCTTGTCAAAGATAAAACTTAACTATCGATTGTCGTCTTGTCAAAGATAAAACTGGTTAGCGATTCTGCAGAGCTACTGTCCATATGTCGCTAAGTTTCACTGCCTCCGCTTTTCTGTTAAAATTATCCTGATGCTTATAAATTTCAATGGCTTCTCTGCATAGTCGTGGATAACAATTTGACGTTGTAGATAAAATATCTGTTTCAGAAAACTTCATTTCGTGGTTTCCTGACTGAAGAGCATGCTCTGCTACAGCTGATTTTTCTATTTTTCCTAGTCCTCAAAGACTTTTGTGCTCTTTTAGCCGTGTATTAACGCTCCTCTTGGTAATTCCAGTATAAACTTTACCACACATACACGGAATTTTGTATACACTACTTGTCGACGGAGGAGGGAGTTTATCTTTCGCAGATCGGAGTACTTGACTTATTTTCTTTGTTGGTCTAAAGACCGATCTGATGTCATGTTTCTGTAAAATCTTACCGGTCTGATCCGTTATTTTTTTAATAAAAGGGTGAGAAACCGTATTTTTCCGTCGCTGTGGTTCATCCTTCGGTCTTCTGTTTCTTCGTCGTAAAATTCACTTTACCTCTTTCCCTGACTAGCCATTTTTCTCGAAGGCTTGCTTCGAATGTTTATTTCAGCGTCCAGGTGTTCCGATGTGTATATCTGCTCGGCTCTATCTACAAGACTTTTAATGTCACCTCTCTTTTGCTGTGGATGGTGATTCAAGTTTTTCTGCAAGTATCTGTCGGTATGTGTTACTTTCCGAAAACCTTTATGCTCTAAACTTCCATCGGATCGTCTCAAAACTAAAACATCCCAGAAAGATATTTTATTATCATTTTCCATTTCTATGGTGAACTGAATTTTTGGATTAATTTTTATATCAACCTGAGTACATATACGCTCAGTTTAACAATGCTCCCGAACTGACATTCTGCATCTTCTGTGTCTAGAGAGCTAGGTAATAATTTTCGATGAGCAGTTTAATCATGCCAGTCACGTTGAGGGATACTGCATCTGCTGCAAATGTACTTCACTATACCATTGACAGCTATAAAATCCAAGGAAAATAAAGCAAAACGTTGATGTTAATAATTAAATTAGTCCTCCGCCACTTCTTTAATGTCACAGTCATTCGTTTCATTCATTTTATTCATTACTGGTGATTTGCAACACGAAAATGTTCAGAACTAAGAGATCCCGGGCAGAAGCAGAGGGTTTGAAAACAAGCACTTTCACTTAATGAACAAAGCATGCTTCCGCGGACCTCTTACTCCACCGTACAAAACTTCGTGCTCAGGATTCAAGCGGCTGCAGTGCAGGGGGCCAGTGACAAACAAGCGGTGTGCGTGAAATATGAAAGCTGTACATTCAGAAGGTCATAACCGGGTACTACCAAAATTATGGACCAAATTTTCGCTCGGGATCGATTCCAGAGGCCGATATCTCGCAGTTGAGCTTTTCCCCCCTTAAAATATGGTGTCAATTTGGTTTTGTTCCCTTGTAAGACTATATTTTAGATTATCCAAAAGATCTGAGATCTGATGCGGCCCACGCAGGATTTCGTAGATGCCGCCCACGCTGCAGACCTATAGGCACTTCGCTGCGAATTCGGCGACGTCTATGTTGATGAAAAAGGGGGACTGATTAGCACTATCGTTGCAGGATATGAATGCCACTTGCGACTGTGGTAACCCAGCTAATCGGCAACATCAGAGCACCACGTGGACTGAGCCCTATCTATTAAATTTAAAGAACCTCTCGTTCTTGGGTGGCAGCTATGAACGAAGCAGTGCAAATACAAGAGGCGTTTTCTATGTGTCACATTTTTTTCTGGAATCAGGTAAGTTTTTTTCAGGATTGCAATAGACCATATTATTCCCCAGACTTCTGACTATGAAACGCTGTTTTCAGAATAATCTCCGTTCAATGCTACGGCCGTAAGCCACGACCCGTATGCCCGCTTGGTATCACTCTACAGATCCACTTCAGATCCAAGTCTTGCTGCAACAATAACCTCCCAACCATCCACGTACTTCTTCCTGCGCAGCGCATCCTTCGTCAGGCCAAACAGATGGAAGTCGGAAGGTGTGATCCAGACTGTAGGGTGATGAAGAAGAATAACCCAATAACGTTTTGCGACGTCCTCTCTCGCGTCCGCAGACTCGTGCGAGACCATACGTTGACATGAAGGAGAAGTTCGTTTGCATTTTTGTGGCAACGAACACACTGAAGTCGTTTCCTGAGTTTACTTAGGTTAGCAAAACACTCTTCAGAGTAGATCATCGCACCATGAGTGAGGACATCAAAAAGAACAACCCCTTGAAACTCCCAGAATATTCCCACCATAATTTTACTGGGTGAGGGTGCGGCTTTGAGCTTCTTCTTCGGAGGAGAAGAGGTGGATTGCCGTTTTGTTTCCGGTTCGAGGTGATGAACACATATTTCATCGCCTGTGACGATGTTAGGCGAAAAAACAGTGTCGATCAGCCTCATAACGCCCGAACAGATGGTCCTTTGTTGCTTTTTATGGTCTTCTATTAGGCGCCGCGGAACCTTTGGACACACACCATCGAGTACCAACTGGTGAAAGAGAGTGTCAGAACTAGCAACAGATACGTCCACCTGTGTTTGATTGTGATCCGTCAGTCACCTCAACTGAGAGTGTCTCCACGTTCCTATATTGCAGAAATCACAAGTTGTGTGGCCGACCGGCATGCGGGAGATCGTACCGGTTTGCATCGCCCAACGACTCATCGTGCATATGTTCGCTGCTAGGTCTCCGTATACATCCTGAAAGCGCCTCTAAATATCTGCGAAGCTCTAGTTTTCAGCCAAAAGAAATTCAATGACAGTGCTCTGTTTGGGCTCCCCATTAAAGGTGCCATTGTGAAGGCCACGTACAGCGCCGCCACCTATCGGAACTTCTTGGAACTATAGGAGGTTAGCGGGAATTTTCCACGATGTCCTGCAGCAAATTCTGCGTTTTTTTCAACCAAAACTGGTCGAGAAAAAATGTGTTTCAACATTTATTTAACGCCCATCGTAAGAGGGATTACTCAAGTAATGAGAGGCTCCAACAGCATCAGCACGCGGTTACCGACGGCCTGGCTGTAGCAATCTCAGTCGAAAGGGGCGATCCACAAGACCCGGGTTGCACAGTATAAACAAGTGGTCACAAGAGAACTGCCTTGCAACATTAACGTCTCGGTGCAGGAAAGCACTACAAGCTGTCGATCCGCTCTTGTCTACCATTCACCTCCCCGAGTAGCACAGACCACACTCTTCCTAATACCCACCTCGTCACAGTAATATTGACTTCCCTCTCTTTGTAAGTAGCCTGTTTATATGTGTGTATGTTGGCAGCGCGATAGGCTACATTAATAACCGTGACAGCACTGTGTGCCCTCTGTAGGAGACTCTGTGGCTCATCGGACTCGCAGCTGGAGGTGAATAGCCAGCAGTGATGAAGGTTGGATGTTAATAGTTAGCAGTGATTAAGGTTAGAGGTTCGAAGTGTTAGCGCGAGCGGACGGTCTGGACGTGTGTCCATCATGGAAATGTAAGATTGTTGATGGTTATATAATTTTTTGAACTGAATGTCACGGACAGTTATATGATTTCTTTGGACTGGATGTAACATTATTACGGTAAAATTTGCTAAATACATTGTTTGCTCTGCAAGAAAACCTTTCCTTTGCTAATCGCATACCTATTAGTAGTTAGAGCCTACAGTAGATAGAATCTGTTATTTAGCTGGCTGTATTGGTGCTAGTTGTATCGTTGTAGTTGGTGTAGTGAAGATTTTTTATGTGGTAAGTGACTTATGAAATGTATGGATTATTGTTAGGATTTCTTCTGATTCAGGGCCATTCTTTTGTGTTAATTATTTGCAGTCAGATTGCGTTGCGCTTGTATATTGTCGACAATAAATGTATAGGACAAGTTTGAGTTGTATTTGTGAGGAACAGTTCTGTAGGTCAGAAATGAAATGATAAAAAAATAGCAAAGTGACACTTGCATTCAATTTTACTTTAAAAATATGTTAAATTAAGAAGTTTCATCTTGAATTACGATAACCGAATTAATAGAGTGTATATTATTATAATTATAATAATAATTATAATAATAATAATAATAATAATAATAATAATAATAATAATTATTATTATTATTATTATAATTATTATTATTATTATGGTAATTCCTCCTCGAGGAAAGCTCTAAAACACACCTTCAGTGACCTTTTTCTGCCCGTCGCCTTTTTCTTTTCAGAAACGTTCCATATATTACATTTGTTTCTTCCGTTCTCTTCATTTCTTCTTTTTCCCCTTCAGCGTTAGTTCAGATTTGTTTTTTTTTCTGATTTTTCTCTGTATTTTTCCTATCTGCAATGTTTTATGTGGATAGGTTAAGTTTCTTGACATCTTCCATGGTTTCCGTCATCCAGTTATTTTTTCACTGTATCTGTCGCTACTATATAATAAATCTTCTTTTTCCGTCTGTCTTCGCTCATCTTATGTATGTTTCTATAAAACATTGTCCTTCTTTACCTGGTGTTTGTAACCGTCTCAGTCTGTTGGTATAGTTCTCACCGGTCTCTTTATATACATCCCTCCTCTTGAAGAGGCTTACAGACCCTTCTCAGTATTTTCCTCTCTTGCTTTTCTGTCTTATTCATTTTCGTTCTTCCCCTGAGGAATACAAGGCATCTGTTAAGATGACTGTATTATAGTGTCCTAATTTGGCATTGATGGAGATACTTCTTTCACTGCAGTAGTTCCATGTAATTCATTAAGCTTTCTCTAGATTTGTTATTCTTTATTTATAGGATGTCAAATTCAGTCCTGTTTCCTGTATAATCTCTCGTAGGTATTGGAAATCTTCTGTTTATGCTATCTTTCCGTGCGCAGTCCTCCTGTGGATATTGCATCCATGTACTGCATCTTTTGAAATGAGACTCGTAGTTCCGTATTACATTTTATTGTAATTTCTTTACAGCTTCTTTGAATTATTTTTTGTTATTTGTTGTGATTAGCAAAGGCCAGAAATTTTATGTTGACGTTTCTATACTTTTGTCTCTCCATCTTACGGCACTGACTCCGACCAAGCGAGACGGCGATGTGGTAACACACTGGACTCGCATTCTGGAGGACGACGGTTCAAACCCGCTCCTGACCACCCAGATTTAGGTTTTCCGTGGTTAACCTAAATGGTTGCAAGCAAATGCCGGGATGTTTCCTTTGGAAGGACACGAGCGATTTCCTTCCCTATACTTCACACCATCAGAGCTCGTACTTCGTATGACCTGGACGTTGACGGGACGATATGCCCAATGTTATTCCTTTTCCCATTGACTCTTTTGTACTACGTTTTGATAATTTTCATCAAAAATGAGTTAAACGAAATAGATGAAAGGCCACTCGTTTTCTCACTCCAATATTGAGATCGAACTGTTCTGTGGCGTCTCCCTTGAACATCTCTGTGGATGCTTGAATGGGGACAATTGAAGGAATTGGTCTACGCCACGCTAATCAACGATGCGCGGACACTACAGGGTCACGTCTTACATGCGTGCCAGCAGGTACAACAACAACCAAGTATACTTCAAACGCTGTGTCATTCCTTATGCCGAAGGCCGGAGGGGTTCACTGTCATTAATGGATGCCACGTCGAACTCCTGTAAAGTCGTGTTTATGGCAGTATATATACAGCGTGAAGAAAAATTCGTGCACTTCTACTTCGCAGCGCGATTCCTCACATACTGACAATAAAAAAAATATTTGTCACAAAATTTGGTCTTGAGCATATTTCGGGCAGTAAATAGAAGGTTAAAATTGGCGATATGGCGACACTGTAATCACATGTAGCAGTAAATACCTCTGTCATGAGATAGAGTAGTGCTGTGCAGTTCGTGCAGCGGACAGCGTTTTGGATTAAATGCAGGTGGTCGAGGTTCCAGTGTTGGATCGAGGCGTATTTGTTTTAATTTGCTAAACACAGTCTGCGTGGTACGGTATCTGGCGTCTTAATCATCATACGGCGATTACAGTGGGACTTCTACAAAACAGTTCTGTGTGTCCTTCCCCAATGGTCGCACTGAATTTATTTGCAAAGCAAGTTGCTAGCCTTTCTGGTGACTTAACACCCTAACGAAATGTTATGGAACTGAACGTGACAAGGATAATTGTTGGTATTAATCGAAGGGACCATTGAGAGAGGGTACACACAAAACAAATTTGGAATCTAGTAGACGCGTTGGTGAAAAAAATTCGCGTGCACGACCGCAAAAGGTTTTGTAGGGGACACACTGTAATTGCTGTATGGCGATGAAGACGCCAAATACAGTACCACGCAGATTACTTATAGCAAACAATAATGAATAAGCCTCAACATAGCAGCGAACCCTCGACCTCCTGCATACTAACCTAAAACGCTATGCACAGCGCCAACTACAAAGCACTGCCGGTGTATCTTGACAGAGATAGTTACTGTACTCGTGACAACAGCGTTTCCAGATTGTTAACCTTTACTTCCAGTTTACTGCCCGAAATATGCACAAGACAAAATTTTGTGACAGACAGTTTTATGTTGCTAGTACATGTGAGGTAGCACGTCATCCTGTACATATGTAAATGTGCGTCCTTGTGTGTGTGTGTGTGTGTGTGTGTGTGTGTGTGTGTGTGTGTGTGTGTGTGTGTGTGCGTTTTCTCACTTTTTTATGGTGATCTTTGTTGCGGATGTAAACTGTAAAAGTGTCCTCGAAGATATATTTCACGTCCAGGGCACATCATTCTCTTGTTTAAAGTTAATTTTGCTCCCGTAGTCTTGAATAGCAACATTCGTCAAATGAGGCTCATAGACAGACGGAAATATGCAATGACATATGAGCTACAGTGAAGACAAAACTGACGAAGGGACAAAAGAAAAATTGTCTTGTTGTTCGCTAACCTCAAGTTATCGGCGTCAGTGAGCGAGTAGACAGCGTGCTACACTCCGGAGAAACTAAGACTACGTTTCAGAAAGGCCGCAAGATCCAGTAGCTGCCGCGGTCCATGAAGGTTTGCGTAGACGATCGCCAAGGTGCAGATGTCTACGAATTTCGCTGTGAATTTAGCAACGTCTATATTGGCGAAACAGGCTGACAGTTTAGCACTTACAATTTAGAATATGAATGCTACCTCCTACTGGAGCAACACAGTTAATCCGCAATATATGTCTGGTTTACGTGGATTAAATTCGGAAATCAGGAAATTATTTCACAAAATCATTACCTCCAAAAGAAACAGATTCATCGAAAACATGTCAGCAACAGGAAAGGCAACAAAAGAATGTAAGCCGTCCCTAATGTATCCCGTCGACATGAAAGGAGACTAAACAGAGCCTAATAACTACAGAGGAATTTCACTGTTGCACATCGCATGTCGAATCCAATCCAAAGCCCTGTCAAATGGTCAATATGTTAGCCTGTCTGACGAGGACAGTTGTAAAGGTGGACGATACGTCGATTTTATAATTTTAGTGTTTCTTAATGACGGGGCTTAACACCGAAATGGATTTTATGCCAACTTCCAGCGGTTTCTCAGCGCCATTACCAGTCAGCTGGCAACAAGAGTTTATAGCTCGCACGTAGGGCATCGAAACATGTCGACCGGACTGAGCGAGATGGCACAGGGGTTAGCACACTGGACTCGCATTCGAGAGGACAGCGGTTCAATTCTGCGTCCGGCCATCTTAATTTAGGTTTTCCGTGTTTTCCCTAAAGCACTTCAGGCAAGTGCCGGGATGGTTTCTTTGAAAGAGCACTGCCGACTTCCTTCCCCGTCCATCCCTAACCCGGTGGTACCGATTACCTCGCTATTTGGTCTCGTCCCTCGAATGAACCAACGAACTAACCATGTCGACTGGTACGGCTTCCTGCAAGCCGTTCGTTCAAGCATTCCTGGATTAGATGCTATCGATCTCGTTTGTCAGTCACGTAACACCTAGCTTTAAAACCCGTCAGCACACAGACCGTGCTGTCGAACGTCAACGTTGAACGTGCCAAGTTCAACGTGCTGCTGAACGCTCAGGAACGATGAGACTTGTGCAAACGGTACGTGGGCCCCAACGTGGTATACGCGATCGCAACGCACTCCAGCGGCAGTTGAGGGATGTTTCTAGTTCGTAAATCACACTGTTTACTCAACGGGCGCGCGTAAAATTCCCACGTTAGCTCTATCAAAATGCACATATCCTTCATCGTCCACGAAAAGGAAGGTACGATGTCCAGTCAATAAGGTCACAGGCTTATAAAAGTTCCATTACAAACAGTGCGGTACAAATTTGGAATACTTCTCCTCATAAGATAAAAAAAAAAAATAAATGTCGTGTGACTAGGGCCTTCCGTCGGGTAGACCGTTCGTCGGGTGGAAGTCTTTCGGTTTGACGCCACTTAGGATTGACATTCTGTCGCGCTGACCACTCAGCTACCGGGGGCGGATTGCAAAAGATAAAAGTTATTTCATCATTCCCACATTTTAGTAAAACCCCAAGGTCAGTCTTACTTGATCACTGCTCCTACCAAGTAGCAGAATCTTTGCAACATGTGAATTACGAAGCGTAAAAGAAAATGGAAAAAATATCTTTATACAAGTAGCGCAAGCTGTCCTGTAGATAAGCCAATCGAACAAAGTCACCCCTAAAAAAAAGGTGAGCTTATATATACTTAACATCAAATATTATAACCTACACTTATATTAAACTAATAATAAAGTATCAGAACCTAATAAACACGTTAGGAAAAATTTTTGGAAGTGCCAAGACGCGAACCACTGCCCCAACAAAAGCACAAAACTGGACAGATACACTACTTGCTAAAAACGTTAATCGTAGATAATTATGTTACTAATTGAAATTTAATTATAACAAATTGTACCAAGAACAATGCGTTTTAGGTGAATCTTCAGTGTGTCGCTGCCTTCAAATAGCCTACTCTCATAATACGCAAGTTACAATAATTCTTTTGCCACGAATGTGATGTTTCTCATTATTTTATTGGAACGAATCACACAACTAACAATGGGTTTTCCAGTGATTCTCAATTTGCTGGTGCTCGGAAACGGCATATATACATATAGGCTTCAAATGAATGCCAATATGGCGCCTCACAACTCTGTACCGAAGGGAGACGGCGTGCGTGTGACGTAGGTGGTGTTGTGCCATCTCATTGGTCAACGCTCAGACGCACGCTCAGAATATCTGACATGCCAGATATTGCTCTGCACGTTCGGAAAGACTCCCGAACGTGCTATTCCATGCTATGACGTCAGAAACTCGGCACGCTCAACGTTCGGATGGACGGTCCGTGTGCCGACGGCTTTAGACTAGGCACGCACGTAAGTTTTGGCGCCGCGCAATTTATTTATGGAGAGAATGAAACACTACGTTTGGAAAGCGAGCTTGCGCACCTGCGATCGAACGGTTGCGGCCGTTTAGAAAGAACCGCGACCAGTGTTTCGCCAGCGACACGGACGTCGCCGGTGCTGAATCACGCGCAGCGGTGTGGACGAGGGCGCTCTAGCGGAGGCGTTTCTCGCGTCGCTGGCAACTGTGTTGTTCTCGACAGACACGTTCCTCGCGTCAACTGCCTGATGGACAACGGGACGGGAGCTGCGCTTTCTGGTTCTTGCAACCATGCGTATTTCATTTCTTTTCAAAGAATCCTACGTGCTGTAGCAGCGGCCTCTCTTTTCTTCCATCCCTCCCTCCCCCCCCCTACCTCTCTCTCTCTCTCTCTCTCTCTCTCTCTCTCTCTCTCTCTCACACACACACACACACACACACACACACACAAAAGCACGACAACAATCAGCAGATACGAGTTATCCCATTTCAAATCGGACGAAAAATACAAAACAGACGTCTCTTTTTTAAAAATTATTAAATTATTTTTCTTTCGTCAAGCACTGTAAAAGACACAACTTTCACAAACTTATCTCTTTCAAATTTACTAGTTTTCGCGTTAAAACTCGGTAAATTTTGCGTATACAGGGTTTTACAAAAAGGTACGGCCAAGCATTCAGGAAACATTCCTCACACACAAAGAAAGAAAATATGTTATGTGGTCATGTGTCCAGAAACGCTTACTTTCCATGTTAGAGCTCATTTTATTGCTTCTCTTCAAATCACGTTAATTATGGTATGGAAACACACAGCAACAGAACGTACCAGCGTGACTTCAAACACTTTGTTACAGGAAATATTCAAAATGTCATCCGTTAGCGAGGACACATGCATCCACCCTCCGTCGCATGGAATTCCTGATGCGCTGATGCAGCCCTGGAGAATGGCGTATTGTATCACAGCCGTCCACAATACGAGCACGAAGAGTCTCTAATTTGGTACCGTGGTTGCGTAGACAAGAGCTTTCAAAAGCCCCCATAAATGAAAGAGGTTTGAGGTCAGGAGAGCGTGGAGGCCATGGAATTGGTCCGCCTCTACCAATCCATCGGGCACCGAATCTGTTGTTGAGAAACGTACGAACACTTCGACTGAAATGTGCAGGAGCCCCATCGTGCATGAACCACATGTTGTAAAGGCACATGTTCTAGCAGCACAGGTAGAGTATCCCGTATGAAATCATGATAACGTGCTCCATTGAGCGTAGGTGGGAGAACATGGGGCCCAATCAAGACATCACCAACAATGCCTGCCCAAACGTTCACAGAAAATCTGTGTTGATGACGTGATTGTACAATTGGGTGCGGATTCTCGTCAGCCCACACATGTTGATTGTGAAAATTTACAATTTGATCACGTTGGAATGAAGCCTTATCCGCAAAGAGAACATTTGCACTGAAATGAGGATTGACACGTTGTTGGATGAACCATTCGCAGAAGTGTACCCGTGGAGGCCAATCAGTTGCTGATAGTGCCTGCACACGCTGTACGTGGTACGGAAACAACTGGTTCTCCCGTAGCACTCTCCATACCGCGACGTGGTCAACGTTACCTTGTACAGCAGCAACATCTCTGACGCTGACATTAGGGTTATCGTCAACTGCACGAAGAATTGCCTTGTCCATTGCAGGTGTCCTCGTCGTTCTAGGTCTTCCCCAGTCGCGAGTCATAGGCTGGAATGTTCCGTGCTCCCTAAGACGCCGATCAATTGCTTCGAACGTCTTCCTGTCGGGACACCTTCGTTCTGGAAATCTGTCTCGATACAAACGCACCGCGCCACGGCTATTGCCCGGTGCTAATCCATACATCAAATTGGCATCTGCCAACTCCGCATTTGTAAACACTGCACTGACTGCAAAACTACGTTCGTGAGGAACACTAACCTGTTGATGCTACGTACTGATGTGCTTATGCCAGTACTGTAGAGCAATGAGTCGCATGTCAACACAAGCACCGGAGTCAACATTACCTTCCTTCGACTGGGCCAACTGGCGGTGAATCGAGGAAGTACAGTACATACTGACGAAACTAAAATGAGCTATAACATGGAAATTAAGCGTTTCCGGACACATGTCCACATATAATATTTTCTTTATTTGTGTGTGAGGAATGTTTCCTGAAAGTTTGGCCGTACCTTTTTGTAACACCCTGTATTTCTGACCGCAACAATTCGTCTGCCATGTAACTTAAGAACCTTATATCGGCTTTTAGTGACCTAGGATTCGTGTTGAAGCTCAATGTCTGTTCTTTATACAGGTATATAACAATAACGTGACAATAACAACAATAATTTTTAAAAACCTTTATTCATGTATTAAATGTGAACACTACTTCCATAAAAATTAAACTTACACAGGCTTGAACTTCTTTTTGTCACCCATTGATTTCAGTTTTAAAATTTATGGAGCCTGCATGGGGGCTTAATTAAATATATTTAATTGAAAATATTTTTTAATTTTAGTAACTGTAGCTGTATGTCCGATTACGTAATGTCTCGTAATCGGTTGGCCCTGACTAGTATTATTACGCTATCTGACTGCAACAAACAATGTAAGAAGATTTTCGTAAACACAGTTAATTAATTAAGTCCCCAGCAACTAAAAAACCTACAAAATCCAAGCACAAATGTAACTGTGCTGTATGTGGGAGTGTAACTCAACGTATGCATCTGGCACGGTTCTTTTCCAACAAGACAAGAATTTTTAAATACCAACTATACAGACGTGACAAAAGAAAATTAGAAAACTATAATTACGCAAGAAAACCAGAATTCCACTCTAATCCAAGAACACAAGCCAGATGCTTTGTTGACTGAACCTGTAGTGACACATTATTTCAGATAGACAATTAATAAAAAAAACATTATAAATTTTACCTTCATATATATTGACGAAATGCACTCATTACAATAACATCTGCTATCTCTCCCATCAAATAACTGCATAAAACATGGAACACTCTTTACTACAACATCTTACTCCAACTTCACGACAACCACGAGCTCTTAACACACACTGTGCTCTCTACTAGCACTGACTGCCATGAGATCTTAACACGCACTGACTGCTACGAACTCTAAACACGCACTGTCGAGGCGGCTTAATAGTACTCTTTGGCGCAATCTCTGGCGCGGTGGCACAGTGTAGCCACCTTTCATATGCCCCTCCTCCACAGGCCAGAATTTGATGGTATTTTTGCCAGCATTGGTGGTGAAAATACCACCAAATTCGTCCACAAAAATACAGACAAAAATAAAAGATAATATTAATACCTAAACATCACATAATTAGTTAAAAATTTTGGCTTTGCACTGACGTTTTACTAACCTAACATATGAAATACAGAAGGCAATACAAATTATTTTCATACATGTGACTTTACATAATAGTTTACACAATATACAAAAAAATCAGTTTATACAAATGTTCACATAAAATGCTTTCAATGATTAGTTTATACAAAAAAAGAACACCAACAGGTAACATCTTTTCAGTAAAAGCAGTCCATCAGTGGCACCCAGTAAAGTTTAGCAGGTACACCCAGCAACAAGTCACATTAATTCAGTAGAAGCAGTTCATCAGTGGCACCCAGCAATGTTGAGTAGGTGCAGACAGCAACAAGTGACTTCATTTCAGTAGAAACAGTTCATCAGTTGCACCCAGCAATGTTGAGAGCAGGTGCAGACACCAACAAGTGACATTGTTTCAGTAGAAGCAGTCCATCAAAGGCACCCAGCAATGTTGAGTAGGTGCAGACACCAACAAGTGACTTCATTTCAGTAAAAACAGTTCATCAGTTGCACCCAGCAATGTTGAGAGCAGGTGCAGACACCAACAAGTAATACCATTTCAGTAAAAACAGTCCATCTGTGGCACCCAGCAATGTTGAGTAGGTGCAGACAGCAAAAAGTAACATCATTTCAGTAGAAACAGTTCTAACAGTGGCACTCAGTAAAGTTCAAGAGGTACACACAGCAACAAGTCACATTAGTTCAGTAGAAGCAGTCCATCAGAGGCACCCAGCAATGTTGAGTAGGTGCAGACACCAACAAGTGACATCATTTCAGTAGAAGCAGTCCATCAGAGGCACCCAGCAATGTTGAGTAGGTGCAGACACCAACAAGTGACATCATTTCAGTAGAAGCAGTCCATCAGTTGCACCCAGCAATGTTGAGAGCAGGTGCAGACACCAACAAGTGACACAATTTCAGTAAAAGCAGTCCATCAGTGGCACCCAGCAATGTTAAGCAGGTGCAGACACCAACAAGTGACATCATTTCAGTAGAAACAGCTCATCAGTTGCACCCAGCAATGTTGAGTGCAGGTGCAGACAGCAACAAGTGACATCATTTCAGTAAAAACAGTTCATCAGTTGCACCCAGCAATGTTGAGTTGGTGCAGACAGCAACCAGTGACTTAATTCAGTAAAAACAGTTCATCAGCAGAAATTAAACATGACTAAATGTCACACATCATATTGAAAAGTGCAGGTAACAGTTCAGATTATTTATCTTCACTAATCAGACAGTTCAGGCATGAACAATAGTTTGAATGCACATACAAATGCTTTTACAGTAACATACAAATCATAACAAACACACAAATGATGTCAGATAATTGTCCTATTAACTATTACAAATACTCAAATACCAGTAAACCTATAATATTTATGGGTGTCAGTGCAAGCCACTACAAACAAATAAAATAATATTAGGAGATAGGTGGGTAGGATTAGGAAAGGAAAACACACAAAACACACTCATTCATCTTTCATTCACATTAAGTACTACTGTGTAACTGAATAGTGTTAATTGTGTAAATGAAATTCTGTCTAAATCTGATGTTCAACATGTGTATCAAGTAGTACTGGCAGCAATGTATAACAGTCAATAATAGTTAAGTCAACGTCATAGTCATCATGTCAAGACCAATGTTTGCCAAGCCAGATCAAAATGTACTGTTGTTGAACAACTGTCAGTGAGCCAAGATATGCAATTACTTCCTCTCTCCAAAAAAAAAAAAGTATATACTGCTTAGTTATTTAACAAAGTGTGTGTATAGACCATCTTCCTTCTATTTTAGTGTTCTAGTCTGCTCTCTTCATCCTCCTTGTTCCATAAGACCAACAAAAAAAATATGCTCTTCACTTACTTTACCTCTTATACACCAAAGCTCCAATAATCATCTGCATCACATAATCTCAAGACGTCACTAATACCTCTTCAATACATCGATCATCAATATCATTTACCTTACCTCTTGTCCACAAAAACTCCAATAATCAACAACTTAATATACTCTCAATACCTCAATAATACGTCGCTACATATAAACCTCAGCACCAATATCATTTCACTTCCATAACAACTCTTTCCTCTAGTCAGTCTCCTTGAACAAGTACAGATAAAATCCTAATGCAAACCTCATCATCTCATACAATCCGAAGACACATTGTCAACACACAACCTCTGTGTAATCCATCTGACCCAAATTTTCTACTCATTATAAATTATAAACAAAGAAATGCATACATGACCTCTAACAGACTTAGTTCGAATAACTCTCAGTAATTAAGTACGATTACGGAGTGTGAATGATCATAATATTTCACAGTGTGTACACCACTTCAAGAATTATGGCAGACAGAAGCAAACATGTGGAGTATTTTTTGTGTCAAGTGTCACTTCCTATTTCAATTGCTCACGAAAAATGCAGTGTAATGCTGTCAATAGTCTAAACCTAGTTTCGGTCTGTCATGTCGTTAGCTTCCTTCCTATTAGCATAAATTTATACAGCTTCCATAAAACCTCAGCTCATGTGACTTCAATGACTTTCTTGTACTAATGTCGTTCATCGAATTATAGCAGTGAATTTTCTTATCTTAAAAATATAAGGCACTGAGCGTAAGCAAAACTTGCAATAGCGAGTAAATATACCAGTAGAGAACAAAATGTCAACAAGTGGATGCAGCACAATTCCTACAACGAGGCTCTGCCAACCGAACAATCTATAATTAATACCACAGTGTAACCTAAACTCTATGTTTATACACAGTATATCAGCATTTCTATACACCAAATTAAAGAGCAGTTATGCCAACAAAACAGAAATGTGTAAATATGTAATCCATACGCATAGCAGTAAACATATATCTTACGTAATAAACAGGTCATTAGCATCATATCAGCATAAGCAAATAAATATTCATATGTCATCTTAATAAGCAAACATGAAGGCACAAGCAGATAAATCACAAAGTATAACTTACATACCTAAACACATCAGCACAATAAATCAGGTTACAATTATAATTCAAATAAATAAGCACAGCAGGCACATAATTAAAAAATATGACATCAGTGAAATAGCAGTGCAGCCAAGCGATGCATAATATACACAAGTTACAACCCAGTTCATTAATCAATAATTGTCAAAATCAGTAAATGTATACCAGCACGTCGCTTCACAAGTAAATTCATAGAACATGAAATTAGCACAAAGTATGAATCACGTAATCGCGAGCAGCAAATTACGTCTAAAGTACGTACCTATGTGGAAATATGTTACCTGAAAAATAAACTCAATTAATAGTTACCCTTTTTTAGTTAATTAGTTTCTTCTTGGAAATTACATTCTTCCTGAAAATTTCTCGATAGCAGGTCGTCTTAACGTCGGAGACACACAGAGTTTACCTGAAGTTCTTAAATATTTTATAGAACCGTATCCTGCAAAATACTGAATGTTAATAACAGAATTCATCAAGTCACTATAGCTTTATACTGAATTTAGTCGGAGAAATTAAACTGTGTGTTTGTTTACGGCTGTCAGTGCATTCGCACTGAGCGCTCGATCAGCTGTGGGCGCGTGACGTATTTTATACAACCGTATCCTGCAAAATACTGAATGATAATAACACAATTCAACAAATCCTTATAGCTTTATACAGAATTTAGTCGGAGAAATTAGACTGTGTATTTGTTTACGTCTGTCAGTGCATTCGCACTGAGCGCTCGATCAGCTGTAGGCGCGTGACGTAGGAAGCTATTGTTTGCGGTCAACGACTGCCTTGTGCGGCGCGCAGACTTCACTGTTGCTTTGAGTATGTGCCGCCGCCAAAACACAGCGCGGTATCCTTGTACTCTCCGCGTGTTTACATGTAGCTGTTAGTTTCTCACAAGTATGTCATTCCACAAAAATTTTTACGTTTGATATATGATGTATTCCTTTAGAGCGTCGAGATTTAAGAGTTTCTACTTCGACAGTGTTATCATGAATGATTTTGCGAACCCTGTATAGACCGTTATAAAGCAGAAAAAATTTGCGACACAAGCCTTTTCCTTTATGAGACAAACGATGAGACTTAATTAACACCTTTTGACCAACTGACAAGAATTTTGAACGACCAGGACGCTTAGCTGATTTCTCTCTTCTAGCAGCCGCAGACGCAATATTTCGTAGAGCCAGGTTGACAACTTCAGAATGCCGCAGTTTCCGTGAAGGCGGAAAAGGAACGATTTCAGAAATGCGATTTGTTGGTACTTTATTTTTTAATATCAATAGAGGCGGTAAAGAAGTTGAGTCATTAGGAAGTTCATTCAGAATGTTTTGAAAAATATGAAGATACTGATCCCAAGTTCTGTGATTCTGATGACAATAAAGACGGCACAATTTATTGATTTCCTTCATCCATCTCTCTGAAGCGTTAGATTGAGGGTGAAAAAGTGAAATGAAGATTGGTTTAATTTTACGACGCTGAAGAGTACGAAGCCAAATTTTAGAACGAAACTGTGATCCATTATCTGATATAACCTTGTCAACATGACCAACTTCTTTAAGAAAATGTTTGAGGAAAGCATTAGATACTGAACGAGCTGTTGCTTTGCGTAACGGTGTAAAACACACATATTTTGACGTCAACTCCACTGCTACGAAAATGTACGCAGAACCATTAGTAGAACAAACCACTGGACCAAACAAATCGACTGCAGCCATCTCCTTTAATTTCGCTGGAATGACGGGAAACAACGGTGCTCTGTGAGAAATCGTTGGAGGCTTAGCCATTTGACATAATTTACATTTGGCAAGAACAGATCGAATACGTTTTTCCATATTACTGAAATAGCAATTTTCTCGTAATTTATGAAAGCATTTTCGGGAACCAAAGTGTGCATAACTGAGATGCGTGTACCAAATCAATTTATTGACCCACTCATCAGGAATACAAACTAACCAAACGGAGTTGTCGACCGATTTTCGTTTAAAAAGAATGTCATTGCGAACTAGATAATGCTGTCTAATCGCTACGCTTTCCTTTCTCCTCCACTTCTCCTTAATGTCCTTCCAGATTGGATCCTTATTTTGCTCCTTAGCGATATCCTGGAGCGAAGACGAAATAAAGTTCTCAAACGCAACACCTTGAATATACATCAAACAAAAATTGTTTTCTTTGCAGTCCTCTTCAGCACTTTCTTTCAAACCCATAGGTGCACGTGATAAAGCATCGGCAACAATATTAGAAGAACCCTGTATGTAAACAATACTGAAATCAAACTCCTGTAGGTACAACGCCCATCGTGACAATCTGCCGTGAGTTAATTTTGTTGACATAAGAAATTCCAGAGCTCGATGATCGGTGTAAACCTTAGTATGTCTGCCAAACAAAAATGTGCGAAATTTTGTGAAAGCCCATACAACAGCCAAAGCTTCAAGTTCCGTAATCGAATAATTCTTTTCTGATTTAGAGAGAACACGACTTCCAAATGCAATAGTCTTCTGTACTACAACGCCGTTTTCTTCTATCTCTTGAAATAAGTGTGCCCCTAGGCCCTTGTATGATGAGTCCGTCGCCAAACAAAATTCTTTAGATAAATCTGGATGTGAAAGAAGTGGAGCAGCAACTAAAGCACCACGAAGTTGTTCAAATTCTGACTGAGCTTCCTCATCCCAACACCAATTAGATTTCTTTCCAGATAGTTCACATAAGCGAGATGTGGCCAAATCGTCCAATTTAACAAAGCGTCTAAGAAAATTACAGACACCAAGGAAACTACGAACATCACGTTTTGTGGTAGGAACAGCATAATTACGAATAGCATCTAATTTCTCTGGATCAGGGAGAATACCTTCTGTAGAAATAATGTGACCGAGAAATTTCACCTGTGAACGACCAAATTCAGATTTTTCCAAGTTCACTGTCATGCCAACTTTTGCAAAGATACGTAATAATGAGTCCAAAATTTTGTTGTGCTCACTCCAAGAACGTTTAGCAATAAGAATGTCGTCAACATAAGAAGTAATGTTGTCACGAAGATAAACAGGTAAAATTTCATTTAAACTACGAATGAATGCTGCTGAAGATACAGTAAGTCCAAACGGTAATTTCCGAAATTGGTAACAGTTACCAAAGGCTAAAAAAGCAGTGTATTTTCTACAATCAGGGTGGAGTTCTATTTGCCAAAAACTTGCGCGCATATCAATCGTGGATAAAACTTTAATTCCATGGAAATGTTGAAGAAGTTCATCTAAATTTTGTGGGCGGTCAGTTTCAGGAATGATGATATTATTTATCTGTCTGGAATCCAGAACCAGACGAATTGATCCATCCTTTTTAAGAACAACGTGTAATGGGCTAGTATAAGGACTGACTGCAGGCTCAATAATGCCCTGATCTAACATGTACTGAAGTTCATTCTTAACCTTGTCTCTGTAAGCCAAAGGAATAGCGTACGTTTTTCCGCGAAATGGTATGTGTTCTTTTACTTTAAATAAATATTGTACGCCTTGTATAGTTCCTGTGTGATGACTAAACACTGTAGCATGTGAAGTCATAATGTGGTGCAGCTCTTCTCTTGCAACGTCATCTGGCACTTCAGCTTTCTTAACCTTTTCATTAATTAATTCTTCGCTATTAATTATATCATCCATCACGTCTTTGTATCTATTGTCATTATCATGAATAAACACACTGTCATCATAATGCTCAACGAAAACATCAGAAGTAAGAAACCTTAAACATTTTGTATCTGACTCAGATCTTGTTAAACACTCGAAGAATTTTAGACATTTCGGCATTCCAGCAACAGTCAAATTTACACTTCCTTCTTTAAAGTTCAAAATTGCCTTATGTGCGTTAAGAAACTCCATACCTAATATAATTTGTGTACTGAGTAATGGAACAATGATAAAATTAGCAGAAAATTCGTATCCTTGACAAATGAAATTTAAATTGGTCTGTTGTTTGACCTCCACACTTTTTCCAGAAATCGCACCTCGAATTGTAGTTTTAGAAATAGGTAACACAGGACAAGCGATAGTTCTTACACATATACGAAAAACTGATTCACTAATGACATTCAATGGGCTCCCAGAATCTAATACTGCAGTGAACTTATTCTTACCCACACATACTTCAATAACAGGGTGTAAAAATGCGTCTACATTATTTTCCTTTTCGTCTAATAAAATGTCTCTCATGTCTTCCAGGCGTACGTAGTGTAAAGTCGTAGTGTCATTACTTTCTGAGCCGTCTATATTGCTGCCAGAAGCCGAAGCTACAAGTCATTGTCGATTGTTTGCGTCACGTCTTTGATTATTCGCGTCATTTCGCGGATCAATTTCAACGATTTGCACTTGTCTCTCAGAAGTTCTGTCACGTGAAGGATGCCAATTAGGTCCTTCCTGTCTGTTAGATGCAAATTCTTGGCTGTGTCTGTTATTAAAATTTCTGTTTTCCTGTCTGTCTGCATAACTACTTCTTGTGTAATTTCGACTGTCATTTCTGAAATTATTGTTGTACCTACTACCCTGGTTATTTCTGTAGTAAGAATTTCTATTACTGTATGAATAATTTCTGTCTTGATAATACCGATTACTGTTTCCGTATGATTGATCATTCCGATACGAATTACCGTTGTTGTCTGTGTAATTTCTGTTAGAACGTCTGTTATTGTCATAGGGCTGGTATCTATTGTCCTGTCTGTTACGTCTATCGTTCTCAAAATTACCGCTATAACGTCCGTTCCGACCACTATCAATTTTCTCTGAAAATCTATTATAATTACTGTTACAGAAAAAGTTACAAGAGGTCCCGTCATCGTTGTCATACTCAAGTTCTTGCAACAAAGTCTTAAAAGTCTCGATGTCGTCCTTACATCTTCCAGCTAAAGCAATTTGTCTTATTGATTGTGGCAGCTTAGTTAAACAAATGCGAATTAATTCAGTCGGGCTATACGGGTTGGACAGGAACTGATTCTTTCGAATCATATCTTCAAAGTACTCTGCCGGCGTGCGGAACTCAGACTGTTTAAAATTACGCTGCATAATCAGACTATGTTTGACTCTGTCTTGTGTGTTTTCGGACCAATATGCCGATAGAAATGCATGATAAAAATCATTCAAATTATTGCAATCTCTAATGAGTGCGCGCATCCGCGTCGCCGGTTCGTTTTCTAAATATCCACACATGAATTCTAGTTTGTGACTTAGTGGCCAATTTGGTGGAAGTGCGTACATAAATTGATCTAACCATGCACATGGATGTATGTCATTCTTAGAATTGCGGAAGATCTTAAATTTCCGGACAGTCAAAAAGTGTTTATAGTCAAAATTTTCGCCTCGTGGCGACAAAGACCTACCGCGTCTGTCCCAGTCCGAATGTCGATTATTGTAAAGTTCGCGCGCCTGGCGCTCTCTTGTTGCATCCCGTAAATGAAACAAATTATTTTCTTCAAACCCCTCTGCTACCTGTGATTCCAAATTTCTTCTGCTATCTTTTCCTACAATTTCCCCTTCGATCTGCTTGACTTGCTTTCGTAATGCCTCAAATTCCCTTTTCACGCGTTCATTAAATTTTCCCTGATTCTCAACATGCTTATTTATGTTCTGATACTCTTCGGTTTCTGCAAATGGTAATGGGGCTGTATCATCCGAATCTCTGTCCCCATGTAAACTAAGATTTGTCAGTTTATCTGAAATTTCCTCAACTCTTTCCGATAAGTCACCTAATTGTTCTTTCTGTTTATTTACGTCTTCCGTAAGTGTCGCGACTCGGGTTTCAGTATTGTCACATTTGGTAGCTAGCTGTTCATATTGTTGTGTTAGGTTATTTAATCTGTCATTTGGTACGGATTCCTCGATTCTTTCAAATATTTCTTTCTTATCGTTTGCACGTTGTAAATTTAACTCTGAAAATTTTTGTACTATCACGCGATCTCTTTCTTCCTGTTCTCTATCCTGTTCCCTTTGTCTGATTTCTACTGCAATTAATCTATTATTGTGAGAATTCAGAATCGGTTGTACTTCTTCCCTGATTTCTTTCTTTAATTCATCTTTCATATTTTTGAAACATGTCCCTATTCGTGAATCTATCCGTGTTTCCAAAGTTCCCATCTCTGTTTTAAATTCAGATCCTAACCGAGTTTCCATTGTTCCCATCCGTGTTTCCATTGTTCCCATTTGTGTTTTAATTGTTCCCATCTCAGTTTTAATTGTTCCTATCTCTGTTTTTAATTCAGATTGAAAATTTAATATTACACTCATCAACTGCTCCATATTAAATTGTTCAGAATTCTTTTCGCCCCTAACATCTCCCGCAAAACTAACTTCCTTCGTCACAGCTGTAAGGCTATCTGTGTTCGATACTATTTCAGAATCTTCTGTCGTTAATCTCCGATTCTGTGAATTTTCCGATTGAGAAAAATTTTGAAATGGTTCCGGACTGTCTTCCCGACTTATTACATTGTTTTCCACTTCATTATCCATCATACAGTTTTCCTCTGTTGGCGAGTTCGCCATGTCAACAATTTCGTCCTCACTATTCATCATTTTTGCCTTTTTCATTGATCGCGTAATCATTTACAAAATATACGAAAGATTCGTCACTGTACGAAAATCACACACAATGACTCCTTATCTCCAACAATACTATTCACACTAGATGTTTCCTTCAGACACGATCAATCGAACAATTGAAATAATTGCACTAATTTGTCAAACGGGTATACAAGGCAATAAAAATTAAATTTTGAAAAATACCATTAGAAGAATGCCAATTACCAAATCTACACATTCAATACAGACTACAATTACTGAACTACAAATTACTACAACAATACTACAGTCTACAATTTCACAATCAGAAGAATCCAAGGGACTATCCGAAGCAGCGGTCGCCACGTGCATGGGGGCTTAATTAAATATATTTGATTGAAAATGATTTTTTAATTTTAGTAACTGTAGCTGTATGTCCGATTACGTAATGTCTCGTAATCGGTTGGCCCTGACTAGTATTATTACGCTATCTGACTGCAACAAACAATGTAAGAAGATTTTCGTAAACACAGTTAATTAATTAAGTCCCCAGCAACTAAAAAACCTACAAAATCCAAGCACAAATGTAACTGTTCTGTATGTGGGAGTGTAACTCAACGTATGCATCTGGCACGGTTCTTTTCCAACAAGACAAGAATTTTTAAATACCAACTATACAGACGTGACAAAAGAAAATTAGAAAACTATAATTACGCAAGAAAACCAGAATTCCACTCTAATCCAAGAACACAAGCCAGATGCTTTGTTGACTGAACCTGTAGTGACACATTATTTCAGATAGACAATTAATAAAAAAAAAACATTATAAATTTTACCTTCATATATATTGACGAAATGCACTCATTACAATAACATCTGCTATCTCTCCCATCAAATAACTGCATAAAACATGGAACACTCTTTACTACAACATCTTACTCCAACTTCACGACAACCACGAGCTCTTAACACACACTGTGCTCTCTACTAGCACTGACTGCCATGAGATCTTAACACGCACTGACTGCTACGAACTCTAAACACGCACTGTCGAGGCGGCTTAATAGTACTCTTTGGCGCAATCTCTGGCGCGGTGGCACAGTGTAGCCACCTTTCAAGCCCCTTGTCTGAAATTTGAAAAATAGAATTAAATAATAAATAATCAGGTGAAGGCCTTATTTAGGCTGCGATTGGCTGCCGTCAAACATAAGCAGCAGGCTACTGACAACGGCATCGCCATGATTCCCGGGTCAGGCTACTGATTTACTTTTTACTTTTTCTACAGCTAACCATTATAGATACTATAAAAATATTTAGTAATATTGTTTGAAACTCAGATAGGTAACAGTATTATACAATTTTTATTCCATTGAAAATGTCGTTTTTCAGAAGAAATGAAGAAGAACAAAGTGGTGAATGCAGGTTCGACTCCCGCTGCGGTCACAAACTTTTAAGTGCAGCTCTTGAATTAGAGTGAGGGAAAAAAATCGCCGCGCCAAAAAAATGTTAATGTAGATTGATTAACATCATAAAACCACAAGTTCAGGTAAGCGCGAGATAAGCCATTGTAACTATGAAAGGCTTATATTAATGACTGGGTAACCGCCAAAATGTCACATGCAAACGTGCATGAATTATGCTCTACATGTGTCGGATGTCAGTCTGTGGAATGGATCCCATGCCTGTTGCATGTATTTCAACGTCCAAAACAGATGCTCATACCAAATTCCTTTTAGTTATAAAAAGTAGTACATTGGCAACATGTCTGGATTATTTTGTCTGCGGATACGTAGATCACCAATCGAGTTCAGAAACCTCGTGCGTCACTGCACTAGGCCAACTACTGTAAATAGGCTGTTTAGGTTTTTATGTTGGTAACGTCACGTAGAACTCTGTATGAAAATCACTGACTGTGCTGTGTGCAGTCTGTGGCTGGTTTGCATTGTTGGAATATTGTAGTGTTGGGCAGTTGGACGTGAACAGCGCGTAGCGCTGCGCAGTTGGGAGTTGAGCCGCCAGCAGTGGTGGCTGTGGGGAGAGAGATGGCGGAGTTTTGAGAGCGGATGATCTGGACGTGTGTACATCAGAGACAGTAAATTTGTAAGAATGGATGTCATGAACTGATATATACATATATATTATGACTTTTGAACACTATTAAGGTAAATACATCGTTTGTTATCTATCAAAATCTTTCAAACTGCTCTGAGCACCATGGGACTTAACATCTATGGTCATCAGTCCCCTAGAACTTAGAACTACTTAAATCTAACTAACCTAAGGACAGCACACAACACCCAGTCATAACGAGGCAGAGAAAATCCCTGACCCCGCCAAAATCTTTCATTTGCTAACTATGCCTATCAGTAGTTAGTGCCTTCAGTAGCTAGAATCTTTTATTTAGCTGCCAGTATTGGCGCTCGCTGTATTGCAGTAGTTCGAGTAACGAAGATTTTTGTGAGGTGAGTGATTCATGAAGGTATAGGTTATTGTTAGTCAGGGCCATTCTTTTGTAGGGATAAGTCAGATTGCGTTGCGCTAAAAATATTGTGTGTCAGTTTAGCGATGATTGAAATAAGTAAAGAGAGAAATGTCTGAGTACGTTCAGTTTTGCTAAACTATTTGAAAATCAAATAACGTAAGAGGTTTATCAGCACAGTAATTCATTAATTTTTATAAGGGGAGGTTTCATATGTCGACCCTTAGCCGAGGATACCGCACTGGAATCTTCCGATTTTTTCTTGTAGTTTGTGTAATTAGTGTAGCTATTGTTTATTGCTAGCGCATAATTGTGGAGAGAATCTCCTTGTAGTATTTCATTGTTGTACAGTAAAACAGTTGTGGCATTCATGTAGATTTGCACCAAGTATTTCGCAGCTGCGCTTGCAATTAACGAGATATTATTTTCAATGCTGTGTTAATGTGTTTTCTTATTTTGCTCTTCAAATTGTGCTTCTCTGTGTTACCGTGTGAAATATTGTGACAATAATGGCATGTGAAAAACGTAATACTAGGCTCCAAAGTAAACTGAGAAATGACAGTGAAGACGAAAGCAGTGTGTTAGCGCCACTGTGTAATGAATTAACTAATGTTCAAAGTAGTAATTTGGTAACTGTGCGTAGGGAAATGGAGCGGGCTGCGAATAATGGTGTAGACAGTGAAACAATTAGTGAACAGGTCGGCTACAGCTCGCCTCAGGAATCCGAAATGACAGGACACAATCTTGCAAATACTGTAGATTCAGGTTTTACGTCCTCACCGTTTTCTCAAATAAGTCAAGACACATTTTCTGCTTTTCAAAATGCGAATATTGCCGGTTCAAATTCATTGCCGAATAGCACTGAGGAACACGTTTCAGACACCAGTGCATTGTTATTACAGTTAATGCAACAAGTGGGACAAAGGCTACAAAAGTTAGACACAACGCTTGAACAAAATCAAAAAACAAATGGGACAAAAGGTTCAAAAGTAAGACACAATGGAACAAAATCAGAGACAAACACAGCAACAGTTAGACACGATGGAACAAAATCAGAGACAAACAAAGCTACAGCTTCAAAAGTTAGACTCAATGGAACAAACGCTTGAACAAACACGCGAAGGTTTAACTGCTGAGCTACGTAAAATCGAATCGGAATGTCAAAAAGTCTGTAATGGCGTAAAAACACAAATTTATGAGAACTTTCAACCTATTTTATCGCGTCATGAAAATGCTTTACAGAATCACGAAGCAGCCATGAAAAACTACAAAGTATTATTCATGAAAATCACGACATCTTGCAAGCTAAAATTGACTCAGTTGCATCTACTGATTCGGTTATGCAACTTGCAAAAACTCAGGAAAACTTAAATGACACAGTAGACACGCTTTCAACACAAATGGACACTCTGAAACTGGGTTCTGAAAAACACACTGAGGATATCAGTTCATTATCGGAGAAAGTAGCCGAACTTTCGGATCAGTTCACTAACTTATCTACAAAGGTAGATGATGATCTGAATGACACAAGACCGGTAGCCTTCACTGACACAGAAGAGTATGAACAAATTAGAAAACTCAAACAAAATCAAATCAATACACAGTACAAAAGAGAAATCCAGGAAGTAGAAGATCAGTTGACACAGGTGTTACAAGAATTACATGTTTCAGAGGACACTCATGAACCAATACGGGAAGAGGGACATAGAAATACGGAACAGCCTCAAAATAATAACACAGGGCACTTTGGAAATTATGAAAGAAATTGGCAAGGTACACCGAATTTTGAGATGGAACCGCCGAAACGAAGTAACAGTGACTGATATGCGACTCGTCGACATAATGACTTTGACTATGAGCTGTTCATTACTAAACGTAAATTGAAAACATTTAAGAATTCTGGCAACGACATTCATCCACAAGCGTGGCTTCATCCATTCTTTCATTGTTTTCCTCCCAACCGGTTATTGGGGCACAGGTTAGAATTTATGTGTGGCTACTTAGAGAATGAACCAGCTGTAAGAATGCGATCGATCATTCACGATTGTCACAGTAAAGGAGAATTTTATCATGCCTTCCTCTCAGCATATTGGTCTCAAGCTACACAAAACCGAGTAAAATATAGCATCATAATGATGAAACATTTCGAACAATCTGGATTTTCCAGTCTTGTGAAATATTTTGAAGATATGTTGCACAAGAATCAGTACCTGTCAAACCAATATAGTCCCTCAGAACTCATCCGCATTTGCTTAATCAAATTGCCTGAACATTTACGACATATTATTTTGGCACGACGTTGCAAAGATGACATTGAAGCTTCTCAGGGACTCTTACAAGAATTGGAAATTGACACTGGCAATCGCGGGACACTAAAACAGGAACACAACAATGACAGGTCACATCTGTCACAATTCCGCGATGACAGAAATAATAACTGGACACGACAAGCCTACTCTTACAATGCAAATCGTGACCAAAACAGACCCGTATCACAACAGTCGGCAGAATAATAGTTCCATAGTAAAGAATATGACGGAGATAACCATAGAAACAGACAATATGGGAACCAAAACAATTATTGTCAAGGGAGATAGAATAACTTCAGACACAACAGTTTAACATGCAGTTACGATTCAGTGAGAATTTCTCCACCACGTCACTGACAAGAAAGAAACTATAGAGTCTACCGGCATGATGACAGACGATATAATCGTAACGACAGACCTGAATTTCATCAGAACTGGCGGGATTCAAACAGGGCAGGGCCCTCTCGACAAGGTGAATTTGTAGAAGTTAGGTCTCCCAATCCTAATAACGACGCGCGCCAACAAAGAGGCAGACAATGACTCGCACCGCAAGCAGCCACGTGCGCCAGCTGGCTCAGAGAAAAAAAACATAGACGCTAACCTTGAGAAAAATTTTAGCATTCCTTACCGAAGTGTACAACATGACAATTGCTTTGAAGTTGAAACTCTGCGCACTAGAAAGCGTAAAAAATTGCACTACGTTTCACATGTAAAACCGTTTATTGAGAGATAATCTGCATTTTAACTTAGTCTTTGCCATAAAATTTTTCACTTCACTTTACTAGTCCACTTTGTCACAATTAAACAATGTTTTGAAGTTAACTATCCAGTCTAGAACCTAGGGAACATATTTAGACAGTAATTACGAATGCATTGTTATAGTGAACAGACGACACAGTGTTATTATGTGTGTACATTCTTGCTTGTTAGTTGCACGATTACGTAACGAATATACAGCTTACATACTTAGAACATATACTGCTAATGATATTTTAATGCAACATTTTGGTTTACTTGTAAAGACATTCTTTATTTGAAGTACTTTCTGTGAAATTAAAGGTGACTTAGTATTTGGTTTCTTTGACAGCTACACAATTATATCACGACGCTAATAATGTGCGAAACAATTCACATTGTTGCTTTTGCGGTGTATCTGTTTTATATCTGCACAGTTTTTCTGTATTATTCTGGAAAGTAAAAGATGTTTTAGTAGTAACTTTGTGGTATAGCTACAATGAGGCAGCCTTTTTCGTAGCACAACAATACATTACAGTATAGTACTTTCTTGATCACGGTAATGTACGTAATAACTATGATATCTATACACATAGCATTTCACTTTTGTTTATTACGAGGCAAGTACATTGACTTCTACAGAACTTTGCTTACGGACGACGATAATTACGACACTTGGCACATTTTTTACCCTTAAGTAATGACAGAGATTATCTTACAACAAGACGCACGGTTTAGCGGTACAGTACACGTATTTGAGTGATTAATTTTGTACTTAAAACATTTATTTTTAAAGATTTTTGAATTCCAAAGATACAAAGGTTTTCCGTGATGCATTTCATTCCATTGCTGTAATTTGTAACACTTGAGGGTATAATTACATTAATCCTCAGGGGGGTACACGCCTAATTTGTGTACTAAGTGTGTAGCGAGCGCTAGGAGCCCTAGCTAATATGGTATTTGCTTATACAACTTTACACATCGGTACCATATTTCTTTAACACATAAATTACACAGCTACCTGATCATTTAACTGAGAGAGACAAACATTTTTTTTTATGTCAGTGACAGATGTTTACGTAATTACACAGTTGGATAACTTCACACTTATGAAATTGTATTTTGTCTGTACTTTGTGCACTGTTCATATTTTTTCGGAACCATTGTGATACTATGAGAACTTTGAATGATGTATTTGGTATGGGATCATGATTTTTAAAGTACGTTTGAGGTAGATGACACAACTGAAATGAGCAGAGAATTTTTTTAGGTCTTGAAAATATTGAAGAAAGCTACGACGATTCTGAGATTTGACTGAGGTGTTATGATGTTATTATTACGACGAAGATGTGTATTATGCTGTTGAGGTATGTTTAAGATCAATAAGATGATGCTACCGTATATGTGATTATGTGTTTATATGTATATGAATGTTGGATAGAAGTTAGGGATTCTGGTATGTCAAAAAGGATGTTGGAAACCAAGAACCGTACTTCAAGAGTTATAACTTGTGTGTCCAAGCGTGAATGTATCACAACACTGCTATTCATAAGATTTCGTTTCTACTAATTTCTACTGTAATTTTTCGATCTGTGAAATTTTTTATATGAGACTGCAACTGTAGTGCAAACTGCTGTCGTAAATATTTCGGTAAGAAAGCTAAGTGACCTTGACATAATGCGTTGTGGGCACCCAGTTGTGCCAGCCACCTGGAGAAAAAGCCATTAGGTGGAGAAAAAAAGAGGCCATTAACCTCGCTATTGACATTCCTTTGTAGAAAGCATCGCAAATATGACACGCTATTACTTGGAAACAAATGATTATACTGTGGAGCACATACTTTGTGCTACTTACTGAAATGCTTATGAATTGATGGGAAATATTCTTACATCTGCACACCTGATTATGACAAGTGCCTTTCTACGAGAGTTGAGAGAATTTCTACTGACTTGTGAAATGCCACATGGCTACTGAATCATGTTTTTATGCTTTGCTTTACATGGTTGCTTATTTCATTTTATATCTGGTTTCCAGCTGTGTTGCAGCATTGGTTATATAAAATAAATTTCAATGCATTTGCTAATGTGAACACTTTCTGTCAACAGATCTCGTAAATAATGATTATATGATCCACATTTTTCGAAAAAGGAGCACTTGGAAAGGAAAGAACAATAAGAAGGGACTAACAACATTAACTGCATACATAATTTTCTTTTCAAGTACTTGGTAATTTTTTGTAGTTACGTTTTTGTGGTGCACCACTTTAATGACATACACACTAAGATGTGAATAGACGTTTCCCTTATCTGCATTGTTGTCTTTAGTGTACTATTTTTTCTGCTTGAGCTATGTCATATTTTGGTATAAGTTACTGCATTTGCTGCTGCTGTTTGCCAGGCATAGTGCTACTGAATTTCACTTTGTATTACTCTGTTAAGCCAGTTTTACTACTGATTTATTTTTCTTATTGCTGCACATTGGCTTATATTAGTTTTAATGTTGCATTTGCTTTGCTAATTTATATTTATTGCTATTAGCTTTGCCAATTTGCATTTTTTGTCATAGCTGTTTGTGTTAATTGTTTTGTGCTGCTGCAGTGCCTTGTCCCTTAGTTTATGTATCTGTGCTCAGTAGATTTAAGTTAGCTTAAGAGTGGGTAGACTATATAAGAAACTAACTATGAAGAATAGGGAAAGAATGCATTGAGAAGTTATATGAAAAAGATTTTGGGAAAAATGAGTATTGTACAATGAGAAATATTTATTTTGAAAGAGGATATGAACAGTAGGGTTTAGGGACAACAAGGTTAGATAAGATTTTTTTTTCTTTTTGCAGGAAAGATCTATGGAATGAAGTTTTGGGTTGGACTGCAGTACCAAATGTTACACTGAAAACGAACCCTGTCCTTTCCTTTTGTGTTATTCTGCTATGTATTTATGTACCCTTGTGTATTTGTGTTTTTCCTGTCTTTATGTGTTTAGCTAATAAGATTTATGTTGTAAAATTTTTCTAGTACTAAGCTACATTCTCTATTATAATTGTGTAGGCTTCTGTGGCCAGAATCAGTCGTCATAAAAGTTTTCTGGAATACATTCACTATGATGAGCAATACTGTTTTCCTCAAATATAATTTGCATTAATAACATGTTACTTACTTTGTAAAGATGTTTAGACATTATTTTCAAAAGCTATTCTGATCTTTTATGTATTTACTTTTGTCATAAATCCTGTAACACTGATGTATATGTTTATTTCTAATCTTTTGTAAATCCTGTATTACTACAAATGTTATCTGTATTGTTATGTTCTTTAAGGACGTATTTTGTTCATTTGTAATTGTATTCTCATATCGTAAACTTCTAATTGTGAAGACACCAGTTCTTCAAATTAAGCATTCATTTCAGTGCACACATTTCTGTTGGTCATAGTATATGCACAATATGTGAAAAGTGTTTGCACTTGTATCAATAATTCAGCAAGGGTCTGGTTAACAGCATTGCTGGTTCTAAGGACAATTCCAAAAACTTTATGAGTGCACAAGTGGTGGTTTATCGACTTGATATATTGTCTGCAAGACTTTTCGATGGTGATTTGGCACCTGCACAGTTGCAACAGATGGCTGCTGGCAATCTCTACAAGGACTGCAGTGGGTCTGCACCTTTGATGACCCACCAATACCATAATTCCTACAAGGACTGCAGTGGGTCTGCACCTCTGGTGACTCACCAATACCATATTCTCTATCAGGACTACAGTGGGTCTGCTCTGTGAAGACCTACCTACCAATATTCTTCAACTTCGACAGATTCTGCTGTGGGTTTGCTCTGTTGTGGCCCATTACCTGTCTGCATGTCAAGAGTTAGCACCCTTTCCATTGGAAGGACAACACTACTTCTTCAAGACTGCAATGAAATCCACTACTTCTGTGTGCATTTTCTTTTACTAATCAGACTTCGTGAAAAAACTGTAATTACTATTGTGATAAATGATCAGGACTGTCTTTAAGAGAACAATTTTTGCTTTTGACCAACATTGTATCAATAAGTGTGAGCATTTGATTTCATTGTTACTGTAATTATGAAAAAATTTTTCAAATCTGTATTGGCCATGGCCCAAAACAATTTGTAAAATTTTTTGTGGGGAGCATGGGGGCTATGAAAGTAGGCTGTTTAGGTTTTTATGTTGGTAACGTCACGTAGCGCTCTGTATGAAAATCACTGACTGTGCTGTGTGCAGTCTGTGGCTGGTTTGCATTGTTGGAATATTGTAGTGTTGGGCAGTTGGATGTTAATAGCGCGTAGCGCTGTGCAGTTGGAGTTGAGCCGCCAGCAGTGGTGGATGTGGGGAGAGAGATGGCGGAGTTTTGAGAGCGGATGATCTGGACGTGTGTACATCAGAGACAGTAAATTTGTAAGACTGGATGTCATGAACTGATATATACATATATATTAAGAGTTTTGAACACTATTAAGGTAAATACATTGTTTGTTCTCTATCAAAATCTTTCATTTGCTAACTATGCCTATCAGTAGTTAGTGCCTTCAGTAGCTAGAATCTTTTATTTAGCTGCCAGTATTGGCGCTCGCTGTATTGCAGTAGTTCGAGTAACGAAGATCTTTGTGAGGTAAGTGATTCATGAAAGGTATAGGTTATTGTCAGTCAGGGCCATTCTTTTGCAGGGATTATTGAAAGTCATATTGCGTTGCGTTAAAAATATTGTGTGTCAGTTTAGCGATGATTGAAATAAATAAAGAGAAAAATGTCTGAGTACGTTCAGTTTTGCTCAGCTGTTTGAAAATAAAATAACGTAAGGGGTTTATTAGCACCGTAATTCATTAATTTTTCTAAGGGGAGGTTACAGTACTTTGAATGAGTGGAAAGTCAGTACAATTTACTGGACGTTGCAGTATTTTCCGATGAGTTAAGATCCAACAGAGTCTCCCACACGAACTGAAGCATCAGTAGAAATGAGGCCACTGCCGTGAGCACAGTGTTGAAATTTGTAGGGGTAAGTTTATAAAAAAGTTGTAGATTCGGGAAAGTCTTACGACACAAGTTGCAAAAAATGGAGTATTTGTTTTTATCAGCTAAAGATAGTCTGCGTGGCACAGTAACTGGCGTCTTAACCGTAATACGGCTATTACAGTGGGTCTTCCATAGAACATTTTCTCTTTCGCAGTGCGAACACAGAAATGGAAGTACAATCGTCCAAAGGTCCCATCGACAACTACCAACTATTATTCTTGCCACGTTCAGAGCCATTACATTCCATAAGGACCTTACGTCCCAGTAACAACATGCTTTGAAAATAATTTTCAAATTCGGTTACGCTTTCTGTGCATTATCACCATGGAGCCACTAATTACGTCTTTCAGAATTGAGTCTGATAATCCCATGCTGTTTAGTATGTATCTCCAAACATTATTATTATTATTATTATTATTATCATCAATGGAGATGAGGAAACATCACGTCCATTACCGTTAGCAAAACAGTGTACTTCGAAAACGAACATTTCCCAATTAGTAGTGTCGGTATGAACAATGCAGAACAAAAACTGTAAAACAGGTGATATCAGGCGGAACAGCCTGCGGCCACTAGTGACGTGGTTATTCTGTATGCGATGTTCACCGGGCAAGCACTTGTTTCTAGCGGAGTGATGCGCCCGTGACAGACTCAATCTACATTCGTACACATATCGTAGTTTCTTATTGTTTTACTCTAAACCAGTGTACAGACGTATGGCGTACCCAAAGAATGACTATGTGTATATTCTTCTGGTACTTGGTGCATCTGATAGACGGACTGGTGTTGCTGCTCGTGAATATGCTTCAAGATATCCTTGACGACATCATCCAGATAAAAATGTGTTTCGTCTTCCACAGATTCGCCTTCGGGAGATAGGTTCTTTCCTTCCACCATCGTGTGACTGTCCATGGACTTTCCGAACTCCAGCTACTGAGGAAAATATTCTGGAAGTCATGCACCAAGAACCCCAGCGGAGTACAAGCCGTGTAGTAAGACAGCTGCCTGTCTCGCAACGCACGGTCATTGAAGTGCTGCACGAACACGGACTGCACCTATCTCATTATTCTTTAACGCCACACCTGCATCTTGCAGACAGCCGTCAGCGGATGCAATTCTGTAAATGGTTCCAACAAGAGCAGGAAGCCTACAACGACTTCATAAGCACTGTAATAAGGTCGGATGAAGCAGCGTACACTCTTGGTGGTGTCCTAAATATGCACAGTGCCCGCCTTTGGTATGACGTTAACATGCAAGTCACACGTGACAGTGGGTATCAAGTTCACTTTGGCATCAACGTCTGGGGTAGAATTTTGGATGACAGGAGTTTGGGTCCTTACTTGTAGACTGACTCGTTGTCTGCAAGAAAAATGGTTCAAATGGCTCTGAGCACTATGGGACTTAACATCTGAGTCATCAGTCCCCTAGAACTTAGAACTACTTAAACCTAACTAACCTAAAGACATCACACACATCCATGCCATGTGGAAGAAAGCGCGTGTTCATGCTGCTCTTGTATCTGTGGTTGCAGCCACGTGACGAAGAGTTCAGAGCTGAAAATTCGAGAAATTAGAGCCAATACAGAGGCTTACCGACAATCATTGTTCCGATGCACTATTCGCGAGTGGAACAGAGTTGGAGGGACCAGATTGTGGTACCGAAAGTACCCTCCGTAACACACCACTAAGAGCTTTCGAAGTCAAACGTAAATATAGATGTATGATTCAACGAGTTCCGGAATCCTTGGACGCGCAGGGGGACCGATTTGAACACCTGCTCTGAGGACAACGTACTCTTTTGTTAATTTCATACAGTCATTAATATGAAAACTATTACTGTCATTGGTTGTCAATGTGCTACATATCAGCACACGTACTGCGTGTAATATAAATTATTAGTTTATTGAAGAGCCAAAGACACTGGTACGTGTGACTAATATCGTGTAGGACCCCCGCGAGTACCCAGAAGTGCTTCAACACGACGTGGCATGGACTCGACCGATGTCTGAAGTAGTGCTGGAGGGAATTGACAGTATGAATCCTGTACTGCTGTCCATAAATCCATATTAGTACGAGGGGGTGGAGATCTCTTCTAAACAGCTGGTTGCAAGGCGTACCAGATATGCTCAATAATGTTCACGTCTGGGGCGTTTGGTGGCATGCGGAAGTGTTTAAATTCCAGAGAGTGACCCTGGAGACACACTGTAGCGATTCTGGACGTGTGGGATGTCGCACTGTCCTGCCAAAATTGCCCAAGTCCGTTCACAATGAACAGGAACGGATGCAGGTGATCGGACAGGACGTTTACGTATGTGTCACCTATCACAGCTGTATCAGAGTCCCATATAACTCAAACTGCACAAACCCCACGCCATTACAGAGTCTTAACCAGCTTGAAGAGTCCCCTGCTGACATGCAGGGTCCATGGATGCATGAGGTTGTCTCCCTATCCGTACACGTCCCTCCGCTCGATACAATTTGAAACGAGAATCGCCCAACCAGGCACATGTTTCCAGTCATCAACAGTAGAATGTCGATGTTGATGGGCCCAGCCGAGGCCTAAAGCTTTGTCTCCCGCAGTCGTCAAGGGTACAGGAGTGGACCTTCGGCTCCGAAAGCCCATATCGATGATGTTTCGTTGAAGGAGTCGCACAGTGACGCTTGTTGATGACCCAGCATTGAATTCAGCAGAAATTTTGCGGAAGGACTGCGCTTCTGTCCCGCTGAACGATTCTCTTCAGTCATAATTGGCCCCGTTCTTGCAGGATTTTTTTCCGTCCGCAGCGGTGTCGCAGAGTTGATGTTTTACTGGATTCCTAATATTCACGGTACACTCGTGAAATGGTAGTACGGGAAAATCCCCACTTCATCGCTACCTGGAAGATGCTGTGTCCCATCGCTCGTGCGCCGTCTATAACACCACATTCACACTCACTTAAATCTGCATGTGTAACCGATCTAAAACTCCGCCAGACACTTGTCTTATATAGGCGTTGCCGACCGCAGCGCCGTATACTGCCTGTTAACATCTCTGTATTTGAATACGCGTGCCTATACCAGTTTCTTTGGATCTTCAGTGCAATTGCTGAATAATTTAACTGTGCAGTCATCTTTAGCATCTGGAAATTGTTATTGTTTTTGTAGTTATTCCGTCCAACGAGAGGATTCGTTTCACCTGTTTGTTTCTGACTTGTCTGACCAGTGTATTATGTGAATTCGGATACGTGTGGCTTAAGGAACGGCGTATACTACAGTATTATATAGCAGAATGAAACTGGCAAATAAAAACAAATACGGCTTAACGTAGAATCGAACCCATGATCTCCTACATGCTAATCCAAAATAATATCCACTGCACCAACGGAAGAGCACTGCTCACAAAGCCACACAGAGGAAACTACCAAATATGTGATTATATTCTTACAGATTGCCAGTCTTTAACGCCCATTTACTGCTGGATATATGCGCAGGACGAAATAGTGTGAGAGACATTTTTGTATTGCTAGCATGCGAGAAATCGCGCTGCGAAATCAAAGTGCGCGAATTTTTCTTCAGACGAAATGGCAAATGAAAATTAGTACCAAGGTCAGGATTTGAACCCACGTCTCTTGCTCACTAGGCAGTTGTATCACCCTACACAGTCGCTTTGCATAACTGAAAGAAGTACCCTAGCATATCTCCGCCACTACAACACAGATGGAGAGCCTCTGCAATGTTGTTTCAGTTTAGGGGGAATACCAAAGTGGGCTCAGATATGAATGGGAATTTGAACTGAGGGGGGAGGTATGTTGGGTAGCCACTGCAGAGGTGCACAGCCACTGCGCCAGGATGGCGCAGTGGTTAGCACATCTGACCAGTGAGCAGGAGACCTGGGTTCGAATCGCTGTCTTGGTACAAATTTACATTCGTCGGTTCAGACTGCGTATACACACAATAGATATTTGAGACTTGAAAATCTTTGCAACCATAAAGTTCCATTTGACTAGAAGCACCCGTGCCTGGGATTCAGACTGGATCCCGCGTTTCTTTCGCTACTATGCTCGGGATTCAGACTGGGTCCCCAGTTTCGTTCGCTACTAAGGTGCTATTCCAATGCAGGTGGATGGGCTGTACAATGATGTTCGATGTTGGTGGAATACCGAAGTGGGCTGATGCGTGAATGGGGATTTAGACTGAGAAGGCAAGTGTGCTTTGGTAGTCCGCAGTTATGCAAAGCCACTGTGCCAAGGTGGCATACTGGTTAGCGCATCTGCCTAGGCATCAGTAGACTCAATTTGGAACCCTGGCCTAGATAGAAATTTTCATAACACAATAGTTAGGTTTAAGTAGTTCTAAGTTTAGGAGACTGGTGACCTCAGCTGTTAAGTTCCATAGTGCTTAGAGCCATTTGAACCAATTTTTTTTTTTTTTTTTTTTTTTTTTTTTTTTGAGACTTGAAAATGTCTCTGGAGACTTAGAGCTTCATTTGATGCTATCATTAAATCCAAATTGCATGTGATTTTAAGGTTGTGGTTTCTGCAGTAGCAATAGTGAATCTTCAATCGTGACAACGACAGTAGTAGAGGTAGTGATGCAGCAGAAGGGGGTTGTTCTGTTCGGTAGCAGTTTTGTTATATTAGGGAGCTAATAGGCGGACACATTGTAGCAACGAACTTGACGAAGTTTCTGAGTGGGAATTATCCGTTTTTTCCGAGGAAAACAAATTGTTTGAAACTTGTTCGACTCGCCGACGAATCTGTGACCCTGAGACAGGGTCTTACAAATTTCCACGTATTCCTGCTGAGGCAGTATTGATGAAAACTGGGAATAAGTATGTATAGACGGGAACCAATGTCAAAGTGGGACAATCTGTTCTCGCAATCCCAGCTGTCTGTTGCGTAAAACTAGACGCTACACGTATGCTGTATGTGGTTACCAACCACCCTGACTCATCCTTCAGCTCTTTTCCACTGTGAAGAATGATTCACTCTTTCAAATACATCTGGCTCTGTTCTGATTATCCCAGACCCATTACATTAGAAAATGCATGATGCAGAGCTGCACTAATACAGTTCCTTGTCACACATTTTCGGGCGTACAAGAAAGCTATTGGAAGTCACTTGAAGAAGAAGATAGCGAAAACTCCAACGGATTCAAGTACGAAATTTAAACGTTACAGTGCCGCGCGGGGTAGCCGTGTGGTGAATGACGCCTTGTCACGGTTCGGCGGCTCCCCCCGTCGGAGGTTCGAGTCCTCCCTCGGGCATGCGTACATGTGTTGTACTTAGCGTAAGTTAGTTTAATTAGTGTGTAAGCCTAGGGACCAATGACCTCAGCAGTTTGGTCCCATAATCCTTACCACAAATTCCAAATTTCCGTTACAGCATACATGTGACGCAGTCTGAGTGGAATCAGGTATCTTTGAAAGAGTGCGTGATTTGCTGTTAAGAAGGATACATCCCTGTGTCAGGATGCATGGTAAAGACATGCGGCACTGCCTATAGATACTGCTTCTACGGATGGAAAAGAGAGGACAAATTGGTCCATATCTCAATAGGTAAGGGTTTCCAGACATCATTATTGGTACTACTTTTATAGTTTTTCCCAGGCTTACCTCTTTTTTTCAAACAGCCTGTATATCTGAACAATAATCTCAAGACTTCTCTTCCATTCTGTGATTGCTGGGGATGATGCTTTCAGCTGTGTCATAGTTGTGACTTTTTAATTTGCCACGCAGATTCAATTCAGGCTGCCTAATTTTACCAATATACTAAGTCCTTTTATTATAACAGGATTGAGAGTTGAACTCGGTCTGAGAATTAATGATTCTTTCACCACTATGGTTCAGTTAAGAATATCTGCTGCATTTCAGCTGTGCGCGTCTTGAACTTCACATGTAGATGGTAAATCCCTAATATATCACGGACAAGAATGCAGTGGTTTGTGTCTAATGTTTGTGTATCTACGCTGAACGAGTAATGTCTGACTGTTGTGTGACGCCATCTGCTAGCTATTGGGGGAACATGATTAACCATCCTGTCAGTGGTACCAGAGCGCAACCCACGCCACCTGTCAACAGTCAGAGGCACGCATCAGTTTTGATGGAAAGAAGAAAGTCATGAGTGTGTTGTATTTGATCAGCGGGCTGTTGAAGAGCTGCCGAGCCGATTCAAAAGCATTTCCTCAGTGTCTAAACCAGAGACGTGTAGCTCATAAACACGGAGCTGGAAATTCAACTGCCACTAATTGCTGCCACACGAAATGGTAAAACGTCTGAATTGCCGTCTGAAGTTTCAGTCATAGCCCAGGATGTTTGTAAACTTTAATGACTTAGTTTACTTCTATATGGACAAAACTTCGTTGTGTCAACTGGCTGCGATGCTAGTTAGGAGGAGGAGGCGGATGAGAAGATTAGTGTTTAACGTTCCGTCGATAACGAGATCACTAGAGACGGGGCACAAGCTCGGATTAGAGAAGGATGGGGAAGGATATCTGCTGTAGCTTTTGAAAGTAACCATACCGGCATTTGTCTGGGATGACTTAGGGAACTCACAGGAAACCTAAATCAGGAAGGCCGGGTTTGAAACTGTTGTCCCCCAGAATGCGAGTCCTTTGTGCTAACCAATGTGCCACCTCGCTCGGTCGTTGCCATTCAGTACCGGATCAAAGTATTCAGTGCTTCATTATGTGTGTTTGTAGTTTCAGTTTGTATCAGACCTCTCGTAGTTGCGATTCACAGACATGTACAGTTTTTTAAGGACATCATGGATGAGCATTCCCCCCGTGGTCGCTGAATGGTCAGCGTGACGGATTGTTAATCCTCTGGGCCCGGGTTCGATTCCCCGCTGGGTCGGGGAATTTTCTCCGCCCAGGGACTGGGTGTTGTGCTGCCCTCATCACCATCATCCTATCATCCTCATCGACTGCAGGTCGCCGGAGTGCTGTCAAATTGAAAGACCGGCACCTGGCGAACGCTCTGTCCGACGGGGGGCCCTAGCCATACCATTAAATAAATAAATGGCTGAGTACTGCAGCAAAATTATTCATTTATAAAAATACTATAGCAAATTCGGCCGCGTAACGATTCCAAGAGGAATACTGCGAGTGTACGTGTTTAAAAATGTATTATCTTCAAAAAAATCGTTCAAATGGCTCTGAGCACTATGGGACTTAACATCTGTGGTCATCAGTCCCCTAGAACTTAGAACTACTTAAACCTAACTAAACTAAGGACATCACACACATCCATGCCCGAGGCAGGATTCGAACCTGCGACCGTAGCGATCACGCGGTTCCAGACTGTAGCGCCTAGAACCACACGGCCACAACGGCCGGCTTATTATCTTCTTTTTTATTCCTTGCACTACTGAATGTAAACTACTGGCCATTAAAATTGCTACACAAGAAGAAATGCAGATGATAAACGGGTATTCATTGGACAAGTTATTATACTAGAACTGACATGTGATTACCTTTTCACGCAATCTGGATGCATACATCCTGAGAAATCAGTACCTAGAACGAAATAACGGCCTTGATGCGCCGGGGCATTGAGTCAAACAGAGCTTGGATGGCGTGTACAGGTACAGCTGCCCATGCAACTTCAACACGATACCATAGTTCACCAAGAGTAGTGACTGGCGTATTGTGACGAGCCAGTTGCTCGGCCACCACTGACCAGACGTTTTCAGTAGGTGAGAGATCTGGAGATTGTACTGTCCAGGGCAGCAGTCGAACATTTTCTGTATCCAGAAATACCAGTACAGGACCTGCAACATGCGGACGTGCATTATCCTGCTGAAATGTAGGGTTTCGCTGGGATCGAATGAATGGTAGAGGCACGGGGCGTAACACATCTGAAATGTAACGTCTACAGTTCAAAGTGCCGTCAATGCAAACAAGAGGTGACCGAGACGTGTAACCAATGGCACCGCATACCATCACGCCGGGTGATACGCCAGTATGGCAATGACGAATACACGCTTCCAATGTGCGTTCACCGCGATGCCGCAAAACACGGATGCTACCATCATGATGCTCTAAACTAAACCTGGATTCATCTGAATAAATGACGTTTTGCCATTCGTGCACCCAGGTTCGTCGTTGAGTTCACCATCGCCGGCTCTCCTGTCTGTGCTGCAGCGTCAAGGCTAACCGCAGCAGTGGTCTCCGAGTTGATAGTCCATGCTGCTGCAAACGTCGTCGAACTGTTCGTGCAGATGGTTGTTGTCTTGCAAACGTCCTCATCTGTTGACTCAGGGATCGAGACGTGGCTGCACGATCCGTTACAGCCACGCGGATAAGATGCCTGTCATCTCGACTGCTAGTGATACGAGGCCGTTGGGATCCAGTACGGCGTTCCGTATTACCCTCCTGAACCCACCGATATTCTCCTAAGAGTCATTGGGTCTCCACCAACGCGAGCAGCAATGTCCCGATGCGATAAGCCGCAATGGCAATAGGCTACAATGCGACCTTTATCAAAGTCGGAAACGTGATGGTACACATTTCTCCTCCTTACACGTGGCATCACAACAACGTTTCACCAGGCAAATCCGGTCAACTGGTGTTTGTGTATGAGAAATCGGTTGGAAACTTTCCTCATGTCAGCACGTTGTAATTGTCGCCACAGGCGCCAACCTCGTATGAATGCTCTGAAAAGCTAATCATTTGCATATCACAGCATCTTCTTCCTGTCGGTTAAATTTCGCGTATAGAGCACGTCATCTTCGTGGTGTAGCAATTTTAATGGCCCGTAGAGTATGTTGGGTGTAATATAGAGGAATTTTTTTTTTCACGTTTCATTGTGGTCACTCAGGTAACAATCTTTAACGATTAATCAGTTAATTTATGTCGTAATTTTTCAGATTCCACACAAAGTTGAATGAGAAGCTTGCTTAACTGCGACATTAGGTTCAAAGCACTGTTTTACGCTGAAGAACTTACTGCGTAGACACGCAAGTGCCTTCGATGGCTCGTTGTAGCCCGATGTCCGGCTATTGTGCTTCTCACATAAAGAGGAAAGAGCTCTTCCGCTACTATTGCAGCAGGGACATGTTTTTACCAGCATCGCGTTTTGAGGAAGAGAAGTAATGTATTCAGAATGAATTTACATTCCGTAGCGGAAATTTCAGATCAGCGCTCACTCCAATGCAGAGTGGTATTTCATTGTGGAAACAATTTAATATCCGCATTAACCTTTATTAACGGCAGAGCCTGGCCCGCGAGGTATGTAGGGAAACTACGTGATGTCTGGAAAATACGGGGGAGCTCAAAAAAGTAGATTTTACACTAGCACGGGACACCTCCTAACAACTTTTTGTGAATGTTGCACTACACTCGGAACTGAGACAGATACATTACACTAATTTTCAACAAAGTCAGCAATTCTCTGTAGAAAACACCGGAACATACCGCCAGTCGTTAAATTCCTCGACGTTAGGAATCCGCTTCTTGGACAAAGAGGCGTCCGAGAAGCACTGCGCGAAAATCCTCTTCGTTGGAAAATCTCTTCCCCCGATCCCCAGATGTCCTGTCAGCTTGCTGGAAAGATGGAAATCGCATTGTGCGAGATCTGTTGGCACCAGCATCATCCATGTCTGTGCGGCCTTACTCAAATTGTTGGGAGTAGTTCACTTCGGCAGGAAGCACAGTTCCACTTCATTCATTTATCGCCAGAATTTGTTTGCAAATTAGACGTTTTATCCACAAGAATCGTACTGTCCCGCGTAATTCAGCTTCCTAGTGCATCTCCATTTGCCGCGCCATTTCACTCGCACAGTGTGGTGCACCATCTATCCGTACCGCAGTTGAACAGTCTCTGCAGAAAACTCAGAACGTGTAACTTCTTCCGCCGATGCGCTACTCTCGCTGCGTAATGGTCTTATCGTGGGACGACATGTGTAACTTACTTTCTGAGGTCCATACTTAGGGCAGATGTACTGGCGGACGAGTTTGTTACAATTGAGAGGAATGGTACGAGGCTTGCCCAAAAGGTAATGCACTTTTTTTCTTCAGCAATTCTGTATTGACCTCATTGTCCTCAAAACGTCTTCCATGAATGGGATCCTTTAATAGACCAAAGGAGTGGAATGGCTATAGAGTGGATGGGGTAACACTATCAAACCCTGTTTTGTGATGTGTTCAGCTGTTCTCAGGCCAACACTATGCGATCAAAAGTATCCGGACACCCCCATAAAACATACGTTTTTAATATTAGGTGGATTGTGCTGCCACCTACTGCCAGCTACTCCGTACCAGAGACATCAGTAGTAATTAAATAACGTGACGGAGCAGAATGAGACCTCGGTGGAACTCACGGACTTCGAAGATGGTCAGGTGATTGTGTCACCTGTGTCAGACGTCTGTACGTGAGATTTCCACACTCCTTAACATCTCTAGGTCCATTGTTTCTGATGTGCTAGTGAAGTGGTAATGTGAAGGGACAAGTACAACAGAAAAACGTACAAGTCGACCTCGTTTGTTGACTGACAGTGACCGCTGGCTGTTGAAGAGGATCGTAATGTGTAACAACAAGACATCTATCCTTACCATCACACAGGAAATGTAAACTCCATCAGGACCCACTGCAAGTACTATGACAGTTAGGCCGGAGGTGAGAAAACTTGGATTTCATGGTCGAGCGGCTGCTCATAAGCCACACATCACGCGTGTAAATACCAAACGATGCCTCGCCTGGTGTAAGGAGCGTGCACATTGGACGATTGAACAGTGCAAAAACGTTGTATGGATGATTCAAATGGCTCTGAGCACTTAACATCTGAGGTCAACGGTCCCCTGGACTTAATACTACTTAAACCTAACTAACCTAATGACATCACACACATCCATGCCCGAGGCAGGATCGAACCTGCGACCGTAGCAGCAGCGCGGTTCTGGACTGAGGCGTCTAGAACCGCTCGGCCACAACGGCCGGCCGTTGTGTGGAGTGACGATTCACGGTACACAATGTGCCGATCCGATGGCAAGGTGTGAGTATGGTAAATTCCCATAGAACGTCTTCTGCCAGCGTGCGTAGTGCCAACAGTAAAATTCGGAGGCAGTGGTATCATGGTGTGGTCGTGTTTTTCATGGATGGGGCTTGCGCCCCTTGTTATTTTGCGTGGCACTATCACAGCACAGTCCAACACTTATGTTCTAAGCACCTTCTTGCTTCTGACTGTTGAAGAGCAGTTCGGGGATGGCAGTTCCAGCTTTGTTTGCGAAAGTCCTTTGATTGTGCCTATCTGCAACTCCGTATCTCCGCTATATGGTGAATAGCAACTTTCCTTTTCATAATATTGTTACATTCCCTCCTCGATTTTCCATTGTTTGAGTCACGAAGTTCAAACTTTAACAAAATACTCAAATTTGTAGCTGCTTTTCGTTAACGACACGAGAACCGATCAAACACCGAATTTCTTTCAGTTTGGTACAAATATATTCAGCGCGGTTTAGCTTAGGTGTTCACCAGAATACGGCTCCCGAGCGACAATCTTGACTCATAGAGCTGAGGCACAATATCATACTCAAACGCGCAGGAAGTGCTAACTTCCTATTGGCTAATTTGTTAAGCAGCGAATCAGATCATCTCGAACATTTCTATACTCGCAGTACTTCTAATGTCAGCCAATCAGATTACTATAAGTAATTTAGACTAGAAATCTCGTAATTCCGAAGCAGCATAAAATTTAATGAAAACAAAATACTATTCCATTCCACAAAACAAATTCCTAGTAAATTTGTCAATCATCGCCCCTTCTATCTGCCTTTTACAAAGTCTAGCTCATTTAGACATACGTCAAAAATTCCTCTACTGCACAACTTTCTCATTAATACATTTAAATAGTTTTCAAAAATATCACATTCTCACTTTACGTATGTCCTCCATTTACTCTCCCAGAGTCCCCAAAACATTCACACAACGAATTCACGATAGACTAATAATTTTCCGAGGTACTTTTAATCGTGTCAGAAATCCCTGGTAATGAAACAAAAGAAAATTCCAGAAAATTAGATTATATGAACCTATCGTCTTGTTTATAGTTACAGCACCTAACTCGGCTACACAATTCCAACATGATTATTATGTGTTATAGGTTAAGATGTACATCTCCGAAATTATTGAAATTACTGATTTTAAATTGCCGGCCACTGTGGCCGAGCGGTTCTAGGCGCTTCAGTATGGAACCGTGTTACTGCTACGGTCGCAGATTCGAATCTTGCCTTGGGTATGGATGTGTGTGATGTCCTTAGGTTAGTTAGGTTTAAGTAGTTCTAAGTTCTTGGGGACTGATGACCTCAGATGTTAACTCCCATAGTGCTCGGAACCATTTGAACCATTTGTTTTTAAATTCTATCAGTATGGTTGTGTTATCCATATAATTTGGTATACTAAGTATTAAAAAGATCGATTCATTAACAGCACTTCTTCAGATTCATGGAGAGTATGTGTAACGTATTGCAGGCAGTGGCAGGCAAGTACACTGCTCGCTCGGCTCCGTAGCCAGCGTCAGCTGACCGAGCGAGGTGGCGCAGTGGCTAACACACTGGACTCGCATTCCGGAGGACGACGGTTCAATCCCGCGTCTGGCCACCCTGAGTTAGGTTTTCCGTAATTTCCCTAAATCACTACAGACAAATGTCGGGTGGTTCCTTTGAACGGGCACGGCCGACTTCAGTTGTGCCAGCGTGAAAACCAGAATGTGCTACCTTCCGGCTCCACTGCAAGCTATGCTTTCAATGCAAGATGACAACTCGTAAGAACTTGCTACGCTATAAATTTGTCACCACAGCCAGGCATTCACCATTCACATTCGTTGGCAAGACACATCCAGACTATCACCTTCCAACCTAACCTAGGCTATACATCGGTCTGTCACCTCATATGCCCGTGGGAAACCGCTTATTCCAGAATGAGCCTCAGGCTCCGCAGAAAAATCTCTCTGCAGAACTGTCTGTCCGCACAAGTGTTCCAGTCACATGGTGGAAGTGGAGTTGGAACAGTGGGTAGTGGGTCGTACGCGGGTAACTCAATCATTAAGGAAATTAGAGTTATGTATTAATACCTTCAACTGCTGACGGGCGATGATGTGTATCAACGGGGACAGGCGCAAATGTGCGCCCCGGCCGGGACTCGAACCCGAGATCTCCTGCTTACATGGCAGTGCTCTATCCATATGAGCGACCGAGAGCTCAGAGTATAGTGCGACTGCAGGAACTGTCTCGCGCACTCCTCTCACGAGACCCACATTCTGACCTTAGGTGTCCACATACTACATTCGTAGTGTCCCTACCCAACACACCCATTACTAATAGAAGACATTCTTACCAGCTCCTGTAAGAGTTCGGGAAATATGTGTGCATCCGCACAGAAGAAGGACATATCCGAAAGAACAGACACAATATCCATATAAGTATATAGTTCAGGCAATACCAGGCATGACCTTCTTCTTCTGTGCGGATGCACACATATTACCTGAACTCTTACGGCACTTGGTTAGAATACAGTCACACTATCCTCTGTGCCCTCGGTGGCTCAGATGGCTAGAGCGTCTGCCCTGTAAGCAGGAGATCCCATGTTCGAATCCCAGTGGGGGCACACATTTTCACCTGTATGTATACATCAACGCCCGTCACCAGCCGAAGGTATTAATATATAATTCTAATTTCGTTCTAGACGGCTGCAGGTCATCAATTGTCTCTATGCTTTCGGACATGTCCGAAAAAACAGACACCATGTCCATATAAGTATACAGTCATTAAAGCTTTTTTCCAAGATAAGCAAAGGTTCCAGAATCAAGTGCCCCTCCCGCACTGTGTTTTAATCTACCCAGGTGTCAGAAAACTGTTTGTTACTTGTTCTTTGGTTTCATTAGACCCTCCTCGGGGACTGTGTGTAGTGAGCGGTGCACCTGGAGAACGCTGCAGGCTGGGTTGACAGCTGGCCGCGGGTACTCACCAGTCCTGCCGTCCAGAAGCTGTAGATGTGCGAGGGCAGCGCGACGCCGACCAGCCCCAGCACGATGGTCTTGGCGCGCGACACTGTGCAGACGCGCGGCCGGTGCAGCGGGTACTGCACGGCGATGAAGCGCTCCACCGTGAACGCCACGATCAGCCAGACGCTCAGGAACGAGAACACCGAGCTCATGTAGACCAGGCTCTGGCACCAGCCGTTGCGGTTGAACACCTACGACACACACGAGGGAGGCGCGTGTTAGGCCCACCTGCTCACTACTTCAAAAAACTGCGCTGCGAGAGTAAGGGATACATTCATTTTCCTCGGATTGCATGGGGCCAGTTGGTTCTAAGCAGCCATATGCAAAGAAGCACCGCGAATACACCTTCGGTACTCTGTTGCTTTTTAATTTTTTCATTGCCATTGTGTCGCCAGAGCTACCTTACCTTTGCAGTATTTCAGATAGCACCATTGTAAATGATACGATGATTGAAAGTAATTTTTGTGTCTTCTTAATTAATCTTTTTATGTTACTCCGAAACAGTTAAGAGTTTCTTTCTGCCACGAACACATTTTTCGTAACAGAATAAACTTTATTTTGCCTTTAGTTACAGGAGTTTCATTAAGGGGGCACTTTGGACACGCAAACATGCTGTGGTGTGCGTACTGTAAGACCTTCCGTACACACACCATCAGATTATTTAACTCGTCGCTCTAGCGAAGTAGGCGAGTGTCAGCAATATGTCTCGTGGTCTTATCGTGGCGTGTTTATCTTCTGCCGTTAGGTCAGACGATAGAAATGCCACTTGCACGCTTAGAGTAGCAGATTGACGGTGACCAACTTTAAACAGAACTTGATTAATTTTCACACACCTTTATTAAAATAATAAAAAGCATAGACATCACGTAACTTGATTCTGGACGCTGTTTACAATTGACAATCTGAAGTTCCTTTGGCCTTGGTACATTAATCTTATTCTCACATATCTCTGATACTTGACAAAGTGTCTATTCATTTATCTTCGTGGCTATGTACATGAAAATGGTAATCTTATTAGGTGCAGACCGAAACTTGACTATAGACTGGTACAGACTAATGCAGATAAATGTAGACTGACTGATCGGAGGTCTGTACACTCGTTATAATACCTCGCGCGTTCAGGTATCACTGCGCGAGTGTTATCCGCGAGGAGGAAAGGTTCTGCGTTAGCAGCAATCTCATTGGCTGCGGTTACATATTAATACGCGGATCGGCGGAAGCAGAATTTGGTCCGTTTTTAAGGCAGCGCCATCTCGTAGTGCGGAGACGACGAGCACTGCGCCTGCGCTGTTGTGCTCAGCGGGGTGCGCTCTAGTGGGAAAGTTGTGTACGCGCTGACTACGCGGAACTATGTACACAACACATGCCTTTTGGTAGTCAGGCAAATGTATTATTCCCTCTTGTATCATGACTTTTGAATAATGTAAATAAGTTAAATATCATTACACGAACCAATAACTGCACGAAAATGCTAATGTATATGCACTGCGGGAGACCTAGATGAACTCAACATTGTGACAGCATTGTTCTGCAAACTTACGTTTAGTCAATGTAAGAAAAGATAAAAAAAACACTTGTTCTAGACTTGGAGGAGTTGGGTGCGAGTACCCGTACTTTTTACATAATACCTAGCATTGATGCGGTAGCCGTTAAAGGAACTGGTTTGAATGTACAAGTTAGATCCTTATATAGTCGAGATTTCAAGTGCGATTGATGTCAAGGGATAGAGAAAGCATATAAATATTATTGGGAGATACAGTTATAATTTAAATATGTCTTCATAGTTAACTTTTCCGTTGCTTTCAAACCTACTGAGAGTTTCCTTCTGCCACATAATGTATTTTCATAAGACAAATTGCTTTTGTTTTTAGTTACGGGAAATTCGTCACGGTAGCAAGGTGGATACACAGACATACCTTGCTCCTAACTTTACAGTAGTAGTCGGTCAAAGCAAAAGCATAAGAGTACAAAAGTTTAGTCAAGTCAAAGATATTCTGTACCTGACACTCAAAATATATTGTACGAGCCATTTGAAGGCCATGAAGAGCATTGCTTTTACGACTGCATATGAACATGAATCTGATGAAGCAAGTTGCTAAGTATTTTGCACAACCTGGGTCCTGCTTTCAGTAACTTTCTACGAATTTTCTCGTCACAAGCCAAGGAACGATGAAAGCTAGAAATTTTGCTGGTTCTCAGATTCACAAGTAGATCAAAGATCGCGAATTTGAGAATATAGTGAATGTTTGAGAAGAAGGTACATGGACTACATTCATGCAAGTGACTGAAAACTGTCTAGAGAATATAAAATTTCAGTTAACTACAAAACAATTGGAAAATTTCAGGAAGCTGAGTTATTACGTGAATGTGAAGGGTCATTGCTTACACTGACAAAATGGCTACTCCCTTGTAAATCTGAGACATTGTAGTGAAAAGTAACGAGAAACCATTCCCCAAAACACCAAGGAGTTGGAGGAGGGTTATCAGGGAAGGTCGAATGAAAGAATGATGGCTGTCTATCGTTCATATTGAATAGGGGCAGTAAACATGAAGGTTCTGCGAAAAAACACAAGGAAACGAGTTCTGAAAATTATATGTCGCTAAGAGAAGTTTTTAGTATATGTCTAAAAATAAACCAATAATAATAAAATTATATACACTCCCGGAAATGGAAAAAAGAACACATTGACACCGGTGTGTCAGACCCACCATACTTGCTCCGGACACTGCGAGAGGGCTGTACAAGCAATGATCACACGCACGGCACAGCGGACAGACCAGGAACCGCGGTGTTGGCCGTCGAATGGCGCTAGCTGCGCAGCATTTGTGCACCGCCGCCGTCAGTGTCAGCCAGTTTGCCGTGGCATACGGAGCTCCATCGCAGTCTTTAACACTGGTAGCATGCCGCGACAGCGTGGACGTGAACCGTATGTGCAGTTGACGGACTTTGAGCGAGGGCGTATAGTGGGCATGCGGGAGGCCGGGTGGACGTACCGCCGAATTGCTCAACACGTGGGGCGTGAGGTCTCCACAGTACATCGATGTTGTCGCCAGTGGTCGGCGGAAGGTGCACGTGCCCGTCGACCTGGGACCGGACCGCAGCGACGCACGGATGCACGCCAAGACCGTAGGATCCTACGCAGTGCCGTAGGGGACCGCACCGCCACTTCCCAGCAAATTAGGGACACTGTTGCTCCTAGGGTAGCGGCGAGGACCATTCGCAACCGTCTCCATGAAGCTGGGCTACGGTCCCGCACACTGTTAGGCCGTCTTCCGCTCACGCCCCAACATCGTGCAGCCCGCCTCCAGTGGTGTCGCGACAGGCGTGAATGGAGGGACGAATGGAGACGTGTCGTCTTCAGCGATGAGAGTCGCTTCTGCCTTGGTGCCAATGATGGTCGTATGTGTGTTTGGCGCCGTGCAGGTGAGCGCCACAATCAGGAATGCATACGACCGAGGCACACAGGGCCAACACCCGGCATCATGGTGTGGGGAGCGATCTCCTACACTGGCCGTACACCACTGGTGATCGTCGAGGGGACACTGAATAGTGCACGGTGCATCCAAACCGTCATCGAACCCATCGTTCTACCATTCCTAGACCGGCAAGGGAACTTGCTGTTCCAACAGGACAATGCACGTCCGCATGTATCCCGTGCCACCCAACGTGCTCTAGAAGGTGTAAGTCAACTACCCTGGCCAGCAAGATCTCCGGATCTGTCCCCCATTGAGCATGTTTGGGACTGGATGAAGCGTCGTCTCACGCGGTCTGCACGTCCAGCACGAACGCTGGTCCAACTGAGGCGCCAGGTGGAAATGGCATGGCAAGCCGTTCCACAGGACTACATCCAGCATCTCTACGATCGTCTCCATGGGAGAATAGCAGCGTGCATTGCTGCGAAAGGTGGATATACACTGTACTAGTGCCGACATTGTGCATGCTCTGTTGCCTGTGTCTATGTGCCTGTGGTTCTGTCAGTGTGATCATGTGATGTATCTGACCCCAGGAATGTGTCAATAAAGTTTCCCCTTCCTGGGACAATGAATTCACGGTGTTCTTATTTCAATTTCCAGGAGTGTATTTAGAAGCCTGCTTTAATATTTGGGCCTCAGTTACTTAAATATTTAAAGAATGTACCTTATTTTGCAAAAAATTCCGACGCGACAGAACATAATGAAAATTTTCACACTTAACATTAAAAATTGATTCTAGCACATCTGCTTTGGGGAACCATACAACGTAAATTTTGAAGTGCAAGAATATGTAATTTATAAATATCAGATAAATCCATACTGGTCATGTAGGAAATGATAACACATCCTAAGAAAGCACTGTGGTGTGGGCAACATATAGCACTCTGGTTATTATAGCAGAAAAGATAACGATTAATGAGCATGTGTGTGAATGTGTGCACCTACACATACATATACATATGAGTGACAATTTGGAATACTCAACAGCTATGATATTAGTACACACTTTCCATTGGGCTGATACTGCTACATACACACAGAGGTGGAAATAAAAGAAAATAGATCTGAAACTCATATTCTTGGTGCTCTGCAGGTTTTAAGTGTTTATCAAAAGGTAGTACATAAAAAGTAAGCAATACATAAATATAGCACTATTACCTGTCAGATATTCTGTGGCATGGTACTCAATTACATGTGTAGAAAATAAAAGATGCATGCTTATTTTGCGTGTTTTTGCATCTTGTTGTTGTTGTTGTTGTTGTTGTTGTTGTTGTCTTCACTCCTGGGACTGGTTTGATACAGCTCTCCATGCTACTCTATCCTGTGCAAGCTTCTTCATCTCCCAGTACTTACTGCAACCTACATCCTTCTGAATCTGCTAAGTGTATTCATCTCTTGGTGTGACTCTACGATTTTTACCCTCCACACTGCCCTTCAATGCTAAATTTGTGATCCCTTGATGCCTCAGAACATGTCCTACCAACCGGTCCCTTCTTCTTGTCAAGTTGTACCACAAGCTCCTCTTCTCCCCAATTCTATTCAATACCTCCTCATTAGTTATGTGATCTACCCATCTAATCTTCAGCATTCTTCTGTAGCACCACATTTCGAAAGCTTCTATTCTCTTCTTGTCCAAACTATTTATCGTCCATGTTTCACTTCCATACATGGCTACACTCCATACAAATACTTTCAGAAAAGACTTCCTGACACTTAAATCTATACTCGATGTTAACAAATTTCTCTTCTTCAGAAACGCTTTCCTTGCCATTGCCAGTCTACATTTTATATCCTCTCTACTTCGACCATTTTAAGTTATTTTGCTCCCCAAATAGCAAAACTCCTTTACTACTTTAAGTGTCTCATTTCCTAATCTAATTCTCTCAGCATCACCCGACTTAATTCGACTAAATTCCATTATCTTCGTTTTGCTCTGGTTGGTGTTCATCTTATATTCTCCTTTCAAGACACTGTCCATTCCGTTCAACAGCTCTGCCAAGTCCTTTGCTGTCTCTGACAGAATTACAATGTCATCGGCGAACCTCAACGTTTTTATTCCTTCTACATTGACTTTAATATCTACTCCGAATTTTTCTTTTGTTTCCTTTGCTGATTGCTCAAAATACAGATTGAATAACATTGAGGACAGGCTACAGGCCTATCTCACTCCCTTCCCAACCACTGCTTCCCTTTCATGCCCCTCGACTCTTATAACTGCCATCTGGTTTCTGTACAAATTGTAAATAGCCTTTCGCTCGCTGTATTTTACCCCTGTCACATTCAGAATTTGAAAGAGAGTATTCCAGTCAACATTGTCAAAAGCTTTCTCTAAGTTTACAAATGCTAGAAATGTAGGTTTGCCTTACCTTAATCTATTTTCTAAGATAAGTCGTAGGGTCAGTATTGCCTCACGTATTCCAACATTTGTGCGGAATCCAAACTGATCTTCGCTGAGGTCGGCTTCTACCAGTTTTCCCATTCGTCTGTAAAGAATTCGCGTTAGTATTTTGAAAGTTTGACTTATTAAACTGATAATTCGGTAATTTTCACATCTGTCAACGCCTGCTTTCTTTGCGATTGGAATTATTATATTCTTGTTGAAGTCTGAAAGTACTTTGCCTGTCTGATACATCTTGCTCACCAGATGGTAGAGTTTTGTCAGGATTGGCTCTCCCAAGGCAGTCAATAGTTCTAATGGAATGTTGTCTACTCCCGGAGCCTTGTTTCGACTCAGGTGTTTCAGTGCTCTGTCAAACTCTTCACGCAGTATCTTATCTCCTATTTCGTCTTCATCTACATCCTCTTCCATTTCCATAATACTGTCCTCAAGTACATCGCCCTTGTATAAACCCCCTATATACTCCTTCCACCTTTCTGCCTTCCCTTCTTTGCTTAGAACTGGGTTTCCATCTGACCTCTTGATATTCATACAAGGGGCTCTCTTTCCTCCAAAGGTCTCTCTAACTTTCCTGTAGGCAGTATCTATCTTATCCCTACTGAGATAAGCCTCTGCATCCTTACATTTGTCCTCTAGCAACCCCTGCTTAGCCATTTTGCACTTCCTGTCGATCTCGTTTTTGAGATGTTTGTATTCCTTTTTACCTGCTTCATTTACTGCATTTTTATATTTTCTCCTTTCATCAATTAAATTCAATATTTCTTCTGTTACCCGAGGATTTCTACTAGCCCTCGTCTTTTTACCTGCTTGATCCTCTGCTACCTTCACTACTTCATCCCTTACAGCTATCCATTCTTCTACTACTGTATTTCTTTCTCCCATTTCTGTCAATTGTTCCCTTATGCTCTCCTTGATACTCTGTACAACCTCTGGTTTAGTCAGTTTATCCAGGTTCCATCTCCTTAAATTCCCACCTTTTTGCAGTTTCTTCAGTTTTAATCTACATTTCATAACCAATAGATTGTGGTCAGAGTCCACATCTGTCCCTGGAAATGTCTTACAATTTAAAACCTGGTTCCTAAATCTCTGCCTTACCATTATATAATCTATCTGATACCTTCTAGTATCTCCAGGATTCTTCCATGTATACAACCTCCTTTTATGATTCTTGAACCAAGTGTTAGCTATGATTAAATTATGCTCTGTGCAAAATTCTACCAGATGGCTTCCTCTTTCATTGCTGTCCCCCAATCCATATTCACCCACTATGTTTCTTTCTCTCCCTTTTCCTACTCTAGAATTCCAGTCACCAATGACTATTAAATTTTCGTCTCCCTTCACTACGTGAATAATTTCTTTTATCTCATCATACATTTCATCAATTTCTTCATCATCTACAGAGCTAGTTGGCATACAAACTTGTACTACTGTAGTAGGCATGGGCTTCGTGTCTATCTTGGCCACAATAATGCGTTCACTATGCTGTTGATGGTAGCTTACCCGCACTGCTATTTTTTAATTCAATATTAAACCTACTCCTGCATTACGCCTATTTGATTTTGTATTTATAACCCTGTATTCATCTGACCAAAAGTCTTGTTCCTCCTGCCACCGAACTTCACTAATTCCCACTATATCTAACTTCAACCTATCGATTTCGCTTTTTAAATTTTCTAACCTACCTGCCCGATTAAGGGATCTGACATTCCACGCTCCGATCCATAGAACGCCAGTTTTCTTTCTCCTGAGTAGTGCCTGCCCGGAGAGCCAAATGGGGGACTATTTTACCTCTGGAATATTTAACCCGAGAGGACGCCATCATCATTTAACCGTACAGTAAAGGCGCATGCCCTCGGGAAAAATTTGCATCTTATAATACAATAGCAATGGTGTCATTAGTTAGCTCTTGCATTAAGTTACTTGGCAATCTTCATATTATGTATTCCAAACCAAATGTGCACGACTTGTGGTGCCGCCCCCCCCCCCCCCCCCCCCCGCTTGTAGATAACTGTTAAAAGACAAGTTGTGGTACAACATGAGCTGCATGTACAAATATTTAATTGAAAGTCCAATATTCGGGCTCATAGTTTATCAGCTGTGGCATGTAGTATACACATCTATGTCAATTATGTGTGTGGGAGGTATGAAATCTTTTTAATGTTGAAACTGATATGGATTTATGCAGATAGAAGGTAAATGGGAGGGAATCCACATGCATGTAATGTCATAGGGAGTGTGTTGAAATGTCTAGGTATGTTTGCTCAGACAAGTCAAGGGTTTATGATGTGTTGAGACACCATCAGCAAAAATAAACTAAGCCCACTTAGTGTTTCAGAAAAGTGATGAACACCACAGTAGCTGTAGGACTCAGAAATTTTTTGCTCTACAACAGTGTTTCCAAACCACAAAAGTTGGAGTGAGGGTGTGGTGGAAATTAGAAGGGTGCTGTAGGATATGTTCGAGCAGCCTCTGGTGGTGGTATTGTGGACTAGAGCAGTCCGCCTTCAAACTTGCAGGTAAATGTACACAAGGACAGTCAGAAAAAATGGCTGCAGGGGGCAGCTGGAAGTGGAGGTATGGGGTGGTGGAGTGAGGACGCTAATTCAACAGCAAGATAACACTGTCAATAAGAACCAAAATAAATAAAGTTCACTAACCTGACGTTCCTCTCTGCAGCTGGACAGAGACTGACCATTTCCACCACTTTCAGGGGTGGCGTGGTGGTGGAGGTAGTTGGCATCATAGGACTGAGGAGAGGGGGTAGTGTTATTTTACTGCAATTACCAAAGTTTCCCTATTTCTACCAAAACTTAGATTTCCCACAAAGAAGTAAGAGTGTCATTGTCACATCAGTAGCCACCATCTTGGATCCGCCATCTTGGATAAATTTGAGAACAACGCAAGCTGTGCAAGAAACTGTTGTAGTTGGAAGGAGGAGAGCTATCTGCACCAGTGTACTGGCTGACTGCTGAGAATAACTGGACAAAGAATGCCCTGTAATGGCATGCAATGAAATTTGTGGTGCATGTATCACTTACCTATGTGGTGAATTCGCCAATTTCAAATCTGCAATGCATGGTGTCAAGCGATAATACTATTGTCTTACGAGGGAATAACAGTATGACATCAAGAGAAAAATGTAAGAAAAAATTTCCTTCAGGTGCCTCGCACACAGAGATGTATGTACAGATGGTATGATGCAGTATTTTTGGACTATGTGATGCGGTGCCCCAGTTTGTGTGTTTATGTGTTGCTGAACTAGGGGTGGCAACTGAGAGGCTGCTTGTATTTGATTATCTAACATTAAACTATGGTTTCTATGTGGTAGAAGATTATAAAGGAAACAACAATGTGAATGTGAACAACAGTAACACGTGTGGAATAGATTGTTGAATATTTATGAGCTCCAAGTGTACAATAAAGATGTATAATCAATTTATATATTAAATCACAAGCTCATGAATGAACGAAGACATTGTTAATCATATTATCAAATGTCTAAATGGTCTGATATATGTCTATCAGAACCTTTTTCGTCTTCCTCGACTGAATGGTACATTACTACCAGACTGGAAGCTACGATTTATAACTACATAATAAATGTAATGTTTCCCTTAGATGAGGTTCAACAGTTGTAAAGTATATTATAAAACGCATTTTAATCGTTATCTGTTTATTTGTCCCAATAGTCATCTAGCGGTTTCGGTTATTAACCATCATCCTGGATGTAGGGTACGATAGATTAGTTAAAAGCATCATAAATTCCTTTGAAGCTGAGCAATATCGTAACTATCCAGTGAGATTGTACAAACAATTTGTCTTACAATACTGACAGTGATATCTTATGTCAAACAGACGTCACAGGAGAAACAAGACGTATGTATTTTGGAAAGCAATCAACAGGATATTCCATTGCACTTTGTGGGAGTCACTTGTATGTGGTGCAAACTATCGGATAGTTTACAGAACAATGGCTGTGTTTTGTTTAAAAGTGTCCTCCAGTTTGTGTAGTCGAGGAGCAATAATGTTGATCGTGAGCAAGTAAACCTATCAGACAACGAAGACCGAGAAAAGGTTATAAACTATGATCTGTCTCCTATCTTTTTAAGTTTATACCTGTAAACTAAGTGGAAATTATTAACAAAGACTTCAACGAGAATAACGTAAGTTTTATATTAAAGGTGGAGAAACATAGTTTTCCTCAATCTACGACATTATTTCTCGCAGTACCATCACATATAGATTTTGCCAAATCAGGATTGGTAACAATGAATAACATTATTCCATAGGTCGTATGAAAAAAAGCAATGTATTGGACAGATTTAAACCATTCACTATTACAGAAATTACTACTGATAAGGTAAGTGATGAGGTGGTTCTCCAGAGAATCAAGAAAGAGAAAAGTATATGGGACACAGTGACAAGAAGGGACAGGATAGCAGGACATCACGAAATAACCTCCATGGTAGTACAGGGAGCTGTTGAGGTTAAAAACTAGAGGGAAACGGAGATTGGAACGCATCCAGCAGGTTGCAAGCGCTACTCAACACTGAGAAGTGGTTGACACAGGAGAGGAACTTGTGGTCGGCGTCATGGCGCCAGCCACAAGACTAATGTGAAAGCTGTCCATTATAACTGGCCCATTATAACTGGCCATCTCACATATATTGTGTTTTCATGTAGCAAGCTTTGCTATTACAACTGTGGCACACTGATCGACTCACACATGTTCATGACTGCTCCGGCAACATGAGTTTACCTGCCTGAGGTCTCTGAGGCGGAAGTGTCTTTGGCCACTGTGTAGAGAGGGTGTGTTCACCACACATTGCTTGCCAGTTTCAAAGGAAAACAAGGCGTTTAGTTTTCATATATATCCTGTTTGGGTTACTATGGAGTGAATGTGTGTGTTTTTTTTAGATATGGTGTTATAATGTGTGTGGGTGCCCTAACATATGCTAAGAAAAATAGAGAAAACCATGCGTGGAAGCATTAGCGAGCTAGTGTTCATGAAGTGATTGTAACAAGCATACAGAGCTTCTCTCTAAGCGTCTAATCCGAAACATAAGGCAATGTGTGTTTTTTTTTTATTTTTATGACCTGACGATCTATATTATAGCAGTGTGGTTGCTTAGGCAGTGTTATCGAATAAATAGCAGAGTGGCACTCGCGGTTACGACCAATATGGAACAGACCCTGTTTTGTTTACGTGTTGTTTCTAATTTGTGATAAGGCTTAGCAAGTCGGTATCTGATTCACCAAAACTTTTAGATTTTATGTGGTTCTCAAATTCACGCTAGGGAGTAAATCTTCGTATGACTGTGCTGAAAGCACAATGTGGTTCATGTAGCATTAACCCGACTGTCGTGTGTAGAATTATTGTGCCTTGTGATATCAAATAATAACCCTAAATTTAACAGAAAACCTCGCGTTTTTATCGCTATTTCATTGCCTTTATCAATGAAATTCAAATTAAGTACGATATTTCAAGCTGGCAGTACTGAGTATCCATAAGGCTTGCACAAATTCCGTACGCAGAGATAATTACAGAAGTATTCTCGTGCTTTAATTGGCTTCATTGCGCAGTTGGATCCGCTTCTTCTCTTAGCAGTTAATTCAAGTACCAAGAATTTTTTGAACTACAAATTTATTTTCAAATTATTGAATGTACATTTGCCTCGTGAGTGTCTGGGCAGCACCTGTTTAGTCGTCTCGTGTTACGTGACATCGTTACATTGCTGAGCTACAGTCAATAGTAGATGATTTGAAATGCCAAAACAACGTATTTTACGTAATGGTCGCATAAGTCATTCCTAAGAACAGTCACATCACGTAATAATATTACTTACTGTCACCTTCATTGACTTTGTATAGAGGCATCTTCAGCCAGGACAATTGTAAGAGCAATTTTATAACATTCACTGTTACTGTCAAGATAAATACAATTTAACGCACTGCATACAATATGTAGGAAAAAGAAAAGTGGACATGGTCGCGATCAAAGTCAAAAAAGAAAAAAACAGTATTTAAAGGAAAAATACAAGCTTCTGTTGGTAAAAAAATGGCCAGTGAAGATGTGCAAGGAAGGCTTACGGATTACTTTAAACATATTATACGGAAAAACTCTGGATATGCCTGGGACCAACAAGACATCTGCATTTAGTGTAAATATCCTGGACTCGCAAAAGACAATGGGTCCAAGGACGTTTATTACGTTAGGGCTTATAGGAAAAATATATTTGTAAACCTGTATTCCCACTTGAATCTGCATAATAACGATGGATTCATTGAACCTAAATGTGGTGGTCTTGACTTTATACCTCTAGCAATAGACAAGCCACTGCCACTGTTTGAAACTGGTGGAGTAACTACAGTTAAGGATTACTTGTTTGCTGAAGTCGTTATCATGAACCCTAGCAATAGTATGACATTTTACGTACGAGCATTATCAAGGGGAGGTTCTTAATGCCAACCCTAAAAAAAGTAAAGTCGCTAACTACTGCTGAATTAAATTAACAACATAGCTTTTAAACAGTTACTGATGTGATAATTGGATCCAGGACATGAAACTATCTTTTAGCATACTATTAGCAATATCGACGCACTTTCAATAACGTGTGCTGCCGACTTCGGGAACACAATAAAAAATTTACAAAACTGGAAATTTCCTTACTTGTTGTTGACTTTTACTTTCAATATACTTATCAAGGAGACAGTGATGTATAAATATGGCACTGAACCTGGAAATACTGTGTATGAAATTTACTAGCGAAAATGACATCTACTGCTGAGACTTACATTTCTATGCTCAGTTTAAATGAAAAATTTAAAATATGTATGGAATCTGGTACAAGGCTACATTAAAAACAATAAATATTTTTATTTAGAATTTTGAAATATAAAGTAACTGTCCAGATTAAAATATTTTTATAAGGTGAATGTGAAATACTTGCTGACCTCCCCTGTTGACACTGCGAGGGTTAAGAACTTTGGTAAATAACAGCTCCGATTTTTTACTTCTTTGAAATGCTTTCTTATGTGTGGTATAAAGTAAGAAACATTGTCAGATTTGGTTTCCATGTGAGGTACAGAGAAGGAGGTTGGTTTCTTACTGATTTCGTTTTTGAGTTTTAATGGCGGTAAAATGATGGGGTTTCATTGGGAAATCGAAACATATTTGTATTGGCTTACAAGCTCTTCGATAGGACTATCCCCTAGGAAGTTACATGGCTTAGAAGGAGGAGGCAGAATGGGAGGAAGAGAAGGTATGGAGGGGCATGATGTGGTCGTACTCTTGGACTGCCCCCTGTAATTAGATACCACAAAGCTCAGAGGCTAGAGATCGGTTTGTATCCAGAAAGCCCACTGCATTCTTACTTAAGCAGCTTAGGGAGATTACGGAAAACTTAGATCTGGGTGGCCAGATGGTGTTATGAACCGTGGTCCTAGTAAAATGAGTCCAACGTCTTACCACAGTGCCAACTCATTCGGTGTTCTTCACCACAATAGCTTAAATGACACCCATCCAGTATTCTTTTCTTTTTTTTGTCTTATTATATAGTAGCTTGCACTCTCTACTTTTATTGACTACTGAGAAGTCAGAAATCATATATAGCAGTTTAAAAGTACTCTAGAGGACGTAAGGCTGCGGCTATACATCATCATGCACCCATTATGAGAAATACTTCTTTTTACGAGGGTCGCATGCTCCCACCATGTGAGCAGTTTCCATAGTTGATTTGCTCTCAATCGAATACGCTTCCAGTGTCGGAGGATCTGCTGTACCAGAGGCAGCGCTGCCACCTTGCGCTGCCGTTCCCAGAAGGGAGTCGAGACGCGACGTGTAATGATGGGGAAAAAATAAAGCTCTCATAAGCGGCTTAGTAGGTCTTTGACCTTGCTGCAAGAGATTTTTCAAGTGGAGAAGTAAAGAAGACATTCTACAGCAAAGGCAAACGAATCTCTGAAATTTATCTTTCGTTGCCGGCGATAAAAAAATAAAATCGTATATTTAGTATAACAACTCTCACAAACTCGGTTTCTGAAAGTAAAGTGAAAAATCAACCATAGACCCAAATGAAAAGGGTTTCAATGAAGCTAGATTGTGAAACATAGAGGACTCTGAAAGAAAGAAATTGCCGTGCATTCGTAGTTGGTTTTTTGCCATTTCTGTATACATATGTGCACTCAAATTCATGCTGCTGACAGGTATTATTCGATGAATTACACCTCATATTCATACAATGTATACTTATCAGTTTCTTGTTTTGCTAGCACGACATAATGTATACGTTTAAAAATTAACTAGAGAGAAAATACTGACCTTAAGTACGAGTCAGTCTTCACACTCCATACAAACTTCAGTGCAAATGAAAGGTGATAGATATAATGTGGTATCAACGTTCGATACCACACTTGTTAGGTGTTGCAGATATCGACCGCTGTCCGTAGTACACTACTGGCCATTAAAATTGCTACACCACGAAGATGACGAGCTACAGACGCGAAATTTAACCGACAGGAGGAAGGCACTGTGATATGCAAATGATTAGCTTTTCAGAGCATTCACACAAGGTTGGCGCCGGTGGCGACAATTACAACGGGCTGATGTGAGGAAAGTTTCCAACCGATTTCGCATACACAAACAGCAGTTGACCGGCGTTGCCTGGAGAAACGTTGTTGTGATGCCTCGTGTAAGGAGGAGAAATGCGTACCATCACGTTTCCGACTTTAATAAAGGTCGGATTGTAGCCTATCGCGATTGCGGTTTATCGTGTCGCGACATTGCTGCTCGCGTTGGTGGAGATCCAATGACTGTTAGTAGAATATGGAATCGGTGGGTTCAGGAGGGTAATACGGAACGCCGTGCTGGATCCCAACGGCCTCGTATCTCTAGCAGTCGAGATGACAGGCATCTTATCCGCAGGGCTCTAACGGATCGTGCAGCCACGTTTCGATCCCTGAGTCAACAGATGGGGACGTTTGCAAGACGACAACCATCTGCACGAACAGTTCGACGACGTTTGCAGCAGCGCGAACTATCAGCTCGGAGACCATGGCTGCGGTTACCCTTGACTGTGCATCACAGACAGGAGCGCCTGCGATGGTGTACTCAGCAACGAACCTGGGTGCATGAATGGCAAAAAGTCATTTTTTCGGAGGAATCCAGGTTCTGTTTACAGCATCATGTTGGTCGCATCAGTGTTTGGCGACATAGCGGTGAACGCACATTGGAAGCGTGTATTCCTCATCGCCATACTGGTGTATCACCCGGCGTGATGGCATGGGGTGCGATAGGTTACACGTCTCGGTCACCTCTTGTTTGCATTGACGGCACTTTGAACATTGGACGTTACATTTCAGATGTGTTACGACCCATGGCTCTACCCTTCATTCGATCCTTGCGAAACTCAACATGTTCTATGTTGTTGTGGTCTTCAGTCCTGAGACTGGTTTGATGCAGCTTTCCATGCTACTCTATCATGTGCAAGCTTCTTCATCTCCCAGTACCTACTGCAACCTACATCCTTCTGAATCTGTTTAGTGTATTCATCTCTTGGTCTGCCTCTACGATTTTTACCGTCCACGCTGCCCTCAAATGCTAAATTTGTGATCCCTTGATGCCTCAAAACATGTCCTACCAACCGATCCCTTCTTCTAGTCAAGTTGTGCCACAAACTTCTCTTCTCCCCAATCCTATTCAGTACCTCCTCATTAGTTACGTGATCTACCCATCTTATCTTCAGCATTCTTCTGTAGCACCACATTTCGAAAGCTTCTATTCTCTTCTTGTCCAAACTAGTTATCGTCCATGTTTCACTTCCATACATGGCTACACTCCATACAAATACTTTCAGAAAAGACTTCCTGACACTTAAATCTATACTCGATGTTAACAAATTTCTCTTCTTCAGAAACGCTTTCCTTGCCATTGCCAGTCTACATTTTATATCCTCTCTACTTCGACCATCATCTGTTATTTTACTCCCTAAATAGCAAAACTCCTTTACTACTTTAAGTGTCTCATTTCCTAATCTAATTCCCTCAGCATCACCAGATTTAATTTGACTACACTCCATTATCCTCGTTTTGCTTTTGTTGACGTTCATCTTATATCCTCCTTTCAAGACACTGTCCATTCCGTTCAACTGCTCTTTCAAGTCCTTTGCTGTCTCTGATAGAATTACAATGTCATCGGCAAACCTCAAAGTTTTTATTTCTTCTCTATGAATTTTAATACCTACTCCGAATTTTTCTTTTGTTTCCTTTACTGCTTGCTCAATATACAGATTGAATAACATCGGGGAGAGGCTACAACCCTGTCGCACTCCTTTCCCAACCACTGCTTCCCTTTCATGCCCCTCGACTCTTACAACTGCCATCTGGTTTCTATACAAATTGTAAATTGCCTTCCGCTCCCTGTATTTTACCCCTGCCACCTTCAGAATTTGAAAGAGAGTTTTCCAGTTAACATTGTCAAAAGCTTTCTCTGAGTCTACAAATGCTAGAAACGTAGGTTCGCCTTTTCTTAATCTTTCTTCTAAGATAAGTCGTAAGGTTAGTATTGCCTCACGTGTTCCAACATTTCTACGGAATCCAAACTGATCTTCCCCGAGGTCCGCTTCTACCAGTTTTTCCATTCGTCTGTAAAGAATTCGCGTTAGTATTTTGCAGCTGTGACTTATTAAACTGATAGTTCGGTAATTTTCACATCTGTCAACACCTGCTTTCTTTGGGATTGGAATTATTATATTCTTCTTGAAGTCTGAGGGTATTTCGCCTGTCTCATACATCTTGCCCACCAGATGGTAGAGTTTTGTCAGGACTGGCTCTCCCAAGGCAGTCTCTTCTTCAGAAACGCTTTCCTTGCCATTGCCAGTCTACATTTTATATCCTCTCTACTTCGACCATTGCTTCTTCTTCTACTTCTAATGGAATGTTGTCTACTCCCGGGGCCTTGTTTCGACTCAGGTGTTTCAATGCTCTGTCAAACTCTTCACGCAGTATCTTATCTCCTATTTCGTATTCATCTACATCCTCTTCCTTTTCCATAATATTGTCCTCAAGTACATCGCCCTTGTATAAACCCCCTATATACTCCTTCCACCTTTCTGCCTTCCCTTCTTTGCTTAGAACTGGGTTGCCATCTGAGCTCTTGATATTCATACAAGTGGTTCTCTTTTCTCCAAAGGTCTCTTTAATTTTCCTGTAGGCAGTATCTATCTTACCCCTAGTGAGACAGGCCTCTACATCCTTACATTTGTCCTCTAGCCATCCCTGCTTAGCCATTTTGCACTTCCTGTCGATCTCATTTTTGAGACGTTTGTATTCCTTTTTGCCTGCTTCATTTACTGTATTTTTATATTTTCTCCTTTCATCAATTAAATTCAATATTTCTTCTGTTACCCAAGGATTCCTATTAGCCCTCGTCTTTTTACCTACTTGATCGTCTGCTGCCTTCACTACTTCATCCCTCAGAGCTACCCATTCTTCTTCTACTGTATTTCTTTCCCCCATTCCTGTCAATTGTTCCCTTATGCTCTCCCTGCAACTCTCTAAAACTTCTGGTTCTTTCAGTTTATCCAGGTCCCATCTCCTTAAATTCTCACCTTTTTGCAGTTTCTTCAGTTTCAATCTGCAGTTCATAACCAATAGATAGTGGTCAGAATCCACATCTGCCCCTGGAAATGTCTTACAATTTAAAACCTGGTTCCTAAATCTCTGTCTTACCATTATATAATCTATCTGATACCTTTTAGTATCTCCAGGATCCTTCCAGGTATACAACCTTCTTTTATGATTCTTGAACCAAGTGTTAGCTATGATTAAGTTATGCTCTGTGCAAAATTCTACAAGGCGGCTTCCTCTTTCATTTCTTCCCCCCAATCCATATTCACCCACTATGTTTCCTTCTCTCCCTTTTCCTACTCTAGAATTCCAGTCACCCATGACTATTAAATTTTCGTCTCCCTTCACTACCTGAATAATTTCTTTTATGAAACTCTACATTTCAGAAGGATAATTCACGACCGCATGTTGCAGGTCCTGCACGGGCCTTTCTGGATACAGAAAATGTTCGACTGCTGCCCTGGCCACAACATTCTCCAGATCTCTCCCAATTGAAAACGTCTGATCAGTGGTGGCCGAGCAACTGGCTCGTCACAATACGCCAGTTACTACTCTTGATGAACTGTGGTATCGTGTTGAAGCTGCATGGGCAGTTGTACCTGTACACGCCATCCAAGTTCTGTTTGACGCAATGCTCAGGGGTATCAAGGCCGTTATTACGGCCGGAGGTGGTTGTTATGGGTACTGATTTCTCAGGATCTATGCACCCAAATTGCGTGAAAATGTAATCATATGTCAGTTCTAGTATAATATATTTGTCCACTGAATACCGGTTTTTCATCAGCATTTCTTCTTGGTGTAGCAATTTTAATGGCCAGTAGTGCAGATATCGCTGGACCCGGGAGTCGCGACTAGCGCCTCTAGTGCCGTTCCGCGGCTTGTGACAAGTATGCAGCGAGCTCTCGTCCACTCTTGCTCGGGACGTCAACTAGGAATGTAGCATAGCCTTCAGCTGATACGAAGCAACCTCTAACAAGGCGCTTAGTCAAGTATGGCATAAGTAATGCCTCTCTAGATATGTTTGTAATTATATGTATGCAACATATGATGTACAAAATATATTTTTTTTTTTTTTACCAACGACTACTAATTATTTCAGTCATTGCAGATACAGACTATGCAGTTAGTTCCTTACCGACTTCACTGCCAAACCTGCAACATATGTTTCTATTTTGCATTGGCCACCTGTCATCATAACAACTGACGACAAGAGCCATGACATATAATACATTTCACTCTATTTTATAATCTTTAACAATTGCTTGATTGTGTATGTATGTATGTATGTATGTATGTGTGTGTGTGTGTGTGTGTGTGTGTGTGTGTGTGTGTGTGCGCTCATACTTCTATTGTTTGTGTAAAAGTTGTAAGGTTCAAATGGCTCTAAGCACTATGGGACTTAACATCTGAGGTCATCAGTCCCCTAGACTTAGATCTACTTAAACCTAACTAACCTAAGGACATATCACACATCCATGCCCAAGGCAGGATTAGAACCTGCGACCGTATCAGCAGCGCGGCTCCGGACGGAGGCGTCTAGAACCTCTCGGCCACAAGGGCCGGCAAAAATCGTAAGGCAGAGCCATATCAGAGAAGGTTGTGTTCTAATGTTTGTGGTTGGTTAACATGACGTGATTAATCCGGTAACGACGTTTTATAGGCGTTCAAATTAGACCAAAAGAAACAATAGCCGAACTGAGTTCAGTTAAAGCTCAACGTGGTGGCAGATGAGTTCTGTAAGGACCTTTGTCACGACCAGGCAAAATTAAAAAGTTCATAATAATAGATTCAATAAAGTAGATAGTAAAGCAGACATGAAAGTACTGGATTTTCATTTTAGAAGTACCTGGTCAAAGTGTTCATGGTGTAACAGCTTCTAATTCCGTAATTAGAGACGTTATTCATATCGTACACATCATCATTTACCAGCTCTCCGACTGACTACACGGACTGTCCTTGTTTATGAATTCTTCCGTTACTTCTCGGTAGAATAGCTGCATGATTAAGATTGAATAGTAAGTACACTGTTTTTGTTCTATTGCTTTTTGTTTATTACAAACTAGTTTTAGGCTTGTGGGGCCATCTTCAGAAACTACTGACTAGCATCTGAAAAGGATACTAGTCCTATGATAACCAAACGCTATAACCACAGATACAACGAAAGTGCACATAGTGTTGTGTATCTAACTTGTTTCTTAACGTTGAAAGTACACTTTACACAATGGACAACATTAAGCACAATAAATAATTAAGCTACACAATACTGCAAGTCTATGTTTATAATGTTTGGTTACCTAAGAACTACTGTGCTTCTCAGACGATAGTCTGTTGTTTCCTGAAGATGGCCCAGTAAGCCGAAATCTAGTTTGAAATAAAAAAAATCAATACAGCAAAAACAGTGTACTTGTTATTCAACCTTAAAAACACATTTCAGGTAAGGAATTGTGTTCGTATGTATCACACTGTGGCAAAATGCACAAAATCTATGAGGTATTGTATACTGCCCTTCTGACGCAGAATTCAAGCAGTCGGATCTGCGTGACCATCTATGATGCAATCTTTGTTCAGCATATTTTTATCACGTAGAGGAATATTACAGTGGGATGATGTTATGAAAGCAGTGAAGTGTTGTAAGTTCTTTAGACCGAACTATAAAGTGTCAACTTATTGTGGCGTAAACTGAAATATGAAGGATGAAGGTAATGTTAACCTCATTTCCTATGCGTTGGTGGCCAGATGAATGTCACTTTTCTGTCAACAGCAGTGATGATTTCTGTGGGAAAGGGTGGTATGGAGGGAGGGTGGGGAGACGAGGAACAAATTGCTCGTTTCGAGCAGCCCCGAGCTTCATCATTTGACTGTATGAGTGCACAGCCCAATACGGCTGAACGACCAATTTTCAAAAAGCATACACGGCCGCGCGCGTCTTGTTGTGACGGGAAAAAGAGGCAGGAGAGCGCGCGTGTTATTGACTGGTGACGGGACGTGCTGAGTTCCCTAGGCCGGAACCATCAGCGAGCCACTCCTGGGCTGTGGCGTCCGCGAGGAGATGGCGGCAGAGCTCAGCAGACAACTATAGTATCCAGAGCCGGCCGGAGTGGCCGTGCGGTTCTAGGCGCTACAGTCTGGAACCGCGAGACCGCTACGGTCGCAGGTTCGAATCCTGCCTCGGGCATGGATGTGTGTGATGTCCTTAGGTTAGTTAGGTTTAAGTAGTTCTAAGTTCTAGGGGACTGATGACCTCAGAAGTTGAGTCCCATAGTGCTCAGAGCCATTTTTTTTATAGTATCCAGACTCTGTGAACGGCAGACTCAGTACGAGAAAAAGAGCCGCAGGTAACCCTGTGCTTGGCTTCAGCAGCTGGGAAAACCCAGTGCACTTAGCCGTTGTTGAGAGCGAGGAAGGGGTGGTCCGCATTGCGGAAATCAGTGTCTACAGTGACCATTAAGTAGGCATAAATTCAATACAAAATGATCGTAAACATCTTTAGAAAAACAAATATAACACGTGTGTGTGAAAACGCGCCGTCTATCAAGCGTGTAGTTATTAAGTGAACCTATATCAACGGAAGGATATCAAGAGACAAATTGGCATTTTAGTTGTTTCAGTGCTTCACAACGACACGGCGAGACTAGTCGAGTTAGCTTCCGAAATTACATGCGTGAAATAATCACTGCTAGTGGTGAACTCATGGGCTTACCCAGTGGGGGGGCAGGGGGGGGGGGCAGCTGCCCCCCCCCCCCACCAGTAGATATTCGCAGTTTTTTGCTAGTTTACTGTTTTATTTAATAAGAAATGCTGCATGTTTTCTAGGATTGTACAAGTGCATTCTTCTATTTAAAATGTTTATTAAAAGCAGTTTTTCACTGGTTTACTGTTTTATTTAATAAGAAGTGCTGTACGTTGTCTCGAGTCCTTGTTTCCTGAGACTAGTATGACCTGCCCCCCCTCCCCACCCTCCTAGTTCAGATCCTGGGTACGCCCTTGGGTGAACTAACTGTTAAATGCTAGTGATATCGGTACACAATGCGCAATCCTGCAGTTTTCGTCCGAACAGTCTATAGCTTTGCATGGTGTTCAGTACAGCGGGATTGTCTGCATAACAGTGGAACTTCTCGAAGGTCGCTGATAAATGCAGTCGCACGTGAAGTCATTCAAAGCTGTGTGTGCACTTAGCGTCAGCGACGTAAAAAATTCAGACTTTTTAGACCCAGAATGTGTAATCTAGCTAGTGCAACGTAAGACAAAGAAACGTGGGAACTAGGGAACTACCGAAAGTAAGAAATCACGACCCAAGAAAGGGACAGCGCAGTACAGCACTAAAAAGGGACGCCTTGAGTGGGAGATCGCAAGTTCAATCTTTAATAAGGCTCATTTGAAAGTGTTGTGTCAATTTTTATGACATAAAATAAAATCTACTAATGACTCACTGTCCGCAGCTCGTGGTCTCTCGGTGGCGTTCTCACTTCCCGAGCATGGGGTCCCGGGTTCGATTCCCGGCGGGGTCAGGGATTTTCACCTTCCTTGAGATGACTGGGTGTTGTTGTGTCGTCTTCATCATCATCATCATTCATTCCCTTTACGGTCGGTGGAAGGCAATGGCAGACCACCTCCGCTGGGACCTTGCCTAGTACAGCGGTGCGGGTCTCCCGCATCGTCTCCTACGCTTTGTCGAGAAGTATGGGACTTCACCATCATCATCCAATGACTCACTATGTTCATCAGGAGGGCGACATACAGTGAGTGTCAGCGAGGTGAGGAGATCAGCATTCTATAGGATGTATGTATCACACTACATAAAATGGACATCGTCGAATTCATCAAATATTCAAAACAAACCCTTAACTTGCACCATTAGCACCGAATGGTGCACCACGGTGATTACAAAGGTTCGCTCCATCAAGATCGAAGGCAAAACCCTTGGAAGTTAAAAGCTGTGCAGGACTATCAGCTAGGTATCTACTCTTAAAGAATGCATATACAATCATATTGGTGTATCGGGGTGATGAGAACTGAGAACTGATGGAACGTGATAGCACGCAACCGAATGCGAAACAGTCTGTCGCGAACCCGGCAACCCTTTAAGGCGTAGCGGCAGTCAGAGTGTTAGTCTTTTTTTTTTTCTTTTTTTGCACACTACGTGCCCAGTTATTTGCTGGATGTATTCTAATATCTATGTCTTCATCTATAATGTTTTGTAGGTACGGAAAAACAAACATCCACAAACAATTTGTCCAGTGATTCCAGTTGGTAGGAACTTCAATCTCATACACTTTGTAGGATTAATCGTTTGCTCTAAGGGAGTACGCCTTTTATACACAGGCCAGGAATCAAAACAAAAAGCGAGTCATTTTGACCAGATTTTGGCCAAAAGTGGTGCTCATATTATAATAGTAGTTCTTTTACGCACATTTTCCCTCTCTTCTTTGTTGTGTCGTAAACATTCCCCACTGCCCGCGCAAGATCACGCACACGACAAAGAATCGTAGAGGACAGAGAACCTCCAACTTCTCATAGCACTATAACCAACTTTAGAACCAATTTACCATCCTAAAAGTTGGCATAATTTCATACGGACGCATTAAGGCATTGATGTTAGTTGATCTTGATACAACGCGCTTGGTACCTTTAATTTCCACGGTTCCTTTCATATGGACTTCGACTTCAAATTCCGATCTGTAGGAGCTGAAAACAAATTTCTTACTGAACGATAGGATAAGTTTGTCTATCTCATCTACAAATTTTCGTGCTGATTCTGCAGTTTGCAGTGCATCGTCAAGTTGATGCTTTGATTTAAATTTCTTTATCGTACATCTTCCAATTCTGTGGCCGGCCGTGGTGACCAAGCGGTTCTAGGCGTTACAGTCTGGAACTGCGCGACCGCTACGGTCGCAGGTCCGAATCCTGCCTCGGGCATGGATGTGTGTGATGTCCTTAGGTTAGTTAGGTTTAAGTAGTTCTAAGTTCTAGGGGACTGATGACCTCAGAAGTTAAATCCCATAGTGCTCAGAGCCATTTGAACCATTTGAATGAATTCTGTAGCACTGTTTAATGTTTAAGTTAGGCAACCGTCCACTACTTCCCTTGAAATCACTCTAAACTATGTCGCGCGCAATTTTATGTGCAGAACGTGGTAGGCCACTATCACACACATCGCGTAAATAGTATCGAGCTTCCTTGAAACGCGCAAAAATATCAGTTTTTGTAACAAGTGTGTCTTGTTCTTCCTTGAATATCCACAGTTTTACTCATGCACTACATGGTCGTATTGCTGTGGACGTTTTCGAAATATATTTATATTCTTCACTGGAGACGGGATTCGTGACTTCCTGTCCGAAAAGCATGATAAACTGCATGGCTTGACACCTGTTTCAATATAAATTTCACTTGTCAAGCACGTATCATCATCATTGTAATCCTCATGTACATTCTCCAGTGGTGGCTGCTGTGTAAGAGCACAAGAGTATGTGAACAATGTAACTTTTGACACCTTTCGTATTTATTGGTTATTTGTTTTTGAATTGTGTTAACGGTAATGTACATGCGGTAATCTGAAATATACGGCACTAAATGTGTCGTGTTGAGCTACATATTGCTGCACTAGAGCCGGTGAAACTTGGAATCAGGATCGTGAGCACACCTTCACTTGTACACGTTTTAGGGAGCTTCTTCACAAGCTCAACTGGGGTGACGTAAATGCCTTTTAGGGGCCATATACGTGCGGAGTTGGTTGTCAATGAACACGGTTCACGCCGTACACTGCCAGACCTTACTACTCAACTACTACTTTACGTCAATGCCACCAGATGGTAGTACACTGCTGTAAACTTTTGTCTACGTTCGCCATTAATCCCGCTAGGTGGTATCACACTCTACAAATATGCGAATTCACATACTATATACTAAAATTAAACAGGGCATCAATATATATTGTAGTTCTACAGACAGAAAACCTATTTTGTGGGATTCTGAATGAGATGTGGTTCATAAGCTTTTGGATTGTATCATAGAGTAATCCATTTAAGGCGCTGAGAACCATAAAGCACATCATCGTCGATTTCGAGACTCTAGCATTTATTCGCGCTTCTGACATCTGTTAACTTTATGGTTTATCTGTACTGTAGGCCCACATTCTACATATATCTGAACATGCTCGGAAAGCTGTCTCACCGGTTTCTCTGACATTCACTTAAATAGGGTGGGCCGAAGACGGTAAGCTTTTGGCCCTTATGGCTCTTAGTGTCTCATTTGTATTCTAGTCAAGTGACCTTTCTGGTAGATTGCACTACTTGTATTTAATTATTTCCGCAAACGGCAGTTTGTGTTTGGAGTTGGTTGTCTACTGTACAGGAATCGGCTTTCCTGTTGAGTCTCAAAATGAACTCTGTTGAACCTGTATTAAGCACCAACAGAAAAGAAAATTATCAGGAAAAGTTAGCCGCGAGGAAACGAGGTCATTCCTGGTCAGATTCGTTGTCTGAGAAAGTCACGAAATCAAATTACCATGACTACAAGCGAACATATAACAAATAAGCAAATGATAAGCCTAAGTCGTTATGTAGGTACAACGTAACAATGCCTGATCCGTTAATTAATACATGAATTAGGGATCTTGTACGTTTGTCCGAAAAAATTGAAAAGCACGAAAACACCCGCTTACACAAAAATGCAAAACGAAGAGTAGCTAATTTCGGTCTTGCCATAAACTGTACTTAATTACGTACAAAACAACAAAATTCCATAAAAACAATTGTACCTTTTTTTGCAGACAAGCCATGCAAATTATTATTATTATTATTGTTATTATTATTACTATTATTGACAGCACCTGAAGTTGTATAAATATGATGATGAGCATAACTGTTATACAACAGAGGCTATTAATTTCGCACTCTCATATTTATCTGAAATGAAAAATTTGTGAACACCCAAAATGTATATCTACGAGCTGCCCCTGACATTGTCCGCCATTCCAACACTACACATTCCACATACTCATCTTGCAGAAACGCTAATATTTCATCTGTCATTTCTTTCTCACTCTGCAAAACTCCTTGGGTTCTCTTCTGACGAAATGTCAACTTCACCAACTGTTATTGCAGATATAATGCAATCTTTGCTTTGTTTATCACTGCCATTGCTCTGCTTTGTATCGACACCACTAGAATTGTTGAACTGTAGTGAGCTACTCGTCGGATAAGCACTACAACTACGCTTCGTAGACTCACGCTGTGCTCACTATTGGCTACCACCAGTCCCGAACCCAGTTGCCATTAGCAGGCAACGTTGTGGTTGTATGGCAGACAATAAGTGCGGCGTCAAATGCCGTAAACATCATTGGCCTTTTACGACCTCAAACTCAAGAGGTTCCTTGGGGCAAGGATGAGCTTAGCGGCTGTGAGCGAAATACCATGTTGCGATTCGGTTACCGAGTACTGTTCACGGTAACAACAGGTACAGAATACGGTGGACAGTGACCCGTAAGTAGTCGTAATGGAAGAACTACACGCAGATATCGGAAATGTACTTTGTCTCCGATGACGCCCGGAGAGTTATAACACAATGTGCAACAAATTTGCTGAAATATTGTTAAGACAATAATATCAAGATTGTACTCTTCTCTCGGTTTTTATTATAAAACTTCTGAATATTCTTCAGTCGAAATTAATAAACATTGGAATTAATGTTTATGACAGCACAGTAGGACAGGCTTATGTCCGAGCTATACACGTCCTAAAATATTGAAATTACTAAACGTGCGCCTACTTACACTTATCCTATCAGACCTCCACTGTTTTTGGAGACAGGTTCCAGCCAAAAGCAAAAAATACGCTGGAACGGTTGTTCTTGAATCAGACAGTTTAAAAAGAGCGCTGAGGATATATTTATTTCGTCTTGTGAACTGCTACAACGTCTTGTAATGACATCTGTTGTGATCAGCTGATGTGTTACGACCCACAGATAATGACAAATCTTGCTCTTACGTGGAAAAAGAACAGTTTTATTGTTCATTAAATTTGGAACCCAGTCCTATCTGCCCATCGTAGCGGTTTCTCGGTTTCTATGAGCTTTGAAAAGCTGGCTAAATGGCTCTGAGCACAATGGGACTTAACTGCTGTGGTCATCAGTCCCCTAGCACTTAGAACTATTAAACCTAACTAACCTAAGGACATCACACACATCCATGCCCGAGGCAGGATTCGAACCTGCGACCGTAGCGGTCGCGCGGTTCCATACTGTAGCGCCCAGAACCGCTCGGTCACTCCGGCCGGCCGGAAAAGCTTGATTCGGCACACCACGAATGGATAGGCTGCCTTCTTAAGCTCACCTTGAGCACTCTGGAATGGATGCATCAGCGGCGTGGTGGACTGCTTTAGTAATGTGACCCGCGAATTTACCTTTTGACACTTTCAATGTGTTTAAACACAGCATGTTGATTAGAGAGTTTGCAGCCTGCCCCATTTAGCACCCGTCGAAGCGGTTTTCTTTCTGGGATCGCACTGTGTGGCGCGTCAGTCCAGATCGGGATGCGTCACTTGAATGCAAGTCACTGACTGTTTTCCGTTGAGAAGTGTGTGCAAGGGCTGAAGAGTTTATGGAGAACTGATGACAATGAACGACCCCGCTAAAGTGATGTTCCAAAGACATTTATGTGATGATTTAAAGGCGTAGATTCTTGCACACTGTTCAGTTTTCGATAACTGGCTGCCAACACTAGTCTTTGGTACAGTCTGTTTCAGTGCTGAGTGAAAGGGCTTAACGACGGTATATGGCTGCATGACCATAAATTACTTCTCTGCTTCAGAGTATGATATGCGTTATGTAAGTTATATCTCTTGGTTTTCCTTCTCCTGTGCTAATACTCGACAATCTCTGTTCAAAACTGCATGGTACCGATGTAAGTAGGCTGTTTAGGTTTTTTTTATTGGTAACGCCACCTCTGTATGAAAATCACTGGCTGTGCTGTGTGCAGTCTGTGACTAGTTTGCATTGTTGTCTGCCATTGTAGTGTTGGGCAGCGGCAGCTGGATGTGAGCAGCGCGTATCGTTGCGCAGTTGGAGGTGAGCCGCCAGCAGTGGTGGATGTGGGGAGAGAGATGGCGGAGTTTTGTAATTTGTCATGAACTGCTATATATATTACGACTATTAAGGTAAATACATTGTTTGTTCTCTATTAAAATCTTTCATTTGCTAACTATGCCTATGCCTTCCGTAGTTTGAATCTTTTATTTAGCTTGCAGTAGTGGTGCTCGCTGTATTGCAGTAGTTCGAGTAACCAAGATTTTTGTGAGGTAAGTGATTTGTGAAATGTATAGGTTAATGTTAGTCAGGGCCATTTTTTGGTAGGGATTTTTGAAAGTCAGATTGCGTTACGCTAAAAATATTGTGTGTCAGTTTAAGCACAGTCTTGTATAATTCTTCAAAAAGGGGACGTTTCACCGAGAGCTAATAGCGCACGTGGATTGGACAGTGCATTACCAATTTTGTTTTGCAGTGTCTGTATCTTACGGTGTACTGTACAACGTTCGTCAGACATGCATGCATGTCTGGAGGAGCAAACACTGCAGACGAAGTACGGTTGTCTGAAATAAAAGACGCACGCGCAATTAGGAATACGATTAAAAGTCAACTGTATAATTTATTAGTGGCATATGAAAATATGTGCCGGAGCACGGTCTCGAACCCAGATTTCCCACTGATCGCGAGCAGTAGCCGTAACCACTTCGGATATCCGTGACACATCCAGAATTGGTCCAACCCACTAAATGTCACCGTTTGTCCACGGTCTGCGCTAGCACAGGTGCTGTGAATCACTCACAGTGTGGGTCTATTATTACTGTCACGGCCTATCCAGGTATGTAGTACTATTTTGCATCATCTTTGTTTTACAGTGGACTACGCAATGTCCTTCATACGTGCAAACAGTAAGTATGCGAGTGCAGAACATTTTTTTTCTCGAGGGCCTGCAATATATGCGAGTAGCTTAATGATGATGCCATCTTCTTGGGTACAATATTCCATAGATAAAATAGCACCCATTCGGTTCACCGGGTGGGATTCGCCCAGAATGGTGTCGTCAGCGGAAGAAACAAAACTGGCATTGTGTAGGTCGGAGCCTGCAATGTTGGATCCTTCATTTGGAAAGGCAGGTCAAAGAATTTAAAAGGGAAATGGATAGGCCGAAGTCAGGTCGGGCACGAATTAGTGACGTGCGCTGGCAGGAAGGAGTTTTGGTCAGGTGAATACAAGGTTATAAATACAAAATCATTAAGTGCTAATGCAGGAGCAGCTACAGCAACGAATAAAAAAAAAATTGGGAAGAGAGTAAGCTACTATAAACAACATAGTGTATGCATTATCATAGCCAAGACAGGGGCAGAGCCAACACCAACCACAGTAGTACAAATTTACGTGACAACTAGCACCGCAGATGATGAATATAATGAAAGAATGTATGACACGACAAAGGAAATTTTTCAGATAATTGAGAGAGACGAAAATTTAGTTGTTGGTTGTCTGGAATTTGGTAGTATGGAAAAGAAGATATAGAAAAATAGCAGAAGAATACTGTGGGAATGGAAGATGAAGCCGACCGATATAATTTAGCACAAAACTTAATTTTATAATCGCTAACAGTTGGTACAGGAGTCATAAAAGAAGGTTGTATATGTGTCAGAGACCTTAGGATTCTGGAGTGTTTCAGACTGATTATACCGGCATAACGGTAAGACAGAGATTTATAAATCACATTTTAAACTGTAGAATATTTGCATGGGCTCATGTGGTCTCTGAGCATAATTAATTGCTTATAAACTACAGGTGAAACTTCATAAATAGCAAGAATTTTGGAAATGAAGGAGATGAGACCTGGATAAATCGAATGAACCGCAGGTGGTTCAGGATTTCAGAAGGAGCTTTAGGCAACATTGTGTTTAAAGAGGGGTGTGAAATACAGTAGAAGGCACTTGGGTGACGTTGAGAGATGAAGTAGTAAAGTATGTAGACGATCAAATAGGTAAAAATACAAAACCTAGTGCAAGTCTTTTGATAATACAGGAGATATTGAATTTCACTGAAACAAGGAGAAAACATAAAAATGCTGCGAATAAAGTAGCCGAAAAGGAAAGCAGATGTCAGAAAAACTGACAGAAAATGCAAAATGGTTAAGCAGGAATGTCTAGAGAACAAGTGCAAGGCTGTAGAAGCATACATAACAATGGGGAAGATGAATGCCACCTATCGGAAAATAAACAGAACATTGGGGAAGAGAGAAGCAGCTGTAGAGCTCAGATGGCCAACCAGTGGAGACAGAGGTGACAGCTGGATTGTGGAAGGAATATACTGTAAGTCTATATATGAGGAACAAACTTGAAGACAGTATTATAGGATGAGAAGAGGAAATAAGTAAAGATGAAATAGGAGACATAAGAATCTAACAATGCCTGTAAAGTGTGCACTCTCACTGCACAATAAATTAATACATTAAAAAAAGAGAGAAATAATCGGGTGTATTAATATCTATATCTACAGAATTTTTTTTAGAATTAATGAGGTGCAATCATACCTACATCTACAGAAAAAATTATTAGAGTAAGTTTGGTTAAGACAGCATCATGATCCTAGTGGAGAATCACGAAGTATTTGAATTTTAATTCAGGTTATTGACTTGAATTCACGAGAGCCAGAGGTGATCGCGGACCTCCATAGTCTCATAGCATAAGGGTGTTGGCCACAAAATGCAAGTCATACATAGGTGACATGGACTGAACCCACGTCGTCGGGAATGTTCAAACGCTAGCGGAGTTGTACTGTGTCCTACGTAAAAGTGCTGCGGAATTTGCAGAAGTGGACACCTCTTCAGTGTGACTTGGTGGATGAATCCATTCAGCGTTGTAGGACGGAGGAAAAACAATGCATGATAAAGTTACGCATTGTCATAGCTAAGACATAGGAGAACTCTGCCTTGTGATGACTGGGTGTTGTGTGATGTCCTTAGGTTAGTTAGGTTTAAGTAGTTCTACGTTCTAGGGGACTGATGACCATAGATGTTAAGTCCCATAGTGCTCAGAGCCATTAGATAGGAGAAATTCTGTCAGATAACGTTATGAGAGTGTGTCCCATGGAGCCATCGATGTAAGTGTAATATTAAAAGCATTAACAATTCTTAAACTGGATGGTGTGTCGTCATTGACGCTCGCGACAGACAGCACTCGCCGGCTAGGCGCCATTGTTAAGCGAACGTGGTTGGGAATTGGAGCTGTTCTACATGCTGCAAGTGTATGCTCCACAGTTAAGGCGTAATAAGCTTTGTTTTGCGCAAGTTAAATCCATAATGTCTCAGTAAGAAATGTCGCGTAGGTAGTGAATTTGTTTCGTTGTTCCAAAGTACTCGTATGTTTCAAACTGTTGACAACTTACGCATACTTTGGCGATGTCAGACAACGCGCAAAGTTTATGCATGGAGCGACACCATCGTTGAAATTCATGTCTGTAAATTCGATGCTTTGACTTTTCCAGTATTCACTGTCTCTGTGGATCGGGATCGCTGACGACTGCTTGGTTGCGATAGCGATATCGTTTTATAATTTTGTTTGTTGATGATGATGTTTGATCTGTGGGGCGCTCAACTGCGCGCAATCAGTGCAAGGACACTTTCCCAACCTTTGCTCATTCCAATTCGTCACTTTCATGAATGATGATGATGAAATGATGCGGACAACACAAACACCCAGTCATCTCGAGGCAGGTGAAAATCCTTGACCCTGCCGGGAATCGAACCTGGGACCACGTTGTCGGGAAGCGATAAAGCGATCGCGAGACCACGATCTGCGGGCTTATAATTTTATGTCTGGAGAATTTCGGATTCATACATTAAAGCAACTCCTAAATTATCCTGATGTTGAGGTAAGGAGTTCCGTGTGGCAGGTATCAACAAACATATGCCGGAAAGCATAGTGGGCTTATGGCAGCATAGTTGTGTAAATTCGAGCAAGAATAACTTTTTCTTGAGTGATGGTATTGCCAGCCAGAAAGTAAGAGATTATGGTCACGTGACCTCCGTAAATATTGACCAAAGCATTTGTAACTTTGTGCAATTGCTGTAATGAATTTACACCTACAAAATTGGAGGACACTGGGCACCGACAATATATTAAGGTTTTTCCAGATTTGTGGGCTTACCAATGCCGCCCCCAAACGTTCCGCCACCCCCCCTTGCATCCCCCCCCCCCCCCCCTTGTAGCACACTGGTGTAATGATAGCACAGTTGGTCGAAGATGCAGAACCTACAGGTAAGTCTGCTATTCACTAGAGCCACGCACCCTTGTTAGACCTCCCGATCTTGCGCAGACAGTTTGTTTGTTTATGGTACTCTGTTTGTTAGGGTTTGGACGTAAGTTTTTGCTTCCATTGTCAATTGATGTGTTTCGTTTCGTTTGACACTAAAACCTTCATGTCAGATTAACGTAAAATAGGAAAGGAAGTAGCGGAGAATATTTCAGGGTTCTGTGATGAGCCTTTACGTGAATGTTCCTCATTTAACTAAAGGAATTCCTTGCGAACGGTTGCCCTACCTATATCTACTCTACATCTATTATCTGCAAGGCCGTGAAATGAAATGAAATATCGTGTGGCTAGGGCCTCCCGTCGGGTAGACCGTTCGCCTGGTGCAGGTCTTTCGAGTTGACGCCACGTCGGCGACCTGCTCGTCGATGGGGATGAAATGATGATGATTAGGACAACAAAACACCCAGTCCCTGAGCGGAGAAAATCTCCGACCCAGCCGGGAATCGAACCCGGGACCTTAGGATCGACATTCCGTCACGCTGACCACTCAGCTACCGGGGCCGGACTGCAAGGCCGTTATAGTGTGTGATGGAGGGTACGTTCTCAAGACTATCATTTATACCAGTTTGCTGTTGCAATCATGAACGGTGCGCGGGAAGAACGATTCTTGATAAGCCTCAGCGTGAGCTCAAATGACTACAGTATCACTTTCATAGTTCTTTCGCGAGATATAAATGAGGGTACGCAATATAATGGTTGACCTGTATATAAAAGTACGTCATGAACCTTTAACAATAAACCACACCGTGACGCACAATGCTTCTGTGACAACTCGATGTTATTCTTGTTACACAACCATCGAACGATGAACAAACTTCTCCTGAACACGATACCCATTCACATCATTGGATTAAAGTCCCATGAAACTAAGCAGTTCACATTGCAATCTCTTCAGCATCATTTCCAGTATTTATAACTGTGACATTCTCCATTCCAAATCGAAGATTTTCCTGGTCTACTATCGCATTCATTTTATAAACGAACATAATTCATCCAGAAGAAACGTTCTTAACACTGCCTTTCTTTTAGATTACTTCATAACTTCAAGTTCTTCTACTTTCAGGCATTGTTCCTGTAAATCAGCCACGGGGAAAGTTCCTCACTAGCGCTTCATCACCATTCATTCAGTGAAATGCTACGCAAACGCGCGAGAGCACACGCACACACACACACACACACACACACACACACACACATACACACACACACATTGCAGAAATCTTTTAGGCTTTGGATCAATAAGGAACATTTGTGAGCTAGGACGAACAGGTCCCCACAATTCCTGAGGGATGCCACCTAGCATTGCCGTTCATACACGCCAAATATACAATTTCGCTTTTACTCCCCAATGTTCCGTGCGCAGGTGTCACGCAGAATACCACGCAATCTCCCCGTCTTCACTCAGCAGCTGGTGTAATATAAGCATTTGCTTGTGGCACAGCCCCTTCCGTGCGGTCACAAATTTCGCTATTCATTCCATCTCTGTGGTGCTTAATTTACCGCTGTCCTGAATTTCGTGAAGTTTCAGTTAGCTCTGCGGTACGGCCCCCGCACAATAATCCAGTATTACTAATTCCCCTAACAAATGCTGCCGCAGACCGGCGCCAACTCGGTGGCAGCTCGGAAACAAATGGTCCTTACAGATTAACAAGAGCTTTGCAGGTGGTTTCTGCTGCGAAAACTGCGGTCCACAGGCGCATATGTATCTGCCTGTGAAGACGCTAATTATGATAGTAGTAGGCCAACCGTACATGATTTCGGTACACAAATGCAATAGCATCTAAACGCGCAAAGAAATAATTCAAGTACAGCTATTATTTGTTGTTTCGGTCTTCAGTCCGAAGGCTCGTTGGTTGTACCTCTCCATTTTAGTACTCCTATGCAGGTCCCTTCATCTTTCTATAATTAACATAACATACCTCCATCTGAAGCTACTTACTGCATGCAAGATTTGGTATCTCTCTACAATTTTACACCCCACGCACACACATTTCCTCCGTTACCAACCTGACGATTCGTTTAGTGTTCAAGATATGTTGCAGCATATAAGCTGTTGTTTCTTTTAGCCAAGTGTGTCATGAATTTCCTGTGATTCTTCAGTTTCTCCCGGCGTATTTGTTGCTCGAACAGTCCACGGGTATACTGCCGGTTCATAGTGTCCAACGTGCACAATATTTCGGCGAGCAGACATGTCGCCATTGTCAGTTGCGCTGACGATGGCGACATGTCTGATAGCCGAAATATTGTGCCCGTAGGACACCATGAACCGGCCGTATACCCGTGGACTGTTCGAGCATGAATTTCCTATCTTCGCTATCAGTTTTATTACCTTCTCGCTATTTACTGTCTCAGTCTAATCTTCAGCTGTCTTCTGTAGCACCACATTTCAAAAGCTGCTGTTCTATTCTGTATCGAAACATCCATTGCCCATATATCACTTCTGTGAAAGTCTACATTCTACATAAATTTCTTTAAGAAAAAACTTGTTAACGCTTAAACTTACATTCGATTGTAACAAGTTCATATTTCTCAGAAATGCATTTCCTGCTATTGCCATTCTGCATTTGATGTTTTCCCTACTCCACTCGTCATTAGTTATTTTTCTGCACAAATTACAAAACTCATCTTGTACTTCTCTTGCCTCATGTCGTAATGTAATTCCCTCAGCATCGCGTTGTTCAAATTAACTGCAAAGCATTATCATTGTTTCACTTTTGCTGGTTTTGTAACCTCTTTTCAAGACACCACCCAACCCGTTCAAGTGCTCTTTCACATCACGTGTCGTCTCTGACACAATGTCAATTGCAAACCATAAAGATTGCTTTTTTCTGCCCGTAATTTAATATCTGCTTACTTTTGTCCAAAGTGTGCTCATACACAATTCCAATGACCTCGAGAATAAACTACACGACTGTCTCACTCCCATCCCCTCGCTGTCCGTAGCTGAGTGATCAGTGTAGATGACTGCCTGGCGAGATTCCTGGGTTCGATTCCCGACTGGGTGGGAGATTTTTCTCTGCGAGTGGACTGGCTGTTGTAATGCCCTCACCATCATTTCATCATCATCGACGCGCATGTCGCCGAAGTGACGTCAGATAGTAAGAACTGCACCAGACGGTCGAACTCCCAAAAAGAGGCCTCCTGCGTAATATGCCTTCCGGGCTTTTTACACCCTTTTCAGTTTCTGCGTCTATCTGCCTTCGACTTTCGTAAGTGTCGTCTGGTTTATGTAGGAGTTTCAGATAACTTTTAGCTCTCTGTGCGTAATAGGTGCCAGCTCTTAATTTCAAAAAGCGTGTTACAATCGAGATTCTCGAAACCTTTATCTAAGCCTAAAAATGCCATACATGTAGGTTTGTCTTTCTTTAGTCACAGAGTCGGAACTGTCTCGATCGCGCCTATATTAACACCAAGTTATCTTCCTCGACGTCAGTATTATGCAACAACGATTTATTAAAAAGATAGTTCGGTCGTATTAATTCTTGTCAACACATGTCTTCTTTATAATACGAATTATTACATTATTTTTGAAGTCTGTGGGTAATGTTTCGGGCCCGGGTTCGATTTCCGGCAGGGTTGGAGATTTTATCTGCTCGTGCACTGGATGTTGTTTTATCCTCACCATCATTTCATCCTCATCACCGGTGCCCAAGTCGCGCAATGTGCCATCGACTGAAATAAAACTTGCACTTGGTAGCGGAACTTCCCCGAATGGGGCCTCGCGGCCAACGATGCCATACGCTCATTTCCATTTTGTTATTTATAGCATACCAGGAATAGTTTTGTCATTACCGGCTCTCCCTTGAATCTAAATATTGAGTTGGTGAGTTTTTCCATATGCTTAACAAACACAACAGATATACATAACAGAGTCTTTAGTGATCAACAATATATTCTCCTTCACTATCTACAGCAGTCAGCCAACCGATGTAACTTTTCGATTCTGCAGAGACGAAGAACTCGTTGAACAGTGATCGCAGCGTATTTTCATCCGGAAAGGAAGAATTTTGAAGGTTCTCGAAGGAATACGATGGTTGCGGAATGGCCCAACTCCTGTATAGTGACTTCTGTCAATCTACCAGTATGCTGGCGCTATCGTGGGTACCATTGCTTCACACAGTCTTCCCGGTCGTTGTTCTCGGACTGCGTTCGCGAGACGTGTTTGTTGTTCACAATAATGTCGGCAGTGATTGTTACACCTCGGGGAAGCAATTAGTCCTACACCACACCGTCGCTGCTCCACCAGATGCGTAACATTTTTTGTGGATGCTAGCAGGTCTTTGTACGAGCAGTTGCTGCTTCTTTTTGGGGTCAACCATTCCTTTATTTTGTTTAAGTTAACATAGAAACACCATTGCAGAGATGCACATATGGCCACCAGCTGACTTTTTTTGATTTTGGTTTAGAGTATGCGATACCCATACACCCGTTTTTTGAACCTTCCACATTGCAAGCAAATGTCAAACGAGGGTGAAATGATCACAGTTAATCACATCTACCAGTTTTCGAGTACAGTGATGTGGATCATTGTGGATCAAAGCGTTTACACGAGTATCATCAAATCCTAATGTTATTCCTGAACTTGGTGAGTCACTAATGTCAATAAGAGAAAACCATTTTCTCATTGTTCTCTGTCCAGAGGCATTATAGCCATAAATGGCGCAAAAGTTTCTGGCTGCTTCCTCTGCTGCCACCCCTCTACTGAATTTAAACAGAAGAAAATGTTGGAAATGTTCCAATTCCTCCACTTGACACTCCATTTGACAAAGTCTACAGCTCCACTCATTATCTCCAAATGACAAAAGAACAATAGGTAAACTAAAACAGCAACAGTGAGCTACAGACAAAAAATGACAATCGATAAACAAACTCATCGCAACCAGACTACCAACATGCAAAGCAAAAACGGTATGAACTTGTGCACCAGTTTAATAATTACGAGGGAATGTCGTTGACCCCAAGGGACTAACGTCTTTCAGTGTTTCGTCAAATTCATGTCTGAATAGCCAGCCTTGGTGGCAGAGCGGTTCTAGGCGCTTCAGTCTGGAATCGCGCGACCGCTACGGTCGCAGGTTCGAATCCTGCCTCGGGCATGGATGTGTGTGATGTCCTTAGGTTAGTTAGGTTTGAGTAGTACTAAGTTCTCGGGGACTGATGACCTCAGCAGTTAAGTCCCACAGTGCTCAGATCCATTTGAACCATGTCTCAATAGCGCATTTTCCATCTCATCTGTTTCCTCCAATTTACTTTTCTGTAATATTGTCATCAACGTAGTTCTCTTTGAAGAACTTCCACACATTTCTTCCCCCTTTCAGCATTTTCTTCTTTTCTTGGTACAGACTTGCCATTTTAGCTCTTAATATTAAAACCTTTGCATCTGTTACTTTCGATTAGTGTCGTTTTACTAATCATAGAGATGGAATCTGTCTTTCGCATACTCATATACGCTTCTACAGCTTCGACTTGTCCTCTAGCCATGCCTGCTTTACAGTTTTACAATTCTTGCCCCATATTCTAACCGCCTGCATCCTATTTTGCCTGATTCATTTACTGCTTTTTATAAATTGTCCTATCCTCGGTTTGATTCTGTATCTCGTGAGTTCACCAAGGATATCAACATAACTTGGCTTTTTGCCTGCGTGATTCTCTGCTGCCTTCAATAATTTACCTCTCAAAACTTCCCCTTCGTCTCATATTTTATTCCTTTCGAACTTTTAGCGCTTTCTCTCAACGTCGAAACAATCTCCCATACTTTAAATTTTTGCATGTATCGTTTTCTTAATATCCAACTTTTCCACAAATTCTGCAGTTTTAGTCTGCAAGTAACAACCAATACATTATGGTCACATCTGACTTGAAAATGTTTCGTAGCTTCAAATTTGGTTTCGGGAACTGTCTTACCATTATGCAATCTACACCGTCTGACCAGATGAATCTGGATCCCTACATCTAAATCTACATCCACACTCCGCAAGCCACCTGACGGTGTGTGGCGGAGGGTACCTTGAGTACCACTATCGGTTCTCCCTTCTATTCCAGTCTCGTATTGTTCGTGGAAAGAAGGATTGTCGGTATGCCTCTGTGTGGACTCTAATCTCTCTGATTTTATCCTCATGGTCTCTTCACGAGATATACGTAGGAGGGAGCAATATACTGCTTGACTCCTCGGTGAAGGTATGTTCTCGAAACTTCAACAAAAGCCCGTACCGAGCAACTGAGCGTCTCTCCTGCAGTCTTCCACTGGAGTTTATCTATCATCTCCGTAACGCTTTCGCGATTACTAAATGATCCTGTAACGAAGCGCGCTGCTCTCCGTTGGATCTTTTCTATCTCTTCTATCAACCCTATCTGGTACGGATCCCACACTGCTGAGCAGTATTCAAGCAGTGGGCGAACAAGTGTACTGTAACCTACTTCCTTTGTTTTCGGATTGTATTTCCTTAGGATTCTTCCAATGAATCTGTCTGGTATCTGCTTTACGGACGATCAACTTTATATGATCATCCATTTTAAATCACTCCTAATGCGTATTCCCAGATAATTTATGGAATTAACTGCATCCAGTTGCTGACCTGCTATATTGTAGCTAAATGATATGGGATCTTTCTTTCTATGTATTCTCAGCACATTACACTTGTCTAGATTGAGATTCAGTTGCCATTTCCTGCACCATGCGTCAATTCGCTGCAGATCCTCCTGCATTTCAGTACAATTTTCCATTGTTACAACCTCTCGATACACCACAGCATCATCTGCAAAAAGCCTCAGTGAACTTCCGATGTCATCCACCAGGTCATTTATGTATATTGTGAATAGCAACGGTCCTACGACACTCCCATGCGGCACACCTGAAATCACTCTTACTTCGGAATACATCTCTCCATTGAGAATGACATGCCGCGTTCTGTTATCTACGAACTCTTCAATCCAATCACACGATTGGTCTGATAGTCCATATGCCCTTACTTTGCTCATTAAACGACTGTGGGGAACTGTATCGAACGCCTTGAGGAAGTCAAGAAACACGGCGTATACCTGGGAACCCGTGTCCATGGCCCTCTGAGTCTCGTGGACGAGTAGCGCGAGCTGGGTTTCCACACGATCGTCTTTTTCGAAACACATGCTGATTCCTACAGTGTAGATTGCTAGTCTCCAGAAAAGTCATTATACTCGAACATAATACGTGTTCCAAAATTCTACAACTGATCGACGTTAGAGATATAGGTCTATAGTTCTGCACATCTGTTCGACGTCCCTTCTTGAAAACGGGGATGACCTGTGCCCCCCTTTTCCAATCCTTTGGAACGCTACGCTCTTCTAGAGACCTACGGTACACCGCTGCAAGAAGGGGGGCAAGTTCCTTCGCGTACTCTGTGTAAAATCGAACTGATATCCCACCAGGTCCAGCGGCCTTTCCTCTTTTGAGCGATTTTAATTATTTCTCTATCCCTCTGTCGTGTATTTCGATATCTACCATTTTGTCATCTGTGCGACAATCCAGAGAAGGAACTACAGTGCAGTCTTCCTCTGTGAAACAGCTTTGGAAAAAGACATTTAGTATTTCGGCCTTTATTCTGTCATCCTCAGTTTCAGTACCATTTTGGTCAGAGTGTCTGGACATTTTGTTTTGATCCACCTACCGATTTGACATAAGAACAAAATTTCTTAGCATTTTCTGCCAAGTCAGTACATAGAACTTTACTTTCCAATTCATTGAACGCCTCTCGCATGGCCGTCTTCACACTACATTTCTCTTCGCGGAATTTTTGTTTGTCTGCAAGGCTTGGGCTATGTTTGTTTGCCGTGAAGTTCCCTTTGCTTCCGCAGCAGTTTTCTAACTCTGTTGTTGTACCACAGTGGCCCTTTTCCAGCTCTTACGATCTTGCTTGGCACATACTCTTCTAACGCATATTGTACGATGGTTTTGAACTTTGTCCACTGATCCTCAACACTATCTGTACTTGAAACAAAACTTTTGTGTTGAGGCATCAGGTACTCTGAAATCTGCTTTTCGTCACTTTTGCTAAACAGAAAAATCTTCCTACCTTTTTTAATATTTCTATTTACGGCTGAAATCACTGATGCAGTAACCGTTTTATGATCGCTGATTCCGTGTTCTGCGTTAACTGTTTCAAATAGTTCGGGTCTGTTTGTCACCAGAAGGTCTAATATGTTATCGCCACGAGTCAGTTCTCTGTTTAACTGCTCAAGGTAGTTTTCAGATAAAGCACTTTAAAAAATTTCACTGGATTCTTTGTCGCTGCCACCCGTTATGAAAGTTTGAGTCTCCCAGTCTATATCCGGGAAATTAAAATCTCCACCCAGAACTATAACATGGTGGGGAAATCTACTCGAAATATTTTCCAAATTATCCTTCAGGTGCTCAGCCACAACAGCTGCTGAGCCAGGGGGCCTATACAGACATCCAGTTACCATGTTTGAGCCTGCTTTAACCGTGACCTTCACCCAAATTATTTCATATTTCGGATCTACGTCAATTTCCTTCGATACTATTGCACTTCTTATCGCTATAAACGCGCCTCCCCCTTCACTGTCCGTCCTGTCTCTGCAGTATACATTCCAATCTGAGCTTAGAATTTCATTACTGTTTGCATCTGGTTTCAGCCAACTTTCTGTCCCTGGTACTATGTGGGCATTGTGACCGTTTATTAATGAGAGCAGTTCTGGGACCTTTCTATAGACGCTCCTGCAGTTTACTATTAGCAGATTAATATTGTTATTCCCCGTTGCATTTTGCCTACTCCTACCTTGTCGCGTCTCAGGAGGCGTCTTGTCGGGCCTAGGGAGGGAATTCTCTAACCTAAAAAACCCACATGTGCACTCCACACGTACTCCGCTACCCTTGTAGCCGCTTCCTGCGTGTCTTGCACGCCTGGCCTATTCAGGGGGACCCTACATTTCTCCACCCGATAGCGGAGTTCAAGAAATTTGCACCCCAGATCTCCGCAGAATCGTCTGAGCCTCTGGTTTAAGGCTTCCACTCGGCTCCAAACCAGAGGACCACCGCGATCGGTTCTGGGAACGATACTACAAATAGTTAGCTGAGATTCCACCCCGCGAGCGAGGCTTTCCGCCTTCACCAACTCCGCCAACCGCCTGTATGAACTGAGGATGACCTCTGAACCCAGACGGCAGGAGTCATTGGTGCCGACATGAGCAACAATTCGCAGTCGGGTACACCCAGTGCTCTCTATCGCCGCCGGCAGGGCCTCCTCCACATCTCGGATGAGACCTCCTGGCAAGCAGATAGAGTAAACACTGGCCTTCTTCCCCGACCTTTCCGCTATTTCCCTAAGGGGCTCCATCACCCGCCTAACGTTGGAGCTCCCAATCACTAATAAACCCCTCCCCCCGTGTGCCTGCTCGGACCTTGCTGAAGGAGCGGCCACATGTCCACTTACAGACAGAGCGGGCGATACCACACGGCCAGCCTCCACATTGACCCTCCACCTCGTGCGCCGCGAACGCCGCTGAACCCGCCCCTCCCCTTGGGGAGAGGGTCGCCCAACCGCGCCCGGTACCCGCGAAGATGTCTCGACAGCAGGGACAGTGGGTGAAGCATGCAATACCTGGGGTGTACCATGCGACGCACCAGACTCCCCACTGCCGCTACACTCCGAAGCAGCAGCCCGAAGACGGCTGACCGCGGCCATCAACACGTTCAGCTGTTCGCGAACAGTGGCCAGCTCCTCCTGCGTCCGTACACCGCAGTGACACAACCTATCCATCCTAAGAAATCAATTTCCTGTAGAGTGTCAATCAACTTTTAACTAGACTGCTAATTGACTAAAGGCGGCTGATAGTTGACTAAATTGTGCTTACTAGACACTTCTTTTAGAAAACAATGAAAATAGCACTACCTGTCTCTTGCTGTATTCAAAACACACTAGCACTACTGGCACTGTGGCTGACTAAAGGCACTCTCTCTGACTGTATTCAAAACAAACACGAAATCTATGGAACACTATTACTGGCACTCGACAATCAAAGCTTTCTAAAAGCAAAAACACACGGAAGAAGTGACAAGTAAGAAAAATACAGTTAATTCTTAAATCAACGTAGCTCGCTACACAGCAGACGTGACGCAGACGGCAGTTACGACGACACTATGTAATGCGGAACTGACTTCCAGATCACTAGATGCCGACCCACCAGTATTGTGTTGTCAGCCGAGATGCAGTAGCAGAATACCACAGGTCTGCTTGGATGTCACCAAAGTAATGGATTCTCCAAGGTCATTGCAACGCTTCTATAGCTGCCCATGTCGACGGTTAGTAATGTGACTGTAAAGTGGAAAGGCGAAGGAACAATCACAGCTAAATAAAGAACAGGCAGACCTCATCTACTGACAGACAGAGACAGTCGGACATTGCGCAGAACAGTAGTAAAAAAATCGCACCACATAAGCGGAAGGAATCACTCATGAATTTGAAAGTGTGCCAGCAGTCCAGTTAACAATGTAACTGTGCGTAAGGAGTTAAAATGAATAGGGCACAATGGTCATAAGCCTCAGGTTTTTGCAGTCAATACTAAGCGACTCTTAAGCCGTCGGCACACGGACCGCGCTGTCGAACGCCAACGTTGAGCGTGCTGGGTTCAACGTGCTGCTGAAGAATCAGAAACGACTCGACTCGTGAAAACGCTACGTACGGCCCCGACGTGGTATACGCGATTGCAACGCACTTCAGCGGCAGTTGCAGGTTGTTTCTGGTTCATAAATCCCACTGTTTATTAAAATGGCGTGGTTAAAATAACCACTTTAGCTCTATTAAAACGCACATTTCCTCCATTATCCACATGCTTCTCACGTTGTTCTGTATGTCATGTCACCTTCTCTTCAGGTATTTGGCAGGAAGTGCCTGTTACGGCACCCATCTCTGTCGGCGTCTTCCTCTGTCTCTTCTCCCATGGTACTTATAATTTCTTGCCTTTAAGGGGAAGTCACTCTCTCTTCATTCTTTGTAGATGTTCGTTCCATTTTCTTCTGTAATCTCTAATTTGTCGTTAAGGCTAAAGATTTGCAGTTCTTCTCTAATATCTTTATTTCTTATCCTGTCTTCTCTTGTGCAACCTTTAACATCTCTAAGGAATTTCATTTCTTGTGGCTGAATCCGGATTTCTTGATTCTTGGTAATCACCGAGGTCTCACTTCCTTAGAGCATTGTGGGAAGTGCAACAGTTTTATAAAGTTTAATTTGAGTGTCTTTCCCGGTTTTGTTTTTTAGGTTTCTGTTAATTGTTCCACATACCCGACTGAATTTACTAACCTTAATTTATATCTCTCTGCTGTAGCAAATAAGTCATTTCAAAAAAAAAAAAAAAAAATGGTTCAAATGGCTCTGAGCACTATGGGACTCAACTGCTGAGGTCATTAGTCCCCTAGAACTCAGAACTAGTTAAACCTAACTAACCTAAGGACATCACAAACATCCATGCCCGAGGCAGGATTCGAACCTGCGACCGTAGCGGTCTTGCGGTTCCAGACTGCAGCGCCTCAACCGCACGGCCACTTCGGCCGGCTAAGTCATTTCACATCCGAGGTAACTGAAATGGTTGACTTGCTCTAAAATCTTCTGATCTATCACTGTTTTGGTTCTGATTGGTTCTTACCCCATGAATGCCATTGTCTTAGTTTTTTATTTTGAAATTTCGATGTTAAATTCTGCACTTATTTGTTTCAGCAAGTAGGTTCCTTTCTGAAGGTCATCTTCCTTTTCTGCTAGGATCGCTGCATCATCAGCATATAGTAAATTATTTAAAAGAATGTTCCAGACAAGGTATATGCCTTTCTGAAATTCTGATTTCCATATATCTGTTATTTGATTAATGTAGATGTTGAACAAACTTCGAGAGATGCAGTAGCCTTCTAAAGTTTCTGTCTATTGACATTATCAAAAGCTTTTTTACAGTCAATAAAAGCAATGTGTGTTTCTTTAGTATACTCTCTTCGTAATTACTTAATAGGCGTTTATCTTTATGTAATATACACAAATAAAAACTTCAATATTCATGTACATTCACGTACCATTTCCAATAAATAAGGACACAGGCCAATAAAAGTTCCATTATAAACAGTGCGATACAAATTTGCAATAGTTCTCCACATAAGATAAACATTATTTCATTATTGCCGTATTTTAGTAAAACCCCAAGGTCATTCTTACTTTTCCTATCCAATAGCAGAATCTTTACATCTGAATTACGAAACTTGAAAGAAAAAGCAGCAAAATATCTTTATACAAGTAGCGCAAGCTGTCCTATAGATTAATTAATGTAACAAACTGGCTCCTCAAAAAAATGTGAACTTATATTTATATAACATCAAAATGGTTCAAATGGCTCTGAGCACTATGGGACTCAACATCTTAGGTCATAAGTCCCCTAGAACTTAGAACTACTTAAACCTAACTAACCTAAGGACATCACACACACACATGCCCGAGGCAGGATTCGAACCTGCGACCGTAGCAGTCCCCTCGGTTCCGGACTGCAGCGCCAGAACCGCACGGTCACCGCGGCCGGCCTACATAATATCAAATATTATAGTATATACTTATATTAAACTAATTATAAAATATCAGAACCTATTAAAAACGCGAATGTTGGGGAGAAAGGTATTAATCTTAGGTATTTCACTAATTGAAATGTAATTATAACAAATCGTACCAAGAACAATTCGTTTTTGGTGGATCCTCAGTGTTTCGTTGCCTTCAAACGGCATATTCTGATAATACAAAGTTACAATAGTTCTTTTGCCACGAATACGATGTTTCTCATAATCTTTTGTTGCAACGAATCATACGGTTAACAACGGTTTTCGAGTGATTCTCAATTTGTTGGCGCTCAGAAACGGCATACATACGTCTAGGCTTGATCTGAATGTCAATATGGCGCCGCACAACTCTGTGCTGAAGGGAGATGACGTGTATGTGACTTATGTAGCGTTGTGCCATCTCATTGGACAACGCTCAGACGCACGCTCAGGGTATCTCACAGGCTATATATTGCTCTGCACCTCCGGAAAGTCTTCCGAATGTGCTATTCCACGCTATGACGTCAGAAACTCGGTACGCTCAACGTTCAACGTTCGGATGCACGGTCCGTGTGCCGACGGTTTACTGTGGTGTGACGAGCGTGGACACTGGGCAATGGATTAGTAGAAACGACTGATTTGCAGATATTCGCGCTATACCCTGCGGCAATCTGACAGAAGGGTATGGGTTTGATGAATGCCTGGAGAACGTCACCTGCCGTCATGTGTAGTGAGGACAGTGAAGTACGGAAGAGGAGGTGTTATGTTGTATGGTTTTTCCACAGTTAGACCGTGGTCCCGATACTGCTCTCAAGGGAAAGCAAAATGCGGAATCATAGGAAGACCTTTTGCAGCACTGTGTACTGCATACAGTAGAGGAACAGTTCGGAGACGAGGACTGTATCAGCAGTACATTGCACCGTGTCATAAAGCAGATCTGTGAGGTAATCTTTCATATACAGTAACATTTGTAAACGAACTGATCTGCCCAGAGTCCCGACAGGAAATCAGTGGAACACCTCTGGGATGAGGTAGAACGCCGACTTCGCTGCAGGCCCCAGAGTCAAAATCACTGCCATCTCTGATTTCGGAAATTGAGGATGAATGAGCGGCCATTTCCTCGCACACATGCTGATACTACAAAGTGTCCCCAGTAGACCTGAAATCGTAATAACGGTGAAGGGCACACACACCCCACATTAATGCCCACTGAAGATGTCTGGATACTTTCGATCAACTTGTTTATTTGAATGCTTTCAGTATTACTTGGCCCTTTCTACAAATGCAGCCTTCTGTCACGATTCTTAAACCAAGTGTTTGTGATGAGTAAATTGTAGTACCACAGAATTCCGTGAGGTGAATCCTATATCGTTCCCTTCCCCTATAGGTATTTTTCCCGTCCCTTTCCTACTGTCGAATTCCAGATTCCCAAACAAATTTCCATCTGAGTAAATATTATCATATACTGTTTCAATCTCTACATCCCTTGCACAGGTAGCGTTCATATAAACTACTACTGTAGTGAGTTTTTGCTCTTTATCTAACTTGTCTACCATAATGCGTTTAAAACGCGGTTCGTTGAAGTTCATACCCATTCCCGTCTTGTTATTCATTAGATCTGCAGTATGTGATCAAAAGTATACGGACATCTGGATGAAAATGACTTACAAGTTCGTGGCGCTCTCCATCGGTAATGCTGGAATTCAGTATGGTATCGGCCCACCCTTAGCCTTGATGACAGCTTCCACTCTCGCAGGCATACGTTCAATCACGTGCTGGAAGGATTCTTCGGGAATGGCAGCCCATTTTTCACTGAGTGCTGCACTGAGGAGAGGTAGCGATGTCGCTTGGTGAGACCTGGCACGAAGTGGACGTTGCAAAACATCCCAAAGCAAGTCAGGACTCTGTGCAGGCCAGTCCATTACAGGAATGTTTTGTCGTGTAACCACAGCGCCACAGGCCGTTCGTTATTAACAGGTGCTCAATTGTGTTCAAAGATGCAACCGCCATCCCCGAATTGCTCTTCAACAGCGGGAAACAAGAAGGTGCTTAAAACATCAATGTAGGCTTGTGCTGTGATAGCGCCACGCAAAACAACAAAGTGTGCAAGCCCCATCCATGAAAAACACGACCACGCTATAACACCACCGCCTCCAAATTTTACTGTTGGCACTACACACGCTGGCAGATGACGTTCACAGGGCATTCGCCGCACCCACACCCTGCCATCGAATCGCCACGTTGTATACTGTGATTCCTCACTCCACACAACCTTTTTACACTGTTCAATCGTTCATTGTTTACGCTTCTTACACCAAGGGAGTCGTTTTTTGGCATTTACCGACGTGATGTGTGGCTTTTGAGCAGCCCCTCGCCCGTGAAATCCAAGTTTTCTCACCACCCGCTCAACTCTCACAGTACTTGCAGTGGATCCTGGTGCTGTTTGGAATTCTTATGTGATGGGCTGGATAGATGTCCCCCTATTACACAATACAACTCTCTTCAAGTGTCGGCGGTCTCTGTCAGTCAACAGACCAGGTCGGCCAGCGCGCTTCTTTGCTGTACGTGTCCCTTCATGTTTCCACTTCACTATCACATCGGAAACAGTGGACCTAGGGATGTTTAGGAGTGTGGAAATCTCGCGTACAGACGTATAACGCGAGTGACACCCAATCACTTGACCACGTTCGGAGTCCGTGAGTTCCGCGGAGCGACCCGTTATGCTATCTCACGATGTCTAATGACTACTGACGTCGCTGAGTACCTGGCAGTATGTGGCATCACAATGCGCCTGATATGAAAGACGTATGTTTTTGGCGGTGTCCGGGCACTTTTGATCACATAGTGTACTTACCTACTGTACTCACCTAATAAAAGGTCCTTTTCTTTCAGCGGCCGCACTTCACCGATTTCCCCTGTGACTAAATCCTTTCTCTTTTTAAATTTTCTACGCTACTTTCCCGATTAAGGGATCTTAGACTACATTGGATCCCGCTGAAATGAAGTTCTGTTTTTCCTGAGGACAGTATCTGCAAAATTTGTCTCCACTTTTACCTCCTGAATTCTTTAGCCGTGGTGAGGATATCATCATTAGGCCACACAGTTGATATGCATGCCCTCGGCGCACGGAAATTAACGCCTTTAGTTTCTCTTTAGTTTCAGCCATTCACAGAATCAGCGAAGCTAGGTCATACTGGCTAATATTACAAAGTCATATCAATCAATCACTCAGGAATTAGTCTCTGCAGTTACTGAAAACTCCCTGACCCTTCTCAGGAATTATATGATACACGAAGTTCTCCACGGACACCCATCCATGGTACTAGCACTTACGACATGAATATAGGTATCACTGAGGAATGCAGGCCCCCTCACAGGTTCATGATTTAGGTGGAAAGGGGGGGGGGGGGCAGGGAAATGCTGCGATTATTTATTTCACATTTCGGAACACCTTCATGTGTCTGAAATGAAATGGAGGTTTTGCTTAACAAAGGTAAGCTTAATCGTTTGAGATGCTAGTCAATTCTCTTGCCTCCGGAGTCATGCTGCTAGCCCCTTGAGCAATTATGGTTCTTTACAATCAGTAGGTGACTTTAAAAGAAAAACTTCATACTTTACTTTGCTTAGTGTTTGACCAATGGACGGCCACTTGAATGTTCCCCAGAGCGTAATGGAGACGCCGCCAGCTTGACTCCGTCCAGCAGTACAGGTGTCAAGTAGGTGCCCCCCCCCCCCCTACTCTGGAAGACGATGGATTCGCACCCTCGCATTGGCATGACGATAAAATTATCGGCATTTCAGCAGACTATGAAACACTCTGCCACTGCCCCAGCGTCCAATGGCCATGGTTACGCGCCCATTTCAGTCGTCTTGGCCGATGTCGTGATTTTAACATTGGCACATGCATGGGTCGTCAGCTGCAGAGGTTCGTCGTTAGGAGTGTTCAGTGCACTTCGCCGCCTGTTCCTTTTATCAGTCTGCCTAGCCTACGACGTCCAACATCTGTAATGAGGGATTGCCTCCCAACACCACGACGCCTGAACGTGATTTGCATCCTGGTTTCGCCCGTGTTGAAGACACTCATCATAGTACTCCTCGAACATCCGACGAGAAGTGCTGTTTCTGAAATGTTCGTGCCAAGCCTCCAACCATCACAATCTGCTCCCCGTCAAACTCAGACAGATAAGCGCGCCTCCCAAACGGACATCAAACTCACTGATAGCACATGCACAATACGTGTGTCTGACTAGCGGTCTTCCCTCGCCAGGTGACGTTGCTACCACCTGGAGTAGTTTATATCAATAGTGGGTCGGTGGTCACAATGTTCTGGACGATCAGTGTAAACGATGCCCCAAGCTATTCTGGTTACTTGCGTATACTTTCAACAGATATCAGAAAAAATTGTTCAAATGGCTCTGAGCACTATGGGACTTAACTTCTGAGGTCATCAGTCCCCTAGAACTTAGAACTACTTAAACCTAACCAACCAAAGGACATCACACACATCCATACCCGAGACAGGATTCGAACCTGTGACCGTAGCGGTCGCGCGGTTCCAGACTGTAGCGCCTAGATAAACAGACAGGCACACCTGTTTTGTAGATGTATTATCAGTAAAGATTGTAAAACCGAATGGTTCTTTTGAAAATAAAAACTTTGTAATTCTACGCGTAGGTCAAAATTCATCCCAAATTTCTGTCTTCAGTCAGGTAGAGGATATAACCTTGAAAATCACATGAACCACTTTGAAACATCCCGTATTTCTCAATTTTTCCTTTCTTTATGGAAGCCACTGTAACAGCACAGTGATAAACTAACACAAAAAAGCCCTAGGGAAACATCGATAATAGGTGGTATTGAAGATACACTTAACGTGTTGAAGAGCATCTCATGGCAGACTGAATATCGGATGCCAAATGCGACAACGTCAACACCTACGGTTATCAGGTCCAAGACATATGGAAAAATGTTCAATTTGAACAAAAGAAGGAGCGTAGCTGAACTCTTTAATTAAAGTAATGCATCAGCTCACAGAAACTCATCTCTCTTGTGGGATTCTTTGCATTGTTAACATTTCATTCCCTTTAGCGCTAATTCACTGATTAAAAGTAGTAGGTAGCTTTTCCTATAGTTATTCCTTTTCCTTTAATTATCATTGCAAGTGGTACAACAGTCACGAGTTAGCTAATTCCAACATTAGCTAATTCTTTTATTTGTAACTCCAACTGTAGAAGTCCATTCGATTATTGAGATGGTGGTGAATTTTGTAGCTTTTATTTCACCACTGTCTTATTAGGAGGGCTGACTCCTCGGTCTTATTACTTCCATCTGTGGGGGAATATGTAACCAAATGACCGAGTTTTATATTCAGCACTATTGGCGAGCCGCATGTTGATGTCATCAAGTACTTCCACTCAGATGATGTCTTTCTCAAGGCATAGTAACTATTCTCGTAGGCAGCTTATAGTACACTGTGCCTAAGTATTTCTAGGTGATCTCTGCCGCACATATCCAATTCACGTCCGTGACGGGACATTTTAATAAATTTGTTTTTGGCTTCCACATGAGTTACATGTCTAAGTATGAAATAATTAATCAATTTCCCACCTCTCGAAGTAAGTTTCTGTTTACTGAAGTTTAGTATCTATTCCTGTTCTGACTAAGAAACAAAGATATCACACACACTGATCGCTAACATTGGTAACTTCGTGCATTTTATATTCACCAAAATAATTCAGTGAGGCTCTAAACGTGCCATTCGTAGACGACTTGTTACTTTCCGAACGATTCTTATTCTGAAATAACTGAAGTATACGGTCTGTTGATATAGGGTATTTCACGCGGAAAGCAAATAAAGCGTCCGGCTTTGCGCGGGAATAAACAGCTCCGTAAAGAGCGACTGACCATTGCATATGCTCTGGCTCGTTGCTCTGGCACTTGTGGCATATGATGCATCGCTTAAGCTGGGGAACACACTGCCTACTGAAAAAAGTGAAGCATCCAGACAGTGATGAAGAAACAAAATGAAACTTCACCGGTTTAGAGGGTATGTGAAGTTATTTAAGTGATTACAAGGTCGAGTATAATGTAGAAAGAACTTAGCAACATGAATCCACTTATCTAGGTTGAACGTATGCAATTATTCGGTTGGGAGGGATGTCAAAAGGTATTGTATCTTCTCCAGAGACAAGCTATCTCACAAACGTTGTAACTGGTCGTTGATGATCTGTGTACTGCCACTCTCGGGGGGTTGACGTCGTATCTGGTTCTGTTGTGGGCAGGTCTGGGGGGTCTTGCTGGCCACTGAGGTATCTCAACATCCTGAAAACCACTGATAGGAGCACGCACCACGTGTGGACGAGCATTGTCCTACTGAAAAACGACACCATGGTACAAACGCATGAGAGGGCAACACATGGGGAAGCAGGATTCTCGTGACATACCGTTGTGCCGCCAGAGACCTCTCAGTGACTATCAGAGACTCTCAGTGACTACTAGCCGTGACCTGAAATCATATCTGATGGCACCCTACATCATGACGCCTTAGGTAACATAGTTGTGCCACTCCAGGACATTGTAAGAATGAGATGCCAACGTACTCGGTGACTATGATCATCCTGTGCAGTGCAGAACAGCGATTAATTGCCAAACATAATGAAGCGCCATTCATCTGCAGTCCATGCTTCCATTTCACGACAGCACTCAAGACGCCGTCGTTTGTGTTGTGGTGATAACGTCCCTGATCGACGATGCTGGTTACACATAATGTTCCATGTAACCCATTACTTGTTTTGGGATTGCAAGTGACTATGAAGATTTTGTGCACAATATGGCGATCGCCCCTGTGCTGATCAGACGAGGTGGACCGGAACTTCGTCGATGAGTGTGTCTGCCCTCACCTTCCCATGCAGTCCAACATTATGGGCTGCTATCATATGCGGATGCCCCACAAGTCTTGACATTGCACGACTCAACCAGCTGGTCAAATGGAGATCACACATCTCTTGTCCTTCACAGTGATCACTCGAAATCTGACGCTGCTCACTGCCTTATGTACCATACTTGGCCTGTTAACGACACAAACACGAACAACAGTAATGCACTCTGGTACCCGTTCTACTTGTCACAGGGAACTGCAACTTTAATCATTGACACCATTAGTGAGTATTGTACGAAATTACAAAGACATCCGACCACGTATTCTGGGCGCTTCACATTTTTTAATCTTCGTTGATCCATTATGGATCGTGGGACGACGGCTGGCATGAACTTCTCGATGCAATAATTTACCAACAGCCGTATGAATTGAATTGTAGAAATTTATTTTATTTTATGAACTTCTATGTGCTACCAGTTTCGGAATTACATTGATGCCATCTTCAAGCCCCACTCGTCATAGTCGTAAAACCGCATGGCTATCAAGAACTGTTGCAGGACGATTTGGTTTATGGATCCAGTTATATGGCTCCTTCCGTGTATAGCGAATTTACGACTATGACGAGTGGGGCCTGAAGATGGCATCAATGTAACGCCGAAACTGGTAGCACGTAGGAGTTCTTAAAATAAAATAAATTTCTGCAATACATACGGCTGTTGGTAAATTATTGCATCAAGAAGTTCACATTTCTGGTCATGCAGTGTGTCTGGTCCTTGGTCCGTCCATTGGATTATTCTTCGGCAAATGTAAAGCGGTTAGTGAACGAATGATACTGGCTTAGAGCAAATTTTTAAATATATACCGGGTGGCTTAAGTGTAGTTTTAAGTGTAGTTTTAAGAATGAAAACAAAAAAGGAAAGACAAATTATAACATTCGCCCACTACTTCTTCTCGTCTTTAACTGAAGTGACTTCGGCAGGACAGAAATTGAATCGGATAGTATCAGAAAAAGTGCAAAAAGGCGTACAGTTGCAAATATCGAGTACCTCAAGCGAACTTATAAAAAGTGTCTTTAGCATTAGGACATGCCTCAGCTCAGGTCAAATCAGGTAAAGGTATTTAATAGTGATGAATAATCAGTATTTTTTCTGTGTATCCAAGGGACTTATTTCGAGAATAATGATTACGTGACGAGGAAACAGCTTAACAAAAAATAATTTTTGACCAACACTGCGAAAATCAGGGGCGTTATGTGAAGAAAAATGGGCCAAGAATTTTTCCAGTACTTGTAGAGGGGAGTGAGTACATCGTATTTTGAATAGGAACCCATGTTCGGAAAAGTCACCCTACGAGGCTACAGAGCGTCGAAGATATAGGCGCGGGCGTCTGTAAATGTACGTATACACGGGGTGATTCCGTGATGTTACAGACTTTCTAGGATGATGGAGAAAGATAAATTTATTAATTTGAAGTAAGGATCCCTGTACCGGAAAAGAACTAGTCGAAAGTTATAAACGAAAACCGTTCTGATACCTCTGATAGTTGAACACATACCTGAGGAGCTATGACTATTCGTTCATCTTCGCTAATGTGAAACACACCTCTACTGAGCAAGTGTTCATAGCTGTTAAGGTACGCACTTTAGAGCCCACGTTTATTGGACATTTTTTCTCGTTTCTGTTCACACTACCACCACTGAAAGTTACCAGCCCTACACTCTTCGCAACACAAGAACCGGTACATGTATTCAACTATCAGAGGTATCAGAACGGTTTTCGTTTGTAACATTCGACTCTTTCGTTTCCGTTACCGGGATCCTTACTTCAAATTAATACATTTATCTTTCTCCATCATCCTAGAAAGTCTGTAACATCATCACGGAATCACCACGTGTATACGTACATTTACAGACGCCCGCGCCTATAACTTTGATGCTCTGTAGTCTCGTTGGCTGACGTTTCCAGACGTGGGTTCCTATTCAAAATACGGTGTACTCACTCCCCTCTACAGGTTCTAGAAGTCTGCAACGGGAATTTCCGACCACCTTGTATGTACGTAACACCCAGTACTATAGAATATAATTATATTACATTCATAATAAAGTCCCAGAGGGTGTCAAATTCTCGCATTGGAAAAATTAATTTAAACGACAGCAGGACACGAACCTACTTCCTACGACTCTGTGATCCATGTTTTTAACCACTGCGCTGTTGCAAAGACATGCAAGCCTTAGCTTTAGTATTGTCTGTCTCAATCTTCTTGAAAGCTTTTACCACCGATATGTCACACCCTGACATTTCATTATGAGAAATGATACCAAGGGTGATGTTCTTATTACAAGTCGATTATAAGTCGTCGATAAATCGTCAGTTCGCCATTGCCTTGATACATCCTTCAGCAAGTTATAACACAGAAAAAAAGAAATTTGAATAAAACACAATGACCCTCGCAGTGATTGTCAAATCATTCTGATGTCATTACCCACAGTTCAGGGCCAACGACTAACTCGGACCATGTGGTGTGCGTCACAGCACATGACACTACAGGTCATACGAATAGCAGCGACCATCTCCAGTAGGGGCCAGCTACTATTTTAGACCATATTAATGTTTCATGTTCCGGGATAATGGAAAGCGCCGGCACGAAGGTGAAGACTGCAAGAGCAGAGAAGGTGCTGAGACGACGACAGCCAGTAGCCCGCTGACAAGGACCGCGCGGAATTATCTTTATTGTAATGGAAACTATTAATGTGATTTGCTTGAATTGTTGTATAGATACCCAAGAAGCAGCATCCTTTAGGTACCCTATTAGTGACGAGTAGGCAGGACATCATATTGGCGACCAGGACTTACCATCCAAACCCGCACCTGATGTCCACGGATTTTTATTTATTTATTTATTTTTTGCTGGTGCCTTAATTCTCTTTTGTCTCTTCTTTGCAGGGGCGTTTCATTGATTTAACAGTTTCTTAATCTATTTGCTAATCAGTGTTTTCAGGTGGGCGTTGCAGAAATTTTCTCTGCATCTGCTTGCTTGCTCTATCTATCTGTTGCATTTGTTTCTTCCAACATGACCACCCCAGCTGTCCCACCCCCTGCTCAGGCGGCACAGCCGCAAGCGTTAGATGCGATACAACTAACGCAGATGTTTCAGTTACAGACGCGACAGATCTCCAAGTTACTCAAAACGGTGCAGCAGCTACTGGCCAACGCTGCGCTCTCAAGGGAACAAGCACTGACTACTACAGCTGAATTATCACCTTTTCGACAGTTTCATGACCAAGGAGTGGAATGGCTCGAGTGGTTGTCACAGTTTCAGGCGTACCTCCTTGCTCAGTTACTGTGAAACTTCCGTATCTATTATCAATGATAGGAAGTGCAATGTTCTGCCTAATCGCAAAATTTTTCCCTAACGCCACTCAGGGTGAACTGTCTTAATGATGAATTGGTCGACTTCTAACAAACTTGTATGGCCTACAAGTGAATGAGGTACCAGCTAGGTATCAATTCTTTAATTGCAAAGAACGGTCAGAACAAACTTATCGCGAGTGGGTAATAGATTTGCAGGGCATGACAAGGAAATGAAAAATTCAAATGTCCTTGCAGTGCTTTATATTCAGCTGTTATGTTGTGTGATGCGATACTCTACAATGTACGTGATGTCAAACTCAGAGAACAGATTTTGAAACAGTCCGATTCATCATTTCAGTAGGTACTGCAAATACTAGATCAGTACGATTCAGGTGTCTAGTCAGTTCATACATTGGAGCAGCCAGCTATTTGTTGGGTTGAGTTCTTTGTTTCTGATCGGCCCATTCGGCGGCATCAGCAGCTCGCCACGCCGAGTAAACAACCTTCCACGTCTAACAACCCTACCACAACAAAGGTCAGCATTTAATAACGATTGTGGTATTGCTCACGCTGCTAAATACTGCATTTTCGGGCAACAACAGTCATATTATGTGGCAGGTGTCATTAGAGCACAGTTAATGGTCATTTCATGTAATAATCAAAAAACTAGGCACTCATCTTTTTGTGTTTCCCACGCTGGTCTCGTCGTAAAATCATGGCTCAATCGTTGAAAATCTAGGTGGTTATGATTCCAAGCTCGGATGCAAAGAGGCCTAGGTTTTATTCTGCTATATTCAAAAGTTTTGTAGATGCGCTTCACAAACCATTCTTGAAGATTACACTTTTACTGGACAATGGTGATATAAAAAAATAATCAGCACTCCGAATTTAAGTTACACTTCCTTTTAATTGCTTTTATTGCAATATCACGAGACACACTAAACATCACTTCACAATACAAAACATACTTGAAAACATCTTTCTCACAGGCACTGTTAAAGTTCACATTTTATAAGCTGACGACAATATTCGTCTTTCCAACATGACGACCAACACTTGCCTTTCTCAAGGTCCGGCTCGCTAACAACTTAACAACTAACTATCGCTTCCGCGCCCAAAAATCAGAGTTACAAGTACGTCAAAGATCATAGCGACAAAAGAAAGAATACACATAAGAATAATATCATTGAAATATAAACATATCGATGTATCAAAAGTGAAATCAAATCTGAATGTTGTCTCAGAAATATGTTAAGTAGTTAACAGAAATACAGTAGAATATTACTGGTATCGAGAGGTTCATGTGAGGTACCATAATGGTTACGTAATTCTAGTACCATTACACACGCCACGTAAGCAGTTTACTACATCAACGGCTACACAGGCGAACAGAATTAAGTCTTCCCTCGGTGTTATTCATGGCACAAATGCCAAGACTGCCCCTCCTGACAAGCTCAGTGTTATGCTTGTGGTTAGAAAGGAAATATACAATCCCTATGTTTGCAGTGGAACAAACATAAGAATTCAGCCCGCTGGCAAAAATCTTGTCACAAGGCCCATGTCTTTAATGCAGTATATTCAAATCCTACAACAGGCATTAGCAAACGCCAATCAAACTTTTTGTTCGTTTCCTGTTTTGTGGGAAACTTATGAAATTTCAGTTGGACATGGGTGCCTCTGTCACATTGCTAAATCGTTACACATATGAACTCTTAGGCTCCCCATGCCTATCTAAAACTAGCATGCAACTGACGGCTTATAATGGACAAGACACTCCCATTCTCAGAACATGTACTCTACTGCTACAAGGACTTTTACAGTGCTACAATAATGTGATTTTGAGAACATATTTGATCTTGATTCTTTAGATTTGTTTGTCTTTAACATTCAGGACAATGTGTTGTCATTATCTGCATTCCATGCAAAAGACTGTGTAGCCAGCTTGCTAAAAGAATTCCCAAAACTCTTTTCTGAAGGTTTAGACAAGCCTAACAATTTTGTTGCACATATTACTCTGAAGGACAATGCTCGGCCGAAATTGTGCCGCGGCAGAACTGTTCCTACTGCATTACGGGACGAAGTCGCCGCTGAACTTAAAGAATTACAGGATAGCGGAGTTATTGCACCCAAGTCAGCTAGACAATCGGCAAGACCACTGATTTTGCTCCCCAAACCATCAGGTCGCATTCGCCTATCTATTTACTACAGTCAACCCACAAACTGTCATTGATATTTACCCACTGTCACGCCCAAAGGATCTCATGGACAGATTAGGCGCTGGACGCTACGTTTCAAAAATTGATTTGCGCGACTCGTATCTTCAAATACCGCTCGATGAAGACTCTCAAAAAGTGTGTGTAGTAAATACTCACATGGGCTTGTTTAAATATTTGCGTTTGCATTTTGGCAGTCCCTCCGCACTCGCCATTTTGCAACGGTATTTGGAACAGCTGACATCACAAGTGCCAAACTGTTGAAACTATTAGGACAATATTGTCGTAGCAGGTCGTACACCTGAAGAACAATTGCAAATTTGCGTGCTTTGTTTCGAGTGTTATTGGGTGCAGGACTAAATTGTAGACTTGACAAGTGTGATTTTTTAAACCTGAGTTACAGTATCTTGGTCATGTCATAAACAATCAACGTCTACATCCTCTTCAGTCGCATTTGTTAGCCATACAAGACTTGCCAGTTACTCGCAATGTCACAGAATTGTAGTCAGTTCTAGGGAAAACGAACTATTATATATTCGGTTTATACCGAAAGCTGCACATATCGCGGCTCCATTGCATCGTTTGTGTCGAAAGAATGTCCCTTTGTTTGGACATATGAGTGCCAGGTAACTTTTCAAAAACTTAAATATCTATTGCTCAGTGATCGATGGTTAGTTCACTTTGATCCTGACAAACCAGTTATATTACAAGTTGACGCTCCCTCTTGCGGAATCGCTGCAGTGCATTGGCACAGAATTCGTGATAAAGACAGGTCTATTGCCTTTCCATTAAAAGTGTTGTTCAAAGCTCAGTTTAAATATTCACGGCCGGCGGTTTGAGACGCCATATCACGGACTGCGCGGCTCTCACGTCGGAGGTTCGAGTCCTTCCTCGGACATAGGAGTGTGTGTTGTTCTTAGCATAAGATAGTTTAAGTAGTGTGGAAGCGTAGGGACCGATGACCTTAGCAGTTTGGTCCCTTAGGAATTCACACTCATTTGAACATTTGAACTATTCACAAATTGAGAAAGAGGCATTGGCTATTTGTATAGTGTCACCAAATTCCATGCCGGCCGCGGTGGCCGAGCGGTTCTAGGCGCTTCATTCCGGAACCGCGCGACTGATATGGTCGCAGGTTCGAATCCTGCCTTGGGCTTGGATGTGTGTGATGTCCTTAGGTTAGTTAGGTTCAAGTAGTTCTGAGTTCTATGGGACTGATGACCTCAGATGTTAAGTCCCATAGTACTCAGAGCCATTTGAACCATTTTGAACCAAATTCCACCACTATTTGTACGGCACAAAATGCTACTTAGTAACGGATCACAAGCCTTTGAGAGCCTTGATTCATCTGACGAAATTTGTTGCTGTACTAACTGCCCAAAAATTGCAAAGATGGGCTTTGTTGTTGTCTCAATACCGGTAAGAGACTGTGTATCGTCCGACAGCTCAAGATGATAATACAGTTGCGCGATTGGCCCTGATACAGACTTTGACGATTCTTCTGCATCTTGTTGTCACATCGATGCTCAGACTCTGAATTGCTTCAGCCTTATCCGCTGGACTATAAGAAAATTGCACAGGCCACAGAAGCTGATTCAGGTTTGAACGTTTTGCTAAAATAAATTCGCACATCTTGGTCTCGTTCCTTGCAAAGCATACAGAACCCCGTAGTGCGCCGATACTTTGCTCATCGGCATAGTCTGGCTGTACATAAAGGTGTGATTCTTGTTCGAAATGACAGTGGACAATCACGTGTGTTGTTCCCTAAAGCTTTGGACTTCACCAAGGGCACCGGAGGATTGTTCGCAAGAAACAGTTAGCGCGTCGACACTGTATTTGGCAGGGTTTGGTCACCCAAATAGAACAGATGGTCATAGTGTCACGCATGTGCGGAAAATCAGTCCGCTACGCCACAAAAATTATTTGCTTGGCGTAAGTCGCAATCGCCATGGCAACGTGTGCGCATAGACTTTGGTTGATTGTGATTGACTCATAAAGCAAGTTTCCTTTTGCTGTGCCAATGAACTCGACAACGTCACGCAGTACAATTCAGGTGTTGTCATCGATTTTTGCCTCGAAGGTTTAACCGAAGTAACAGTGTCCGACAACGGACATCCGTTCACGTCAAATGAATTTGAAACGCAATGGCGTACAGTATCTAACTAGAGCACCGCTTCATCTACAGTCAAAAGGCGAAGCGGAACGTTTTGTCAGAACTTTCAAGCAGCGGATGGCCAGACTTCGCTCCGCACACGCCTGGGATCAAGCACTGCAACTGTCTCTCGCCTTATATCGTACGCATCCACGAGATGGACCGCCGCCGGCGGAATTGCTTCACGGCCTGCGTCATTGGACACTGCTCCACCCGCTCCACTCTTCTCAGCATCCGGCGCCGAATGAAGGCCGCAAGTATCGCTTCGCGCCGCTTGATCTTGCCTTTTACAGGAGTTTTAGCGGCAGCAGGCAATGGGTGCGAGGCGAGATCGACCGTCGACTTGGCGCTTGCTTGTAACTTATTTCAGGTCCAGATGACTTTGAGCGGCTACCTCAAAATCAGCTTCACCTCTGTCATGTGCACAATGATCTTGCAGTGTCTCTTCCCCCACATTCACGGGTCCAGAGGACAGGGCGGCCACAGCAGCCGCCAGAGGGTGTCCTCACAACACCGCAGAACGACCCCGGGGAGACGGAACCCTCGCCTCCTCCGTCTCCTCTCGTCCTACCGATGGAAATGGACCCGACCACACTGCCGCAGTCGCCGCGTTCTTTATCTTGTTCTGTCATCAGGAGGTGGACGCGTACCCTTCTGGTCGTTTTCAGGGGGACGTTTCCGCCAGAGGCAGGTCGGATGGCGGGGTACAACCGGAAACTTGACGTCCCCTGCAGCCAAAGCTTCCAGTCCCGTGAGGCGCCCACCCTCCTTCCTCCCCCCCGCCGTGGTCGCACTCCATACACGACGACGGTTCTGTCGCTTTGGGGTGGAGGAATTTATTTATTTATTTGTTTATTTCATTAACAGTACAGAGTAACCCATCGCCTTGAAATGTAAGATGGGGCGGATGCTTCTGAATCTAATAGCAAACACTTTTCATTGTTACATTCTTATTGGTATACAGTTGTTAATGGTTTTTTTTAATAATATAAAGAACGTAATATATAAAGATAAGGAACGCTCCGGTGTATCGAAAAGCGCTGGCACGGAGGTGAAGACCGCAAGAGCAGAGAAGGCTGTGAGACGGCGTCAGCCAGCAGCCAGCAGCCCGCTGACTAGGAGCGCTCCACGACAGGAGCGGCCTCTACAAGAAGAGAACATAAGCGCCGCTCCTGCCAGCCCAGGCCGCGCAGTACTAGCAGAGCACTACGATAGCAGTGACTTGTGATCCATAGCAGTTGCTTACGTGAACCTTGTATACAGCAAAGGACTTTGATTGTTTGCATGTCGCTCATCGCTTGTGACACGTTCTTAGAAATCCAAAGTTAAGTATTGTCTATCTTCTTTGTTGTAATAAAAACTATTAATGTGATTTGCTTGAATTGTTGTGTAACAACCCGAGAAGCAGCATCCCTTAGGCACCCTATAAGCGACTAGTGAGCAGGACCATACACTTCACAGCTGCGCATTTAAATACTCTCATACTGTATACAGGGTTTTACAAAAAGGGACGGCCAAGCTTTCAGGAAACATTCCTCACACACAAAGAAAGAAAATATGTTATGTGGACGTGTGTCCGGAAACGCTTACTTTCCATGTTAGAGCTCATTTTATTACTTCTCTTCAAATCACATTAATCATGGTATGGAAACACACAGCAACAGAACGTACCAGCATGACTTCAAACACTTTGTTACAGGAAATGTTCAAAATATTCTCCGTTAGCGAGGATACATGCATCCACCCTCCGTCGCATGGAATCCCTGATGCGCTGATGCAGCCCTGGAGAATGGCGTATTGTATCACAGCCGTCCACAATACGAGCACGAAGAGTCTCTACATTTGGTGCCGGGGTTGCGTAGACAAGAGCTTTCAAATGCCCCCATAAATGAATGTCAAGAGGGTTGAGGTCAGGAGAGCGTGGAGGCCATGGAATTGGTCCGCCTCTACCAATCCATCGGTCACCGAATCTGTTGTTGAGAAGCGTACGAACACTTCGACTGAAATGTGCAGGAGTTCCATCGTGCATGAACCACATGTTGTGTCGTACTTGTAAAGGCACATGTTCTAGCAGCACAGGTAGAGTATCCCGTATGAAATCATGATAACGTGCTCCATTGAGCGTAGGTGGAAGAACATGGGGCCCAATCAAGACATCACCAACTATGCCTGCCGAAACGTTCACAGAAAATCTGTGTTGATGACGTGATTGCACAATTGCGTGCGGATTCTCGTCAGCCCACACATGTTGATTGTGAAAATTTACAATTTGATCACGTTGGAATGCAGCCTCATGCGTAAAGAGAACATTTGCACTGAAATGAGGATTGACACATTGTTGGATGAACCATTCGCAGAAGTGTACCCGTGGAGGCCAATCAGCTGCTCATAGTGCCTGCACACGCTGTACATGGTACGGAAACAACTAGTTCTCCCGTAGCACTCTCCATACAGTGACGTGGTCAACGTTACCTTGTACAGCAGCAACTTCTCTGACGCTGACATTAGGGTTATCGTCAACTGCTTTCATTTTACGACCTCCGGCTCCATTCTATTTTAATATACCTTGCAGAAGTCTAATAAGAAGACCTTTTGAAATTCATATCACGCAGATTTTGTTCGATTATTATTATGGGGTTCTTGTAATGTTCTTCTTTTTATATTCCTATGTAAACCCTATGCAGTCAATACATTATGATGCAGGTCCTCAGTTTCGTCACCTTAAGAGGGCAGAACCTGTATAACCCGTGAAAGCCCATGGAAAAGGCTGAAAATTGATACATGTGTTGCTGAATTTATTGTTCACTTACACGTACGCTACAATTAAACTGTTATAACATACTACTGTCAATATTTAGCATAATCAATAACACTGGGAAAACGGAAATACAAGAAAAGAGTTCGCTCTCCGTCCCGAATAAAAATTCGTAAAAGTGCAATTAATTTCAATGTAATGTTCTATTCCAACATTGCCAAACAACTTCACTGTCATAAATCACTTCAAGTCGTGAATGAACAACGTCTGCAGGACATTTTCAGCCTTCTACACAGGTATAACGTAGGAATTCGTACGTCTGTGTAGATGAAAAACATGTTTCTTACAATGGTTCGTAGACGTTGTTATCGTCGTCGCCGACGATTGCTTGTCTACAAAACACTTGTAAATGTGGACGGTACTCTTGGTGCTTCCGCATCTTCCTCGAAGGGGAAAAAGAACGAAGTAAGGGGAGTAGGTAAAACTGCTCAATTTGTTCTTATAAATGGGCCTACTTTGTTTTGTGGGGCGAGGTTTAATTTTTCTTTAATGAAAACTTCTACTTCTTCCAGTTTAGGTAACGGATGGATAACTGTTGCTTTCGTTGCCTGTAACAGTGCAGGTAGAGCCGGTTTGGAATCCTTTGAAACCCGTGAAATTTTGGCTTATCGTACTATACCTGTATCTGAGATTATTATCTCAGGTGAGGGTTCCTACCTTATGCCACATGGGAGTTTGTATTACTAGGCTCGCGGCGGGCTAAAATCAAGTTGCCGATTGCGCAACTGCAGGTGATAAGGCGCTTATCAATGGGCGCCCAGTCGTCCACATCCGCTGCGTGCGCCAGGACTGATGCTATATAAGGAGCACACTGTCCTGCCAGCGCATTCACTCTTGTGTGAGTGAATAGCCACTGAGGCACTGCTTCTTACAATGGTTCGTAGACGTTCTTATCGTCGTCGCCGACGATTGCTTGTCTACAAAACACTTGTAAATGTGGACGGCACTCTTGGTGCTTCTGCATCTACCTCCAAGGGAAAAAAGAACGAAGTAAGGGGAGTAGGTAAAACTACTCAATTTGTTCTTATAAATGGACCTACTTTGTTTTGTGGCGCGAGGTTTAATTTTTCTCTTTTTTTTTATGAAACGAATCCAATTCACTCCACTTGCGTTTTCCCTTCTGAATAAAGTAGAATATTCCTTATAAAAAACCCAGTAAAATCAGATTTTAATAATAAATCCGAATTTCGTACCCGAGACGAAAATGATAATTACGAGGTGGAAGAAATTATCAACCTCCCCGGTATGTTGCTGTAGCAGCCATTATAGCTGCTACAGCAGGGCTTCACAACATGCGTGCTCGCGGAGCAAGCTGTGAGCAGCAAGGCGCGAGCACGCTACCCCCACTACCGGACCAGAGCGGAGAGTGGGGAGAGTCATGTGGGGCACACAACAGCTGCCGCCAGTCAATGTAAATCCGCGGCCACCTGCGGGGATATCACTCACGAATTACTACTGCGACAAATGAAACAAATAAAGGAGAATGTACACGTGCCACATAACTTTATTAGCTTAGTGTATGCCTCTACATTCGTATTAATTTGTGAACTGTTACACAATAAAAGGTGTCACTGAAGTGTGGGGTTCTCGGTTATCTTGTACTTTTTGCCCTTTACAATTGCGTCTATGTTCGGAGTAATTGTTCTTGTGCATTGTAGGCGCAGCATGCAGTTTAAATTTCGATCAGACAATGCGTTTCTCAGGCGCGTCTTGTTACATTTCATTGCAGAGAACAGTTGTTCACAAACATATGTGGAACCGATCACTGATATTATTGTAGCCGCCAGTTTGTGCAAACGAGGAAATCTATCCTGAGGGAAGCCTCTGTAGAATTCCAAAACGTTTTTCTTGTTCTGAAATTTGTGTCTGTATTCTCTGTCACACTGCAGGTCAATAATTTCTAGTTGCAGCTCAGGACGAATCTCTTCAATATTCGCTGAATATGGAGAGGAGAACAGATCAAAATCACTGTCTAATGCTGTCAGATCTTGAAATTGTTGATCAAATTCTTCCTTAAGGGTATGTGAATAACGTTCACAGTCTCTGTGAACATCTTGCATGGATGATAATGTAGGAAAATGAGCTAGATTTCCTGTTTCCAGCTGACTCACCCAAAGTGTCAATTTCATTTTAAAAGCTCGTATTCGATCTACGAAATGAGTAATTAGCAGATCTTTACCTTGTAGTGAAATGTTCAAAGCATTCAGATGGCTAATTGAATCTGCTAAGAACGCGAGATCACATTTCCATGAAGGCCCTTTCAGTTCAGGAACACACATATTATTTATTTCCATGAACATATTTATTTCATCTAATAGGCAAAAAAATCGATTTAATAATTCGCCACGACTAAGCCAGCGGACCTCGCTGTAAAAAGGCAGGCTACCATACTGGCTTTCTACATACTGAAGAAAGCTTTTAAATTGCCTGTGTTGTAGCCCATGCTTCCTTATATAATTGGTTGTACGAAAAACAACTCATCACATTTTTTGGAGTGATACTCTTTGCACATAAGTTTTCCTGGTGGATCAGCCAGTGACCGCCCCTTGTTTCATTCGGCACGGTCAGTTTTTGCATTTTCTCCTTCAACAGCGCGACGAAACCTGATTTTTTCCCTGTCATCGCTGGTGCACCGTCTGTAGACACTGAAACTAAAGAATTCCACGACAATCCTATATTTTCAACACTTTCTTCAACACTACTTAAAATATCACTTCCGGTTGTAGTGTTCTTCATGGCTACTACATCGAGCAGCTCCTCCCTCACCTGAAGATCTCTATTAACACCTCTAATAAATATGGTAAGCTGCCATGTTCCTGTGATATCAACACTTTCGTCCAGAGATAGAGAATACGCCATAAAATCTTTAAGGATATTTGCAAGCTGGTTCTGGACGTCGTCTGCCATGTCCTGTATGCGACGCATAATGGTCATGTCAGATAATGGCACAATCCGAAACTGTTCAACTTGAGATGGACACAAATGTTCCGCGGCAACTACCAAACATTCTTTTACTAAATCGCCATCAGTGATGGGGAGCAGGGATTTTGCTAAAAGCAAAGCAATTTTGTAACTCATTCTGAGAGCTGCCTCAGTTGATTTTTCTTCGTCGTCCAGATCTTCTTCGGATAGCTTCCTTTTAAGTTTAATAACTTCCTGTGCACGATCTGGTCCATCACATTTTCCACTTCCGTAGTCTTTCACGTGGTACGACATATAATGTCGCTGCAAATTAAATTTCCTAAAAGAATTCAGCGTTTTGTGACACACTAAACATTTTGCAACATCATCTTTTTCTGTAAACAGATACAAATCCTCCCAATGGGGGTTGAACTGCGAGAGCATGGTTGGGGTTACACAACGGCGACTTGACATGATTCTTAACCAGCGAAGTGACTGTCAGAGCTGATCGTAGTACTTTTAACGTTACACAGTCGGCGCGAATTCAATAGGCAAGATGCGGTCCTATTCATACGTGCGCGCGCATTTCCCCTTCCTCCCCTCCCTCCCTACTCCGCGACCTTGCAGCTGCTCGCGAGCACCAGCCTGAGCAGACGCGAGTACTCGCGCTCAAAACCGGCCAGTTGTTAAGCCCTGTGCTACAGCAACATACGCCAGACTGCTGAATTCAAGGATTACACAGCAGAAATCCAATACATAACTTAGATACAGACCAATATATGAACGCAAATCATTGATCAAACTTTAAATACCAGGCCGTTAATTCGGCTGCTGTACTAATTCACATCAGTTCAAATGGTTCAAATGGCTCTGAGCACTATAGGACTCAACATCTTAGGTCATAAGTCCCCTAGAACTTAGAACTACTTAAACCTAACTAACCTAAGGACATCACACATACCCATGCCCGAGGCAGGATTCGAACCTGCGACCGTAGCAGCCTTGCGGCTCCGGACTGCAGCGCCAGAACCGCACGGCCACCGCGGCCGGCATTTTCATCAGTGAAAAAAATGAATTCCCTCGTACACGAAAGGTAAAACTGCTGCACCAACCAGATGTCTCGTAAATAATTACGGCCGTAAACTTATACATAATTTGCCTGCAAACCATAACCGGAAATCCCTGAGGCTCCCGAAATCTATTCTGATGTACGGAAACTTACATACAGTTTCCCTTCAAAAATTTTTAATAGTATGAAAGATAAGTTGACGCAAAAGATATTAGTGGTGCTGATGTGTGGGTTTGTTGGCGCCGAAAGAATTTAGGCCACAAACCATAGTTATAAAATAAACCACCTCAACTGAAGGTAAATTGTTACGCCAGCTGCCTGCAGTTAATAACGAGTGAAATGGGCGACATCTGTGTATTATTTCAGACGGCAACGTATATTTGTTTTAGAGTAAAAGTACTGTGGCATTACTGATGGTCAAAACATTTGAGTGCGGAAGATATATGGCTTTCGTTATGCTGGAGGATAATAATAAATATAACGCAAAGTTAATGTTTGTTATTAAACCTTTAAGATGCCTCTGAACGACAAACAGCTTTATACGAAACGACCTCTTCTGAAATAATTATATCCTCGGGAGAGTATATTTATGTATCTACTCATACAGACTCGGTTATATACCACAAAATAGACATACATTGAGCTGATTTTCTGCTTGCTCAAAAATTTTTCCTAACGATTACTTGAGCGATACAATACGAATAGTATTTATAGGATGGTAATTATTTTTACGCTACCTGAATGCTTGTAAATGAGGAACTGTAATGTAATCAGCCTGATTGAATGTAAACAAACAATCCTGAACACTTCACAAACTGTCAACCAGTGTTGCAATATGGCTTAAGGAAATTAAATAGCGGCACCACTGACAAGAAATTTTCTACTCGTGTGTGGGACAGACACATATATATTCATGGAAGGTAACTATGAAGATGTCTGGCTGATACAAGAAATACCTGAACTCATTGGCTAAAGAAGGTAATACAAAAATGTTCGAGAAAAGAAGGTAATACGGGGATGTGAATCACTTGGAAAAAGTCAGAAAGAAGTGTAGAGAAGCTAAAGTAAAACTGCTGCAAAAAATGTTTGAAGAAATCGAATAGGTAAATGTCGTTTGGAAGGAAAAATTCAGTTTGTAACCAAGTCATAACACCTTTAAGTGGAACTAAAAGAAATGCGTCACGATTAAGACACGGCGTCCATTCGTCCCGTTTTTCCCGCCATTCGTTCCGTCTTTCCCGGGCAGGTCCAGTTTCTTTATCCAAAGTGTTCCACTATGCCGAAAATTATTTTTGTGACAAAAAATGTCCCACATTTTTGTGATACACTTGGCTAAAGTATTTTACGCTAGCATCTTACTGCGCAAGGAAGCGCCACTTGTACAATATGCACTACAATCTTCGTTTATTTAATGTTAGTGTTTTACACTGTCCGTAGTACCTATTCAGGTTGCGTCAAATTCACTCGAAAGATGTTTGAGGTTCACTTTTCTATTGTTTTGAAGTGTAGGACCATAATTTGAGGTCTTTATAACTGAACTGATGTTTTAATACTCCATTATTGTCTATATGAGCTTGCAATTAGAGGATATTCAAACATCCCCCATGACTTGAAATTGAAATGCAGCTAGGATGCCAGATCCAAGGTTTTTAAAAGTTTCAGAGATACTTCGTAATTGTGGGTCAAGCGCCAAAAATGTGATTTAGAGATAATATGCAAAGTATGTATAATAGTTAAACAAAAACAGTATAACAGTTAGGAATCACAACACAAATACAAAAAACGCAGGTTTTTTGTTATATACATGTTTTTGTTTTACTTAGTAAATTTAAAAATAAAATTATACAAAATCTGAAGGAAATGAAGCGTTCTGTATGCACTGGCTACAACATAAATAACGATTCAGGTATCATCATGTCGGTTTTCACTCATTTCACAAGGTTCTCGTAAGACCAGTGATTCTCCTAATTTACAAATGGAATCATTTTAGCTTAATCTCTTCTCTTCCATTTAGACAACCTGGGTTCACAGTGCACTGTTCCCAGCAGCACCTGTTGAGGATCAGAAGCAGCTCCTCTCTGATATGTAATGCTCCTTGAACTCTTCAGTTGCACTGAGAGTTGACGAAACTTGCAGAGCCCCTAGCGGTTCAGCAGTCAGTCTGATACACTGTGCTTGGGAAGTATGCACATTGGTGAAATTTTATATTTTTTAGCAGGTGGCTAAAAATTTATGTTTCTTGCATAATAGTCTCTGCGTACAGTGTTGTGTGCGTAGCTTCAATGATAAGGCAAACTCGATCTTTTGGAACTTCACTCGTAGTTACCCTCTTTTGTCTCTCAATGTGATCAAAATCACGATAGCAAGACATAAAAGAGTGTTCTTTCACCAAAAGAATTGTGTACTATTTCTGCAATGTAATCCTTTGCTGTAAGGAAACCAACAGGATCATCATCATCTTATTTAATTCTGCCAAAAGCAGTTGTTACTCCAAATTATCAATTTCTTTTCACAAGTAAGTTTCGATTTAAAGGCTTTGTACATACTGAAAGCAGTTTCATTCCTATCCCTGTTGTATACATCCTCATGTCAGGGAAACATCAAGGCAGTTTGATTACCACCAATGCGAATGCAAAAGTGGTAATTTGAGAGCCGCCATAAATAGTACATTTCACTGTGCCATAATGAAGGAAGACTATACTCTTCCTTCGCTGCGGAGATTTTTCCTTTCTTTGGACACTACCTTCATTTCTCTTCCTCCGATGGGGTACAGTTTTTATTCTCATTTTGCAGTATTGTTTATTATTTAACTGTAGTAGTTACTTTAGCAATGCCCCATTGTTGCAAACAAACCACAGAGCTACTTGAATTTTCAGCAGTTCACACAAGTGCACGCCAAGAAATAAACAGAGGCTTAGCGCATGACTCATTATTTGAACACCGATGTTGGTGTTAGACACGAGTGCCATTTTGTGACAGCTGTGAATAATGTTTTCCGCTGTTCTGGCGCTTGTGTTATAATATATGTTGTTAGCCCTGGCGTTCACAGCGTAATGTCATCAGTATCTCAAATTTTAATTTTTTGAAGCTTCACTCGTTATATACCTGCAAGCCACAATTGAAAAATATGATTTGGGATCATCTGAGTCCATGATGCGAAAGTAATTGTCCATTATGTTTTCACAGTACAATTTGTGTCTCGTTTTTTCCTTAATTGTCGCAAGTTCTTTTCTAAACTTTCTAAAATGTTCCGTTTTTTGATAAAAATGAAATTGACACCCTACATTAAGAGCGCAAGAAGAATTCCAGTATTAAACGTAGAGGTGTAGAGGAGAGGCCAGATAGATAGGAGAGGTGCATTGAAAGCCTCTATGAAGGAAATAACTGTCTGCTGACATGATAAACAAGAGATGAAAGCCGATTTGGAAGACACAGGAGATTTAGAGTGTGAAAGCACGGTGGAATACTTACGATCAAACAAGGTAAAACCGACGCTTCGTAAACTCTAGAATCATCGGCGTTAGTGGAAACCTAACGATAATTCAACATAGTGTGCAGAATCTGTGAGTCTGGGGACATGATATCAGACTTTCCGAACAATATCAACCACACAATCTTAAGACAGCAAACGAAGAAAAATGTAAAATATGTCGCACAATCAGTTTAACAGCTCATGCATCCAAGTTTCCGGCAAGACTGACATACAGAAGGACAGAAAATAAAATTGAAGACCTGTTAGATTACGACCAATTTGGCTTTAGAAAAGGTATAGGCTCAAGAGAGGCAGTTATGACTTCGCGATTGATAATGGTGGCAAGAAAAAGCGTGCGCCAACGTAAAATAGTGCACGAGAAGTAGCTGTAAGGTTTAGGGATAGATGAGTGATATGGAATATATTCAAGAACCCACAGGGTACCATTACATCTACATCTACATCTACATCCATACTCCGCAAGCCACCTGACGGTGTGTGGCGGAGGGTACCCTGAGTACCTCTATCGGTTCTCCCTTCTATTCCAGTTTCGTATTGTTCGTGGAAAGAATAGAAGACCAAGAGAGAGGTGCTCAGATTAAGAACAGTTGCAAGGCAAGGATGTAGTGTTTGCCCCAGAATGTTCAGCCTGTAAATAGAAGAAGTAATGACAGGTCGCAACAAACCACCCAGTTGACTGGTGAAAAAAATTATCTTGCTGCACGTCGTGATTCACACAGTAATGTGAAAGGAACAAAAAATGGTTCAAGTGGCCCTGAGCACTATGGGACTAAACATCTGAGGTCATCAGTCCCCTAGAACTTAGAACTACTTAAACCTAACTAACCTAAGGACATCACACTCATCCATGCCCGAGGCAGGATTCGAACGTGCGACCGTAGCGGTCGCGCAGTTCCAGACTGACGCGCCTAGAACCGCTCGGCCACATCGGCCGGCACATCATAACAGGTTACGTTACTGTTTCACCAATGCTGCACCATTTATCGCTTTCCCAATTTTCAATAATAGAGCAATATTTCGAAACAAAGAATATTTAAAAAAATAAAAATTACTCATTTTTAAAAAATGGTTTTTGGAAACCCAGAATCTACTATGTAGGAATCAACATGGATTCCGGAAACAGTGATCGTGTGAGACCCAACTCGCTTTATTTGTTCATGAGACCCAGAAAATATTAGATACAGGCTCCCAGCTAGATGCTATTTTTCTTGACTTCCGGAAGGCGTTCGATACAGTTCCGCACTGTCGCCTGATAAAGTAAGAGCCTACGGAATATCAGACCAGCTGTGTGGCTCGATTGAAGAGTTTTTAGCAAACAGAACACAGCATGTTGTTATCAATGGAGAGACGTCTACAGACGTTAAAGTAACCTCCGGCGTGCCACAGGGGAGTGTTATGGGACCATTGCTTTTCATAATATATATAAATGACCTAGTAGATAGTGTCGGAAGTCCCATGCGGCTTTTCGCGGATGATGCTGTAGTATACAGAGAAGTTGCAGCATTAGAAAATTGTAGCGAAATGCAGGAAGATCTGCAGCGGATAGGCACTTGGTGCAGGGAGTGGCAACTGATCCTTAACATAGACAAATGTAATGTATTGCGAATACATAGAAAGAAGGATCCTTTATTGTATGATTATATGATAGCGGAACAAACACTGGTAGCAGTTACTTCTGTAAAATATCTGGGAGTATCCGTGCGGAACGATTTGAAGTGGAATGATCATATAAAATTAATTGTTGGTAAGGCGGGTACCAGGTTGAGATTCATTGGGAGAGTCCTTAGAAAATGTAGTCCATCAACAAAGGAGGTGGCTTACAAAACACTCGTTCGACCTATACTTGAGTATTGCTCATCAGTGTGGGATCCGTACCAGATCGGTCTGACGGAGGAGATAGAGAAGATCCAAAGAAGAGCGGCGCGTTTCGTCACAGGGTTATTTGGTAAGCGTGATAGCGTTACGGAGATGTTTAATAAACTCAAGTGGCAGACTCTGCAAGAGAGGCGCTCTGCATCGCGGTGTAGCTTGCTCGCCAGGTTTCTAGAGGGTGCGTTTCTGGATAAGGTATCGAATATATTGCTTCCCCCTACTTATACCTCCAGAGGAGATCACGAATGTAAAATTAGAGAGATTCGAGCGCGCACGGAGGCTTTCAGACAGTCGTTCTTCCCGCGAACCATACGCGACTGGAACAGGAAAGGGAGGTAATGACAGTGGCACGTAAAGTGCCCTCCGCCACACACCGTTGGGTGGCTTGCGGAGTATAAATGTAGATGTAGATGAAAAGTCGTTGTTACGCGTGTGACGCTCCTATTCCTTGTTTTTCTTTCCGTAGTGTTAATTTTTGGTCTCCATGCACACAACGTTTCAACAGGGCTGGCAGGAACAGCTACGCCTACAAAAGGAACACTACAGATGCAGACGCTCATGCAAATGTGAACGAAAGAGAATATAGAGTTAGCTCGCGCCCTTGCCCTGCTGGCGGCAGCCCAGGCGCCCATTGTACAGGACTCTTCTCCGTCTCCAGCGACGCCGTTTGCCGGTTTCCAGCAGTCTACGGAAAAGTGGGAGAATTACTTCCGTCGGTTGTTGCTGCACAGGCAGATAAGGTGTATCGTCAATCTATTTGACAGAGCCACCTTTTTGTTGTTCACCAGCACCAGTTTATACGAAATTGTGCTAAATTTGAAGCTCTCCGCTAATCCTGAAAAACTACCCTGTGACGAGCTTTGTTGCTAGCTGATGCAGTAATCAAAAATCAGACCCATGTGGTGGTGGCATGTTCGCAGTTTAACCAGCTCCAAAAGAACCCTGGGCAGCCGTAAGCGACATGGATCGCCAATTTACAGGGTTTCTCAGGCAAATGTTGTTTTCAGAGTCCCATACATTCTACTTCTTACTCAGAATCGCCAACTTGGGACGTGATTCACCGGTTAATGCCTGATACCATGGTTCAGACTAGGGCGTTGACCTTGTGAAACGTCTCATTAGAAAAATTATACATGGCTCTGTTTAAACTGACACACAATATTTTTTAGCGCAACGCAATCTGACTTTCAATAATCCCTACAAAAGAATGGCCCTGACTAACATTAACCTATACCTTTCACAAATCACTTACCTGACAAAAATCTTCGTTACTCGAACTACTGCAATACAGCGAGCGCCTCTACTGCCAGCTAAAGAAAAGATTCAAACTACTGAAGGTACTAACTACTGATAGGCATAGTTAGCAAATGAAAGATTTTGATAGAGAACAAACAATGTATTTACCTTAATAGTGTTCAAAAGTCATAATATTTATAGCCGTTCATGACATCCATTCTTACAAATGTACTGTTTCTGATGGACACACGTCCTGATCATCCGCTCTCAAAAATCCGCCATCTCACTTCCCCACATCCACCACTGCTGGCGGCTCACCTCCAACTGCGCAACGCTACGCGTGTTAACAGCCAACAGCCCAACACTACAATAGCAGACAACAATGCAAACCAGCAAAAGACTGCACACAGCACAGCCAGTGATTTTAGTACAGAGCGCTACGTGGCGTTACCAATAAGACGACCTAAACAGCCTACTTACACTTGTCCGACACTTCCTTGGCCGACTTGGCCCAGACTGCAGATTCACATGATCTGACAGCGGTCGCAAGGAACGTCCTTTCTAATAATTGGCTAATGGCTCAGTTAATGGTGCATGGTGGAGAATCCCTTGTGCCCCACAGGCTGCCCCAGACGGCTTCGTATAGTACCTAGCCGTCATGTGTGGACACCATTAACGATTCCAGCTCAGAGGCGTTGCAGTGCTGCCTTTCTTCACCTGCGACGAGCTTGGACAGTCTGAGTAGGTCTCAACTTTGTACTATACACATCAAAAAACGTTTTGCATCATCCTGGTTCTCAGAACTCCTGAAGATAAACGTTGACTGTGGATATTGAATCACAGACACAGTCCCTTTGACTGTTCAGAGATGTCACTAAACCCGCCCAAAGATGTAAACAACCACGCATGAGCAGCGACTAGTAGACGGAGAGGGTCCGACAGCCGATCACTTCCAGTCATTCCACGAGGAAGGACGTACACGGCTCGTGTAGTGTGCAGTTCAACCATCCCTAGACGGTCAATACCGCAGTTCGATCGCGTCCGCATTTTTACTTTGAGCGAGGAAGGGCTCTCAGCAAAGGAAGTGTCCAGGCGTCTCGGAGTGAACAAAGCGATATTGTTCGGACATGGAGGAGATACGGAGTGACAGGAACTGTCGATGCCATGCCTCGCTCAGATCGCCCAAGGGCGACTACTACAGTGGATGACAGCTACCTACGGATTATGGCTGGGAGGAACTCTGACAGCAACCACAACATGTTGATAATGCTTTTCGTGCAGCCACAGGACGTCTTGTTACGACTCAAACTGTGCCCAGTATGCTGCATGATGCGCAACTTCACTCCCGACGTCCATGGCGAGGTCCATCTTTGCAACCACAACACCATGTAGCGCGGTACAGATGCCGAATGGACCGCTCAGGATTGGCATCACGTTCTCTTCACCGTATTGCATATGCATTCAACCAGACACTCGTCAGAGACGTGTTTGGAAGCAACCCAGTCAGGTTGAACGCCCTAGACGCACTGTTCAGCGAGTGCAGCTAGATGAAGGTTCCAATCTGTTGTGGGGTGGCATTGTGTTGGGCCGACGTACGCCGTTGGTGGTCATTGAAGGCGCTGTAGCGGTGTACGATACGTGAATGCCATCCGCCGACCGATAGTGCAACCATATCGGCAGCATATTGTCAAGGCATTCGTCTTCATGGACGACAATTCGTGCCCCCATCGTGCACATCTTGTGAATAACGCCCTTAAAGGATAACGACATCGCTCGGCTAGAATGGCCAGCATGTTCTCCGGACATGAATCCCATCGAACATGCGTATGAGATTGAAAGGGGATGTTTATGGAAGACGTGACCCAGCAACCACTCTGAGGTATCTACTCCGAATCGCTTTTGGGGAGTTGGACAATCTGGACCAACAGTGCCTTGATGAACTAGTGAACAGTATGCCACGACGAATACAGGCATGCATCAATGAAAGAGGACATACTACTTGTTATTAGACGTACCAGTGTGTACAGCAATCTGGACCAAAACCTCTGAAGGCAATGTGAGATTTTCATGAGCAATAAAAAGGGTGCAAATGATGTTTATATTGCTCTCTATTCCAATATTCTGTAGAGGTTCCGGAACTCTTAGAACCGAGGTGATGCAAAATCTTTTTGATGTTTGTATGTGAACAGATAGGCCATTTGGCAACTACTTGTAACATTTGGTGAGCCGTGAGTTAGTCGTCGGACGATACTGTGGACTCAGGGGCTGTCCCTGCCGCCTTGCGTGTGTTGCTCCAGAATGTTTTGCCGACGACGTTCGTGGAGGGGTGGCCGGTCGAATTTCAAGCCAATAAGGGAACTACAGTCAGCCTCATTAATTTAGATACGTACAGACTGTTGAGGTTCCTGGAGTTGCCACAGCTATTAAATAAAGGTAGTTCCTCATAAAAAAAGCAATGCATTTCTTTGTGTGGGCAATTCTCTGTCTCTGCGCTTTATAACAATGTGGATCAGTAACTTATATTGTTAGTTCTCATTTCATTGTTGGCACAAAATATTTTTGTGTTTGATGCGCTTTCTGTTTTTGTTTCCAAATTGTTGACGAACTTACACCCACACCTCCAGATGTCAGACACTCGGATCGGCAACAAACGTTGTGTGTCGATAGTGTAACAACCATAACACTGATTTAGTACGTGCTGTGTGCTGCCATCCAGTAGCAGATGCGTAAACGGTAATTAAAAGTAACACTAGTATTACGGAGTATAGGAAAAGCGCATCTGTGTGATACTAACTTGAAGAGCATTGGTACGTGAGTTGGTTGAGCTTTAAATGCTCGTAGTGATGGTCCCGAGTTCCAAACCTCCTGATGGAGAACTTTCTTTTCTGTTTTTTATCAGTTCAAAAATGGTTCAAATGGCTCTGAGCACTATGGGACTTAACTTCTTAGGTCATCAGTCCCCTAGAACTTAGAACTACTTAAACCTAACTAACCTAAGGACATCACACACATCCATGCCCGAGGCAGGATTCGAACCTGCGACCGTAGCGGCCGCGCGGTTCCAAACTGAAGCGCCTATTTTAACAGTTCACACGTGAAATTGTTATATGGAAGAACATCTTTCTGACATCCAAAATGACGTTTCGGAGTTTGTAGCACTGTCCTTTTGGCAATCTGCTTTCGCTTCGTTAGCTGAAAGTAGCAATCCTGTGGTGTACAATGGTATAGATACGTGTGGTGTTATGTATACAAATGTACGTTATTGGTTTGCCACTTTCATCTAATGAAGGGAAACTAGACTGCCAAAGGAACAGTGTTACAAACTCCGAAACGTCTTTTAAGATGTCAGAAAAATGTTCTCCCATATAATAATTTCACGCGTAAACTGTTAAAAAAGGTTCGCTATCAGTGTGTTTCGATCTCGGAACCTTCCGTAGGACGATCCCACGCTCAACCAACTAACTTACCAATAATCTTCACGTTCGTATCTCACAGATACGCTTTTCCTGTACTCTATAGCTCTACTGTTACTTTTAATTGCCGTTTACGCATCTTCTACTAGACACAGCACACACCACGTACTAAATCAGTGTTTTGGTTGATACTCTATCGACACACAACGTCAGTCACCTATCTGAGTGTCTGACATCTGGAGGTTTGGGTGTTAGTGTCTCAATCTGTACTATTTTACAATATGGACTTCTTATTGTAGTCATGTGGCTCGCTCTCTGAAAATACTTTGGCCCAGGTACAAAATTTCGAGGCATAAGACTTTCCAGAGCTGTAAGTGATACCTAAATTTAGTCGATCCTGCGTTATTTTCTTCGTCATGCGCGACAAGGTAAAGGTTGAGTTGCAGCATTGGCGCCGTTTCTCCTGTCCCCTCGAATCTGAAGGCCAACCCTTTGGTAGTGATTCAAAAGCGCAATGGCGCTGTGTGCTTTCGTGGGGATTTCAAGCAGACTGACAATGTGCTGTGTGTCAAGGGTTCTTAACCAATTACGCGGCTTGCTCAGTTGTTGCCAATGTTGTCAGGGAGGAGGGGGGCAACATTTTTCACGTATCGACTTGCACATTTCTTATCTGCAGTTGCCACTAGATGCAGTCTTTGGGACTGCCTTGGTCCTCAACACCCGCTTTGGGTTTTGCAAGTTTAATCACTTGTCTTTTAGAATCTCGTCTGCGCCGGAAATTTATCAACGGTCTTTGAAGCAGTTGACTCACGACATTCGGCCTTGAGATAATTATTTTGAAGGCATCTGGGTAACAAGACCTACCAAAGAGGAAAACGTACAAAACCTTCAGCTGGTTATTTAATGCCTCCTGGGGAATGGCATTCATTGCGTGCTGGGACAGTGCAGTTTTTTTCTCCCAAAGAGAATGTTTGGGACATGAGCTTAACAAAGATGTCCTCATCCTGATGGATGGTCATAACAAAGCCATCAACAACTTGCCAGATCCCAAAACCTGAAGATTTCACACTATGTTCAGTTCATTCCCTGGGCTGCAAATATCTAACATCTGACTTACTCTTCGCTGGCTTCTTCAGAAAGGCATTATGTTTGTATGGCCTCACATTGTCTACTGCTTTCTTGGTCTTTTAAGCAGTGTTTGTGTTGTGCTCCCTGGCTGACTTCTTTTAAACTGTTCAAACTTTGAACCCTGGGCTGTGACGTGTCCCACCATGGGGTTGGTGCTGCCTGTTCCATTAGAACCCTGATGGCACCGAACAGCCTATCATGTACGCGTCAAAGAGCCTTTTCTGATGCACAACGTAATTAATCACAGGTGGAAAAGAAGGTGTAGGCTCTTATTTTCAATATAAAAAGTTTCACGTTCCTTGAACGGGGTAAAGTTCCCCTTTATCGCCAACCACAAGCCACAGGTTTCCTTATTTAACCCTCACCCCAAGCTGTCTGACAGGACTGCCCACTGACTGCACCTGTGCGCCCTCTTCCTCAGTAACTATTGTTATGTCATTCATTACTGCTACATCGCCCAGAATGTTAATACTGTGCCCTGTCCCAGATAATGGTGGTGTCTGACGCAAATCGATCACCAGGAAGCTCTAATGTTCATGCTGGTTGATGCCTTGCAGCAAACCTTGCCGGATCCTTCAGTGATGGCACGTGAGTTCGTCTCTACCACGCCAGGTGGCCTGTTTTCCTGCGAGATCGTTTTGGCGGTCGAGATAGGTTGGTCAAAGTGTGTCACTTAGGTTGTGGATCTGGCGTGGCTTACGTTTTATCTCCTATGTGACTGACTTAACATTCTCCAGGGGAGCCTCACGCTTGCCATGGAGGAACAATGATGACAAGTGGTTGGCCTGCTCCCTAGGTGTCGCACCCTGCCGCACTGGATTAGCCGAGCGGTCTGAGGCGCTGCAAAAAATGGCTCTGAGCACTATGGGACTTAACATCTATGGTCATCAGTCCCCTAGAACTTAGAACTACTTAAACCTAACTAACCTAAGGACATCACACAACACCCAGCCATCACGAGGCAGAGAAAATCCCTGACCCCGCCGGGAATCGAACCCGGGAACCCGGGCGTGGGAAGCGAGAACGCTACCGCACGACCACGAGACGCGGGCTGAGGCGCTGCAGTCATGGACTGTGCGGCTGGTCCCGGCGGAGGTTCGAGTCCTCCCTCGGGCATGGGTGAGTGTGCTTGTCCTTAGGCTAATTTAGGTTGAGTAGTGTGTAAGCTTATGGACTGATGGCCTTAGTAGTTAAGTCCCATAAGATTTCACACACATTTGAACATTTTTTTGTCGCACCCTTACTTACACTTGCTGCTGCATGCATTGTACTGGAGTATGGCATAATGAGATTTTCACTCTGCAGCGGAGTGTGCGCTGATATGAAACTTCCTGGCAGATTAAAACTGTGTGACCGACCGAGACTCGAACTCGGGACCTTTGCCTTTCGCGGGCAAGTGCTCTACCAACTGAGCTACCGAAGCACGGCTCACGCCCGGTACTCGCAGGAGAGCTTCTGTAAAGTTTGGAAGGTAGGAGACGAGGTACTGGCAGAAGTAAAGCTGTGAGTACCGGGCGTGAGTCGTTTGGAGTATGGCATGTCGTCACGTCTAATGGGTGGCGATCGATCAGACATCGAAAATCTGGTGTGGGATTGCGGGATCTGTGCACAGAATCAGGCTGTATCGCTGCGCCGGTTTTTCTTTGGCTGATTCTGGAGCACTCTTGCGACAGAAGACACCTCGACTATGCTGGTCCAGTTTTTGGCAGCATGTGGTTGTGTGGTCAACGCTTTGTCTAATTTCCAACACATAGCCAAGCTGTCCACGTTATTGATGGCCATTGTTCGTGTGTTGTCCATTACTTTTGTCATTGAGGTATCTCCCAAGACCGTTGTGTCTGATAACGGTAAGCAATTTGTGTCGCGGAAGTTAGAAGCCTTTTACGTTCACAGTGGTGTTCAACATCTCACTATCACCACATTGCAACCTAGTTCTATGCTGATCAACAATTTTCGATCACCTACAGGATAAAACAAGGATTTCGTTTTCAGTATTCTATCGTATCCCCATTCTGTTAACAAAACAAATATAAAGATGTAAAAACGAAGGGCCTGTGATTTGTATTTTACAGGTTGTTCGCCTAGAGGTGCACTATGAATATTCACAACAACACTGATGTGACTTTACCTAGGACAGTTCATTCGAATATGTCTAATTCATTAAGCTGTCTGTGAAGAAATAATTTAGGATTCGTTTAGAATACATTGTTTGCGCGAAGTTATATGTACCTGGTCTGGTTTATAGAGTGTTACCTCTTAATGAGATGGAAGCAGTAGATGGGAACTGAAAAAAAAAAATTGTAATTTTAATTTTGCACCAGTATGGCTAATCTAGGAACAAAACTTGGCTAGTCTAGTTTGTAAGACGTATGCGTTGCCGGCGATGGGCGAGGCATGACAGAGTATCTGACCAGAGAGTAGTATGTCGTTAGTTGTTGATTGTCGCTAGTCTGCGCGAGTCGACCGTAGTCTAGAGTAGTCTGCGTAAGTCGGCTGTGTGCTCTGCTCGTGACTCTGGTCAGGACTCTGGAGGATAAGTATTGTTGTAGAAGCTAAAGAAGCAGCCCTGCGCATATCTAATAATGTATGTTAATTGTCATTTCATTTGTTCCAAAAAAAATGCCTCAATAATAATTTTTACAATATAAAGTAACTTTATTAAAGGAAAGAATTCATTTCAATTTAAAGAATATTTCCAATGCATGATCATTCCTTCCAAGAATTAAAAAAAAAAAAAAAAAATACGCCAGCATTGCACGAGGCTGTGTCGAAAAATTTCTACTTAAGAGCAGATATATTTGCAGTTTTTATTGAGGTAAGAATTTTTGCTTTTTTATTCAGAATACAAGGCCGAAGGGCAGCGTTGCTGTCCTTATAAAATTTACCAGGTTACAAATTTTCTTTATTATTATTTCCGGGTTTACGAATTGAATTTTGAGGTTACATTAAATGCGAATACATTTCTGCTCACAGACTACAAATGGGAGCCAATTTTGTTCAGAGGTCACAATATTAGAAAAATTCAGTTAATTATTAATTTTGTGAGGAGTTTCTTTTTTTCTTAAAAAAAACAAGTGTAACCTCCCCACACAAAAAATATTAATGAATGAAAATGGACCGTGAACCAAGCGTAAAGCGTATTACGTTACAGCGATTGAAGCAAACTGGTGCCAGTGCAAATGAGTAAGGGTCTGGAAGACCCCGAGTAACATCATACAGGGAAGATCAATTCATATGTGTGCAGAGTAAATCTCAGAGGACTCGTACTACACCTGAAATTTGCAAAAAAGCAACTACAATCTCTGTCTCAACAGTGTAACGCCATCTCGGTGAACAAGGTTTAAAGGGGTCTATAGCGGTCAAAAAGCCTTTACTAATATTACGCAAACAAAGTAAGGTGAAACGATTGTAATGGATAACATGAAAATTGGAGTGTGCAGCAAGGGATCAAGGTGTGAATAACATGGACGAATGTAAGTCTGATGTATTCGGAGGTCATCGTGGAATGTTTATTCATCGACTGAATGGAGAATGTAGCAGGGTCATTGTGCGACGCCAACGGTGAATCATAGTAGAGGGTTGATTGTAGTGTGGAGATGTCTCGCATGTGATGATTGATGGAACATTAATGAAGGAATGATATCACAGTACACTGATCAACAATGCAGTTCCACTGACAAGCGACTTATTAGTCATGGGTTTGTTCTCCAGCAGGACAACGATCCCAAACATGATCGCGACTGCTACGGTCGCAGGTTCGAATCCTGCCTCGGGCATGGATGTGTGTGATGTCTTTAGGTTAGTTAGGTTTAAGTAGTTCTAAGTTCTAGGGGACTGATGACCACAGATGTTAAGTCCCATAGTGCTCAGAGCCATTTGAACCATTTCGAACCAAACATGCTTCTAAATTGTGCAGAAAGTATGTTAATAGGAAAGAGAAATGTGGGGAAACTGAAGAATATGATTTAGCCAAGTGAGTCATATAACTGAAATCCCATTGAACCATTATGAAATGAACTTGAGAGGCAGATCAGAAACTGGGTGTCACGTGATGTTGAAGGTCTACGGAATAATTGACAGACGTATTGGACCGAAATATCTTGAAAAGCACTACAAGATTTTATCTCCAGAATGCCAAAGGTTTGCGCAGCTGTTTTGAGGGCAAAGGGCACATACTCCGGAGAGGCTAAAATCTATACCATATTGCACTGCAGTTAATGAAAGAGATATAAAATGGTCTTTCTTGGTCTATTTATATTGTACGACGTATTTATACATTCAAATAAAGGTTATAGTTAACTGGTGATCGACACTTTTAGATTCGTAGGGTAAGTCATAGATGGAGCACTTGGTGTGTACCTTGAAGACCCAAATGAAGAAGTTGGTGTCTTCCTCTTCCCGCGATGATGCATTATCGAGTTTTATGGCTCATATTGGACGAAGGAAGGCAACAGGTGCAGTTCAACAGGGCTATCGCACGGACACCTGACGTGGTGTTCCTGGGTTTGTTGCACGCTGTCACATGCCACTGACCACCACGGCCTGCTGCTATCCCCTCCCGTGGCCGTCGTTTGGGTGTGATCATCTAGCCAGCGGCAGGGGTGGCTGCTGGGTGTCGTGGTGGGCCACAAAGGTCGGCAGTTGTTTGTGATGGATATTGGTAGGGAGCGGCTGGAAATCAATTGCGTCAACGCCACTGTGTACCAGACAGCCAAGAGGCAGTGTCATGACACTCTGCCAGGTGCGGTTCCCCACTTGTAGCGGCTTACACTTCCGTTGCCACCCCCTATGTGTTTTTCGCAGTCCACCCATCGCCTACAATGGCACAATCTAACGAGAATCGTGTCTGCACCTGCAGATGTGGAGCCCATGGATTCAGTTGTGTTCTCTACCTCTTCCTCCTCAACCCCCTCGCCAATGGAGGTGGCCTCATCTCCACTGCAGCCTGTAGACCTCCATTGCGTCAGCCTCCACTTTCTTATGCTCTTCCAGCAGAGCTGGCGGCGTTGGCGTTGCCTCTTTCAGTGGTCAATTCTGCTTCTGGATTCTCCAGCGGGCTCTCTAGTTCAATGCTGGGGTCACGATCGAAGTCTGGCCATTTTCAGCCCTACGTGGCGTTATCAGAGTTGAGGGATTTAGTATGCCCCCAGCGGACATCGTGATGGAGGCAGATGAACTGGCATTGACAGCACAGCGGACAGTGCTGATACTTGCCATGTAGCGCGCACATAACGCATAGTATGGACAGACCCGCTGAAAAACGTATTCACCTTCGGGCAACAGTAAACTGGGCGACCATTGCTTGCAATGAGATCAACTACCGCAGTCCTCGCCTTGAGCATCGTGCCGAGCATTGTTGCCAAGTGCTCCCTGAGCACCTCGTGATGACTGGGTGTTGTGTGACGTCCTTAGGTTAGTTAGGTTTAAGTAGTTCTAAGTTCTAGGGGACTGATGACCATAGATGTTAAGTCCCATAGTGCTCAGAGCCATTTGAACCATTTGAACTCACTGAACAGCCACTTGCGTCAACCACGTACTGAATTACTCCCGTGAACGTCCCTATGAGGTTTCGGCCTCTCTTGTTCCCTTAGATTGACTCTCTAGCAGGTTTCAGTTTCCTCTCACGGGGATCTGTTCCCTGGTTATTACTGAGCCAGCGTCAGCCCGTGAAGTACCTGCAGCGACGTGTTGCGTAGTGGTGCCCTCATGCCAGGCCAGATACTGAAGAACCTACAACCAGAAATGTGAAATAAAGTTTCTACAGCTCTGTGCATTTTCTGCACGTCAGTAGGCTAACTGAAACACCAGAATACTGCAGTTTGGGAAAATTTTACTTACGGTAGAGTGCAATCAGATATTGTATACAGAGCCTTTGGCTCCACTACTGTGGAGTAAACATTCAGTGTGGCGACCATCAACTACATCAGATAATCTGCAATGTTGAACCATGCTTTTTCTCTATAAAATTCCTTGCTTTCCTCTTAAGGTATAAAACGCTGTAAACTTGCACTCAGTGAGATGAGGTACTGTTCCTACTGGAATCGAGTACACAGGGAACTTAATACAAACCGAGAGGGAAAAAGTCAAGAGGGGTGAGGTCAGGGGAACGCACACACCAATAGACTGAGAAATCCCTTCCAATTTCTCTCGGCCTGAAGCTGTCTGTTAGATGTGCCTGGCTCGACGATCAAAGCAACTAGCGCAAAATGGCAAGGGAACGTCCATTAGAAGTTCAAATGAGGTATACTCTTGGAAGTTCCAATGCCTTGTTCGACTCAAATGATCTGGTAAGATGTGAACTCCATTATGTTTACCGAGAATGTCACTTGTAACTTCTCATAAGGAAGCGCGTGCATTTTGAACAGCTTGGTGGTGGCTGTAGAAACTGGATTAGTACTTTCCTTTCGAAACTTAAGAAAATACGCCCAGTGCTACCCTGTGTGATACTATAAGCTATATTGAAGTTAAGATGACTTCGGGAAAGAACCCAGCTATTCTATTACTGTAACCGCGAGGTTCGCTGCACATCACCAATTCGGAAAACGAAGGCACCAATGATTTACAGGAATCTGGTTGGATTCAGAGCTCACGTGGAAGAACATAAACTATTGGTTAATTATACCAGTGAACACAGTACCTTCTTCTAAAAACTCCGGAAATACTTGTTCTTCGAGGGCTGTAATTTCCATAGAAGTGGTTTGACTATTCATTAGCAACACCAGCCTTACGGCATTACCTATCGGCATCCAGGCATAGATGAAAATAAGTATCGGTCCATAGCATTTGACTCACTAAGAATTTATGAATGGTGGGCTCCATGTGGTTCCCAAGTCGTGCAGCGACCGTAAACCATAAAATTACCAAATATGCAGCAACCAGTCGCAAAGTCATGATTTATTTATTCACCTTTGCAGGTCGATGTCAAGTGATTAGAAGCCAAGGTAATTTCACTAATAATTACTTAATTAAGAAAGGCTAACGTATGTAAACATATATTTAGGCTGGTCCTCCTTTATAGGATATTTAATATATTTCACTGAACTGAGTAAAGAAGCTCACTAAAAATGTATTAGACTCTTTGTGAGTCTTATTTTATGAAAAGACGTATGTCACTTAAACTGAAAGAGAACAGATTATTCCCCTAAGGCAACTGCTGAAATAGACGAGTGGCAGAGTAAATTGAACACAGTGCACGTAGGTCGCTGCGTTTAAAAGTAAAGACAGTGTACAAAACTAGGGGGATTGATTTTCAAGTTTAACCCACCACCCTTTAATACAACGCCGCGTAGGGTGGCCGCGCGGTCTAGGGCGCCTCGTCACGGTCCGTGCGGCTCCCTCCCCCCCCCCCCCCCCCCAATCGGAGGTTCGGGTCCTTCCTCGGGCATGGGTATGTGTGTTGTCCACAGTGTAAGTTAGTTTAAGTTAGAGCAAGTAGTGTGTAGGCTTAGGGACCGATAACCTAAGTAGTTTGGTCCCATAAGATCTTACCACAAATTTCCAAATTTCCTTTAATACACCCTCGTTGCTGTTTTGCCACATACAGAACTGGCAATTCCATTTACAACATAACTAGCTGTGTAACCGGTGTTGCCCAGATATGTATTTTTTCCAGCTTTCTGTTAGTCCATCTGCTCCTACCTCTCTCTCTGTGTCCATCTCCTCCTACCCCTCTCTCAGTCTATTTCCTCCTCTTCTCTTGTTTCCTCCTCACTATCTGTTCAACTCCTCCTCCATCCTCTCTCTACCTACCTCTTCCACCCCTTCTGTCTGTAAATTCACATCCTCTTTCCTTCCCCCTCTCCCCTCTCTCTTTCCATTTCCCCCTCCTTCTCTCTTGATCCATCTTCTCCTATCCCCTTTCTCCGTCCATCTCCTCTTTCCCCCCATTCTATCTGTCCATTTCCTCCTACCCATTCTCTCTCCACGTTGTCTCCCTCACCCCAGTAAGAGCCTGCTGGTTCTCATTCCCACAGTATCTCTATCCAGATGGTCACTAAATATGCGTATAAAATTTGACTGAAATCGTTCCAGATGTCTCGAATCAGCTTTATACCTTCGGCTTTACCCAAGTAGACTCGTATCAAATATAGTTCACATATACACAATGTGATCAAAAGTATCCGAACACCTCCAAAAACGTACGTTTCTCATGTTAGAGGCATTGTGCTGCCACCTGCTGCCAGGTACTCCGCATCAGTAGCCATTACACACCGTGAGAGAGCAGAATGGGACATGGACTTCTAACATGGTCAGGTGATTAGGTGTCACTTATCTCATACGTCTGTACGCGAGATTTCCAAACTCCTAAACATCCCTAGGTCCACTGTTTCCGATGTAATAGCTGAGTGGAAAAGTGAAGGGACAGGTGCAGCACAAAAGTGTACAGGCCGACCTCGTCTATTGACTAACAGAGAACGCCGACAGTTGAAGAGGGTCGTAATGTGTAAAAGGCAGACATCTATCCTGACCATTACACAGGAATTCCAAACTGCATCGGGATTCATTGCAAGTACTGTGACAGTTGGGCGGGAGGTGAGAAAACTTGGATTTCATGGCCGAGCGCTGCTCATAAGCCACATATCACGCCGGTAGATGCCAAACGACGCCTCGCTTGGTGTAAGGAGCGTCAAAATTGGACGACTGAACAGTTGTGTGGAGCGACGAATCACGGTACACAATGTTGCGATCCGATGGAAGGGTCTGGGTATGGCGGATGCCCGGTGAGTGCCATCTGCCAGCGTGTGTAGTGCGACCAGTGAAATTCGGAGGCGATGGTGTTATGGTATGGTCGTGTTTTTCATGGAGGGGGCTTGCACCCCTTGTTGTTTTGAGGAGCACTATCACAGCATAGGCCTACGTTGGGTGGACCAACACCGCATTGAATTCCAGAATTACCGATGGAGGGCGCCACAAACTTATAACTCATTTTCAGTCAGATGTCCGGATACTTTTGATCAAATAGTGAATTTAACGTACTTCACACATATTTGTACACGTAATTCACATGCATGGCTAGCGAATTCGGCCTGCAGCTTCAAAAATTGTCATGTAGATCCTTGTTTATGACGTCATATTTCATGAACTATGCTTCGTAATTTTGTTTGTATATTCAGTGGTATATGCGAATACTGACTGCAAAATGTGTCACGATGCCTAAAGTAATGGTATTCGCACGTCGTGAGGTACGCTGCTTTTCCACCTCTATCGGTAACTCCTTTGATAGGTACGTGGCATTTGCGCCACCAAGTTAGGTTGTGTACCAAGTTAGGTAGAAATCGATCTAATGGCTTAGGAGGAAATGTGGATTGTACACACCTACATAAGTACATCCAATTTTATAGCATCTATGGATGTATGGCATGAAAATGTTCGAACGTCAACATATATGTAGTTTAACGGCTGACTTAGTAACTGGAGAAAGTAACTCTCTATAATCAAGGTATATCCTGACCATTCAAAAAAAAAAAAAAAAAAAAAAAAAAAAAAAAAAAAAAAAAAAAAAAAAAAAAAAAAGCTTATTAGATAAGCTCTGTACGAACCAAAAAGCTACTTTCCAATTAAAGTAACTGTGATGACATAACTGGAGGGTAAATGCAATCTATGGCGAAGCACTCCTAAAACTTTGCAATAATTGAAAGTGCTGGAGAGAGATAGTCATAAGCAACAACATTTTCGAAAGTGAATTTCTCACTCTGCGACATTCTTAACAATTCCCTCTTTCTTCTTCTGTTGAAAAACTTACGTCTTACTGAAGCATATGGCAGGATATGAACGAATACAGATATATCGTCACAAGCCGCTACAAACTGGCCGATAACTCAGGAGCCTCTTATTTTTCTTCTCATATTCTGTGAAATTTTTTTCGTAACGGCAATGGAAAGAGACTTCCGATTCTTTTGAGTTTGATAGTGGTAAATTTTGGCCCCCCTCAAGCTGTCCAGATATTGTCTCGGTAAGTGAATAAACGTATTTATTATTGGTAACCACTGTTCAGTGTCCGAGTGGTTCTAGTCGCTTCAGTCAGGAACCGCACGACTGCTACCGTCGCACGTTCGAATCCTGCCTCGGGCATGGATATGTGTGATGTCCTTAGATTAGTTAGGTTTAAGCAGTTCTAAGTTCTTGGGGACTGATTACTTCAGATGTTAAGTCCCATAGTGCTCAGAGCCATTTGAACCACCGTTCAGTGGCTTGTGACTTTGTTTCTCTTAGCTTTACTGACATATTTTGTCGCCATGTTCTGCGTTAATAAGAAACTTTTTTTGACCATTATGTTCAATGACATCTTAAAGCTTTGATAATATAGTTTTAATGACAACAAAGATTTCAAAATACTTTTTCATAAATGACATTTCGGCGGTATGCAATTGTAGCACTGATATTTTGAGCTACCTAGTCACAAATCATGTGGAAGCACAGTAGCACATTGTCTAGCCCTATGAAAAAGTGAGAGTGCTCAAGTAAAATTTAATTACTAATTTTGACTAGATTCAGTTATGTCTTAAAATTACGAGTCGGCTGATACAGGGCTCTGGCTAATCGGTCCAGTAGTTTAAAAATTGATTTAATTAAAAGCCGGTTATATCATATCAAACGTATTTTCCCCAGCAATTAAGGAGCTTCATGGGCTCGCCTAACCCCAGGACTCTACTGGCTCGTGAAGAGATTGTAATCTTTTGTTACCTGGTTTAATTAATTCAGAATTTGTACAAAATGGCGTATTCCTGGAAGGCCGAGGTAGGCGTTAGTTTGACTTCATTTCACTCTTCGTCACCGGCGAAGCACATCCTACTCACAGTTTTCGTGGAAGACCCACTATTCCACGCCTCCCAACCTGTGGGCTGTCGGATCCGCCTACATGGGCCGGAACAAATTCGCAAGAGACCTCTTCTTGCCGATGCAGTCTTACCGTGTCGTTGGGTCTCTGTATGCAAATGAAGTGTATTTTGATGGAGCAGGTTCGTGACCACCGTCAGTTAGTGTGCTGCTGCCATTATGCGCGGGTGAGCATGCTTCTCGCATCGGTAACGGCAATTGATCGTGCGGTCGTTACATTAGGCTGAGTAATCAGTTGCCGCATGCTAACTGGCAATAATTCCGACGCGGCGGAATAGCGCGTGTACCGAACCATAGGCGCAGTGAATGTGTTACGCTTCCGGAATGGCAATCTAAATTGCCCCTGCCTGGGCCGGTCTCGTCAACTCTCATGACTATTAACATCTCAGATACCTCTTGGCGCATTCTATCTTAATTCAGGGTTAAACCATTCATCACGATGTTGGTAATTTGTTTCGTGGCTAATTATTCTTGTGTCTTGACATGCAGCAAGTCTTTTTCTAGGCAGTTTCTTAGCTCGTATGCAGAAAACTTTATTTACTTGTGATAGGGTACCTCTCATTTATTACAACTTGAAACAAGTAAACGAAGACTAGCCCTAACAACCAAAATCTTCAAGAAACAAAAAGCGAAATACTGGTCAATGGAAAAAATAGAAGGCATACGTCGACGTAGTGCTGGTCAGCATTGTCTCTCTTGCAAAACCGGGAAGACTGTTGAGGCAGCTTCTTCAGTAAAGTGCTACACAAAACTACTTCCGGAAGAAGTAAACATTTTCAATTCTTTTTGGTAATTCTTCTAGAAATTTTAATTTTAGCTAGTGAATTGCATAAAAATGCCATCGAAAAAGCGGAGATTTTTTTCAGTTTATTATTTTTATCTTATTTGTTTCATAGCTGTCCAAGACCGATTAGGAAGAAAAAGTTATCAAGAGCAGTTTCGTGTTCGTATATCGTGAAAATATGTGAAATGCTGCTCATGGTTTGCAAAGAAGCTTTCCTAAGTATCCAACGCTACAGAAATATGCGACAACAGTGAGGAATTTACAACGGCAAATAAAGCTGGGTACCAACGGATGATAAATGAGGTTTGTGTATTACACGGTACTAAAAGTTATCCATTGGCGCCTAATAGCGTTTTATTCAAATATTTGTACTGGGTACAATAATATAAAACGGTTCAAATGGCTCTGAACACTATGGGACTTAACATCTGAGGTCATCAGTCCCCTAGAAATTAGAACTACTTAAACCTAAATAACCTAGGGAGATCACACACATCCACGACCGAGGCAGGATTCGAACCTGCGACCGTAGCGGTCGCGCGGTTCCAGACTGTAGCACCTAGAACCGCTCGGCCACACCGGTCGGCCATAATATAAACTTTAATACGTATTTCGTTCACCTAAACATGAAGACAATACATATAAATTTGATGGTGGAGCTGTTAAAGGCATCGGAGATCTTGTCAATGTCATACCAATACACCGAGCGAGGTAGCGCAGTGGTTAGCAACCTGGACTCCCATTCGCCCGCGTCCGGCCATCCTGATTTTGGTTTTTCGTGATTTTTCCTACATTGCTTCAGGCAAATGCCGGGATGGTACCTCTGAAAAGGCACGACCTACTTCCTTTCCCATCCATCTCAAATCCGATGGGACCGATGACCTAGCTGTATCGTCCCCTCCTTCAAATTAAGCAACCAGCGATACCAATATATAGGAACAGTACGACAGGCAACAGAACTGGAACATAGTGTATTTGGAATGTGGTCTCAAAACTGCATCACTATTTCGGACTAAACACTAGGAATACCGAAAAGAAAAGCGTTCACTGTACCAGTGTCCCAATTTACCACAGGCTTCAAACTGCCTGACAGTGGTCTTTGTTCAAAATGTGACACGTTCCAACTGTCAATGAGTAATCCAGTAATAGGGACAGATGAAGTAACAAAAAAGGAACAATATTAACTGTGTCACAGAAAGGGTGGCAAGGGTGCAAAATACACTCCTGGAAATTGAAATAAGAACACCGTGAATTCATTGTCCCAGGAAGGGGAAACTTTATTGACACATTCCTGGGGTCAGATACATCACATGATCACACTGACAGAACCACAGGCACATAGACACAGGCAACAGAGCATGCACAATGTCGGCACTAGTACAGTGTATATCCACCTTTCGCAGCAATGCAGGCTGCTATTCTCCCATGGAGACGATCGTAGAGATGCTGGATGTAGTCCTGTGGAACGGCTTGCCATGCCATTTCCACCTGGCGCCTCAGTTGGACCAGCGTTCGTGCTGGACGTGCAGACCGCGTGAGACGACGCTTCATCCAGTCCCAAACATGCTCAATGGGGGACAGATCCGGAGATCTTGCTGGCCAGGGTAGTTGACTTACACCTTCTAGAGCACGTTGGGTGGCACGGGATACATGCGGACGTGCATTGTCCTGTTGGAACAGCAAGTTCCCTTGCCGGTCTAGGAATGGTAGAACGATGGGTTAGATGACGGTTTGGATGTACCGTGCACTATTCAGTGTCCCCTCGACGATCACCAGTGGTGTACAGCCAGTGTAGGAGATCGCTCCCCACACCATGATGCAGGGTGTTGGCCCTGTGTGCCTCGGTCGTATGCAGTCCTGATTGTGGCGCTCACCTGCACGGCGCCAAACACGCATACGACCATCATTGACACCAAGGCAGAAGCGACTCTCATCGCTGAAGACGACACGTCTCCATTCGTCCCTCCATTCACGCCTGTCGCGACACCACTGGAGGCGGGCTGCACGATGTTGGGGCGTGAGCGGAAGACGGCCTAACGGTGTGCGGGACCGTAGCCCAGCTTCATGGGGACGGTTGCGAATGGTCCTCGCCGATACCCCAGGAGCAACAGTGTCCCTAATTTGCTGGGAAGTGGCGGTGCGGTCCCCTACGGCACTGCGTAGGATCCTACGGTCTTGGCATGCATCCGTGCGTCACTGCGGTCCGATCCCAGGTCGACGGGCACGTGCACCTTCCGCCGACCACTGGCGACAACATCGATGTACCTCACGCCCCACGTGTTGAGCAATTCGGCGGTACGTCCACCCGGCCTCCCGCATGCCCACTATACGCCCTCGCTCAAAGTCCGTCAACTGCACATACGGTTCACGTCCACGCTGTCGCGGCATGCTACCAGTGTTAAAGACTGCGATGGAGCTCCGTATGCCACGGCAAACTGGCTGACACTGACGGCGGCGGTGCACAAATGCTGCGCAGCTAGCGCCATTCGACGGCCAACACCGCGGTTCCTGGTGTGTCCGCTGTGCCGTGCGTGTGATCATTGCTTGTACAGCCCTCTCGCAGTGTCCGGAGCAAGTATGGTGGGTCTGACACACCGGTGTCAATGTGTTCTATTTTCCATTTCCAGGAGTGTATAATTGGTGTCAAATGAAAACAAGAAACATGGCAAAAATGTTATTAAACTGTTTATTGTTTCAAACTGTTAATACATTTATTCCACTGTAAACCTGGTGGCCAATGCTCCGATGGAAAAATGTTTGCGGTTGCCCACGGAACCATCAATGTACCCAGGCGCGCACATTTTCTTCCGAAGCAAGTCGATGGAGACGAATGACTTTCTTCAGGGCTTCCACAATGTGGAGTTCGCAGGGGGAGGGATAGAGAGTGTATGGGGAATGTGTAAGCGCTTCCGAGCAAACTTCTGCAGCGCATTTTAAATAAGTTTGGGAAGATGTAGGCTCGGTGCAATAGTTTCCCTATGAAAACCCGTATACCCCCTCCATACAGATTTAATCTCTCCCCAAGTGAGTTCCGTATCTTTGGAGCTCTAAAGTAATACGTTCGTTGCAGTTGATTTGCATCGGACAAAGAAGTGCACGCCTGGTTACAATCATGGTACCGTTGCGTAAAAAAATCATTATCTCACGGAAATTTTGCTCAGTTGAGGAAATATGCTATATCACCTAAATTGCGGCAATATTTAGATTCATTTTAATTCGTGAATAATATTACTATTATATTACTTATAACTATGGATGTTCACAGGGTTTTATAGTCGGCGGGCGGAATTTTGCAGTAAACGTACTTTTACCTTAATGTACTGATTGAAACTTCCCCTTTGAACAATTCTACATGACTGTGCTTAAACTGACACACAATATTTTGTTAGCGCAACGCAATCTGACTTTCAAAATTCCCTACAAAAGAATGGCCCTGACTAACATTAAACTATACCTTTCACAAATCACTTACCTCACAAAAATCTTCGCTGCTCAAGCTACTGCAATACAGCGAGCGCCACTACTGCCAGCTAAATAAAAGATTCAAACTATGGAAGGCACTAACTACTGATAGGGATAGTTAGCAAATGAAAGATATTAGTAGAGAACAAACAATGTATTTACCTTGATATCATCATATATAAATATAGCAGTTCATGACAAATTACAAATCTCCGCCATCTCTCTCCCCACATCCACCACTGCTGGCGGCTCACCTCCAACTGCGCAACGCTACGTGCTGTTCATATCCAGCTGCCGCTGCCCAACACTACAATGGCGAGTATTACAACAATGCAAAGCAGCCACAGACTGCACACAGCACAGCCAGTGATTTTCATACAGAGTTGGCGTTACCAATAAAAAAACCTAACCAGCCTACTTACATAGCCCCCATGCTCCCCACAAAAAATTTTACAAATTGGATTGGGCAGTGGCCAATACAGATTTGAAAAATTTTTTCATAATTACAATAACAAAGAAATCAAATGCACACACTTATTGATACAATGTTGGTCAAAAGCTCAAATTTTCTCACAGTCCATAAAGACAGTCCTCATCATTCGTCACAGTAAAATTGCAGTGTTTTTCTCAAAGTCTGAGCAGTAAAGGAAAATGCACACAGAAGTAGTGGATTTCCATGCAATCTTGAAGAAGTAGTGTTGTCCTTCCAACTGAAAGACAGTGCTGACTCTTGACATGCTGGCAGGTAATGGGCCACAACAGAGCAAACCCACAGCAGAGTCATTCGACAGTTTGAAGAAGATTGGTAGGTAGGTCATCACAGAGCAGACCCACTGTAGTCCTGGTAGAGAGTATGGTATTGGTGGCCACCAGAGGTGCAGACCCACTGCAGTCCTTGTAGAAATAATGGTATTGGTGGGCCATCGAAGATGTAGACCCACTGTAGTCCATGTAGAGACAGCCAGCAGCCATCTGTTGCGACTGTGCAGGTGCACAATCACCATCGAAGATTCTTGTGGAGAATATAGCAAGTCCATAAACCACCACTTGTGCACTCACAAAGTTTTTAGAATTGTCCTTAGAACCAGCAATGCTGTTATCCAGTCCCTTGCTGAATTAGTAACACACGTGCAAACACTAACAGTCCCAACTTCTCACATATTGTCCATATACTATGACCAACAGAAACATGTGCAGTGAAATGTAACTCACAAGTTACTTAATTTGATGAACTGGTGTCAAGTACAATTTTATAACATGAGAATACAATTACAAAGATACAGAAAACATCATTGAAACATAATAATACAGATAACATTTGTAGATAATAGGGGCTTTACAAAAGAATAGAAATAAACATATACATCAATGTTACAGGAATTATGACATGAGTACATACATAAAAGATCGGAATAACTTTCGAAACATCAACTTCACACATGAGCATTAACACAAAACAGAATAAATTATGTCTAACATCTTTACGAAGTATATAACATATTATTAATGCCAATTATATTCGAGGATAACAGTATTCCTTATCATAGTGAATGTAGCTTAGTATTAGAAAAATTCTACAATATAAGTCTTATCAGATAAACATATAAATACAGGAAAAACATAAATACCCAAGGGTACACAAACATATAGCGGAATAATACAAGGAAAGGACAGGGTTTGTTTTACTGCAGTATTTTGCAAACAAAACTTTCTTTACTTCTCGGAGATCTCCCTTTGTTCTTCATTATTTCCAAAAGTCCTATCTATACCTGCTTTCTGTACTTTTCTCGTATAGCCTCTCAGTGCATTTCTTCAAATTCATCGCAACTCATTCTCTTATAGGCTACCCCCTCTTAAGCTAACTTAAATCTACTGAGCTCAGATGCTAAACTAAGGGACGAGGCAATGCAGCAGCACAAAACAATTAATATAAACAGCAATGAAAAAAAAATGGAAAATCGCAAAGCAAGCTACAGTAAATCTAAATTACCAAGCAATTCAACATTACAACTAATATGAGGCAATGCGCAGCAAACAAAAAAATAAATCTGGCTTAGCAGAGTAACACAAATTAAAGTTCAGTAGCACTATGCCTGGCAAACAGCAGCTTATATCTAAACATGACATAGCTCAAGCAGAAAAAATATTACAGTAAAAACAACAATGCAGATAAGGGAAATGTATATTCACATCTTAATACCTATGTAATTAAAGTGGTGCACCACAACAACTGATTGTAAAAAGAAATATTACCATGTACTTGAAAAGAAAATTATGTGTTACTGTTACTAGTTCCTTCTTATTGTTCTTTCCTTTCCAAGTGCTCCTTTTTTAAAGAATGTGGATCATAAAATAATTATTTAATAGATCTGTTGACAGAAAGTGTTCACATTAGCAACTGCATTTCATTTTATAAAAGCAATGCTGCAACACAGCTGGAAACCAGATATCGAATGAAATAAGCAACTATGAAAAGCAAAGCATAAAAATATCATTCAGTAGTCATGTGACATTTCATAAGTTAGTAGAAATTCTCTCAACTCTCATAGAAAGACGCTTGTCATAATCAGGTGTGCAGATGTAAAAATATTTCTTGTCATTTTATTAGGCATTTCAGTAAATATCATAAATTACGAGCTCCACAGTATGCTTTCAACAAGGAAATGTCAGTAGTACGGACAATGGCCTCCCCTTTTTTTTTTCTACCTGTGCCGCTGAAAGGCTAATGGCTTTTTTTTTTTTTTTTTTTTTTTTTTTCGGGTGGCTGTCGCCCAGGTAGGTGCCCACGACGCATTACGTGCAGGTGGTCACTTAACTTTCTTACGGAAATATTTACGACAGCAGTTTCCGCTACAGTGACAGTCTCACATAAAAATATTTCACAGGTCAAGAATTAGCGTTGCAAATCTGTAGAAACAAAATCCCATAAATATAAGTGCCCAAAAAAATTTTCGCCGGCATTGTGATACATTCACGCATTTACACACATTTCATAACTCTTAAAGTACGATTCTTGGTTTCCAACATCCTGTTTCACAAGTCAAGAGTCCCTACCCACTATTCATTACTCCTTACCTTATTACACATATACGTATCCATCGACACTCGTCAATATTTCGTCATTATAAATATGAAGCATAATCAAATAACTCATATAGCCTCAGCCTATTAATCATAAACATACCTCAGCAGCATAATACACATCGTCGTCGTAAAAATAACATCATAACAACTCAGTCAAATCTCAAAATCGTCGTAGCTTCCTCCAATAATTAAAAAAAATTCTCTGCTCATGTCAAAAGTGTCATCGCCCTCAAACGTACTTTAAAAATTATGAATCCATACCAAATACATCATTCAAAGCTCTCATAGTATCACAATGGTTCCGAAAAAATATGAAGAGTTCACACAGTACAGACAAAATACAATTTCGTAAGTGTGAAGTTATCCAACGGTGTAATTACGTAAACATGTGTGACTGACGTAGTAAAAAAACATGTTTATCTCTCAGTTAAATGATCAGATAGCTGTGTAATTTGTGTGTTAGAGAAATATGGTACCGATGTGTAAAGTTGTATAAGCAAATACCATATTAGCTAGGGTTCCTTGTGGTTGCCACACACATGGTACACAAAGTAAGCATGTACCCCCCTGAGGATAAATGTAATTATACTCCCAGGTGTTACAAATTACAGCAATGGAATGAAATGTATCACGGAAAACTTTCTTTGTAATTAAAAAAATCTTTAAAAATAAGTGTTTTAAGTATAAGATTAATCACTCAAATGCGTGTACTGTAGCGCTAAACTGTGCATCTTGTCGCAACATAATCTCTGTGGAAGTGTCGTAGTTATCGTCCTCCGAAAGCTAAGTTCTGCAGAAGTCAATGTACTTACCTCATGATAAACAAAAGTGAAATGCTTTGCGTAGAGATATCTTACTTATTACGCTTATTGTTGTGATGATGAAAGTACTGTGCTGTAACATATTGTTGTGCTATGGAAAAGGCTGTCTCCTTGTAGCTATACCACAAAAGTTACTAATAAAACATGTTTTGATTTCCAGAAGAATTCAGAAAAACTGTGCAGATATAAAACAGATACACCGCAAAAGCAACATTGTAAATTGTCACTCATTAGTAGCGTCGTGATAAAACCGTGTAGTTGTCACTTAAACTAACCACTGTGTCGTCTAGTATCTCACAGAAAGTACATTAAACCCAGAATGTATTTTCAAGTAAACCAAAATGTTGCATTAAAATCTCATTAGCAGTACCAGTATGTGTCCCAAGTATGTAAGCCTGATAGTCGTTACGTAATCGTGCAACTAACAAGCAAGAATGTACAAGTAACAACACTGTGTCGCCTGTTCATTATAACAATGCATTCGTAATTTCTGTTTAAATAAGTTCTCTTGGTTCTTGACTGGATATTTCACTTCAAACATTGTTACATGTTAACAGATTCTAAATCTGACAATGCATACTAGAAATGTGAAGTGAAAAGTTTTATGGCAAAGACAAAGTTAAAAAGCAGATTATCTTTCAATAAACGGTTTTACATGTGAAATGTGGTGTAAACCTTTACTCTTCCTGGTACGCAGAGTTTCAACTTCAACGCAATTATCATGTGGTACACGTCGGATTCTGTAAGGTCCATTGTAAACTAAAAAGAATTTGTGACTCAAGTGTTTCTACTTATGTGACAATGAATGAGCTTTAATGAGAACTTTCTGACCAATATACAATTTCTTTGCATTTGCTTTACCGTGTAGTTTTCTCCTTTTGTCTGCTGCAGATTTTATATTTTTAAGAGCCACATCAATTATGTCTTTGTGTCGAAGTTTACGTGTATTCGGGAAAGGTACAAGCTCTCTGATTCTGTTCGGTGGTTCTTCATTCTTCAGTACAAGAGTAGGTGGTAAAGCAGTGGAATCATGAGGCATTTCATTCAGCACGTTTTGAAATAAGTGTAAATATCTGTCCCAATGCTGATGCTTTCTGTGACAATAAAGTCTGCAAAGCTTATTGATTTCTTTCATAATCCGTTCAGACGGGTTACAATGTGGTGAGTACAATGAAATAAAAACAGGTTTGATTTTATGATTCCGAAGCGTGCGTGACCAAACAGCAGATCTAAATTGCGATCCGTTATCTGAAATGACTTTAGCAACGTGGCCAACTTCACGTAAGAAATTTTTAACAAAGGCGTTGGATACAGACCGTCCAGTGGCTTTACGTAACGGTGTGAAAGAAACAAATTTTGAAGTAAGTTCAACAGCGACTAGAACGTACGAAAATCCATTAGATGTTCTGACAAGCGGTCCCAAGAGATCAACAGCAGCAAATTCTTTTAATTTAGAAGGAATGATAGGAAACAACAGAGCACGATGTGAGACAGTAGATGGTTTCGCCTTTTGACAAAGTTTACAAATAGACAAGACTCTTCGAATTCTCTTTTCCATATTGTTAAAATAACAAGTCGTTCGAAGAATATAACATTTTCGTGGACCAAAATGTGCGTAGCTGAAATGAATGTACCAAATGAGCTTATTAACAAAATCGTCAGGAATGCAAAGTACCCATAGCTTGTCATCAACAGTGCAGCGTTTGAACAGTATGTTGTTTCTAACCAGATAATAATGCCGAATCTGTGTGTGTGTCTTTTCATGCCATTTGCTCTTGATGTCTTTCCAAATCGGATCTTTATCTTGTTCATGAGCAATGTCCTTTAAAGATGTGGTGATGAAGTTTTCAAAGGCGACTTTCTGAATGTAAAGAATACTGAAATTTTTCTCGAGGTTGCCTTCTGTGGTACTTTTCTCAAGCCCAGCCGGTGCGCGTGACAGTGCGTCCGCAACAATGTTCTCCTTGCCAGGAATGTAGACTATTGTGAAGCGGAATTCTTGCAGAAACAATGCCCAACGTTTTAACCTGTCATGATTTAATTTTGAAGACATAAGAAATTGTAATGCACGATGATCACTGTATACTTTTACGTGCTTACCAGAAAGAAAGAAACGGAATTTGGTAAATGCCCAAACGATAGCTAAAGCTTCTAATTCAGTAACGGAATAATTTCTTTCAGATTTTGTTAGCACTCGGCTAGCAAAAGCAATGGTTTTCTGAATGGTAGTGTCATTTTCTATGGCTTCTTGAAATAAATGGGCACCAAGACCGACTTTAGAAGAATCCGTGCTAAGGCAGAAATCTTGTGACAGATCTGGATGAGCTAAGATTGGCGCGTGAAGTAACGCTTCTTTCAAAGAATTGAATTCCAATTGTGCTTGTTCGTCCCAGTTCCAAATAGTATTTTTTCCAGTGAGAGAACAAAGTTTTGGTGTAACAAGAATTTGCATATTCAGAAAACGACGGTAAAAATTTACGAGACCTAGAAAACTGCGGACTTGTCTTTTTGTGGATGGAACTGGAATGGCTCTGATTGCTTCTAACTTTTCAGGATCCGGCTGAATCCCTTCAGAAGAAATAATATGTCCCAAGAACTTCACCTTTGTCCTACCGAATTCAGACTTTTCCAAGTTAACTGTAATTCCAGATTCTGCAAAAATACGTAACAAACTGTTGAGGATGCAATTATGTTGTTCCCATGAAGCTTCTGCTATCAGAATATCGTTCACATATAAGGTGATGTGACGTTTTAAGAACTCAGGTAATATGGAATTTAACCCACGAATGAATGTTGCCGAAGAAATGTTCAAACCAAAAGGAAGTTTCCGAAACTGATAACAAACGCCGAAACAAAGGAAAGCTGTGTATTTTCTACACTCTGGATGAAGTTCGATCTGATAAAAGCTGGATCTGAGATCAATGGAAGACAACACCTTTACACCATTAAAATTTTGAAGAAGTTCTTCTAACGTTTGCGGCCTGTCTGTTTCAGGAATAATGATCGTATTGATTTGTCTCGAATCTAAGACAAGCCTAATCGATCCATTTTTCTTCTCAACAACATGTAATGGATTGTTGTATGAGCTTACTGCAGGCTCAATAATGCCCTCATTAAGCATAGATTGTATTTCTGTTCTAACACGGTCCCTATAATGCGCCGGAATTACGTATGGTCTAACACAAAATTTAGTATGCTCACGAACACGAAATTGGTATTGAAATCCCTTGATTGTTCCTGTTTTATGTTTTATGAGTAAAAACTGTGGAATGTGCTTGTAAAATCTCAAAAAGGTCTTGCCTATCATTGTCATTACAATTCTCAATTGTTTGAATTTTATTCTGAATTAACTCATTAGTATCAAATGCGCCGTCGATATCACCCCTGTCAGTACTTGCAGAGTGATTGTTAGTGTCAAGTTCCGTCGAAAATTCCGAACTGTTGTCTAACAGGAGGTAAAGCCGATTAATTTCTTCATCATGGTTTGAGAGCCAATCTTCAAATTTCAAAGCTATTGACCTACCTTCCTTCTCTAAACTTATTTCAGCATCGTGAAAGTTTAAGATTGCTTTGAATTCATTCAAAAAGTCTACTCCCAATATAATTTCCGTCGACAATAATGGAACAATAAGAAAGTTCGTAGAGAAGCTGTGGCTTTGACAAAAGAATTCTAAGTTGGTTTGTTGGCATACATCTACACTTTTTCCAAAGATTGCACCTTGTAATTTAATCTTACGTAACGGAAGTATGGGGCAATCGTTCGATTTGTTGCATTTGCTAAAGGCTGTTTCACTGATTACTGAAATGGGACTGCCAGAGTCAAGTACTGCCGTAAATTTTACGTCATTTACAGTAATGTGAATCACAGGATATGCAATGTTGTTATGTTTTACGTCGTGTTCCTGGAGTAAGATGTCCCTAATGTCTTCCATTTTTACGTAATTACTAGCTACGGCAGCTGCTGCGCCGTTAGTGTCATAAGAACGTTTTGTGACTGCCAGCGGTGTGAGTCATTGCCTATTGTCTCTTTGTTGGCGCGCGTCGTTATTGGGATTTGGAGACCTAACTTCTACAAATTCACCTCCTCGAGAGGGCCCTGCTCTGTTTGAATCCCGCCAGTTCTGATGCAATTCAGGTCTGTCGTTACGATCACATCGTCTGTCGTCATGTCGGTAGTTCCTGTAGTTTCTTTCTTGTCGGTTAAGTGGTGGAGAATTTCTCCCTGAATCGTAACTGTGCGCTGAACTGTTGCGTCTGAAGTTATTCTGTCTCCCTTGATAATAATTATTTTGGATCCCATATTGTCTGTTTCTCTGATTGTCTCTGTAATAGTCATTACCGCAGAGAGGTGATCTTTCCCTGTAATTATTACTACTCTGCCAACGGTTGTCATACGGGTGGTGTCTGTTTTGGTCACGATTTACGTTATAAGAATAGCCTTGTCGTGTATTATTTCTGTCATCGCGGAATTGTGACAGATGTGACCTGTAATTGTTGTGCTCCTGTTCCCGCGTTCCCCGATTGTCAGTGTCAATTTCCAGTTCTTGTAACAGTCCCTGAAAAGCCTCAATGTCTTCTTTGCAACGTCCTGCTAAAATAATATGTCGTAAATGTTCAGGTAATTTCATTAAGCAAATGCGGATGAGTTCTGAAGGGCTGTATGGGTTTGAAAGATATTGATTCTTATGCAACATGTCTTCAAAATATTTGACAAGACTGGAAAATTCAGATTGTTCGAAATGTTTCATCATTATGATGCCATGTTTTACTCGGTCTTGTGTGGCTTGAGACCAATATGCTGAGAGGAAGGCATGGTAAAATTCTCCTTCACTGTGGCAATCGTGAATGACCGATCGTATTCTTACAGCTGGTTCATTCTCTAAGTAGCCACACATAAATTCTAATCTGTGTTCTAACGACCAGTTGGGAGGAAAACAATGAGAGAATTGATGGAGCCATGCTTGTGGATGAATGTCGTTGCCAGAATTCTTAAATGTTTTGAATTTACGTGTAGTAATGAACAGCTTATAGTCAAAATCATCATGTCGGCAAGTCGCATGTCGGTCATTGTTACGTCGTTTCGGCGGTTCCATCTCAAAATTCGGCGTACCTTGCCAACTTCTTTCACAATTTCCGAAGTGCCCTGTCTTGTTATTTTGTGTCTGTTCCGTATTTCTATGTCCCTCTTCCCGTACTGGAGCGCGAGTGTCCTCTGAAATATGTAATTCTTGTATTACTTGTGCCAAATGATCTTGTACTTCCCGGATTTCTCTTTTGTACTGTGTATTGATTTGATTTTGATTTTGTTTGAATTTTCTAATTTGTTCATACTCTTCTGTGTCAGTGAAGGCTACAGGTCTTGTGTCATTCAGATCATCATCTACCTTTGTAGATAAGTTAGTGACCTGATCCGAAAGTTCGGCTACTTTCTCCGATAGTGAACACATTTCCTCAGTGTGTTTTTCTGAACCAAGTTTCAGAGTGTCCATTTGTGTTGAAATCGAATCTACTGTGTCCTTCAAGTTTTCCTGAGTTTTTGCAAGTTGCGTAACCAAATCGGTAGATGCAACTGAGTCAATTTTAGACCACAAGGTCTCATGATTTTCATGAACAATGGTTTGCAGTTCTTTTATGGCTGCTTCGTGATTCTGTAATGCATTTTCATGCCGCGAAAAAATAGGTTGAAAATGCTCACAAATTTGTGTTTTTACGTCATTACAGACTTTTTGACATTTCGATTCAATGTTATGTAACTCAGTAGTTAAATCTTCACGTGTTTGTTCAAGTGTTTGTTCCAATGTGTCTAACTTTTTAAGATTTTGTTCCACTGTGTCTAACTTTTGAAGCTTTTGCTGTGTTTGTCTCTGATTTTGTTCCATTGTGTCTAACTGTTGCTGTGTTTGTCTCTGATTTTGTTCCATTTGTTGCATTAATTGCAATAATAATGTATTAGTGTCTGGAATCTGTTTCTCTACGCTTTTCGGCAGTGCATTTGCACCGGCAACATTCACATTTTGACAAGCAGAAAATGTGTCTTGACTTATTTGAGAAAACGGTGATGACCCAAAACCTGAATCTACAGTATTTGCGAAATTGTGTCCTGTCATTTCGGATTCCTGAGGCGAGCTGTTGCCGACCGATCGATCGATAATGCTTCCCTGTTCACTACCTGTTTCACTGTCTACACCACTGTTTGCAGCCCGCTCCATTTTCCTATGCACAATTACCAAATTACTACTTCGAACATCAGTTAATTCATTACTCGGTGGCGCTAACACACTGCTTTCATTTTCACTGTCATTTCTCAGTTTACTTTGGAGCCTAGTATTACGTTTTTCACACGCCATTATTGTCACAGTATTTCACACGACAACACAGAAAAACACAATTTGAAGATCAAAAATAAGAGAACACATTAACATAGCACTGAAAATAATATCTAGTTAATTGCAGCTGCGAAATACTTGGTGCAAATCTACATGCATGCCACAACTGTTTTACTGTACAACAATGAAAGACTGCAACTACAAAGGAGATTTTCTCTACAATTACGCGCTAGCAATAAACAATAGCTACACTAATTACACAAACTACAAGAAAAAAATCAGAAGATTCCAGTGAGGTATCCTAGGCTAAGGGTCGACATATGAAACTTCCCCTTTGAACAATTCTACATGACTGTGCTTAAACTGACACACAATATTTTGTTAGCGCAATTCAATCTGACTTTCAAAATTCCCTACAAAAGAATGGCCCTGACTAACATTAAACTATACCTTTCACAAATCACTTACCTCACAAAAATCTTCGCTGCTCAAGCTACTGCAATACAGCGAGCGCCACTACTGCCAGCTAAATAAAAGATTCAAACTATGGAAGGCACTAACTACTGATAGGGATAGTTAGCAAATGAAAGATATTAGTAGAGAACAAACAATGTATTTACCTTGATATCATCATATATAAATATAGCAGTCATGACAAATTACAAATCTCCGCCATCTCTCTCCCCACATCCACCACTGCTGGCGGCTCACCTCCAACTGCGCAACGCTACGTGCTGTTCACATCCAGCTGCCGCTGCCCAACACTACAATGGCGAGTATTACAACAATGCAAAGCAGCCACAGACTGCACACAGCACAGCCAGTGATTTTCATACAGAGTTGGCGTTACCAATAAAAAAACCTAACCAGCCTACTTACATGATATGTTCACATACTGCGAGGATGCACTATGAAGATTAGTTCTAAAACATTTGAAAACAAGTGCAGTAAAAACAAAACTAAATTGTTTATTATTATTTTTAACAATGAATGTTGAAGGCAGACAAAACATATGTTGCTATTTATATTTTTATGTTTGAAGAAGCAAACATTCCATTTTAGTTGCAGGGATCTATATTATCTATTTACAAATGACGCATTTCGTCTGATTCAGACACTTTCACAATGACCTACACAAAAATATGTATTTCGTTACAAGTAGCATGACCCCATCTTGCAGATTGGAGTTACTAGAAACTAACAGCAACACGATTTACTGAATATTAGTTGGTGTTGGAAGCATGGAATACCTAGCGTGGAGAATGCCCTAGGACGTAAATGCCATTGTCAAATATTAGGTAACATTTTACGGTGTCTTATAAATAAATAGAACGAAATGTAGCCGAGAAAGCTACTTCCTGTGACCGTCTTTGTCAAAGATATACATTTTCCTTACCATGAAATAGGTGTAAATTCACTGGACTACGTCGCATGCCTCAACAAGTTAGTCTGGTCTCTCTTCTTTTTCCTCTCCAAAATGAACCACAGGACAACCACCAGTGTCTCCTCAACGACCGTTTAGCGAACGTTACCGCGTATGGGCCTCCGCAGAAGGCGCCTTGTTTATACACTCATGGCGACTGCTGTCCATCAGCGAAGAAGGCTGGAGTTTGCGCGCTAATACCGCAACTGAAAGTTCTCTGAGTGGCGACAGCGATGGCCATTTCAAATGAACCACGTTTTATGTTCCATCGTACAGATCGCTGTTGGCGTGTGCGGCCTGAAGCATGTGGAAGGAAACACCCTGCAACAATCGTCGGAAAGGTCCAGGCCAGAGGAGGGAGGGTTTTCGTGGCATTCCCTTGGGGAATCGTCATTCTGGAAGGCGCAATGAACCGGCACATATATCCATTTATCCGTGAGGACCATGTTCACCCCTCAATGCAGGTTGTTTTTCCACAGCACGATGGCATCTACCAGCAGGACAACGGAACGTGTCACTCAGCTAGCAGTGTGCATGGACGGTTCGAACCGCAGCAGGGTGACTTTACCGTGCTAACATGGCCACCAGACTTCCTGCGTTTAATCACAGCCGAGAATCTGTGGGACCACCTCGATCGAGCTGTTGGCACCATGCATCCTCAACCGAAAAATCTAGCATAGCTGACTGCTACGCTGGAGTCAGCATGGCTCCACATCATTTCAGGACCATCTACAAACGTCATTGCCTCTCTTCCTACAATTCTCGCAGCAGTGCGCATTGAAAACTGTAGTTATTCAAGCTTTTAATAGTTGGTCACTATAATGTGGCTGGACAATGCACATTTCCATGGAACTTTTAACTTGCTGCATCAAGTTGCATGTGGTTTTATGACTACTAAATACCGCCTATGGTCAAAATTCGAGCAATAGCGTCATTGGACCTGATTCGTAATATAAAATTCATGTATCTTAAAGCGTTTGAAATGTTAGCCATAGAAATGATCTGAGGCAAATGCTGCATCGTAGCCACACTATGTCATCGAAAGTATCCGGATAGCCCCAAAAACATACGTTTTTCATATAAGATGCTTTGCGCTGCCACCTGCTGCCAGGTACTCCACATCAGCGACCTCAGTAGTCATTAGATATCATGAGAGAGTAGAATGGGGTGCTCCGCGGAACTCACGGACTTCGAACGTGGTCACGGGATTGGGTGTCACTTGTATCATACATCTGTACGCGACATTCCCACACTCCTTAAAATCCCTAGGTCCACTGTTTCTGATATGATAGTGAAGTGGAAATTGAAATGACACATACAGCACAAAAGCGTACAGGCCGACGTTGTCTGTAGACTGACAGAGACGGCCGACCGTTGAAGAAGGTCGTAACGTGTAGTATGCAGACATTTATGCAGACCATCACACGGAAATTCCTAACTACATCAGGGTCCATTGCAAGTACTATGACAGTTAGGTGGTAGGTGCGAAAACTAGGATTTCATGGTCGAGCGGCTGGTCGTAAGCCACACATCACGTCAGTAAATGGAAACCGACGCCTTGCTTGGTGTCAGGAGCGTAAACATTTGACGTGTGAACGGTGGAAAAACGTTGTGTGGAGTGTCGATTCACGGTACACAATGTGGCGATCAGAAAGCAGGGTGTCGGTATGGCGAATGCGCGGTGAACACCGTCTGCCAGCTTGTGCAGTGCCAACAGTAAAATTCGGAAGCGGTATGTTCTGGTGTGGTCGTGTTTTTCATGTAGGGTCTTGCACCTCTTGTTGTTTCGCATGGCACTACCAGAGCACAGGCCTACATTGATGTTTTAAGCATCTTCATACTTCCCACTGTTGAAGAGCAGTCGCGGGGATGGTGATTGCATCTTTCAACACGATCGAGCACCTGTTCATTAATGCACAGCCTGTGGCGGAGTGGTTACACGACAATAACATCCCTGTAATGGACTGGCCTGCACAGAGTCCTGACCTGAATCCTACAGAACACCTTTCGGATGTTTTGGAACACCTGCTTCATGCCAGGCCTCAACGACCGACATCGATACTTCTCTTCAGTGCTGCACTCCGTGAATAAAGGGCTGCCATTCCGCAATAAACCTTCCAGCACCTGACAACGTATGCCTGCGAGAGCGGAAGCTGTCACTAAGGCTAAGAGTGGCCGAACACCATATTGAATTCCAGCATTACCGATGGATGGCGCCACGAACTTGTCTTTATTAGCCAAGTTGAAAAAAATAGCTCTGAGCACAATGGGACTCAACATCTGAGGTCATCAGTCCTCTAGACTTAGAACTACTTAAACCTAAGGACATCACACACATCCATGCCCGAGGCAGGATTCGAACCTGCGACCGTAGCGGCGGCGCGATTCCGGACTGGAGCGCCCAGAACGTCTCGGTCACCGTGGCCGGCTATTAGCCAGGTTTCTGGATACTTTTGATCACATAGTGTACGTGTATTCTTGAGATAAATCTTTGGTTTCTCTTTAATTGTTCGATCATTTGAAGAGGGTCTTTGATACATTGCGTCGAGAAAGTAATTTTGTTTTAATGGTGGCAAATTAACTTTTCCCTTATGACATCACAATGAGAATGCCGTTGTCCTCTCAGGCGCGGAATGTTTCGCATTACAAAATGTGCACTGTAAATCCATAAAACCGCAATTATAGTTCTCAAAATTATTTGGAATTATGTTCAGTTGACATTTAAATATATCTTTCAAAACGACAAGTGAATCATCGTTATCAACATCTGCATTTTTCCGATTGACTTCTCTATACAAAAATCATGTTTCTCTAGTTACTCGTCTTTCAGTCTGCCCCGTTAATGTTCTTCTTCGAGGCATAGCCTAAAACAAATATAGTTTCATTATAATGAGGGACGTTGTAATTACTCAAATTGATGAACCTGAAAATGAAGAACACTCTAAACTTAGTGCTGACGGTGACAAACGAACACAGAGTCAGTTCCGTTTACTCTTACTGTTAGATCAAAGTAAGTGAAAAAATGATGCTAATAAGCAACGTCTGTTGTCCTCGACGGCTTCGTTACTACGTTTCGTTTTCCACTGTTGCATCATTAACGACGTAGTAGTTGCGGCATTAATAGCTGTCCGGTACGCGTGAGTTACAGCAAATAAACATTGAAATGTGAACGTCCCTGGAATGCATCTTCACGAAACTATGTTGCTTTTGTGTGTCGTTTCTACCATAGCAACCGATCGTTACCCGTGGCTGCAGTTGGTAGCAATGTCAGAGGCACAGGAAACCTTTTCTCACGTGTCTGTCTACTTCCGTTTAACTCCCTTAATGACTATGTATACATATGATACTTTCTTTTGTGTACAAGCACGACAAAGTTACTTTCGAATTATATAAGTTTCATTTGCCTCCTTGTACAATTAATTTTAAAAATAGTTACTTCAATTTTCTATGCTCGTGTACTAATATTATGATCGTTAAATAAAACAGATGCATTATCATTATGAATGTCCACATTGCTATTAGTCTTTCTACGCAAAAACGGTGTCTGTCTAGTTCTACGTCTTTCACTCTGACTTGTTAGCGTTCTCCTTCTAGGCAAACACTGAAAAAATATAGTTTCCGTATAATAAGGGATGTCTGAAGTGGTAGTTACTCAAAATGAAGAAATTAAAACTTACGAACTTACATCAAATTTTGTGGTAATGGTAGCAAATGACCACACAGTTACTCTTGCAGAAAAGTAAGCGAAATAACGATGCCAATATACAACGTTATTTACAGATTTGGTTACTACGATATGTTGATTGTCACTGTTGGCAGCGTCATCGACCTAGAAGTTGTCGCACTGTAGCTGCGCGGCATGTATGTTTTACTACAAATGAACTATGAAAACATGAAAGCCCTTAGAATGCGATCTCGCGAAATGTTGTTACTTTTGTGTCTCACTTCTGCCGTAGCAGCTGACCGGTGCTCAGGGCAGAGGTTGGTAACTCTTAAATTTTCGATGTCCAGGCATTGGAGATTTTAATGCGTGATAGAGAATGTAACATCAGTGTTATGACGGTGAAAGCTTCTACTTTCTGTTACCACACTTAACGGCTACACAAACACACTATTTTTTCACTGTCGGGATTTATGGCAAAGTATGTTTCGAATTATAGAAAGATCATTGGTATCCTTTTACAATTAATGTTAAAAATCGTTACTTCAATTGTCGTGTTCACGTATTAATATTATGATATCTGTCCAACCCCTTAAGCCACATAAAATGTGGAAAATGCTTTAACATTAATTGCAATCATACGTATCATAATACCTCTTTCACTTCGAATAAAAGAATAAAAGTTAATTATTTGAATACTATCAAGAAGAGACACTGGAATTATCTTACATCGTGAGCTGGGGAAAAATCGGTGTAATCGGTGGTCGCTGATTCGCTGTTAACGCGGTGACGCGTGATTGTGAATCGGTATTTCGATGCCTGTAGGGGCTTAGTAAAGTAATGATTCGTTATAAGGTTTTATTATTGATCATGCTACATGTATTTAAGACAGCTATAATGGCAGCCGGTCAATGCTATCACAAGATTAGCACCGTCCTGCTTAAATCGTCGCTCACCGAAAAAAAAGTACAAGAAATTTGATAACATTAAGTAAAAACGTTATCTGTCTTAAGACTGTATTATTAATCTAATAAATACTAAACTAGAATGTCACCATCTTATATTGACCGTTGTAACGGGAGAAACGCGAGAAAGAATATGATACAAGAAGCTGAATCTGGTTCTTCAGTCACTTGTTTTATAAACGAAATCCCAATATTATCCAGAGTTTACATACATTACAAGTGTTCGCAATGTTATCTGTGCGTCTATGTGACTGTGCAGTTTTTTATGTAGACATACTGTTCTATTGTAGTATTACCAAGACACTTTGTTAGTTCTATTACACAGTAATAGCACACAAATGCAATTATTTCAGTTAAACTGAACGCAGCTGTTTATCGTTCTTGTGGGAATCATAATTTGTTCAAATTACAATGCAAATATATACACCCAGTTCGATTGAAAGAAAGATGTGGCACAGTATCATAGACTTCATAAAACCATTAATTTCCTAAAATTATGAACTGTGATAAATGCTCAGAATGAAAGCAATTAAGAGCTGCACTGGAACATTAACTGCCACAATGCGGAACGTTGGATACGCTGTTAATGACAATCATAACATACCGTTGAACTTCCATCAAACCAACGCACTGATATAACAAATCACTTTACTGGAATAAAAATGTAATTTTACACTCAGCTGATCCATACACAGTCAAAACTTGCGGCGTTATTTCGCTAGGAAAGAAGGTTGCCACTAGCGCACGTTGCACGTACTTACAACAGATTGTAAATTTTATAAATTCGGTAGATACAGGTTTGTTGCAAATATTGTACGTTACCGAAAACAGCATCAGACTGTTACTTATCAGTTTTAATTTTTATTTTCTAACAATGAGTGGGGCTTGCTGTAGGAATAATAATTCACCATAGAGTCTACCCGTCTATTAGTTGTAATGGAATTATCTTTTGATGTGACAAATATGGCCCATATTTTTGCTTTTACGATACTGCTTCATTTCCAATATTTAAGTAAGTGACATCGGGAGGACAATATCCATATACCAGAAATTGCAGCTCTGAAGTATAGTTAAATGGTAATGGCATCCTCTTGTGTATAATATTCCTGAGGTAAAATAGTCTCCCATCCAGATCTACGGACAGTGACTAAACAAGAGGACTTTGTCACCAAGAGAAACAAAACTGGCAATCCTCGAGTCGAAGAGTGGGACGCTACATCTCTTAATCGGTCAGGTAAGTCAGAAAATTTAAAAAGGAACTAGGTAAGTTGGATATACAGGAATTTAGTGGAGTTCGGTGGTTACGGGAAGAGGACTTCTGGTCATGTCGGTATACAGCTGCAAACACAAAATCAAGTAGCAGTAGTTCTAAGAATGACTAAGAAAAAAGTAATACTGTAAGCTAGTACGAACAGCACAATGAACGCATTGTTGTTGCCAAGATAGACATGAAGCCAATGCCCATCATAATAATACAAATTAATATGCCAAATTTAAAAACTGGTAGAAGCCAACCTCGGGGAAGATTAGTTTGGACGGAGAAATGGAGGAACGTGTGAGGCAGGCTTACCCTAAGACGTATCTTAGAAGAGAGGTTACGAAAAGTCAAACCTAGTTTAATAGCATTTATAGACTTACAGAAAGCTTTCGACAATGTCTACTGGAATACTCTCAAATTCTGAGCGCAGCAGGAGTAAAATACAAGTATAGCAACCAGACGGCAGTTATAAGAATCAAGGGGAATGAAAGAGAATCCCTGTCTGAAAATGGAGTGTGAGAGAGTTGTAACCTATCCTAATGTTATTCATGTTGTATATCGAGCAAGCAGTAAAGGAAACCAAAGGAAAATTTGGAATAATAATTAAAGATCAGGGAGAATAAATTAAAACTTTGATGTTTGCTGATGAAATTGTAATTCTGTCAAGAACAGCCAAGAACTCGGAAGATTAGTTGAACGGAATGAACAGTGTCTCGAAAGGAGGATATAAGATGAACAGCAATAAAAGGAAAATAAAGGATACAGAAATGTAGTCGAATTAAATCAGATAATGTTGAGGGAATTAGATTAGGAATCGAGATACTTAAATTAGTAGATGAGTTTTGCTATTTGGGCAGAAAAATAACTGATGATGGACGAAGTAGAAAGGATATAAAAGGTAGATTGGCAGCAGAAAAAAAAAGCGTTTCAGAAGAAGAGAACTTTGTTAACATCGAATACTGAATTATGTGTAGAAAAGTCTTTACTGAAGGTATTTGTTTGAAGTGAAGCCATGTATGGAAGTGAAATATGGACAAGGAACAGTTTAGACACGATGTAGAGGATTTTGAAATGTGGTGGTACAGAAGAATCCTGAACATTAAGTGGGTAGATCACGTAACTAATGGGCAGGCACTGAAAGGAACTGGAGAGAGAATAAATTTGTGGCACAACCTGACCGGAAGAAGAGATCGGCTGATAGAACACATTCTGAGAGATGAAGAGATCACTAAGTATTGGAGGGAAGTTTGGGGAGTAAAATCGTGGAGCGAAACCAAGAGAAGAATAAATTGAATGTTAAAAAGAATGTAGGTTGCAGTAGTTATTCGGAGATGAAGAGTGTTGCACTGGAGAGAATATCGTGGCGAGCTGCATCAAACTAGTCTTCAGACTGAAGACCACGACAAGAACATTCCAGATAGCTCCGCAGGTGATGAACCATATGAAATAATGCGTGCTGAGATAAAGAAAATTGTTCAGATAGTTAATCGACACGGAGATTTATTGTTGTGTTCCTGGACTTCGATAGTATGCGAGGGAAGGTAAGGAAAATAGCTGTAGATTAGCAACTGCGGGGAAAGGAGAAAAGAGATAGCCTCCTGGCAGAATTTTGAGAAATCATAATTTCGTCATCGCTAACAATTGGTTTAAGTCATGAAGGGAAGATTTATACAGAGACATGGGAAGTCTGGAATGTTTCGGACTGATTATAAACTGACAGACAGAAATCGCAACACCAAGAGGGAAGGTAACGACGTAAAAGTTGGTAGGCGTGTTTCTACATCTGAAAGATGATGTCTATTCAGATTTCGCGCCACTCACGTAAGAGTCGGACTAGTAGCGTCTCTGTGGGGATGAAAATCAGGTTTTCTTTAAATACACACTGTAAGGGTCGTAACCATAGTTACCTTTGAGAGTGGACGTGATGATTAGATGTTAGTCAAGAATGCCTTCAGAGTTATAAGGACGCTTTTATCAACACCGCACTGAATTTTAGCGGGATATGAGAAGCTGGAAGTTCCTTCTGCGAAACTACAGAAAGACTTGGCAGAAATTTACTTATTGAAAATTGTTGCTGGCAGCTGTGGTACTGTAGCAAGAAGACCGTGCTCCGGATGGCTACGTGAAACTACCGAGAGGGAGGACCATCGCGCTCGGCGTATGGCTCTGGCGCATCGTACTGCGTCTGCAGCAGCAAATTAAGCAGCACTTGGTACCACCGTGGCATAACGACATGTTAGAAATCGGTTCCTCCAGGAACACCCCCGAGCCAGACGCCCTTTATCGTGCGCTACACGTCAAACCACCGAATTGGCGACTTCAGTCGTGTCAAGAGAGATAAGGGTTGAAGGCTTTTGTCAGAGGACCTCACCGGGCATGTTGGAGATGTGTTGTGTTTTCTGATGAAATCTGGTTCTCCTGCGGTGCCAGTGATGGAGGTGTGTTGCTTAGAAGCATGACAGTTGATGGCCTGCAACAAACTTGTCTGTGTGCTAGACGCACTTGACCTACACCTGAAGTTATGATCAAGGGTACTATTTCGTATGACAGCAAGAGCACTCTTATCATAATCCCACACATCCTCACTGCAAATTTGTACTTCCATTTGGTGATTCTACCTGTCGTGCTGCCATTCACGAACAGCGTTACTTGAAGTGTTTTCCAACAGGATAACACCCAGATACCTCTGTTATTACTCAACATCCTCTACAGAGTGTCAACATATTGCTTTGGCCTCCTCAGTTGCCAGATCTCTTTGCTTTCAAGCACATATGGGACGTCACCAGACGACAACTCCAGCCTCATCTATGAACAGCTTTATCTGCCCCTGTACTAACCGACTGAGTGCCACAGGTGTGAGCCTCCACCCCACAAAACGACAACCGGCATCTAAACAACACAATAAATCCACATTTTCATCGTTACATTCAACATTCTGGAGGTTCTATCAGCTATTAATTTACCAGTGCAGCTTAACTAGAGCTTTCATTAACCTATTATTTAGCAATGTTAATCTCTTAAATATGTTACCCAGACAGTTTTAATCTTGAAATTTCATTAGTGTAATAATTTTTTGGTACAGTTATTTTTTTCGTCCGTGTGTAATGGTAATATAGAGATTTCGGAAGCATATGTCAAAGTCTAAGACATTTGTGGGGTTAGGTGTAATCTCTGACCACAATTTATTGGTAACAAACTGTTGATATAACTAAGAACTATCAAAAAGATAGTGAATCAGGGAGATGGGACAGGGTACAGTCGAGAGAACCAGAGGCCGTTGAGGATTTCAAAGAGAGCATCAGGCAACAATTGACTACAACATGGGAAAGGAATACAGTAGAAGATTAATGGGTAGCTTTGACTGATCACATAGTGAAAGCCGTAAGGATAAAATAAGTAAAAAGACAAAGCCTAACAGAAATCATTGGATAATAGAGGAAATGATTAAAATTCATCTGGGTGTTGTACTGCAGTATAATACAAAATACTTTGATTGTGAACTTAGAACCAATGTTTCTACAGTATTACAACAACCTTGGGTATTATAGCTCATTACGATCAAATTTTCGCGGAAAATTATCCACAACACCTACAAATATGGTACTGCAAAATGGTAACAGAAAAGCAACAAAATGACCATTTTTCATGCATCTTCATCATTGTTACAGGCATTTTACCATATGTATAAGAATTTTTACTATTTTTACACAATTTTCATCATTTTTACCAATTTTTATTTATTTAATTTTTATTTTTAATATTCTACGAAAATAAAGACAACTAATGGAGTTTTTAGAAAACGATGTTATATATATTTTCGTATTTTGAAAAATAATTTGGCCAACTTAAAAATTTTTGTAAGAAATTAAGAGAATAGCTCAACTGATAAAAAGTAATTTGAGACACAAAATCGTAGAAATGAAAACTGCAGATCATGAAATTCATTATTATGGTTTTTAAATTGTTTCATTCCACTGCATCTCAATTTACACTTTCCATCTGCAAAAAAATGAAAATTATCGATCACGATGACAAAATAATTGTAGAAAATTTAAATCCTTCCAATTTGGCTATATTGAAAGAAAATGAATGACCAATTCTTTTCCTCAGTGAGAAAGGTCTCCATTCTCTAATTTTAAAATCTCAAAACGAAAGAGCCAAACAATTCAAAAAATGAGTGAGACAAAGTTTTACCATAAATTTGTAAACATGGAGAATATAAAATTAAGGATATGGTAAAAAAATTGTATGAAAGCCTTATAGTTGATATGGAAAGGAATGAAATTCAAGTAAATCATTGAAAGGGTCTGAACACTATTAAGGGTAACTGTATACAAATGTCAGATGAATTATTTGGTTAACAGAAAGAAATAATTTAATTCGAGAAATGGCTCCACATGTTATATGTCAAACAGCTAATGAAGAATTAAGACCAGCTTTCGTTCTTTTAAAATTATGAAATGATAACTGTGAATATAATTATTGTGTTATTTCATCACAAATAATAACCCTGCAGTAGCAGATGAGCAATATTACAGGTATGAATCTAATTTGTAAAGACCTGATACGAATTAATTGCGATCTTAATTCGTTAAATTTATACTAGAGAACCAGAAAAATTTACACATTGTCTGCTATCGCAATTATTTAAATACTTTACGTGAGTACACACCAGTATTTTATTGTACTGTATTGTATTTAAATGGGGCCTAGAAACGACAGAGAGGCTCCGTCCAGGCCGCAGCCGCAGTGGTCCGCAACCCCACGACGACTACCGCAGTCCACTTCACCCCTCCGCCGCTCCACACCGAGCCCGGGGTTATTGTGCGGTTCGGCCCCCAGCGGATCACCCAGGGACCGTCTCACACCAGACGAGTGTAATACCAATGTTTTCATGGTAGAGTAATGGTGGTGTACACATACGTGGAGAAATTGTTTGTGCAGCAATCGCCGACATTGTGTAACTGAGTCGGAATAAGGGGAAACAGCCCGCATTCACTGACACACATGGAAAACCGCCTAAAAACCATCCACAGACTGGCAGGCTCACTGGACCTCGACAGAAGTCCGCCGGGGACCAGGCGTTCCTTCCCACACGGAAAGCAGTGCATTAGACCGCACAGCCAGCTGAGTGGGCTGATTGATGACTTAATTAGTCTTCATCAGTTTGGTTTATAGTAACATTTTCAAACATGATCCTTAATCTGATATTCTACGCAGGTTCAGCATCTCACTTGCAAATTTATATGGCTCTCAGGGATTAGGTATTTAATCCCTAGAAATTTCGCGTTTTATTCATTATGGAACAACAGATTACATTAGCTGTGATGTTAATCCAGGACATCCTATTAGAACCCGTGAAACTAATAAAGTCAAGCAAAATTTGGTCACCCTTGCAGACCCTGAAAAGAATATAAACATTTATGGCAGTGCAGAATAAACGTGAAAAATTGTTAAAAATGGTCAAAATGCTTTTAAAATGCTGAATATGCTTGAAGACACGGTCATTTCTCTATGTAGAATTTTGTATGGATTGTAGATAATTTTTAGCAAAGAAACGGAAAGAGCTGTGAAATTTAGAGGAAACTGATTGAAGCAAAAGAAATTAACTAAAATTTGTGCTGCAGCCGGGAATCGAACCTGTGTCTAACCATTACACCACCACAAGACTATGGTTATCATTGCTGCTCGAATTATCCAAGTTGAGTGCACAAATTTTAATTCATTTCTTCCGCTTCAATCATTACCCTACATAAAGTAGAGACTTGAATCTCTTAGGGAGAAATATAATTATAAGATCTTAGAGGAAATTCGGTGAAAGTTTACTATTTTTGACGATCTGCTGAAGATGTACTACAATCCTCCTAAATTTTGTACTCCCTATCTTCAGGACAACAACTGCCTTGAGGAGGGGCATTGTACTATGGTCGAAGTGTTGGACCTGAGTTTACAATCTCAGTATTTTTACTTGAGACAATACAGCATCTTGAAGAATTTTAATCAATATGACACCTGCCGTGGGAGACTACATAGTTATAATATAGGAGTTACTGAATTTATTGATGAGAGGAGAAACCATCCAAATCCAGAAAATGAAGCATTCGGGGAAAACAAACGTCTAAAAATGAGAATGACAGCTCGTGCAAAATAGATAAGGAGGAATGGCTAGATGAGAAGTAGAAGCAAATACTGCAAGGGGAAAGATAGTTATCGCCCACAGGGAAATTAGAGACACCCTTGGAGAAAGGAGAAGCAGCTGTACCAAGATCAGAGCTCAGATGGAAAATATTCTAAGCAAAGAAGGGAAAGCTGAAAGGGGGAAGGAGTATATAGACAGTCTATACAAGGGAGATGAAACTGAAGGCAATACATGGAAAGGAAGAGGATGTATATGAAGATGAGATGGATGGTATGATACTGCGAGAAGAAATTAACACAACACAGACAGACCTAAATCGAAACAAGACCCCTTGAGTCGACGACATTCTTGCAGACCTACAGATAGCCTTCGTAGCGCCAGCCATGACAAACGTCTTCCATCCGTTGTGCATGATATACGAAACAGATGAAATATCCTCGGAATTCAAGTATAATGTAATAATTCCAATTCGAAAGAAAGCAGGTGTTGACACATATGAATTTTACCTAACTATCAGTTTAATAAGTCATGGTCTTCTTCACAGAAGGACTGAAAAAGGTAGAAGCCTAGCTCGGGGAAGATCAGTTTGGATACCAGAGAAATATAGCAACACGCGATGCAATACTGACCCTACGACTTCTCTTAGGAGATAGGTTACGGAAAGGCAAACCTACTTGTATACCGTTTGTGCTGTTAGAGAAAGCTTTTGATAGTGTCGATTTGAATACGTTTTTTGATACTCTGACGGCAGCAGTAGTAAAATGTAGGAAACGAATGGCTGTTTACAACTTGTACAGAATCAGACAGAAGTTATAAAAGTCGAGGGACATAAAAGGAAGCAGTGGTTGAGAAGTAATTGAGACCGGGTTGTACCTTACCCTCGATGGTTAGGGTTGAGAAGTAATTGACACAGGGTTGTAGCCTATCCTCAATGGTTCGATGAGAAATTTACACATGCAATTGTACATGTACGTTGACAAAGCAGCAGACGACACCAGAGGTAAATTTGGAAAAGGAACTAAAGTTCAGGGAAAAGAAATGAAAATTTTGAGAATAGCTGATTTCGTTGTAATTCTGTTAGAGGTAGCAAAGGAATTGGAAGATCAATTGAATGGAAGGTACAGAGTCTTGAAAGGAGGGTATAAGATGAACATTAATGAAAAGCAAGACCGCTGTACTGGAATGTAGTCGAATTGAATCACGCGATGGCTGAAGTACAGAAGATGTAAAATGTAGACAAGCAATGGCATTAAAAGTGTTTCTGAAGAAAATTTGTTAACGTCGAATATAGATTTAAATGTTGGGAAGTCTTTTCTGAAGGTATTAGTCTGGAATGTACCCTTGTATAGAAGTGAAACATGGGCGATAAAGAGCTCAGACAGGAAGAGATGAGAAGCGTTTGAAATGTGGTGCTACAGAAGAGCTCTGACGATTAATTTGGTAGATCATGTAAGTAATGAGGTGGTACTGAACATAATTGGAGAGAAGAGAAATTTCTGCCACATCTTGAGTAAGAGAAAGGCTCGGTTAATATGACACATTCTGAGACATCAAGGGATTACCAGTTTAGATCTCGAGGGAAGTATGAAGTGCCCTGCATAAAAGCTATCGGGGGAGACCCAGAGATGAATAAAGTGTATGCATGAAAGATGTGGGTTGCAGTAGTCATTCGGAGATAAAGAGGGTTTCACACGATAGAGTAGCATGGAGAGCAGCATCAAACCAGTCTTCAGACTGCAGATCGCAGTGGCGACAGGAACGTAAGTCGAGAGCAGAAAGTACTTAACTTCTAATGAATCAAATGAAGTCAACTGATGTAGTCGCTTTTTTCGACAATCACATACATATATAATCAAAACTTAATTGAACAAGGTAGCTAATATATTATCAATGCAACATGGGCTATGAAGTCTTCGTGTTTTACAGTGTATACCTTACACCAGGGGCGGGCAAACGTTGCACGCGGCTCATGAGCACGCAGCGCTGCACGTGTGCTGCTCGCGTGCAGGAGTCGACCGGGGCTGTGGCGACAGCCGGCAGGTTGCGGCAGTGTAGTGCCAGGCTAAGCTGCGGACGTTGATGCGAAGCGAGCACTATGTAGTGAACGTTGCATTTCAAGAAACGGAGAAGTGGAGATTTGCTATCTTGTAAAAAGTAATGGGAGAATCATTTTTTCTTTGTGCAAAAACGTGAAAATTCGAAATGTTTAATATGTGGCAGTATTCTCGCTGGTCAACGGAAGTTTAGTATTGAAGGGCATTATAATAAATTTCACAAGGACGAGTACAATTTATTGTCAGATTCTGAGCGGATGGGGAATTGACTGAGCTTAAGAAGAGCGATCTGACGATACCAGATGAATCTGTCGTAGTTGGCCGGCCGGAGTGGCCGAGCGGTTCTAGGCACTACAGTCTGGAACCGCGCGACCGCTATGGTCGCAGGTTCGAATCCTGCCTCGGGCATGGATGTGTGTGATGTCCTTAAGTTAGTTAGGTTTAAGTAGTTCTAAGTTCTAGGGGACTGATGACCACAGCAGTGAAGTCCCATAGTGCTCAGAGCCATTTGAATTTGTCGTAGTTGCTGTTGTCACGAGAGATCTGCGACTTTCTCTCGTCATGTCTCTCATCTAACTGATTTAACATTTTATGGAGCACTGTTTTCAAGTTTTCAGGACGACATCAATAATAGCCCAGCGGTATGTGCAAGTTATGAGACTGCGCTTAATATAGCGAGAGCTGGAAAAACATTTGCTGAATTAATAAGTCTCGGTTAAGAGCAAACATCAGTGATGAAAATTTACGTAACTGTTTGTGTTTGTCTGTATGTAGAAATTTTGTTCCAGATATTAAAGTATTGTATACTCCACCTGTGAAAATTAAATAAAACATATCGTAGGTAATAGGTACTCTTTCAAACCATGATTTCTTTCAAGCACTCCTACTAACCTTATTCATTCACTCAATAAAGCAAGCTAGGAAACAAAACGCATTACAGAGGAAGGAGCGGACAGAAGGAGGTATGGAGGGGAGGGGAGATAAGCGGGTGGCCAGCTTGCCCCTGTGTGCACGCGGAACACCTGTTAACTGCACGCGTGCAAGTGCACCGCACGTGTGCAGGATTCCTGCCTGCCCCTGCCTTACACGATTTATTGGTTTATTTTGTGCTACTTAATATTTTAATAATTAAAATAACCCGTGTTTAAAATTCATTGAAGCTATAAAAAGGCTGACTGGACCAATATAAAAAAGGAGATGCTTTCACATAAGAATTGAATACTATTTTCTTTGTTATTAAGTAAATTTAGGTACAGTTTTAATATTTATAAATTAAACAAAGTCACTAATTATGATTTCGTTTATCGAGGGTCAACTATTTAATCTATTAAGTTGTTTGCCTGCATGGCCAACTACCAAAACAGTAGTAATACAGTCATTATTAGTACTGTTTCTTCTGTCTTAGGCTTACTGCCATTTTGTGTTATCCACTGGACGAGATGTGGTTTATTTTACACATATTCCTACGAAGAAAATTTTTGAGAAGTTTTACGAAAGCGAAATGAAGTACAAGAAAACGCAAACGCAGCAAAAGAAAACACTATCCCGTGAAATTGGGAAAACAGGGAAATATGAACGTGCAACCAAGCTTCCTTTCAACTCCACCCTCCGTAACAACGAGTGTAGAAGCAGTGTACTTCATCAATGTAGAAAGGAGTAATAAATACCAGTGACCACTGAAAATTCTTGGAAAGTGAAATGGTGAAAAAATTCTGTAATTGCCATAAGATTAAGATGGGAAACAATGTCTGATATTACATCTGCGGCTGACTGCAACATATAACGGGGGCGTTCAATAAGCAACGCATATTTCTTTTCTGATGGCAGGTTGGTTTCATTGAGAATTCCTGCACATCCCACTCCTTTCGCTACAGAAGCTCCGTACAGTGGGGAATAGCCTTAGACCACCTTATTTTGGGGGGGGGGGGGGGGGGGGCGGGGACCATCACGCCCATATTGTAAGAGGTCCATGACTAAGGAATTTATTGCTATCCCACTCGAGCAGGTGTAATTTCGATGGATTGCTCACGCGCTGCCTGCGATATGTAGGCTATAATAGAATCGCAGACCAGAGAGCAGTGTCGGCTTGCGGTAGTGGTGGTAGCTCGTAGTTGGGCGGCTGGGCCGGTCGTTCCTGAGCGATGTAGTAGGGCCTATAAGCTAAAAACAGCCGCGCGCATATCTAATTTGTTAGAACTAAATGTGTACTATCGTTATATGAAGTCCCATGCAAATGTTCCAAAAAATCTTTTAATCTGTTTTATAAAATTAACTTTTTGACAATAATTCATCTGAATTTAAAGAATTTACTAATTTCTGCAATCCAGGGTCATCCCGATTATCGTAAAGAAAAACCAGTTGTTTCTTTTTATACATGACAAATATAGCGGCCAGCATTGCACTAGGTTGTGCCAGAAAAATTTCTTATAGGAGCAGATTATCCGGCGACTTCATTGAGGTAAGAATTTTCAATTTATTCAGAATGATCTTTCAGGGCCATGACGCAGCACTGCTGACGTCCAAATTTACCAGTTTAGATTCACAGTCAGTAAATGATTGAAAAGCTATATATGAGTCACATTTTTTATTGGGAGGATAGTCACGTTATTATTGCGAGATTACGGGATAACAAACTGTTGGGAGGTTACACTAAATGTGGATGTTATACATATAATTATATATACAGGGCGAGTCAAAAGTCCTTGGACACCTTCATACGTTGGAAGGTTAAAGGGAACATTGAAATGTGGTGATGGGAACGGTAGATTTGACGTAGGGCCGCAACTTTAGCAGTGAATGTCATTCATGGCCGCCATCTTGAAATCTGCCATTATGGATTCAAGTCATTTTTTTTAAAATGGGAAGGGGGATGTATGGCACATCAAATAACACTCGCTTGAGCTCTGGAATTGAGTGGTGTATTTTGTTTTTGTCTATCTTGTACAGTTTAGAAGTTCTGTTGGAGTTCTGTCTGTGGGCTACTGAACAACACGAATTGGATCCCTCGTTTGCCAAGGGCATAATGTTCGGCGACGAGGCATATTTCACTTTGAATGGGGAGGTTAATCGACATAATTGTCGATACTGGAGTGACGCAAATCCGAACTGGGTTGCCCCAATTCGAGAACATAGGCCAGCGAAGGTGATGGTGTGGTGTGGCATATGGGACACCAGCATCATTGGGCCATTTTTCATTTACAACACCCTAACTGCACCACAGTATCTGATGCTGCTGCAGGATCTTGTATTCCCTTCCACGCTGAACGCTGACGGCATTTTCCCATCTTATTTTCAGCACGATGGAGCCCCTCCACACTATGGCATTGGTGTCCGTGAATGGTTGGAGGAACAATTGCCAGGGAAGTGCATTAGTCGCCATGGTCCTATGGAGTGGCGGCCAAGATCCCCTGACTTAACGGCCCTTCATTTTTATGTATGGGGACGTCTTAAACAGACAGTGTGTGCTGAGAGCATCCGTGATTTGAGACACCTGTAGGAACGCATAAAACACGCCTGTGACCAAATTGCAGGAGACACACTGCGCGTGCAGTCAGACTGGTTGCGGCGACTACAGTTGTGCATTGCACGGTACGGACAACACGTAGAACATGTGTTGTAGCAGTCGGTATGAAGGTAATTTCCCTACTTTGAACATTAATAACCTCTAAACTGTACAAGATAGACAAAAACAAATTACACCACTAAATTCCAGAGCTCAAGCGAGTGTCATTTGATGTGTCATACACCCCCCTTCCCATTAAAAAAAAAAATTTGAATCCAAAATGGCAGATTTCAAGATGGCACCCATGAATGATATTCATTCCGAAAGTTGCGGCCCCACATCAAACCTATGTTCCTATCATCACATTTCGATTTTCCCTTTAATCTTTCAACTTATGAAGGTGTCCAAGGACTTTTGACTCGCCCTGTATTTTTTTCTGTTGGGAGGTTACATTACGGTACCACGCTAGTGGTCGCACATCCAAGCCAGCGTATTGTTGCATCAATAAGCACCCCATCATTCATGTTCTGCTTATCGCAGAGTGATGTTTATTGGGCTAAACAATTGGAAGTCGGAATGTGCGAGATCTAAGCTGTAGGTTGGATGAGGAAGAACACTCCAATGAAGTTGTTTGAGCACTCGGGTGCTTTGTCATGGAGAAGAAGTTCGATAGCATTTTTGTGGCGACGAACGCGCAGAAGTCGTTTCTTCAATTTCCTGGTGGTAGAAGAATACACTTCAGAGTTGATTATTGCACCATGAAGAAAGACTGGTGTGGGACCGTGCGTCCTGCCTTGTAGTTAGACGGTTAGCTGGCATGACGGATGTGGAAATTTTAAACGTGTACTGGTGCATCCTCCTGTGAAGTAAGATTTCAGATAGTATTATGGATGTGGAAACTGTAAATGTATACTGGTGTAAATGCTGAACCTAATGATCGGTTAAACCACCTGCCAGTGGTTGGAGTGTCGTATTCTCTGTCAGCCACGGTGGACACAGGAAGCGGGAGACTCTGTGGCTCATTAACCGTGCGAAATGAACCGGTTTTCGGGGATGCGCCCTCAGCATATGTGGAATTGCCAGACTCGAGTCGCAGTTCTTACTTCACGCTGTTTCAGGTCTTTTCGAGAGCGGTGACTGCGAACTTGTAGTGTTTCAGTACACTATGCCATTGACGTGCTTGACTATTTAGTGTGTTAGCCACTGTTAGAGCTATTATTTTTTTAAGGTTCGTCGAATAGACGAGTCTTCTTTCTTGTTGTTTACCACTCTTTAAGCACAAGCGTTCGAACAGATTTTAGATTGAAATTTATTTTCAAGTATAATTGCTGCACGACTGAGCAGTGGAAAGTAGACTTCGTGCCGAGTTAGTGTTCACTATAAGATAACATTTATGCACTAGGTCGCAGTTCGTGTCATGCTTATTAGATAAACGTTCCGTGTTATTACAAACAGATTATCTATTGATGTATAGCAGCTTATTCCATCACCACCCTAGTACTTCAGTTATTGTACACTTGCAGGGAACTGAGTTTAAAAGTGGTGAGCGAGACGACTCACAAAACGAGGAAGTGCCAAGCAAAATAATCACGGTTGCAGATTTAGTTCTGTCTGTGGCGGCTTTATTCAAGGGGTACTAAATACTTTCTTTTAGGCTATATCTCGAAAAATACTTCGGAAGGCGTATGCTGACACGGATCAAGACAACTCCGATCTCAGCTTTGTGAATGGGATGACTTTGTTTCGAGGGACAGAAGAAATAAGAAATATTAGGGTTTAAAGTCCCATCGACTGCGAAGTCACTAACGGGAAGAAAGAAAGGCTAAATTTTAATGTCCTGTCGACATCAAGGTCATTAGAGACGGGAAGTCACTGGCGAAATGAAGAGCCAAAGCCACCACTACTTTCTTTTACATGCAACTGGCGCCTCCCGAGCTAAGTCTGTCAGGTCACCACGATGACAACCTTGGATTAACGTTATGTAAGAAAGTATGATTTGCCTCCAATATGAAATCGACTGCCTTTACAGTGGCGTCTGCGAATTAAGTTCTTTTTGAACCTATGTCACGTCAAACAACTTAGAATGCGTGCTTATTAGACGGACAAGGCAAGACAGACTCTCATTGTATCGCACTAATTAAGCGGAATCTGGTATTCGTTGTGTGGCGCAGCAAAATTATCACATTGGTCTGAAGGAAATCACCTCTCAAAGGGTTTTCTTTGCTTGCGGTACGTTTTAGTTCAGAGTACGTCGTGATCAGCAGTGACTAATTAGCTACTGAATTAAAGAGGACTGTTTCACTTCACCTTTTAGACAGTACCCTGTCTGACCGCAGAGAAAGAGTACACGGTCGGTTAAAAGAATCTTCCAGAGTTTTAACGTTCTTTCAGCAAACGTGACTTCCCTCTGCGAGAAGATTTTAATTTTCTACGACTCTGCTACGTATTGATATCATTACAGTACACGAATAGTTCTCCGTGCTGAAATACAGTGTCTCCGAGCAGGAACTATGTGTGGCGTACAGACAACAAATTTCGACGTTTGCTGCAAATGGTTCAAATGGAACTGAGCAATATGGGACGTAACATCGGAGCTCATCAGTCCCCTAGAATTTAGAACTACTTAAACCTAACTAACCTAAGGACATCACACACATCCATGCCCAAGGCAGGATTCGAACCTGCGACCGTAGCGGTCGCGAAGTTCCAGACTGTAGCGCCTATAACAGCTCGGCCACTGCGGCCGGCCGTTTATGGCATTTCAAAACAGGCCCTGTTTTCACTGTAGTGTTCGGGCATACGGTCTGCTTTCTTCATTCTGAAAAGCGATTTGGATTTTGAATTTAAACTCTCATCATTAAATTAGGTATTCATTCAGACTGCACTGAAGTGGAACTGAAATAGCAACGCGTTTAGAAGAACATAAGTACATTAAGATGATCCATTTTTGGAAAAGTGTGTCCAACGGAATACGAGAAAAAGATATCTTTCGAAGCGGAAGACGCTCAGTTACACATAGTACGAACAGAAAATATTTCAACAAATGGAAGAATATGTGAAATCGTCACAAAATGCCAAAGTAAAAGATAAAGGTGTGCCTATACTATACTGTACGGCTTTTTTCCGAAAAATTTATTCAGATAAAGGCGGAAATATGACTAATTTACTGAAATATAGCAATATTTTTTATTCATTTGAGAAGCATTGGTACAAAAAACACCAGAAGTGAAATTACAGGAAGCTTAAAAGCAGTAACTTTAAGTAAGCTGTTAGGGTATACGAGCAAGGAAGATCTCAAAAGCAGTTGGTGAGTCCTGAAATAAATCTTCTTCAATGCCTGATGCAGGACAGCGCCGGTAAATGACAAGTGGTCTCTGGTTTCTGTGCTTCTCCACATTCTTAATTGATAGTGATGACTGAAAATTCCCTGATTCGGAACTTGCATCCACGTCTGACGACGGCACAGAGTAGGCCAGTGACAACATGTGGTCAGCAAATCGATTCTGAGATTGCTGAGGGGCGTCAGGATCGTTTACACCCCGTGCGTTCACATTCATATTATTGCTTTAAATTCATGGTTGTCATAGACCTTTTCCTGGACCTCAGACTCTAGACGGCTGGTACATAATCATGTAGGGATTGCTGTGTTTGCTAGCAAGGTCAGTTGTATCCGCTCTAGCTCAAACCTTATCATCGATGTCTCAAGAGTAATATCTGTCAGATGATATACCTTAGCCACTGTTGTATCCCGCATACATTCAGTAATAAACTCGTACTTCTCATTCAATGCTTTGTCGGTCCCTTTGGTGTGGGCAGAGTTGTACCAGTCAGGGCACGCGTTTTCTCTCATGGATTAACAGACTGATAATGCCGTTGTTCTTAGGGTCCGTGGCTGAGAGACCCATGTGCCACCGACTACCTGCCTCAAGCTGTTATTCCTTGTTTCCGCTTTCAAAAATGTTCAAATGTGTGTGAAATCTTATGGGACTTAACTGCTAAGGTCTTCAGTCCCAAACCTGACACACTACTTAACCTAAATTATCCTAAGGATAAACACACACACCCATGCCCGAGGGAGGACTCGAACCTCCGCCGGGACCAGCCGCACGACCATAACTGCAGCGCCTAAGACTGCTGGGCTAATCCCGCGCGGCTTTCCGCTTTTAGCTTTGTGTTGTAAACTGACGGAAAAAGGAAATCTAACACCGAGAAGAAGATGAGCGACTTAAACAAAAGATGACAGGAGTGTTCCTACACGTGAAACATGGTGTCTTTTCAAGTTTCGCACTGCCGGCTTTGTGGCCGAGCGGCTCTAGGCGCTTCAGTGTGGAACCGCGCTGCTTCTACGGTCGCAAGTTCGAATCCTGCCTCGAGCATGGATGTCTGTGATGTCCTTGGGTTAGTTATGTTTAAATAGTTCTAAGCTCTAGGGGACTGGTGACCTCAGATGTTAAGTCCCATAGTGCTCAGAGCCATTTGAACCAAGTTTCGCACCAGTCACGTAAGAGTGCCGCTAGAAGGGCCATTATGAGGATGAATATCAGGTTTTGCTTTTAGCATATTCTTAGTCTTTAGATGCCGTTAAGGTCCGTCAAGAACGCCTTTAAGGTGATAAATGCGACATTATGAACACCTCACTGACTCTAAAGGAGGTCCTGTAATAGGGGTACCACAAGCTACATTGCAGAAGGACTTGGAAGGAATGTAGCCACTGTACATGATTTCTGACCGCTGTGTCACGAAAATGTACGGTCGCAAGAAGGCCAGGCTCTATTGAGAGGAAAGATGTTTTGCATATGACTCTGGCGCTTTGTACTCGTTCTGCAGCGCCAGTCTGAGTAGCAGTTGGCATCACAGTGATACAATGAACTCTCAGGAATCGGTCACGTCAGCGACAGCTCCTATCCAGACTTCTTCGAGCGTTGATTTTACTGACCCCAAACCACGAGCATCTGCGGCTCAGTGGTGTCAAGCGAGAGCTCATTGGAGATGAGGGTGGTGATCCCGTTGTGTATTCTGATGAAAACTCTGCCTCGAAGACAGTGATGGCCGTGAGCTGGTTAGGAGGAGGTCAATCGAGGGGCTGCAAACCACGCATCTACGTGCTAGACACACTAGATGAACACCTAGAGTTACAGTGTGCGGTGCGACTTCGTATGACCGCAGGACGACTCTCCTGCTTATCCTGCGCACCATGACTGCAAAGTTGTACGTCAGATTGGTGATTCGATCTGTTGAGCTATCATTCATGAACAGTATTACAGCCGGCCGGGGTGGCTGAGCGGTTCTAGGCGCTACAGTCTGGAACCGAGCGACCGCTACGGTCGCACATTCGAATCCTGCCTCGGGCATGGATGTGTGTGATGTCCGTAGGTTAGTTAGATTTAAGTAGTTCTAGATTCTAGGGGACTGATGACCTTAGAAGTTAAGTCCCATAGTGCTCAGAGCCATTTTTGAACAGTATTACAGGGGTTGCACCGAATGTTAATGTATGTTCGTATTTGCAATGGCTTATATCATGCTTACATTAACTTGTGGTCGTACAATGTTAATCACTTAAATATTTTGACCAGAAAAATGCATTTCCAAGATTTCGTTGCTCTACTTTAAATATTTATTGGTGTTGCGATTCTTTTTTCCTCATTGTAGAAATGCTGCGTGTAACTGATGTGCTTTACTTGGCCGACTTTCTCGCTCCGCTCACGCAAATTGCAACCATCTGCCGCTAAAGGGTTCCACATTTTAGCGTATAACATGATGTTATTTAATGTAACAATGTCGGTGTGTGAGAAACGGCGAGGTATAATCTACATCTACATTTATACTCCGCAAGCCACCCAACGGTGTGTGGCGGAGGGCACTTTACGTGCCACTGTCATTACCTCCCTTTCCTGTTCCAGTCGCGTATGGTTCGCGGGAAGAACGACTGCCGGAAAGCCTCCGTGCGCTCTCGAATCTCTCTAATTTTACATTCGTGATCTCCTCTGGATGTATAAGTAGGGGGAAGCAATATATTCGATACCTCATCCAGAAACGCACCCTCTCGAAACCTGGACAGCAAGCTACACCGCGATGCAGAGCGCCTCTCTTGCAGAGTCTGCCACTTGAGTTTGCTAAACGTCTACGTAACGCTATCACGCTTACCAAATAACCCTGTGACGAAACGAGACGCTCTTCTTTGGATCTTCTCTATCTCCTCTGTCAACCCGACCTGGTACGGATCCCACACTGATGAGCAATACTCAAGTATAGGTCGAACGAGTGTTTTGTAAGCCACCTCCTTTGTTGATGGACTATATTTTCTAAGGACCCTCCCAATGAATCTCAACCTGGTATCCGCCTTACCAACAATTAATTTTATATTATCATTCCACTTCAAATCGTTCCGTACGCATATTCCCAGATATTTTACAGAAGTAACTGCTACCAGTGTTTGTTCCGCTACCATATAATCATATAACAAAGGATCCTTCTTCCTATGTATTCGCAATACATTACAATTGTCTATGTTAAGGATCAGTTGCCACTCCCTGCACCAACTGCCTATTCGCTGCAGATCTTCCTGCATTTCGCTGAAATTTTCTAATGCTGCAGCTTCTCTGTCTACTACAGCATTATCCGCGAAAAGCCGCATGGAACTTCCGACAGGATCTAACCGCAGAAAACGGGCCTGCAATTGAAATCCACATAAGAATGAAAGCTATGTACGTTGATCATTGTATCTCCATCAGTAAAGTGAGTTGTTCGTGCCTGTAATGAAGAAAATGGTCGTGCCAACCTTCACGTGTGTGACGGACCTCGGAGCGGACGACCGTGAACGGCAACCAATGAGACTCGTTGAAATCAGGTTCATGAACTCTTCACAGAAAATCGTCGGATAACACAGACACAGCTGTCTAGTAAGTGTGGCGTATAACTAGAGCGTATACGGGCCACCACTGTAGAACTGCGACACACAAAACTGTGTGTACGGGATGTGCCTCGGACACTCACTCCTGACATGGAGCAGGGAAGACTCGATATCTGTCAACAATTGGTTTTGCGACTGGAGCTTGAGGGTGATGGGGCTGAACAACATTGTGACAGGTGATGAAAACTGGGTTAGGCCCTCTCATCCCGAGCACAATAGATCATCAGTGGAGTTCCGCAACAAAAGATAACCCAATCCGAATATGTTCAATACCGTACCATGAACAGAGAAAAGTCATGCTCTTAGTGTTTTGGGACGTTCAGGGTTTGATGCAGTCGGAATTCATGCCTAAAGGCATCAGCATAAACTCTGCAATGTATTGAAAAACCCTCAGAAAATTGAAAGAGTTCATCCACACAGAGCAGCCTCTGCGTCAGTATGACAGTACCAGACCGCACACGAGAGCTACGCCGTCTGCAGTAATCCGACGCCTTGGGTTCACTGTCATCGTTCATCCTCCCTACAGTCTCGTCTTCGCCCCATCCGATTTTCCTGTGTTTTCAAAACTTACGGAACGCCACTGAGATCTTCACTTGGATGATGACGAAACGGTGCAAGCAGAGGTGAGGCGGTGGCTCCGTCAACGAAGTCAAACGTTCTACAGTGACGGTCTCTTTTTAGCGAGAAATGTGTTCCTCGCCAGGGCGGCTGGTTCAGAAATAAAAATGTAGACATGAAGAATAAAGATGTGAATGTTAATAACAATTTTCAATTAATAAGCTTTACGACTTTCCACATAAAAAATTCATAGGCATAACTTTTCAGCACGCCCTGGTGTTTTGTATCTGGTGTAGATCCCTGTTGTGGGATTGAAGGGACCAAACTGCTACGGTCATCGGTCATCCCTGTTGTGAATATAGTAACTGAATGCTACCATTAATTCGGCAAAAAAATATCACGACAGCAGAAAACTGCTACAGCTCAGGCGTAATTACACGCTTGCTAACTAATACGTGTTTGATAGGGCGCACTAAAAGAGAGATGTGGCAACAGAATAAGATATAACACATAGCATTATAAAAATATGATATAAAATGTTACTTAATTTTGGTACAATTTGATGCGTAGGACTGGATATCCTAAACCTAACACTCTGAAAACTAAATAACTTTGGTGACTCTTCAAGCATAAAACTTTGTAACTATAACTGATTGTAATTGTGAAGACACTTCTAGTTGTCCAAGATCTCCGTAAATAGCGACTGCTGAGTACTGAGCAGACTGCAGGCACTGAAGTGAACTGTGTAGCGATGTAGTCCTCGGTTGAGAGCTGTGCGCACGAACGGGGCACTGGAATAAGCTGTCCGGGTTTGTGAGCGCCATCTGGAAGATGACAGACGAATGCTTGTGCCTGTGCAGTATTTGACATGCACCTCTTGCTTGGTACAGGACAAACCCGAGTATAGTCCTTGCCATGGGACACTTCACGATGAGCATGCCCGTTTTTAAGACTGAAAGCCCACTGTTGAATTTTAATTGGGTTTGGGCGAAGTCGATTGTTATTGTAATAAATAATCATCTTCATCAAAGCCTGCTAGTTGAATATGCACTGTTTCAAAGGGACGAGCCTGAGTTTACAAATCTACATAATCATTAAAAAACTGGTGTATTAAGGAAGTGGCTTGTCATTAGCGTAGATGTATACAAGTTCCGGGACCATTACGCTCCCTTGTGGTAACCAGCTTTTCAGACATTTCCGTCGACTATGTTTTCCATGAAGCTTATATAGAATCTTCCGTTTCCTAGTAATTTTGCAACAGCTTTGTTGAAACCACATGCACCGAAAGGCCAAACCTCCTTCTTTATCACTATAAAATGACTGATAGTATCGTGGGCAGCCACAAGAATAAAGAGAGCTACACATGTGATGTTATATGTTGCGAGCCCATCTTCTATATATTGAGTTAGCTTAAGAATCTGAGACGTACAATTCCTTCCTGGTTTGAAACTTGCTTTTTGGTGAATTAGTAATGGCTCCCTCACAGCTGTAAGAGATTCACCAACATTGTTTCAGAGGGTTTATACAACTGACACATTAGTGACACTGGTCGACACCCAGGGATTTTCTCTGCCTCGTGATGACTGGGTGTTGTGTGATGTCCTTAGGTTAGTTAGGTTTAAGTAGTTCTAAGTTCTAGGGGACTGATGACCTCAGATGTTAAGTCCCATAGTGCTCAAAGCCATTTGAACCATTTTTTTTATCGCTGTAAATGTTTATAGTGTAGTGATTGAGACAGTCCATCATTAGCTTTATGAAGTCTGCCTAATAACAAGTGTCAAGCAACTTTAGAGAGTTGCAATTATAGAAGTTTAGTAATATTGGCAGAATGCGACCAACTGAGACAAAATTCTTTGAGATGCAATTCTGGCAAGTTCCACATTGTAGAATTGGGAGGTTGGGGGGGGGAGAAGTAATTTTGTATGGAATGCATTAACAGGAAAACCTATTTACCCTAAAGCTTACATCGAAATGAGATTATTATTAAACGTTGTAGGAAATCCAAATGAACTGATGAAAAAGCATGATTACTAAGGTCGTAATGACTAAAGGGAAACCAGTCAGCCAGTGTGTTAGCTTAAATTACCATTTCGGAAACCACTGTTTGAACCTTACGTACTAACCTGACGTACGTCATATTAGTGTCAGTGGCGGGGCCATGTGGTGACTGCGCGTTTCTCTGGGAACTTTCCTTTGAGTGTACTTCCCCGCCCCCTGTTTAAAGACGCCTTCGCCAAACATCACGCTGGGCGGCAGCGTAGTGCAAACAGGGCGTCCATCAACGTCCCAGAACAGGCTTTTGCGACCTTTAAATACGACTCGGGCGGTCCGATCTTTCCTAGTGCCGCACATTCTGCGGTCAGACTGGGTGCACCAGCGCTGCAGATTGGCACCCCGAGGACATCTCCTGTCATTTACAAAAGTCTCTAACGTCATCTGAACTCATAATATTACTACCAGGGAAGAGAAAGTCACAGCCTTTCATGTGTTCTTGTCTAACAGTATAGACTGTATGCAAAAAATATATGGCGACAGAATATAGTCACGATACCATATCAAATCGTATATCTATATGAAGATGGTATATATTCATTCGGACATAAACTTCATCTCCATATACAGGGCTATTACAAATGATTGAAGCGATTTCATAAATTCACTGTAGCTCCATTCATTGACATATGGTCACGACATACTACAGATACGTAGAAAAACTCAAAAAGTTTTGTTCGGCTGAAGCCGCACTTCAGGTTTCTGCCGTCAGAGCGCTCGAGAGCGCAGTGAGACAAAATGGCGACAGGAGCCGAGAAAGCGTATGTAGTGCTTGAAATGCACTCACATCAGTCAGTCATAACAGTGCAACGACACTTCAGGACGAAGTTCAACAAAGATCCACCAACTGCTAACTCCATTCGGCGATGGTATCCGCCGTTTAAAGTTTCTGGATGCCTCTGTAAGGGGAAATCAACGGGTCGGCCTGCAGTGAGCGAAGAAACGGTTGAACGCGTGCTTGCAAGTTTCACGCGTAGCCCGCGGAAAATTGGCTCATGCCACAACTGGAGACCGACAGCGCCGACTTCATCTTTCAACAGGATGGTGCTCCACCGCAGGAGATTGGAAAACCGATGGATCGGTCGTGGTGGAGATCATGATCAGCAATTCATGTCATGGCCTCCACGCTCTCCCAACTTAACCCCATGCGATTTCTTTCTGTGGAGTTATGTGAAAGATTCAGTGTTTAAACCACCTCTACCAAGAAACGTGCCAGAACTGCGAGCTCGCATCAACGATGCTTTCGAACTCATTGATGGGGACATGCTGCGCCGAGTGTGGGAGGAACTTGATTATCGGCTTGATGTCTGCCGAATCACTAAAGGGGCACATATCGAACATTTGTGAATGCCTAAAAAACTTTTTGAGTTTTTGTATGTGTGTGCAAAGCATTTTGAAAATATCTCAAATAATAAAGTTATTGTAGAGCTGTGAAATCGCTTCAATCATTTGTAATAACCCTGTAGATAAGGCTTACCGGACTACGATCTTCTTCAGTGCGGATGCACTCACACTGATCAAACTCTTACGGGAATTGGTAGATTGACTGTCGCGAGGAAAGAGTATAGTGGGAAGGGGCACTAGAAGTGCAGTGTGTGGACAGCAAGGTGGAAATGTGGCTCTCACCGGGAGCGTGCCAGAGATAAGTTCCTGCAGTCACACTATCCTCAGTGTCCTCGATAGCTCAGTCGCATAGAGCGTTAATCACGTAAGCAGGAAATCTCGGGTTCGAGTCCCGGTCGTAACACACATTTTCAACTGTCCCCGGTGATATTTATCAACGCCTGAAAACAGATAATGGTCTGTATTTCATTGTAATTTCATAATATGCTCTCATTCCAAGGGCCTCTCCATCTGTGTAATTCTATGTGGTGGACCATCATAGTTCCGCTTCGAGCGCCGAGCGGGAAGGTTCTAGTTTATTCTACTTGCCGCAGCGTCGTTTCTGTAGAGTTTTCCTCATCAGTGTTGTTCTGTCTGCCGACTGTGTCGTAGCGCCTCCGCTCGGCCTTTACTGTCTGTTTGTGTTCGTCTACTGGCAGTGGCGTCGGCCGCTCCGCTATGACTACCGTGGTTTCCACGTGTGTTCCACGAATAGGTACTGTGACCTTTACTTTCGATAAAACAACGCGACACGAGCAGCCCGGGTCTCTAGAAATTCACGACTGGCTTGTCGATACAATTCATGCGAACTCTGATCAGGTCCACACCGCTTATTTTGAAGCAGACCAGTACGTGTTTTACGTGAAATTTATGGATCCCCTTCAAGTTGAAAGATTACTGTCGCGACATGGTTCTCAAGTCCTGTTCAAGCATCGCGATAGTTCCGTTAATATGGTGTCCCTCGCAGGTTCTCACGCCCCGTTAAGGAACGAGATAATTCCGTTAGTATGGTGTCCCCTGCAGATGCTGAAATCGAATATACCAATGTTCGAGTGGTCAACCTCACGCCGGAAGTTGATGAGAACTTTCTGATGGACAGAATGACTCCTTATGGTAATGTGAAAAACGTCCGTCATGAACGTTGGTCTACTCAACACAGACCACAATGTTATAGTGGAATTCGTTCCGTGGAAATGCGTCAAACGCAATATTCCATCACATTTACAAGTGTGTGGTTACCGCGTCCGTGTCATGTATACTCGTCAAGAGGAAACCTGCTTCCTATGTAATGAAAGTGGACATGTCCGGTCTAATTGTCCGCGGAGGGTTTTTGTATTAAAGCCGCCATTAGTGCAGCGTCGCAAATTGACGGTTGAAGATCTAGTTCCTTTCACTCCCGCGGTCGGGCCTACTTCTGCTTGGGATTATAATAAACAAACAGTCAGTCCTGATAATTGTGCCAATGAATTTTCGCCTTTACCACCGCGACAGATTCAGAATCCTATTGGCCACAGGATACAACTTATAACGGCGACCAATAAGCGAGGTCGCAGTCAGGATGGTGATGGTGAGGATTTGGCTGTGCCTTCTGTGCCAACCTCCTACGCATCGATTGTGTTCCCTGCTCCTATCGATGCCACGGTACCTTCCGTCCGTGGTACGATGTGTGGCGAAGAAGTTATATCCAGCATCCCCTCTGCTTGCGAATTGACTCCTTCTGAGCTGCCCGTATGTGGAAAGGGAGCAGTGTCCCTCCGCCCCCCCCCCCCCCTCGTCTGTGTGTCCTCCGTTACAGTCTGAGACGATACAATGTACTCTGCTCCTTCGTCTTAAGCCGCCGACGGTTTCCTGCATTTACCGACTATAGCAACTCCCGAGGAGAATAAAATTAAAGACCACGTATCACCTGTTGCATTGGCAGTTCCATGGAATGTTTCCGCCTTAGTGTCTGGAAATGCATTATATGACCCTGGTTCTGATGGGCAGGAAGCTGTGCCCACACTTCCGTCTGCAGAGGCGGGCATCCTACGTAGCTGACAGAAACAACGTATACAACGTGACCGTGCGGTGGCACGTAAGAAATCTACGAAAAAAAATTGCGATGACAGGGGTTCTGGTCCCCCGATGTCTGATTCCTCTGTGGATTCCGCAATGGACCTTGACTCTCAGCTGTCTACCTAATTCTACTCGGAGGCTCCGTACATCCCTGTCCAGCTGTGATCAATGACCCAAGCCTACACGTTCCTTTCCTCAAACGTTAATCGTTCGGAATCAGAACTGCAATTGGCTTCGCTGCGTCAGTTCATTTGCGATTCATGTGCGGACATGGTCTTCTTACAGGAGGTGTTATTTTGTAATTTCTCCTTACCTGGTTTTCGTATGATCTTTAATGTAGCAATATTCTACGGGGACGGCCTTATTCTTCGCGAAGGCATTCCTATTGCTGAGATGGAAATGTTTGATTGTAGCAGGGGTGTAGGTTGTCAACTTTTTAATCTTACTTTGGTACCTTTATATGCCCCTTCTGTCATTGGTCGCGCATTGGATACTTCGCGTTTTTATAGAGGATATTGTTTATCTGTTTTCTAAGAGTCCTCTGAGGATTCTGTTGGGTGGTGATTAAGTCCTGCAGATCTAATTCTAATTTCTCTCGTCAGTTAAGTGAATTGGTCCCCTCCTTACACCTAAAAGATGTCTGGATATGTAAATACCCGACGTTAGTTAAAGTTACCCACTTTACTGCGACTTCTAGTAGGAGGTTAGATAGGTTATACTTATCAGACTGCCTGAGCGATAGTATTCTTATTGTTTAAGTCATCCCAGCTTCCTTTACGGATCACTGTGCTGTGGCCACAACTCTCAATCTTGAACGGCAACCACTGAAATTGTTTCGCCCTCCGTGGATGTTAAACGTCGCTCACCTAACTCACCCCTCTCTCGATGACGTGGTGCGAGTCGTGTGGGGAGCGTACTCTACCGTCCACTGGGAAATACTCTTCCACCCTTGACTGGTGGAAACAGCTTGCAAACCCGAGGCTCAGGCAAACTGATACTTTTCTGTGCTGCCAAAGAGCGAAACTTTCGGAGACTTTATGAATATTACTATTCCATCGTGCGTGATCTTTATGCTGCTTCGGATTGCGGATGTTAGCCGTGTAAAAGCAAAATTGTTGACCTAGAAGAGAATACAAATGGGAGACTTGAAAATATGATCGAAGCTGCATTCATTGGTTATGGAAGAACTGACTTCCTTATATCATTTGCTTTGGCATCAGACTCGTCCTCGACGTGCTTGTATTCTTTCTCTCACGACAAATGATGGACGTACCGTAATGGAGCAAGCTGTTATAGTGCGTCTCTTACACCAGTTCTATGAAGAAATCTATGACGTCGGTGAGTCCAACGAAACATTTTACGACCCACTTGTCAGCATCTTGGACACGAAAAATACACCTGAATATACTCAACGCTCTTAGCTGCCCTTCAGCCTGTGCAAGTTTACAAACTTATCGTGGGATCGCCTTCTCAAAGGCCCCCGGGTCTAGATGGACCTCCACAGGAAAGTTACGTGCGCTTTTCGACTTTGTTGGGTGCTACCTGTACCTCCCTTCTGAATGAAGTGTTACACGGTAGAGTAGTGCCGTTCAAAGCGAGTAAAATTTTTTTAATCTCGAAACGCACTGGACCGGCTGCCCCTGACAGCTTTCATCCACTTACTTTGTCAAACTTTGATTATAAGACTGTGTCGAGGGCAGTTAACAGTATGATGTCGGCTCTTATGAATATGATTGTTGCAAAACATCAAAGCTGCATACCTGGTAGTACCATTCTTACCCCACTAGTCGAGTGTCGTGACGTTGTTTCCGTTGCTGCTGTAACGTCCGTTCCTTGTGCCCTTGGTTTTCTAGTCTTTATTAAGGCATTTGATCGTGTTAATCACGACTTTTTCTTCGGAATCTGGAGGCAGTTGGTTTCACCGTTGACACACGGCGATTGCTCTCAAATCTATTTACGGGTATTTCGACTTCGGTGGTTGTTAATGGCCACCTGACGCCCCCAATAAATATCCGTAGGGGAGTGCCTCAAGGAAGCCCGCAGTCAATGACTTTGCTTGTGTTGTCTTTGGAGCCCCTACTTCGGATGTTAGAATCCCAACTGACAGGTTGGACGCTTTCGGGCATGACTATAGTTGTTCGAGCATAAGCGGATGACGTGATGGTTCTACTTCGCGATCCTGCTAAAATACCTCGACTGAAGGCTCTAATCTATGATTTTAAGCCATAGTTCAGATGCAAAACTTAATGAAGTTAAGTGAAGATTCTTCCCTTACGAGGTTTTGATGACGCAGTAGTTCCATGGACTACTGCGGTGCATCAGCATACGTGTCTCGGTCTCATCATTGATCGTTCTCCACTCAAAATGGCGACGCTCAACTTAAAGTCCGTTGCGGACAAAATTCAGGGAGCGATACTAGAGCATGAAAGGCATTCTCTTACTATTCTGCAGAAAGTGTGAATACTGGATATATACGTCTTATGCAAATCTTACTGCGTGGCCCAAGTTTATCCGCATCTCTCGATGATGGCGAAGAAACTCCAACAATTGTCTGGTCGTTTCCTATGGACGAGACATGTATTTCACTTACGATATGAGGTGAGGACGAAGCCTAGTTCGTTTTGGGAGGGTTGGGCCTGACAGATATACGGAGGAAGATGCAGATGCTATATGTGCGGCGCACTGTTTTGACAATGACTGTGTCCATCCTGCTAGTCTTGAATCACCTATTGATGTCGGTCGCATAAATTATAAGATATAAACATTCTTGACTTATATCTTGCGGTGATCTATTTAGGGGCTGACATCTTATGGGGACCTGTCCTCACCATGAAATTCCTAAAGATTCGATGGGAAGCAGTCCCTAGCCCGAACCCGTTGAAAGAGAATCGCCGCATACAACCTGGACGACAGTTTGATTCAATATCAGTCTTCCGATTTTGCCGATGCGCGTAGCGTGATCGTGGTGTAAGGTAGTAAATAACTTGATTCCAGCGAACGAGCGACTTTTCAGTATTGGGCTTAGTGTCACGGATTTATGTAGTTGCTGTCAGTCTCTAGATACGATACGACATCGCTTTACTTGTGGAGGTCGTATGGCAAACTGGTCTTGGATCAGGACACAACTGGCCTTCCTTACTCGGTCTTCTGAGAGTGCATACACTACGGACATCATATTGCGCCCAGATTCTCCCTTCTCTCCACGGTCGAAAACCCACACCGTTATGTTGTTACCCGGACACTTCGTTCATTATGTTCTAGAAGGCGAGGGCGAAGATCACATGAACTTCATGCAATACATGATCACTGCCTAATGGACATGCTTGCGAATTCCTCGATCTCCAGACCTCTTCGCCAACATGCTGAATCTTGTTTTCCGTCGGCAAGGTGTTCGATAATTTAATTTTTCTGATAAGTGTCTTTCTTTGTTATGTATGTTCCCATCTGATTTGCTTCTGCTTTTCCTGTCCTGGTTTACCTGTTCGTTTTGTTTTGTGTATTGACTCAGCATCGCTCCAGTTCTACTGTAAGATATGTATAGATGAAGTATATATACACATGAGCGTCGGCAATCCTTGCAACAAAATTGGTATTTTTCTTAATTTGGTGTTTCGAATGTGATCTGGTTTCGTTTTCCTTCTACTTGTAAATTCTATTACAAACTATAAAAATAAATAAAAAACGCAAAATAAGTAAAAAATTAAAAAAACAATTTAAAATTATTGTTGATACATATTGTGTGAGCTTGGTAGTGGTTTGCCGGCTATGTTCTATTTTTTTCCTTTTATTTTTCTTTTTTCTTTTTTTATTGTTCTGTTATCATAATTAGTTTTTTCTGCCATTTGCAACTTATATTACATGATAATTTGACAATGGGCTACTGAAGTGTCATGATAATACCAAGTCATACTGATTTTTAAAAAAAGGCTGAGTCGTATAGAGCGTCTACCATGTAAGCAGGAAATCCCGGGTTCGAGTCTCGTTCGGAGCACACATTTTCAACTGTCCCCGTTGATATTTATCAACGCCTGTAAGCAGCTAATGGTCTGGATTTCATTGTAATTTCACAATATCCTCTCATTCCAAGGACCTCTCCATTTGTGTATTTCTATGTGGTGGCTCATCATCATCCATAATAGGAAGTCAGGGCCGAGAAGACGCACATGCTGAAGCAGTATAGTGCCACAGTAAAGGTGATCGGTGAGTGTAATGCACCTAGTAACTTCGTCTAACATGATTGTTGTGGTATTTCAGGTGTTGTGGTGAGGAGAGGCATAATGTTGCTTGGTCATACTAACATCCAGATCATTGAGTACGATGCACTCACTCACCTGTCACAGTGTACACGGTATTTCCTTCTCAAGTGTGTCTCTCAACTGATGCATTCGGCCTCGGCTTAATTTTTATGGATGGCAATGCGTGACCACTTCGAAAAGCTCAAGGGAAGAAGCTCTTAGAACGAGAGGATATTCAGCGAATGCACTAGCCTGCCTGGTCCCCCGACCTAAATTCATTCAAGTACATATCGGCTGCCTTATGGAAACGGAATGCAGCACATCCACATGTACCAGCGACCATGCAGCAGTTATTAATCACGCTGGAACAGGAACAGAACGCCTTACCACCACAAAAGGTCCTTAGAAAAATTCGTGGCCAGCGTGGGAGCACGTTGCATAGCGCACACTGCCGTCCGCGGCGATCAAACGCCTTTTTAACAACCATGTTCGCCTTTTGTAGTTTAGCAAGGACAATCATGAATTGCGGCGACTTCAGCGCAATTACTGTTGTATGTTTTCTAGGTGCTACTTTTCTATCAGCGTGACTCTCTACGTAGTGTCAGATAACGCTCGTTCGCATCTCTATAAGCACTCATTGTATGTAATGAAATTTCGAATCCCTATTGGTGTAGTTGTATATGTTTTGTCAGTTCGTATTAAGCCTACATATATGACCTTCTAGATGTTGTTTTTGTGTTACTATATTAACTTTATACATAATATTTATCTTTGGACTTCTAATAAAAGAAACATTTTCACAACCCTTGTAATTGTACAACATCGATATGTAAACCTGTAGATCACTTCACTGAATGTATTTGAATCTGTGCAAGATGAGTAAACACTCACTGTTCCCTAAATGTACTGAACAACAACCAAACATCATTAAATGTATTTATCAGTTGCGAATATAGACTACCATCAGCTGTTTAATGGAATGACAACAATGAAAATTTGCTGGACCGGGACTCTAACCTTGATTTCCCGCTTATCGCAAGCTGTCGCCTTACCATATGACTATTCGAGGACAGACCGTAACTTCCACATGTCGTCAACCATGTGTCTACAACCTGTACTCTTACATACAATGTGTGCATTCCCGTACAGGAGAGACATTTTACTTGAAAGTAGGTTGTCCGGTTTCAGCTGATAAATACGATATTGCAATTTCTGTTTTATTTGAATTATGATGCAAAGTTTCTTCAGATATGCAAGCATGCATCGTAATTCGGAATAACATAGGCACCGCAGTATCGTATCGTATCTGAGCTTGGCCCTAATGAAGGCATGGCTTACCCCCCAACAACGGAAACGTAGCTCTCCTATGCTTCGCAATTAAAACCATCTGCCACAGCATGAACTGAAAGAGTATTATACAGGATGGTCAGAAACAGAATGGAAAGCTTGTGGTGGTCTTACAGCGGAGATCGTGCTGAGAATTGTTAAGAAAAAAAATACATGTGTTGGAGCGTTTCAAGTTAACCATCGAAGTTAGCTATTCGGGTCACCGCGAGCACAAATTCAAACAGCCTGCCAGAGGCAGTGTTGCCAAAAGTGTTCTTACTTCGTTTTCCTCAAACCGAAGAAACGTAACTTTTTCTCACCTAGTTTAAACCTATAAATTTCGAAAAAGGCTCAGTTAAACTACTAATGAGAATTCCAACATGTGGTAACGCACGGGCCTACAGATGTCTGTGCGTTATCGCACCTTATTGCGAGTAAGTGCATGAATTACGCACGCAACGACCTGTTTCGCTAACTTCAATGCTAAATTACTCTGAAACAGCGCAACGTATCGAATTTTTTTCTTAACAGTTATTCCTCAACAGGAGCTCTAGTGTAGCTGTCTTAAAAGCTTTTCAGAATGTTTGTGACCACTCTCTATGAATCTTGCTCAATGCAAGCGCCTGCAGAGCATATCAAGTCTTAGGTCAGAACTTAATCTTACCTTATGAAATTAATCCTTTAGAAAAAACTTCCTCATATGTTCACTGTATAGAAAGAAATGAGGTAAAGAGTGGTGTGATTAATTACTCAGTTCACGCAAAGTTTCATTTGGTTTGAACCAACAATATTCTAATAGTTACACCACAAATTTCGGTACAGACAAACGAAAACTGAAAATGCTCCATAAACCCGGCATTCTGTTTTCTGCTATGCAGGTGAATGCAAATGTGACCACAACAGCACAGACAATTCACGGCAACCGATTCAACCAGGTTCCGAAAGAGAAGTGTCCGCTAGCACAGACTACTCGACAACAATACAAACATTGGAATCAAGAGAATTTCCTTTATGCACGTACACAGGAAATGAGCGTTCAGTGGCAAATATCACAAACAAAACTGTCATTTGTCATAATGGTTCAAATGCTTCTGAGCACTATGGGACTTTACTTCTGAGGTCATCAGTCCCCTAGAACTTAGAACTACTTAAACCTAACTAACCTAAGGACATCACACACATCCACGCGCGAGGCAGGATTCGAACCTGCGACCGTAGCCGTCGCGCGGTTCCAGATTGTAGCGCCTAGAACCACTCGGCCACACTGGCCGGCTTGTCATAATGCAGAAAACTTACATTGTCTTTTAATAAAAGTTTCATTTCCGGTCGTCTCATCGTGCATGTCTTTCTGTAGTATACTGCAGCACTATGCCTACTTTCTATGTGTGGTCCAAATTTCATGTAGTGCGTTACTTGGCAGTAACAGATCATGCTGAAGTTACTTTCGTCCTTAGGTTTTGCACACCTGTGTATGTGCAAGAAACGTATATTTCGCAGACTGTAAAAGTAATTTGTCTTGTACTGTGCACGTTATTTAGACCTCAGTTGACTGCTTCTGGATGCAACTGATCTATGCAAGAAGTATATAGATAACGCTCACTTATGTTTCAAATATACTTACTATACACTGAAGACGATGTGCACCTTTTCGTCACATCTGCATCTATATCCAACTGACTCCCCTGCAATGCACGCTTAGGTGCCAGGCAGAGGGCTTATGGAATCACTTTCTGACTATTACTCTGCTTTCCATGCTCGAACAGCACGTCGAAAATATGAAAACTTAAATGTTTCTGTTAGAGTTCTGATTTTTCTTATTTTAATATGAAGATCATTTCTTCCTATGTAGGTTAGCGTTAGTAAAATATTTAAAGTACAGCAAAGCAAGTTGATGATTCTAATTTCGTCGAAAGATCTCCCCGCAACGGAAAACGTCTTTCAGAAAACAGATATCCAACAGCCGTAGATTAATGGATGGTTCAAATGGCCCTGAGCACTATGCGACTTAACTCCTGAGGTCATCAGTCGCCTAGAACTTAGAACTAATGTAACCTAACTAACCTAAGGACATTACACATATCCATGCCCAAGGCTGGACTCGAACCTGTGACCGTAGCAGTCTCAGGGATCCAAACTGTAGCGCCTAGAACCGCACGGCCACTCCGACCGCCGTAGATTAATGGAAGTTTCGGTGCTTCATTGGCACCATGTACTGGCTTCTATACTCGAAACGAGACAAGCCATCCAACCACTTAAGTAAGCACAAACGGGGGCCAGAATATGGCGCTAGTGGGGCTACGAACCAAGAAGCTTAAAAAAATTATTCGACACGTTTACGCCTTTTCGATATCTGTTTCTGCAAGTCATCGAGCATCTGCAGTCCCATCTTCCATTTGTACAAGACTGAATTACAAAAAAAGTCTTTGTTCTGATGGTTGCCACCCCACTTAACCTATCATTTTCGTGTCACTTCTTGCCTGTTTTGAGACAATAAAAAAAAGGAGCTGTCATTCTTTGGACACAATCCCACCTAGTTAGGATCCGATACAGCACAGCAGTACTCTAGGAGAGGACGGTCAAGCATAGTGTACGCAGTCTCTTAGTAGACCTTGTAGAATTTATGTAGGTATGCGCATCTAAGTGTAGAATTCATGAGGGTGAGGGGAAATACTAACTGCATTTATTAATGTCCTCAATGTTAGTACTACACACATAAACTTTTGCATCACTCCAGCTGTCAGATCTCCTGAAGATAGACGTTGACTGTGGATATTGTATCACAGATACAGTCCCTTTGACTGTTCAGAGAAGTCACTAAACCCGCCCAAAGATGTAAACAATCTTGCATGAGCAGCACCTATTAGACGGAGGGGGGTCCAACAACTAATCAGTTACAGTCATTCCACCAGGAAGAGAGTACACGGCTTTTATTGTCTGTAGTTCAATCATCCCTAGACGGTCCATACCGCGACTCGATAACGTTCGCATTGTTACTTTGTACCAGTAAGAGCTCTCAACAAGGGAAGTGTCCAGGCGTCTCGGAGTGAACCAAAGCGATGTTGTTCGGACATGGAAGAGATACAGAGGAACAGGAACTGTCGGTGACACACCTCGCTCAGGCCGCCCAAGGGCTACTACTGCAGTGGATGACCGCTCGGAAGGACCCTCACGGCAACGCCACCATGTTGAATAATGCTTTTCGTGCAGCCACAGGACATCGCGTTACAACTGAAGCTGTGCGCAATAGGCTGCATGATACGCATCTTCACTCCCGACGTCCATGGCGAGGTCTGTCTTTGCAATCACGACACCATGCAGCGCGGTACTGATGAGCCGAACAACATGCCGAATGTACCGCTCAGGACTGGCATCACGTTCGCTTCACCAATGAGTTTTGCATATGCCTTCAACCAGACAATTGTCGGAGACATGTTTGTAGGCAACCCGGTCAGGCTGAATGCCTTAGACACACTGTCAAGCGAATGCAGCAAGGTGGAGGTTCGCTGGCATTATGTGGGCCGGACATACTCCGCTGGTAGCCGTGGCAGGCGCCTTAACGTCTGTACGATACGTGAATGCCATCCTCCGACCGATAGTGCAACAATATCGGCAGCATATTGGCGAGGCATTAGTCTTCATGGACGAAAATTCGCTCCCCCATCGTATGCTCCTTGTGAGTGACTTCCTTCAGGATAATGACATCGCTCGATTAGAGTGGCCAGTATTTTCTCTAGACACAAACCTAACAGAACATGCCTGGGATAGACTGAAAAGGGCTGTTTATGGACGACGTGAACCACCAACCACTGTGAGGGATCTACGCCTAATCGCCGTTGAGGAGTGGGACAATCTGGACCAACAGTGCCTTGATGAGCTTGTGAATAGTATGCCACGACGAATACAGGAATGCATCAATGCAAGAGGACGTGCTACTGGGTATTAGACGTACCGGTGTGTACAGCAATTTGGACCACCACCTGTGAAGGTCTCGCAGTATGGTGGTACAACATGCAATGTTTGGTTTTGATGAGCAACGAAAATGGGGTAAAAGATATTTATGTTGATCTCTGTTCCATTTTTCTGTGTAGGTTCCGGAACTCTCGGAACCGAAGTGATGCAAAACTTTTTTGATGTTTTTTTTAGCAGTCTTACAGTAAACTCAACTCTTAACCCTTATAAGCTACGCAGTGGGTTATAATCAATACCCTTCCCTCCAAAAAAATGTGCGGCTATTAACAAACAGCACAGTTAATTTTACCAAATAATGGCCGCGATTACTTTCTGTTGTACAACTTGTTGCAACTGGCTTACATCACGCCTTTTGAACATATCTAGTAGCAGTAGTCCCGATTGGTTTCTTTTCCTCGGGCCCCAGGCTTTGACGTGCAAGCAGTAAACGGTGCATAACGAAAAGGGAAGTTGGAACAGGTTCAGTGCCATTAAAATTGAAGTTGCTAAATGTTGAGAAGCCACTAGATTTTATTCCTTTTCAGAGAACTAGAAATCAGGAAACTATTCTGAGAGCCTGTTTGGCTCTATTAATCACGGCAGAGCTTAGGGGTACTAATTACTTCTCAGACCACCACAAATGTTACAACGTAACACTAAACACTATCTCATAGCTCGCACAAGATGATCCATAAATGCTTACCAATCCAAGTAATAACTGAACGTAATTTGAAAAATACAAAATATGCAACTGCACTGTCCACACGTTGTTGGCCCGAATACTACCCAAAGACTGCGTCATGAGCTATGTTAACAGCTTGACTGTTTGCTCATGGTGGGCGTTTGATTGGTTCAGTGGTTTCCAGAACTGAGAATCGACGTTAAGCGAAAGTTGTCTTTTAATTTTTGCGTGTGCATTTAAAGTCATTGAATTATTATTATTAACAAGCTATCAGTGCAAATAATGTCAGAAGAACGGTTGCAGAAATGTATTAATATTTGAATAACAAATATAAATGGAGAAAGTTTTGTTCCTTCGCACCAAGCCGCGCAAGTCAGTTTCTGCTATTTGTACTGGTTCCAGCACGACACGGTTCTTCCTCATCGTACCATCCTCACGCTCTGAGGCCATTTGCCGCTGAACGTAACGTTTACGCTGTTCGCTGCCTTACAGCAACGTGAATCTCCTCATACTCAATAGTAATATACTGTAATGAAATGTAGATGGAGACGTGGCGCAAACGCCACAACTGTTGCATCTTATAAGTTTTCTGCTAATATACACTCCTGGAAATGGAAAAAAGAACACATTGACACCGGTGTGTCAGACCCACCATACTTGCTCCGGACACTGCGAGAGGGCTGTACAAGCAATGATCACACGCACGGCACAGCGGACACACCAGGAACCGCGGTGTTGGCCGTCGAATGGCGCTAGCTGCGCAGCATTTGTGCACCGCCGCCGTCAGTGTCAGCCAGTTTGCCGTGGCATACGGAGCTCCATCGCTGTCTTTAACACTGGTAGCATGCCGCGACAGCGTGGACGTGAACCATATGTGCAGCTGACGGACTTTGAGCGAGGGCGTATAGTGGGCATGCGGGAGGCCGGGTGGACGTACCGCCGAATTGCTCAACACGTGGGGCGTGAGGTCTCCACAGTACATCGATGTTGTCGCCAGTGGTCGGCGGAAGGTGCACGTGCCCGTCGACCTGGGACCGGACCGCAGCGACGCACGGATGCACGCCAAGACCGTAGGATCCTACGCAGTGCCGTAGGGGACCGCACCGCCACTTCCCAGCAAATTAGGGACACTGTTGCTCCTGGGGTATCGGCGAGGACCATTCGCAACCGTCTCCATGAAGCTGGGCTACGGTCCCGCACACCGTTAGGCCGTCTTCCGCTCACGCCCCAACATCGTGCAGCCCGCCTCCAGTGGTGTCGCGACAGGCGTGAATGGAGGGACGAATGGAGACGTGTCGTCTTCAGCGATGAGAGTCGCTTCTGCCTTGGTGCCAATGATGGTCGTATGCGTGTTTGGCGCCGTGCAGGTGAGCGCCACAATCAGGACTGCATACGACCGAGGCACACAGGGCCAACACCCGGCATCATGTTGTGGGGAGCGATCTCCTACACTGGCCGTACACCACTGGTGATCGTCGAGGGGACACTGAATAGTTCACGGTACATCCAAACCGTCATCGAACCCATCGTTCTACCATTCCTAGACCGGCAAGGGAACTTGCTGTTCCAACAGGACAATGCACGTCCGCATGGATCCCGTGCCACCCAACGTGCTCTAGAAGGTGTAAATCAACTACCCTGGCCAGAAAGATCTCCGGATCTGTCCCCCATTGAGCATGTTTGGGACTGGATGAAGCGTCGTCTCACGCGGTCTGCACGTCCAGCACGAACGCTGGTCCAACTGAGGCGCCAGGTGGAAATGGCATGGCAAGCCGTTCCACAGGACTACATCCAGCATCTCTTCGATCGTCTCCATGGGAGAATAGCAGCCTGCACTGCTGCGAAAGGTGAATATACACTGTACTAGTGCCGACATTGTGCATGCTCTGTTGCCTGTGTCTATGTGCCTGAGGTTCTGTCAGTGTGATCATGTGATGTATCTGACCCCAGGAATGTGTCAATAAAGTTTCCCCTTCCTGGGACAATGAATTCACGGTGTTCTTATTTCAATTTCCAGGAGTGTATAATTGTTGAGTTGTAACAGAAAGGGGCAGTTTGCATTAGAATGTCGAATTGATATTGTGGAGCGTCACATAAAGACAGGCTCCATTAAGGAATATAAAGAAAAGTTTAGTGCGAAGTATCCTGTTAGGAATCTCCCCACGAGTAGCACTATTCAAGGTGTGTACAAATAATGGACGGTCTAGGGTCCGTTCACAATGTGCAGAAGAATAGGCGACCAACAGTCCGGGCCTCAAACTATATATAAAATTCGTATGGACAAGTCCCCACAGATCGGTATGGAAGTAACTGTAAGAGGCTGCCGTATCTGGTACCTCTTTTATTAAAAGATGGGATGGTGAAAGCCTGACATGTGAGTGTGGTACAAGCGCTGAAATCTGAGGAGCGGGAAAAACCAGAGTTCACTAATGTAACTGGCTGTCAACAACAACAATTACTGACGGTAACTTGGACCCTAGCTTTACTTCATGTCAGATGAAACCTGGTGCCATTTGTCAGTTTATGTATATTCACAGATTTGCAGATAATGATCGCAGGACAACCTATATATTCCGCATGAAGAACCTCTCCACTCAGAGAAAACAGGTGTTGTCCGGCAGGCGCATTGTTGTCCCTATAAGTTTCAAGTGCACTGTAAACAGTGCCTGATATCTAGAGGTCTTTGACTTCTTCTCTGCGCAGTTAGCAGATACAGAGAAGCTGCATGTAGTTTTACAACAAGATGAGCAACCATAATACGTCCAACCAAAGCATGGCCGACAATACCAACGTGTTTCCTGGAGATAGATCTGTCTGTAGAGACCTCTGGCCCCCAAGGTCCCCGGACTTTTGTGATATTTATGTATGGGGCACACTAAAAAGGAAAGTGTATGTTGACAATCTTCGCATAATAGGTGATCTTAATCGGAATACTAATAGATAAATTAACAACATTACGGCTGCAGAATTACAGCGCGTTGCAGGTAACGTCAGCACACGAAGTCAGTGATTCTTGGATGCCCATAGCCACCATTTCCAGCATCTTTTATAAACAGGTAACTACGTGTTTCTTAACGTTACTGTTATCTGTTATTTTTTAATTATTTCATTGTTTCTTGAATCTCGAGCGTGAGGCGTACCGCTTTTAAGTGGGATGTCCTGTATTACTATCACTTAAGGTGCATTAGGAGGACAACAAAACAGTCAACACAAACTAGGATGGGCATTTTTCAGACGCCGAGTCTGTAAATTACTTTCTTGAGCGAATAACAATAGAACTACTGAAAAGCGGCAGCGAAAACTTGAAACCTTCCAAACGTGCTACCAGAAAAAGGTTCTGGACACAACTTTGTGTGACTGTAGCAGGAAGGGAATACTAGTGAGACGCAGGTATCTAATCAGCACTGGACAAGAAACAGGGAGCGACAGCTGCATGGATTTGGCTAATAGCACAATTTTTCTTTGTGACAGTCAGCCTGTATCAGATAAACGAGGAAGTTCTATTATTTTAGACGATTAAGACGTACCTTCGTACTTGGGAAGGTAAACAAGACTGTCACAAGGAATGCCTATGATTCGCCGATATCTTCAAGCTTTGTTTTGTCGCCTGGCTCAAAGCAGTACACTTGATATCGTCATATAATGGTATAATAATAATAAATTTTAATTTTAGATTACAGGCATTATTTGTAATGATTACATTCCGTCATCAGTAAATGCGCGTTGTTACTTAAACAGTAATCCAACGTATCGAGCATGTACACGATATATAGACATGTAGCAGGAATTATAAATTTTAAATCACTTTGGAGCATATAGAGAACAGATTTCAATTGTATATTACAGACAAACTATAAAAGAGAGACCCGAATTAGGCATGTCACTTGACAGAGGAACACTCAAAGTTTTGGCACATCTACGTCACAAGAGAAATCATTTTGTGATTTGAAATTTGAATGAACTTGTGAAGTCAATCCATTGTTCCAGTACAACGTGCATTCCGCCGTCGATTCAGGAAGGAGTCGCCCCTGTATTAGCAGTGTTATTACTTGCTACAAAATTCTTGGAAGTTGGTTGCAAAGGGAAAGACACGTCTGATGAAAATCTCGAGCGTACCCGAGATGAGATTTGTTCACACTCTTTCCTCGAAGTCCACAAGACTGGCAGGCGAGATCTGGCATGTTGTGGAACGACGCCTGCATTTGAAGCTTTACACGTTGCAGTTAGCTGCAGCAATTGCGTGTCGGTTACTATAATACAAGGTACGAATTTTGAATTTCAGTTCTTCAGGACATGACAAAAGACACTTTTTTAGAACGACTAATCTTTTCTGACGAATCGGGTGAAACAAACATAGTGAAAGATTTTAGGGGTCACAAATCCCTTGGGTCATCGTCGGACATTAAAGAGACTCACTGAAACTGAAAGTGTTTTGTGCTGTTTCTGTTTACAAAGTTTAGGAGCCTTTCTTTTTTGCGGAGGAAACTGTGACAGGATTGTCATACCTGAACGCGCTTCAAAATTAGTTGTTTTCTCAACTTCGCGACGATTCCAATGATTTGATATTTATAGGTGACTGTGCCCTGTCTCACTCTCACCTTGTCGTTATCCTAACAACGCCAACCCACAACGTTGGATTGGAAGAGGTAGACAGATCTTGCTCATTGTTTGTGGCCTCCCAGGTCACCTAGCGATTTTTTACTTTAGGGCTCCTTGTCCCACCTATGGCAGCTACTCTTCAAGAGCTGGTAAATCGACCTGTTGAAGCAGTCGGTTCAATAAACAGCGATCTGTTGGTTCGTGTGTGTAATAGAATGGATTATCATTACGCGGTTTCTCGAGCAATGCATGTTTCTCATGTTGAGTGTATGGTATAGTGTCTGCGCAAAAATAAAACTGAACCTTTCTTTATCCAATGTGCGCAATGTTCTATTTTTCATAGTTTACCTGTAATAATCCATCTGTTCTTGCTTTTTGACTCATCCCGTATTTATTAAATGTAATTTTTTTCTGGTGATTGTATTTTTAAATATTTTGTCCATTGATCCGCCATTTGTTTGTGCATATAAACCAGTGTTTTTGTCATCGTTCGACTCCTTTGGAAAGAGGAGAGGGAGGCGAACTTTACTCTGACGGAGATAATCTCCTTCATAGACGAACACAACGTACTTTCAATGATAAATAAATGTAACAATGATTTAATGTAACATGTACACCATTGATTGCTATAAATAAAAGGATTCATTGTGTTCTGTGAACATGCGGTATCCTACGTATTTTGACCCTATGTAAGAGAGAATTCATTGGCCCCATAGGAGAAACTTAATCTGTGCAAATTTTTGTTAACGGGAAAGTAACAAATGAAAAAACAGTTGATGCTGGTACGTGGCAATGTTGATTGGAACAGATGGGACGAGCCGTTTTAATAGTGGAAAATAGTGATAATCCCGCAGGAAAGAGGCAGTTTTCTTAGTACTCGTAGTAACAGCCGGAAGGTGTAGCGCGGAGGTGTAAATTATTATTACGCAGCCAGTGGAATCAATGAGAGCGCAACGAGGAAAACAGCCAGAAAATTATCTGTTACAAAAATGTTGAGGCTTTCGTGGCAGCTTGTTGACAAATAGCCTGTAGGCTTCTGTCTCGGATTCTTTGGACTATGTTTGATGATTTTTCTGACGTTACGCCACCGCGAGTGGATGACATCGTCAAAGATTCACCCTCCACTGCAGACCCCGACCAGCAACTGTCAGATTATGTGTTGCAGTAAAATATCAGAATTTTTATTATATTAAATATTGTTTATATGTTGTTTATATTAAAGTCTCGGAGATTAACAAGAGAACACGATGATCAATGGAGAAGACAGAAGAGAAAAGAGGCACAATAGATCGGATTTGATGAATGAAGATTCGGCATAAGATAGATGCAGAGGCCAGTAGATCTTCAAGACAAAGAGTCACAACATGGAAAAGTAAGAGAAGAGACCAGTCGTCATCACAATTCGCAAGTGTACGCCGCACTAACAGAGACTGTATACGAAATAATAATGGCGTTATTTTAATTAAGAAAAGACAAGATGAGCTGAACTACAGTGGTTGTACAGGCTCTGTTAATAAACTGACCATTACTGATCATTTGTATTTGAGAAGTAGATTTACAATTGAGGAACCATTTGTTAAAAGCATTTATTGTGAGGGACAAAGCATACGTTAAATTTGACAGCAAAATATTAATGAACAGACGCCATCCCACAACACCGTTATGGAGGCGTACACCACAGTGATAAATCTATGTCCGTACGTACTTCAGTCCTGCACATCCTATTCCAATTTTCACTTCTGAAGAGTTTTAAGAGATTTTAAACAGAAGAACTTATGTCGAAGCAGCTGTTTACGTCACTTAAAATTTCACAATTTTGCATTTTTTCCAGACGATTCATCACCATCTTAGCAGCTTCTTGCAGACCGAAGAGGCTCTATAATGGCAGCGGTTGTCTACTGCTGCTGCGGAAGATTTATTTCAGGTGAAGAGACATTCATAATTCCTTGGCGTCAACCAGTCTACTTTTCACACCGGTGACTTCATATAACTTGATAAATAACACTGAAGGAAGTTGCAACCTTGTCAGCTATTTCAGAACAATAAGAATAAATCTCATGGAAGGAATAGCCAGCAGAACTGGCTTAACAATTTCTGTTGAAAAAAAAATCAAAATTTTTGACAAACCTTCAGGATGCTGCATAATTCCTGACAACAGATGCTGGCCATAAAGAGAGGGTAAATAAATTCAAATATCTACAGGAGATAATCAAAGAAAATGGTTTGGAGAAATCTGCAATAGAGGAAAGGTTGGATAAAATAGGGAGAGCATACGCTGTCACCAAAGACCTCTACAACAAAAAGTGCCCATATAAAAATAAAGCATTACAACACATTAGTCAAGCCAGAATGTTTGTACGCAAGCGAATGCCTGGCATTAAACTATAATTTAGATAAATCAGTAGTATTAGAAAGGCGGATTACCAGGAAAATATTAGAACCACAAAAGATAGCACAAGACTGAAAATTACAAAGTAATGCTGAGATAGACCAAAATAAAGAAAATAGTTCAAGCGTAATGAGAAAATGAAAGACAGGTGTTTTTTGGACATTTACTTCGAATGCAAGACAGTAGATTAACTAATAAGATTTTCAAATATGCGTGGAGTAAGAAGACCACAACAAGCTGGGTCAACAAAGTAAAAATGGATTTAGAAAGAAACAATATAGAAGCAGAGACTATAAACAACAGAGAAGTCTTTTGGGAAAAAGTGATGAAATGGAGTGTTCCAAGAAAGGGTAATTAAAAAGACTAGTTAAAAAATGGTTTGAAGACAGAAAGAAGAAACATAGTGAACAGATGTAAGCATACTGGAAGAAAAATGAAGAATGAAGAACTGAAATTGGAACGAGGTCCTCAGATGGCCTATTATAAGTAAAAAAAAAAAAAAAAAAAGAAATCCGTGAAACGCAGAAGTTTCTCGCAGTCAAATATCTAGTCCCACTCGTTAAACTGACAAGGAGTCGTACCAATTTCATCACGACACCCCTGCCCTGGCGTACGGGACCCGCCACACCTCCACCCGCCCATGTTAGGCACAATTTGAGATACCTGCAATATAATTGTGGAATGTGAAGACGTATTTATTACCAAGTATTTCATTTAAACGGTGATACTACTGCAGTATTGCATACATTGCAATCAGAAGTATTGATTTTCAGATATTGTGTAGATGCAATAAAACTGAACATTTACCGCGATTGCATACATTGTAATCATAATCTTACAGACGTTTCATGACGCACTTGTCGTGATTATTATGCTTCAACTATGTTCCCGATTTTCATTTTACGTGCACATTGCTCAATCAATTTCAGTAACTCAAATCAATATATGCTTTCGTAGTTCTACGAACGGAAAGTTCCCCTAATTGTGTTAACAAACAGGAATTCATTCAGAACAGTGTGGTTTCAGTTGCCTGAGACTGCAGTCGTGTGTGCGAGTTCCGTTTGCGTGAGTGTGTGTGTGTGTGTGTGTGTGTGTGTGTGTGTGTGTGTGTGTTGGCCGAAAGCTATAATTGTGTGAATCTTTTTGTTGCGCCTATATGTGACTCAGCATCTCCTCTCTTGGTGAGCAGAAACATTCCTTCTTTAAGATCACTAGAACAATTTTATGTTGAATGTGGAATTAAGTCACCTGTCACAGTAAAGAGCAGAAGTAAGGTTCAAGTGGCTCTGAGCACTATGGGACGTAACTTCTGAGGTCATCAGTCCCATAGAACTTAGAACTACTTAAACCTAACTAACCTAAGGTCATCACACACATTCATGCCCGAGGCAGGATTCGAACCTGCAACCGTAGTGGTCGCGCGGTTCCAAACTGTAGCGCCTAGAACCGCTCGGCCACCCCGGCCGGCGCAAAAGCAAGGCCAGCCACATGTAGGTTAGGAGAAAAGTATTTGTCTAGTAGCGGAGAGTGCACGCTATATTTTGGTCGGCGCTTCAGATAAGTGTATGATTTTAGAATCACATGATGTAACGCACTCTACAGATCCCCGTAAGTGGTTTCCGCCATTTTCTACAGTTCTTCTTGTTGCTACCCATCTGGTTGTGTTTGGTACAGCATTTGTAAATATGCAACTTTCTACACCTTTATGTACTACATAATATGTTACAGCTACTTCAGATATATTGTCAATTCCTTATGTATAGAATTTTACGTCGCATAAAGAGCTATATATTTGTAAAACTAGCTAGTTAACTGAAGCGTCGTCTCTACCTTCCAACAAAAGAAAGTGTTTTACCATGGTACGTGTGAAACTTTCTTTACAGTCTTAACAATTTCTACGTAAAATTTTGAAATGTATGTGAATTCGTAAGGCACCAAACTGCTGAGGTCATCGGTCCACAGATTTACACACTACTTAAACTAACTCAAACTAACTTATGCGAAGAACAACACACACACCAATGGCCGAGGGAGGGCTCGAACCTCTGGCGGGAGTGGCCGCGCAATCCATGAAAGCGCCTCAAACCCCGCGGTCACTCCACGCAGCAATTTTTACTTAATTTATTGACAATTTATGCAGTACAACAGGTGTTTAAATACAGTTTAAAAATATTTAAATATAAAACTGAATAAAATCTGCAACAGTCCGCTTTAGCTGTATTTATTTAAGTCGGTTAGAGATTCACACAACCGGTTTCACAACTTTTAAGTTGTATCTTATGGTGTATATGAATGCTATATCATACGGTATAGGGAGTTACAGAGTGCCGCAACAATTGGCGTTGCTAGGCAGTTTTCAGACCTTCACAATTGGCAGAAACCGTCATCAATGACGAATGTCCAGTCTGCGTAAAAATCACGAACTGTTATCACTTCAATCATCAAAATATCTTCTTGTCGGCCTATGCCAAACAACGTCGTAAATGTTATCCGGAAAGTATCGGGTCCAAAAGCTGACATGCTTATGTGTCCAGAATGAGATTTTCGCTCTGCAGCGGAGTGTGTTCTGATATGAAACTTCCTGGGAGATTAAAACTGTGTGCTGGACGGAGACTCGAACTCGAGACCTTTTAATTTCGCAGGGAAGTGCTCTACCCTCTCAGCTATCCCAAACACGACTCACGACCCCTTCTCACATCTTCAATTCTGTCAGTTTTAATCTTCCAGAGTGAAAATCTCGTCCTGGAAACATTCCTCAGGCTGTAGCTAAGCCATGCTTCCGCAATATCCTTTCTTCCAGAAGTGCTAGTTTGCAAAATTCGCAGAAGAGCGCCTCTGAAGTTTGGAAGGTAAGACACGAGGTACTGGTAAAATTGGAGCTGTGAGGACATGTCGTGAGTCGTGCTTAGGATAGCTGAGATGGTAGAGCACTTGCCTGCAAAAGGCAAAGGCCCCGAAATCGAGTCTCGGTCCAACACACAGTTTTTATCTGCCAGGAAGTTTCACGCTTATGTGCGTCTGTCACCAACACAAGCTAAGAGGCTTCTTGTATGTTATCCGTGCGTGTGCGTTGGCTGCCGTCTCGTATTTTAAACACCTGTAGTACCGAATCAATTGTCAATCAATTGTGCATAACAGCTTTAGCTGTACTTGCTCCAGTTTTAAAATTATCGTAACAACTTTACCTGTATTGTAAATGGAAATTTGTGTTAGACATCAGTACCTTCTATTTCAGAATGCTTTCACTTACAATTGGTTTTCGATAATACTCCGCTTTGTTTCAATCGACTTCCTGATTGTTGGTGTGTAGTACAGTAATGACAAGATTTTACCTACTACAATGCTTTTAAATTTCAATTGGATATTTGGCCCTATGTACATGAGCATGCTGTACCTGGAAAAATGTTTTCGCATTTGGAAAAATTGAAATTTTCCGGTGTAATTTTTGCCGTTTCAGAAAAATACTGAAGGACGCAGAAAGTGAATGCCATAATTTCAAACTGTGATAAGGAAGTACATTAAACACTAATTACAACGCTGTGTAGAAATGAAAGTTTCGAAAAGTGTATCCAGGATTCTCCCCTACTAAATGACTTTGACGAACAGTAGCAAGGGAATAGGTGTCATTTTGTGTGTGTTTGGGTATATTGAGTTACCTCTGAGCGGTGACGTACAGACAGTCCGTCAGGTTATTCACTTTGTCAGTGTTATTCACTTTATGAGCGTTGTTTAGTCATTTTAAATTAATTTTTAACCGTGTTAACTGATTAACTTACAATTATACTGCGGAGAAAACATAGTATGCGTTCGCAGAAGAAATTTCGAAATAAATATTCCCACAGATACGCAACGAAACAAAGAAGAAATTAGAGAAATATAGAGACTAAACTAATGAGTTAAAATTTACGCCATGTCCGGGACTTGCTCCCATGTCTCCTGCTTACTTATCCGCTACACCACCATGACGTTGAGACTAACACTACTGCAAGGGCTATCCTAGCGCAGCAGCGCCCCCTCCCCCCCCCCCCCCCCCCTCCCTCGTAACGCAAACTTCAATTCATAACTCAGTCCCTTGCCGCTCTTGATTTTCCCCTTCTTAAGTCGTCAGGATTGCCGTTGGCCACCGATGTTGGAGAAGCACCCCAGCATGGGAAAATCCTGCCTGCGCCTCAAACGTAGGTAATCTCTGTGTGTGTTTTTGTATCAAGCCCTTTCTGAAAGTTTTGTGGAATTCGTGTGTTTCCAATTTATAGCTTAAGAAAGTGAAATTCCAACTAAAATATCTGTATTAGATGAGGTCTCGTATACTGTAAATTCTTCGTTCTTTACTCCTTTGTATTACTTCACAGTAGAGAATAATGAAGTTGTTGTTATATCTGCTGGCTAAGGATGGGTTCACGAAAACAAATTACGAAATACGTTTCGTCACTTCTCCTTAGTTAGTGTTTGGTGCTCTCATCATGTGATACAACCATATTTCTCGTGACCATATTCTTATTTTTTCTTCCAGGGCTGTCTTGCAATTTATCTTCAGTGACAGTGGGGTGGTTAAATTTCCTTTCCGAGAGGCATCCAACCTGATTAATGAGCCACTTTATTAACGAGCCACTTGTAGATTAATATTTCTTCCACAACCTCTTTTCAGATCCTCCTTTGAAGGAATGAGGAAAGCTTAATGTTTAATGCCTGGTAATGGTGCAGTCACTACAGATGATGCAACAGGTCGGTCTGAGGAATGAAGCTAATCGTGTATTCTTTGCATTCTTCAGGAAAGCCGCGGCTAACCGAAATATGTAAAGCCAAAAAGAAATATTAAAATAGGTTCTCCCGAATTCCACACACTTTCATTGATTACACCACCCCTGTCTGTGATTCCATAGCTTTCGTAAAAAAAGAACAAGTGTAACATATTCACTCCACTGGTAAAGTCATTGTTTTACGTTACGTTCACAAATAACACTGAGAATGTACCTTCACAACAATTAATGTTGTCTCATTCGATGACCATTCAATAATTCTAAGACCTTCGTAGGTCACTAAATGGCTACCAAGCTTTTAACAGGCCGCTTGTGAGTTCCACATGTTCTGCAGCGTGTTAGACACGTCATACGATAATTCCGGTCTTAACGACACTATAACGGAAATCAGTTACCTGATGTACACTTACTGGCTGATAACTTATTTGTAGCTTTTTTTGTTTTCTAATACCGCTGTATTTCACAATTATTATTTCTCTCTTTGCCACACTATTGTAATGCTTAGAAATGAGTCACAAAATCAACGAGTGCATAAACTTATGATACGGATAATATGGAATTTTTGGTACAGACACCCCAAGAGGTCTACTACCGAAAATGGCATTGTAAGACCCGTGAGCAACAAAGGCATTATTTGTCCTCATTTACTGACGTTCTTTGGAGAACTCCGATATATAGCTTACACTGAATAACGACAAATTTTCTTGTTCACTCTTAACCAGGACACGTGGAACTTTAGCGCATGCGAAATGGAAAGTATCGAATACTCGTAAATGCTAACAACTCGATTTGAAACTAGTTGCATGTATGGAACGTTCGAGGACGGTTGAACTTCAAAATAAGCTTTTGGGGACTTCCGGGGTACGCAGTTTTGTAATAAAAGATCGTATCTGGCTAAAAAATTGTTAACACTGAGCGAGAATCCACATGCAACTACAATTTCCGAACCTGGTGGAACATTTTTAGCTTCAGTAAAATACTACCAAAATCGTTGACTAATATCAACTACTTTATGACCATCCGCAAACTCCAATCATGTGAGAAAGCGATTCGGTGAGCCCTGGGCAACAATCAGGAAAGATGCTTTCTTAGTGATACCAGATGCTAATGTAATTTTGAAAGCTAACAGAAAAAAATCTGAATTACATTTTTTAAAGAAATATGTCTCTTACATATGTAGGATGAAACAGGTATTTCCATTCCAAGTGGAGATTTATACGATTTGGTAAGATGTCGTTGAAGCTGTGTTACTTTCACCGATTGCTGAAATGCATCTGGCACTGACACAGATTTTTTTATCACCCTGGAACACGATATACAAGTATTTGCTGACTAAAACTTTCATTTCGGACAGAGAAACGAAATGCGCAATTTTTCTTACAGAACTGTGATGGAAAGGAAATTACGAAATTCTTCATTAAGATCTTCGTTTCCTTTTTTTTTCTTCTAAATTACGCTGCCGCCTGAAGATTCAATCGTGCACAGTTGGATACGGTGAAAATGTAGTAAAAATGTTTTCATGTATCAATAGGTGTTTAAAGTTAAATTAATTAAACTGATTAGAAGTGAGAGAGAGAATAGGAAGCATTAATCTCGAGTAGGTTACCTCTATCGGTACTAATAACTGATACAGACCATTTATTCTCTGATTTACACAATATAAATTATAAATCTGCGTTCTATGAAATAATTAAGAATACATTGATAGTAAGCCAATGGAACTCGTAACTTAACAGATGATTTTATAAACAGAACTTCGCAGCACTGTTGTTACATATAGTGATTTCGAAGAAATCTATATTTAAAAACTACCTAATTCTTATTGTGGTGTCACCGCCAGACACCACACTTGCTAGGTGGTAGTTTTAAATCGGCCGCGGTCCATTAGTACATATCGGACCCACGTGTCGCCACTGTGGGATCGCAGACCGAGCGCCACCACAAGGCAGGTCTCGAGATACGGAATAGCACTCGCCCCAGTTGTACGGACGACTTTCTAGGGACTACATGACGAAGCCTCGCTCAATTGCAGAGCAGATAGTTAGAATAGCCTTCAGCTAAGTCAATGGCTACGACCTAGCAAGACGCCATTAGTAACATTGCATGTATCTAAAGAGTCTCACTTGTATCGCCACAATCTCCAGATGTACCAAAAGGATGGATTAAAGTTAAGTATTCCAGAAGCTACGTACTTTTCTTTATTTTCTTGCATTCATTACGTATCCTGTTTCAGACCTCACACCATCCTGCTTTAGCTTAGCGCGTGCCTTTCGGCTTCCTCTCATTGTGTCTAGGCTGTCTTGTCTAGACACAACACTTATACGTTTAAATGTCGGAAAAAACATTTCTGTCGATAATGGAGATCATTTAACTGACAGGTTTATTTATTAGAAAATCTTTGGCACTGAAGGAAAAATAAAAGAGTATTTTCACCTAGGCACATCTCGCTTCAGAATATATAAACAAGAGGCAAAAAAAAAAATCGTACGTTATAAGGAAACACACTTTTTTAACTTTTAAATCCCAAAATCTAGAGAGAATTACATATACCATTCTTTTGCAAAATGATCACAGTAAATGCTTCGTAAATAAAACCGAAACGAGTCTTGTGAAGTATGTTCTCTTAACTGCAGTTACTTTAAGATGGTAAAATCAGAAACTATGTTCATGTAACTTACGAGAGTGTAGCCTTGTGGCGTCGTCGACAACTGCCGATATTTCGTTAGGACAACATCCTGCCAGTTTTAAAGCAAGTCTGCAGCAAGTAAACGGTGTGTAAGGGAATTTAAAACTTCGATCTGCAGAGAAACACACACACTCTCTCTCTCTCTCTCTCTCACACACACACACACACACACACACACACACACACACACAAACAAACTGTAAACACTAGCGCCATCATAAACCAAAGATAACGGACGTCGGAAGTTATCCATGGTGAAATTAATATCAGTGGGTGAGGTAGCATTAATTCTGTCTCTTTGCATTTTGGCAAGGGAGAGAGCAGGATTCCATCAAAGTTCAAACATAAACCACCATATATATCTATAAGATTACTTGCCAAAGTAATTTCAACTTCTCCGTTAATGACACTGTACCAATAGCAGGCAGTGCATGCCAGAAACTGCGTTTTGTGTGCCAAAGAATGACCGGTGCGAAGATAATGTTCTGCAATGGCCGATTTGCTCAGCTGTTTTAATGGTATGTTCCGCTTATGCTCAGTACACCGCCCCCAACAGTCCTGATAGTCTGACTAATATGAACCTCCACAATGGCAAAGAATGCGAGAGACACCAGACTTAAGCAAACAAAGGTCTTTCTTTACGAAACTGAAAAGGACTCTGATCTTAGATGATGTGGAAAAACACCGTTCACATAATTTTTTCGCAAAATAAGACCAATCCTGTTCGAAATGGCGAAAAGGCCTCGCATTTATCAACACTCTCCCTGTGCGCCACAACCCATGTGTGATCTGTCATTCACTATAACCACTGTGGCGAACGGTGATCTCGAGATGGGCTAACTCAGGTGGCAAACACTCAGGGTCTGAGGTGAGATGATCCCTGTGAACGAAAGTACGAAGTATCCAGTCACAATTGATGACAAAAATCAACAATCAACCTGCAGATACAAGTCAGTATGACTAGACTTACTACAAAAGGTATATCTCAACGTAAAATCAACACAGGAAGCGTTCCTTTCCCACCTACATCGTGAAACAAGTATTCAGTTGGATTCGCGATGGAGGTGTACAAGGATGACTGTCTTGCTTTTTGTGATGTGTTGGTGGTGGCATGTAGGGATAAGCCGTTTACGTTTATACGAACCCTACTCATACTGAGTTGTACCTGCAGGTTTATAGTTTTCACCCATATGCCTCAATATAAAGGGGTACCTCGTACCTTCATTGAGAGGGTCCACGTCATCTCCGACCCTGAGACTTTCTCACCTGTGTTAGCTCACCTCGAGGTCACCTTTCATGGGAGTGACTATAGTGAAACACAGATCAGATATGCACTGCACTACTGACCAGGTGTGCACTTGCCGAGGAATGATATGTCAAGTCCTTTTTGCCTTATGCATGGAGCATTTCGAACTGTATTGGTCATATTTTGCGGAAATGTCATGTGAAATGAGTTTTTGACCACCATCTGAGATCGTGGTGCTTTTAGGTTCTGTAAAGGTGGTCTTGGTTTTTGTAAGGCAGGTGTATACTGTATTCCTTGCAGTCGTGATACGTCATTTATTTCTCAGCCAACAGCCTTGCTAAGATGATAACACTTGTTCCCGTCACATCACCGAAGCCAACTGCTGTTGGGCCTGGTTGGCAGTAGGTCGTTACCGTTGATCCTACGAGGCCAGTTGGACAGAGTTTAGCTAGTATATTGGTCAGAATGTCAAGACTATGGAGGACAGTGTACTGGGAATAAGCAGCATACACACTTACGACATCAGAGCAAATCTGCCATTGCGAAACATTATCTGGTACCAGTCATCCCTTGGAATATAACAATACAGAGACCCTGGCATGCAGTTGCAGCTAATCGGATAGTGTTATTAAATTGAAATTAAATTAGCAAGTAATTTTATGAATGTTTTTGCTTGAATTCTGCTAGGAATCCTGGTTGCTTTTTTGTCAAGAAACAGAGTTAATGCTACCTCAACCATTGAATATGAATTTCTCCACCGATAACTTCTGATGTCGGTCATCTTTGGTTTGTGATGATGCCCATGTTGATTGGTTAATTAGGAGGGGTTGTAGGACCAAACAGCGAAATCACCAGTCCCACACCCATGTTAACAGTGTTTGTGTTGTGTGTGTGTGTGTGTGTGTGTGTGTGTGTGTGTGTGTGTGTGTGTGTGTGTGTGTGTGTGTTTTATCTGCCAAGAGTTTCTGTGCAGACTGAGTTTTTAAATTCCCTTGCGCAGCGCTTACATGCTGCTGCTGCACCTTGAAAATGGCAGGGTGTACTCTTCTCGAAATATCGGCAGCTGTCGATGACGTCACCTGGCTGCATTCCTAAGTTAGGTGAACATTGTGTAGCCTAGGAGAAATTCAGATCTACCAGTAACAATGTTATAAGGCGGCCTGGTCTCCTGACCTTCGTTTCTTACATATTCCGACCTCACAATCGTATTCTGCATATCAAGACGTATCATTCGAGCCCAAAGTAGATAGGGTAGAGTCAATTTTAGATATTTCCTTTTACCCGATGTGCAAATCCAATAAACAAATCGCAAGTGCGCACCGAGATTAAAAAGTCGACGCTGACGTAGACAAACATTCAAGACACGATGGCCACAGGAGTGTTTGTTTGGCGGAGGCAACCAGAACGCTGGTAAGTCCGTAGGAGGGTGAGTTAGCACGCAGCTGCGCCAGCTAGCCAACTGCCCACAGACCAAAACAGTTTTTGCCAGAGAAAAGGCATAATGGCCTGCGTGTTCACCTTAAAAGCAAAACCCTCTGTATTGTTGGGGAGAGCCCCAGCATACGCATTTTTTGACGGACCTAGTGCGCAGTTTCAGAGTTCTCACAGGTGGACAGTAAACACCTAACGCAGATGCTATATATTTCCGGATTGGTCGGCTTAAATGGAGCGCTATTCTCCAACTTGCAAGACTAACACTGATTGGCGGACGATTTCTGATGCAATGAGCCAAGGGAGTGAGGGAAAGACAGCGGGTGATATACCCTTTCGCTTTTTGCGTGGAGAGGGGTCGTTCCACTGATGCTCTTGATGCAGGAACACTTAGTGGGAGCGAGTGCTCTCGTGCGTGTATGCAGAAAGCGAGGAACAAAGTCTCTACTCAGTACTGCACTGAGAGAGCACCTCTGTCGCTAGTGAATCGGAGTGATACTCTGTAGTGAGTTGCTGGTGAATACGCATTAGCGTCGGCGAGTGAACACTGGGTGGCATCGCGGTGGACTGGTTATCTGACCAGTGTACCATGCTTATAGCCAGACTAGGGGCAGATAGGAGTCCTTGACTTCATCTAGGTGTAGTGAGAGCTCGATTGGCATAGGTCAATCCAGATAGAAAGAGATAGGTTTGTCATTTTTCAGCAGCGAACGATGCAGGTAGCAGTCGTCGCAACTCACGGTATTGTGAGCTACAGCGTAAGCAAGCCCCATCTTTCCTCCATTGGAAATAACATACTTCATTCACATCACTCCATTACATTTCTCACGCGACAGCCTCGACCGTACTTAGAAAAATTCAATCAGATGGTTATTCAAGTAGAGTAGGCACGGCTCTCAGCCATTCTGCTGAGCAAATAACATTCTTAAAGAAAAGGCATAAAAGAGCTTTCCCACACTTTGTATATAAATTTCTTTAACAGGATTTCTATCCATAAGAGGTAACCTCCTATTCCAGAAAGAACCCAGAAATTTGTGTATCAGTTTATAAGAAAAAGTTTTACTTGACTTTCTCAGATTGTGCAATAAATAATATTTTCTGTTCGTTTACTGTTTTTCTTACATTACCAATACTCCAGTACCCTGGTACCCCCCTAGTTACGTAAGAAAATGGAATATTTTTGTGGCTTTTCCTTACAGCAAACGACTCCGGAAGATATTAATTGCCGAACGTTTTTCAGGCATTTCTTGTTTTTACGTTAGGAGTGTCTCTCTGACTTCTGTAGTAGTGTGGGGTGGGAATTGCTTCTTGAAGGAGCCAAAGGGTACGTGTCAGATCAATCCATTGCGCAACTCATCAAATGATACCCACATACTGACAATGTATATCGCTAAACCGCTGCCCCACAACTCAATGAGAGTTGCAGATTGTGTATTTAACAGGTACGAGAGAGAAAAAAAAATTGACACTGTATAATTCTTCACAGCTTTTAATAATTTAAAATGCTATCATACTCTACTCATTAACAGGTATAGGTTTATGTTAAATCCTTAACACAGTAAGACAATTATTACAGTTAGAAATTGTGCATCTGTCTCCAAGCAGCATTAACTGTTGGCACACAAATACCTGTACTGCATTCATGCGGTTGTACAGGATCAGTGGGCATTCTGGCGAGAAATTGGCTGACAGCAGCACCAGCATTCCTGAAATTGATGACATCAGCATGAGCTGTCTCGCAATCACCAATGTCAGCACGGATGACTTGCGCATTGGCATTATCACTCTCATCTCCCTGTCACCAATGGGTCCTTGGGACGCCAATAGCTTGTAAGCTCTGCTCACGCCCCCCCCCCCCCTCCCCCAAATCTTCTAGCAATTTTAATTTTGATCGTTCGTTTGCGATTTGCAGTCCACGTGGCCATCCTGTATGTAGAGCCATCAGCAGCAGCAGCAATTACTGGCAGGAAAAAGACTATCACTAATAATTCGTCAATTCGTTTTGTTGTAACAAAATGGGTATTATCAGGTAGACTGACCAATCTGCGTGTGCACATAAGAGAACTTGAATGTGGCGCAACGGCAGCAAATAACGTTATACTCCTTCCATGGAAGTCTTGGAGAACTATTACATGTGTATTTTAGAGATGCACAGCTACCCTGATAAATTAATAACTTTTTGTCATTTCTTACTAACGTATTTGCACTTAGGTTTTTGCTGTTATTGTTACAGAGAACGACATGTAGGTGTTTTTTAAGGCACTTGTGCTTCAGTAGCAGTACAATCACTCTCCACAGGATGCCTACCTGAACTATCAAACCTGGTGTTATATGCGCCTCAGTGGCAGGATGGTTGCTTCTGTACAGCATACCATTATGTACTCTTAATTATTATCAGGACCCAGTCTGCCAGTAGGGCGCATTTGCGTAATTTTACAAACTCGATTATGTCACGCACTACTGAGAAACTGTACCTACTTTCTCACAACGTAAGCAGTTTCATGCACAGAAGCAGGGGGCCTGGGGTGCAGTCAGCCACTTCAGTCCACGCTTAACACACTGTGCGGAGCGTACCCTGCATAATCTGTTCAAAACTCGTCGCATCTGCTTGGGTATACGGTACTGGCTATTCTATTCCACATTTTTGGAGAATTTCTGTGTAGAATTTAAAGTTAACAATTCATGAAAATGAATTACCCTTAAAAGCTGTTGTTCCATTGTTTTAAAATATACAAAAGCGGTTCTTCCGTTGCTAGGCAAGCTACACCTAGTTTATGAGCTTTATAAACGGGTTTTTGTGCATCCATTAATGCAGTAAAGGCTTTTCATCCCCGGCATTTTCGAATAATACTCCAATGAAGAATTTATATCAATTAAGGATTTAAATTCTCTAAACAGTATACTTTGACAAGTACAAAGAAGGTGTATTATTTTACGTTTTATCGCCTGCAAAATGCTATTGTTAAAACTATCCACATCGGCCTTGGTGTATGCTTCTAGATCTTCTATTCCACATTCTTGCTTACCTTCCATGTAGAACTTATGTTTAGTAATTTTTAAAAATCAATTGCTGTTAAAGCTGTTATTCCATAGGTTTTATGGTCCGCAAACATTTGTTATATTGCAAAGTGAATGAAATCTAGTCCGCCATATTTAGATGAAATGCAACAACTCTTTTTTATGCAGAACTAGATGTGAACGGAGCCTTACAAATGTATTTTTCTTGTATTCCCCGATGCAGTAAATAGTCTCAGTTCCTGTATTTTCGGACCAGTACTCCAATGTATGGCTCTTAGCGTTGCTATTTTACTGTAAATGTTAATGTCTCCTGTGTTTAAAGCAATGCGGAAACCATCCTTGCACATACTTTTGCAATAATTTCTTTTTTCCAGTTCTAGTTTATGTATTCTTCCCTTATGGAAGTTGTCTGAAACATATAATTCAGGTTTCTATTTCTTACATTGAAGTTCTCCATTTCCAGTATTCTTTTTTGGTCTACATAAGACGTTAACCATGCGTAGGGGTTTACTACCCACAAAGCCAAACAGCAATTGTTCCTAACTTATTTATCAATTGATACTATATGGAAGTGGTAGATGTAGAGTATAATTGTAAATACTGTTTGTTGGTCTGCAGGCAAACACGTGATCCATTCTGTTCCCCTCTATCAGATTCTGTTTTTGTGTAAATCTGTAGGTATCTATTTGTTTCCGAAACAGCTACTTCTATGCGTAGGACTAGTTGTACCACAACATCAGGTCTCCTACATTTAGATACAATGTAGTTATGTTTTTTAGGACATCCAGAGGTGAATGGAGTTTTATAGAACAGATTTCTTTTCGTGTGTCGCTTAATACAATAAAAAGTCTCGATCCGACATTTTCGACCAGTACTTCCATTTATGGTTATATGTGGTTACTGTAGCTGGCAAAAGCACCAGCTTCTCACTGATTTTCTTTGATAGAGTTAAGAATAAGGACAAAGGCTAGTAAAAGGAATGCAACGAATAGTTTTAGATCTTTAGGGCCCTGACTGTCTTGTTGGCAAAGATATAAATACCTAGGGAACCAGAGTGTTGAGCTGAATTAATTCATTAGCTATTAAGACCCCTTAAGCTGGTCATATGACCATGATGTCACTTTTCGATGTGTTAGCTTAGTGCTCTAATGCTACAACAGATAACATTATATGTGTAAATGTACTATGGTTTCACCACGTTACACTAATGTCAATATGCATTCGTGAAAGTACCCTCAGTTACCAGTATATTCGATCCCATATATATATTGCATAACATGCTTAGGATTTTCATTCCAAGTTACGTATAAAATATGGGATATTTACGTCAGTCTGGGACACTTACCAGATTACACTGATAGATGTGAGGTACAGTTATCATAAGAAAATATGATGGAAGCTTATTTTACTGGGGTGGTAAACCAGCATGAACCAAGAGCATATTATGAACTACTGCTCCATACTCTGCCTGCATATCGAAAGCTTTCTGATTTGAGCAATAAATTTAGTTCACAAATAAATGTCCTGATATTTACAGTTCATGTGATTTGCATGCTGCTAAATGGGAACAAGAACACACTCTGTGTGGACACGCAGTGGTCGTGTGTGGTATCTGACACCCATCGTGAAGGCTAGCGACACCTGTGCGTGCATGTCGCTTTGCACTCGAGCTTAGACTGAGGATGTGAAATTGATTTAGTGTAGAGGTGGCTGGCTGCGGGACATCCTCGTGCTCTACAGTCTCTACCTGTAAGTTAATTTATAGGTATACATTAAGATGCATGATGCGTGTTATTCTAGTATTCTGGGGGGGAAAAGGTGCTCTTTTTCTTGCACAGCAGGGGGGCCGGCTACAATGTGTAGCTCAGCTGACAGCTTTGGCAGGCACTTCCCATGCATTTGGTAGGGGTAGCCGATTACTGGGTGGATCATACTGCAGATTCATAGAGCTATATTTTTGCTGTAGGTGACGATTTATTGTGCAAAGAAGTAAAGTGGTTTTGCTTTGTTGTGCTTACGGACAATACATCGATCCTTTGGTAGGTAGTAAAAGTTTATCTTTCTTTCTAGTGGAGGCAGTGTACCTAATCGAGATAAAGGCAGCTACTCAATTATTCAAAAGGGGTGGTGTTATCGTAATCTCAGGCAGATAATTCTACCAGTTATCTTTACGCTTGCATTTTGATCTATTCCCCCACTTTTTCTGGCACGTCACACTTGCCAAAGATGATATGTGGACATGCTAACGTCATTATTCTTGGTACAGCCGCAGTGCAGTAGCATAGCATTTTCTTCCTACTGTAGGGTAAATATTATAATTTTAAATCAGTTTAACACACAAAAAATATATGAACCATGTGCTGCAAGTAGTGAAACATCAGGTTCCAATGGTTCTGTTAAATAATTAAGGCTACAGACATGCAGATAATAAACTGCATTTGATAAACCAATTATTTTTCTTAAGAACTATGATCTGATTTACCAGTAGACAGGGAGGTACTGGCAAGTTGGGGTTTGTAAAACGTAATGCCACTGGCTACGGGGAGAGTAGGAGGGGTAATGTCATTGCGTGTGTGCTGGATGCTCATGTCAGTGGCTCCAAGAAAGTAGATGCTGATGTCTTCAGTCCCAGAAGTGCTGATGCTGACGACAGCGAAATTCCTGTCCGAATCTCCAATGATTCCCTACCTGCAATATTATAGAATGACAACACTTAATTACTGCAACCGAACTTCATACATAATTTCTAACCTTTATGAAACTTTTTACCGCTGCAACTACCTATGCCCCCTCAAAAAAAAAAAACGAAAGGTAGAAATCTGTCGCTTTCTGCCTTTTTGCTATTCACGCAGACTTCAGGATTAGGAGTTTACATTTTAATTTCTTATTTCTTTACGGACGACTCTATTCGCAAAACAGGTGCAGACAATATCCACATATACCATTGAATATACTTGCCAAATTATGTGTTTATGCGACACATATTGCCGCAGATGTAAATTCATAAGCCTTGAAATGCGCGCGGGCCGGAGTGGCCGAGCGGTTCTAGGCGCTACAGTCTGGAACCGCACGACCGCTTCGGTCTCAGGGTCGAATCCTGCCTCGGGCATGGATGTGTGTGATGTCCTTAGGTTAGTTAGGTTTAAGTTGTTCTATGTTCTAGGGGACTGATGACCTCAGCAGTTAAGTCTCATAGTGCTTAGAGCCTTGAGATGCGCGAAAAACTAGCTGCTTCTTAAAAAGGAGCTGAAATTATCCATACTATATTCATCCACTGTTTCATAATGAAGAACGTAGTGGCTCCTAACAAACCTCAAGCATAATTCCTAAATTTTTTTCCCCTGCATGCTTAAAGTGATATATTTAACATACTACCACATTGGTTCTCGGACGTTCCAAGCTGTTTTATACATAGAAGTTCAATTATTTAAAAACTCGGGATTTCACTGGTTTATATATAGTATTTATTGTGGACGGTAGCCATGCTGACAAATGTTATGTTAACTGTTTTTATATCTGATTTAAGTCAATGATACCCTAGAATCCTTAGGTTACAGAGTTTAAGCATAATTCCAAAACTTTTCCTCGCTAACACAGTTAAAATCAAATATTAAATCATTTGCAAACAGACACTTGAAACTGTTTCATACATGAGAGTTCGACTCCGTAAGGAATCGGAGGTTTACTGATATATATGTATATATATATATATACACTCCTGGAAATGGAAAAAAGAACACATTGACACCGGTGTGTCAGACCCACCATACTTGCTCCGGACACTGCGAGAGGGCTGTACAAGCAATGATCACACGCACGGCACAGCGGACACACCAGGAACCGCGGTGTTGGCCGTCGAATGGCGCTAGCTGCGCAGCATTTGTGCACCGCCGCCGTCAGTGTCAGCCAGTTTGCCGTGGCATACGGAGCTCCATCGCAGTCTTTAACACTGGTAGCATGCCGCGACAGCGTGGACGTGAACCGTATGTGCAGTTGACGGACTTTGAGCGAGGGCGTATAGTGGGCATGCGGGAGGCCGGGTGGACGTACCGCCGAATTGCTCAACACGTGGGGCGTGAGGTCTCCACAGTACATCGATGTTGTCGCCAGTGGTCGGCGGAAGGTGCACGTGCCCGTCGACCTGGGACCGGACCGCAGCGACGCACGGATGCACGCCAAGACCGTAGGATCCTACGCAGTGCCGTAGGGGACCACACCGCCACTTCCCAGCAAATTAGGGACTCTGTTGCTCCTGGGGTATCGGCGAGGACCATTCGCAACCGTCTCCATGAAGCTGGGCTACGGTCCCGTACACCGTTAGGCCGTCTTCCGCTCACGCCCCAACATCGTGCAGCCCGCCTCCAGTGGTGTCGCGTCAGGCGTGAATGGAGGGACGAATGGAGACGTGTCGCCTTCAGCGATGAGAGTCGCTTCTGCCTTGGTGCCAATGATGGTCGTATGCGTGTTTGGCGCCGTGCAGGTAAGCGCCACAATCAGGACTTCATGCGACCGAGGCACACAGGGCCAACACCCGGCATCATGGTGTGGGGAGCGATCTCCTACACTGGCCGTACACCACTGGTGATCGTCGAGGGGACACTGAATAGTGCACGGTACATCCAAACCGTCATCGAACCCATCGTTCCACCATTCCTAGACCGGCAAGGGAACTTGCTGTTCCAACAGGACAATGCACGTCCGCATGTATCCCGTGCCACCCAACGTGCTCTAGAAGGTGTAAGTCAACTACCCTGGCCAGCAAGATCTCCGGATCTGTCCCCCATTGAGCATGTTTGGGACTGGATGAAGCGTCGTCTCACGCGGTCTGCACGTCCAGCACGAACGCTGGTCCAACTGAGGCGCCAGGTGGAAATGGCATGGCAAGCCATTCCACAGGACTACATCCAGCATCTCTACGATCGTCTCCATGGGAGAATAGCAGCCTGCATTGCTGCGAAAGGTGGATATACACTGTACTAGTGCCGACATTGTGCATGCTCTGTTACCTGTGTCTATGTGCCTGTGGTTCTGTCAGTGTGATCATGTGATGTATCTGACCCCAGGAATGTGTCAATAAAGTTTCCCCTTCCTGGGACAATGAATTCACGGTGTTATTTCAATTTCCAGGAGTGTATATATAACAGCTGTTGCGGACGCTGCCATTCTGAGAAACGTCAAGTTCCTGTTTTAACAGTTTATTTAAAATAAAATAAAGATACGCTAGAATTAATGGTGTAGTAAATTATCATCTGTTTACACTCGCCATCGAAGCTAACACCAGAATCGACAATGAAGATTAAGTTTGCATAAGCAGACGCAATAACAAAATTAAGGATCTAATGACACAAGCAACCAATTTAGAGTAGCTTTCGCAAATATCTTTTATGTATTTGTTTCGCTCTTCTTGAGTTTCGAGTCAGAGTTTCCGGTTGGTGGTGCTGCCCGTTCCACGATCAGGGAATCATGAATCAGCACATAGTGAACTGACTTTAGCGTATAAGAGAACGGAAAAAAATCTACTAACATATTTTCAGTAACAAGATCTACATTAGTACTTAATCCTCATCAAAGAACTTACATTAGAACGACTGTGTGAAATTTAAATAGTTTCATTAACTTCACAGTAAACTGTTTCTCGAAGAGTTGAACTTATTATTATTTGTTTAGGGTATCTAAGATTTGCTGCCGACCGCCCTCTGCTGTATTCGCTGAAATACTTAGAAATGACTTTTAAAAACCTTACAATTTTAGCTATTTGGTATTGTCACTGATGAAAACATCGTTGGTCCCACTTTAAAATTGTACAATGACACCAAATTAAGTGTCCCAGCTCTGTAGTACGCGCATCTAGCATCGGCGAACGTCGATAGTTGTGATATTAAAGGTGATGATAAAAACGCAGAGGTGCCTCGTGGTAAGAGTTTTCTGAAATAATCAGAAGACCGTATCCTAAATTTTATGTTAAATCAAGTATACGATGAAATAAAACTTACCACTGTACGGTTTAGCTTCAGAATTATTTATGCTTAACAACAATAAAAAAACAGCCTTTCTTGTGCCAATGTTTCTGCCCATAAAAATAAATTATATTACAGAACATAGGGTAAACATTATTGAACCTCATTTACTGTCCATTAGGAAGTACCTAAAACCCACTGGGAAAAAATTATTACGATTTTATACAACATTCCAATTTACGCTAAAACATGTGGCGAGAGCGTAGCACAGTTGAGTGGCTCTGACGTGTTCTGACCCTTATACATTACTAGAAAGGCCAAACGACTATCGTTGCAAAATGTTATGCAGCGTGGAGCCACCATTATCAGATTATGAGGTTGTTCGCTACGTTACGATGAGGATGTATTCAGAAACAGAGATACGAAAACAGTGAACAAATTCTTTTATCGGTATTAACATTATTCTGTGTGTACAAGAAATTCCAACTACCACTTTCGTAGATGTAACATCCTGATAGCTTCAGGTGTGCTCCAGGGAAATGAGCTGGAACCCGTGAGTTGCGAACCTTCGTCTTGCATATTAATCGCATTGTAGATATTATTAATTGTAACGTCAGACGTTTCTCAGATGATGTCTGGAGTGATTAATGTCCCTGGCTACCTCCTAATATCTTGTCGGATCTCCTTCTTTACGTAAAAGTGCAGCAACTCAACGAGGCATGGGCTCAACAAGTCGTTGGAAGTCCCCTGCAGAAATATTGAACCATGCTGCCTCTACAGTCATCCATAATTGCGAAATTGTTGACTGAGCTGGATTTTGTGTACGAACTCACCTCTTGATAATGGCAGATAAATTTTTGATGATATTCGTGTTGCGTGATCTATCAGCTCTTACCAGCTGATATCGAGACTTATCTGACCAGACCACAGATTTAGTCGTCTAAGTTCTAACCGATATAGTCACGAGCCCACCAAATTTCGTTGCACTTTCCGAACGGATACGTTCGTCGTACGTCCCACATTGATTTTGCGGTTATTGCATGCAGTGTTGCTTGTCTGTCAGCACTGCAAACTCTCAAAAACTTCGCTGTTTTCGGTAGTTAAGTGAAGGCCATCGGCCACTACGTTGTCCGTGGAGAGACTAATGCCCGAAATTTGGTATTCTCGGCGCACTCTTGACTCTGTATATTTCGGAGTACTGGATTCCCTAACAATTTCCGGGATGTAAGATGCCATGCATCTAGCTCCGACTACCATTCCGCGGTTGAAGTCTACTAATTCCCGTCGTGCTGGCATAATCACGTCGGAGACCTTTTCTCAAGAATCATCTGAGTGCAAATGACAGCTCCGCCAAGATACTGCCCTTTTGTATCTTGTGTATACGTACTACTGCCATCTGTGTATTAGCATATCACTATCCCATCTATCATCACAGTGTATAAGGAAGTACTCTCTGAAATACGTTGCACAAGCATTTAGTCAAATCTTGATAAGATTTCGAAGTGGGGCAGAGAGAAGTAACTTGTTTTAAATGTTCTGATCGGTAAATTGGTACACTTTACAAAACGAAAAATTGTAGTGTGATACGATTATAATATCAACAAGTCAAAGTTGGCATTGGTCAACGCACATAAATATCTAAATGTAACAGTCTGTAGACATATGAAATGGAATGATAGCATAGGCTCAGTTGTAAGTAAAGCAGGTGGCAGACTTAGATTGATAGGTGGAATATACACTCCTGGAAATTGAAATAAGAACACCGTGTATTCATTGTCCCAGGAAGGGGAAACTTTATTGACACATTCCTGGGGTCAGATACATCACATGATCACACTGACAGAACCACAGGCACATAGACACAGGCAACAGAGCATGCACAATGTCGGCACTAGTACAGTGTATATCCACCTTTCGCAGCAGTGCAGGCTGCTATTCTCCCATGGAGACGATCGAAGAGATGCTGGATGTAGTCCTGTGGAACGGCTTGCCATGCCATTTCCACCTGGCGCCTCAGTTGGACCAGCGTTCGTGCTGGACGTGCAGACCGCGTTAGACGACGCTTCATCCAGTCCCAAACATGCTCAATGGGGGACAGATCCGGAGATCTTGCTGGCCAGGGTAGTTGACTTACACCTTCTAGAGCACGTTGGGTGGCACGGGATACATGCGGACGTGCATTGTCCTGTTGGAACAGCAAGTTCCCTTGCCAGTCTAGGAATGGTAGAACGATGGGTTCGATGACGGTTTGGATGTACCGTGCACTATTCAGTGTCCCCTCGACGATCACCAGTGGTGTACGGCCAGTGTAGGAGATCGCTCCCCACACCATGATGCCGGGTGTTGGCCCTGTGTGCCTCGGTCGTATGCAGTCCTGATTGTGGCGCTCACCTGCACGGCGCCAAACACGCATACGACCATCATTGGCACCAAGGCAGAAGCGACTCTCATCGCTGAAGACGACACGTCTCCATTCGTCCCTCCATTCACGCCTGTCGCGACACCACTGGAGGCGGGCTGCACGATGTTGGGGCGTGAGCGTTAGACGGCCTAACAGTGTGCGGGACCGTAGCCCAGCTTCATGGAGACGGTTGCGAATGGTCCTCGCCGCTACCCTAGGAGCAACAGTGTCCCTAATTTGCTGGGAAGTGGCGGTGCGGTCCCCTACGGCACTGCGTAGGATCCTACGGTCTTGGCGTGCATCCGTGCGTCGCTGCGGTCCGGTCCCAGGTCGACGGGCACGTGCACCTTCCGCCGACCACTGGCGACAACATCGATGTACTGTGGAGACCTCACGCCCCACGTGTTGAGCAATTCGGCGGTACGTCCACCCGGCCTCCCGCATGCCCACTATACGCCCTCGCTCAAAGTCCGTCAACTGCACATACGGTTCACGTCCACGCTGTCGTGGCATGCTACCAGTGTTAAAGACTGCGATGGAGCTCCGTATGCCACGGCAAACTGGCTGACACTGACGGTGGCGGTGCACAAATGCTGCGCAGCTAGCGCCATTCGACGGCCAAAACCGCGGTTCCTGGTGTGTCCGCTGTGCCGTGCGTGTGATCATTGCTTGTACAGCCCTCTCGCAGTGTCCGGAGCAAGTATGGTGGGTCTGACACACCGGTGTCAATGTGTTCTTTTTTCCATTTCCAGGAGTGTAAAAGGCAATGTTCTGGCTTACGGAGTCAACATCTCGCAGTCAAAATAGCTAAGGACAAAAATTTGAAATTTGACGAACGTGTAGGCGTCGTTTAAGAAGGGATTTTTCGAAATTCCACCCCTAAGGAAATGAAATAAGAGACGAAATGTTTTGAAAACCTGTCGCTTTTAAGGTAGTTTTGAAGCTAGAACTACGAAAATTAGTATTTTGTTTCTTGACAGGATTTAAAGAAATATATATTTCAGAATTTTTGAAAGTTTAACAGTGGGTGAAAGTTTTTTTTTAACTATATCGTTATTAAAGAACTACTAAGGCATTCTTAAAGCCACATGTATGAAAACTGTTATTTGTGTTCTCCGTTACAAATTAAAACGTTTAGGTGTTCATAAAAATTCAACACTCAAGACCGTAAAACTGGGGATGAAATGCTTTATAGAATATTTCATTATGAAAGCATTTTTAAAGATAAATATAAGAAAATTTGTATCTTGCTTCTCGGTTGGAAATAAAATAGCGTGTTCCTGTGTTTTTGCAAAATCAGCCCCTAAGGGAGTAAAATAGCACCCGAAGGTTTCACTGACTCATCGTCGCCCAGCACAAGCTGCTAGGGATGAAACTTAAAGTTAGGACAGAGTGTTGGTCTTATACTGCAGGTACTGTTTAGTAACGATTGTTCGAAATTCCATCTCTAAGGGGGTGAAGCAGGGAATGATCAATGTTTTTGGAAACTGAGCCCCTAGACGATGCAATAGGGGTTGAAAATATTTGTGACAATATTACATTATGAAATCATTTTTGAAATTCAATCTTTGAAAATTTTTATTTTGCTTGAAGCATATAATTAAAAAAAATTACATGTTCCATGGTTTTGGAAATGAAATCGCTAAGGGAGTGAAACGGAGGATGACATTTTTATGGAAATATTTCATTACAAAAGTGTTTTTGAAGATAATATACGAAAATTTGTGTTTGGCGAACTAAATCAAAGAAAGCTACTTAGCAGTCACCACGACAAGATGGCTTTTTGTAATTACTACGTAAACCTATCATTACTGATGACAAAACAGATACCACCTTTAAATGGGATTAAATGTACAGGAATATCCGTTGGAGATAAGAGAATTCAGTACCAGATCTTAGACTGGGGCTAATAGCTATACACTTATATCATTTGTCCCTTGTTTTCTATCTCGCGATATGAAATTAAAATGAACACATGGAACACTTTTACTATGCAAAGACTGGTAGTAATGTTAAAGATCACTTACTCTTTTATAGTGTCTGTATACACACAAGAGCAATACTCGTAACAACACACAAATTCGATTAAAGTAAACAAAAAAAGAATCTGTGCAGATCATATATTTTACTTGAGTGTAGCAGCAGGCGGTAAGCTAATAAGTAGAATATGAGGGAAACGCAATCAATCCACCAAGGAAAAAAATGGAAATGAGCGTTTGGCGTCATTGGCTGGGAGGCTCCTTGCGGGGAAGGTGCGGCCGCCTTCGTGCAGGTATTATTACGTTCGGCGCCAAATTGGGCGAGCTGCGCGCCGGATGGGGATGAAATGACGATGAAGACAACACAACACCCAGTCTCTGACCGGAGAAATTCCCCGACCCAGCCGGGAATCGAACCCGGGCCCGTAGGACGTCAATCCGTCACGCTGACCACTTTCTTTTCCGTTGTTGATCGTTGGGTTTGGTCGTTGCGGACGTCTCATGACATCCGTTAAATTTCGTTTGTTGATCCTTCCACTCAGATTTTTATTTATTACAGAGGCTAGCCAGCATTCTGACCGAACACGCTAAGCTACCGTGCCGGGAACCACTCAGCTAACGGGGTAGACAATCTGCCAAGGAGATTGCTGACAAATCACTCTTGCCACTCATCCTAGAATACTGCTTACATGTGTGGACCCAGTACCAAAGCGTTCCAGAGATGCTGCAGAAACTGAAATGGTAGACCCTTGAGGGTAGACGTAAACTATGCAAAGAACTTACGAACTTTAAAGAAATGGCTTGAAACGACAGCTCTACGAATGTACTACAAGTCCTGTGTATCCATTCCGTAAGAATCATCAGTACGAGACTTAATTAATTACACTGCACACGCAGGCACGTAAACAGTCTTTCTTCCCACTCTCCATACGTGACGGAAATGGGACAAAGCCATAACAACTGGTACAACGGGACGTGCTTTCTGCCACACACTTGACAGTGGTGTGGAAAGTATAGATTTAAGAGGTACATAAATTTCTCCCGTTCTTCGTAATTGTGAAATATTCAACTAAAAGCAAACCACTAACAATTCCAAAGTTCGCCTGGATGAGGATGAGGGTCCCTCTCCAATGAGTTGGCCAGCATTATCGAAGTGAACGATCTGAGCTCTTCCTACACGTCCTAGCCTATCCAGTCTGACGGAAGAGTACGACAAACCACGCAGCAAATCCATTTCGTGTCCGTGGGTCTCAGTTTTCCAAGTGTCACAACACATGTTGTCGTCCGGAGAAAATTTATTTTGGGCTAGCGATTCCACTGCCACAAAAGACTCAGTTACCTAAGAAATGCTTTACGAACACGCTTGGTGGACCCTGTAGTAAAAGCATTTATTAGTTAACATGGCAGCAAGAAGGTTCGTGCTTTACACCCTCTGTTACGAATAAGTGGAGGCCTCTGATGCCGAAGGTTCTCGGACCATCCAACGGTTTTGTCAGGTGGCAGAACAGAGAAAGCTGTTAGGCGTGGCGGGTCGCTGGTCGTTGTTGCGAAAGTGAAAATTTCTTTCTAATTGTCCTTACCGCTAGGTTTAACGCTAGCAGTTGAAGCAGCAAATATTAATCACAATGTAAGACATACAAGTGAGCTCTGGTGAAACTGACGACACAGTACTTCACAGATACATGCTTGAGACAAAACATACTGGACGTCATGTGCCAATGTCGGAACTATAGACCTACCTGCACTCAGACATATGAGTTAAGCAGTGTTGTTTGTTACCCCAGTGTTTGAATGGCGTGGTGGTATTCGCAGTTGCGCAAGTGGAGTTAGGGGCTTCGTATTCGTAGCAGTTTACTCTTTTCTTTCCTTTTTTTTTTTTTGAGATTAGTTTTCCACAGTTCATTGCATGATGGATTCCTCTCCATCAGCGGCAAAAGCTGTTATCCCATTTTTTTTCCTCAGAAAAGAAACACGCTTCACAAATTTATCGCAGAATGTAAGGGCCTTCGGCTCATAGAGTGACTGAAAACAAACGCAACAGGTGGCTATTTACTTTGGCAACTGGTTGCTGTCTGCTGGCAACGCAGTTACGCAAACGTGGCATCTCATAAACGAGCAACTGCGGTTGCCCCGTGTGAGCGTGATGGAGAGGGAATATTGTTCGTCTCATCCGAGCAACGTTTGGCTACACTCGGCAGGTCCAGCACAGATTAAGTGCAGAGGACGATGTGCTGCTCTGTTGTTATTTCACACGAATAAGAAAACTAAGAAAATTCTAGATTCGTCAGTATAACCAAACAAATATAAGCTGCAGATTGTATGTAGCAGCGAAGGAGCTGTAACGGAGACATTCGAATTACATAGCTTTTTACAGAACGACGAAACAATGCTACAGAAATTTGGCGCAGTTTTTTTCTTCTGTGATACCACATCGTTACCTTTAGTTTGAAAACCCAAACACCGTCAGATATGTATACCGGTACACGAAAATATGATGGTGGTTTCCGCTCGTTAAATCATTTGTGTGTGAACAGCTTTATATTTACACGTAACGAATTTTGTGTGGCTAGCAGCCTTCGTCGTTCTGTAACTTTACATTTCTAGTGAAAACGTAAGTGAAAAGCCGCAAATCTCCTATACAATATTTGGTACATTTGCTTCCATTGACATACCGGTAATTTTGTTTTAAACTTTAGATGTCCACTACAGTACACATTTCATATGAAATTCTTTCCACTCTTCAACACCCTATTCTTTCTGTCCAGTTTCCTTAGCAGTAGCCGGGTTGCTTGTTGTTGTATAACACGGGTTCTTTGTCGAATTCCCGTGCAAAGTTAATGTTCACAACCCGCTCGTTTATCTTCGAATTAAACTAGTGCAGAAGTGTGTTAGCGGACAAGACGCAACACAGATCCGTTGGCAACGTTGGAGCCGAATCGCTTGCAACTGTTTGAGAATGCGTTGAAAGCGATTGACTGGTGACTCGTTCTGAAGTCACTCCTTCTGCGGAACCGTGATTCACTACACAAATAGCGGTTCACTGCCGACCCGTTACCAACTCAAGTTGACAACGAGTTGCTTTTCAGTCACTCCTTGTGGTGAGAGAGCTGACACTGTCGAATCGTCGGATTATCACTTGTGACATTGCTGTTGGACTGTCGATAAGCAAAGAAAATGTACATCACATAATCCACTAGGAGTTTCGTTGTGGCGAAGTTTGTGCGCAGAGGAAGCCCAAACCTTTCAGAGAATCAAAAGACGGCGAGAATAGATGTCTGCCTGATCCCTCTGTTGTGATAAGCGGAGCAAGAAATGGATTTTCTTTCTCAGATTATGGCATGTAATGAAACGTGACGTCACCACTTCCACTCTGCCTCCAAACGGATAAGTAGGGACAGGCAGCAGTCCAAGAGGATAGTTAGCTATGCATTTTATTCAGACTGTAATTATTGTATTTCCCAGACAATAGGCTAGTGGCAATGTCACAACCAATCCTTCATTTTGGATGTTTCTCTCGTTACCAAGTTGAAAATGATTGTACTTCAAAATGGTTTCGACAAGTGCCAATTCGTCATTAAGTTCATGTAATGTCTATCACTAAGGGCACATAAACTGTGAATGAAAATGTCCAGTATTCTATCAAAGGGAATATGTGTGTACATATTGTGGATGTCTAATGACATGATATGTGTTTCTATGGGAGTACAAAGATTACTTTACATCTCAATCAGACGCTCCCTGTAGCATCCGTTATGATAGATCAGCTGATAATATTTGTTGAGGTATTCTGCAATTGAGTTTCCAATATCATAGCCACCTCCCTCAGTCTTGCATACACTATAGTTCTCATTAGAAAATTACAAGTATTTTTATGCCGCCTAATAGTAGCACTTAGTTTTGTGGCAGGCAGTTTCATTGGGGTTATGTTATTTTTTTTTTTAATTTATTAATGACGACTTTGAACTTATCCAGAATATTCGTTAGACTTGCAACATGTTTAAGAGTGGAGCCGAACTTTTATTTTACTATATTCTGTAAAAAAATGTTCAGCTTTTCCATTATAGTGAGATTCATTAGTTATAAAGGCGGATGTATTTTTGTCTGCCTGAACTATAAAGAATGATGTTTCTCAGTTTCTTATTTATAGCATTAAGCAATATTTTTTCAGTATTAGAACATGATTGATGTGTTTCAGCACAATGTGACTGGGTTGGAAGTGCTTCAACAAGTTTGTGTTGCAGCCAGCTGTTGAAAGTTTTGCTCTATCTAGTGCCGAAATAGTATGGAAGGTGGCAGCTTGTTTTGAATGTTAATTTCGCACCTTACATGAGATTTTACACGTAGTGACAAGTAGATGAATATGTCACGTGACAGTCCGCAGCTCGTGGTCGTGCGGTAGCGTTCTCGCTTCCCGCGCTCGGGTTCCCGGGTTCGATTCCCGGCATGGTCAGGGATTTTCTCTGCCTCGTGATGACTGGGTGTTGTGTGATGTCCTAAAGTTAGTTAGGTTTAAGTAGTTCTAAGTTCTAGGGGACTGATGACCATAGATGTTAAGTCCCATAGTGCTCAGAGCCATTTGAACCATTTTCTGTCACGTGACATACTTCAGTGCTAGTGAGCAGATTCGCCTAGTAAAACGTACAGTATGTAATGCAAAGGGACGACACTCGATTCGGCCTAAATCCTGCATGTCAATGAGCAAAAGGTGAAAAAAACTGCTGGAAGTAGCATTTTAGTCTGGGAGCAGACGCGAGTTGTGCTGTCATGGTCCACATACAACGGGGGTTGGTGGCCTGCAGCCGGAGAGACAACGAACGCGCCAAGCGATACAGTGAGGGAGCAGGTAATGGCCCAGTGGTGCTTGCGACGGAGAAATTCTTTAGAAGGCTGCGATGGGGAATTTCCCGATGGATAGAAACTGCCCAGCGATGCAGTTGATTACGTGAAAGTCCCGCGGTACACTCGTGATATACGCATGTAGCTTTTAGGCGTCAGGAGCGGGTACAAATGTTCGATTGGCTGAAAGAAACTAAGAAGGAGTAAAAGGGGCGATATTGCGACACAGTTTAAAGGTAGGTCCTTTGCGATTGGCAGAGGTGGTTTTCACAAGATGAAAGGAACATTCCCATTGGTCTAAAAAATCGTGACGTGAAGCGCGAAAGGACAGTTTTCTCCAAAAGACACAATACTGAATACTTCGGGGACTCTTCTATGAACCAGTGTCAAGTGTATAACAGGGAGCATCACACACTGTTCGACGCCAAAAAATGAATTTCTGTGTGAACACTGTGTTCACTTTGGCTGACATTCAGCTAGAAATTAGCTGAAGAGTCGTTGAGCTCCGATAGTGGAGAGACGAAACAGCCAAGTAGTGAATTGTTCTTGCGAGAACTGAGAGGGCATTGAAGTATACATGCTGCAACATCCGTGCACGTGTATATTGCCATATTTACCCGGCTAGGGGTGTGTGCATGTTTTATCGCCTAGCGAGAAACATAGGCAGATTCAGTTGACAAAATCAGTGAAGATTTTGATTAGCTTTTTATAGGATTTTCAGAGGGCGAGAGCAGCCATGCAGCTGACAGCACATCATAGCTAAAAGTTAAATGCCGCTGGTAGAGGCGTAAACTTGTTAGTTCACCAGCTTGCACCCACTGTGAACTCTAGCAACCTGGAGTAATATTTTGCTCATATTGTCGCAAAAACTAACCATCCTCCATAGACTTGATTGTCATACTAAATAGTAGCGAAATTAGAATCGGAATTGGCTGATTTGTAGTAATATCGGCCAACTTCACTGTCTAGAAGTAAGAAAAATCTTGCACAGAACCTTCTATTTAAATTTGATATTGTTGTGTTCAGTGTTATTTCTACTAAACAGGATGTAATCCGTTATCTTGATAACTGTCCTGAAATTGTCATGTCACAATCTATGTAAACCCGTCTGCTTCTTTGACAATGCTAGAGAAATTAAACCAATTTTACAGCTAAACACCGATGTGCTCTGTCGTAGAATAAGAGTCCACTCCTAACCCAAAATTTTATTCAGTGACGCTAACGCACTCGGAGGGTGTTTTCGCTGATGTCTGACGAACGTGAAAAAGAGTGGAGTGTCAGAAATATGTACCACATAAATAGTAATTTGACGTTCTGACTGGGTTTCATGGATATTTTATACTAAATCTTTTTTAAAAGTTTCATTTCGCTGTTATTATAGTATTTGTTACTTTACAGAAGTTTTGAAAAGATGAGAAATCTGTGTTCCTGGCCACTTGACTAGCAACGTACGATTAGTGTACGCATATATGACCTTTTCTTTTTAAAGGGTTTATATTAGTTTCTTTTTAAGATTCAGTAAGAAGTATGAGATATCTACATGTGCCCAATCAAATTGTTCAATTGTAACGGCTTTATCGAAAACTATTGTGAAACATATACTTCTAACAGTATATTTTTTTCGAACAAAGCACAAGAATTTAATTCTTAATACTGAACAGCACTATGTAGCATGAACCGTACACAGATGTGAAAGTACACTTGTGCTTAGCTTAACTAAGTTTATCTAGACATGTTTTATTAGAAAGAATATTAGTCTTAACCGCAGTGATTCTTGTTAAACAAGGTGTTGAATAATTGTTTATTGGTACAACCGGTTTCGCTACCTAAAGTTGCATCGTCAGATACATCTGAAAAGATAAACATAGATTGGAGGAAAAAGCTGAGGTCCAGTGAAATCAGTATGTAACTTCCCTGATATTTAGATAACCCTCAAGAGAATCGGTTGCGTAATAAGCAGAATATATACTTTCAAATAATTTACAGTAAAACGTAGGGATTATTGGAAGCCCCCATCACTTTCAGGCAGCTTGTATGAAAAGTCCTTAAAAGAAACAGTAGTCAAAATAAGAGTGGCGGAATGAAAGAGACGGCCATGGCAAATGGCTCAGGTTCTAAAAAGAACCATGGAGAATAATGTCATAAAGAACATAACAACCAGAGGAATGGTTAAAACTCATAAAAGTCTGTTGTAACGTGCTCACCAGGACGAAAATAACCATACCGTTTAGGGCCATGATGTAGACCGTACTATAATCGTATAACAGTAGTGAAATACAGGAAACTATAATGAAAGTAAGACGAGTGGAAGTCGTAAAGTGTAGCACAGAAATAAAATAAGTGGAAGGATAAAAATTCTGGGTCTTACAAGTGTATCCGACATACCACAACGAAAGTAACCGAATGATACCAGCTGAACAATGGTGACGAGAACACTGCAAATGCCACAGCCCGATTTCCCAGGAACTTCGCCCAGTGGAAGGTGGTGTCAAACTAAGCGAACCCATGTCTCGGAACACCTGTAGATATTAGACCGCTTCTGAGACAACGATGGTCAAAATTTTCGTGTCTTTTAGCGAGTATACAGTCCAGCTAAGAGGTGCCATTTCAGTTACCTTTACTGTTGCACATTTTGACGCCATTGTTGGAAACCCAATTATTATTTTTGTTGTAATTTTTCACTTGCAAGTGTCTAGCTCTGTCCGTGAAAGTTCAATGGTGGGTTTACATATGGGCCCACTAGCTACGGGCCTAGGGGCGGCACCTTAAGGGGGGGGGGGTGGCATTTTTTGTTCTGTACTCATTTTCACCTTTTACGTATTAAATTAACTGCGCTTACAAACGAAAAAAAATTTAGTTTTATTAAACAACTTGCTAGTTTAAATAAGCCTTAATAGCGAAATTCGACAATACGAACTTGGAAATATACATAGTTTACGTGGTGATGGAATAAAAAATTTAACACTGGGATTCTGTCTGGTATCATCTTCATGATTGTTCAAAATATTTTGCAGCTGTCGGGACGGCAATCTACAATAGAATGTTTGAAACGTTATTAATCCGAGAAGGTTGTCTGCTTCTACTTAACCCTACTGCATTTGCCCCGTGAAAATACCGGGACCCCTGAAAAGCTTTGATAAACTAATCTACAATTTCTTAAATACTTTAACACGTGTGGGACTCAGCATGTAAAACCCGACTCTACTGTAATTAATGTGAAAGCTCTGTGGTCTTCAATATCTGAGCTTTGATTTAATGACCCCTCTTTAACAAAACATGTTGATACTGGGAATGTTTTACATTTTTAAACATATGCTTGTACGAAAAGAACATAACCAGAATATCTAATAATGTGTGAAATACACTTCACAACAGTTTAAGAATTATATTTATTTATTTACTTAGTTACTTTTTTGGCGAAAAAAGAAGAAGAGACCACCAACTTTCCTTTGTCTCATTTATTGTGTTGCGGCCTGCACGATATCAAAGCTCCCACTCTGTGTAATCGAATGGTAAGTGGCACTGTAAATTTTATATTTAACTTCGTAACTAATCTTTTTTTATTCGAGGAAAGGTTGTTTTTATTTTATGTTGGAACAAACGGTGCATTTGCGTGTAGACATAACAGCTGTGTTCACACAAATGACAACACACCATATCAACTGCCAACAAGACTACTTAAACTTTGTAGTCTGTCTTCTCCGCCCACAGAAACCACTAAAATGTTATAAGAATAAGTGGGGTAATAGTCGATCCAGCACACCTCACTGCAAGAAATTCCAAATTTTTGTTGAGTTTTTAAGTTAGATAGTCAGTGTCAGGAATATTCAGAACATATTTGCGTCCCAGCTAAAATTCCGTTGACGCCGGAAACAGAAGCCAACAAAGGGACTGTCCCGCTTTCTTTACGAGACAAATTCCAGCCGGCAGGTGAGCTTCTACTGTTCACTGACAACAGAGAAACAGGTGACATTGAAATTAAATTATTCTGCATTCTGTAGTACGATTGGAACTGGATAGAGTCTGTCATTCTTTCTTTCCTTTAACAATTTTTTTTTATTTTGACTGTTAGTTGATAACTTTGTAAGTGCCTTAACATGAATAAATAGTGAAAAAAGCGAACGTGCAAAATTAAGTGGGGCGACATTTCGGAAATTATCGAAGGAAAGGCGAGAACGAGAAGCCAATGTTCTACAAACGCTTGGCACAGTAGATAAATTTTTCACAAAAAATGTTGCTGGTTCGACTTCGAGTTCAAGTGCAGCTCTTGTAAAGGAAGTAAATACAGACGAAACAAAGTTAAAAATGAGGACACGATAATTGTTCCTGATTTCGAGTTTCATGAAAAACTAAGCGTCGAGCGTCGAGTCAGACATTACAAAAAGAAATAACCTCGTTAGTGATGATCCTGCAGAATGGTGTGTCAATGAATCAACAATCGACATTCTCTTACAACGTGACATTAATCAAAATTGTAACGGTGATTTTTCTGATTCAAGAAGATCAATAGGCGATAGAACCAGATATTTGAACAAAAATGTATTTTACCGTAAACTTTTAAATGGTGAATCAACTTTGCGTGATTTTCTTGTATAATCCTGTAGCACCTGTGCTTTTTTTTGTTAACCATATAAATTTTTCGGAGATAAGGCCGCGATTGATACTAATGGTATTGCAAACAGGAAAAATATTTCCAACATTTTATCTCATCATGAGAATTCACTAGAACACAAAAATTCTGAGTTATCACTCTTAACAAGAAAAAAGTCACTTGGAACAATAGATAACCATTTCGATTCATATCTAGAGACAGAACAAATGTACTGGCGCAGTTTGTTGAAAAAGGTGTTTGCAGTGGTGAAGAAGCTAACAAGTCGTGAACTTCCCCTACGTGTACACGTTGAAAGATTGCATTCATCACATAATGGTCAATTTATGATGATTCTTGAACTTAAAGCCAAGTTTTTATCCTTTTTTCGCAGAGTGCATTGAACGATATGGAAATCCAGGGCAGGGACATGCAAGTTATATTTTTTCAACAATCTGTGATGAAATAATAGAGCTTCTTTCTGAACGAATAAAAAGAATTATCGTAAGTGAAATAGAACAGACCAAATATTTCTCTGTAATAGTAGATTCTGCTCCTGACATTTCACATATTGATCCATTATCTTTCATATTAAGATATGTGAACGAGAATGGTGAACCTGTTGAACGTTTCCTTCTGTTTTGCCAACCCCGGGACACAAGTCCGAAAACAGCTGAGGATGTCTACAAATTCCATTCATATTACTGACTGTAGAGGCCAGCTATATGACATCGCAAGCAATATGTCAGGAACCTACACTCGTTGGCAGGCACCCATTAAAGAACGAAATCCGAAAGCGCATTATCTGCCTTGTGCAGTACATTCTTTGAATTTAGTCGGCACTAGTGCTGTAAGCTGTAATCCGAAAGCATGTTCATTTTTCAGTGTAGTGCAGAACCTTTATAATTTTTTCTCTGTTTCTACACAGCGCTGGGATAAACTTCTTTCTTTCATGAAACCAGGAAGCAAAACGGTAAAAGGTTTATTAACAACATGTTGGTCAGCAATAGAGGAAGCGTAAGACTGTATGAAAACTGGGAGGGCGTTATCAATGCGCTCACACATATTGCCAGTAATACGTTTGAAAAACCACTTGTGCGAAATTAGGCTTCAGCTTTACTGAATCAATTCAGCAGACTAGAAACAGTATTCATGATGACAGTTTGGAAGGACATACTCCAGAGATTTAATAGTGTAAATCTGAAATTGCAAAATCTAAATATTGGTACTAAAATAGTGCATGAATTATATGAATCACTTGTAGGATTTATTGTATCTATTCGTGGCATGTTCGACTATTATGAAAATAGATCCATGGAGATTGTGACTGATGTAGACTACGAATGCACCTACAAAAGATCACGGAAGCATAAACTTCGTGGTTGCGAAGAAGCTGACTCTGAAGTTATTTTGGCTGGAAGGGAAAAATATACAGTCTAAACATTTCTATCAGCACTCGACAACTCGTACACCGAATTAGTGAGAAGGAAGGAAAGCTATGTAACACTGTTGGACTCTTTCACAGTTTTCAGTAACCTTAAGAACAGTTCACCTGACGATATTGCTGAACGTGCAGCAAAAATCCAAGCGTCATATGACACAGTTTTAGAGCCTCCCTTCCCTGTTGAATGTGTTCATTTCGCTGAACATTTGAAACCTTCTGAGAATGGTGATATACCAGTCGAAATGAGTGAAGTTTTACGAAGAGAGAGGTTGCAGACTGTGTTTCCGAATGTTGATATTGCTCTTAGAATTTTTCTATGTATTCGACGAAGAGGAACCGCATGTGTGCCCGAACATCTTTGGGATGTTAGCTCGCAATTGGGGCTCTTCTTGGATAGGAACTTGGAAAGTATTAGTTGGGGGATAAGAATCTTACCAAGTGTCGGAACAGAATTGGATTTTGGAAAGTGTTGGTTGCGGAATATGAAATCTGGAAAGCTTAGAACTGGATTTGAATTCTGCAAAGTGTCTCCAAAAGAATTATCTGATCTTCGATAGGCAGGACCTCTCACAAAAGTTAAATGTGAGATCGGTTCACGACTGAATATTAGGTTCCTTAAATAGTTGTGAAATTACAGTTGTAATTCTCGCAGCTATCGACATTCTGTGACCTAGGTCCCAAGTCTGTGGCAGTTTAGGCAGTTTGCGTGGGGGCTCTGAGCTACGAAATTTACAACAGTTGTGTGCACCGAGGTTTAGCAGTGGTCAGAAGTGATAAAAAAAGTAACGCGGAAGAAGAGGCCACGTCGAAAGCACGTGGTTCCAGCTAGCAGCGTCATCTTCAACGGCGATTCATCGCGCAGCGGCGGTTGCAGTACCACAGCAGAGGCTACGAGATCTTCAGCGTAGGCTTCAACTGCAACATCGGTAGTAATATCACGGGGGAAGGATCCAGCACGGCAGAGCTAAGTACCTGCGCTGATAGCGAGATTATGTATGATTCTGTAGTTGAATCGCCAATAATAGACGTCGCTAATATTAAGCAGTCGGCCAGTTTGTGTGGGTCCAAAAATACTAGCGAGCCGCTTAGCCCAAAGTCGGAGCGGGAGAGCGTGACCGGCGGTGAATTTAGTTGGGCAAGTAGTCCGAAATCAGGCAGGGGAAATGAAATTGGGGGAGACATGATGTCGCAATTAATGCAAATGATAAGAGGATTGGGATCCAAAACTGATTCTGTTAAAATCGGTATGGGTGACGTAAATTTAAAAATTGATTCGATTCAATCCGAAATAGCTTCGACTGTGAAAGACGAAGTAGGTAAAATGGCTAGTGGAATCGAGGAATTGATAGACGGAAAATTGAAAACCATTTGGGATGAAATGGGAACAATTTCTAATGAAGTTGGGATACTTGACTCTAAGGTAGATAAAGCGGAGAAAAATTTCAGTGATAAGGCGGCGAAGTTGCAGGCAGAACTGGGAGGCAACGTAAGAAATTGTATGAGTAGGCAAGATGCTTTAATGGCTGAGACGACAGAGGCTATTAGCAACTTATCCGTTCGAATGGGTAAAGGGGAGAAAGAAGTAGGTAAAATAAAGCAACAAGTAGAATCTGGCATTAAAATTGAAAATAGTGAAGTTAAAAAACAAATCAATGAAATAAAAAGCGAACTGAATTCGTTAGCTGCACATCAAACCTCTACAGTGATCAGTGTTCCGTGGATGAACTAGGTATCGGTCAAATGTTTTGCAGACGACGGGAAATATCACCCAGTAAATTTTCTAGCAGCATGCAGGGATGGTTTTATAAGGGGAATGTCCAACGAGGCGAAGATAAAATTCGTGAAAAGACATTTGGATGGTGAGCCGCAATCGTGGGCAAATATACTCGGTGAAACGTAAACTACGTAAGAAATATTTGAAAGCAGTTTCCTGAACAAGTTCTGGACTGAAGCGAAGCAAGAGAGACTCCAAAATGAGTTTCTGAACGGGCCAACTCTTAAATACGGGAACGGGTCGATGCGAGAATTTTGTAAACGTGAACTTGCGTGATTAATGCATGATAAAATTGCATTGGGAGTGCTTACTGGAATTACGACGTTGAAAAGGTGGTTACCGGAAAACTTACAGTGGGATCTAGTGCATAGTCTTACCAACTCAATAGACGAATTTTTGGACTTTGTAGGAAAATTAGAACGAGCGTTGAAATTTAACCGCCAAGTAAGCAGACAAATAGTTTTCAGATTGGAAATCATAACTACAGTCCGAGTAACTACTATGAAAGACATCCGGGAAGTTATCAACGTAACACAAACAACAGTTTTGATAAGGGAAAAGGTAACAGGAAGACATCCAACGGTAAACTTCAAAGGGGTAATGGGAACGGATACTTTCGTGACAGGGGCCGACACCAAGAACATTGATTTGAGGGATCGGCACCTGATGAAATGAACCAGCGTAACAGGAGATCGGGAAAATAAGTTTCACCGCATCTCATGTCCAAAGATGGCAAAATAAATGGGCGATGAATAGGACGCGAGTAAACGGAAATACTAGCGGCAGAAAGGCGTCAGAATATTGAAATGAAATTAGTAAGAGATGAAAATCAGATCATACTTTAGTGGCGTAATCCTAAGATAATGAAAGATAATGTTAAAGGTGATGACGACTATTTAGGGCTAAGTGATTTGTTTTATGAATGTGAGACAAAAGAGTGTGTGAATGTTAACGAAAGATTCTATGTGCCAAAATATGGTATAGAAAATTCTATGTAGGTACTAACCAGCAGTGACGATGATAGTGATGAAGGTGATGATGTTTTAGGTCACATTGTGATATCCAAAGTTGTGAAAAAGGTTAATAAGGGCGGCGTAGCACTAGTCTCGTCAGTTGTTGATGAATTTGTGTGTGTATCGGCGGATATTGGTGAATTAATTTTGAAGAAAGGTAGTAATGATATTTTATGTGCTGGTGTTGATACATCAGAGGAAGAACTCTGTGCGTATGTTTCTACAAATGGAGGTGAACCCGAAATTCTGGATGGAACTGTGGAGCTTGAATGTTTGTTTGAGAATGAATGTGGATCTGAATTTAATGTGCGATCTGGAATTAATGTGGCGCAGGAGCGTGTAGGAGAGGAAAAGGTATTATGAACAGGTTTAAATCAAAACGCATCGGATTTTAATGGTACTGTTGATTATGAATTTGCAAGACGCTGTAACTACAATTTATGTATGCTACGGAAGAGGATGGTGAAACTATGAACAGTTCTTATATCGGTGATTTGTCGACGGAGGCAAATGAGGTTTTATGTAGAGAGTTGTATGATGTACCAGCGGCTGTTGAAAGTGCTGTTTGTGAATGTGTTTGTAATGACGTGGAAGTAAACAATAATGCCTTATTTCATGATAATGATGGTGTAACTACTAATGTCGATAATTTTAAGGGAGAATAAAGTGCGTTTCATTCTAATGTAGAAAGTGATATATGGTCAGAATGGTGTCTCAAGGAGGACTATGATTTTACTATAACTGAGTGGCGATGGTATGGTAGAACATTACGATTATTACTGCCTAATTTGTGGACTCGAGAGAAGTTTAACACAGAGAGAGATGTAGAAGGAAAAGAAAAATGAAATCGGTTAAGAAATAAGTATATCTGTGTTTAGATTGTAAGATTATTTGGAGGGGTAATTTGCAATGTCTATTTCAGGATTTATTGTAGCTTGTTTGTTGCTTTGTTGCGTTAGAATTTTTTTTAGGCACAAGGTCTGTGCAATTGTAAAGAGATAGTTTAGACTCACATTTGCATGCGAGGAGGTCGGAGAACGCAATTATTTGATGAACGGTACAAAGTCAAAAATCAGTGCACAGTATGCATATAAATCACACAGTATGCATATAAATAGGTTATTGGGGCTATATAAGGGATTTATTTGTGTGTATGTATGTGTTAGTCTTAAGTTTTAGGATGGCTTTATGTTAGTTGTAATTTCCAAATTATAAGTAATGGTCACGCCAATTTGGGCTCTTGGAGGTTGGAGAAATCTGTAAAATAAGAATTAATAATGCTTACCTTGGGAGTCAGATGTATGTTTATCTACTTATCTGGGAATATTTTAGGAGAATAATCTATTATTGTATGGAGTAACGATTTGTGTACGCAGCTTCACTGCACGGAATTAAACGAGGGGTGGGATTTGTTCATACTTCTTGTTACTTCTGAGTCTATGGCAGTTATTTAAATTAAAAGAAAATATTAATTTCCCCATGAAGTCGATACGGAATTTGTCACGAGATGCATGTCTCTAGTGGGACTTGAATAATGTTTCAGAATCATTGAAGAATTTACGAGCATCTAGCGAACGCTGTAAATCAATTGTTAACTGTGTAGTTTAGATCTGTTTGTATGGATTCCACTGGGGGAAGCGGTCAGTGCAATCATGGATGGTTTCAGAATGTGTCTGTTTTCTGGTATCTACACCCGATTCGAATTTCAACAGATTTGTTCCCGCAAAACGATGGCGATGGAATGCAGAGTCATACAGAATTTCGACCGGGTACTCGGCTCCGAATCTGTGGAGCGCCTCTAGAGACTTCGTTGTGACAAACAGGTTCTGTGAAAGTGAGCGCATTTCAATAAACAGTCTAATCTGATAAAAGTGTACTTTTATTTGGCATTTAATTAATATGTCACATTTCATAATTTGTGTTAGATATAAGTTTCTTTAAATATAAAACATGATGCATCAACACCACTACAAATAATTACACCTCTTATCTGGCCCTTGGGATATTTAATGTTATTGTATTATAAATGTGTGTATTGTAAATTTGAGTGCTACTTCATAACATATATGGCACGCCAACATGTTATGAAGTGAAGTGGAGGTGTGAGAGTTAACAAGCTTTGAGCTCTCATTTAAATATATGGCCGAAAGAGTCAGCCTACATGAATTCTGAAACGAACCCTGTCGTCCAGAACCGCATGCCACAAAGGGCGAAGATTCACCACGATATGGGGAAACTCACAGGCATCTGTTGTCTATTGAGGTCTAAGTGCTGTTGTGTGCGAGTGAGACAGACGAGAACCTACATCATAGAGAAGCCTAGTAGAAGCCTTCTAGGGCCAAGGAGACGTAGCAGTGTTAAATAAGGCGGACCTAAGATCGGCCATAAAGGGAAACGTTTCATATTTAATTCTGCAATAACGCAGGGAATGCAGCCACAATAATTTTAATCTGCCATCTTCCATAAATTTTTATGGTGATCGCAATAAAACTTGTATACTGATCATATCTATAATAGTTTGGGATTTACTGAAAAGTGAAATTAACAAGTTTTGTAACAAAGACTTGAATGCTAAAATCTGAACGCTTTGTCGATCTTCACGATCGACATTTCATATAGAAGCACATCATTAACACGACAAATGTTGTAAATATAAACTCTGTAGCTTCATTTGTAAAAAAATATATAGTAAATTTAAATTATCGGTATTTTCATTGAAGGATCAGCTCATAATATCCTCCACACATAACACATTGAACAATGACGGCATGCCAGCTTATTGAATCATTACGTAATAGAGTATGTGTTGTTAAGTTTAGTGCATAATAGTTACTTTTGTTGTTTATTTATTTATCAGAAAGCACGTTGCTGCAAGGCTACTGGCCGTGACATTCGAAGTCAAGATGGAAATTGTATTGGTTTTATGTAAAAGAATTTAACGTTTATTATGTAATGGATATTATTTTTACTTTGTTTGGAACGTGAAAGTGGTCAAATTTTGATTATTTAAATATATTGAAATGTAAACTAATGTAGAATAAGCTGTAGCCTATCAGATGGACGGCTTCAGGAAAAGGAACTGCCCTAGTCAGCTGAGCGACAATGTTGGGCACGCGGGCGACGCGGCCGGAGACGGGCAGAGGGACAGTTCGGCTGGAGACAGCAAAAGGGACATTTAGGTTGCAGACGCGAAAGAGGACGGTCGGTCCTTAGGCAGCTAGGAAGTGAAACGACTTAGAAAATTTCGCATTGTGTGGTATTGCGGGACTTAGTCTGTGCGCGGTGAGCAGCCGCGCGACTGGGGTGTAACTTTTCGCATAGTTAACGAGGTGGAGTAGTGGACTTGTAATTCACGATGATATTGTGAATGATCGAACTCTCTCAAACGGATATGCACTCGCGTGCAACAGTAAATCTAAATACGTTCACTTTCGCTATTAGCTTGTTTTCTTAATAAACATTATTCTAACCAAATCGCAACTGTGTAGCCTATATGGTTCGTTAATTTAGTTCCCGATATTCTTATAACTTTTATTATATGTTGTATTTCGCTGACTTACCATCAGCCAGACAATTTAACCAAAGGTTGAGTTGGTGTGCTTCTACCCCATGCTTTGTCTTTTCGATTATGGCTCGTAATAGTGAATCCAAGTTCCATCAGAAGTTAAAATTTTGTTGAGAAAATGTTCACCTTCTCTTTTAAAACGTTCCTTTAGCTCTGTGCACACTCTCAACCTTGTTTCCTTGTGTAGCCCGTTAACTCCTTTGGCACCCTTCTTGCACATGTTTTGCGGTATTTTAGCTTGTTACAGATAATGTTATGAAGTATACCAGTGCGAACTTGAACCTTATCAGCTATCATTTCCACGGTCACAAGTCGTTCGGCACGAATAATGTTATCAATTCGATTTTCAAGTGAGGAAGTTGAAACTGCAACTGGTCAGCCAGAACTGTGTTCGTCAGTCACTGAGTCACGACCATTTTTGAACTGCTCTACCCACTTGCAAAAATTTTCACGATTCATACAACCTTCACCATAAACTTTGGCATCCTACAGTATGTATTCAGAGGTTTCTCGCCGTCAGAAAGTAAAAAAGGAATAGCAGAACCTTGTTCAACTAATGTGGACGTTTCAAGCGGAGTCGCATTTTGAAATGTATTTTTGAGGTTATAAACAAAACAATGTTGGTACATCAGCTGATCAGGGCTCATACCAGTGATGCCAACTTAAAGGCCATAAAAGTTCCAAAATTGCCCTACTAACAGTTTTTTCCCCAGACCAATTTATCTCTTTAATTATTGAATGACCCTCATACATTCACAATGGCGAATATGGACATCTATCAGCAGCGTAATGAAATAACGACAATGAAAACTTGTGCAGGAGAGAGACTCACACCCGAATTTCACACTTATCGCGAGCGATCACCTTACCATTACGCTACCTGACCATGACTCACGGCCAGGCCCTAACTTCCATATGTTGTCAACCAGATGTCTACAACCTGCCCTTGTGCATCCATTATGTATATCCCAGTACAGGTGAGAAAAAAGTCGCTTCCACCAGTGTCGGCATGTAAATACGGTTTTGCAGTGCCTGTGTTACTCACAGTTCTAAAGGAAATGCATGCACGTGCACCTAAAGGCAATAACCCATGAGAGGTAAACGAAAGTAAAACAATTTAGAACTCTCTTCATCCAAACTGGATATAATGTTTTCTCAAAAAGACAATCTGGATACTTACAAATGGCTGAAGACGCTTCAACCTCGAAAGGATTTGGCAAGCATCACATTCCTTGGACAGTTAACATCTACATCCATACTACGCAAGCCACCTGTAGATGTGTGGCGGAGGGTACCTTGAGTACCTCTATCGGTTCTCCCTTCTATTCCAGTCCCGTATTGTTCGTGGAAAGAATAATTGTAGGTATGCTTCTGTGTGGGCCCTAATCTCTCTGATTTTACCCTCATGGTCTCTTCGCGAGATATACGTAGGAGGGAGCAATATACTGCTTGACTCTTCGGTGAAGGTATGTTCTCGAAACTTCAATATAAGCCCGTAACGAGCTACTGAGCGTCTCTCCTGCAGAGTCTTCCACTGGAGTTTATCTATCACCTCCGTAACGCTTTCGCGATTACTAAATGATCCTGGAACGAAGCGCGCTGCTCTCCGTTGGATCTTCTCTATCTCTTCTATCAACCCAATCTGGTACGAATCCCACACTGCTGAGCAGTATTCAAGCAGTGGGCGAACAAGCGTATTGTAACCTACTTCCTTTGCTTTCGGATTGCATTTCCGGATTCTTCCAATGAATCTCAGTCTGGCATCTGCTTTACCAACGATTAACTTTATATGATCATTCCATTTTAAATCACTCCTAATGCGTACTCCCAGATAATTTAAGGAATTAACTGTATCCAGTTGCTGACCTATTTTGTAGCTAAATGATAAGGGATCTTTTTTTCTATGTATTCGCAGCACATTACCCTTGTCTACATTGAGATTCAATTGCCATTCCCTGCACCATGCGTCAATTCGCTGCAGATCCTCCTGCATTTCAGTACAATTTTGCATTGTTACAACTTCTCGATATACCACAGCATCATCCGCAAAAAGCCTCAGTGAACTTCCGGTGTCATCCACAAGGTCATTTATGTATATTGCGAATAGCAACGGTCCCACGACACTCCCCTGCGGCACACCCGAAATCACTCCTACTTCGGAAGACTTCTCTCCATTGACGAACATGACATGTTCGTCAATGGATGCGAAATATAACATGCGCGGTATGATAATAGTAAGAACCACAGCAGTAACAGAAGACAAAGGGCCACATAGGCCAACAAACAATGGGAAGACAAACGTCGCAGTGAGTATCCAGAATCCACATGTACATAACTGTTTGCAATGTAGCCACACCTGCTTGCAGGTATACGCAGGCAAGGCTAAACTGACTACTGAAAGTGTCCAGCTAGAAGACATTACGGAGCTATCGATATATGGCTCTACAATTCATCGTTCTTCGTACAGTAACGGTTACATATATGGCGAGGAAGTACATTGCGTTATGATTAACAGAGCGTTGTCACACACAAACATTTGTAAGGAAAAAAATTTACGTGCAGTGGGTGATGAACTATAATCAGTAAATGAGAGTCAGTGAATAGTACATTGATTATAATAAATGTAGTAGCCACATCCATAGTCCTATTCCTTGGACGTAGTAAGCGTGGTACTAATGGTAAAGCATAAATGAATGTACGCACACTTACCAAGTGTAACCACAAAACTGCTACCGAAACGTTAAAGATGAAGCCGTAAAAACAGTGCAACGTATTGACGTAGTACACCATTACCTAATCATGAGTGAAAATATCCAATATTGTGCAGACAGCATGGAGTAAAACTATAAAACATAAAAGTAAAATGTTGGTCAGTAGGAAACTTAGCAGGTAAACAGTGATGTAGGTAACACATATCATTTCACACATGGAACAAATACATAGTTACGCGTATTAGGGACTTAATTTAGGATTGTACTTTGTAGGACACTCAGACTTCAAAAAATATCATCCACACATCTCGCAGATACCAAGGGCAGATAATTACGAGAATTACGGCACAATTAGCTTAACGTCAGATGTATCTAAGATGATGATAGAAATAATAAACTAAAAAACGGAAAAAATAGCAGTCCGCTGTGGCCGAGCAGTTCTAGGCGCTTCAGTCCGGAACCACGCTGCTGCTACGGTCGCAGGTTCGAATCCTGCCTCAGGTATGGATGTGTGTGATGTCCTTAGGTCAGTTAGGTTTAAGTAGTTCTAAGTCTAGGGGACTGAGGGCCTCAGATAAGTCCCATAGTGCTCAGAGCCATTTCAACCATTTTTTTGAAAAAAATAGAGGATCTAATATAAGACGATCAGTTTAATTTTAGGAAAAACAGAGGCAATAGAGAGGTAGTTTTTATCACAGTATAAGTGTATATATTTTTGTATGTGATACCACTTTATCACGGGATAATTATATATTTTTTATTTTTATAATTATATATTTTATGATTTTGGTTTGGGGTGGCTTTAAATACTGTGAGCTAGCATGAGACACTTAATTAACTTATGCCGCGATAACACAGCGCGCGACTCACCGCCTTGTAATAAATAGTTTTCGTGAGCGCTGCTACTCAGAAAAGAAAATATGAGTATTCTTACGCAAACTGTAATTATTAATATGGGTCTCTGGGGCTACTGGTTATTTATGTACCAAATTACATAAAGATTCACTGAGAAATTGGGGAATGTAATGATTTTAAATATTTATTGTTCATTCTTTGCACGGCAAAACTGGAGAGAATCTCGCCTGCCTTTTACATTTAATAACATGAATCGTCAGAGTGATGGCCGACTAAATCCAGCTAGGGAAGATGAGCTCCCTGCACTACGAAGTTCTGTAAGAACTTTGTTAATTATAATTAATGGTTGCGATCATGAGAAGTGACAACTAAGTCAATAATACACACTTTCTAACAACAATTTCTATTATATTTTTCAAAAATACAGATAAAACTTACGTTAATTATCAAACAGCACTTCAATGGCGGCCTATGTTACACAAAGATTATACCAAAAAAAACTGTTTTGTTAATTACATCGATATTTCTGTTTTTATAGTAATAACTTACGTTCTTTACTATTTGTTATACATCGCGCACACGTACACAGTCTTGAAATAATTTATAATTCACACATCTCATAACAAAAACTTCCTTTCACTTTCTCCAAATGTGCATTAATGTGATGTACCGTCACATTCTTCCTTCGTGCTTAGTGACGGAAAATACAAACACTTTCATGGGATTTCTCGACCTGGAAAACGAGTTCGACAGTGTAAAATAGTGCAAGAGATTCTAAATTCTCAGGAAAATAGGTGCAAGCAATGAGGAGAGACGGGCTAAGCACGAAATGTACGACAATCAAGAAGTAAACAAAAGAAAGGAAAAATAAAAACAATGTATACAAACTAGAAAGAGTGTTAGACAAAGAGGTGGCCTTTCGTTCGTACTGTTCAGTCTAAATCTGATGAAATAATGATGGAAGTAATAGAAAGATGCAAGAATCAGAAAAAATTTCACGGTGGATGGGCATCATTAACAAAATTCGATGCTGACAGTGTTGCCGTCGATGAAAGTGAGAAACAAATTTGAGAATCCCTTGAACTGAAAGCACAGTATACTGATCGCATACGGCGCACTGAAAGTAAACCGAAGAAACATCAAAGTAGCGAGGAATAGCTGAAGTTAGAATAGAGATAGACTTAACATCAAAAGTAGAAGAAGTTATGTGATTCTGTTACCATGGAAACAAAATTACGCGCGTAGAACGAAGCAAGGGGGTCGTATGAAGCGCTGTTACAGGCAACCATGGCTTTCTTCACAAAACGAAGTCAACTAGTATCCAACATCAGACTTAATGTGAGCAAGAAATCACTGAGAATGTTAAGTACGAAGCACGGCGTCGTGTGGAAGTGAAACAACAATTTTAGGAATAATGTAAGAGAAGAGACACAATGCGTTTGAGATAACGTGTTACAAAATGCTCTTGAAAATTACGTGGTCTGAAGTTTCTCAGCAGAATCGACGAGGAGAGGAACATGGGGAGATTACTTACAAAACGGAGCGACAGGACGAGAAGATACCTGTTAAGACATCACGAAGTAAAGTATATGGTTCTTGATGGTAATAGCTGTAGGAGAAAACGTAAATTGGAATGCAGCCAACATATAATTGAGAATTGTGGGTCTAAATGCTACTCGGAGACGATGAGATTGGTACAGGAAAGGAATTCGTAGCGGGGCATCTCAAAACAGTCAGAAGACTCATGTACAAAAGAAAATTCCACATAGCTCTTCTGAATGTGTGTTGTAACGTATTGGCCAGAACAGACTACTGCCATAATACAATAGCAGCATGAGAAGGGACCAGCATCACCCTGTGGGAGCGCGCATCTAGTGACGCCCCAGTACGTTCACCCAGCCGCTAATGTATGTTGGGAGAGGTATCGGGATTGTGGCGGACCCAAGCTCATACTCTCAAGCTGTAGCGAAGGTGGACGTTGGCAATTGCAGGGGCAGAGATAAATGGTTGCGACCACAGGGCACAGGATGTCAGTTGTTAACGGAAAACATGCAGTTTGCTAGGCGAGGGAATGCGTTCTATGAGTGAATTTCTTGGCACGTATATGCGGTGTTTCCGGTGTAAGTATTACAGTTGGTTTGAAATACACTGCACAGTACAATTAGAGGATCACTTTACTGAACCACTCTCCTCCCCCCCCCCCCCCCAGTCGTCTTGCATTGCGACGCAGAAGTTCGAAATTTGGCAAAATGCGCTCAGAAAATTCCTCTGTAGTGATAAAGAGAGTGTGGTCCTGCGAAGTCACCCTCGGGCCCGGCTACGCTTTAAACAGAAAGGTATCGACACATGCGGAAAAAGGACCAGAGCTCAGAAATTCATGTGAGCTGTAAGATGGTTTATTAAATGTCGCACTGAACTTGATCGCTCCCCTCTGTATTGCAGTGCGACCGCAGTTTTTGCTCTGGTGTACAGTGTGGAACAATTAATGGTTCAAATGGTTCTGAGCACTATGAGACTCAACTGCCGTGGTCATCAGTCCCCTAGGACTTAGAACAACTTAAATCTAACTAACGTAAGGACATCACACACATCCATGCCCGAGGCAGGATTCGAACCTGCGACCGTAGCGGTCGCGCGGTTCCAGACTGTAGCGCCTAGAACCGCTTGGCCACTCCGGCCGGCGAACAGTTAATGACCATTCAAAAACCATTAGACGAAATTAGCACGTGATCCGAAGCAGAAAATTGTGATTATGCTTTTTCTGACCACGTCTTTCGTCCCCTGCGACATTTACACGTGCGTGACCAAAATGACAAACCTCCAGTTCGGCAACACTTTCGGTGCCACCGACCCAACATCGTTACTACGTGCCAGTGTGGCAGGCAACTATTTAGACACTCCTGAACTGAGTGGCGCTACGTAACTGAACTAGCGCCTGCTGGCCGCATGCGAAAGCCAAGGATAGTCAAATGGGATGCCGGTGACACAAGTGCCAAGCAGTGAGTGACTGGCCGTACAGGTAAATTTTAAAGTGTTCAACAAACGTGCGCGGATGGCACTAAAGGTGTGGCCAAACAAGGGCTCTTAGAGGGAAGAATTCTTTTTCGCTTTGTTCATACGGGTTTAAATGTTGCATCCGTGTCCTCCTCCCCCTCCCCCCCCCCCCCCCCCCCCCGCCAACCCTGTGAAGGCGCCAAAAGCAAGAGAGGAATAGGATGGCTGAAAAAGCATAAACATTCTTTGCAGCTTCCAGTACGTTCAGATTTTGTCCAGTCGTTTTGAACGGTCGTGCTGGTTCCACACTGTACCAGGGCAAAAACTGCCGTCGCGCTACGCTCCAAACGGGTCCGATCACGTTCAGTGTGCTTTCAGGACCGCGATATACTTAGACAATGTGTGAAACGACCGAATGGTGTCAGCAGTGTCGAAGTCTACTGAATACGTCGTTCGATTTCTCAATGCATTTCGAACCGTCATTTTCGACCGTGAAATGTGTGTAGATGAACGCCCCAATGGAAGGGGCGGTTTCATTGACGTTCTGTATGCAGTCCCTTGAGGCCTTTTCGTGTGAATACTGAGCAGCGGTATGTCTGAAATATTTCCCTTGACGTCCTATAAGAAAATCGTGTAATTCCTAATCTGGGCCTTGCGGTTCTGACGTCCATCGCAGAGGCCTCAGAAGATGGGGAAAATGCTGATAAGAAGGGATGTAATGACCTCCCATCGTGTACACGTCCACGGTGGCGTTCGGTTGAATTGAGGTGAAATATGGTGGTTATTTGACATAATTAACTCAGCTTACACCTCACATAACTTCGGAACTCTGGCCTTTTCTTCGTATTTGTCGACAACGTGTAGTGTGATGCGTCGCTGGAACCAAGGGTGACGTCGCAGGGCGGCACAATGTTCATCAATAAACAGGGAAGTTGTAGGCACATTTCAGCCAAATTTTAAACTTCTTGGTCGCAGAGGAAGACAGTGTTTGATTGTGCTGCGTAATGTAGTTCAAAAGGATGACGAAAATTAATTTTATTAGCCAGATGAAGAACATGAGCTGATAATATGGATGTATGGTCACACCTGGGGAGGAAACTCTTAAGAACGTGAAGGGATCGTCCTATGGAGAGACTTGTGTTGGAGCCGGGAGGCTTGGACATTCCTGGCTCGAGCTGAGAGACAGCTCTTCTCTTGGAGGCGCCAGAGCAGGACGTCAGTGATGGCCTTGAGTTTTGGCTTCAGGGAATCACAGCCGCCAACGCCGAATATTAAACTCTGGCTGCTGTCTCTGCACTTGCGTCAGGTGTTACTAGCCGATTCCTGCACGCACTCTGCCGTGCCGTCAGCAGCGGGAACAGCACCTGCTAAATTGATCTCGTCAGAGTCTACCTGCCAGTTCCGTTCGTCTCACAGCAACCACGATTTAAAACCCTGGTGACGACCCCGAGAACCTTATTACTGAAAATGGGCAAATTATTATTTTATTTCACAAGTACATCTACATCTATGTCTACATTCATACTCCGCAAGCTACCACACGGTGCATGGCGGACGGTACCACGTACCACTACTAATAATTTCTTTTCTCGTTCCAATAGGAAATAGAGCGAGGGGAAACGACTGTTTAAAAGCCACTGTAAGAGCCCTAATTTCTCATATCTTCATCGTCCTTCAGGGTAATGCACATTGGCGGCAGTAGAATCGTTCTGCAATAGGGCTCAAATGCCAGTTTCTAAATTTACGCTATAGTCCCTCAGGAAATGTGTGTCACCTTCCCTCCAGGGACTCCCATTTGAGTTCACGAAGCATCCAAGTTATACGTAAGTGCTGATCGAACCCACCGATAACACATTAGCAATCCGCCTCTGTATTGCTTCAATGACTTTCTTTAATCTCAACTGGTGTGGATCCCGAACCCTCGAATAGTACTAAAGAAGGGTCGCTCTAGAGGTCTATACGCCGTCTCCTTTATGGCTGAGCTACGGTTTTGCAAAATTCTCCTAATAAAACAAAGTCGAACATTCGCCTACCCAACTCATTTGCTCATTCCAGTTCATGCTGCTTTGCAACGCTACGCCTAGGTATTTAACTGATGTGACTGTGTCAAGCAACACCATACTAATGCTATATTCGAACGTTACAGGAGTGCTGTTCCTACTCACCTGCATTAACTTAAACTTTCCTACATTTAGTATTAATGGTCATGATTCTGTGACCGTATACACTACTGGCCATTAAAATAGCTACACCAAGAAGAAATGCAGATGATAAACGGGTATTCATTGGACAAATACATTATAATAGAACTGACATGAGATTACATTTTCACGCAATTTGGGTGGATAGATCCTGAGAAATCAGTACCCAGAACAACCACCTCTGGCCGTAATAACGGCGTTGATACGCCTGGGCATTGAGTCGAAAAGAGCTTGGATGGCAGCTACAGCTGCCCAAGCAGCTTCAACATGACACCACATTTCATCAAAAGTAGTGACTGGCGTATTGTGAAGAGCCAGTTTTCGACCACTATTGACCAGACGTTTTCAACTGGTGAGGTATCTGGAGAATGTGATGGCCAGGGCAGCAGTCGAACATTTTCTGTATCCAGAAAGGCCCGCAGAGCGCCTGCAACATGCGGTCGTGCATTATCCTGCTGAAATGTAGGGTTTCGCAGGGATCGAATGAAGGGCAGAGCCACGATCGCAGCACATCTGAAATGTAACGTCCACTGTTCAAAGTGCCGTCAATTCGAACAAGAGGTGACCGAGACGTGTAACCAATGGCACTCCATACCAACACTCCGGGTAATACGCCAGTATGGCGATGACGAATACACGCTTCCAATGTGCGTTCACCGCCATGTCGCCAAACACGGATGCGACCATCATGATGCTTTAAACATAACCTGGATTCATCCGAAAAATGACGTTTTGCCATTCGTGCACCCAGGTCCGTCGTTGAGTACACCATCACAGGCGCTCCTGTCTGTGATGCAGCGTCAAGGGTAACCGCAGCCATGGTGTCCGAACTGCTAGTCCATGCTGCTGCAAAAGTCGTGGAACTGTTCGTGCAGATGGTTGTTGTCTTGCAAACGTCCCCATCTGTTGACTCAGGGATCGAGACGTGGCTGCACGATGCGTTACAGCCCTGCGGATAAGATTCCTGTCATGTTGACTGCTAGTGATACGAGGCCGTTGGGATCCAGCACGGCGTTCCGTGCAACCGTCCTGAACCCACCGATTCCATATCCTGCTAACAGTCATTGGATTTCGACCAACGCGAGCAGCAATGTCGCGATACGATAAACCGCAATCGCGATAGTCTACAATCCGACCTTTATCGGAATCGGAAACGTGATGGTACGCATTTCTCCTCTTTAGGCGAGGCATCACAACAACGTTTCACCAGGCAACGCCGGTCAACTGCTGTTTGTGAATGAGAAATCGGTTGGAAACTTTCCTCATGTCAGCACGTTGTAGGTGTCGCCACAGTCGCCAACCTTGTGTGAATGCTCTGAAAAGCTAATCATTTGCGTATCACAGCATCTTCTTCCTGTCAGTTAAATCTCGCGTCTGTAGCACGTCATCTTCGTGGTGTAGTAATTTTAATGGCCAGTATTGTCAACCGCACGACATCATTGAAATAATTAAATGATGAAAAATAAAAATAAATGGTGAACCGGGACTCGAAAGCGGATTTCCTGCTTTACACGGGCGGTTGCCTTATCCGCTTCAGCTGTTCGAACACGCTAGCTATTTATAAATTATGTATGTTCTGGGGTTTGTAAAAATAAATGATTGTGTCCGCTCCCAGTCCTTTTATTTATGTTGTAAATGCCGCACTCAAATGAAAACTAATGTACTGTAATTAGTACAGGTCAAAAGCCGGACACCAAATTTTTCGTTCGCAAGCAGATCCAAATGTTTGCGTGTCTGCTTGTGAACACAAGAGACTTGACAGCTAACCGCTTTTATGTCTATTTTTTGTTTCTATCTCATCGGTTCTGACTATTGTTTGTTGAAATTCCTTTTGGTTCGAGGGAAGTCTGACGTCGGTTTCCTTTGCTTGTAAGTTGGCGATATTGTTTACTGTGTGTGTGTGTGTGTGTGTGTGTGTGTGTGTGTGTGTGTGTGTGTGTGTGTGTGTGTGTGTGTGTGATTTGTCTTGTCAGCTATGCTCTGTAAACCGAGGTATCAAATTCCATTGCACAGGGCTTCCTTGCTGCATTTGCAGTATGATTTGACTGGTTGCTTATCTGTCGGTGGCAGCCTAAGACGTCACCCAGCTGCATTCCCGTACGTTAACGGAACTTCTCTAATTTATATTTCTTCTCCCACACTATAACCTCGCCTGATATATGGCAATTGATTCTACATAGAACGTTATTTGTGGTGTCTGCTACACCATCAGGTATGGAGAATGATGGGTAAATATTGTCCACCCTGTCGACCATGATATCTGTAACTGTACATGGCAAATAATGCTTCTTACGGGCATAAAATGACGCTATCTCCACATACATTTGTAAGTAAACTCGCTATATTTATGGGAAAAAACTAATCAACTTCTGTTGTAGAGATAGATTATTTACTTTTATTCAATTCTGATGACTTATTACGTTTGTTGGTACGCTTGAAAAAGAGGTATACTCGCAACTGACTAGTACTGGTAGTACTTTCAAAAGGATTCATTTACGATAAAACCCTGTTTGAAATTTCTTTTCTTGGTACTTACCGAACCCGTCGTACCCACGTAGAGAGAGAGAAAAATGTGATTTGTTGAACGACGAGGTAACGAATGCACATGCATACACAATGAGATTAGGCGTTCTTGTTACCGGGGTAGTGTTCCGTGAGCACGCCGCTTTGAGTGTATACATGGTGGTCCATTGATTGTGACCGGGCCAAATATCTCACGAAATAAGAGTCAAACGAAAAAACTACAAAGATCGAAACTTGTCTAGTTTGAAGGGGGAAACCAGATGGCGCTATGGTTGGCCGGCTAGATGGCGCTGCCATAGGTCAAACGGATATCAACTGAGTTTTTTTAAATAGGAAACCCCATTTTTTTATTACATATTCGTGTAGTACGTATAGAAATATGAATGTTTTAGTTGGACCACTTTTCTCGCTTTGTGATAGATGGCGCTGTAATAGTCACAAACATATGGCTGACAATTTTAGACCAACAGTTGGTAACAGGTAGGTTTTTTAAATTAAAATACAGAACGTAGGTACGTTTGAACATTTTATTTCCGTTGTTCCAATGTGATATATATACCTTCGTGAACTTATCATTTCTGAGAACGCATGCTGTTACAGCGTCATTACCTGGAAATACAACATTAATGCAGTAAATGCTCAAAATGATGTCCGTCAACGTCAATGTATTGGGCAATACGTGTACCGACATTCCTCTCAACAGCGAGTAGTTCGCCTTCCGTAATGTTCGCACATGCATTAACAATGCGCTGACGCATGTTGTCAGGCGTTGTCGGTGGATCACGATGGCAAATATCCTTCAACTTTTCCCACAGAAAGGAATCCGGGGACGTCTGATCCGCTGAACGTACGGGCCATGGGATGGTGCTTCGACGACCAATCCACCTGTCATGAAATATGCTGTTCAATACCGCACGAAAGAGGCATGGTGATGATCAACCAACTCCAGTGGCAGATGCTGCAAGAGAAGCATCACTGTGTGGTTTATTGTTAAAAGTTCTGAAAGCGTAGGTTCCTAGAAGAGTAAACAAATAATTCCTTATTCCTAGGTATATACCATGAAGATAAAATTGGAGAGATCTGAGACCTCATGGAAACTTACCAGCATCATTCTTGCCATGAACCTTTCATGACTGTTACAGGAAAAGCAGGAAGTGATTGTAGTACACGAAGTACTCTCCACCACACACAAGTTGATTTGTGGAGTAATGCTGTATCTTTCCCCTAGATGCACACGCTTCTAGACCCCTGCATTTCTTGTCTAGTTATTACTGCTTTGCCATTTTGCACTTCCTGTCAGTCTCATTTTGTTCATGTCTACGGATGATGTTTCTTTACGGCAAAGCAGATAGAAACGGACGAGTGGCAGCACGGCTACACCAAGACAAGCAGCCTCACAGACACCAACCACATCATACAACATCTCAAGCCCATTTTGGACGTTTGTGTGACCATGGGCCCTTTCAGAAAGACAAACGTGCGAGAAGGCTGCCGACTGAGGGAACACCAGATTTGGAGGACCACGTTCCAGAGGATATGCTGCTTCTCGACCTTTTCCATCTACTTGGCCGTACACAAACACCATCTCCGACATGAACACTGGACCATTCTGCTGCTTACGGTACACTGCATCAACCACATAGCCTGCAACACATAAGCAACACACGGCACTTTGTCAGAGGAACTTTCATTCGTCAGCGCCATCTACCGTGGCAACGATACCTTTGCGGACAAATGTTCATATGACCATTTTTCCTTGGTTTCCCGTCAGGAAACCGCCCCTGCAGTTTGACGGTTTTATTAATGTTCAGCCTGTATTGTAATGTTCAGCACATTTGTGTACGTGTGCGTGTGTTTTTGTGTGTGTGGGAGGGGGGGGGGGCGGGGGAGCAGTGAGAGAGAGAGAGAGAGAGAGAGAGAGAGAGAGAGAGAGAGAGAGGGGCTGGGGGGGGGAGAGAGAGAGAGAGAGAGAGAGAGAGAGAGAGAGAGAGAGAGAGAGAGAGAAGGAGGGACAGAAGGAGGCAGACAGGAAGGGAGGGAGAGTGGGAAGGAAGGGGAGAGGGGGGGGGAGAGATACAGACAGAGAGGAGTGCAGTAATGGGAAATTTATGTGGAAAGAAACAAAGAATGTGCTAAGTCTGCAGTAGGAAATTGCTGAGGTACTCATCGAATTGTGTTACGTGTGCATAACTAATAGAAAATTACTATATAATAAACTATTAACACGCTTCAGTAGTTTGGCTAGATAGAGTAAGTGGAAAAATTGACTTGAATCCCAATCTCACCTATGACTGCCAACGAAGGTACGAAAATATTCCTACTTCACTGGACTCGCATTCGGGAGGACGACGGTTCAATCCCGCGTCCGGCCATCCTGATTTAGGTTTTCCGTGATTTCCCTAAATCGCTCCAGGCAAATGCCGGGATGGTTCCTTTGAAAGGGGACGGCCGACTTCCTTCCCCGTCCTTCCCTAAACCGATTAGACCGATGACCTAGCAGTTTGGTCTCTTCCCTCAAAACAGTCCAGCAGCCTACTTAACAAGGACCGCAGGATATAGATTACAAATTATCTCAACTGTCATACAAATTCAAGTGTGTTATTCAGTACGCCTTAGATATGGAATGCCTTCATGGAAAAATGTTTGCGGTTAGCATCGCAACTATGACTGTACCCGTATGTGCACGTCTTCGGCCTAAGCAAATCGACGGCCACGAATGTTTGTTTTCAGGGCTCGAAAAATACCCTTATATCTCTATTGCTATGAAAATATTTGCAAAAATCTGAAATTTCGGCAGTACGCACTGTTTATTTTGTTAGAGAAAAAGAGCTTGTTGCATTTACTCACGGTGCTTGCTGCCGGCATCAATAACGCCCACTTTACCCTTCGCTCTCCTGATTTCATTCAGTACTGATGGTTCTGTCACAGGTTTCTCTTTTCGGCAGTGTTGGTTCTGCGCTGCAGTATGAATTGCTTTATTGACGGCTAGCTGATTTTCACCTAATGTGTTGTGTCACCAAATGCAGTGATGACTTATTATTTAGTTACGATTTTTTCCGTGTGTTTACGGCCATTAACTTTCTTTCTGTGAAAATACCTTCACAAAAGCTGGAAAAGAAGTAACGTGCAATCGATAAAACATACAACATAAGTAACGGAATGATCTAGTATTCGTAGGCACCTATACAGAAATGCAAAAGTATCGCGATAAGGTTGTCTCCAGATTAGCTCAACTGGGGACCATCTAATGATGTGACAGCATCCACACTACTTCAGAAGTTTATGGAGAAAGAAAAGTAACCTGTACACATTATTAGCGCTGTTGGTAGTGTCAGTAAACATATTAAAGAACTGGTTATCATTAAATTTTATCGTGGGTGTTGACTTTCTCAACGAGGTGATAGAGAAGATAGATTTTGATTCTTGATGCTTAATTTTTAAGGATGCTGATAATAACAGTAGGCTGCAGTTCGAAGGAATCGTATACACTGCCGGAAAGAAATTAGTACATCCTTTTAGAAGTTTTCAATCCACTCTAAATTTAGTGTTGCAACAGTGAACATGGCGTACATCAAATAATTACATTTATAGGTCAATAGTACAAGCGATTCTGAGGTATCAGGTATCGACCCATGCTGAAACGCCCGTATTATTACGTGTAGTAGTCTCCACGAGCGGCAATGCAGGTGATAAATCCGACATCCAGGAATGCTATCCTGGGATATATTATGCAACGTCTGCTCGACCTTCTCACGTATTTCTGTAGGAGTTGTTGGTTGATGAGTCGCATGGGTCACTTTTCGTCCCATCGTATCACACACGTGCTCGATTGGCTGGCCAGGAAAAGTGCTGCATGTCTTGCTGAGAATGTTGATTTTCATGGGCAGTGTGTGGGCGAGCACTACCCTGTTACAACAAAGCAACCGCTTCCTGTTACAAGAACGGCCAAAGTGCGGGTTTAACATCATTTTTCATGTAGCGAGCGTTGTTTAGCATCCCCTGCCGAAACACCAGACGTTAACTACAGTTGCACCTTACCGCCTCCCAGATCATAATCCCTGGGGTAGCACTCGCGTGTGCTGGACGAACGTGCTCACCAGGTCTAGACGTACGCGGAAACGACCACCGCTTCCGTGCAAGCAGAATCTGCTTTCTCGCTGAAGACCAAGGCGTGCCATTCCATCTTCCACGTGATCTTCTGGCGGCACCAGTCGAACCGTGAACATTGATGCTGTGGCGTGATTGGAGTACAGGTAAGAGGTGTGTGGTCCACAGTCACAATGCTACTAACTGGTTTGAAACAGTTCGTGTTGACATTTCTGGGCTCAAAAGGCCACTTTTCTGAGCTGTGGAACAATTTGCCATTGCTGTCCTTATAATATGACGATCCTGGTGGGCGTCTGTGCTGCATGGACTTCTAGAGCATGTGTGAAAATGTTCACGTGACCACTGCCAAAATGGTTCAAATGGACGTAAGCACTATGGCACATAACATCTGAGGTCTACAGTCCCCTAGACTTAGAACTACTTAAACCTAACTAACCTAAGGACACCACACACATCCATGCCCAAGGCAAGATTCGAACCTGCGACCGTAGCAGCAGCGCGGTTCCAGACTGAAGCTCCTAGACCACTGACACCGACATAGTTGTGCAACTGACGGAGTAATTTCAACTTGTGTGGAAATTCTTCGAAAGGGTATCCCGCCTCTCGGAAGGGCACAATTTTAACCTTTGAAACTCGCTCACTTGGCTGTAGGGAGCACGAGTGCTTCTCCTTGGCATTGTTACCTGCTTGCTTCACACTTTCCCAAGACACTGAGCCTTCTGGATGCCAGCATTCCTTATTAAACGTTAGACACAGACGGCGATCTGGTAGTCCGTAACTACGTTATCTGTTTACGGACGACGTTCAAACCATTATCAGTTTATCTACTAGTCCCAGGTGGCATACGCTATCGTCGGATCAAAATCAACGTCTTGTTTCCAGGTGAAATAATTTTTTACCCAGCAGTGTGTGAACTCAAAAAAAAAAGGATGGAGCTGAGAACAAAACTTGGCGGGAATATTATTTAATACAGTATTGGGAAGCTGTGTTGATAAATGATAGTGAGACAGATGAAACTCATTTGTTTAAGCAAAATGCGGTTATGAGGCACAACACTTATTTGTGGAAACATCAAGACGGAATTGAGGGAAAAACAGGTGCTAGGGGAACACAGAGGTACTGAAATGCAATAGGCAGCTATTTCGATGTATCAGGAGAAATGATACGACATGTGTACGTCATGTCGAAGTGCCTGCACATGGGCCATTTCACAGCAGGTCATATCTCGTACCATCTGCTAGAAGATTTCCTGTGGAAACTGAAAGGCGACATTCGCTACAAGAAGATATTGAGCGATTTAACAGAAGGACATACTGTTCCAACGAAATATGGGAAGTTGAGATTAGTCATCAATGTTAGAGCAATAAATCGTATAGTTTTCTCCCGACGATATCAGCCTCAAAACTCGCTCAAAGTTGCTGCAAAGTTTTAAAGTTGTGCTGTGTCTGGCTAAAAGAGACCTTCCCAGTAGTTACTGGCAACTGCAGTTGGCACTAGAAGTTAGAAAATATGCACTTTTTCTCTGTAATGGAAAGATGTATGGGTTTAAAGTAATGGCATTAGGTCAGCCTATGTCAACTGGAGCTTTTATGCACGCATTCGATCAGATGGTTTATAACGAGCTGCTGCAGAAACCAACATGTATGTAGATGATATTGTAACTTACTCTGACACCTGGGATGAGTTGTTTGAAGTGTGGAGAGCCACTCAGAACGTTTCTGTTACAGTTAATTTTACGAAGTCAGAATCTACTCAGAAACAAATTAAATTTATGGGGCATCCAATTTTAAATAAGGGCACTGAAGCAGATCGAGGAAAGTCAAAACCGGTGTGCCGCTTTCCTTCGTCAAAATGTAAGGAACAGTTAAAAGCTTTCAGCTGAGTTTCTGGAGTTACGTTTAATTGACGATCGGAGTTTAGTGGGTGTAGAGTTATGAAAATTAGAGAAAACAGTCACAGCATGAGTTTGGATGACATAAAGGCAGCTTTCCGCGCATTAAATTAACATTGTTCGCCGGTTTTATACTAGCCATATTCATAGGCTCAGTTTTGTTTAGGTGTGGACTGATCCGAACATGGCGTCGATGGATAAATGTATCCGGACATCGAAGTTGGTGGACGGATTCGCTTTCATAGTATAGCTTTTACTAAAAGAGCACTAATTACCTGATAACGTAATATACAGCATCCGAAAGAAACACATTAGCCATCGAGTGCTGCTTTAAAAGTTTAGATGTTATGTTTGCGGGAGACACGCTATACGTAGGACTAACCAATGTATCCTAGGATTCCCGCTGACAAACATACGAGGGCTGTTGAAAAATAATGGCTCAGAGGGTTTTATTTGAAAATTCTTAAAGATTTTTAAGTAAATAATCACTGCTAACAATCTACATCTATACTATTCATGTATTAATAGTTATTTCACTACATAGCTGCCTTGATGACAAACCCTTTTCTCCGAACAAGAGACGATTTTGTTGATACTGTCGCTGTAGTGTTTGTTGACGGAGCCACAACTTCACTTCTGTTTGCACCGCTCATGACCATCAGAGTGAAGTCCTCGAAGTTTTGCTTTAATTTTTGGAAACATATGTATATTTGGGAATTTATGGAGGATGACTGATGATAGTAAACTCAAGGCTTCGGATTGTTGCAGACGCCGCAGCACTCGTATGTTCTCTGGCATTGTCATAGTGAATGAGAGGGTGATACATGTTTTGACGAATTCTTCGAAATCGGTGCTCGTTACAGCACGCTGTTTCTCAAGCGCAGAAATAGCTGAGTTACACACCGCTACCATACGCTATAATTTGGATCTCTCTAGCATTCTAGCAGCAGATGGCTGCAAATATGTAGACGTGAAAAATAAAATTGTTGAATGTTCGTAATGTATGTTTAATCAAAAAGCTATATGAGTTTTTACATTAAAATTCAGAGATATGCCCACGTAAGCTAAAGCACAAGCAGATGGAACTGCTATAACAGGAACACGATTTTGAAGTGAAATATGAGCCAAGCAAAAGTAATGCCACTGAAGATTATATGTCAAGATTACCAGATTACCATATAGAATGGAGATAGGCAACATACAACAGCACACTGCCAAAGATATGCAGAGTAAAGAAGAAAATCCTGCACTTTAAGGATGGCATACAATTCCTCATCCAGATTTAAGTGCATTTTGAAAAATCTATGAAAAGGTGGAGCTGGCACCACTGCCGCATTGTTTAGTGCACAGGCATGTACAGACACACGGGTATCAACCTGAACAACAACAGCCATCGTACCACACTGAGTAGACCGCGGGGACATCAAATCCACATCTACCACTGGGATACAGTAAGAATCATCGTCAGGTTCCTTTTTTTATTTTTTAGACGTCTGTTCTCTAGTTATCGTTATCTGTAAGCAGGACATCATTTTGTCACATGACAATAGTCAATCACATGACAGTGGGATCCAATAAATAGAACGAATTCGTCTGTTAACAGTGCACTGCCCAGCCATAACTGGTCCTGCCAAGTTTATGTACTTCGTCTTCCCGATGGCGTACGCATCGATGAATACGTCGATATGCTTTTGATGCTGGGTCTGTCCGACAACCAAGTTGCTGCTGCTGCTCGTGCATATGCTGCACTGTACCCTCAAAGGTGCTATCCTGGTAAGAATGCTTTTTCATCGCCTGGAGCAACGCATTCGGGAAACCGGTAATCGTTGTTCACAAGTAGTGGACTGAGGTCGTCGAAGAACCAAACGAACTACACATACAGAGGACACGAGTCTTGAAACTTCACGAAACATCTGTGATATAGCAACTCAGTTCAAGATGCCTCAAAGGTTGCTCTCTGACGTGTTGCATGATGAAGAACTGCATCCGTATCTTTAGACGTTAACTCAACACCAGTGGCCTGAAGACCGCTTTGGACGAGTACAGTTTCGTGAATGGCTTTTGAACCAAGTGGAAGATAAGGATGATTTTATAAATAACATAATATGGTCTGATGAATCTAGCTTGACTCGTGAAGGTATTGTCAATCTCCAAAATAGCCATTATGGGACTGAACACAACACACGTGTCACTATGAACGTCGGTTTCAGGTACGCTTTGGCATAAACCTGTGTGCAGATATCGTGGAAGGAGTGCTTTTGAGCCCTTACCTATTTCTCCCCAAGTTGAATGTGCCACTGTACCGTGCGTTTATTTTCAATGCTTTTCCTGACGCATTAGAAAACGTTCCACTTGGCATTCGGCGACAGCTATAGTTTCAGCATGATGGTGCATCGCCACTCTTTGGAATGAACGTTCGTGACTATTTAAATTAAGCGTTTCCAGGGTAACTGATTGGGAATGGAGGTCCAATGTTCTGGCCTCCACGTTCCCTGGACCTGAATCTATTAAATTCTTGTTTTTGGGGACATTTAAGAGAAGTTTATGGTACTCCTCCTATGGACGTACACAACCTAATAGCCCGCGCGTATGCCGCTTCGGCAATTGTGGATTGCAGGTATGTTTCGTTGTGTCCCTAAGTTTGATCCAGAGAGTGGCGAAGTAGGCCTATTTTTCAAATGCATGATGGTCACTTGGAGTATCTGTGCATACCAGCTCTAGGAAGAAAAGCCTGGACATCAGACATACAGAATTATTGTGCTTCGTATAATGTGCAATCTAGTGTAGCTTGTCTATGGTGTTTTTTGTACCTCATTGGATACAGACGATGTTACTGTATCCACTATCGTTTTCTGTTGCCTTTATGTGTGTCATGGACGAAACAAAGAGATCGATTACATATGTAAGAAGTTCATGGTATGTCTAAATGTTTAAATAAAAGTAACAGTAACAAAAAGAAATATACAAGAAACCGCATTTTGGAGGTTCAACAAAAAGGGAATTCGCCTCTAACGTCGGCGAATTAGCATATCCGTTCCCCACGGTATTGCCTCATCTCATTGAACTAATGGGAGCACTGTGTGACAGTTAGGGTTCGTGCTACCTGTTCTTCGCCACGCTGCACGCAATTATCGCATTGCCAGAGTCTTGGTTTTTAAATGGCATTTCTATTAAAGCTATTGGCGAGACTAAGTTTTGCTAGACACGCATTTGTTTTGAATTGGCATGAGGAATCACATGTCGATCTCTAAGTGCGTAACTTTTTCTTAAACCTGTATTATCTATATCATAAAAGAAGGTGAAACAAATGTGCGAAGATTGCTGAGAAAAACTGCAGAAGAATGAGAAACTGACCCAATATGAATAATAATTAAATAAAAGTATCAAAACACCTACGAAATCCAAATAAACAATTATTATTTGATTCGTCAGAATATATTATATCACAAAACCATTCTGAATTCTGTCTGTTGGATCATTCGCGTACCAGAGCATGATGTGAAGCTTAATACGTATATTCATGTAGGTCATGCACAGTTTGGCCAACGAAATAATCGAACAGACGTTTTACTGAAGTATTGCGATTTCAACGACATGTCTCGTCAAATTAGGAAATTATGATGCTATTTTTGCTGTTGCTGTTCTTGTTGTTGTTGTCTTTAGTATGCAGACTGCTATTCTGTACTGTGCAAGTCTTTTCATCTCCAAATATCTACTCCCACCTACATCCATTTAAACCCACTTGCTGTATTGATCCACTCACTCACCTTCATTAACAAGGTGAAGATTCCACCACGCCTCAGGATGTGTCCTATCAACAGATCCCCTTTGTTTTAGTCAAGCGCCGCGCGGATTTAGCAGAGCGGTCTTAGGCGCTGCAGTCATGGACTGTGCGGCTGGTCCCGGCGGAGTTTCGAGTCCTCCCTCGGGCATGGGTGGGTGTGTTTGTCCTTAGGATGATTTAGATTAAGTAGTGTGTAAGCTTAGGGACTGATAACCTTAGCAGTTAAGTCCCAAAAGATTTCACACACATTTCTTTTTAGTCAAGCTATGTCATAAATTTCTTTTTCCATACCTCTTCATTACTTACCTGATCTACTCATCTGATCTTTAGCATTCTTGTGTAGCATCATATTTCAAAAGTTTCTGCTTCCTTCTTGCGTGAAATCCTTTTCGTCCCCGTTACATGTATGTACATGGCTACACTAAAAATGTTTTAAAGAAATACTTCCTGTCACTTTAATTTATATTACAAGTTAATTAATTCCTCATTTGCAGGAATGCTTTTATTGCTGTAGCCAGTCGGCATTTTGAATCCTCTCTACTTCGGTCATCATCAGTTATTTTTCTGCCTAAATAGCAAAATTCATTCCCTACTACAATCAGGCATCGCCTGCTTTAATTAAATTACATGCTATTATGCTGCTTTTACTTTTTTTGGTGTTGATACTATAGCCTCTTTTCAAGCACTAATTATTCAAACTTCCTGGCAGATTAAAACTGTGTGCCCGACCGAGACTCGAACTCGGGACCTTTGCCTTTCGCGGGCAAGTGCTCTACCAACTGAGCTACCGAAGCACGACTCACGCCCAGTTCCCACACCTTTACTTCTGCCAATATCTCGTCTCCTACCTCCCAAACTTTACAGAAGCTCTCCTGCGAACCTTGCAGAACTAGCACTCCTGAAAGAAAGGATATAGCGGAGCCACAGCCTGGAGGATGTTTCCAGAATGAGATTTTCACTCTGTAGCGGAGTGTGCGCTGATATGAAACTTCCTGGCAGATTAAAACTGTGTGCCTGACCGAGACTCGTACTTGGGACCTTTGCCTTTCGCGGGCAAGTGCTCTACCAACTGAGCTACTGCAGGAGAGCTTCTGTAAAGTTTGGAAGGTAGGAGACGAGATACTGGCAGAAGTAAAGCTGTGGGTACTGGGCGTGAGTCGTGCTTCGGTAGCTCAGTTGGTAGAGCACTAGCCCGCGAAAGGCAAAGGTCCCGAGTTCGAGTCTCGGTCGGGCACACAGTTTTAATCTGCCAGGAAGTTTCATATCAGCGCACACTCCGCTGCAGAGTGAAAATCTCATTCTGGACTAATTATTCAGTTCAACTGCTGTCTTTCCTGATTTTGACAGAATTGTAGTTTCGGCGGCTGACCTATCTGAACTTTAAAGCCTTCACCCAAATCTCCTTCCCTTCCTTTAGAGCTTGGAATATCATCGGGGATAGTCTACAATCCTGTCTCACTCCCTTCCAGACCATTTCTTCCGTTTTATGTCCTTCGATTCTTGTAAATGAGGTCTGGTTTCTGTACAAATCATATGTAATCTTTCGTTCCGTGTATTGCAACCTCCCTACCTTCAAATGTCTATTCTAGTTAATACTGTCAAATGCCTTCTGTGCGTCTACTAATGCTATTAGCAAATGTTGTCCTTTCTTTAATCTCTCTCCGGAAATACGTCGTAGGGTCAGTATTACTTCTCCCGTTCCGACTAATCTCCAGGACCCACCCTGATCTCCCGCGATGTTGACTTGTACCAGTTTTTGAATTCTTCTGTAAATAACATGTGTCAGTATGTTGCAACAAATTGTTATTAAACTGATAGTTTTGTAATACAAACGCTTGTCAGCACGTGCCGTCTTTGGAATTTTAATTATTACGTTCCTCTTATGGTCGGTTGGTATCTCGCCTGACTTGCATATTAAGTGGAACAGTTTTACTAAAGCTGGCTATCCCAGGGATTTCAATAATTCTGAATGAATAGCTCCGATTACAGGGGCCTTAAGTCTTTCTGTGTTGTGTAATTTCGTTTCTCTGTATCGTATCTCCCATGTCAACTACATCTTCTTCCTCTTCTCTTTGTAAGACATTGGCTTAGTTTCCCTTGATAGCCATGATAAGTCCTAAACGCCTACAGCTGCTACTTTTACAGCGCATTAATTAAATGAGTCGCGAAAGACATGTTTTGAAGGTCATCGGGCAGGTAGACAGTTTTTAAGCTACACTGCTGAGAATTACGTTCCTCGCGTGTTTTTACGCGATGTTCCTCTTGCACTGCACTACTTCTGGTGTAGGCTTCAGAGCATATCGCATTAAATAAGCCATTACGCTGTACATCTCATTAACGTACAAGTGTTGGGGCAGGGCAGGAGCACAGTCACCAATTATTATATTTTTAATCTCAGCTTTTTGAAAAAAATGACAAATATAAGTTAAAAAATTTTCTCATGTTATTCGTGTGTAGTAATTGTTCTCATGAATGTACTCAACTGCTATGAACATCTTGATGTTTAGTATGTACAAAATATGTGGTCGTCCGTGCGTAATCAAGCGATTGCTACGGAAGAGCGAAGCTTAATAATTATATCAGAATATGAATAACAATTTCTCATTCTCAAGAAAAATTTGTAATCTATCAAGCCTGATCTAATCTTAAATACATCGAAATCACTGCGTAATTATTTAACAATAACAACGACACTGGGCATGTGGTTAGCACACCGCTCTCCCAGCCGTATGTCACTTTACGAAACCAGAGCTGTTACATCTCAATTAAGTAGCTCCTTAGTTTGCCTCACAAGGACTGAGTGCTTATTGCTTAGAAACCGCACTCTGCAGACCGGATAGTGACCCATCCAAGTGCTAGCCCAGGTCGACAGCGCTTAACTTCGGGGATATGACGGGAACTGGTGTTACCACTACGACAATGCCGTTGGCCTTGATCTTCTGCTAATGGTTCAAATGGCTCTGAGCACTATGGGGCTTAAGATCTGAGGTCATCAGTCCCCTAGAACTTAGAACAACAGGGTGTCCAGAAAAGGACTCCTTGATTTCAAAATTAAATATCTCGAAAACAAAGATCGATAAATGAATTCAGTAAACGGTATGTTAATTGTGAAAGCTGTAAGAAGTTTATACAGCAGTTTGAAATAATAGTTACAAAAGCTGCTAACATATGGCGCTGTAATCGCCATACGTAATGCCTAGTATAAATAGTAATCCGAAGCCCAGAGCGATTACTTCCACTATCCACTATTGAAACGTGAAAGGAGGTTAGCGTACCGAAGGAAGAGATTAAAACCATGTACTCCATTGAACAATGCGTTTTTCTGGTGCTAGAGTACCACAGATTGGAAGGAAGTCCTACGGCAACAAGACGAAGTTTTCGAGCACGATTTAATGTTCGAAAAGGACCTGATGCGAAAACCATTCGTACGCCCTTCGCAAAATTTCAAGGAACAGGCAGCGTAACTGATGATCTAGTGGGGCATGTTGGCCGCAAGCAAACCGCTGTTACGCCTGAAAGTATCGCCACAGTTTCTGGAATTATTCAGCGAAATCCAGTGTCATCCGTCCGTAGAATTGCCTCTGATACTGGTTTGAAGCGTTACAGCACGCAGAAAATACTGAGAAAGAGCCTACACATGTTTCCATTCAAAATTCAAACGCACCAGGCCATACCCGTACGAGCTGTGCAACAGAGGGTTGCCTTTGCTAATCAGATGCTCACAATGATTGATAGTGAAGGATTTGATGTTGGCTGCATCTGGTTTACAGATAAAGCACACTTCCACCTGAATGGATACGTGAATAAGCAGAACTGGCGATTTTGGGGTTCCGAAAAGCCGTATTGGTGTGAAGCGAAACCCCTGTATTCTCCTAAAGTTACTGTGTGGGCTGCAGTATGCAGCAGAGGCATTATTGGCCCTTTTTTCATTCGAGAAACGGTCGTTGGTGCACGTTACGTTGCAATTTTGGAACAATTTGTCCCCACACAGCAAGCGTTAGAGGATCGACAAGGTACTGAATGGTTTATGTAAGATGGAGCCAACCACATCGGACCGAACAAGTGTTTCGCTGTCTTGAGGAATACTTCGGGAATCGAGTCATTGCTTTGGAATATCCCAAATTTACTGGTACAGGCATGGATTGACCTCCATATTCGCCGGATTTGACTTCCTGTGACTCTATTTTGTGGGGCACAGTGAAAGACATGGTCTACCCGAAGCATCCCGCCACGCTGGACGAGCTTGAATCGGCGATCTCTGTGGCATGTGAATCCATTTCGGTTGAGACACTACGAAATGTGATGGCGAATTTCATTCTTCGTTTTTTTGAAAACATTGTCTTATGATTGTTTGCAAAGATTGTTTTCATACGATTATTTCACTTATGTATGCTGATATGAGCTGTACAGCGTACAGCGACATCTGTTAGCAGCTTTTGTAACTATTGTTTCAAACTGCTGTATAAACTCCTTACAGCTTTCACAATAAACATACCGTTTACTGCATTCCTCTAGCGATCTTTGTTTTCGAGATATTTAACTTTGAAATCAGGGAGCCCTTTTCTGGACACCCTGTATTTAAACCTAACTAACCTGAGGACATCACACACATCCATGTCCGAGGCAGGATTCGAACCTGCGACCATAGCGGTCGTGCGGTTCCAGACTGACGCGCCTAGAACCGCACGGCCATACTGGCCGGCGATCTTTTGCTGCCTACACTATTTCATCTCTGATAGGTACCGATTGGTCTTTTATTGTGATCCTTATCATTGTTTCAGTTACCCGTAGCCTAATGCAGGTTTGACTCTCAACGACTTCTGGGATTTTCAAATTGTCCAGGTCCCATCTTCTCATTCTCTTCAGTATTAGTCTGCAGATCCTAACCAGTAAAATATAGTACAAGAAGGCATCCACCCATGGAAACGTTTTGTTGTTTCAAATCTGGTTGAGAAAGAACTGTCTTACCCTTATACACAAATTGAAAAACGTTTTGCCTCACCTCGGTTCTCAGGGTCCTGAAACCTGTACAGAAAATTGGAAGAGAGATCAACATAAACATTTCCAACCTTTTTATTGCGCATGAAAACCACACATTGCATGTTGCACCACCATACAGGAATACTTTCAGAGGTTGTGGTCCAGATTGCTGTACGCATCGATACGTCTAATACCCAGATGCACGTCCTCTTGCATTGATGCATGCTTGTATTCGTCGTAGCGTACTATCCATAAGTGCATACTATCCACAAGTTCATCAAGGCACTGTTGGTTCCGATGTCCCACACCTAAACGGCGATACAGCGTAGATCCCTCAGATTGCCTGGTGGGTCACGTCGTCTATAAACAGCCCTATTCGATGTTTCCCAGGCATGTCCGATAGGTTTCATGTCTGGAAAACATGCTGGCCACTCTAGTCGACGGATGTCATCCTGAAGGAAGTCATTCACAAGATGTGCACGATGGGGTCTCGAATTGTCGTCCATTAAGACAAATGCCTCGCCAATCTGATGCTGATGTGGTTGCACTGTGGATCGGAGGATGGCATTCACGTATCGCACAGCAGTTACGGCGTCTTCCATGACCATCAGCGGCGCACGTCAGCTCCACATAATGCCACCCCAATGCAGTTAACCTCCACCTTGCTGCACTCGCTCGACAGTGTGTCTAAGGCGTTCATCCTGATCAGGTTGCCTCGAAACACGTCTCTGACGATTGTCTGGCAGCAGGCATATGCGACACTCATTGGTGAAGAGAACGGGATGCCAATCGTAAGGGTTGATTCGGCCTGTTATTGGGCCCACCTGTAACACGTTGCATGGTGTCGTGGTTGCAAAGATGGTCCTCGCCATGGACGTCGGGAGTGAAGTTACGCATCATGAAGCCTTTTGCACAAAGTTTGAGTGGTAACACGTCTTGTGGCTGCACAAAAAACATAATTCAAAATGAAAGTGCTGCTGTCAGTCTTCCTCCGAGCCATAATCCGTAGGTAGCGGTCATCCACTGCTGTAGTACCCGCCGGGCGGCCTGAGCGAGACATTTCATTCACAATTCCTGTCTCTTTGTATATCCTCCATTTCCGAACAACATCGCTTTGGTTCACCCCGAGACGCCTGGACACTTCCCTTGTTGAGAGCCCTTCCTCGCACAAAGTAACAATGCGGACGCGATCCAACCGCGGTACTGATCGTCTAGGCATGGTTGAACTACACACAACACTAGCCGTGTACCTCCTTCCTGGTGGAGTGACTGGAACTGATCGGCTGTCGGACCCCCTCCGTGTAATAGGCGCTGTTCATGCTTGGTTGATTACATCTCGCCAGCCGCGGTGGTCTCGCGGTTCTAGGCGCGCAGTCCGGAACCGCGCGACTGCTGCGGTCGCAGGTTCGAATCCTGCCTCGGGCATGGATGTGTGTGATGTCCTTAGGTTAGTTAGGTTTAAGTAGTTCTAAGTTCTAGGGGACTAATGACCTCAGCAGTTGAGTCCCATAGTGCTCAGAGCCATTTTTTTGATTACATCTCTGGGCGGATTTAGTGACATCTTTGAACAGTCAAAGGGACTGTGTCTCTGATACAATATCCACAGTCTACGTCTATCTTCAGGAGTTCCGGGAACTGGGGGTGATGCAAAACATTTTTGATGTGTGTATAATCCATTTGAAACCTTTTTGTGGTTGCAAATTGGGATTTCGATCTTAGTTGACAGTAGAAGACATGCATTATGAAGATACAAACCGTGGAAAAACACAGAACTATTCCATCTGTCTAATTCCCAAGGTGGGCAGGCCAATGTAGAATAAACTTCGTTCATTCCCGCCAAAAATTCCAGTAGGCTGGCATTGCGGCAGAGGGAGCAGCACACCAGACAGAGTTACTCCCAAATGGGAATATTTGGGAGGGAATTTTTTAATTACTTTAAGAGATTATATTATTACTTACCTTGTCATACTTTTTGGCAACAAGATAATGATTCCGAAGAATATTTACAATTTCCGCCACTGAAATGTCACTGGAGAAGTTAAGAAAAGCAGTGCTGGAATCCATCTTTAAGCGAGCTGTTGAGAAAAAAAAAAAACTGCTCGATAAATTAGTGCGTCCGAGCACATACCGTATCGACGACTGGAATCTTCTGCCAACACACAGAAAATATTTGATGACTGACGAATAGATAAGTATAATTCATCAACAGTATGAGTATTTATTCAAGATCATCAAAATTTTACATTTTAATGCAGTGTAAATAAATTTTGTACACAGGATGTCCCAAGCGGCACGGCGAATGATCAGGGATAAGACACGAACGGTTATTCGAAGCAAAAAGACGCAGAAAACCTAGGTTATAAAGTATGTGCCGTAAAAGCCATGTGGACTACTTCGTCTGAGATACTGCGAAACAAATCACATCTTCTGGAACTTGTCTGCTTTCCATATTTTTGGATGGGGTATTATGGGCCAGAACAAGAAAACTCTTCTAGTAAACGTGAGCGTGCCTCAAGAACAAGAAGTTCAATAGACGAGATGTGTTTCTCCGTAGTGAAGAGGAACAAGTGCTCATAGCCCTTAAGGTATGCACTTAGGAGCCCATATTTGCTGGAGATATTTTTTCCTTCTTTTGGTCCATACTACCACCCCCATAAATTTTGAAAATAAAGAGCTTACGTTATCGAAGATGAAGTGCTCATAGCTCCTATGGTATATGATTTAGAGCCCCTGTTCATCAGACCTTTTGTTTCGAACGATCGTTCCTGTCATTCCTCCTGGGACACCCTGTATAGTGGGAAATAGAAGTTAGCACCATTTGGAAAATCTGAAGTCCTACTATAAACCTACTATACTGTATGTATAACTGTAAACCAGAGAATTCAGTGAGGAGATTAGTGGATTCAGATGAAGCAGTTAATTTAGTCAGCTTGTCCCAGGTGACATTTCAGTCTTGTAAGAAAACGAGAACGCCTGCAGCCGTCGTTTTGATGTTATTTATTGTGTAGCTACCAGTTTCTGCGCTTCAATGCACCATTTTGAGGCCTTGGTTGAGCCCGTAGGTGGCGCATTGAAGTGCCGGAACTGGTAGCTACACAATAAATAACATCATAACGACGGCTGCAGGCGTTCTCGTTTTCTTACAAGACTGAACTGTTGTAGTCTCTATGACCTCCATTCAAAAGGAGCGACATACAAATACATTTGAATCTGTTCAGAACTGATTTTTAAATCAGTGCGTGGCGTCACTTGCCTCACATAATTTGCCTCGTTTATGCTTACAGGAAAATAATTTTAGTGTTACGATTAAGCGGGTTTATGTGGATGATGATTGAGTATTAATGTGGTTAGAGACAGGTGGTAGTTGAGCTGTACGACGGTACGTCGAGATGTTTGTGTGTACTAATCCCTGAGTGCTGAGGGAATGTGAGCGATGGTGGATATTTTTGTTGGCATTTACGATGTGTTTATGTTAGAACGTTAGTGTTGAAAAGTTGTCTCTTGTTTTGAATACTGTCGCGGAGCTGCCTCTCCGTACATGCAAGGTTCCCTCTGTTGTCAGTGGAGGCGACACTTGTTGCGTGGCATTGCAAGCAGTATTCCACACTTTGGAACCAACCAGTTGCAATACGCTGCTATGAGGTAAGGTTTGCAAGAAGCTATTCGCTAGGCGGCGAACGCATTTCACTTTGCTCTCGCATCCATGCTCGGTAATAAAAAACGGAGTCGGGATGCGCCGGCAGACGTCACCACCATATTTACCTTGCCCGGCACACGCGCCCAGTACATAGCTTTTTTTTTGTCATCTGTCTACTGACTGGTTTGATGCGGCCCGCCACGAACTCCTTTCCTGTGCTAACCTCTTGATCTCAGAGTAGCACTTTCAAACTACGTCCTCAATTATTTGTTTGATGTATTCCAATCTCTGTCTTCCTCTACAGTTTTTGCCCTCTACAGCTCCCTCTAGTACCATGGAAGTCATTCCCTCATGTCTTAGCAGATGTCCTATCATCCTGTCCCTTCTCCTTATCAGTGTATTCCACATATTCCTTTCCTCTCAGATTCTGCGTAGATCCTCCTCATTCCATACCTTACCAGTCCACCTAATTTTCAACATTCGTCTGTAGCACCACATCTCAAATGCTTCGATTCTCTTCTGTTCCGGTTTTCCCACAGGCCATGTTTCACTACCATACAATGCTGTACTCCAGACGTACATCCTCAGAAATTTCTTCCTCAAATTAAGGCCGGTATTTGATATTAGAAGACTTCTCTTGGCCAGAAATGCCTTTTTTGCCATAGCGAGTCTGCTTTTGATATCCTCCTTGCTCCGTCCGTCATTGGTTATTTTACTGCCTAGGTAGCAGAATTCCTTAACTTCATTGACTTCGTGACCATCAATCCTGATGTTAAGTTTCTCGCTGTTCTCATTTCTACTACTTCTCATTACCTTCGTCTTTCTCCGATTTACTCTCAAACTATACTGTGTACTCATCGGACAGTTCATTACGTTCAGCAGATCATTTAATTCTTCTTCACTTAGGATAGCAATGTCATTAGCGAATCGTATCATTGATATCCTTTCACCTTGTATTTTAATTCCACTCCTGAACCTTCCTTTTATTTCCATCATTGCTTCCTCGATGTACAGATTGAAGAGTAGGGGCGAAAGGCTACAGCCTTGTCTTACACCCTTCTTAATACGAGCACTTCGTTCTTGATCGTCCACTCTTATTATTCCCTCTTGGTTGTTGTACATATTGTATATGACCCGTCTCTCCCTATAGATTACCCCTACTTTTTTCAGAATCTCGAACAGCTTGCACCATTTTATATTGTCGGACGCTTTTTCCAGGTCTACAAATCCTATGAAAGTGTCTTGATTTTTCTTTATCCTTGCTTCCATTATTAGCCGTAATGTCAGAATTGCCTCTCTCGTCTCTTTACTTTTCCTAAAGACAAACTGATCGTCACCTAGCGCATTCTCAACTTTCTTTTCCATTCTTCTGTATATTATTCTTGTAAGCAGCTTCGATGCATGAGCTGTTAAGCTGATTGTGCGATAATTCTCGCACTTGTCAGCTCTTACCGTCTTCGGAATTGTGTGGCTGATACTTTTCCGAAAGTCAGATGGTATATCGCCAGACTCATATTCTACACACCAACGTGAATAGTCGTTTTGTTGCAACATCCCCCAATGATTTTAGAAATTCTGATGGAACGTTATCTATCCCTTCTGCCTTATTTGACCATAAGTCCTCCAAAGCTCTTTTAAATTCCGTTTCTAATACTGGATCCCGTGTCTCTTCTAAATCGACTCCTGTTTCTTCTTCTATCACATCAGACAAATCTTCACCCTCATAGAGACTTTCAATGTATTCTTTCCACCTATTTGCTCTCTCCTCTGCATTTAACAGTGTAATTCCCGTTCCACTCGTAATGTTACCGCCATTGCTTTTAATGTCACCAAAGGTTGTTTTGACTTTCCTGTATGCTGAGCCTGTCCTTCCGACAATCATATCTTTTTCGATGTCTTCACATTTTTCCTGCAGCCATTTCGTCTTAGCTTCCCTGCACTTCCTATTTATTTGATTCCTCAGCGACTTGTATTTCTGTATTCCTGATTTTCCCGGAACATGTTTGTACTTCCTCCTTTCATGAATCAACTGAAGTATTTCTTCTGTTACCCATGGTTTCTTCGCAGCTACCTTCTTTGTACCTATGTTTTCCTTCCTTTTTAGAGATGTCCATTCCTCTTCAAATGTAATGCCTAGTGCGCTATTCCTTATTGCTGTATCTATTGCGTTAGAGAACTTCAAACGTATCTCGTCATTCCTTAGTACTTCCGTATCTCACTTCTTTGCGTATTGATTCTTCCTGACTAATATCTTTAACTTGAGCCTACTCTTCATCACTACTATATTGTGATCTGAGTCTATATCTGCTCCTGGGTACGCCTTACAATCCAGTATCTGATATCGGAATCTCTGTCTGACTATGATTTAATCTAATTGAAATCTTCCCGTATCTCCCGGCCTTTTCCAAGTATACCTCCTCCTCTTGTGATTCTTGAACAGGGTATTCGCTATTACTAGCTGAAACTTGTTACAGAACTCAATTAGTCTTTCTCCTCTTTCATTCCTTGTCCCAAGCCCATATTCTCCTGTAACCTTTTCTTCTACTCCTTCCCCTACAACTGCATTCCAGTCTCCCATGACTATTGGATTTTCGTCCCCCTTTACATACTGCATTACCCTTTCAATATCCTCATACACTTTCTCTATCTGTTCATCTTCAGCTCGCGACGTCGGCATGTATACCTGAACTATCGTTGTTGGTGTTGGTCTGCTTTTGATTCTGCTTAGAACAACCCGGTCACTGAAGTGTTCACAGTAACACACCCTCTGCCCTACTTTCCTATTCATAACGAATCCTGCACCTGTTATACCATTTTCTGCTGCTGTTGATATTACCCGATACTCATCTGACCAGAAATCCTTATTTTCCTTCCACTTCACTTGACTGACCCCTGCTATATCTAGATTGAGCCTTTGCATTTCCCTTTTCAGATTTTCTCGTTTCCCTACCACGTTCAAGCTTCTGACACTCCACGCTCCGACTCGTAGAACGTTATCCTTTCGTAGATTATTCAATCTTTTTCTCATAGTAACCTCCCCCTTGGCAATCCCCTCCCGGAGATCCGAATGGGGGACTATTCCGGAATCTTTTGCCAGTGGAGAGATCATCATGACACTTCTTCAATTACAGGCTACATGTCCTGTGGATACACGTTACGTGTCTTTAATGCAATAGTTTCCATTGCCTTCTGCATCCTCATGTCGTTGATCATTGCTGATTCTTCCAACTTTAGGGGCAATTTCCCACCCCTAGGACAAGAGAGTACCCTGAATCTTTATCCGCTCCTCCGCCCTCTTTGACAAGGCCGTTGGCAGAATGAGGCTGACTTCTTATGCCGGAAGTCTTCGGCCGCCAATGCTGATTATTTATCAAAATTTAGGCAGTGGCGGGGATCGAAACCGGGACCGAAGACGTTTTGATTATGAATCAAAGACGCTACCCCTAGCATTTGAATATACCGCGTGGGTATAATTAAAGTGCAGCTATTCGCGGATGTCCAGTGTGAGCTGTAATTGTCGTATAACAGCCAAAATTGGTAGATACGCTAAGGCGTTATCGCGGAACCAATTTACGCCGGAAAAAAATCGTTCCAATTTTGGCCACCAGTAGCAAATTTGGTGCTGTACACGTGCTGTCGACGTCTCCGATACTCACATTGAACAAATTGTGTAAAGATGGTTAAAGATACTCTTTTTCATTAGTTTGACCTTTACTACCCTCGTCCCGTTTCTAAACTATTTCATGTGAAGACATTTTTACACGTCTTCATTGCATTCACAGCACCAAATTAGCACCTGGTGACCAAAATTGGAACAATTTTTTTTCCAGCGTCAATCGGTTCCGCATTAACACATTAAAATCTCTACCAAGTTTGTCTGCCATATGATAATGATAACCCATACTGGATCTCTATGAGTAGCTGCCCATTAACTTTAACCACCCTGTACCTTGCTTGTATAATCAATACTGTTTTCAGTTTACTGATATCTATCGTACGTGATTAACAAAGTGCAGAAGACGATAATTACAATATCTAACTGAATAAGACTAAGAACAGAAAATATACCTAAGATTGTGATAGGCGTGGTCTCACCTGTTATATGATAAAATTTAAATTCACACTGATGTTCCCATTCCATCGTGGCGGACTGTTACAGCAACCGGTTCAAAAATGTTTCAGAACTAAAACAGTCTCAGTTGCGAAATTATTTAATGTCAATTGAAGTTATATAATTTTGCAACCGAACTGTTTTTGTTCTGAAATCACACTGATGTGCCAAAACATTAAGTCCACTACCCACACCGAGACTGAATGCTGCCTACTGGCGTTGTCGGCACGTGACGCTGCAACAGTATATACATGAAGCAGAGACGGATGGGCAATAATTCTAGCGGCGATGCGAGCCACAAAAGGGGAACTCCACTGCCATGAGCGACAAAAGCGAAGGCTACATTGTTATTTTCTTTTTTTCTTTCTTTCTTGTGGCCTTCGTCCCGCGTCACGCAGGGACGGCAGTGTTACTATTTACGAAGCATTGTTAGTTGCAAAGGGTGGCCGGATGCCCTTCCTGCCACCATCCCGAACCCCCTACAACGGAAATAGTGTACCCCAGCAGTCTGCGTCTAATGTTAGCCATGTAACAGTGCAAACGTTTTCAAATGTCTGTGAAACTTGTAACTGATGCGTAACGTGGGGACCAGCCCGGTATTCACCATCGGGAGGTGGAAAATCGCCTAAAAACCACATCAGGCTGGCCGGAATACCGGCCTTCGTCATTAATCCTCTGGGCGGATTCTATCCAGGGCCGGTGCGCCTACCCGAGTCCAGGAAGCAGCTCATTAGCGCTCTCAGCTACCCTGGTGGGTCAAAGGCTGCATTGTTATATGGTCCAGTATCTGAGAACGAGCTCATCGAGAAAGGGGAAGATAGTCGGCTGCTCGAGTGCTGCTGTCGTGAGCATGCGTGGGAAGTGACTGATTGACGGTGAAACGAAGAGTAAGTGTTGGAGGAACATGCCTCATCACAGAACGTGGAGGTGGGAGGCTTGCTTCCTCTGGAAAGCAGGATAAACTGCGATCTTCGGCAGATATGACGATGGAACACAATGTCTGCGCAAACACACGTGCTCCGGAGCATGTGGTGTAGCGGACATTGATGAACGTAGTGTTTCGCAGCTGATGACTTTAAGTGTTCCCATGCCGACCCAACGATATCGTCATTGCGATAATAGTAGACACGCGGTCATCGAGATTTGACTGTAGGTCCAAGGAAACGTGTAGACTGCTAGGATACAAAAAAAAAAAAAAATGAAATGATGGTATGGCATTGTTGTCCGGGAGTCCCCATTCGGGGATGTTCGGCCGCCGTATTGCAAGTCGTTTATAGTTGACGCCACTTCGGCGACTTGCGGGTTAATGATGATGAAAATGTTGGACACATAACACCCAGTTCTCTGCCGGGAATCGAACCCGGCCCCCCTGCGTGGCAGGCGGTAACGCTACCGCTACCGCTACGCTACGGAGGCGGACATCATTACATGCTCGGATAAATAAAGCTTCTTACACGAAATACCATACGTGAACGTTGTTGCGGACCACCTGCATCTCTTCGTGATTGGTGTCCTCTCTGATGGCGATGGCACCAAGAATTTTCAGATACGTGTGAAATCTTATGGGACTTAACTGCTACGGTCATCAGTCCCTGAGCTTACACACTACTTAACCTAAATTATCCTAAGGACAAACACACATTCCCATGCCCGAGGGAGGACTCGAACCTCGGCCGGGACGAGCCGCACAATCCGTGACTGCAGCGCCGTAGACCGCTCGGCGATGGCACCTTCTAGGATATTAACTGACCGTGTCATTTCGCGAGAATCGTACGACGATGGTTCGAGGCGGGCGGCAGCTTCACGTCGTAAGCAACTGGCCCGTAATTTGCGCTTACTGTGTCACATCTTTGTGGAAATCTGGTGACACATACATCCAAAATAAAGAGGACGTGTCAAATACATGCCATGCGACATCGCTGCTGTATCACGTTTCAGAAGTGGGCCAGCAGGCTATTGACCAGCTGGTCATAGTGGTTTGGCTCATATGCGTTTATGCAGTGCATCTGGGGAATAAAGAACATTAAACGTATATTATACGGCCACAAGACTTTCTCCCAACACTCACAACTACATCCACACTTTCTGTGACTGATCTCTAAATTTTTGGCTACTTAGGGTGTACGTAGGGAATTCGCTCTAACCGCGCGACCGCTACGGTCGCAGGTTCGAATCCTGCCTCGGGCATGGATGTGTTTGATGTCCTTAGGTTAGTTAGGTTTAAGTAGTTCTAAGTTCTAGGGGACTGATGACCTCAGATGTTAAGTCCCATGGTGCTCAGAGCCAACGCCGACCATTCCTACCTTGTATCATTATTGATGACGGGAAATGGTGTCTTGATGTTAATGTAAGGAAAAGAAGGAATTGTAGAGCGTAAACAGAGTAGCAAGTCCCCATTCAAAGACTTGCGCTCATCCGCAAAAGAGGATAGCTGATGGTACAGTGAAAGTTTGGTGTACTGCGCGATTTGCTTCCCCCACGTGTGGCCGTCACTCCTGATATTCACTGTCAACTGAGACGTCTTGCAGACGCAGTCCGATAACAACAATTGGGAATACTGCGTGAAGTGATTCTACTCCACGATAACGCTTCGCACGCATTCTGCTGGCCTGACAAAAAAACACTACCCACTTTCTTCACGTGAACGTGAGACCTTAGATTTTTACCTTTTTCGCCCTCTAACGAAAACCCTCAAGGAACTTATTTTCCGGATAAAAATAAGCTCCGAACATGGCTGGACGAGTTCTTCGCTTGAAAACCACGTGATCAGCAGTCGGAGACTGTAGTAAATAGTCAAGGAGATTATTGATGACTGAAGTCTCTGTTACGTGTAGAAAAAGTGGTACACGTATGGAACATCATTTTGTTTTTCGTTCATAAATTCCTCAGTTTTTCACATGAAGTAAACAAAATATGTGTGGTACATACTTTGGGATATACACCGCCCTCCATGAGTTTGGAAACACCATGCTGCGTATTACAACGGAGCAAGATGGAAGTGATCTATGTGAATTATTGGTTAGAAAACGCACTAGCGAAGTCAAATAACGGTTAATGATACGTACAGTATTGTACACTTAATTATTGTACATATACATACATACTGGAAAATACTAGTATTGCTCCGTTTTATGTAAACCGACGTTAACTGTCCAAGCAGCTCTACTAAACACGCCTGGTGGCGAGAGTAGACAGCATGGCTATGTAGAGGTACGATGTATACATTTCTGTTCACTTGTAGTAGCGTTTGCATAAAGGTATAACACGCCGCGAAAGTAGTTGAAAATGGCCATAAAGTTCCAGATTCCTTATGAATCACGGGTAATGATAATCACTTTGCGCCAAGAAGGCAGTAGTGTCCGACAAATAACAAAGAAATTGATGATTTCCATCAGCGGAGTTGTCAAAACCATACACCGGCATCGAGAAAAAGTCTACTATGGAGATCGTCCTCAATCAGGAGCACCCAGGAAAATATCAGAACACCAGTAAAAGTATTTGATAGTGACCAGTAAACGTAATGGATTAAAAACTGCCCGTGAATTGACTGCTGAACTAAACGCAACGAGGGATACACCGATGAGTGAGTCAACAGGGAGACGACGCCTGGCAGACAACTTCCGCGGTTATGTAGCAACAAGGAAACCACTGTTGTGACCTGTTAACAAGAAGAAAAGGCTTCACTGGGCTAAGACACACCAACACTGGACAGCGAGGGATTGGGAAAGAGTCTTATTCACTGATGAATCCAAGTTCGAAATATTTGGAAGTAAACGCCTCCAATGTTTACCCCGTTTACCCCATGAACGCTTGAATCCTCAGTGCGTGTTTTTCAACTATAAAGCATGGAGGGGGTTCTGTGATTGTATGGGGATCCTTTGGAGGGCATAAAGTCAAAGATTTGGTGAAAATAAATGGAAAACTGAACCAAAAGGATTATCATGCCGTTCTCCAGTGACATGCTAAAACATCTGGTTTGCATCTGATTGGGAAGGGTTTGCCTTGCAGCAGGACAACGACCCGAAACATACGTCTTGCTTGTGTCAGAACTATGTGACGTCTCTTGAGGTTCGTAAAATACTGAAAAACATGGAATGGCCGCCCCAATCGCCTGATTGTAACCCAATCGATCTGCTATGGCATGAATTGGACAGGAGGATCCAAAACGGGAAATCATGAGTGGGTCACAATTGTGGGAGGTCCTGCAGCAAGAATGGAAATTAATTCCAACTGAAACCTTTTGCGAAAGTGACGCAGCGCATGCCGAGAGTGTGCAAGGCAGAGATGAAAGCAAATGGTGATTATTTTGAGGAACCGAAAATTTAGTTGTTGCATCTTCCTATGTATTTTGTGAGCTTAATAAACATTTGGAACACAACAAAATGCATGTTTATTCTGTATTTCCTTTCTATTGTCTATAATTTCTAGGTGTTTCCAATCTTCTGGTGGGTAGTGTATATTAATGCTCCCTCTATTTTCGAATATATAAAACATTAGCAGAATTTCTAAATTAGGCTTAGCACGAAGTTTAATATGTTTCTCACTTCAGATTATAGAATACAAATATGGGATACTCAATTCGTTTTTCAAATTTGTTGAAGTTAAAACAAATAATGGAAAATCTAATGATTCATTGTGAAAGAAAACACTATAAAGCATAATAACAGGACAGAAAAACACGAAATATACCATGTCCAGCTATTAAATTCCTTACTCTAAATAATTTCACTTGCAGAAGTCAGACGCACCGCCCTTTACCTTAACGTGCACATTCAGTGTGTGCCCACATTTCGCACATTAGGCACATTACTGGTTCTTTCCCTGCCTCGTTCTGCGAAAATTTATCTGAGCAAATAGAGACAATACCCATCATCATTAGTGAGTATACTTATCTGTAATGCTACTAAGGGTGGACGAATCATCTATCATACTAGAAACGTCATCTGCAGAATCAAATGATTAATGAAAGTCTCTTCGGGTTTGCTGCCGGATCCTAAAATCAACTTCACTCGATATTTCGGCGATCCAACTGTTCGCCATCTTCAGGAAATGCTGCTTCTGCTGATGAGTCCCGCTGAGAACTGACGCAAGATTGCAATTCGACGTCCTATATAGGCCACCGTTCAGTACACGGTGCATGCGCCGCCCATCACGGTTTCTGCCTTCCAAAACAGGGAGGTGGCGCCGCCCTTAGTGAAACACTGCCGGCAACGATATATCGAAATCAAGGCCGCACCGAAGAACGTTCAGATTTGATGCGAGATAATACAGAATTCCACGTTTTGCTAAGAGGAAACCCATTGTCTCTGTTGATTAAATTATCAGCCAACCTAATTTCAATCGCCTCTTTATAGACACTATTCCAAAAACCGGAAATGTTGGCAATCACAACAGTTTCCTCAAATTTCATTTTGTGTCCCTCATTTAGGCAGTGTTCCGCTACGACCGATTTTTCCGGCTGGTGTAGCCTTGTGTGACGGCGATGTTCCACACACCTGTCATTCACTGTGCGAATAGAACGGCCAACGTAAGCTTTCCCACATTGACAGGGAATTTTGTACACCCCGGGTTTCCTAAGTCCCAAATCACCCTTCACAGGGCCGAGCAGAGCCCTAATCTTAGAACGTGGACGGAACACACTCTTAATGTTAAAATTCCTTAAAATTCGTCCAATCTTAAACGATAAGCCTGCAGCAAAAGGAAGGAAGGCCACAGATCTATGTTCCTCTACGAGCACCTCCGGAGACGGTCCAAATTCCATAGTCCGACGAATCTGTTTCTCGGTGTATCCATTTTCCTTAAAAACTGTCATCAAATGCACAAATCCTTGGTTTAAGCTGTCTGCGTCGGAAATGGCATATGCTCTCCGTACCAAAATACTAAGGACGCCACTACGTTGGTGTGGTGGATGACAACTCTTAGGGTGCAGATACCAATCTGTGTGTGTCGGCTTTCGGTGAACACTGTGTCCCAAAGTTCCGTCTGTGAAGGATGATTTGGGACTTAGGAAACCCGGGGTGTACAAAATCCCGTGTCAATGTGGGCAAGCTTACGTTGGCCGTTCTATTCGCACAGTGAATGACAGGTGTGTGGAACATCGCCGTCATACAAGGCTACACCAGCCGGAAAAATCGGCCGTAGCGGAACACTGCCTAATAAATGAGGAACACAAAATGAAATTTGAGGAAACTGTTGTGATTGCCAACATTTCCGGTTTTTGAAATAATGTCTATAAAGAGGCGACTGAAATTAGGTTGGCTGATAATTTAATCAACAGAAACAATGGGTTTCCTCTTAGCAAAACGTGGAATCCTGTATTATCTCGCATCAAATCTGAACGTTCTTCGGTGCGGCCTTGATTTCGATATATCGTTGCCGGCAGTGTTTCACTAAGGGCGGCGCCACCTCCCTGTTTTGGAAGGCAGAAACCGTGATGGGCGGCGCATTCACCGTGTACTGAACGATGGCCTATATAGGACGTCGAATTGCAATCTTGCGTCAGTTCTCAGCGGGACTCATCAGCAGAAGCAGCATTTCCTGAAGATGGCGCACAGTTGGATCGCCGAAATATCGAGTGAAGTTGATTTTAGGATCCGGCAGCAAACCCGAAGAGACTTTCAAGACTTATTACGCCGGGAAAGCCTACGTAGTCACATCAAATGATTATTGCTTCCTAGGCTTTGATGGTCCTGCTTCTTTGCCTCCGGTTCATCTGATGCTGTCGCTGATACTCCAAGAGATCTCTTGTCTGGAGACAAGGTTAGGACTGCTGAAGGAGCTGCTTTTCTTGGCTTCGGTCCTGGCGTCTTCTTTAATTGTGCAATATGTGAGACTTGTCAAGGTGTAATTTCAGATGTGGCAGCAGATGTTCCTTCCTCGACTTCAACCTGAGTCTTTGCACTTTTAGAATCCACAGCCCCAGCAGGCGGTTCATTGATTGGATTATTAGATAATTCCTGAATCATTCCTTCACTGCTGTCAATGAAATCTGCACTTATGAAAATATGAGCATTTAACGGATATATTCCTGTCACCCTAAGCCCATAACTTTGAGGTTCGCCGATGACATTGTAATTCTGTCAACAGCAAAGGACTTGGAAGAGCAGTTGAACGGAATGGACAGTGTCTATAGAGGAGGGTATAAGATGAACATCAACAAAAGCAAAACAAGGATAATGGAATGTAGTCGAATTAAGTGGGGTGATGCTGAAGGAATCAGATTAGGAAATGAGACACTTAAAGCAGTAAAGGAGTTTTGCTATTTGGGGAGCAAAGTAACTGATGATGGTCGAAGTAGAGAGGATATAAAATGTAGACTGGCAATGGCAAGGAAAGCGTTTCTGAAGAAGAGAAATTTGTTAACATCGAGTATTGATTTAAGTGTTAGGAAGTCGTTTCTGAAAGTATTTGTATGGAGTGTAGCCATGTATGGAAGTGAAACGTGGACGATAAATAGTTTAGACAAGAAGAGAATAGAAGCTTTCGAAATGTGGTGCTACAGAAGAATGCTGAAGATTAGATGGGTAGATCACATAACTAATGAGGAGGTATTGAATAGAATTGGGGAGATGAGGAGTTTGTGGCACAACTTGACTAGAAGAAGGGATCAGTTGGTAGGACATGTTCTGAGGCATCAAGGGATCACCAATTTAGTACTGGAGGGCAGCGTGGAGGGTAAAAATCTTAGAGGGAGACCAAGAGATGAGTACACTAAGCAAATTCAGAAGGATGTAGGCTGCAGTAGGTACTGGGAGATGATGAAGCTTGCACAGGATAGAGTAGCATGGAGAGCTGCATCAAACCAATCGCAGGGCTGAAGACCACAACAACAACAACAACAACCCTAAGCCCACTAACTGTTATCGACCCTGCCTGGAATTTGAGGTAGACCTTCTCTTTGAGTGCGACGATGTCCGTGGTTGTTACGCGGTTATATCTTGTGGGAGGCATGTGGAGGCAGACAAAAGGTTTTAAATTGTTTCGCGTGTGAAATTAAGAACATCCTGATTCCTGGAGTGACTCGTTTTCTTTTCTCTAACATTTTTAATTGTTATTTGCATAACAGACTCATCCCACTGCTTTGGAGCTCATGAGGTCATTTCTGAAACAATTCCTGTAGCTAAAACAGTTTGTGAGAGTAAGGTACAATTACGGAGTATTAGGATACAAATATGGAATACTAGTGTTTCATATCAGTGATGCAGCTATCTTTAGATTCAGATACCCAAATAAAATCGAAAATTAAAAGCAAATTGGCAACAAACGCGCCATTTTACGGCATAATGTATTAGATATAAGTCTGTTGACAAAGATATTAATAATATGTGTGTTATGACAAGAATGAAACTGAAAACCAGAAAGCTGCAAGAATTATGGCACCTAGTGAAATCGTTAAAATGCCTACACTCACTCGCAGTGGCTGCCAACTGTAATACGAATGCATCCCAAAGCAGTCTCAGTTGCTGAACGTACTATAGTTTTAAAGCAGCTAAAAAAAGTACAGCGCCTGTAAGGTGAGAAATCATAGTATTCCATATTCCTTACCCCTGTTCCACAATTGTACCTCTTCCTCTGTCTGTTACGTTTATTAAACTTATGGAAAAACACTACAAACTTACGCAGTAACCTAATATATACATATACAGCTAGAGAAACCGGTACACCTGCCTAATATCGTGTAGGACCCCGCAGAGAACGCAAAAGTTCCGCAACACGACGTGGTATGGACTCGGCTAATGCCTAATGTGGTACTAGAGGGAACTGACACCATAAATCCTGCAGGGCTGCCCATAAGTCCGTTGAATACGAGGGGATGGAGATCTCTTCTGAACAGCACGTTGAAAGGCATCCCAGATATGCTCAATAATGTTCAAGTCTAGGGAGTTTGGTGGCCATCGGAAGTGTTTAAATTCAGAAGAGTGTTCCTGGAGCAACTCTGTAGCAATTCTGGACGTGTGGGGTGTTGCATTGTCCTGCTGGAATTTCACAAGTTCGTCAGAATGCACAGTGGACATGAATGGATGCGGGTGGCCACACAGGATACTTACGTACAGGTCACCTGTCGGAGTGCTATATAGACGTATCAGGGGTCGCATATGACTCGAGCTGCACATGCCCTACATCATTACAGAGCCTCCACCAACTGCTGACATGCAGGGTCTATGGATTCCTCAGGTTATCTCTGTTAAGGCGTAAAGTCAAGCTCCGGCACGCCAATCGGGAACGAAAGAGACGGCTGTGAGGTCACCCAATCGTACGCTGACCGACCCCTCTCCAGGACGACAACGCGACAGCGGTGGGCCTTATGTGAAGAGGACGTAAGTGCCGCGACGGAATGGTAACAGCCATCGCTGTGTCCCACCGCCACTGCGCCGACTGCAGCACCACGTTCAATCTCTCTTAAATCTTGACAACCTGCCATTGTAGGAGTATTAACCGATCTAACAACTGCGCCAGGCACTTGTTGCCCTATATAGGCGATGGCGACCGCAGTGCCGTATTCTGCTTGTTTACATATCTCCCCCCCCCCCCCCCCCCAATGAACCATCGACCTTGCCGTTGGTGGGGAGGCTTGCGTGCCTCAGCGATACAGATAGCCGTACCGTAGGTGCAACCACAACGGAGGGGTATCTGTTGAGAGGCCAGACAAACGTGTGGTTCCTGAAGAGGGGCAGCAGCCTTTTCAGTAGTTGCAAGGGCAACAGTCTGGATGATTGACTGATCTGGCCTTGTAACAATAACCAAAACGGCCTTGCTGTGCTGGTACTGCGAACGGCTGAAAACAAGGGGAAACTACAGCCGTAATTTTTCCCGAGGGCATGCAGCTTTACTGTATGGCATGGAGAGCTGCATCAAACCAGTCTCAGGACTGAAGACCACAACAACAACAACAACAACAACATATCGCTCTATTTGGATACGCACGCCTATTCTAGTTTTTCTGGCGCTTTAGTTTCTAATGTGTACTGAAATCACTTGTTTAGAAGAAAGTAGGCAACAACATTTTTCTGTCATAAAGAGCAATTGAGAAGCACTGTGTATGCGAGTAATGCATTATTGTGCAGATACCACAATACCATTCCGATGGTAACAACACTTTTCTGTCATAAAGAGTAGTTGAGAAGCACTGTGTATGCGAGTAATGCATTATTGTGCAGATACCACAATACCATTCCAATGGACGGGACTGGCTCTGAAATTAAAAATGATAAACGTTGTTTTAATGACCGCAATACTGCAACCACAGTGGTTCTGCGAACACGCTTTGGCGTGCGAGGTAGCAGCAAGTATGTGCGCTCATTTGCTGCGCATTCCATAATCGTTATGTCCTTTGATGTACGCAGTGTGAAATGTCGGCTACTTTGGCCTCAATTAACAAACATTCCATCAACATTTGATGGAATATTGGAATTGTACTTAGCAGATAATAACAAGGGTTTAACTCAGTTGCTAATTTATGTGTGGACTTGATAATTTCATAGTGTAGTGACCCGGATCGCAATAGGAATAAGTAACTACTGCCTTTTTACCCGCACATTTGCCGAGAATAGCACTGTCACACACAGATTCGGCAGGAAAGGAATACATGGGAGACCCTAATTTGAAGAAAGCGCCTATTTTTGGGCGTGTTTCCAGACATCAGAAAAAGAAAACTTCCACAGCACTAGAGCGAGTCGTACAAAGTGGAACAGAAGTACTGAAATTCGCACAACGATTAAGTGGGGATGTCGGGTAAAAATGCTGCACTTAGATTGGCGCTAGATAGGAAATCTTGGTATATCGCTTCGAACTAGTCAGAAAACTAAAAATCTACTACTTTTGTGCTAGTAATGGCATCTGCTACACCCAGTACATAATTATTAAATTTGTATGGCACAGTCGCAATGCTCACACTTTGCCATCATGGTCAGTAATCATATTGATTTATCTTTGTTGTGCCACAATTTTTGTAGAAGTTATGAACTACTTCAATAAAAGTTCCAAATAGTTATGGGGTTCGCAGCCGTCGCTGCTCCTGACAAAATTCTCTGGATTCCGGCGCCACTTTGTTATTTCCTCGCTCTCCGGATTCTGGCTCTCGGCGTTTCCAGTGGAACATACAGGCTGACAGCACTTTCACCTCAGTGGTATCTTATTATTTATGCTTGAAATTGTTTCTCGAGGAATGGTGTTGGATTACTCTTAAACAAAAGTGCACCCTTGTAACTGAGCAAGCTTCAAGCATCGTCACTTTGGGAAAGCTAGAGCTGATATGTTTACGACGGTAGTGATAATTGCCCTGTCCCTACAATTAATTTTAGCTGCTGTTTTTACTCTGCTATTAAGAACCGCATGCTCAGTTAGAACAGGGACTACAAATGGATGTCACTGTATTTGTAACGACTACTTTCCAAAGCGCAGCTTCTTTGTAAGGTGCTGAAAGTGATGACTACTGAACTGGGATTATTCGTTGCAACAGCTGTGAGAGATGTTGAACTTCAGTGGGCTATGCGCTTATTAAGTAGCCGAGCATACACGTCCAATCAGGAGTGAAATAAGGCAGGGATGTATCTGTCTTCAAATGAGTCAAGTCTATTTACTGGAAGGCGACTGAGAGAAGTATACTTATATGGAGGAACTGTTGTTGAACATAACCGATTAAAACGCTTTGCCCACACACATTTATACGGGTTACCGCGGACTGTAGTTGCTCGGGGTAAATCATTGAATGAAGCTGGCTGAAGCTGCTTTTGCGCCTATGGTAAGTACGCTCAGCTAAGATCGGATATAAAAGGCGGGGAAAGAGACATCTATCCTGGATGAAGAACTATCTGAGCATGTGTGAAGACTTCAGCGACGTAAACCATCTCAAACAATTAGAATTGTCTCTCGCTTGACTAAAAAGACTGCTTACGGTAGAGCCTGGCCAGTTTCCGCGAAATAGTGGCTCCTTCAATTGATAAAGATAGACATTAGTTACGAGACTCTCATCTTTCGTATGGCATCACAGTTGAAGATTTGCTAATCGCATCACAGTTATGGGTGATAACAAGCCGTAAGTAGTTTTGCTCTGGATGACCATGATGTTCTAGAATAAGAGTTCGTTGGAAGTGGTGATCTGTGATGGAAATGATCTCATCTATTAATTGCTACTGGAAACCTCAGCAAACTTCCGTGCTGGTTTTCGAACAGCCACTTGCATTTTATCAGGTAGTAATTTGCTGTTTAAGGTTCACCTTTTCCAACTTAAAAGACGAGACTTCCTCCAGAAAATCATTCTTCCTGACACTAATTAGATAGTTACACGATTCTTCAGAATAATTCGTTCCTCTTGACTTCATATTTATCAGAGAAGCCCTTCTTTTTCTGTACTTTCTTATGTATCATAGTGTGGGTCTGCCAGATAATCATAATTACCTAGGGAGTTGTAAAATCAAATTATGAATCAGCAAATATGTGCCCATACTGTAATTTTTGAGTTTATCACTTCAATTACATCATCTTCCCTTCTATTTATTTGACGGTAATAGTAAATGCGGCGTCCTCCATATAAATGGAGTGGTATGTTTAATTGTAAGTCAGTCGCCGGCCGGAGTGGCCGTGCGGTTAAAGGCGCTTCAGTCTGGAACCGCGTGACCGCTACGGTCGCAGGTTCGAATCCTGCCTCGGGCATGGATGTGTGTGATGTCCTTAGGTTAGTTAGGTTTAAGTAGTTCTAAGTTCTAGGGGACTGATGACCATAGATGTTAAGTCCCATAGTGCTCAGAGCCATTTGAACCATTTTTTGTAAGTCAGTCATATTTCCCGTTCAGTAGCCGGAAAATGTATATAAGAATTTTTCAAAGCAGTTCACTTCTTAAGAGAAAAGGAAAGAAGGTAGTATTCTCGTTAGGTAGAGTAGCTTGTCGTAATAGAAAGTGCGACTTCGTAGTCTTTCCAGAAGTAGTAATTCTACACAGTCTCTTCGTGTTTGCTGTCGGGTAGTAAAATCGACTATATTATTCTAACCTCAATGGAACAAGTGACATAAGGGTCTAAAAGGACTAAATGGAATACCCGTCTGTAATAAGGCTTTAAGGAGTAAACATACGGAAATATGGAAGCTATCAGGGAGGAGATATATCTATCTTTTTTGTGTCTTTATGAGTCAGTCGCCGTTTTTTTGTCAGCTTGTTCTGAGCAAGTTTAGAAACTATATACTGTTTCCCCCAATAGGTTGATTGATTTACAAGGTGAGTTTAATGAAATACTTTATAAATATTTCGTGTAAATCGGCTGAACTATGATAAATTCTCCCCCCCCCCCCCCCCCACCACGTCCTCACACCTTTTGGGGCAGAAGGTGCTCAGTACTAGACTTACGTGGCAGTGTGTGCTTCAGTGTTGCGTGGCAGAGGTTGCTTCAGACGACGTTGTGTGGCAAAGGGTTCTTTCATTTACATCTTTGTTTGTTTTCCTATTTATATATATTTTGTATGTTATGTTCCGTAGGACCAAATTGAGGTCCAAGTCTCCATGACCATGGAACGAGTCAGTACACCAAATTATAACAGAACAGTTGTGACAGGTAAAATGAAATGTGTAGGAATACAATGCAGACGACAAGCTATAAGTTTAAATAAACATAGTCAACAACGTAACACGAATTAGCTTATTTGCTTTAATTTTTCCAGGAGATCGACAGAACAGAAGGAGTGAGCCATGAGAAAAACTCTTCAGTTTAGACTTGTAAGTGCGTGGATTACTGTAAAGACATTTGAATTCTTGTAGCAGTATACTGAAAATGGATGCAGCAGAATACTGCTCACCTTTTTGCACAAAAGTCAAGGTCGTGTGTTGTAAATGCAGACTTGATTTCTGCCTAGTATTTACTGAGTGATAGATGCTAATTCTTGGGAATAAGCTGATATTGTTTTGAACAAACGACATTAAAGAAAGAATGTATTGAGTGGGCAATGTAAGATTTTCCAGACTACTGAACAGGGCTCAACAAGAGGTTCGTGGACTTAAACCATTCATTTCTCGAACCGCCCGTTTCTGAGCCAAAAATACCCTTTTTTAAACAGAAGAGTTACCCCAAAAATAATACCATACGTCATAAGCGAATAAAAATAAGCAGAGTAGATTATTTTTCGTGTTGAACTATCAGCTATCTCACATACTGTTCAAATGATAAATAAAGTATAATTTAGTTTCTGAACAATATCCTGCATATGGGTTTTCCACGCCAAGTAGAGCGAGGAAAAATTGACTGTTTCTGCGTACGAACTCTAATTCGTGTGAAATGCACGTTGGTAGCAGAGAATCACTCCGCAGTCTGCTTAAAATATCGATTTTCTAAATTTTCTAAATATTGTTCCGCGAACGATACCGATGTCCCGTTGCACAAGGTGCTTCGTACTGTTGTTGCGTAGCAGAGGGCGGGGTTAGCTGATTCTGGATTGGCGCTGGCTACGTGGCATAGCGGAGTGTGACTAGTATCATTGCTAAGTGTCTGAGAGTATATCGTACCGATATTGCGTGGCAGAGGGTGCTCTTTACCTATTCTGCGTGCCAGAGAGTGCTTAGTCCAATGTTTGAATTACACACGGTGCTTCGTAACTATGTTAGTGGCAGAGGATGCTTTTTAGCACACTGGATCCTGAAGTGTTGCGTGGTGAGGGGTTTTCGTACCAGCGCTATGTGGCAGAGGGTATTTCATACCAATGATGTGGTGCACAGGTTGCTTCCTATCAGTTTTCCATGACAGAGGGTGCTTTGTAGCGTGGTGCTGCCTACCAGTGTGGCGTGGGAGAGGGTGCTCTCTACTGATGTTGCAATGTTCAGGGTGCTTCGTGTCACTGTTCCGTGATACAGCTTACTCTGAACTGGCACAGGAAATACGTGCCAGCTTGCAGAACAGTGATGACATTGACTTTCTTAACTATCTTCATCAGTAGCCTACGCAGTGATAGATAAACAAAAAGTTGCTACGCCAGACCGCAGATACTTAGTGCTACTTATGCGGCGCTGGGACGGGTTGCTAATTACTTCATAACTGTAATTACCCATTAGACTTTGTGTTAATGATAATAGACGCATTCTACTGTGAATTTTAATAAGGATTATACAAACAGAGTAATTTAAGATGAAGGTATATTTAATGACATACTGTTGTATGATAAAGCTCGAAATAAAGTTTGTCAGCTTCTTACCGAAAATGCAGATTTTCATTGAAATAAATCTGTCTGAAATTCTGGAGCAGAGAAACTTATATTCACAGAATCCCTGCTTATACCATAACGAAATATTGGGTTCGTAATGTCAGCGATCACATCATTTTCAGTTTATAGTAGAACTTCTATGTCTGACATTAAACACATCTATGTTCGATTTTCGTTCGTGTTATGTTTTGTAAAAACAACGCAATAAGTTTATTTTTTTCTTGCTACCCTTCTGTATCCACTCCGACATATTGCAAAGTTTTGTATATTGCATTATCCGTAATTTGGTTTTAATAATAAGCACAAATGAATATAACTGTGTTACGATTTATTAACAGAGTGGTAAATTCCTCCTATTACTATTATTTGAAGTGTTTATATGTTTATATGTTTCCAGCTAACTGAGCCGTTGAAGTAGACGGTTTCCTGACGTAATAACTGCGCGCCATTAGCGCGCTGTGAAATGTATTTTTACGTATTTTACAGGTCGAACCTGCAGTCATATTTTCTCTTTCAAGAAGTTCAGTTATCGTTGCTATTGTCTTGCAAACCATTTCTTGCACTACGATTTCATAGTATCACAATCTTGAGGCATCAAGCTTCTCCGCTTACCAACGACACCTCCTGCTCTTGACTTTTAACAGAACATGAAATTTCAGGTAATAGTTTTCATTGGACACAGCAGAAAGATTATTTTAATCATTAATCTAAAAAGTGCACAGCTTCATGTTATTCTTGTAATATTTCTCTTGTCGTCAATGTGATGAGTCCCACCTCTCGACACATTTCTATTCAGAAACGGCGTTTCATTTTTTACCTGCAAATTGTAATACCGTTGGGACTGATTTCATAACTATGTTACATTCCACAATACTGCCATCTTTTTATTTTTATGCAAAACTCCTATAACGAAGAACTTAAAGCTAAGCTTCTATAAAGACCAAGAACATTTGTTTTCGTAACTACTCACATCCAGAGTCCACTACCTAAGCTAAATAAGGGAGTACTCAGTGAGGCACGCGAAGATTTTCTTGTTGAGTTTTCTGGCGCCTGGCCTCCGTATTGGAAGGAGAAGATTACGAAAGAAGGACGACTGTAACTAATTAGCTGTCGAACTATAAAAAGATAAACTGAAGCGCCAAATAAACTGGTATAGGCAAGCATATTCAAATACAGAGATATGTAAACAGGCACAATACGGCGCTGCGGTCGGCAACGCCTATATAAGACAAGAAGTGTCTGGCGCAGTTGTTAGATCGGTTACTGCAGGTACAATGGCAGTTTACCAAGATTTAAGTGAGTTTGAAGGTGGTGTTATAGTCGGTGCACAAGCGATGGGACATGATATTTCGGAGTTAGCGATGAACTGGGAATTTTCCCTTATGGCCATTTCACGAGTGTGCTGTGAGTATAAGGAATCAGGTGAAACATCGTATCTCCAACATCCAGCAAGAATGAGACCAAGGACGACTGAACAGAATCTCTCAGCGTGACAAAAGGGCAACCCTTCCGCAAATTGCTGCAGATTTCGCTGCTGGACCATCAACAAGTGTGAGCTTGCAAACCATTCAATCAGAAATCATTGATATGGGCTCTCGAAGCAGAAGGCCCACTGGTGTACCCTTGATGACGGCACGACACGAAGCTTTGCCTCTCACCTGGGTCCATCAAAACCGGCATTGGACTATTGACTATTGACTACTGGAATCATGTTGCCTGGTCGTACGAGTCTCCTTTCAAACTGTATCGAGCGGATGGACGTGTACAGGTATGGAGACAACCTCATGAATCCATAGACCCTGCATGTCAGCAGGAGAGAGCTCAAGCTGGTGGAGGGTCTGTAATAGTGTGAGGAGTGAGCAGTTGCAGTGTTATGGGACCCCTGATACGTCTACATACGACTCTGACAGGTGACATGTACGTAAGCATCCTGTCTGATCACCTGCATACATTCATGTCCATTGTGCATTCCGACGCACTTAGACAATACGACGCCACACACGTCCCGAATTGCTACAGAATAGCTCCAGAAACGCCACCAAACTCCCCAGAGGTGAACATTATTGAGCACATCTGGGATACCTTGCAACGTGCTGTTCAGAAGAGAACTCCACCCCCTCGGTATCTTACGGATTTACGGACAGCCCAGCAGGATTCATTGTGTCAGTTCCCTCCAGCACTACTTCAGACATTAGTCGAGTGCATGCCACGTCGTGTCGCGGCACTACTGCGTGCTCGCGGGGGGCGTACACGATATTGGGGAGGTGTACCAGTTTTTTAGGCTCTTCAGTGTATGTTGTCAAGTATGGAGGTATTTACAGATGTGAACATCACTGACTAACATAAAGAAGCCTGCACTGATATACCACAGCAAATATGGATCGGTATCGAAGTTATCTGCCGTAAGTAGTACGAAATTTTTACTTCGTATTTATTTGTTGCAAGGGCGGAAGTTGTGTATTTTCACATCAGCGTCTCTTAATCACGATAAACTCAATGGCTTCAGATAACTAGAAGTGGCACGCATGAAAGTCCTGTAACAGTGCCTTTGTAACGGAGTCAGACAGTTATATTATTAACAAGGGAAATTAATTCCAAATTTGAGTCTGCTATCTTATTGCATTTCAGTAAATGTACCTATAGACAACGCATGCGTGCTCAAAATCAAACATTTTTCGCCAAACCCATCTGCGGATACTAACAGAGAACACGACGTAAATTACAAGTCATCTGAAGATAGCACTGTCTTTCCTCTTTCTCGTTGTTTTATTCTTTCTTCATCAGAGGCGAAGGTGGCTGTCTGCGACCCAACAAGTGGTTCTTCTGTCACAATCATGTATAGTTGTGTAAACAGTTATAAACCACTTAAAATTAATTTTCTTCAGTCATCAGTCTTCTGTCTGTTTTTATGCAGCCCTCTACAAATTCCTCTCCTGTGAAAACCTCTTCATCGCAGAGTAGCACTGGCACCATACAGGCTCGTCCAATACCACAGAACATATTCTCGTGACGTCTTGAAACATGACTGTCACTCTGCTCTTTCTTCATATCAATGTTTTCCATACGTTCCTTTCTTCCCAGACTCTGCGGAGAACTTCCTCATTCGTTAGTTTGTCAGTACACACAGTTTTCAGCATCCTTCTCTAGCACCACTCGTGAAACGCTTCGATCCTCTTCTGTTTCTGTTTCCCTATAGTCCATCATTCACTACCTTACGATACAGTCCCAAGTTAAGACATCTGTTTGATATCGGTAGTCTTCTCTCGCCCAGGAATGCCCACTTTGCCCATGCTAGTCTGCTTTTAATGTTCTCGCCTAGCCTGTCACCGGTTTTTTTCTGTGATAGCAGCAGAATTCCTTAACTTACTCTAGCTCGTGATCATAAATTTTGATGTTAAGTTTCTCGCTGTTCACATCTCTGCCTCTTCGTATTCTTTGTCTTTTTCTGGTTTACTCACAGTCCATTTCTATACTCCTTAGATCGTTCATTCCATTCAATGGATTCTAAAATTCGTCTTCACTTCCACCGAGGATAGCAGTGTCATTGGCGAATCTTATCACTGATATCCTTTCAACCTGAATTTTAATTCCATTCTTGAATTTTTTTTATTAAGGCTTCTTTAATGTGTAGATTGAACAGCAGGGGCGAAAGGCTGCATACCTGTCACGGACACTTCTTAATGACAGCACTTCGTTCTTGGCCTTCCAATTTTATTGTTCGTCCTTTGTACATATTGCATATTACCGTTCTTTCCCTAGTGCGCACTCCTATTTTTCGTAGGATCTCGAACATCTTGCACTATCTTATATAATCGAATGGTTTTTAGGTTGACAAATCCTATGAGTGTGTCTTGATTTTTCTTCAGTCCGCCGGCCGGGGTGGCCGAGCGATTCTAGTCGCTACAGTCTGGAAACGCGCGACCGCTACGGTCTAGGATCGAATCCTGCCTCGAGCATGAATGTGTGTGATGTCCTTAGGTTAGTTAGGTTTAAGTAGTTCTAAGTTCTAGGGGATTGATGACCTCAGAAGTTAAGTCCCATAGTGCTCAGAGCCATTTGAACAATTTTTTTTTCTTCAGTCTTGCTTCCACTATGAGGCCGAACGACACAATGGCCTGTCTGGGGCTTTTACCTTTCCTAATCACAAACTAATCACCGTCAAGGTGCCTCAATTTTCCTTTCCAGTCTCTTGCATATTTTTCTTGTCAGCAGCATCTATGCATGAGGTGTTAAACTAACTGTAGTACAGTACCCACACTTACTTTCCCTTGCTGTCTTTGCAATTGTGTGGACCATATTTTTCCGAAATTCTAATGATATGTCGTCAGTCTCACAGATTCTACACACCAATAGTAATAGTCGTTTGGCTGATACTTACCCCTACGATTTCACAAATTCTGATGGAATGCTACCTGTACACTCTGCCTTATTTTATCTCAAGGCTTCCTGAGCTCTTTCAAATTCTAACTTTAATATCGAATCCTCTTTGTCTTCCATACCGACTCCATTTCTTTTTCCATCACGTCATCACATATCTCCTCCGCCTCATAGTGGCCTTCAGTGTACTCTTTCCACTTATCCACTCTTCACTCCGCTTTTAAGAATAGAATTCCCATTGCACTGTTAACTTTACTAACCTACCTTTTACATTCACCGAAGGTTGTATTTTTTTCCGGTGAGTTTCTTCACTTATTTCCTGTAGGCATTTCGCTTTGTCTGCGCTGAAATTCCTATTTACTTCATGTCTAATGAATCTATGTTGCTGTTTTCCTTTCTTTCTCTGATCGTTTTTCTTCTTCCTCATTTCGCCAGTCGATTGAAGTTTAGCATCTTATACGCAAGGTTTCGCCGCGGTTAGCTCCCTTAGTGAAATAAACCTTTGTATTTCGCTATTTTAACGATATAATTCAGGTGTTTAGAGCAAAGTTTATACGAATATCTACGTAACGAATTAACGCCTTTTCCAGTTTTTTATTTTGTGCTTATTTTACGTGAAGTACGAGTGCTCGTCTTCATTTCCTTTTGTATGGAGCCATTGGACTATCAGGTTATGTAATCTTGACGCTCTTCATACTGTTTTGCAATAGTGACTATAAATTAACTATATTTCATTCGGAAAAACTGTATCTAACCCAGTCATCCTCTAAACGATGAAACCCTTGATGAATTTTTCAGCCTCTCAGACTGTTTGCAAGTGATCAGTTTGAAGACACAACGATGGTGGGCTGTAAGCACACAGTCGTTTTCAAATTTCAGTATTTATTAGTCAAGGCTACACGAAGTCCGGTCATTATTATAGTTAGCATGCAAATCATTTCTTTGCATAGAAACCCAACGCAAAACACGCTTCTGTGTCACCAGTCTGCACACTTTCGAGAACCTACTTCTGAACCTGATGCTTTAGCTTCACAAAGAGAATAGGTATTTAATTAATTTACAGTGATACATGCAGCAGGAAAGTTTTCGGTTCTTTCGACTCATTGATCCTAAAGTCTATGGCTCCGAGCACTATAGGACTTAACATCTATGGTCATCAGTCCCCTAGAACATAGAACTACTTAAACCTAACTAACCTAAGGACATCACACAACACCCAGCCATCACGAGGCAGAGAAAATCCCTGACCACGCCGGGAATCTAACCCGGGAACCCGGACGTGGGAAGCGAGAATGCTACTGCACGACCACGAGATGTGGGCCTTAAAGTCTATGTTTCTACGTGTTTTTGTTAGTCTCTTGTTGTCATTAATGCGATGTTATCTTCGTTCGTCAACATTTTACGTTCTTATTTTACGAAATTTAAAAAATTCCAACCAATTCAAGTGTAATATTACACTGCCGAACTGGTTTCCACGACTTTCGTTCGACGTATATTCTATGTGTAAAGTATTGCCCTGTCACAAAATTTTGTATTTGTTTTATGCCCACAGGCAATGACTAACTACGGAAGAAATTAATTTAAAACTACAACATAACACATGTGGAAGAGCAAGATGTGAAGGGATGAATTTCAAGAAGCTGATAAAACAATTTTCTGAAGTATAAATGTGAAAATAAAATTCATTAACTTGAATACAATGATGCATAAAAGGTAAGAACATCATTATCTATTCATCTTTTCCTATGTGTAGGGTGTTAATTGGCTATGAATGAAATCATTCAGGACCTGTTTGTTATCAGAAATTTGATTATTCGAATTTTTATGGCTATGTGTTATAATTATAAACTAGATTGTACTAGATGGCTGCCGGCCAGTGTGCCCGAGCGGTTCTAGGCGCTTCAGTCTGGAGCCGCGCGACCGCACCGTCGCAGGTTCGAATCCTGCCTCGGGCATGGATGTGTGTGATGTCCTTAGGTTAGTTAGGTTTAATTATTCTAAGTTCTAGGGGACTGATGACCTCAGATGTTAGGTCCCATAGTGCTCAGAGCCATTCTTTACTACATGGCTGACTTTGCGTCTCGAGTGCGTGAAATGGCGCAGCGGTTCTTTACAGTGTCAAAAAATTTATTTTGTTTTCCAGAACATCCATTTAAGAAGTATTGTTGTTTGTGTGCTGATGTCAAATTGAAATACGTGTAAATTTATCCACATTTTATTTTATGATAAAAATAGCGAAACACACCAAAATGAACTCAGTAACATAAAATGAGGTAAAATCGAATGACAGAGGTCGCGAATACGCTGATGCGGCCTTGGAAAACACTGATGATTCAGCTTGAAAAATGCAATTGAGGAAGGAAGTTATTTCACAAAACACCAGGCACACACCGTATCTATTCACTGCATTTTATCCTAAGTAACAAGCAGTGATGAATTCAAATGTCTAAATATTTTCATTACATGTACATGAAATATCAAATCTAATGTCATTTGAAATATCAACCTAGTTAACCTTCATGCGCTGGCACTAGAAATAGTCATGCGAGCGCACGCGCGGGCGGTCGGCCAACTGCCCGAGAGTTTTCATCGATATCTTGAGGTTTTCCGATTTTAAAGGTCATATTTCCGTAAAATATCGACATAGGATATCTCACACAATATTGAAAACAAATTTTGAATCAAAATTATTTAACAATGGAATACAAAAAGGAAGCCAAATACCCAAATGAAATATAAGAACATTTTTTTAATTGTAATGTTTTGGGACTATATAGTGTAATACTTTAAGACTAGAATTATTCACTGTCTTAACTCGTCACAAGAAAAGCTAATTTTGCTTTGAAAAAAAGAATTTTTGATTGAAAACGACACAAACATTTCTGTCAGATGAAAAATGCTGACCAGTCTGTATCCATTTCATTTTCGTTTTGAGGCTGACAACAATTATTGCACGTAACTGTCGTGGTTGAATGTTGTAGACAGACGATTCTTCCACATTCACCGCATTCTCGCTTTGTTTTTATATTCTTTTTTGAGCCACACAAATAACATATTACTCTCCTTGTAGGGGTTGATACAGCTGGATAAACTACGTCACTCTCTTTGTAATTTTCCAAAAATACTAACAAATCTTTTCGTAAATGCTTCAATTTAGCTCTTTCTTTCAGGTTTTCGCTCATCAGTTCCAAAGATAACAAATCTAAGAATTGTCTTCTCGTTTTTTCTTTGATATTACCTGTGTTGAAGTGAAAAATGCGTAACGAATTTTTTCTGCCAATTCAAGTGAGCGAAAAATACACATGCAGGCCACCTTTGTGTTCCTCTTGATATTGAAATTCTGGAGCACATGAGGTCTACAGTAGCAACTCCACCTTTGGTTGGATTATAGCCTGTGATTTCTACATGTTTTTTGGTATCTTCATCAATGCATTGTGGAGAGCACTACTACAGCTTTCCTTTTTTTTGTAATCATAGAAAGCAAAGTCTTGTCATCTTGACAACCGAACATGTAGTCTCCTGCCACTGCATTTCCATTTACTGTCACAAATTATGGGGGAATTTCTTTTTTATTTTTTCTCATTGTACCTAAAAAAGTGAGGCCTTTGCTAAGGAGGTATTCAGGCAACTGTTAACTTGAAAAATAATTATCATTTGTTACATTTCTACTTGTTCCTTCTATGCATTCAACCATTCTATCGACCAAGTCGTATGGTTTGTTGGAGAGTACGTTAGGGCCTGGCACTTGTTTTCCGCAGTACACTTCTAAATTATATGTATAAAAAGAGCGTGCATCACACAATGCATACATTTTTAACCCGTATTTGGCTGGTTTTTGAGACATGTACTGGATTAATGAACATCGTCCTCTAAACGCAACCAACATCTCATCAGCAGTGACAAATTTCCCTAAACTGAATGATTTTTGGCCGTTAGCAATGAAAGAAGACAAAATTTCTCGTATAGGAACAAGTTTGTCCGTTGCTTGACGTTCCAATGTCGTGTTTAGGTCAGCAAATCTTATAGCTCGTAGCAAAAATCTAAATCTGTTTAGGCTGAAATTGGCTGGCAAAATTGTCAGACCTGTTCCATTGCTATTGAAATACTCAGAGAAATTTGCACGGTTTCCTCTTTTGACCTCAATCAAAAACAGAGCACCAAACAATGCTAGCATTTCAGCCGTAGTTTTCGGCTTATAATCCCTTTCACGTACTTCCTTCTGTCAGTGCTTGACGTGCAAAATTTTTCTTTCATTATAAATATTCGTTTCCCCTACGATCCCTTCTACCATTTCGGGAGTTATTATACACTGAAAACTTTCCAGTCGAGTTTCACATTGTCTGGCTTGTCCTCCAGGACCTGGTAGAATTTTGACTATATTTTTTGACTTTGATTTTGTGCTGCTAATATTGGTACTACTAGCCCAAATAGTTTCCATGTCCTTACCTATATAAAATCTGATGTCATTTGTTGGTAGCTCCTGTTGATCTATGTCATTTTCTCCCCCGTTTTCCAAATCAATTTCCGACCCACTTTGATGTATATCATATTCAATCCCTTCTTACTTCAGAAAAACAGTACAAGTCTTCTTAGCGCTCAAGGCTTCATTTGTTCTCCAGCGAACAAAATAGTGAAGGATCGTATATCTATCCGTATTTTTCTGTTTTTATTGCCGCCCAAAGACGACGAATTACATTATTTAGAAAATTCCACCGTCGCCATGCGACGCCTCATTATACATTAATCATTATTTACAAACAAGTATTTGCCTTCTGGCTAAAAGTATTAACTACTCGTATTTGCTGTTTTAATGAAGTCAAAAATAGCGAATATCTCACCCAGCCACATATCTTACGAGGTGGGACAGCCCCTTATTTTCGTTAAATGAAAGCTTATTCCAAAATAAAGTAATGGGTATTCACATTCAGTGTGACAACACTAACAATAATAGTACTGATGATGCAAAGTACCCTCCCCCACGTGTGCAAGTTAATTCATAGCAGAACAAAAGACTGCAATCCTGTGAGACGGCCTCGGTAGTCGAGCGGTTCTAGGCGCTTCAGTACGGAACCGCACGGCTGCTACGGTCGCAGGTTCGAATCCTCCCTCGGTCATGGATGTGTGTACTGTCCTTAGGTTTAAGTAGTTCTAAGTTCTAGGGGACTGATGACCACAGATGTTAAGTACCATAGCGCTCAGAGCCATTTGAACCATCAATCTTGTGACTCAGACAGTGCCGCCTCCAACACGCAATGCTCGAAATACGGAACGCGGTCCACCAGATTTCAGTAGGAAGAGAAGAAACGACTGCATACATCTCCCTGGTTACTATGGTAACAGGACAGAGCACTGTCGGGATAATAATAGCAACAACCATCTGTGGAATCTCCGAAAGGAAAACTGCATCATCCAAACTGGAGCCATACTAATATCCAAGAAGGTCCTGTACAAAATTATACAACTTACACAAACTGGCGAACACACAATCACGCCGTAAATATTTTTGAGCTGGCAGAAGAACCCCAGGTCAAAACGACCAGTACAACAAACTAAATTAGGCTTCATTACACCCTCCGATTTCGATCGAGGGATGGAGTGTGGACAAAAGAAGTAATACGGTAAATCTGCTGCGATGTAACAACGCCACGGATATAAGGACGAATTAACTGCTGACCGCTACAAATGCCATGATCATAGCAAAGAAATAGTTCGAGCTACTGTTTATGCTATTGTAGGGAAAGTGCCGACTACAGATCTTCTGGGGACGAGTGTTATGGTGAAAGTAATGTCAGCAAGTTTATTTAGTAATATTCGTGAGATTACAAGGGTACCTACCCATGGTACCAGAAAAAATTATAATATTAGCCCGCCGCGGTAGCTGAGTGGTCAGCACAACGGAATGTCTTGCTAAGGGGCCGGGTTCGATTCCCGGATAGGTCGGAGATTTTCTCTACTCAGGGACTGGGAGTTGTGTTGTTATCATCATCATCATCATCATCATCATCATCATCATCGACACGCAAGTCGCCTAAGTGGCGTGAACTCAAAAGACTTGCACCAGGCGAACGGTGTACCCGACGGGAGGTCCTAGCCACACGATATTTCATTTCTTTTCATCTTATTATGATCTTATCGGAGAAATAGTTACAAGGTCGCAAAACGTCAAGACGCAGACACAGGTTGAAGTTACAGTAGTAAATGCAGTCATAGTCTACCCAATCCCAAGTCTAAGAGGGTTAACTGTGGAGTGCATTTTTGGCATAGAACTGCTAAGGGAGGAGGCTGCAGTAATCGACTTTTCCTCAGGCGAATGCTTTCTGAACACTGGTGACAAAAATATTGCTGTTGATATGGTAAAAAAACAAACACTTAGCGTGGTAAATACTACAAAGATTTAAAGGTGAAGTTCGTTGACACGGAAGCTGCATACACCAATTGCACACCTCCTCACTGTAGTTGAAAGTCAAAGAGATTCTCTGACTCTCTGCAAGAGGCAGAGTGAAGAGATTTCGTTTTAAAGCATGTACATATTTTTGAGAAAAAAATCAGGTATTATTACTATGCACCGTGCGATGTCCCCGTTCGGTTCAGTTTATTTTATCCTAATTAGAATGTAATTATTGCTTTACTAACCGTGTGTGGTTTTATTGGGGACCCGTTTTACTTTTCTGTTACTCTTTCCTGTTTGCTTATTGTTCATTATCCTACCCTTTTTCATATACTGATTTAAATTTTCGTCTATTATTCATGACCTATTGTCAATGTCCAGTACATGCACCCGATGAGTATCTTAACAGGGCTACGTTTCAGTATTTGGAGTGCACAGTTTAAGTCCATAAGAGTAATGCATCCAGCCTTCCACGTCGACGATCAGGTACAGTGCAGACAATATTGACGCCTACAGAGATCGTGGATGCAGTGGACATTTACTGTTCTCTCACTGTGGCGTTGAATGCGCTTGATTACAAAATAAACAGTTCATCAGTCTCGTCTGGAGTTGACTTCTCTTATTGGATCACAGATATGGACATGTCCTCCTACAAACTTGAATTAGGTGAGTGAGAAATCACAGTAAATTTATGTATCCTCTAGTCTTCTTGTCCTTGTGGACACTTGATAGCTTCACCTGGAGAAGTGTCTTAATCATTCACTTTTGCAAAGCCCAAGTACAAGCATTTCAACCTGAAGCTCGTAGCAACACAGTCTTTCAATCCTCATTTTATGTGAATAGACATTCTAATATTTTGCCCAGGAATCGTAATTTTTCGTGATATAAAATAAATCGAAAATATTTACATTGCGTTTACACAGTTCATAGGAAACAAAACTAATCCACGACGATCTATAACAGTGCGACAATTTGGCCTGAACTTTACAGATAGGCACACCATCACGAATTTACTATATTTGCTAAAGGTTTAGGACGTCATTGTTTAAGTTCAAGAGTGTATGTCTCTACATAAACTATTCCCACTACGGAATATGTGAAGGAGACTTCACATAGCACGAAGGGCAAAACAACTGTGAGCTCCAGAAAAACAGAAATTGTCATTTTCTAGCTACAAACTAATTTAAGTTTCACAGTAGATTGTTCATAACCCCATAAAAGCATAATATTACTACCTCTAGGTCTAAGAACATCCAGAGATATCAACTTGAAAATTGTTCCTACAAAACAGTCCAAATTTATCATACATAGATACATATATAAAATCGTGAAGAATCTGCACGTGTGTACTTATTCTACATTACCTTTGTAAATTTCTTTTACGCAAATTACGTCCATCCTAATGACAGAAACATCCCCTTTAGTGTGTGCCAATGGTTACTCGTGGAGCACAGCAACTATACTATGTTCACTTTATACAGACAGCTGATCTCTCGTCTTCACTGAGGGATCGAAGGACTGAACCTCATTTACTACAGGCAACCCAAGCTCTGGAGAGTAATCGTTGGTCAAGAGAAAAAAGTGATCGTTGGTTAATATTCGAAAACCTGGTGAATGACAGTATTAGACCAGGTACTGGATGCCAGAGAGCGCAGGACCTAATGCATCATTGTAGCGTAAAATCTTACCCAGTAGCACCTAAGAGTTTAAGGGATCTATGTGCAGTTAACTTCTACGGCCCCCTACCCAAAGGAAGGGCTGGGGCAGAGTATGACCCCAATGTTGTAGAACGTTGGTCAAAGACGGACACCTATACAGGGTGGTCAGAAAATGTCTGAAAGGCTTGTCGTGACGTTGTAGGACAGATTGTACTGAGACATAGAGGTGAAGAAAAAATGCGATACGTTGCGCCGTTTCCGAGTTACTTAGAATTGAAGTTAGCCAATCAGATCGTCGAGAGAGTAAATTCAAGTTTCAGCTAACTAGACAAAGCACTCGTTGGGCAACACCGCCCCTGGCAGGCCGCTTGAATGCGACCGCGCGACGCCCCGATTGGCTAAATTCTATGCTAAATAACTCAGAAATGGAGCAACGTATCGAATTTCTTTCTTAACTTTTATGTCTCAGTACAACCTGCCCTGTAGCATCCCTACAAGCATTTCACACATTTTCTGACCTCCCTGTATACATTAAAAACAAGTACAGCTTCGAGTGGAATCAGGCATTTAAAATACAACTATTTTATAAAATATCAAGTGCCAAGTACGAGGTAACAACCATCTGCACGAACAGTTCGACGACGTTTGCAACAGCATGGACTATCAGCTCGGAGGAGGAGGAGGAGGAGGAGGAGGAGGAGGAGATCAGTGTTTAACGTCCCGTCGACAACGAGGTCATTAGAGACGGAGCGCAAGCTCGGGTGAGGGAAGGATGGGGAAGGAAATCGGCCGTGCCCTTTCAAAGGAACCATCCCGGCATTTGCCTGAAGCGATTTAGGGAAATCACGGAAAACCTAAATCAGGATGGCCGGAGACAGGATTGAACCGTCGTCCTCCCGAATGCGCTATCAGCTCTGAGACCATGGCTCCGATTACCCTTGACGCTGAATCACAGACAGGAGCGCCTGCGATGGTGTACTGAACGACGAACCTGGGTTCACGAATCGCAAAACGTCATTTTTTCGGATGAATCCAGCTTCTGTTTACAGCATCATGATGGTCGCATCCGTGTTTGGCGACATCGCAGTAAACGCACATTGGAAGCGTGTATTCGTCATCGCCATACGGGCATAGCACCCGACGTGATGGTATGGGGTGCCATTGGTTACACGTCGCGGTCACCTCTTGTTCGCACTGACGGCACTTTGAACAGTGGACGTTACATTTCAGATGTGTTACGACCCGTGGCTCTACCCTTCATTCGATCCATGCGAAACCCTACATTTCAGCAGGATAATGCACGACCACATGTTGCAAGTCCTGTACGGGCCTTTCTGGATACAGAAAATGTTCGACTGCTGCCCTGGCCAGCACATTCTCCAGAACTCTCACCAATTGAAAACGTCTGGTCAATGGTGGCCGATCAACTGGCTCGTCACAATACGCCAGTCACTACTCTTGATGAACTGTGGTATCTGTTGAAGCTGCATGGGCAGCTGTACCTGCACACGCCATCCAAGCTCTGATTGACTCAATGCCCAGGGGTATCAAGGCCGTTATTAGGGCTGGAGGTGATTGTTCTGGGTACTGATTTCTCAGTATCTATGCACCCAAATTCCGTTAAAATGTAATCACATGTCAGTCCTAGTACAATATATTTGTCCAAAGAATACCCGCTTATCATCTGCATTTCTTCTTGGTCTAGCAACTTTAATGGCCAGTAATGTGCAATCAATATGAAACCTTTCGTTACCTCCAGGTCTCTTCCAGACACACATTCTTTAAAATTCCTTAGACAAAGCTTATAATGTGTTTAAATCGTTCTCTGTGCGAAGTTCTACGAGACGCTCTTGCTGCCACTCCTTAACTGCATAAACAACTGAATTACCAGAGGACATAAACAGATATTATGCAATCCAAGGTGTAAACATCTCAAATGCCCTTGGACTGTCCAAGCCCTTCTGACATGAAATATGTCACTGCAACACAAACTGTAAGACCTCCCGGTATGCCACTTCAACTCCTAAGCTACGGAGCCGCAAAGGTTCTCTGTTCGAGTCCCGCCATGTGCAGTTTTCTTAACTGTCATCCGTTTGATTGAAATTTCACAACAATGCGCTGCTTTAGCTGCACGTCTGCATGAGTGCGGTAGCCTCCTCTAACATGGAAGCTTCGAGGATACAAGCCTCTGGGTTCGCACACGGCGTGTGTACATTTCGTAATTTTCATCCGATTTAACTGTAATTCAACTAGAAATTCTTGCTGTTAGATTCCCAGATACGCAAGCTTCGGGCCGCAAGGCTTTGGGGCATGTGTAATTGCTCTAAAGCCACTGGTATGCAAGCTCCGAGGTTCGAAGACCTTGGTCTCAACACTGGGCTTGTGTAAATTATGGTGAATATCGCAAAGAACATTTTAAACCGGTTACTGAATGCACTAAACGAATGTCATAAGCAACTGATAATAACACAACCAACCACAAGACTGTCAGATAATTTTATTGAGAAACACAGTACGGCAGTTTCAGACAGAACTTAGTGTCAAAGCTGAACAACAGTATAGACTTGGTACACATTCAATAAAACTAAGCATGAAAGCGATAGAGATTGGGTGTAGAGAGTTCAAATCGACAACTAATATACTAGATCTAATATACTCGGAAAATAGAGTTCAGACCTCAACAGTTTTTTAGCAGAAGATGAAGGGAAGTATTTGGAAATACAACGCATTACAAATGTATACAAGCAAAGCGATGGTGATACACAGAATGTAAAAGTAATAAATACAAACACATTATTAAGCTTTTGTTACATCATAAATAAAAAACACCAGTTTGCTTTTGTTCTACAATATTGTAGAACAAAAGTAAACTGGTGCTTTTCATTTATTATAATGTTGTTCTACCAAGAACCGACGGAAGACTCTGTTAACCTTTCTTACATAATTGAAATGATGGTAGTGGGGCAATTTTATTGATAGTCAGCAGCTGAAAATGAACAATTTGCCGACCCAGTTTATTTACTACAATGACCCTAAAAGTATTGTACACAGGTTAAGGCTGTTGATGGCTTCAGAGACTGCTAGTAGTGCAGCTCAGTTGGCTTCATGTATTTCAGAACTCCGACAAATAGGTATTTTCGCAAAATTGTGAAGACAGTGGTCTACAGACTATGTGCAGATGTAATATGTGTGGCTTAGAGGACTTAATGCAAGTGATCTCATAGAAGTGACACAGTACCTGTGAGAGACTATGGTTTCAAATATATTATGATGACCATGGACACATTTTATAAATATCCATAGGCCACACCTATGTAAATAAAGATGGCGAATATTGTTGCGAGGGTGATGCAACAGTTACTGCATACTGGAACATATTGCATTCCGGTCAACCTTTACACAGATCACGGTAGGGAATTACACAACGATGGTACCGTGCAGGGTGCGTAAACACAAATGCCGGAAACTGCAGCACCGGACGAAGCGATTCAACCTCGCCACGGCTAAATGGGCGCCGCCTGCGTTAACGGTGCCCGTGGCCCAGAACACGGCTGACTGATCCCTCAAGAGTGACTCGTGGATCGCATGTAGAGCACTCGACGACCCCATGTAGAGCGCCGAACGGAAGCAGCCGTCCGCCACCTTTGTAGTGAGACAGAAGGGCACCTCGGTTAGTGACCGCAGACAGCTCTGCATATGGGAGCCCGCGAGTTCGCAACCCGGCACCACCCGTGCGGACGGCAGCTAGCAGTCTGCCGGACGATGTCACCCAGAGAGCGGAGGCCAGCAGACCTCTCGTTCCTTGCGCCGATGCAGCTCCGAGGTCCGACGGGCCCCACCGCAGAAATGATGCGTCCGTGCAACGGACGTTTGAAGTAGCTTCATCGAGCTGATTGGCCGCCGATAACAAACACCAGAAGATCGTCGTCGTTGGCCTGCAGCTTAAACAATCGTCATTCTCTCCGATTCTAGACGCAGATATAATGGCGACACGACTGCCTATTTGAGCCTCCGGTCTCTCTTATTTACACGTCTTCTCCCCGTGTCTCCGACGTAGTTCATCTGGACGGGACAAGTGGGGTACTCTTTGATAATTCCAACGTCAGCTTTCCTCGGCCAGCCTCGGCCCCTAAACACGTGTCACTAGGCGTTGCTGTAACTGCAACGTATGGGTTCTTCATAGCACGTCGGCGCCCTGTGTTGCCCCGATTACTTCATATTTGCGTACAGTGCCCGCGCCGGCTGCTGTGGCCGAGTGGTTCTAGGGCCTTCAGTCCGGAACCGCACTACTGCTACGGTCGCAGGTTCGAATCCTGCCTCGGGTACGGATGTGTGTGATGTCCTTAGGTTTGTTAGATTTAAGTAGTTCTAAGTTCTAGGGGACTGATGATCTCCGAAGTTAAGTCCCATAGCCCTCAGAGTCATTTGAACCATCAACTGTCAACGTCCTCAGTCTGGTATTATTTACTTTTTCCCCATTCTTGCCTTATAGGCATATCAAACTAAGGACTGTTATTACAGCTGACATATCTAACCATAATTGGAAATATTCCGCTGCTGATGATGTATTCGGTATGTATTCATCGTAAAACATGTGATTATTTGCTGCTATAAATTTCCGTATTACGATGTAGTTCTGTGTTTTTCTGTCTGTATGTAAATGATTGATAACAATGGCCGCGCGGGATTAGCCGAGCGGTCTAGGCGCTGCAGTCAGGACTGTGCGGCTGGTCCCGGCGGAGGCTCGAGTCATCCCTCGGGCATGGGTGTGTGTGTTTGTACTTAGGATAATTTGGATTAAGTAGTGTGTAAGGTTAGGGACTGATGATCGTAGCAGTTCCATAAGTTATCACACACATTTAAACATTTGATGACGATGATGACAGTCTAGCAAGTGGGACCAAGAAAAATGTTCGAATAAATCAGAAACATGTGGCTACTGCCTCAGAGCATCAGCGTTAGTCTAATACTCACAAGATGCTTCATTCATTCTGCAGAAAGTACAGATACATTACACATGTATTAGATTAATATATACAGGGCGGTCCATTGATAGTGACCGGGCCAAATATCTCACGAAATAAGCATCAAACGAAAAAAAAACTACAAAGAACGAAACTTGTCTAGCTTGAAGGGGGAAACCAGATGGCGCTATGGTTGTCGTGCTAAATGGCGCTGCCATAGGTCAAACGGATATCAACTGCGTTTTTAAAATGGGAACCCCGATCTTTTATTACATATTCGTAAAGAAATATGAATTCCAACTCCAAATTTTTATGTATGCATTAGCTGGGATTAATTCCACTGATCATAAAAGTAATATTTATTTCCATGTAAATAAATACTGTAAGAGAATAAATACATATTTACTCCTTTTGTTGCTATTTCCTATGCCTTACATCCTCCAGAATTGCCTAAATAACTGATTTTGTATGCTATAAACTCAGCTTCTGTGGCTTTCAGTCCAATAGGAGCTATGACATGTTTTGTTACTGTATAAGTAACTTCAATTTGTACTGATGTAACGCCTGCAGGAATAACGGTGGCTGACGGTGTACATTATTGCATTGTTCTAAATCATCACGTATGCTGCATTAATGTGTGTAAACTACATCATCATCGAACAGTACCTTCACATATGGCTGCCACTGCCTTAGTCTGTCTGTTGCAGTCCATACTGCACTGTGTAGAGAATGCAAGATAATTACAATGTAATGGTGTAAAAAGCGGTTTGCGAAGGTTCTTCTGATGATAAATTCACTGCGGAACCTCCATACATATCAATTATTGACGTCTTGAAGAAGATGAGATGCGTCATACGCTATAGTCATGGACTCCTCAATGTCCTTCATCTGCCTATGTAAGTCACCCCACTCAACCTTGGGAAACTGCACTTTAGTATTTCCTTGAACAGCCTTGATTCCACTATTATTTGACACTCACAGTCTGGTGCTATGTCAACATTTATACATTTGGAGCCACTTGCTTTTTGACATGTATATACTGGTAAAAGGCAGCATTCTGAAATGAACGCGCAGTATGATCCGTCAGGTATATATACATACATATACAGGGTGTTTCAAAAATCACCGGTATATTTGAAACGGCAGTAAAAACTAAACGAGCAACGATAGAAATACACCGTTTGTTGCAATATGCTTGGGACAACAGTACATTTTCAGGCAGACAAACTTTCGAAATTACAGTAGTTACAATTTTCAACAACAGATGGCGCTGCGGTCTGGGAAACTCTATAGTACGATATTTTCCACATATCCACCATGCGTAGCAATAATATGGCGTAGTCTCTGACTGAAATTACCCGAAACCTTTGACAACGTGTCTGGCGGAATGGCTTAACATGCAGATGAGATGTACTGCTTCAGCTGTTAAATTGTTTCTGGATTCTGGCGGTACACCTGGTCTTTCAAGTGTCCCCACAGAAAGAAGTCACAGGGGTTCATGTCTGGCTAATAGGGAGGCCAATCCACGCCGCCTCCTGTATGTTTCGGATAGCCCAAAGCAATCACACGATCATCGAAATATTCATTCAGGAAATTAAAGACGTCGGCCGTGCGATGTGGCCGGGCACCATCTTGCATAAACCACGAGGTGTTCGCAGTGTCGTCTAAGGCAGTTTGTACCGCCACAAATTCACGAAGAATCTCCAGATAGCGTGATGCAGTAATCGTTTCGGATCTGAAAAATGGGCCAATGATTCCTTTGGAACAAATGGCGGTCCAGACCAGTACATTTTGAGGATGCAGGGACGATGGGACTGCAACATGGGGCTTTTCGGTTCCCCATATGCGCCAGTTCTGTTTATTGACGAAGCCGTCCAGGTAAAAATAAGCTTCGTCAGTAAACCAAATGCTGCCCACATGCATATCGCCGTCATCAATCCTGTGCACTATATCGTTAGCGAATGTCTCTCGTGCAGCAATGGTAGCGGCGCTGAGGGATTGCCGCGTTTGAATTTTGTATGGATAGAGGTGTAAACTCTGGCGCGTGAGACGATACGTGGACGTTGGCGTCATTTGGACCGCAGCTGCAACACGGCGAACGGAAACCCGAGGCCGCTGTTGGATCACCTGCTGCACTAGCTGTGCGTTGCCCTCTGTGGTTGCCATACGCGGTCGCCCTACCTTTCCAGCACGTTCATCCGTCACGTTCCCAGTCCGTTGAAATTTTTCAAACAGATCCTTTATTGTATCGCTTTTCGGTCCTTTGGTTACATTAAACCTCCGTTGAAAACTTCGTCTTGTTGCAACAACACTGTGTTCTAAGCGGTGGAATTCCAACACCAGAAAAATCCTCTGTTCTAAGGAATAAACCATGTTGTCCACAGCACACTTGCACGTTGTGAACAGCACACGCTTACAGCAGAAAGACGACGTACAGAATGGCGCACCCACAGACTGCGTTGTCTTCTATATCTTTCACATCACTTGCAGCGCCATCTGTTGTTGAAAATTGTAACTACTGTAATGTCGAAAGTTTGTCGGCCTGAAAATGTACTGTTGTCCCAAGCATATTGCAACAAACGGTGTATTTCTATCGCTGCTCGTTTAGTTTTTATTGCTGTTTCAAATATACCGGTCATTTTTGAAACACCCTGTATGTATAACCCATCCACAGTGCTATGATATTGTATATCGTTGAAGAGTTATTTAAGCAAACGAAACTATGTGATTCCAGAGACCTGTTCAAAATATCTATGATGTATATATGCAGATTGAAGTGGTGAATGAAAATTTTAATCAAAACCTTGGTACAAATTTTCATTTGTCGCCACAGTCGGCATGTAAGCATCTCCGTTGGCTGCTACTGATGTAATGTTTTAGACATTCAGAAAACTACACTTGTCTTGTGTTGGTCCCAAGGCCGATCTTCAATAATTCCCAGTGTAAGTAACTTCAAGTGACACATTTCTCTTTTGAAGTTTTCCAACCTAGCTATTCGATTAGGCCTCTATCATTCCACGAATATTGTTCCAAATTCTGTCAAATTGGCGTTTTAGATCGTCGAAATCCACAGCTGGTTGGAGGTCCCTGCTAATAATGCACCAAATGTTCTCAGTTGGGGGGGGGGGGGGAATCCAGCGGCCTTGATTGCCATGGCAGGGTTTCGCAAGCACGAATTTAAGGAGCGACAACACGAGCCGTGTGTGGGTGAGAATAATCTTTCAGAAATATAAGCGGTCTTGTTAACAATTATACCATACCACGTGATCGAAATGGCGTAGCCACTGGAAACTTCGAAGTTGAAGTAGACAAGGCAAAACGATTATCGTAGACAAATCGTGTTAATTGGACAGAGATTCGCCGTCAAATTTTGGTGGAATATGGATCAAATACAGTATCGCTTCCATCCTTCGTGAAAAAGTGCCAAAATACCGTGAAGGCCTAACATACGTGAATAATGCTGACCGGTAAGGAAGGCCATCTGCATCGGTCAAAGATGACAATGTCAGGCCGTTGCAAATTTTCCAGCGATGACGACGTTCGCACAGCTGTTCTTGAAGTGGCTCGAACTTTCTCGAAACGGCTCAGTGACGAATGAGCAGATTTCTGTCGTCAAGGGATTGAACAATTACTGGGACACAGAGTTGTAATGCATATGTGTCACTGAGTTGTAGTGAAACGTTCACTAATTCATGACCCGCCATAGTAACTTGTTGCTTACTTTTTGAAAACATCTCATATGGTGGTCCCCAAAGTAGAAGTGGCGTTTGCTGGCGAACATTAGTGAGCGAGCTATCGACCAATAATATCCAGGCTTTTTGGATTGGAATGTTCATGTAACAGCACAAGGTAGAGTAGTAGTTTTATCTTGCTGTGATCTCCACCGGTTCTGACAGTGCCGACATAGTATGGTTGTGGCGCTGCTCTCCGTCACTGCTGGAGACTTGAAGCGTAGCGGTGCCAACGTTTGAACTGCAGATGCCTATAAAGATGGCTCGCGCTGGCCACAGAAACCAACACCTGTTTTGTTCTCCACACCCTTCATATTGAATCCCAAGGCAACCGCAACAGGCTCCCTGTTCCTGATCCAAAAATCTGTTCTTACGTCTGCTCATCCAACCATCTTGGACTGTACCGCTGTCCTCATATTCTTCGTGTTGATAAGGGCTCCAATAGGTGTCCCAGCCTCTTGAACCACATTGCTCCAGCAGCTTCATATTATGCATTCCACTTACCACTCCTACATCTTCCCATTCTCCTTCCTCCTCCCCATATCCAGAATTAGCGAATCATCTATGTGTATTGCCCTACGCCCCCCCCCCCACCTCTCTCTCTCTCTCTCTCTGTCCCGCCAATATTCACAATATTTTCTTCCTAACTTCACAACACTTCCTGGGAGCTGACTTCGAATAAGTTATCTTGCCAGGATCAGCATTGTCATCAACATTATGACTCGTTGAGCAGAGGCACTGAGACCGTTACTATGTACTCTCCCCCATAACAAATAGCGCCACATACTCATACTAGGCAGCGAGAAGTTGTCAATAGGCCAGGTACACACACTACCTTACCATGTCACTTAACGTCACATAACGTGGCTCGATCCCTAGGCTCCACAGCTGGTTAAAGTGGCCTATACGGTGACAAGAACTTAGTTTCCTATGAAGTCTTCATGTTTACCGGGTATCCAACGGATATAATTCTGTTTACGTCCTTTGCGGAAATGGTTCAAATGGCTCTGAGCACTATGTGACTTAACATCTGAGGTCATCAGTCCCCTAGAACTTAGAACTACTTAAATCTAACTGACCTAAGGACTTCACACACATCCATACCCGAGGCAGGATTCGAACCGGCGACCACAGCGGTCGCGCTGTTCCATACTGAAGCGCCTAGAACCGCTTGGCCACAGCGGCCGGCTCCTTTGCAGAGGGCTTGGATTATCTTTTGTGTGGCCTTCGTCTCTGGCTAGATTTCGCTTAATGCTACGGACTTCGGCGTTACACAAGGACTTGTAGTATGTCAATCTTCATCCTTTGTGTAAGAGCATCCAACGAGGAGCTATTGGTGTGCGCTGAACATTTAACTTGTGCAATACTGGTGAAAAGTATAATTCAAACAAAGGGAACTTAATCATTCCATCAATGCCAGTAGCACCATCGCAATAAGTGTTTTTACAGTAAATTATAAAAGGGATCATTTTATTTGAAATATCATTTGATGAAAGTATAGCAATCTGTCTCTGCCAGGAAACCCATTCACCTCATAGGGGAGGGGCGCTTGGTGGAAGGGGGGGGAGGACAAATTAATGAATAAAGAAAAACAGCTATGGAGGAAGTGTGTTTCATCCAGGTAGGTGCTATACGCCTGTCAGTAGCGATCTAATCATTTGTGACTGCACGATGATTGTGCTGGAAGTGTTTGGGCATTCTGTCGAACACTCGCCTATTATTAATATTGAGCTGTCACTCCCGGTATCCCTGATCTAATATATTTCGTCTGAGATGCAGTAATATGTATTAGACTAACGCCTGTCGTTCTTCGAGTGATATTGTAAGGAAATTGTGCCGCTAGTATTGGGCAGGTGTATGTCTGAAGGAGAACAGCTGCCTATACTCTAAAAACCCGACTTTTCTACAGATACACACTGAACTGAAAAAAAAAATTATGGGATAGCAATATGCACATACGCAGGTGGCAGCAGTATCGCTTACACGAGGTGTAAAAGGATAGTTCGTTGGCAGAGCAGTCATTTGTACTAAGGTGATTGATGTGAACAGGCTTCCGATGTGATGATGGCTGCACGACGGGAGTTAACAGACTTCGAAGAATAATAGGGCTGGACGCGTAGACATTTCATTCCGGAAATCAGCAGGGAATTGAGTATTCCGTGATCCACATCATCAGGAGTGTACCTAGAATACCAAATTTCAGCCATTACCTCTCACCGTGGTCAACGCAGAGGCCGGCGGCCTTCACTTAAGGACTCACAGCAGGAGTGTTTGCGCAGAGTCGTCAGTTCCAACAGACAAGCAATACTGCGTGAGGTAACCGTAGAAATCAATGTGGGACATACGAGGAATGTATCCGTTAGGACAGTGCGGAGAAATGTGGCGGTTACGAGCTTTGAAAATAGACAACCGATACGGGTGCCTTTGATATCAGCATGACATAGCCTGTAGCTATTTTCGTGGGCACATGATCATATGGTGGGATCTTATGCGACTGAAAATCGATGCCCTGATCAGATGAGTCCCGATTTCAGTTCCTAAGAGCTGACAGTGGGATCTGTGTGTTGTGCATACCCCACGATGCCATGGACCCATGCTCTCAACAAGACACTATGCAAACTGGTGGTGGATCCTTAATGGTGCGGGCTGTGCTTACATGAAATGGATTTCGTTCTCTGATCCAACTGAAGCGATAGTTAACTGGGAATGGTTATGTTCGACCAATTTGGAGACTATTTGCAACCATCCTAAACTCCACGTTCCGAAACAACGATGGAATCTTCGTGGATGCAAATGCTCCATGTCACCACCCGGCAATTGTCCACCATTGGTCTGAAGAACAGTCTGGGCAATTCGAGCGAATGATTTGGCCATCCAGCTCGCCCGACATGAATCCCATCGAACACTTATGGGACATAATCTGGAGGTCTATTCGCGTACAAATTCCTGCACCTGCAACACTTTCACAATTGTGAACGTCTATGGAGGGAGCATGCCTCTCCACAGAGGATCTCTAACGACTTGTTGATTCTGTGCCACGTCGAATCGGTGCACTACGCAGAGCAAAAGGAGATCCGACACGACATTAGGAGGTGTCTCACGACTTTTGTCGTTTCAGTGTTTGTTGCTCAGTATGTGCGAGTTGAGACCGCACCTTGTATCATACGGCGAACTTCCTTACTGGTCGTTTTGCTGCACTGCCACTCAGTGGTGAAATTTGCTAGGTTGGTGGCACCGGAATAGATTTTATTTTCTTTCATTGACAACTGCCGTGCACACCATGCAGGTAGTGTACCAGAATGCAACAGTAGTACATCTCACTGATTTCATATTAGCTGGTAATTATGTGACTAGATTACAATATCTCAAAAACTTCATGACTATTTCGGAGTTTCTTGCAATTTCTGAAACGAAGATAGCAGTGATATTATGTTTCTTCGCCTTTTGCACAAATTTTGATGCAGAGTGGTCATATTACTTACATGAAGCAAAAGTACTTGTGGCTGCAAGCGGGGGAATTTTCGTGATGGAAACACGCTTTGATCGTTGATGGTAGATATTTATTGTAGCAGGCCCAATCCATAAATGAAGATCTAATAGGGGAAACAGCCTGCCAGGTCTGTGTCTACATCTACATAACTACTCTGTAATTCGCACGTTAGTTCCTGGCAGAGGATTCATCGAACGATTTTCATTCTCTCTCTCTACCGTTCCACTCCCTAACAGCTCGCAGGGGAGACGAATACTTAAATCTCTCCGTGCAGGCTCCGATTTATTTTATTACGTTGACCATTTCTATGTAAGGAAGAGGTAATCAAAAAAAAAAAAAAAAATCCTCGCATTCAGAGGAGAAAGTTACTGATTGAAATTTCGTGAAAAGTGCGACTGCTACGGTCGGTCTCAGGTTCGAATCCTGCCTCGGGCATGGATGTGTGTGATGTCCTTAGATTAGTTAGGTTTAAGTACTTCTAAGTTCTAGGGGACTAATGACCATAGATGTTAAGTCCCATAGTGCTCAGAGCCATTTGAACCATTTTTCGTGAAAAGGTATAAAAAATGGTTCAAATGGCTCTGAGCACTATGCGACGTAACTTCTGAGGTCATCAGTCGCCTACAACTTAGAACTAATTAAACCTAACTAACCTAAGGACATCACACACATCCATGTCCGAGGCAGGATTCGAACCTGTGACCGTAGCCGTCGCTCGGTTCCAGACTGTAGCGCCTAGAACCGCACGGCCACTCCGGCTGGTGAAAAGGTATCGTCGCAATGAAAAATGCCTTAGTTTGTAATGATTGCAACCCCAACTTTCTTATCATCTCAGAGACACACTCTCTCCTACTTTAGATAGCATAAGACTAGCTGCACATCTTTGAACTTTTTCGATGTCCTCCGTGAATCGTGTCTGGTAAGGCTCCTACACCGTACGCCAATACTCTAACTGAGGACGGTCAAGCGCAGTGCAATCCGTCTATTCAGGGCACTTGTTGCATCTTCTAAGAGTTCCACCAATCAAACGCAGTATTTGTTACGCCTTCCTTACGACATTATCTACGTGATCATTACATTTTTAGACAACATAGTTGCGTGGAGATAGCGATTGGTTTACTTATAATCAATCAATCAAAATGACAGTCACAATCTCGTTATTTATTTTGTCGCCAACCGGTTTCAACCCGCGATGGGGTCATCATCAGCGCAATTTACACCATTTGGTCGCTCGCTGGCGTTGTCACCCTGCCTGCGGTAGTTACCAACCGTACACGCGATTGTGACTGTCATTTTGATTGAGTGATCATTACAATTTCTGTTGTACGTAATTTTAATTCTTAGGTATTTAGTTGGATTGACAGATGAGCTGAACGTGATCTGAGAAACAATCTTAGAAATTAATTTCTTCTTGTTGAGATCCGCAGGCTTCAAATGCTTAACAAAACAAAATATGGTCAGCAGTAGCCTGTAACGATATTTATTTAAATTGTGCGACTAGCTGATTTCGACGACTTGTCATTTTCAAGCGCACGTGTAATATTACGTATTACGTGTCGTGATTGTCAAATTATTGCTCATTACACGTAAAAAGTAGACGTGTAGTGAAAGAAAGTTGTTTTTTTTTTTTTTTTTTTAGTAATGCTAGAAGTGCTGGATAGTCCAGGAAACTGCTTGAGGGGGAGCAAGCTACAATAGCTCTATTTGGCTATAATTCCGTAACTTTAATATTTTTTTCCTTTTCCCATTATACAAGTAATGCACACACAATGAGTACGTTCGACGTAAATTATTATTCATGCTTACTTCACTACATAGTCTCATACACGGTATAGTTTAATGTTGCAGATGATAATGGTGTTTATAGTTCATGTAGAAACAATTTGCTTAAAGAAATATTCATAATTTACACTGCCTGTCAACCACTCGCACGTCAGAGTTCAACCTCAATAAAATCTCCTTTTGATTGATGTAGCTTTCTCGTCATTCAAGCAAACACCTCACTTTTTCCGAAAACTTAATACACACATCAAAGAAAGTTTTTCATCATCTCTGTTCCGAGAGTTCCGGAACCTGTATAGAAAACTGGAATAGAGATTAACGTAAACATCATTTCCGCCCTTTTGATTGCTCATGAAAGCCACACATTGCATGTTGTACCACCATACAACGTGACCTTCAGAGGTGGTGGTCCAGATTGCTACACACATTCTAATATCCAGCAGCACTTCCTCTTGCATTGATGCATGCCTATATTCTTCATGCATGCTATCCACAGGTGTGTACTACCCGCAAGTTCATCAAGGCACTGTTGATCCATATTGTCGCACTCCTCAACGGCGATTCATCGTAAATCCCTCAGAGTGGTTGGTGGGTACGTGGTCCATAAACAGCCCTTTTCAATCCATCCCAGGCATATTCGATACGTTCCTGGTCTGGAAAACAAGCTGGCGACTCTAGTCGAGCGATGTCGTTATCCTGAAGGAAGTCAGTCACAAGATGTGCACGATGGGGTGCGAATTGTCGTCCTTGAAAACGAGTGCCTTGCCAATATGCTGCCGATATAGTTGCACTATCGGTTGGAGGATGGCATTCACGTATCATACAGCCGTTACGGCGCCTTCCATGACCACCAGCGGCGTACGTCGGCCCCACAAAATGCCATTCCAAAACATCAGGGAACTTTCACATTGTTGCACTCTCTGGACAGTGTGTATAAGGCGTTCAGCCCGACCGGGTTGCCCACAAACACATCTATTATGATTGTCTCGTTGAAGGCATACTCGAAATCATCGGTGAAGAGAACATGATGCCAATCCTGAGCGGTCCATTCGGCATGTTATTGAACCCATTTGTACAGCGCTGCATGGTGTCGTGGTTGCAAAGACGGACCTCGCCATGGATGAGAGGAGTGAAGCTGCGCATCTTGCAGCCTACTGGGCACAGTTGAGTATAACACGACGTCCTGTGGCTGCTCGAAAAGGATTATTCAACATGGTGGTGTTGCTGTCAGGGTTACTGCGAATCATAATCCGTAGGTAGCGGTGATCCACTACGGCATTAGCCCTTGGGCAGCCTGAGCGAGGCATGTCATGGACAGTACCTGTCACTCTATATCTCCTCCATGTCCGAACGACATTGCTTTGGTTCACTCTAAGACGCCTGGACACTTCCCTTGTTGGGAGCCCTTCCTGGAACAAAGTAACAATGCAGAGGCGATCGAACCGCGGTATTGATCATCTAGGCATGGTTGAACAACAGGCGACACGAGCCGTGTACCTCCTTCCTGGTGGAATGACTGGAACTGATCGGCTGTCGGAACCCCTCCGTCTAATAGACGCTGCTCATGCATGGTTGTTTACATCTTTGTCCAGGTTTAGTGATATCTGTGAACAGTCAAAGGAACTGTGCCTCTGATGCAATATCCACAGTCAACGTCTGTCTTGATTAGTTCTGGGAACCGGAGTGATCCAAAACTTTTTTTGATGCGTGTACTTCAGAAGTTACTTGCATGCAACATTTTCATGTTCTAGATTGCTCAACTCATAGAATATGATCCTGTCAAACTTTTGCTGATTTGAATTTCTAGCCTTGACCTTTTACTAATTCCAAAAATACCTAACTTCCCTAGAATAACAAATCACTTAAGAAATATTCAAATCATGAAACTAAACTTTCGAGAAAATTCTTGGTGGAAGTTTTTAGATCCACGTGCGCCTCAAAATGTACGCCACATGAATTAGATACGTTGTTTATACCACTTTAAGGATATGCATAACCGAGTTAAACTGAACTATTTTTAAAGCTAGCGTATATTAATATTTTTCACTTTTTCGTCTTTTTTGTTAACAGACAAATAATAAAATCCTTATATGTTAATACTCTGAGGGAAGAAATTGCAAAAGAAAAAAAAATTAACGTGGAGTAACGAAATTTTGGGAATAGCTTTGTCTATGTAATACATTTAAGTGATGAACACTGCAAGATCACAGGTGGGCTAGTGTAAGAGCCAGATAAGCCATAGCAGATGTGAAGTGCTGATACACTAATAACCGGTGTAGCCGCCTGAATGTTGACTGCAACCATGCAGACGTGCAGGCGTTGTATTGTGTAGGTACCGGATGTCAGTTTGTGGGATGGAGTTCCACACCTATTGCATTTGATAGGTCGGTATAAGCACGGTTAATGCTGATTGCGGGTAGGACTGGAGTTGACCGATGATGTCCCGTATGTGGCTCGATTGGAGTCGAAGCTGATTATGGAAAAGGCCAAGAACATGTCGACAATATGTAGAGCATGTGCATGGGGGCTTAATTAAATATGATTGAATTTTTTTTAGTTTTTAGTAGCTGTATGTCCGATTACGCTGTGTCTCGTAAACGGTTGGCCCTGACTAGTATTATTACGCAATCTGACTGCATAGAATAACAACAAACAATGAAAGAAAATTTTCGTAAACACAATTAATTAATTAAGTCCCCAGCAACTATAAAACCTACTAAACCAAGCACAAGAATCACTGTTCTGTATGTGGAAGTATGACTCAACGCACATCTGGCACGGTTCTTCTTCAACAAGACAAGAATTTTTAAATACCAATTTTACTGACGTGATAAAAGAAAATTACAAATACTATAATCGCGTAATGAAAGCAGAATTACACTCTAATACAAGAACACAAGCCAGATGCTTTGTTGACTGAACCTGTAATGACGCATTATTTAGGATACTGAAATAAAAAGAAACTGAGTTAATTACCTCGTTTATATTGATGAAAATCACTCTAATCCTTACATTATATCTCACACTAACTCTCTACTATCACATCTCAGCAAGCACTGCCTAATTAACACATCTCAACAGACACTATCTGCTACAACATCTCAGCACAAACTACCACGAGACCTCGACAGGCACTGACTACTACGAGCACTCTCCAAGCACTGACTGCTACGAATTCTTAACAGGCACTGACTACTACGAGCTCTCTCAAAGCACTGACTTCTACGAGCTCTCGACAAGCACTGTGGAGGCGGCTTAATAATACTCTTTGGCGCAATCTCTGGCGCAGTGGCTCAGTGTAGCCACCTTTCATATGCCCCTCCTCCACAGGCCAGAATTTGATGGTATTTTTGCCAGCATTGGTGGTGAAAATACCACCAAATTCGTCCAGAAAAATACAGACAAAAATAAAAGATAATATTAATACCTAAATATCACATAATTAGTTAAAATTTTGGCTTTGCACTGACCTTTCAATAACCTAAAATATAAAATACAGTAGGCAATACAAATTCTTTTCATACATGTGGCTTTACATAATAGTTTGCACAATACACAAAAAATCAGTTTATACAAATGTTCACATAAAATACTTTTAATTATTAAAAAAAACAAATAGTTGATAATTCCAGCCCAGCAATGGTCAACAGGTGCAAACACCAACAAGTGACATCATTTCAGCAGAAGCAGTCCATCAGTTGCACCCAGCAATGTTGAGCAGGTGCAGACACTGACAAGTGACATCATTTCAGTAGATGCAGTCCATCAGTTGCACCCAGCAATGTTGAGCAGGTGCAGACACCAACAAGTGACATCATTTCAGTAGAAGCAGTTCCATCTGTGGCACCCAACAATGTTGAGTAGGTGCAGACAGCAACAAGTGACTTCATTTCCATACAAGTAATCGATCAGTTGCACGTAGCAATGATGAGCAGGTCCAGAGAGCAGTCCATGACATTCACTATCACTGATCACACTGCTCATCAGAGTTTATAAGCAGAAATTAAACATATCCTAGTGGCACCAATCATGTAGAAAAAGTACAAGTAACAGTCCATAACATTTACTATCAGAGTGTCACACATTATGTTGGAAAAGTGCAGGTAACAGTTCACAATATTTACCTTCACTAATCAGACAGTTCAGGCATGAACAATAGCTTGAATGCACATACAAATGCTTTTACACTAAACATACGAATCATAACAAAGACACAAATCATGTCAGATAATTTTAATATTAACTATTACAAATACTCAAATATCAGTAAACCTATAATATTTATGGGTGTCAGTGCAAGCCACTACAAACAAATAAAATAATATTTACGAGATAGGTGGGTAGGATTAGGAAAGGAAAACACACAAAACACACTCATTCATCTTTCGTCCACATTAAGTACTACTGTGTAATTGAATAGTGTTAACTGTGTAAATGTAATTCTGTCAAAATCTGATGTTCATCATGCGTATCAAGTAGTAGTGGCAGCAATGTATAACAGTCAATAATAGTTAGGTCAACGTCATAGACCAATGTTTACCAAGCCAGATCAAATGTACTGTTGTTGAACAACTGTCAGTGAGCCAAGATATGCAAATACTTCCTCTCTTCAAAAAAAAGTATATACTGCTTAGTGATTTAACAAAGTGTGTGTATAGACTATCTTCCTTCTACTTTAGTGTTCTAGTCTGCTATCTTCATCCTCCTTGTTCCATAAGACCAACAAAAAAAATATGCATCTCACTTACTTTACCTCTTATCCACCAAAACTCCAATAATCATCCACTTCACACAATCTCAATAATACCTCAATAATACCTCTTCAATGCGTCGATACATATAAACCTTATTACCAATATCATTTCACTTCCATAACAACTCTTTCCTCTAGTCAGTCTCCTCGAACAAGTACAGATAAAATCCTAATGCAAACCTCATCATCCCATACAATCTGAAGACACATTGTCAACATACAACCTCTGTGTAATCCATCTGAGCCAAATCTTCTACTCATTATGAATTATAAACAAAAGAAATGCATACATGACCTCTAACAGACTTAGTTCGAATAACTCTCAGTAATTAAGTACGATTACGGAATGTGAATGGTCATAATATTTCACAGTGTGTACACCACTTCAAGAATTATGGCAGAAGCAAACATGTGGAGTATTTCTTGTGTCAAGTGTCACTTCCTATTTCAATTGCTCGCGAAAAATGCAGTGTAATAAGTGTCAATGGTCTAAACCTAGTTTTGGTATGTCATGTCGTTAGCTTCCTTCCTATTAGCATAAATTTATACAGCTTCCATAAAACCTCAGCTCATGTGACTTCTATGAAGTTTCTTGTACTAATGTCGTTCGTCGAATTATAGCAGTTCATTTTCTTATCTTAAAAATATAAGGCACTGAGCGTAAGCAAGACAAGCAATAGCGAGTAAATATACCAGTAGAGAACAGAATGTCGACAAGTGGAAGCAGCACAATTCCTACAACGAGGCTCTGCCAAGCGAACAATCTATAATTAATCCAATAGTGTGACCTAAACTCTCTGTTTGTACACAGTATATCAGCATTTCTATATACTAAATTAAAGAGTAGTTGTGACGACAAACAGAAATGTATAAATATGCAATCCATACGCATAGCAGTAAACATATATCTTACGTAATAAACAGGTCATTAGCATCATATCAGCATACGCAAATAAATGTTCATATGTCATCTTAATAAGTAAACATGAAGGCGCAAGCAGATAAATCACAAAGTATAACTTACATACCCAACCACATCAGCACAATTAATCAGGTGACAATTATAATTTAAATAAATAAGCACAGCAGGCACATAATTTAAAAAAATATGACATCAGTGAAAAAGCAGTGCAGCCAAGCGATGCATAATATACACAAGTTACAACCCAGCTCATTAATAATCATTGTCAAAATCAGTTAACGTACGCAAGCACGTCGCTTCACAAGTAAATTCATAGAACATGAAATTAGCACAAAGTATGAATCACGTAATCGCGAGCAGCAAACTACGTCCAAAGTACGTACCTAAGAGGAAATATGTTACCTGAAAAATAAACTCAATTAATAGTTATCTTTTTTAGTTTATTAGTTTCTTCTTCGAAATTACATTCTTCCTGAAAATTTCTCGATAGCAAGTCGTCTTAACGTCAGAGACACACAGAATTTACCTGAAGTTCTTAAATATTTTATAGAACCGTATCCTGAAAAATACTGAATGTTAATAACATAATTCATCAAGTGACTATAGCTTTATACTGAATTTAATCGGAGAAATTAGACTGTGTATATGTTTACGGCTGTCAGTGCATTCGCACTGAGCGCTCGATCAGCTGTAGGCGCGTGATGTAGGAAGCAATTGTTTTCGGTCAACGACTGCCTTGTGCGGCGCGCAGACTTGACTGTTGCTTTGAGTATATGCCGCCGCCAAAACACAGCGCGGTATCCTTGTACTCTCCGCATGTTTACATGTAGCTGTGAGTTTCTCTAAAGTATGTCATTCCACAAAAATTTTTTACGTTAGATATATGATGTATTCCTTTAGAGCGTCGAGATTTAAGAGTTTCTACTTCGACAGTGTTATCATGAATAATTTTACGAATTCTATATGGACCGTTATAAAGCAGAAAAAATTTGCGACACAAGCCTTTTCCTTTGTGAGATAAACGATGAGACTTAATTAACACCTTCTGACCAACTGACAAGATTTTTAAACGACCAGGACGTTTAGCTGATCTCTCTCTTCTAGCAGCCGCAGATACAATATTTCGCAGAGCCAGGTTGACAACTTCAGAATGACGCAGTTTCCGAGTAGGTGGAAAAGGAACGATTTCAGATATGCGATTTGTCGGTGCTTTGTTTTTTAATATCATTATAGGCGGTAAAGAAGTTGAATCATTAGGGAGTTCATTCAGAATGTTTTGAAAAATATGAAGATACTGATCCCAAGTTCTGTGATTCTGATGACAATGACGACACAATTTATTGATTTCCTTCATCCATCTCTCTGCAGCGTTAGATTGAGGGTGAAAAAGTGAAATGAAAATTGGTTTAATTTTACGACGCTGTAGAGTACGAAGCAAAATTTTAGAACGAAACTGTGATCCATTATCTGATATAACCTTATCAACATGACCAACTTCTTTAAGAAAATGTTTGATGAAAGCGTTAGATACTGAACGAGCTGTTGCTTTGCGTAAAGGTGTAAGACACACATATTTTGACGTAAACTCCACTGCTACGAAAATGTACGCAAAACCATTAGTAGAACGAACCACTGGACCGAACAAATCGACTGCAGCCATCTCCTTTAATTTCGCTGGAATGATAGGAAACAACGGTGCTCTGTGAGAAACTGTTGGCGGCTTAGCCTTCTGACATAATTTGCATTTGGCCAGAACAGATCGAATACGTTTTTCCATATTACTGAAGTAGCAATTTTCTCGTAATTTATGAAAGCATTTTCTGGGGCCAAAGTGTGCATAACAGAAATGCGTATACCAAATCAGCTTATTAACCCACTCATCAGGAATACAAACTAACCAAACAGAGTTGTCGACCGATTTTCGTTTAAAAAGAATGTCATTGCGGACTAAATAATGCTGTCTAATCGCTACGCTTTCCTTTCTCCTCCACTTCTCCTTAATGTCCTTCCAGATTGGATCCTTATTTTGCTCCTTAGCGATGTCCTGGAGCGAAGACGAAATAAAGTTCTCAAACGCAACACCTTGAATATACATCAAACAATAATTGTTTTCTGTGCAATCCTCATCAACACTTTGTTTCAAACCCATAGGTGCACGTGATAAAGCATCGGCAACATTGAAGAACCCTGTATGTAAACAATACTAAAGTCAAATTCCTGTAGGTACAACGCCCATCGTGACAATCTGCCGTGAGTTAATTTTGTTGACATAAGAAATTCCAGAGCTCGATGATCGGTATAAACCTTAGTATGTCTGCCAAACAAAAATGTGCGAAATTTTGTGAAAGCCCAAACAACAGCCAAAGCTTCAAGTTCCGTAATCGAATAATTCTTTTCTGATTTAGAAAGAACACGACTTCCAAATGCAATGGTCTTTTGTACTACAACGCCGTTTTCTTCTATCTCTTGAAATAAATGTGCACCTAGGCCTTTGTATGATGAGTGCGTCGCCAAACAAAAATCTTTAGATAAATCCGGATGTGAAAGAAGTGGAGCAGCAACTAAAGCATCACGAAGCTGTTCAAATTCTGACTGAGCTTCCTCATCCCAACACCAATTGGATATCTTTCCGGATAGTTCACATAAACGAGGTGTGGCCAAATCGTCCTATCTAACAAAGCGTCGAAGAAAATTACAGACACCAAGGAAACTACGAACATCACGTTTTGTAGTAGGAACAGCATAATTACGAATAGCGTCTAATTTCTCTGGATCAGGAAGAATACCTTCTGTAGAAATAATGTGACCGAGAAATTTCACCTGAGAACGACCAAATTCAGATTATTCTAAGTTCACTGTAATACCAACTCTTGCAAAGATACGTAATAATGAATCTAAAATTTTGTTGTGTTCACTCCAAGAATGTTTGGCAATAAGAATTTCGTCAACATATGAAGTAATATTGTCACGAAGATAAACAGGTAGAATTTCGTTTAAACTACAAATGAATGCTGCAGAAAATGTAGTAAGTCCAAACAGTAAATTCCAAAGTCACTTTTGGGTAAAACAGTCACATCCGGTTATTGTTTACTTATTCACTAGATAGATTGATAGTCGAAGAGTTGGTTTGACAGATGCAAAGAATAGTAAAAGAGTAGGCAGCGGTACAGAAAACTAAAAGAGAAAAAGCACCACTACAGCTCGGGGCCCTATGCTCGCTACGGCACATATCCACTTAGAGTAGTGAATCCCCTGAGGACTTAAATAGCCGCACATAATTTCCAGTTTGTGTCTTAGTGGCCAATTCGGTGGGAGTGCGTACGTAAATTGATCTAACCGTGCACATGGATGTATGTCATTCTTAGAATTGCGGAAGATCTTAAATTTCCGAACAGTCAAAAAGTGTTTATAGTCAAAGTTTTCGCCTCGTGGCGACAAAGACCTACCGCGTTTGTCCCAGTCCGAACGTCGATTATTGTCAAGTTCGCGCGCCTGGCACTCTCTTGTCGCATCCCGTAAATTGAAACAAATTATTTTCTTCAAACCCCTCTGCTATCTGTGATTCCAAATTTCTTTTGCTGTCTTTTCCTACAATTTCACCTTCGATCTGTTTGACTTGCTTTCGTAATGCCTCACCTTCTCTTTTAACGCGTTCATTAAATTTTCCCTGATTTTCAACATGTTTATTTATGTTCTGGTACTCTTCGGTTTCTGCGAATGGTAATGGAGCTGTATCATCCGAATCTCTGTCCCCATGTAAACTAATATTTGTCAGTTTATCTGAAATTTCCTCAACTCTTTCCGATAAATCACCTATTTGTTCTTTCTGTTTATTTACGTCTTCCGTAAGTGTCGCGACTGGGGTTTCAGTATTAACACATTTAGTAGTTAACTGTTCATACTGTTGTGTTAGGTTATTTAATCTGTCATTTGGTACGGATTCCTTATCTTTTGCACGTTGTAAATTTAACTCTGAAAATTTCTGTACTATCACGCGATCTCTTTCTTCCTGTTCTCTATCCTTTTCCCTTTGTCTGATTTCAACTGCAATTAATCTATTATTGTGAGCATTCAAAATTGGTTGTACTTCTTCTCTGATTTCTTTCTTTAATTCATCTTTCATATTTTTGAAACATGTCCCTATTCGTGAATCTATCTGTGTTTCCAAAGTTCCCATCTCTGTTTTAAATTCAGATCCTAACCGAGTTTCCATTGTTCCCATCCGTGTTTCCATTGTTCCTATATCAGTTTTTAATTCAGATCGTAAAGTTCCTATCTCTGTTTTAAATTCAGATCGTAACTGCTCCATTGTTCCCCTATCTGTTTTTAGTTCAGATCGTAACTGTGATCCCAAATTTAATATTGCACTCATCAACTGCTCCGTATTAAATTGTTCAGAATTCTTTTCGCCCCTAACATTTCCCGCAAAACTAACTTCCTTCTGCATAGCCATAAGGCTATCTGTGTTCGATACTATTCCAGAATCTTCTGTCGTTAATCTCAGATTCTGTGAATTTTCTGATTGAGAAAAATTTTGAAATGGTTCCGGGCTGTCTTCCCGACTTATTAAATTGTTTTCCACTTCATTATCCATCATACTGTTTTCCCCTGTTGGCGAGTTCGCCATGTTAACAATTTCATCATTCTCACTATTCATCATTTTTGCCTTTTTCATCGATTGCGTAATCATTTACAAAATATACAAAAAATTCGTCACTGTACGAAAATTACACACAATGACTCTTTATCTCCAACAATACCATTCACATGAAATGTTTCCCTCAAACACGATTAACAAACAATTGACATAATTGCACTAGATTGTCAAACGTTTAAACAAGACAACAAATCAAATTCTGAGAAAAAATACCATTAGAAGAATGACAATTACTAAATCTACACATGCAAAATAGACTACAATTACTAAACTACAAATTACTACAGCGGTCGCCACGTGCATGGGGGCTTAATTAAATATGATTGAAAATATTTTTAGTTTTTAGTAGCTGTATGTCCGATTACACTGTGTCTCGTAAACGGTTGGCCCTGACTTGTATTATTACGCAATCTGACTGCATAGAATAACAACAAACAATGAAAGAAAATTTTCGTAAACACAGTTAATTAATTAAGTCCCCAGCAACTATAAAACCTACTAAACCAAGCACAAGTATCACTGTTCTGTATGTGGAAGTATGACTCAACGCACATCTGGCACGGTGCTTCTTCAACAAGACAAGAATTTTTAAATACCAATTTTACTGACGTGATAAAAGAATATTACAAACACTATAATTGCGTAATGAAAGCAGAATTACACTCTAATACAAGAACACAAGCCAGATGCTGTGTTGACTGAACCTGTAATGGCGCATTATTTAGGATACTGAAATAAAAAGAAACGGAGTTAATTACCTCATTTATATTGATGAAAATCAGTCTAATCCTTACATTATATCTCACACTAACTCTCTACTATCACATCTCAGCAAGCACTGCCTAATAACACATCTCAACAAACACTCTCTGCTACAACATCTCAGCACAGACTACCACGAGACCTCGACAGGCACTGACTACTACGAGCTCTCTCCAAGCACTGACTTCTACGAGCTCTCGACAAGCACTGTGGAGGCGGCTTAATAATACTCTTTGGGGCAATCTCTGGCGCAGTGGCTCAGTGTAGCCACCTTTCTCATGTAGGGTTACAACAGCGGTAAATGGGCAAGCGTTATCTGGTTGGAAATACCACCTGGAATGCTGTACATGAATAACAGCACAACAGGCTGCATCACCAGACTGGCGTGCAAATTGGCTGTCATACTAAACCACATCCCAGACCATAACCCCAGGTGTAGGCCCAGTGTGCACGCAGAGAACTTAGTTGCAGTCTCTCAACCTGCCCCTTTCTAACCAACACACACCCATGAATGACCTTGAGGCCGACCTTTTCATTAGAAAACACAACAGGCCTCCTGCCTGCCCGCCAATGAACGATTGGTTGACACCACTGAAGTCGTAAATGGCGGTGGTTTGGGGTCAGTGGAATGCACGCAACAGAGTGTCTGTCTCGGAGCTGTCCTTTAAGTAATCGATTTGTAACAGGGCCACTGCCGCCAGCAATCATGTACAGCGGCTACATTCCTGCCAAATCTTTCCGTTATTGCAGAAGGAACATCCAGCTTCTTGTAGCCCTACTAAACGACCTAGCTCAAACCCAGTGACGTGTTGATAATGGCGTCTTTGTCGCCTTAAAGGCATTCTTGACTACCAAGCGTCACCAAGTCCGATCTCAAAGGTAAGTAACCTTTAAGACCATTACAGGGTATATTTAAGGCAAACCTAATTTGAATCCTCCCTGCGACTGATGTGACATTTGAATAATCATTTTTCAGATGTAGAAACACACCAACCAACTTTCGTTTAACCCGGCGTGAATGAGGTGATAAATAATTACACCAGCTATGAGGTTGGTATGAGATACCCGAAACTTTGATGACGAATTTTTGATACTATAATCGTGAATTAAGTATTTTTTACTTGGGATATTAATAAATGTGTTTATTGAACAAGATGAGTAAGTAAAATACTGTATACAAGATATATAACCTTTTGCTGGGGGAAATGAAGTGTATATATTTTCTCAGAAAAAGCACAAGTTTTCGTAAAAATTCGAAAAAAATTACAGTTTCTTTGATTAATTAACATAATGATATCATCTTCTAATTATAAAACAGAAAATAAAATAAAACATTATGAGATCAATTAGGTCAGCACCAACTTTACACCTACAAATCAACAAATTCTTCGCACATAAGAATCGCGTGCTCCATACATATTGGCTTCTCACATTTCGAACAAAAGTGTTTTGTTTCCCTGTCTTCTTTTTTTCAGTACAGTCACCACATCTGACATATCTACCAGGTTTTTTTTTAAACTGACGATGAGGTTTCTCCAAGTTGAACAAGAATCTTCTTTCGATTTTCCCTTGGAAAACTTACGTTTTCTTGTCTAATGCGAAGACTGTCATTCATCAGATAAAAACCTAAATTACGAATAAAATCGTGGCGCTTCATGCGTGTTGCGTCACTTATGTTATTTTTTTCTGTAGACTGTGACGGCATTTATAGCAGCCATATTGAATACACTATAAAAAATTGTCATAGGCCAACGTCTGCTGTTGCGGGCAACATCGTAAGTGGTCCTTAGTTCATCTGCGACATCGACACCGGCTTTAGTTGCATTGTAATAAGTAATCATTTCCCGTTTTCTTTTATCACCTGTCGATTGGTCCAGGTTTTTATCATGGTTTAAAGTTGACATAAGCAGCACAACTTTATTTATTCAGGTATGTAGGACACTAATGCAACGTCATTCTGGAACCCAAATCGAGAACTATATATTTCTGTTCCTTTTTTGAAAATCTCAAGTCTTGTTTTTACGGTCTGTGCCACAGAATCAATGATTGTTCTCCAAAGATATGGGTCATAAGAGGGTAACTAGTAAACCAATTACCGAACGTGAAATACCAATTTGTTTTTCTTATTGGCTCTACTAAACAATTTACAATATCATATGCTTTATTACTAAGCTGGTAAGGTCCAGGTGGTTGTTTTCCCTAGTATACTTCCAGTTTGAGGATATAGAATGTCTTACCAGCTACAAGTGCAAATATTTTTAAGCCGTATTTGGCTGGTTTGTTTGGCATGTATATACGGAAAGGACATCTCATTCGGAAGGATAACAGCATCTCATCAATAGTAAGATCCAAAGACGGCACGTAGTGTTATTGACTATTTTCAACATAATTGTCAATAATATCTCTTATAGCTGCCAGATTGTCAGTGTTTTTCCTTTCGTTCCGGATGTTCCTAACATCGAATCTCACACAATTTTGGAGAAAGTAAAAGCTCTGCAGTGGCACTGTAGTCCGATAGATTGCATCTCCAGTTCCATCTGTACGCCACAAATCGTTTTGACTATTTGAGCGGTTCACGCCAACTATATGTAAAAGTCCCGTAAGTACCTTCGAATCCTCAAATGCTGTATGGATCAGGTGGTAACGCTTTTTATTTTCTGCATATTTTCCCCTGATATTCCTTATTTGATTATTTGTATTTGTAAGTACAGTATTTAACATACCGGTACTGTTTGTTATAAAAAGACTCCAACAATCAGTCTCTGTTTTGTAGCACCTTTTACGCCTGGAGAATTGGCAATAATATTGTCTGAACGAATACGAACACTTTGACTGCGACAATCCTTCATCCATTTCGTACAACCTTTGGACGTATAAAGGATCCCACGAACCTAACCTCAGGTGACTGACTAGGAGCCGCTAACGCAGATGTTGGCTCTTCCGAATCATACAGAATACCTTCTTGCCCCGAATCACTTTCTTCACTTCTTTGAGAAACTTTGTAATCTCTTCTTTGCTCTCGTTGTCACAGGAACCATCATTTGAACAGTGTTCTAAAACATCTCTTAGTTCTTGTACCGGATGTTCATTTTCTTCACAAGACATCTTGCGAAATATATGATCTAAAATAAATCAAAGAATACTATAAATAACTATGTATCTCAGAAACTTAGTGACAGCTCAAAAATGAAAAACCGACTACGAGGCCAGGTGCGACGTACCCTAGCCACCTTTGCCTACCTGTATCTCCCTCTCACGTTGGCGCAGCAATGAACTCAGCACCGCCTCTTTGCCCCCCGCCCCTCCCCCCCCCCCCCCCATCAGCTATTGTGACAGTAAGATGTGTGTGGCAAATAAGACATTCTATAATGAGCACTTCAAAACACCTCGGGTATGACATTCCCGACCACACTCACGCCAGCTTAACAAATCCTTCGCCGGCCGGAGTGGCCGTGCGGTTCTAGGCGCTACAGTCTGGAACCGAGCGACCGCTACGGTCGCAGGTTCGAATCCTGCCTTGGGCATGGATCTGTGTGATGTCCTTAGGTCAGTTAGGTTTAAGTAGTTCTAAGTTCTAGGCCTCTGATAACCTCACAAGTTAAGTCGCATAGTGCTCCGAGCCATTTGAACCAATACGTCCTTCGTTTTCCGTCAGTGTATTATGTAGTATATGTGCTAGACGCGCGTTTATGCAGGTGCGTCACACAACGTATCAGTAAGTCCTGGTCGTGCAGTCAAGATAGACAGTTGCTATGTTGATCTTTGCGACTTGTGAATTTGTGAGACACTTGTAGTCTTTGTACCTTAACGATCTGCGTTAGACCCCTATATTATTATTTCAGAAGTAAGCTGATTATCGTGAGTACGTTTGGTATCAAATAAATGTTTAAAGAATGAAAAAGTAAATTCGACAGTGTAGTGCACACTTTACAGCACCAAAACTGGGAGGCGGAGCCACAGTCGGGTACACCACTGATGTGAGTGAAATGCAACATTCCTTATTTTTCTATTTATCTTGGGAATATGCAGGTTAGCAAATTTTACTTCAAAAATAACAGGAATATGATCTTGTCAGTATTCCAGATGCGTCCCGGGATGGCACAAAATATTTTCTGCAGTCGGAATATGCTGGTTTTACCTACTTTCCCAGACAATGACATGGAAGTTTGGCTATAAATCAATGAAAGTCACTTCTGGTGGTGAATGGCCGAAGTACAAAATTAGTAACACTAATTGTCGTAATACGTGACAATTATTCTCGCAGTTGGACTGATTTTGGACGTTAACACGCATACAGTATTTCGCGCCAAGTTAGGTCTGCAGGAGCACCGTTTGTTCGTCAGTAGCTAATGGCAGCACACCAGGAAGATCAAATACCTCCAGCCACATCGCTTTCAGTCATGTCACATTATTCACGAGCCATGCCTTATCGTCAACGGATTATTCGTAACGGCGCCATTGATCTTGTGGAAGAAGGGAATTCGATGGCGTCGGAGGCTGGGGCACGAAATGGCGTTCCTGAGTTCATTGCGTGCCTATGAATAAAACGTGATGCAGATACTGGAAGATCAAGTAGGTTTGTGGGTACTGGACTTCGGCGTTTAACAACACATGCCCAGAAAAATGAACATGTCTACTCGTCGATGCAAAATAATTTAATTAAACGAGTCGCTGTTTAAATATACTTGTTGGTGGGTACTGTTGGACGCCGGCTTCGGCAGGCCGGACTCCTTAGCAAAAGTGAGGCCATTAAAGAGATGCTTCGTGATGATCGCCGACTATACCGATTAGCATTTGTCGAGGACATTGTCAGTTGTGACTGGCGGTACGTGATATTTTCCGAGGAATCGGTACTGTCCTCAGCGAATGATGATTCAGTAGGAATGTAAAGGCCGCAAGATCTCAGATTCTAACCCAAATACGTCTGTGTGTCTACAACAGTATGGGGCTACATGTCTTTCCGCTTTTGGAATGCTTCACAGGATAGATGGTAGTGTTGGTGCTGCCAGTATACCCATATTTCTGCGACATATACTGTACCCATGGAGGAATCAGTTTTCACAGGACCAGTTCCCTATATTCGTGTCAACGATGGTGTTGCTGTTGGAAGCAAAAGAGAATGATATTTCTGTTATCCAATGGTCTCCTGTGTGCAGAGATGAAACTACTGTACGAGAAAACTAGCCTGACCTCGCTCCAGGAACACGTGATGACCTTGGGAACGCCTCTGCAGTTGCCTGCGGGAAGCTGGTACGAAATGGCACTTTTGTTATCCACCTCATTCGCTCCCTTCCTTACAAGCTGCTGACAGCCATTGAAGTTTGTTACCTTCTCTTAAGGATTCGAAAGAGAAAGGTAACCTTTGTAGCTGGTCAAGCTAGGACAACAATTCTGCTGTGGTAAGCGGCTGAGCACAGTAGCTGAACATTTATTAGTTTACACAGGTATACAGAAAATTCGTACTTTCTTTTTCTTAAAACATTAAAACCAATAACCCTTCAAATATTAAAAGCATGGAAGTTAATTCAGCATATTTGAAGACAATTTCTTAAATTCTAAATTACCCAAAATTTCCTTTCCCTCTAACATTAGAACCAATGACCTTTAAAAAAATTACAATGCACCAAGGTATGTAGAACAACCACTACAGTTATAGACTGCCCAAGTTTCTTTTTTGTTTAAACATTAAAACCAATAACTTCAAAAATTTGAAAACATCCAAGGTATTCTTCCTAAACTAAATTAGCTTAAGTTCACAAACTCTTCCACGTTAGTGCACCATAACTGGCCATAGGGATACTGACATGTTAATGGCTTAACGCCAGTTCAACCAATCCGGTTGTCAGAAAACTAGCGAAACGGTAGTTACAGAAGAAGCAATTATTTTTTGAGTCGTCAGTCTTCTGAATGGTTTGATGCGGGCGCCCCGATTTCCTCTCCTGTGCCAAACTCTTCATCTCACAGCAGCACTTGCAACCTACGTCTTCAATCATCTGCTGGATGTATTCCAGTATCTGCCGGCCGCGGTGGCCAAGCGGTTCTAGGCGCTTCAGTCCGGATCCGTGAGACTGCTACGGTCGCAGGTTCGAATCCTGCCTCGGGCATGGATGTGTGTGATGTTCTTAGGTTAGTTAGGTTTAAGTAGATCTAAGTTCTAGGGGACTGATGACCTCAGATGTTAAGTCCCATAGTGCTCAGAGTCATTTGAACCATATATTCCAATATCTGTCCTCATCTACAGATTGCGCCCTCTACGGCTCTCTCTAGTACCGTAGAAGTCATTCCGTGATGTCTTAACAAATGTCCTATCATCTTTTTCTCTCTCCTCGTCAATGTTTTCAACATATTCCTTTCCTCTCCGATCCTGCACAGAACCTCTTCATTCTTTACCTTATCAGTCTACGTAATTTTCAACATTCGTCTGCAGCACCACATCTCAAACGCTTCGATTCTCTCCTGTTCCGGTTTCCCACAGCCCATGTCTCACTACCGTACAATGCTGTACTCCATACGTATATTCTCGGAAATTTATTCCTCAAATTAAGGCCTGTGTTTGATGCTAGTAGACTTCTCTTGGCCAGGCATGCCCTTTGTGCCAGCGCTGGTGTGATTTTGATGTCCTATCTCCGCCCGTCATTGGTTATTTTGCTGCCTAGATAGTAGAATTCCTTAGCTTTATCTACTTCCTGACCATCCATCCTGATGATAAGTTTCTTCTCACTGTTCTCATTTCTGCTACTTCTCATTACTTTCGTCTTTCTTCGATTTCCTCCCAATCCAGATTCTGTACTCATTAGACTGTCCATTCCATTCGGCACATAATGTAATTCTTCTTCACTTTCACTCAGAATAGCAACATCACAGCGAATCGTATTACTGAAATTCTTTCACCTTGAATTTTAATTCCACTCCTGAACCTTTCTTTATTTCCATAACTGCTGCTTCAATGAACAGATTGTACAGTAGGGGCGAAGACTGCATCCCTGTCTTACACCCTTTTTAATCCGAGCATTTCTTTCCCGATGCTGCACTCTTATTACTCCCTCTTAGCTTCTGTACATATTGTATATTATCCGTCTCTCCCCATAGCTTACCCCTATTTCTCTCAGAATTTCGAACATCTTGCATCATTTTAAATTGACGAATTTTTTTTCCAGGTGAACAAATCCTATGAACGTGTCTTGATTTTTCTTTAGTCTTGCTTCCATTGACCGCAACGTCAGAGTTGCTTTCTGGTGTCTTTACCCTTCATAAAGCCAAACAGATCGTCATCTAACACATCCTCAATTTTCTTTTCCAGTCTTCTGTATATTATTCTTGTCAGCAACTTGGATGTTTGAGCTGTTAAGCCGACTGTACGATAATTCTCGCACTTGTCAGCTATTGCAGTTTTCGGAATTGTGTGGATGGTATTTTTCCGAAAGTGAGACGGTATACTCACACATTCCATACCCCAATGTGAAGAGTCGTTTCGCTGCCAATGATTATAGAAATTCTGTTGGAATGTTATCTATCCGTCCTGCGTTATTTGATCTTAAGTCCTCCAAAGCTCTCTTAAATTCTGATTCTAATACTGGATCCCCTAGTTCTAAATCGACTCCTGTTTCTTATTGTATCATATCAGACAAATCTTCACCATCATAGAGGCCTTCAATGTACTCTTTCCACCTATCCGCTCTCTTCTCTGCATTTAAGAATAGAATTCCGCCTGCACTCCTAGTGTTACCACGCTTGCTTGTAATTTCACCGAAGGTTGTTTTGACTTTCCTATACGCTGAGTCAGTCCTTCCGACAATCATTTCTTTTTCAATTTCTTCATTTTTTCATGCAGCCATTTCGTCTTAGCTATTTATTTGATTCCTCAGCTACTTGTATTTCTGTATTCTTGAATTTTCCTGAACCATTTTTTACTTCCTTCGTTCATAGATCAGCTGAAGCACTTCTTCTGTTACCAATGGTTTCTTTGCAGAACCAACAACAAAATTTAATTACAATTCACTGAAGCATAACAGCCTCTAATTCGGCCGCTCACAAATCAAACTTTCATCAGAGTCAGATACATCAGTACATGGCTCATTTTAATACAGTCCCAAACTCTATCAGTCTTAACCAACTTTACATTCACGCTGTCTCTTGAACATGAGGCAATTTGGAACCATACAGTTAAACTTTGATGGGACTGTAATAGCTTTGCAATCGTAGAAATTAATTAACTTTCTTGCATGCGGGCAGTGGAACCTGAGACCAGGTGTCCTCAATCACAAAGGATCCTGAAGCCGATGTCACTTCTCTAGAATATCATGCACATAGTTCAACATGATTTACACACCCCGGAAGGTCTACAGCAGAAAGACATCCGATTAGCCCAGACGTACATGGAAATTTGCAGAACACCGACAGGGTACAATTTCGTGACACTACAGTCAACGCTAAGCGCAACTCGCTCTTCAGCGCAACATTTATCCCGGAGGAAACTGGAAAAATTGTACCGAGACTTGCTAACTGAAAACAGTTTAATTTAGAGTATGAACTTGCACGCGACCGAAGTCGATCCTAGACGGACGAAGTACTGTTCCAGCCCAGGCTAATCAGCCAGTTCCGATTCAAAACTAAATGCCGACGATCACTAAAATCGGTCGGAGTGCGAGGCACTAGTTCCGATGAGATACACTCACCGCCATCCGCCGACTAAACAGGAACCTCCGGGACACTGACCCATCATTCGGATGACACTGCAGCACTTCCCGCGCTTCCAGTCTACGCCTAGCATGATCACCCAACAAGAAGCATGAATTTACTCATAACCCACGCCGGAATAGCGAAACAATTAAACTGCCAAAACGGCACCTCCCATCGGACAGTAACGAGAGGAGGAGGAAAGATCACTGTCTTCAATTACACCGATGCCAGGTACAGGAAATCCGGCCGCCGGAGGCCACAAGGCAGAAGAGACGCTGGTTACACAAAATTATTACTTAATGATTAACCCTTCCACGAACTTAACTTGCAATTATGCTCGATCAGGCAGTACACGACCTCCGATGGCAAGGATCCACACATCCGACCGCGCACGCGTCGCCAGTGTACCCAACACGCCACGGTCACGCGACCACACGCTCTGTCACCGGAGTTCCCGTCTTCTCTGCAACGTTGACGGGTAGTGATCGCTGCTTCATGTTAGGTGTCTCCTTTCAAACTCCAGTGTTGAAACGGAGGATTTAAAGAAGCTTGTTAACGTCCCACCAAGGCGAAATGAACAGCAACTACTCGTGGGGCGATCCAGTATACAACCAACACGCGGGGAGCTCTTCCATCAACTCGACCCGCTCGTTACACACAACCGACATATATCACGTGGCGACTCGGTACAACCGACCACGCCTGCTTCGCGCTGGAGAACCACTGTTCTCCAGTGTCCACCACAATCACTCTGTGCGCAACGCCCCTACTTCCGCGCCACCACACGAGGTTACAACCGGTCAAAGATCTCACTTCCTCCATAGCAGTTTCCCGGAAGCAAAAACACAGGTATCGATACCAGAGGGAAAAAGACAACCAAGCAGCCACTTAATGACAGACAACATATATCAAACAAACATGTCAGGGGAAGAAAAGGAAAACCAATGCAATCTAAACAGAAGGTGTAGCACGAGTCGATACACGGCTCAAGAGCGCTGACGCCAGAAATCCATACGGTCGAATGCATGCATCGCGAAAATCATACGGCTGTAACAAAGTTGAAGACCTTTTGATGGCGTGTTAAGTGGTAAAGAATCAAGCCGTGAACTGTTGATTCTATTAATTTTGTGATGTAACGCAAAAAATTACTAAGCGACATACGAACCGAATTTGATCGCCGGGCCTACTACACCACTGAATGTGCCAATTTTTGTCGTTTTATCTCTGTATCTTCTTCATTTTTCGTTATCACTTCTGTGTGGATGTCGCACCTACAGCGGGTGGCCAGTCCCCAGGCCGACACATGTTGAGCTACTGTGCCGGCTGCCAGTGATTTATGAATGCATTATCCTATAGCTTCTGAAATTTAGGTATCATTTACAGCTCTTGAATGCATATCAATAAATGAAGCGCTTTTATTGGGTCAGCAAGGTCACGAATGACGCGAATTCGAATCGAGAACAGCTGCCAACATGAGTAACGTAGAAGTAAATATCCTCGGAGTCGTGAAGCAACTTAAATCACTTAATAAAAGCAAGTCTAAATAATGGCTCTGAGCACTATGGGACTTAACATCTATGGTCATCAGTCCCCTAGAACTTAGAATTACTTAAACCTTACTAACCTAAGGACATCACACAACACTCAGTCATCACGAGGCAGAGAAAATCCCTGACCCTGCCGGGAATCGAAACCGGGAACTCGGGCGCGGGAAGCGAGAACGCTACCGCATGACGACGAGCTGCGGACTAAGAGCAAGTCACCTGGTCTAGACTGTATATCAATTAGGTTCCTTTCGGAGTATGCGGATGCATTAACTCCATACTTAACAATCATAGACAACCGTTCTCTCGACGAAAGATCCCTACCCAAAGACTGGAAAGTTGCACAGGTCACACCAATAATCAAGAAAGGTAGTACGAGTAATCCACTAAATTACAGGCCCATATCGTTAACGTCGGTATGCAGCAAGATTTTGGAACATATATTGTGTTCGAACATTATGAATTACCTCGAACAAAACTGTCTATTGACACACAGTCAAAATGGGATTAGAAAACATCCTTCCTTTGAAACACAACTAGCTCTTTATTCACATGGAGTGTTGAGTCCTATTGACAAGGGATTTCAGATCTATTCCGTATTTCTGGATTTCCAGCAGGCCTTTCACACTGCACCACACAAACGTCTCTTAGTGAAATTGCGTGTTTATGAAATATCGTCTCAGTTATGTGACTGAATTTGTGATTTTCTGTCAGAGAGGTCACAGTTCGTAGTAATTCACGGAAAGTCATCGAGTAAACGAGAAGTGATTCCTGGCGTTCCCCAAGGTAGTGTTATCGGCCCTTCGCTGGTCCCTATCTATATAAACGATTTGGGAAACAATCTGAGCAGCTGTCTTCGGCTGTTTGCAGAACACGCTGTCGATTATCGACTAATAAAGTCATCATAAGATCAGGACAAACTGCAAAACGATTTAGAAAAAATATCCGAATGGTGCGAAAAGTGGCAGTCGACGAGAAGCGTGAGGTCATTCACATGAGTGCTAAAAGGAACTCAAACTTCGGTTAAACGTTAAATCAGTCTAATCTAAAAGTCGTAAATTAAACTAAATATCTAGGTATTACAATTACGAACGACGAAAGACTGAGTTTTACTGGCAGGACACTTAGAAAATGCAACAGATCTACTGTGAAGATTGCCTACACTACGCTTCTCCGTTCTCTTATAGAATTCTGCTGCGCGGTGTGGGATCCTTACCAGATGAGGCTGGCTGAGAAAATCGAAAAAGTTCAAAGAAAGGCAGCACGTTTTGTATTATCGCGAAGGATGGGAGAGAGTGTCACAGAAATGATATAGGATTTGGGCTGCACATCATTGAAAGAAAGGCGTTTTTCGTTGGGACGGATCTTCTCGCGAAATTCCGATCACCAACTTTCTCCTCCGAATGCGAAAATATTTTTTTGACATCAATCTACATAGGGAGGAACGATCACCATGATAAAGTAAGGGAAATCAGAGCTCGTACGGAAAGATAAAGGTGTACATTCTTTCCCTGCGCTATACAAGATTAGAAAAATAGAGAATGGTGAAGGTGGTCCGCTGAACCGTCTGCCAGGCACTTAGATATGATTTGCAGAATATCCATGTACATGTAGACGTAGACACAGCTGTCTTGCATGTTTTTTGTGGGCGCGTACTTGTGTTAAGCGTATAAAAAGGGTTAATCCTTCTACTACACTCACCATTACTAAAGTTCTTTATTTTTGTGAACAAGTCTGTACACACCTTTATGTGACTGGCTTCTGCAGAACGCCACGGTTAATTCAAATTTCAGCCACAGACATTTTTTTGTGACGTCAAATGTACACCTATGTAATAACTATTTATATCATATAATCATAGGAGGAAGACTGGTGAAGATGTACTCAAAAATCTGGTCGGCAATGCTACATGCGCAGTAAGGAAGCACTCCTTTTAATTAGACATTACTACTCAGCAGCGCCTTCTTTTGGAGAACGAAACAACTGGTCCAGCAACTAGTATACGAGCAATGGAGGGCTCCAGGTTTGGATTTTTCACGCTATGAATTTTGTAGACTATGCAGAAATATCAATCGAAACAAGTTTGCTTCTACCAATCACAGTTTATTTTATGTTCACTAGGCTTTTAAAACGTTTAAGTGAATATAATCGTGTGTATTTATGTGAAATAATACGATATGTATGTGTTGTTTTACAGTTTCGGGGTAAACTGTGTCACTGCCTGCAGATAGCCGCATACTATCTTTCATGTAGGGTTTTACACCACATGTACTTTCCAAACACTGAAGAGAGATGTTGCTCTTCTTCCATGAACAGAGCACTGGTCGGTGCTGCAGACATCGTTCCGAAGGGATTACAAAGCAGCGGTACTGTATCCGTATGGTTTACGAGCGCTGATTTGATTTCATTGTAATCGCAAAATGGATAGTAATTTATTTGAGATCGCTACAGCGGTCGTCACAGAGTATTTTGTTAATTTATTTCTTTATTTTTGCTTGGGTTGCAAGGGTCACACAGCCAACAACGGTTGCAGAGTGCCAACGAAACATAATTGCAGAAAAGCAGAGTAGCACTGTGGTGTCACCGCCAGACACCACACTTGCTAGGTGGTAGCCTTTAAATCGGCCGCGGTCCGTTAGTATACGTCGGACCCGCGTGTCGCCACTATCAGTGATTGCAGACCGAGCGCCGCCACACGGCAGGTCTAGAGAGACTTCCTAGCACTCTCCCCAGTTGTACAACCGACTTTGCTAGCGATGGTTCACTGACAAAATACGCTCTCATTTGCCGAGACGATAGTTAGCATAGCCTTCAGCTACGTCATTTGCTACGACCTAGCAAGGCCCCATTACCAGTTGCTATTGATATTGTACATAATGTACAGACAAGAGCTACGTTCAACATTAATGGATTAAAGTTAAGTATTCCACCATCTGCGTCCGTTTTTCTCAGTTCAAATTTCCTTGTCCTGTTCCAGACCTCACGCCAGCCTGCGTGAGCTAAAACGCGTGCATTTCGGCTTCCTCTAAATTTAGTGGGTTGGTCTCCTGCCAATCCACAAGAAGCACAAAATTACGAAGTTAGCATACAAACACACTCTTGTACAAAATAAAACGGCAATTAGACATACACCAGAGAGACGGTGGCAGTGATGATAATGACACTGGTGCAGAATTACAAACAGCACTATACAGAAACATTATGACAAAAATCCATGTGATCTTAAAGTAAAAGACAAAACACTGAAGTGCAAAACTGTACGTTACAGTGTACTTTGGCAAGATGTATGCCAGACGAAGCTGGTCAACTAAGGACGTCCGTACGCTATTTTGTAGGGAGGGGGCGGGGGGGGGGGCAGGGGGGGGGGCTAGGCCTGGGGTATCTAGTATTTTTAACATTTTAAAAAACGAGAAGCGAATTGTAAATTGGCATAAAAATGTTCCAGTTCAGACCTCGTTATAAATTTGGACAACAGCGACTTCTTGAAAGAAAAACACCTGACTACACTATGTTTCTCTATCTCTCAGAGCTAGGGGAGAGAGAGAGAGAGAGAGAGAGAGAGAGAGAGAGAGAGAGAGAGAGAGAGAGAAGAGTGGGGGGGGTGAGGCGGCCCGCCCTTGCTTCTCGGTGTATGGACCATGTGACCAACGGAAGGTTGAAAGAGTTAATAATATGTATCTGACTATACGTGGACAGTCGTCGCTGACCGCTACTCTGCGCCTTTTAGCACCTTCGTGCTCCTATGGTGAAAGACTTGCCCCAAACTACACCATAACCAACCGTAATCACTGACACTGCGTTGCAGAAGACAACGAAAGTCACTTAAGGGGGGGCAGGACGTCAAACGGGTCGATTTGGAGCAGGAGAGGCACCACAGGGCATTTTAATTTCCACTGTGTATACTTTCACAAATAAATTCGTACAACTTTGTCAGCATGACCAGGAAGGATTCAAGATTCACATTCATAGGACTGAAAGTTCAAAAACATCACCAAATTTTTTTCTTTTTTTTACAAGTGAAATATCATAATCTTTTCACTTGCTATTGGCTGCATTTGTTGCTATAGGTACACTTTTCTTCATAAGTGAGATAGATTCCTCGATGAATTTTGCACAGCATACAAACCATACTTACAGTTGTATGAAACTCTAGAATTTATTTAATTTATGGAAAAATGAATGAGCTGTTACATTTTCAACTTCATGTTTACAAGAAATTCAAACTCTATAAGTACTTATCTCAACTGTTACCACAGATTTTAATAGATTTGGAAAAAGAGTTTTGCATTAAGGAGTTTGTATTTAACAAGCAGTGCAAAATTCGTGGAAGAATCTCTCTTACTTATGAAGAAAAGTGTACCTTTAGCAATAAATGAAGGCAATAGTAAATGAAAAAATTATGAAATTTCACATGTAAAAGAAATTTACTTCCTGATGTTTTTTAGCTTTTACTGCTACGAGTGTGAATCCTGAATCCTTCCTGGTCATGCTGACAAAGGTTTATGAATTTATTTGTAAAAGTATAGACAGCGGAATTTAAAATGCCCTGTGGTGTCTCTCCTGCTCCAAGTCGGCCCGTTTGACGTCCTACCCCCCTTAAGAAAACTGCCTGACGGAAAGGTGAAGCACCCAACAGAGGAGGAAGAAAAAGAAATAAATCTCCAGTAGTTGAGAGGATGTGTGATGCTATTTCATTTACGACAAAAGCAAGTTAATTTTCACAAAGAACGTAGCAGTATGAGCACAGTCATCAAAGTGACTTGCACTGCTTGTGGCCAGTATGTACCCACCGATTCCGTTGGGAACGGTTTCGTAAAGCCATTGTACTCTCTTCTAGAATAATGTCTTGTAACTGGCCCCTGATATCGGGGACAATGGGACGCAGTTGACGTGTGAGTTGGTGCCACACATGTTCTGTCGGATCTGATCTGGGTATCTTGCTGGACATGGGAGTAGGTCAACATCACCCAGACAGTTCAAAGAAATGTGAGACGTACGGACGAGCATCGTCCTGTTGTAAAATGGCACCATGACACTGTCTCATGAGAGGAAACAAATGAGGAAGTTGGATGTCCACAACGTACAGTTGTGCCGTTAGGGGCCTCTCATTCACTCCGAGATGTGATCTGAGACGTATCCTCACACCACGACGCCTCTCCTCAGGTGGCCTCCACACTCGCCGACGATAGTATCCGTGGTAGTGCAGTACCGTGATGCATCGCATAAGACAATGCTACGCCATTCGTCAGCAGTCCATGATTCCCGGATACAGAACCACTCCCAATGCAGACGGTAATTCCCTAATCTGGCTGCTGCTATTCTCCGTCCAATAGTATAGGATAATGCAGAAAGCTTCAGGGAGTGTATTACTTCAATTACTTGTTCTGAGATGACAGTAGTAGGTGTGAAAGGGTTACGCTGTGTATGGTCACGAAAACGGAATACTGCCTTCCGGGAGTAGGACGGTGTCGAACGAAAACTAGACGGGCCGGCCAAATCGAAAATCATAGCTGCACGTTCAGAGACCGTGAATAGTTACAATTAAAAGAAAACAGCCCTCGGTCACTCATTTTTAACGATTTAACCGGGTTTCAAACCTGCTAGGAGTGTCTTCCTTAGAACTTAAACCAAAGGATGGTCTATATCATGGTCACAGAATTATGACTAAAAACGCGTAATACAAATTATGACTAAAAACGTATGATACAAATTATAAGTCCGTTTACAACCTGCACCACGCAAGTAACGAGCAGCCCATAGTAGCTCGCCATCACAGTTTTTTTATCTTTGTGACTAATGCCCTTTTGCCATATTTATTATTTTATAAATGACATAAGTACTGCCAGTCTTTCTCGATAATTCCGTGCTTATAATTAGTATCGTCGTTTTTGTCATAATTCTGTCACCATGATATTACCATCCAATGGTTTAAATTCTTAGGAAGACACCCCTAGCAGTGTTGAAATCCGGTTAATTCGTTAAAAATTAGTGACCGAGGGCTGTTTTCTTTTATTTGTAAATATGACGACCCTTTCAGACGCTGTCAGGTGCTGATAACGCAGTCTCATATGAGTACGCGTTCTTTCCGTGTCCTTTGCAGTGATCACTCAACATGCGACGCTATTAAAGATCATTTTACACCCTAAAACAACACTAAACACGAACAAATGTGACGTATCTAGCGGTCATTGTACCGGTGACAGAGTAATGTAATTATAATACACTCCTGGAAATTGAAATAAGAACACCGTGAATTCATTGTCCCAGGAAGGGGAAACTTTATTGACACATTCCTGGGGTCAGATACATCACATGATCACACTGACAGAACCACAGGCACATAGACACAGGCAACAGAGCATGCACAATGTCGGCACTAGTACAGTGTATATCCACCTTTCGCAGCAATGCAGACTGCTATTCTCCCATGGAGACGATCGTAGAGATACTGGATGTAGTCCTGTGGAACGGCTTGCCATGCCATTTCCACCTGGCGCCTCAGTTGGACCAGCGTTCGTGCTGGACGTGCAGACCGCGTGAGACGACGCTTCATCCAGTCCCAAACATGCTCAATGGGGGACAGATCCGGAGATCTTGCTGGCCAGGGTAGTTGACTTACACCTTCTAGAGCACGTTGGGTGGCACGGGATACATGCGGACGTGCATTGTCCTGTTGGAACAGCAATTTCCCTTGCCGGTCTAGGAATGGTAGAACGATGGGTTCGATGACGGTTTGGATGTACCGTGCACTATTCAGTGTCCCCTCGACGATCACCAGTGGTGTACGGCCAGTGTAGGAGATCGCTCCCCACACCATGATGCCGGGTGTTGGCCCTGTGTGCCTCGGTCGTATGCAGTCCTGATTGTGGCGCTCCCCTGCACGGCGCCAAACACGCATACGACCATCATTGGCACCAAGGCAGAAGCGACTCTCATCGCTGAAGACGACACGTCTCCATTCGTCCCTCCATTCACGCCTGTCGCGACACCACTGGAGGCGGACTGCACGATGTTGGGGCGTGAGCGGAAGACGGCCTAACGGTGTGCGGGACCGTAGCCCAGCTTCATGGAGACGGTTGCGAATGGTCCTCGCCGATACCCCAGGAGCAACAGTGTCCCTAATTTGCTGGGAAGTGGCGGTGCGGTCCCCTACGGCACTGCGTAGGATCCTACGGTCTTGGCGTGCATCCGTGCGTCGCTGCGGTCCGGTCCCAGGTCGACGGGCACGTGCACCTTCCGCCGACCACTGGCGACAACATCGATGTACTGTGGAGACCTCACGCCCCACGTGTTGAGCAATTCGGCGGTACGTCCACCCGGCCTCCCGCATGCCCACTATACGCCCTCGCTCAAAGTCCGTCAACTGCACATACGGTTCACGTCCACGCTGTCGCGGCATGCTACCAGTGTTAAAGACTGCGATGGAGCTCCGTATGCCACGGCAAACTGGCTGACACTGACGGCGGCGGTGCACAAATGCTGCGCAGCTAGCGCCATTCGACGGCCAACACCGCGGTTCCTGATGTGTCCGCTGTGCCGTGCGTGTGATCATTGCTTGTACAGCCCTCTCGCAGTGTCCGGAGCAAGTATGGTGGGTCTGACACACCGGTGTCAATGTGTTCTTTTTTCCATTTCCAGGAGTGTAATTCACAGTATACATGTCATACAAGGTTCAGATGGGTTCTTTGGGAGAGTAATACTGACGAAGAAGAAATCAGTAGGTAGAAGTATTGACACTATTATATATATGCGTGTATGTAGGGTAACTGGCACCTCTGGAACAGTTTTGACGGAGTGAACAAGTAGTGTAATACGGAACGCATTTTCATGAATGCAGAAGGTGAGTGTGAAATGGGCAAGGTATTACGAGCAGCGTAGTATTTGAATTATTCCAGTTAGTAATAAAACGATGCAAACGTTTGTCACCTTAGTCTCTAACGGCCATGTTACAAGCTGCTGTTACTGGAAAAGAACGAATATTTGAGGAAACAGTGGCTCCAAAATTGTGCAAACAGTCGACAGTGGAGATGAAAGTGAGAGCCCGAAAACAAAATTAAGTAACGGGAAAAGATGGGCACTGGCGTGGATGGTCGAGAGGGATAAATGTCAAATGGTGGGCTAGTTTCCCATCTTCTAATGCAGTACACAGGACTTTGGTAAATGGGTATACTCGAAAATGATGAGTGAGTGGTATGGCATTGTTAGAAACAGGTATCTTCCTACGCAGCGGCCCCTTTTCCTCCTCTTCACAGGTACAACTGACAGAATAGGTAAAATATCAACGAAGAGCTGCGCGGTTCGTCACGGGATCGTTTAGTCGAAGCGAGAGCGTTACACACACGATCAACAAATTCCAGAGGCAGACACTCCAAGAGAGCGTTGTGCATCACGAAGGGGTTTATAACCGAAATATCGAGAGAGCTATTCCCGGAAAGAGTCTTACAACATGCTAGTGGCGTTCAACAGGTAATGTAACTTTCTTTTCTAGGATAAGGTTGCTTTATTCAGGATCCCAGTACACTGTATTATTAGTCACTCTTTTGGCGACAAATCCCAATTTCTCAACATAATCTCCCCTCAATGAGAGAGCCTTACACCACCTTACTGGGAGGGCCTCTACGCCTACATGGTGCTACACTACTCGTCGAGTCCGCAGCTCGCGATCTAGTGGCTAGCGTTACTGCCTCTGGATCATGGAGTCTCTGGTTCGATTTCCAGCCGGGTCGGGGATTTTCTCCGCTCGGGGACTGGGCGTTTCTGTTGTCCGCATCATTTCATCATTATTCCTGAAAGTGGCGAGTATGGACTGTGTAAAGATTGGAACTTTGTACGGACGCCGATAACCGCGCAGTTGAGCGCGACACAAACCAAAAATCATCATCAGCAGCAGCATCATCTACTGCTCGACGTCGAACCGTCTTGCTGCACCAATAACCACCCCAACATCCACGCGGAGTGCATACTTCATTGGACCAAACAGATGGAAATCGGATGATTCGAAGTCCGGACAGTAGGGTGAATGAGGAAGGGCAGTCCAATGAAGTTCGGTTGCGCAGATTCGTGTCAGGCCTTGCGCTGTCTTGAAGGAGCAGAATTTCGTTTGCATTTTTGAGGTGACGAATACGCTGAAAATATTTATTCAGTTTTCTGTCGGTAGCGTAAGAGCTGATCGTTGCACCATAAGAGAGGAAATCAAACAGGATAACCCTCTTCAGAGTCCCAGAAGACCGTCGTCATGACTTTACCGGATGAAGGTGCGGCTTTGAACTTTTTTTTTCGGAGGAGAGGTGGTGTGGCGCCACTCCATGAATTTCCCTTTTGTTTCCGGTTCGATGTGGTGAACCCAGATTTCATCACCTGTGACGATTTTCGATAAAAGATTATCACGATTAGCCTCGCAACGCACAGGCAATCCCGCACGGATGGTCCTTGGTTGCTCTTTATGGTCTTCTGTTAGGCGGCGATGAACCCAGCGAGAACACTCCTTTCAGTCGACGAGTGTGCCATCACTACCAACAGAGACGTTCAGTTGAGCAGCGAGGTGTCTGAATGTGATCGTCTCGAATGAGGGTGTTCACACGTTGAAACGTCACAGGAATAAAAGGTATGTGCTGCAGGCCGGCACGAGGGATATGGAGCAGATTTGAGAGACCTTGTTGTGTTGATGACAGACGCCTTGCCCAACGACTCACCGTGCTTCTGTTTGCTAGCAGGGGTCCGTAGACATTCAGCAAACACCTTTGAGTATCTGCGATGCTCTGGTTTTCCGCCAAAAGAAAATCAATAACAGCCCTCTGTTTGGAACGACCTCCCTTACAGATGCCATTTTGAAATTTACTTCATAAAGCTGCAGCAGCTGAAGCGCGTATATTTCATGAAGTCCCACAACGAATTCCGCATTTTTTCAATCGAAACTAGCCGACAAAAATATATGTTGCATTACTTATTTAACGCCCCTCTCATACATCTCATGAAATGTTGACGACGGGAAAATTCTTGAGGTTCGAGCTCATACAAAGACTTACCGAGAGTCATTCTTCCCATGCGCCGTCCACTACACACCATTAGCAGTCTTGCTGAGTATGACGTTGATGTAGATGTGTGAAGAGTATATGTTGAGATGACTGACGGTAAGGATGTGTGTATAGCGTGGTGTCATGTTGTAAGGTGGCAACGGTCTTGCACCTTACATGAGTCCATTTATGGTGAGTGTAATCGCTTAGCGAGCCCTTTAGGTCAATAAAAACGACTAACAGCATCGCTATCGCTTTGTAGATAAGTTTCTTGGATTAATACTCTAAATTACGGTGTAGGAAATGCATGTGGAAACGCATCGGCACGGTAGCGATTTTGTGGAGATGCAGGAGAGTAATCAGATCTCGGCTACCTCCCTGGCTAGCCGCCGAAGGCCACAGCCTGACGGCATGAATGGTGAACTGGGGAAGTTCTGTAATCCGTGTAGAGAGGCCACATCGGCCACCATCCTCTGAGGGACACGCGGCTGCAGGTGTTCAAGTGTGCCTGCCTGTGTGGCCGAGCGGTTCTAGGCGCTTTAGTCTGGAACCGCGTGACCGCTATAGTCGCAGGTTCGATTCCTGCCATGGGCATGGATGTGTGTGATGTCCTTAGGTTAGTTAAGTTGAAGTAGTTCTAAGTTCTAGGGGACTGATGACCTGAGATGTTAATTCCCATAGTGCTCAGAGCCATTTGAACCATTTGTTTGTTCAAGTGTTTACCAATACAGACCAGTGAATAGCTGGACGGGCTTCCTTTGTAAGTAGGCTGTTTATGTTTTCGCTATGTAAGTAGGCTGTTTATGTTTTCGCTATGTAAGTAGGCTGTTTATGTTTTCTTATTGGCAACGTTACGTAGCGCTCAATATGAAAACCACTGGCTGTGCTGTGTGCAGTCTGTGGCTGCTTTGCATTGTTGTAATACTCGCCATTGTAGTGTTAGGCAGCTGGCTGTGAACAGCGCGTAGCGTTGCGCAGTTGGAGGTGAGCCGCCAGCAGTGGTGGATGTGGGGAGAGAGATGGCGGAGTTTTGCAATTTGTCATGAACTGATATATATATTATGACTTGTGATGATATTAAGGTAAATACATTGTTTGTTCTCTATTAATATCTTTCATTTGCTAACTATCCCTATCAGTAGTTAGTGCCTTTAGTAGTTTGAATCTTTTATTTAGCTGGCAGTAGTGGTGCTTGCTGTATTGCAGTAGCTTGAGCAGCGAAGGTTTTTGTGAGGTAAGTGATTTGTGAAAGGTATAGTTTAATGTTAGTCAGGGCCATTCTTTTGTAGGGAATTTTGAAAGTCAGATTGCGTTGCGCTAACAAAGTATTGTGTGTCAGGTTAAGCACAGTCTCGTATATAAATTGTTCAAAGGGGACGTTTCACCTTGTGCGTGCTCTCGCCTATCTCCCACTAATTTTACGCCTTCGAGTAACTCAAGTGGGGCAGGCAAGGAGTTCCGAATAACAAAACTTTTAATGCAGGATGTTTCAAATGGTTCAAATGGCTCTGAGCACTATGGGACTTAACATCTGTGGTCATCAGTCCCCTAGAACTTAGAACTACTTAAACCTAACTAACCTAAGGACATCACATACATCCACGCCCGAGGCAGGATTCGAACCTGCGACTGTAGCAGTCCCGCGGTTTCGAACTGAGCGCCTAGAACCGCTAGACCACCGCGGCCGGCTTCAATGCAGGAGACTGTGTTCGCTACGACGGGTAATCTTGCCGGGAAAATCTCGAGCGGTCTCTTAGGAGAAAAATTCCAGTAAACGTGTTATTGCCCACAGCTGTGGTTCTTCCCAGCCGGCGTGGGCAGAGTTTACTTGTGAAATTTTGTAGAAAGGGAAGAATTGTGGAAAAGAGTTCTATTCCCTGTCCGTACATTGGTCTGCACTGGCAAACTGGGTATTTTGAGAGCCTCTAGTGATGTAATTGTCTCGGTTAAAGTTGAGGTGGGTAAACAGAGGTGAAGAGCGATCTTGCTCGACTCTCTGTAGAGGTCTTCCGTTCTGGGCTCTCGTACTGAGAGGACGTTAGCCAAGTCGTCTCCCATCTTGGTCTGTCGTTCTGAGAAGGCGTCAGCCGCGCCAGCTCTCTACTGCGGGGAAGATTGTTGCAATTAGAGAAGTTTACCGACAGCGGTCTGTTGTCTGAGTATTGTAGGAGTTTCCTTTCCGGGACGCCACACGCCGACCGCAGAGCCGCTCCATCGGAGAAATAGTTGGACCATGGGCAATTGCTGTTTCCACAGAGGTTTCACGATACTTTGGGGTGTAGTGGTTCTTCGTACCTTACGTTTTGTGTCGATGTCAGTCGGTTAGCCAAGTTATAAGAGATCGCGTTTTGGACCGATTGTAAATTGTTCACTATGTTTTATTCAGCATTGATCTGAAGGTTATTGTGATTCAGTAGAGCCTTTACTTTCAGTAGTTGATCCTAAATTCTGTTTTATGCTTATTTTTTACTTTTGTGTATGTGTTTTTGATGTCTTTGAACATCCTAAGTGTTCGTGATCGTTCATGCTTGGAAGTAAAAATAGGTGTTCAAATGGTTCAAATGGCTCTAAGCACCATGGGACTTGACATCTGAGGTAATCAGTCCCCTAGACGTAGAACTACTTGAACCTATCTAACCTAAGGACATCACACACATCCATGCTCGAGGCAGGATTCGAACATTCGACCGTAGCAGCAGGGCGGTTCCATACTGAAGCGCCTAGAACCGCTCGGCCACAGCGACCGACAAAAATAGGTGAGATTTATAGTCAACACTACCACCGCAGATTAATGAGGAGTGACAGGGCCACATTTAAACCTAGCGCTATCTATTTTTGCGTACAGTTCCGCTCCCAATTTATCTGTAAGTTGTTTGTCAGGGGTGAACACACGCAAAATCCAGACAAGCAACGGGTGAGGTTTTACAATGTTTGTGTTGCATGATGATGTGTACCCTCCTGCTGCACCATGGAGATTGCCAGCGTTGACGTCCACATCCGACGGACGGATCACCACGAATCAGTTCACATGCCCTTACTACTTGACGGTTAATCAAGAGGTGTGGAATTTTATCCAGGTGACTGGCGCAATGTCTTGTAATCTGGTGCGCGAGGGCACCAGCATCTCCTCACGTTTCCAGCCAAATAATGGTGACGACAGTGTCTTCCATCACCTATATTCGAACCGGCTACCTCCTGATCGAGTGCCGCCGTACAGACTTGAACTAGCGAACTCGACTATGGAGCCATGTACGAGTCCCCTCAGAACAAAGCTCAGACGGTTCTCAGATAGATGGAGCACACGAATTTTTCTCACGGATGATACCTCGTAAATGTGCTGAGAAGAAGAACTTAAGGTGAAGGAAGTAAAATAAAAAAAAAAAACTGCCAAATCGTTTGTGATAAATGCCTTAATTAGGAGATCCAGCTTTTGAAGCATCAAAAACACACGTCTTTTGAAGTTCTGTAATAGGTTTCAACTAGTATACTTTGCTTGTTTTAAGTCTAACCATAGCAAATACAAACTCCGTCCATCGAGTGATGGTCAGCTGTGGAACGCCTTCATGTGCTGGGAGTGCAACGTCGCTGGGGAACTCCTACTAACGTGTAGGAGATGTTATGCTGGCTGAAGCACAAATGACACACTGAGACATCCTAAAGCACTGAAAGGCTTCAGAATGTTTGCTATTCACTGTCGAACACGTTTTACATGTACAGCCATTGTTTCAGATCTCTTAGCTCAGCCGCCTCTCTGTCCTGTCGCTTCTCTGTCACCTTGCTTTGCTGTCCCCATGGCTGTGAAAATACCTGAAGTTGCTTCCTGATCGGTTGTGACACACACAGAAACTCTTTAAAAAGAGGTGAAAAACGGACTGTGAGTAATATTTCCGAAAACTGGTCAGAAAGGAACGTATACGGCATATTGCAGGAACATATTCTGAGTTCACAAGAATTTCTTTGTCGAATACATAACGATCAAAGAATTTTTAGCATATTGCCGTCCCGTCAGCAACTGTGATAGACCAATATATTGAAAAATCCGCCTAAATTGCGAAAATTTTCTGGTCTTTACCCAGGTTTCGTCTAGAATAATCTAGCCTTCCTCAGGAGCATAAAATTACTATAACATGCCAGAGTAAGGCACAGTCAACATTAAAAATTGAAACCTATAGTACCGTGGTACCATGTCGAATTAAGACTACTTAACTGACGTCCAGTCCCGGCATCACTTCACCACGTGGTCGGTTGGCAGCGGCAACTACGTTGGCACTCAAAATAATAATGATCACATGTAAGGAGTCCATTTTCTGCTAGACGAATGCGTGTAGGGAAAATTGGACGATTTTGTGAAACGTGGTGTGCACACGTTGCTTCGTGAGTTTTTCTTCCAATTTCAAATGTTATCAATAATTAAAATACTTCGAGTGGTAAATGACAACTTCTCCACTTTCAGAAAAAGTAGTTTTTGCAGATTAAGTAATGGTACTGATTTTCAGTACAAAAATAGTAAACAAAATAACTATCAGACTGCACGTTATGAATAGTTTAGTGCTGAAACATGAAAATTCGTAATGATGATAACAACAATAATAATAAGAAACATTTGCGCGTGGTTGGGTTAACGGTTTTTTCATCAAATTACAATGAAGAGCTAAAGAAACTGGTACACCAGCGTAACATCGTGTAGTGCAACCGCGAGCACGCAGAAGTGCCGCAACATGACGTGGCATTCACTCGATTAATATCTGAAGTAGTGCTGGACGGAAGTGACACTATGAATCCTGCAGGGCTGTACATAAATCTGTAACAGTACGAGGGTGTGGAGGTCTCTTCTTAATAGTACGTTGCAACGCATCAATAATGTTCAAATCGGAGGGGGGGGGGGGGGGGGGTTGATGGAAGTGTTTAGTTCCTGGAGCCACTCTGTAGCAGTTCTAGACGTGTTGGGTGTCGCATAGTCCTGCTGGAACTGTGCAATGCACAATGGACACGAATGTATGCAGCTGAATAGACAGAAATCTTACGTACGTGTCACATGTCAAAGTCATATCTAGACGTATCAGGGGTCCCATTTCACTTCAACTGCACTCGCTCCACACCATTATAGAGCCTCCATCAGCTTGAACAGTCCCTTGCTCACATACTGGGTCCATTGATTCGTCAGGTTTTGTCCATACGTGCATCCGTTTGACGCAAGACTCGTCCGACCAACCAGGCAATATGTTTCCAGTCATCAACAATCCAATGTCGGAGTTGACGAGCCCAGCCGAGACGTACAGCTTTGTATCGTGCAGTCATCAAGAGTACACGACTGAACCTTTGGCTCCGAAAGCCCATATCGACGATGTTTCGTTGAATGGTTCGCACGCTGACACTCGTGGCTCAACACTAAAATCTGCAGCAATTTGCGGAAGGGTTGCACTTCTGTCCCGTTTAACAACTGTCTTCAATTCTTGTCGTTGGTCCCGTTCTTGCAAGATCTTATTCCGGCCGCAGCAATGATGGTGATCTGATGTTTTACCGGATTCCTGATATTCACGGTACACTCGTGAAATAGTCGTACGGGAAAATCCCCACCTCATCCGTATCTCGGAGATGCTGTGTCCCATTGCTCGTGCGACGACTGTAACACCACGTTAAAACACTTAAATCTCGATAACCTGCATTGTAGCCTCGGTAACGAATCTAACAACTGCGCCAGACCCTTGTTGCATTACATAGGCGTTGCCGATCGCAGCGCCGTATTGTGTTTTTTACATATCTCTGTATTTGAATACGCATGCCTATTGGCGCTTCATTGTATAACTAAATACTAAAAAATGGTAAGTGTAAACTGAGTTTTTATTTTACCGGTTTTACTGCTTTTGTTCTTATTTTTTTAAATAACTTGTAGTTATTTGTAATGTCAGTATAAGCCTATCACCGAAATAAAATTTTTGCCCTACCATTTCGTTGTTTAATGTCTCGGACTACTTCTCAGAACAAGTTAATGTAGCTTTATAGATAACAGCAAAAGTTTTACTTTCAGAGTAAGAGCTTCTGCATTATTGAGGTGATCTGTATTATTGCTAACTTTTCCTGAATCTGCTTCGTTAGTGTCGCCCAAAGTTGAGGCTGCCAGCTGTAAAGCTGTAAAGCCTGTTACGGCAAGGAAAGCGCTCGCCTTCGGCGGAACATTTGCGAACTTTATATAGGGGAAATGCAGCGGAAGGCTCTCTGCAGGTGAAAAGCAGGATCCTATAGTACTTAGACAGTCATTAAGATATAAGCCGACTAGCACCTGAGCAGTCTGCAATGGTCCTTTCTGAGAATGAGAAGTAGAGAACAGAGGCTTTTTAACGGCACTCGCAACAGTTGATTATTCTGGTCAGCTACATATTACTTTCGACAGCGTCAGTAGAAAGGGGTAGGACATGTTTTGACGTCTGTAAGTAGTGGTTTTGGGAGAAAGCAGTTGGCTTTCCGGTTACCGATCGTGCTTGAATAAAATGTGACACCTAATAAATTTGACTGGGTTTTATTTATCTCAGTGGAAAGAGACCGAAACCTTCCACTTCTTAGTGTTAACAGTGCTTTTTGGTGTTACAACCACACAGAGATGCATAAAACGATTTAATGCCAAACAGCCAACACGGGTTCAGAAAATATCGGTGTTGCGAAACACAAATATATCTCTGTTTTCACGAAGTAATGGCTGCTATCGATAAGGTATGTGAAATTCATTCCACGTTTTCATATTTCCAGAAGAGTTTTGACACTGATCGACACAAACGACTTCCAATTATATTCAATGCCTACGGAGTATCGTCTTAGTTGTGCTACTGGATTCGTATTTTCCTCTAAGGAAGATCACAGATCTTCAAAAAATGGTTCAGATGGCTCTGAGCACTATGGGACTCAACTGCTGAGGTCATTAGTCCCCTAGAACTTAGAACTAGTTAAACCTAACTAATCTAAGGACTTCACAAACATCCATGCCCGAGGCAGGATTCGAACCTGCGACCGTAGCGGTCTTGCGGTTCCAGACTGCAGCGCCTTTAACCGCACGGCCACTTCGGCCGGCCACAGATCTTAGTAAGTGACTAATAGTCATGGAGTAAAACCGAAATAATATCTGGTGCTTCCCAAGGAAGTGCTTTAGTACCTCTGCTGTTTCTGATCCACTGTATGAACAATTTAGGATACAATCAGAGCAGCCCTCTTAGATTGTTTGCAGATGATGGTGTCATATACCGTGTTGCAAAGTCGTCAGGTGATCAAGAATAATTGCAAAATGAGTTACACAAGATATCTGTAAGGTGTGACAAACTGGCAACAGGCTGTAATTAAAGAAAAGCGTTGTGTCATTCACATGAGTACTAAAAGGAATCTGCTAAATTTCGGTTACTCGATACATGCCATTACTGTATAGACTGTGAATTTTAACTACACTCCTGGAAATGGAAAAAAGAACACATTGACACCGGTGTGTCAGATCCACCATACTTGCTCCGGACACTGCGAGAGGGCTGTACAAGCAATGATCACACGCACGGCACAGCGGACACACCAGGAACCGCGGTGTTGGCCGTCGAATGGCGCTAGCTGCGCAGCATTTGTGCACCGCCGCCGTCAGTGTCAGCCAGTTTGCCGTGGCATACGGAGCTCCATCGCAGTCTTTAACACTGGTAGCATGCCGCGACAGCGTGGACGTGAACCGTATGTGCAGATGACGGACTTTGAGCGAGGGAGTATAGTGGGCATACGGGAGGCCGGGTGGACGTACCACCGAATTGCTCAACACGTGGGGCGTGAGGTCTCCACAGTACATCGATGTTGTCGCCAGTGGTCGGCGGAAGGTGCAAGTGCCCGTCGACCTGGGACCGGACCGCAGCGACGCACGGATGCACGCCAAGACCGTAGGATCCTACGCAGTGCCGTAGGGGACCGCACCGCCACTTCCCAGCAAATTAGGGACACTGTTGCTCCTGGGGTATCGGCGAGGACCATTCGCAACCGTCTCCATGAAGCTGGGCTACGGTCCCGCACACCGTTAGGCCGTCTTCCGCTCACGCCCCAACATCGTGCAGCCCGCCTCCAGTGGTGTCGCGACAGGCGTGAATAGAGGGACGAATGGAGACGTGTCGTCTTCAGCGATGAGAGTCGCTTCTGCCTTGGTGCCAATGATGGTCGTATGCGTGTTTGGCGCCGTGCAGGTGAGCGCCACAAATCAGGACTGCATACGACCGAGGCACACAGGGCCAACACCCGGCATCATGGTGTGGGGAGCGATCTCCTACACTGGCCGTACACCACTGGTGATCGTCGAGGGGACACTGAATAGTGCACGGTACATCCAAACCGTCATCGAACCCATCGTTCTACCATTCCTAGACCGGCAACGGAACTTGCTGTTCCAACAGGACAATGCACGTCCGCATGTATCCCGTGCCACCCAACGTGCTCTAGAAGGTGTAAGTCAACTACCCTGGCCAGAAAGATCTCCGGATCTGCCCCCCGTTGAGCGTGTTTGGGACTGGATGAAGCGTCGTCTCACGCGGTCTGCACGTCCAGCACGAACGCTGGTCCAACTGAGGCGCCAGGTGGAAATGGAATGGCAAGCCGTTCCACAGGACTACATCCAGCATCTCTACGATCGTCTCCATGGGAGAATAGCAGCCTGCATTGCTGCGAAAGGTGGATATACACTGTACTAGTGCCGACATTGTGCATGCTCTGTTGCCTGTGTCTATGTGCCTGTGGTTCTGTCAGTGTGATCATGTGATGTATCTGACCCCAGGAATGTGTCAATAAAGTTTCCCCTTCCTGGGACAATGAATTCACGGTGTTCTTATTTCAATTTCCAGGAGTGTAAATACTTGGGGATTACAGTTACGAATAACATAAATTGGAACGATCACACAGATTATGTTGTAGGAAAGTGATCCAGAGACTGTAGTTTCTTGGCAGAACAGATAGAAAATTTAACAGGTTTAGTGTCGAGACTGCCTGCACTAAGCTTGACCGCCCTCTTTTGGAGCATTGCTGCGCAGTGTGGGATCCGAGTCACATAGAATTGATGGAGGACATCGAAAAAGTTCGAAAAAGGACAGCTCGTTATGTAATGTCACGAAACAGGGGACAGAGTGCCACGGAAATAATACATGAATTGGGGCGGCAATGATTAAAGCAAAGTAGCTTTACGTTCCGGTAGAATTTCAGAACTTACTTTGTCTTTCGAATGCGAAAATATTTTGTTGATATCCACCTACATAGTGAGAAATGACCATCATAATGAAATAAGATAAATCTGAGCTCACACGAAATGATTTAAGTTTTCGTTTTTTCCATGCGCTCTTCGAGAGTGGAACGGTGGGGAAATAGCTTGAAGGTAGTACGATGAACCTTCTGTCTCGTTCTTAATTGTGAATTGCAGATTAATCATGTAGCTTTAGACGTATTTTTGCGCCGTTTCCAGACTGTTATAAAGTTGGGAAGGTTTAATGTTATTCTCGATAACATATCGGTCGTTAGAGTCAGACAAATAGTTTGATTAGAGAAGAGTTGAAGGATGAAACGGCTATGCCTTCATTGAAGAAACCATCGTCGTAGGTACTGGCTTTGCATTAGGAGGACTTTGGGTAGCCAAACTCCAATAGGTCAGATGGACAACTGAACTGCGATCTAACCCCAATACCAGTTACCTAAGCACACACAACAATAATCTGATCACCCGCTGGAGAGTTAACACTATTACTGTGTAACACTGTAGCCTAAAAACTGACCGTGTTTTGGCGAGAATGACATTCCACTACTGTATCCAGTAAAAGCAACTAATTGGTGATAAGGTCCTGTGGAGTCAACAAATTAAGAGGACTCTGACTGATATGTTCTCCTGTTCTAAATACGGAATTGAATCGAGTCATTTGGTGGGCCAGGCAGGTACGATTGGTCACCAGCGTTCGTCAGTCCAGGAACGTATATGTGTCATTGTTGTGGCCTTGGGGGACTAATGATGGTGACCCGAGTGGTGAAAACAACATAGTGGTTAATGTTGACGATAAACTGAATGTCGGTTGCTAAGTGATGGCACCAGAACATCGCATAACCATCACCGGCCTGGAAACACCCTCCAAACAATGCAGGTTAAACACCCGATTGGGCTGTCGGTGTGTTCGATGCCTTGAATTATTCGAAAAGAGTTAGCATCGCGACTTGTCGGACCACACTGTAACCCTGTAGTCGTTTACTGGCACAGTTTCTTTGTCGTTGGTCCACTGAACACTTGCAGTTTTGTGTGTCGCTGGGAGAAATGGCCTGCTCTGAGGTACCACACTCCAAATGCTGTATGACGATGTTCCACCACTAATTGTTAACACTTGAGGTAAGGCGCACTGAAACAACAACTTCATTCACGGTGAATGGTTCATGGGCACGTCCACATACTATAGCTCCTGCCATACAGTCATGTCTCCACATCGAGTCTTCTTACTGATGCTAAACCATACAACCGATATCACACATGCGCCACTTTACTGTCAAAGTCTTTCGTTACCAGTGCCAGGTCACATGACCATTGTTATGAGCCCTACACGATCTACAGCACTTCAAAGCGACCGCTGTGCCCTTCTGTAGATGAGAGGGGTGACTAATATTTTGTCCCGTGAACTGAAAAGCTACGGCATCATGTAGCTCTATTTGGAGAAATTACGTTCATGTTGGAATGCTGACATATGTTTCCTGCAGACGTGATTCTATTAGTAACTTATTCCACTTGTAAAACTTGTCGCAGTCAAGGGTTGCGCTTGTTTACAAGACAACAATGTGAGAGAGATTCAAGTTCGATCAGCCCGATAGACTCACAGCATCTGGATATCACTATCTGACGATAACGATCAGTTCTACTACAACTGCAAATACAGATATTATTCACATGTATCTGAACGTTACCTTTATAAGCCTAGGCCTCTCGCAGTGACTCCTTTCAACTGAAAGCTTGTGTTCTGTTCTCGTGCTGCAGTAGCGTAGTCTGTCATGTGACATCACTCTGGCCAGAACGTGTGGTGACTCGCGGATCTGAAACTCTTTGCCCTGGAGGGGCCAATCGGAGTCCATCTGGTAAAATTACTGAGAAAATGTGGCTGAGAAGAAAATTTCCTCGTCAGGCATTTGGATGGTGAGGGCCATTTTGGTTATAGTTTGCTTACAGACGAGGCCAATCTCTGATCACATTGTTCTGATTCACATAAATGGGTAAGGTCCCTGAATGCCTTTGGTTTAATTGGTATATTTCACACGCATCCAGTTTTGCTTCTTGCGTTACCTTTGAATTACATTTACACAGAAAAAAATTCTCGTGATATGTATTTGTTGAAGTTATGACAAAAATCAAATCTTGTTTGTAATGAGAGTGAACGAACATGGAGCACTAGTAGGCGGTATCTAATTAGGATAATCACATCCGTGAACATCCATGAGAAATAAAGGATCTCTCTCTCTCTCTCTCTCTCTCTCTCTCTCTCTCTCTCTCTCTCTCTCTCGGTTAAACATATGATGGTTGTTTTTCAATATGTGTTCTACAGATATTTTGATGATTCGAAAGCCATTGTGCCGGCCGGTGTGGCCGAGCGGTTCTAGGCGCTAAAGTCTGGCACTGCGCGACCGCTACGGTCGCATTTTCGAATCCTGCCTCTGGCATGGATGTGTGTGATGTCCTTAGGTTAGTTAGGTTTAAGTAGTTCTAAGTTCTAGGGGACTAATGACCACAGAAGCTAAGTCCCATAGTGCTGAGAGCGATATGGACCATTTTATATACACTTGCACCATTATAGCGTTTCCTTACAGTTCCTGGTCCCCAGTTTATTAATTTAATACACTAAGAAACTCACTGACTTTCCTTTGCCATGCATTACCCAACTGACTTTCCCACTATTGGGAGCTGTCATGTAAGCCACGGAGATGCAGTTTGCTGAGCTATACATTTCGAGGCAACAACAGTGGCAGATCAGTCAGTTCAGCATAATTTCTATTCAGTTTCTTGGAAGTTTAAGGTTCGTATTCGGAATGTTTCGCTTCATAGTATAGCGGTGCCAAATATATTTGCTAACAGTAGTTTGGGCTATAAGTTAAACTCATTACACAGTTAGGTCTAACATACTGTAAGGAAAAAAAAAAAAAAAGACATGCCACGGACAAATTATCAAAATGGGACAGAAATCGGAGCTGTGATGTATATGTACAAACAAACAAATATTACAATTTCAGAAAAAAAATACATGAGTTATTCGAGATTAAGTGCGTCGCCAATTGAGCAAGTTAATAACGTACCGGTCCACCTCTGACCCTTATGCGAGCAGTTATTCGGCTTGGCACTGATTGACACAGTTGGTCGATGTCCTCCTAAGGGATATTGTGACAAATTCTGTGCAACTGGCACGTCAGATCGTCAGAATCCTGAATTGGTTACATGGCCCTGCTCATAATGCTCGAAACTTTCTCAGTTGGGCAGAAATCCAGCGTACTTCCTGGCCAAGGTAGGGTTTGGCAAGCCGAAGACAGGTAATAGAAACTCTCGTCGTGTGCAGGCAGGCATTATTTTGCTGAAATGTAAGCCGAGGATGACAACAAAACGGTGTTTAGAATATCGTAGACGCCATGCTGTGCCGTAAGGGTGTCGCGGATGGCAGCCAAAGTGGTCCTGCTATGAAAAGAAACGGAACCTCAGACCATCACTCCTGGTAGATTGTCAGGCTGGTGTCCCACAGCTGCCTGGAGCGTCTCCAGACACGGCTATGGTCTGGAAGCTCATTGACCGGAGTGGAATTGTCTCCAGTTATTACAAGTTCGAATTCTGCACCAACGACCAGCGAAAGTTTGCAGTTTCAGTTGCGAAAATACTATCACCATTGTCAGATTCTACAAGTCTGGCGACCATGCCACAGAAAGGCGCCAAAAATTTCGCCAAAATTTACGGTAATACTTTGTTTAAAACTTTAATCCAACGTTCAGTAACATTTCGCAAGCCAATGATAGGCCTTAACCTACGTGACACCAAAATAGTCGACTCAAATATCATACAAACCATACCCTACATTACGTACACTGTAAATAGAGTATACTGTGCTGTGAATTTGTGGTTCGCGGCACGTGTTGTATCTTGCCGCTCCCGGCTAGCCACGTTTGCGCTGCTCTGGTGCTAGCGCTTGCTTGTGTAGTGACGCAGTCGGCGGCGCTTGAATCTACACTGTCACCAGTCCGAGCCCGCATAGGGCAGCACGAGAGGGGTGCAAGAAGTCTTGGGCTGACTAGCACTCGAGCCGGGATCTTGAACAGACCAGTGGGCAAGCCAGACAGATGAGTAGGGCCTTGGACTGAGAGCAGCAGGTCTCGGTGGACTTCATTGCGGTGGTGGCGAGGGACAGCCACCCGAAGTTGTCTTGCGGTCATCAGAGGCTGGTCATAATGCCACGCGTGCCGTGAACAGTATCTTACATGTTTTTCTGCAAAGCAGTTGGAGTGCAGAGAGCTTTCTCCAAGCTGGAACCCTGAAGAGCAGTCTAAGGTGCCTCACTAACCCTCAGCGCGAGGCGTGGCCAATTTGTGGCACATACAACCCAGTGGGGTGTTTGGTGATTTTTCCAGCCGAGAGGATCGCGATTCCGATGGAGACGCAAATGGGAGCTTCCAGATTATAAGGGGTGCGTTATATGGGTGCTTTAGTGGCCAACAGCAGTGTTTCGATCGGTCGAGTGATGAACATTGCGCACAATATGAAGATCAAAATGGTTCAAATGGCTCTAAGCACTATGGGACTTGACATCTGAGATCATGAGTCCTCTAGAACTTAGAACTACTTAAACCTAACTAACCTAAGGACATCATACACATCCATGCCCGAGGCAGGATTCGAACCTGCGACTGTAACAACAGGGCGGTTCCGGACTGAAGCGCCTAGAACCGCTCGTCCACAGCGGCCGGCCAATATGAAGTGTATGCTGAGCATTTAGTACGTAAAATCATTAGGCATGAAAGGCTCGAGGGTAAAGTGGTTGTCATGGTTGTGTTTTGATGCACGCAGATGTTTTCTCTGAAGGAGAGCGATATTGATTTAGTTACTTGCACGCTGTGACCGTGACTGATTTTCTGTGTCACACTGCAAAGACAGTGAGTCATCTTATTATACGCAGGTAGCGTAACTAACTTTGTTTGTGACATTGTATCGTATAATATCCTAGCTTACTTGTTCTGTCCTCATATTTCTTGTAAAATTATACTCAGAAATTTGCGGTGGTAGTGCGGTAGATAAATTGTTTTAATGGGTAGTTGGTGTAGGTCGTGGTTGTGGCTCTATATTTACTTGAGTGCTAATTTAAGTAAGCTTAATTAAGTCAGAGAGTTGTCTTCTAGTTATTGTCCTATGGTTAAGTGCAGATGCTTACTTTGTCACTTTTCTGCCTATGACCAGGGCAGATACTGTAAGTTACTATTGTAAACTATCATTGACCCGATCCTATCAGCTGGGGTGAAGCTGGTTTTATTTTCATTTTGATAGAAGTATTTTATATTGTTATCTTCTTGTTGAGCCATAACTTCAGGAACTATATTGGGCCGTAAAAACAAGTTCGCCGGATGGAATTTCCGAGCGGTTCTAGGCACTTCAGTCTGGAACCGCGCGACCGCTACGGTCGCAGGTTCGAATCCTGCCTCGGGCTTGGATGTGTGTGATGTCCTTAGGTTAGTTAGGTTTAAGTAGTTCTAAGTTCTAAGGGACTGATGACCTCAGAAGTTAAGTCCCATAGTGCTCAGAGCCATTTGAACCAAAACCAAGTTCAATTTTGTAATCATTTCTCCATTGCCAAGAAGAATTTTTATGTTTAACGAATTCACTGTAAAACTGAGCCCATGGCTGCAGAACCTCTAGCCCGATCCCCATTCCACGTAAATCCTACGCTAAAGTACGTATATAAAGTGCGTATTACTGTGTTTCATGATAAAGGTAGTTTTTTAGTTATTTTAGTGTTCAGTTTTCTAATAAACTGGGCTTCATTTCTTGAAACCATCCCCCCCTCATACGAAATTCATGAGTTACAACCCACCCCCAGTTCTGATAATTGATACGCTCTTGGTGTCACAGATCAGTGATTTAAAGTACATGTATTATGTCACAAAGCAACTGGAAAAGTGACGTAATTAAAGTCCGACTGATTGGGGTGAGACTGTGTTAAATGTATAGCCATGCCATCTCTTTTAAGTAGATCAGTGAACACTACCTTGAATTATTCTCGCATTTATGATCCAAACACTGGGGTCCCGTAGCATTTACTGACGTGATCGCTACAGTGTGCGGATCCATCTAGATACACATTTCATGTAGAAAATAGCATATACGTTATGGAACGATTAGGAGAATAGGGTATATCCGGTGACGCAGTTTATGAATTCTTCCTGAGCTCAATGTTAGGCTAACGTGCGTTCTCATTATAGTCAGTAATTAACCAGCTGTATTTGACATCAGTGAAAATTTTATGATAATTTCCTGCAGATTCGTTGGTACAGTAAAGTAAGTGAATAATTAAATTTTCTAAATTACCCCCTTTCAATTCAAAGTCATTTCTTGTGGATGCTGTTGCGTATCCATCGAGGAGTGGAGGAGGTGACCCTGTCACCCCCTCCGACCACCCGATAAAAACAAAATTATGGTATTCGTAAACCGAACGCGAATACTGTGTTGCCACACTGACAGACATAACCGTTCAGTGTAAGGCTGAAGAATGTCAGAGCATGCAATAGATATTGCTGAGTGGCATATGTATGCAGTCATTTTTCCTGAAATCTCAAAATTACTTCGCCGTTGTCTTCGTGTTCTGGTGCCAAGTCACCTGCGAGCTCTTTCTTGTGCAGTGTAGCCATTTTCTCAATGTTTTTACGTTCACTGAATGTCTTTCGAAGTTTCCGTTTCATATTTTTTGTTGAATTCATTTTGTGGATCTAATTATCCCTACTGCGCGCCTCGCTAGCTCTCATACTGTGCTGTATGTTAATCTAAAATGTTTTAATAGATCTCTTTAGACACCAGAAGATGCTACTGATTTGTGTACGGTCTGGGCTTTCCCATATTACATTTTGTTTTCTAATTTACTGTATTTCACAAAACATTTATGCTGCTTAACTATGAAAAATGTAGGATGTGCTCACGTGCGTTATCGTGGGATATTATTTCGCAGCTACTGATCAATGAGTATGTTCGTTTACTGTGTTAAACTCTTCACGAACACTTCCTTGTACATCTGCAGGTTAAAGTTTCTTCTTTTCCAACCTGTGTTGAGGTCCACTATGGCTCACTATAGTATTCTCAACTGCAACGTACTGTAGAAGACATTTGGTCTAAGATTGCACTGTGTAATTCAGAGACATTCTTTGATGGAGGCGACTGCAAGTAACTTCGGTTATCACGATTGTTGATAAAGGTTTCTAAAATTGTGTGTTATATGTGTCTTGCCAAACTTCCTGGAACAGTTGGTAAGTTCGTTTTTGGTATGCGAAGACTGTTGACGGCATCAAGTAGCGATACCATTACAAGTTTTTCTTCGGTTACATGTTTACAAAAGTAAGAGTGGCGTTAGCGATTTGGATGCATCTTTCTCTGTAGCAAGATATATTGCAACTTCAGAATTTTCATTGATTATTTCAGATTGTACACTACGGCTATTTTTCTATCTCGCTCCTGACGCCACCAAGAAGTACAGTATTATGTTCATTACGTCTTCGTTATGATGACACACATATTGGTTATACGTCATTTGGGATACGTTGACAACGGCCTCAAAAAAATAGTAGATCATTCAAAGTAGTTTATCCACGGTATCATGTGCATTCACCATACCTCAAAACATGGAGGCATGCATATTGACACAGCACAGTTGCTGCATGTAACAAATGGAATGAGTAATAAAAAACATGCAGCGCTCGCACCGCGCGAGATGAAATATAGTATTAGTATTTCGTTATAGGTGACGGTTTGCTTCTGATCTCTGTAAAACTATTGCAATTGTCACGGCGACGGATATAAAGCTTCGCCTTTCGGTTGTGGGTATCGCATATTGAAGCTGTAGTAAAAAAAAAAAAACGCTTTATTGCAAAATGAACTTCCCCTTGTGCCTAATACAAACACGTGTCTCAACCTTTTCAAATATTAAAGTTGACAGTGTTGCTTTGAAATAATAACAGTACATATCAAACAGTTTCGTTTTATGGTCGCTTTGGCACGTAACACACTTCCTTAACAGTGCCACAACTCATCCAGTTTTGTGATCACGGTTAAGCTCGTTTCCCATTCATTCTGAAGTAATTATTGCTACGTTGCGTTTCCAGAGTAATTAAACAGGTGACCGCTGGTCATGGAAGCTTTACCACTTACGTTCTACTAATTCTACATTGCGTTTCCGTATTAATTAAACACGTAACAACTGAGCATGGAAGCCTTTTCCTTTGAATTCTGCTATCGACATGTTCCTCAAAAATGGTTCAAATGGCTCTAAGCACTATGGGACTTAAGATTTGAGGTCATCAGTCCCCCAGACTTGAACCTAGCTAAACTAAGGACATTACATACATCCATTCCCGAGGCAGGATTCGAACCTGCGACCGTAGCAGCAGCGCGGTTCCGGATTGAAGCATCTAGAACCGCGCGGTCACAGTGGCCGACGATATGTTCCTCCACGGATTCACAAACACGATACTGTTTCAACCACTAATATTAAAACTAACTCAGCACGCCTTTTCCTACGAACTGATGTAACACTTTCAACTCTTAGTTATAGACTCTAGCAAATTCTTCAAGGTAGATACGGAAGCTCGACATCTTTCCGCACACTAACTCGGTACATGACAGGAACTCGCCAACCATGATATTGTTCAAATGGCTCTGAGCACTATGCGACTTAACTTCTGAGGTCATCAGTCCCCTAGAACTTAGAACTACTTAAACCTAACTAACCTAAGGACATCAGACACAACCATGCCCGAGGCAGGATTCGAACCTGCGACCGTAGCGGTCGCCCGGTTCCAGACTGTAGCGCCTAGAACCGCACGGCCACTCCGGCCGGCCCCAACCATGATATTTTGGCACTTGACTTCACATGGCCGTTTCTGGAAACACGTGGTGACGTTATAGTAAACAAACACCAAATTTTAATTAGCTTCCTCCACGCATAATCATTCACACGGTAAGTGATCCAAAAGTTTTTTCTACAGCAGCAGTTTTCAAAAACTGCCGAACTGCAACACTTAACATTAATTAAAGAAAACGCATCACACTGTAAATGATTTCAAGATAGTTGTGCATATATTATCGAGTGTTTCAACGTGTCCTCATGAAATACAATGATTAAAATAAACATTAAGCTGATGGAAGCGCTCTCTCTCCCGGGTGCAGTAGTATTGCGCTCGACTAATAACACTGGAGCATTGTTGAATGATTACATATCATTCAGTCAATCAATTAGTTAGATCAAAACCCTAGACAAGTCTTTCAAAAATTGTACTGAGGACCTTTAACTGTGAAAGTGACTTGATTTGTTTTTAACGATCTTGTTGCTTATAAAACGTTAGTATCTAATTTTCTTTTCGAAAGCGGTGGCTATTCGTATTGGTTCAGTCCTTAGAATATGATTGTGGCTGAAATTCTCTTCAGTGGACCGAAAAGGTAACCATGCTGCGGTACCATATCTTAAGTGGAACGTGCTCGTCGATCGGTACTCCTCACGGTACACATCATGTCTTTTTTGGCTCAGGACTGTTGTGCAGAAGATTTCTACCTACCCTCAGGTGCCCTTGACTTCACGGTCTAGTGACTGCACACAAAGGTTTCAAGTACGCGGGAGAAATACACGCAGAGAAACTTCTGATCTGAATAAAATGAAATAATCGTGTGGCACCGGCGGCCAGGAATCCCCACCTGGGTAAGTTCGGCGGCCGAGCTCCTAGTTTTTTCAGCCGACGGCATATCGGGTGACTTACGTGTCGATGCTGATTAGCCCATGATAAGAACAATCCAGCACCCATGCCCCAAGAGGATGTAATCCCCGATGCAGGCGGGAAACGACCTCGGACCGCTGCATTGCAGTCAGACTCGCTGGCCACTCATTAGCGGGCGTACAAGCCCGCCAGGAAAGCCGCGCGGTCTAACACGCTGCTTCCCGAGTGGGAAAGCGTGCCGGTCCCGGGCACGAATCAGCTCGGCGGATTCGTGTCGAGGTCCGGTGTGCCGGCCAGCCTGCGGATGGTTTCTAAGGCGGTTTTCCATCTGCCTCGGCGAGTTCGAGCAGGTGTCCCTTAATCCGCCTGAGTTACACTGTGTCGGCGATTGCTGCGCAAACACCTTTTCCACCGACGCGTACACCATAATTATTCTACCACGCAAACATTTACGGTTACACTCGTCTGGGATGGCGGTGGGGTGAAAGGACTGCTGTCGTCTGTTGTGAACCACTGACGGCTACGGCGGGACGAAGCGTCTCCGTCATTTTTAGATACCCGGGTCAATACATACATACATACATACATACATACATATATACAAGGGGGGCGGACAAGTAAATGGATTTCCCATCCCTGCGACACTGATAGCAACGTACTTGAATATCGTGTAACACTTCTGCTTATTTCTTCGTATGTAGTTTTTGTGAACACATGGGGCAGAAATTTTGGGTATTGAGGGAATAAATAGTATTATTTTGAATGTACGCCGTATCGTCAGTTTTAAAGTCAACAAGGTGAGGGAAACTCACAATTTTATCAGTCTGTCAATCCATTTTGTATGATGTAGATTCATTTTTGAACAACAGGACGTGAGCTCGGTTTGGAATTTTCAGTCAAATACCCCCTCCCGACACACACACACACACACACACACACACACACACACACACACACACACACACAGTAACTGACCCACTCACACGTCCATAAACAGACACACCACGTGCTACTGAGTCGCGAACGATGTTAACGATAGGCGTTTCTTCCTGACGAGTCACATCATTTATTTAATATGAACATCCGGTCCAATGGAAGATGCCCGAAAACTACTGTGCGACAAATACTTAGCGTTACAGTTGACATATCAAGGTACTATGTATAAACTACCTGTAGTGAGAATTAATTTTGACGTTTTCGTTTCTCACATCTGTCGTTGCAAAGCACTAATGCCTTATTCTTGTCAACATTTGCCACTCCTCAATTATGTTTTCAATACCAATGACAGAGAAAATTTTCGCGACAACTTATCATATACCATTATGGTTACAGCTAAATTATTTATAGTGATTATTTCCTTGATGTGGTGGTGGTGTGTTGGGGCTTATGGGCGCTCAACATCGAGGTCATCAGCGCCCTGACACACATTAAAAGGAACGAATGTGGACAGACCTAAGAAAACTAAAGCACACACTCAAACAAATCAGGAAAAGAAGGAAAATGCTACCTAAGAAAGTAAAACCTAAGGAAAGGGGAAACATAGCAACAAGAATGTCACAGGAAATTGTTATTGGCTGGCGACTTACATAAAATATGGGCGAGCTTGTCACGCAGTGAGCAAATTAAAATCCTCTCCCTAAAATCTTTATAAAAACATTTGACAGGGCACAGAACTTTAAAACTTTACCCACATTCGTCCGAGTGTTGCCTAAAAGAGATGGCAGGTCCACTGGCAAGTCAGTCGCGACCCGCTGGTCAGAAAATAAAACGCAATCCAATAAAACGTGGCGCACAGTGACCTGGACGCCGGAAGCACCACACATTGGAGGGTTCTCTCGCCGGAGAAGGAAGCCATGCGTCATAGGGCTGTGGCCTATTCGAAGCCGAGTGAGGAGAACCTCGTCTTGTCGATGGGGCTGAAAGGAAGTACACCACATACGCGTTGTGGGCTTGACTATACGGAGCTTATTGTGAGTCACTTCCAGCCACTCATCCTCCCACCGACGCATGACCCGTGAGCTCAACAGCGAGGCGAGTGCGTGCAAGGGGATAGCACACTGAGATACTTGTGGGGCGAGACACGCCTCCTTGGCTGCGAGATCTGCCCTTTCATTCCCAGCAATGCCAACATGCCCCGGAACCCAGCAGAAAGCTACAACTTTTCCCAGTCACTCTAGTCGGAGGAGGGCATCCTGGATGGTGTGGACAATTTTGTCTGCCGCATACAAACGTTGCAATGAGTGAAGGGCACTGAGTGAATCGGAACAGACAAGAAATTTAGGAGAGGAAGAATGTCTCATGTGCTCCAGTGCCCGCAAGATCGCAAACAATTCTGCATCAAAGACAGTCAAAGTCAGAGGCAGTCGGACCTTCAGGACACGATATGGAAAAACAACTGAGCAACCAACAGAATCCCCTTGTTTCGACCCATCCGTAAAAACAGCTACATAGTCGTGGTGCTCAGATGAAATGGCAGAAAATGCTGCATTAAAAACAGTGGCAGGAGTGCAATCTCTCTTGTACTGCAATAAATCTAAAATCACTCCGGGCTTCTTCAGTAACCAGGGTGGCAGGCGGTTAAAACCTTGGATTTGGGGTTCTACAGACTCCACACCGAGGGACTCTAGTACACGTTGCACACGGATCCCAAACGGCAACGTAGCCCGGAGACGGCGGGAAAAAAGGCGGTCCAGAGGTGGATGGGCAACAAGATGGTGAGCAGGCGATCTGGGAGCTGCAAGAAACTTACAAGCCTGGCGCACCAGCAGGAGCTGCCGTGATCACCACCAATGAAGAAACATGTGTATCACCATAAATCACTGTAGAAACAGAACATATAAGACTACCACAAGATAAATATAATGTGGCTCACATTCTTATTGCTCAATCGAAAACGAAAAATGGTTCAAATGGCTCTGAGCACTATGCGACTTAACTTCTGAGGTCATCAGTCGCCTAGAACTTAGAACTAATTAAACCTAACTAACCTAAGGACATCACACACATCCATGACCGAGGCAGGATTCGAACCTGCGACCGTAGCAGTCGCTCGGCTCCAGACTGTAGCGCCTAGAAACGCACGGCCACTCCGGCCGGCTCGAAAACGAAGACTAATTTATTTCTCATTCATATTTTTACACTATTACGTGATGGAGATAGTAGGAAAAAAAAGTATATACCTCTTCAGAAAGTAAAGCGTTTATCTATGGAAGCGCTTACTTGCACTGAACATTTTGCCACGAGACAATAAATGAAATGATTTAGAATAAAAACGAGGAACTGTTCGGAGAGCGGGCTGGGTAGTTGAATTTTGGAAAACGCTGTTATGACGTATGAGGTATAACAAGATTTTGCTGGCGGTTTTTTAGGTAACCAGACAGAAAGATTATATTAAAACTCCACAAAAGCAGATGCGACAAATGAAGCGATTATCACAAAAACATATAGCAAGAGCCTTGTAACCGAATTATTAGGAAGACGTTCCAAGTAAGCAGCAACCAATCGCAAAATCATGTTTTATTCATTCACTTACGCAAATTGATTTCGACTGATTAACAGCCATCATCGGTGCTCTCAACGAATATGTGTCCTGAGTAGTAAAACTGACTTAAGCAGAGGTCTGACGCAATTTTGGGTGGTGGCATAGTCCATTGTTTTCTCAACAGCAGCAATGAATAAAGTACGATTGTCGTTTCAGCACCGGAAGTGGTACTGGAAGTACGAAAACGTGACGGAGGTACAACGGCAATTGCGTAATGTGTACGGATCTCCGCCACCAATACGTACAACAATTTATAGTGTCCGCGATTAATTTGAAGCCGACGGTACTGTTCAGGACGTGCATAAAGAAATGTCTGGTCGACCCAAAACATCAATAAGTTCATCTTCTCGTGCTGCTGTGTTACCTTTGTCAATAAGCTGTTGCAAAAGTAATAAAAGAAATTGTATTGTTGCTGAGAAGGATTTGTTAGCAGTACATTGGTCGTTTATTAAATTTAGGACCTACATCATCCGACATAAACCTATTGATTACTCAAGGCCACAAGGCCTTAAATTTATTGAACAGAAAGCTTGTTGTACCATAGTAGACTGACAACATAGGCCATATTTTTTAGAAAAGTTTGACTGGGGAATTAAATACATTAAGGGAGCTGAGAACCTTGCTGCAGATACACTTGGTTCCCATTATGAACGGATATTAGCAATATCAAGGTGGAAGAAGACAAAGATTTCAGAATTGTGTATTGGGAAGACGTTAACGATGAGCTTGTAATTAAGAGCATATGTAATGACATCCATAGAAACCAGAATCAAGGCTGCTTTTGTAGAAAGGATTGCGAGAAAACTGATCAATATTACGAAGTACACAAGAGAATACTATTTAGAAGAATAAATTTAGACCATTGGAGATTGTTTTTTTTTTGTTTTTTTGTTTTTGTGGTTTTGGGGCGCAAAACTTCTATGGTCATTAGCGCCCAGCCCGCGACTTAGGAAACAGGAAAAAACCGAAATTTAAAACCAGCAGCAATGGGAACAAAGTCATAAAATTTGAGAAACTAAAAGCAGAAGGAATGCTTAAAAATCCACTACAGAAAGGGGTTGGTTGTCCCCAAAAAAAGCTTCAAATGACAGAAGTCATTTCACTGTCACTAATAAACTGGAGAACGCGGTCGGCTGAGCGCGTGTCATTTGCTAAAATCGACGATATATCAGGCGATAGCTGTAGACGGGAGCGTAACGGATTAAAATAGGGGCATTCAATTAAAGTGTCTGACCGTCCACAGCTGAGAGCAGTGGGGACAGAGTGGGGGAGGATCGCCGCTTAAAAGATGTCGATGGCTAAAAAGACAATGCCCTATCCGGAGTCTAGCTAAAATTACATCCTCCCGACGACGCGTTCGGGAGGAAGAGGTCCAAGCGCATGGAAGGGCTTTCACTTCCCGCAATTTATTATGGGGAAGTGTTGACCAATGCGCATGCCATAAACGAGCAACTTGGCGACATAAACCGCTCCGTAGATCGGTGAAGGGAAGCGACTGAACAGCTGGCCGAAGAAGAGAGACTGCAGCCTTGGCCGCTATATCGGCCGCCTCATTCCCACAGATACCAGCGTGTCCCGGGAGCCAGAGGAACGCCACCGAGACGCCCCCCAGCTGGAGCAAGCGCAGACAGTCCTGAATCCGGTGGACCAGAGGGTGCACAGGGTAAAGAGCTTGGAGACTGAGGAGAGAGCTGAGAGAATCTGAGCAGATTACGTACTGTATCCGCTGACGGCGGCGGATGTAGTGGACAGCCTGGAGAACAGCGTAAAGCTCCGCAGTATAAACCGAACACTGGTCGGGAAGCCGAAAGTGATCTGGGGTGTCGCCAACAATATAGGCACTCCCTACACCTAACGATGTTTTCGAGCCGTCGGTGTAAATAAATGTGGCGTCTGTCATTTGTGCACATAGAGCAGCAAATGCCCGACGATAAACAAGTGAAGGGGTACCATCCTTGGGAAATCGACAAAGGTCACGTAGCAGGCAGTTGTCAAGAAGGTTTTAGGAAAGCGGAAGGAAAGAGAATGGAGCAGTTGACGGAAGCGGACTCCCGGGGGTAGTAGGGAGGAGGAGCGGCCTGCATACCCTACATCAAAGGAGGCGTCGAAAAAAAGGTCATGGGCTGGATTAGCAGGCATGGAAGACAGATGGCTAGCATAACGACTCAGAAGGACTGCCCGCCGATTGGACAGCGGAGGTTCAGCAGTCTCAGCATAAAGGCTTTCCACAGGGCTGGCGTAAAAAGCTCCAGACACTAAACGTAATCCACGGTGGTGGATAGAGTCGAGACGTCGAAGAATAGACGGCCGAGCAGAGGAGTAGACTATGCTTCCATAATCCAATTTCGAGCGCACTAAGGCGCGATAGAGTCGGAGAAGGACCACTCGGTCCGCTCCCCAGGAGGTACCATTCAGGACACGGAGGGTGTTAAGGGAACGCAGACAGCGAGCCGAAAGATAGGAAACGTGGGAGGACCAGCACAGTTTTCTGTCAAACATAAGACCCAAGAATTTAGCGACGTCGGAAAACGGAAGGTTGACAGGACCTAGATGTAAGGAGGGTGGAAGAAACTCCTTACGTCGCCAAAAATTAACACAAACGGTCTTACTGGGTGAGAAACGGAAGCCGGTTTCGATGCTCCACGAGTGCAGGCGATCGAGACATCCTTGAAGACGTCGTTCAATAAGGCTTGTCCGTTGACAGCTGTAGTAGATCGTAAAATCGTCCACAAAGAGGGAGCCCGAGACATCAGGAAGGAAACAATCCATAATTGGATTTATGGCGATGGCAAAAAGTACAACACTCAGCACGGAGCCCTGGGGTACCCCGTTTTCTTGGGAGAAAGTACGGGAGAGAGTAGTGTTCACCCGCACCCTAAATGTGCGCTCTGCCATAAATTCGCGAAGAAAAAGGGGCAGCCGGCCTCGAAAGCCCCAAGAGAACAGTGTGCGGAGGATGCCTGTCCTCCAACAGGTATCGTATGCTCTCTCCAGATCAAAAAATATTGCTACCGTTTGGCGTTTCCGGAGAAAATTGTTCATGATATAAGTGGAGAGAGCAACAAGATGGTCAACTGCAGAACGATGCTTTCGGAATCCGCATTGAGCAGGTGTTAAAAGACTGCAGGACTCCAGCCACCAAGCTAAACGGTAATTCACCATACGCTCTAAAACCTTACAGACACTACTCGTGAGAGAAATGGGGCGATAGCTAGAGGGGAGATGTTTGTCCTTTCCAGGTTTCGGAACGGGAACGACGATAGCTTCCCGCCATTGTCTGGGAAAAGTACTGTCGGTCCAAATTCGATTATAAAGGCGAAGGAGGAAACGCAGACTATGGGTGGATAAATGCAGCAACATTTGGAAATGGATACCATCCGGTCCTGGGGCGGAGGAGCGAGAAGAAGAGAGGGCATGTTGGAGTTCCCGCATGGAGAAAATAGTATTGTAGCTTTCGTGATTTTGAGAGGAGAAAGCAAGATGTCGCACTTCCGCTGCACGTTTCTTCGGGAGAAATGCTGGCGGGTAATTGGAAGAGCTCGAAATCGCAGCAAAGTGTTGACCCAATGAGTTAGAAATTGCGACGGGGTCCACTAATGTATCACCCTCTCCAGTGCGCCCAGAGACTGGGGAGAAACTAGGCGCGCCTGATTACCGTCGAATCCGACTCCAAACTTCCGAGGAGGGAGTGAAGGTATTAAATGAGCTAGTAAAGAAGTCCAAGCTTCCCCTCTTGCCATCGCGGATGACGCGACGGCACCGCGCACGGAACTGCTTATAGCGGATACAGTTGGCCAAAGTAGGATGGTGTCTGAAAACGCGAAGAGCACGTCGCCGCTCACGTATTGCGTAACGGCATGCCTCGTTCCACCAAGGAACTGGGGGGCGCCGGGGCAATTCGGAGGTGCGTGGTATTGAACGTTCCGCAGCTGTAAGAATAACAGCGGTAATATGTGTGACCTCATCGTCGACGCTGGGAAAGCGACGGCCATCGAATGTCGCTAGAGACGAAAAAAGTGTCCAATCGGCTTGGGCAAACTTCCAGCGTCGCGGGCGCATATATGGCAGTTAAGGCTGCAGTCTAAGGACACATGGAAAGTGCTCACTCGAGTGTGTATCATCAAGGGCGAACCATTCGAAGCGCCGAGCTAGCGGAACAGTACCGACCGCAAGATCCAAATGAGATAAATTTGTCGTGGAGGCAGACAAAAATGTGGGGACCCCAGTGTTGAGGCAAACTAGATCTGCTTGGTGGAAGACGTCTAGCAATAGTGAGCCACGTGGACAAGGATGTGGAGATCCCCAAAGCGGGTGGTGGGCATTGAAGTCCCCAACCAGCAAGTAGGGGGGTGGAAGCTGACCAAGAAGATGGAGGAGATCAGCTCGTGCCATTGGTGTGGACGATGGAATGTATACAGTACAAAGAGAGAACGTGTATCCAGAAAGAGAAAGACGGACGGCGACAGCTTGGAAGGAACTGTTTAAGGGGATTGGGTGATAATGGAGAGTTTCATGGAGAAGAATCACGAGTCCTCCATGTGCTGGGGTGCCTTCAACAGAGGGGAGGTCATATCGGACGGATTGAAAATAAAGGAGAACAAAGCAGTCATGGGGACGCAGCTTTGTTTCCTGAAGACAGAAGATGACCGGTGAGTAGGATCGTAAGAGGATCGACAATTCATCCCGATTGGCTCGAATGCCGCGGATATTCCAGTGGATAATGGACATAGGGTGAACAGAAAATTGAGGACTGTGACCAAGGTGGCTGTCAACTCAACGACTGCTCAGAGCTTGCGACCGACAGCATGGAATGGCATTCAGCCGAAGGCAGAAGATCCTGATCCATAGGTTGGTCAGGAGCAGCTCCTGCCACCAGCGATCAGCCGGTTGACCGGCCACCAGCAGTGCGCCTCGGCGACACAGAAGATGGCCGAGGGCGATTTCCGCCAGATGGTGCTGTAGATGGGACACGCCTTGGCGGAGAAGGAGAGAAACTGGGTTTCTTTGTAGCCTTCTTGGAAGTATGATGTTTAGATGAAGGAGGAACCGATGGTTGTGAAGTTGCGGTACGTAAAAACTCTTCACGAGTATGCTCTTTTTTCGAAGACTTCGTGTCTGACTTGTGGGCTCGAGATTTAGCAGAACCCGACGAAGGGTGAGCCATAGAGTGGGCAGGCGAAAGCGGGGAGGTTGAACGGGCGATCTTTGCGCTGGCCGATCGGACAACCGTGGTACTAAAGGTGAGGTCGCAAGTCTGCGTGGCCGCCTCCTTTGATGGCCGAGGAGAAGCAAGGACAGTGCTGTATTTTCCTTTCTGAGGCACGGTGGGCTGTCGACTGGCGAATAATTTTCGAGCAGCAAAGGTCGACACCTTTTCCTTTACTCTGATTTCCTGGATGAGCTTTTCGTCCTTAAAAACGGGACAATCTCGAGAGGAAGCAGCGTGGTCACCCATATAGTTGATGCAGCGAGGGGATGGAGGTGGACAAGCACCCTCATGGGCATCCTTGCCACACGTAACACATTTGGCCGGATTGGAACAGGACTGGCTGGTGTGATTGAACTGCTGACACCGATAGCAACGCGTAGGGTTTGGGACGTAAGGACGAACGGAAATTATCTCATAGCCTGCTTTGATTTTCTATGGGAGTTGAACTTTGTCAAATGTCAAGAAGACAGTGCGGGTTGGAATGATGGTTGTGTCAATCCTCTTCATAACCCTACGAACAGCCGTTACGCCCTGGTCAGACAGGTAGTGCTGAATTTCTTCGTCAGACAAGCCATCGAGGGAGCGTGTATAAACGACTCCACGCGAGGAATTTAAAGTGCGGTGCACTTCAACCCGGACAGGGAAGGTGTGGAGCAGAGAAGTACACAGCAATTTTTGAGCTTTGAGGGCACTGTGTGTTTCTAACAACAGGGTGCCATTCCGTAATCTGGAACAAGACTTTACAGGACCTGCAATTGCGTCGACACCTTTCTGAATAATGAAAGGGTTGACCGTGGAGAAGTCGTGACCTTCGTCAGACTGAGAAACAACAACGAACTGTGGCAACGATGGAAGAACTGTCTGTGGCTGAGACTCAGTGAACTTACACTTGTGAGCAGACATAGTGGAAGGTGAGGAAACCATTGCGGAAGAATCCCCCATGATTACCGGCGTCTCCGATGGCGCGCTCCTCCCTTGTGGGGGCCCTCTCTGAGGGCACTCCCGCCTTAGGTGATTGTTCACACCTCAGGTCACACCTCCTGACAAACGGACGGAGGGACCAATCGGCACTTTCGGGAGGTATCAGCTCGGGTAATCACCCCTCCCTGGGCCTGGCCATTACCAGGGGGTACGTACGTGTCCTACCTGTCTACCCGGGGCGGGGAATTACGCGTTACCCCGTCACCGGCTATGCATGGAAGTGCGTGGGTCGGCCTTCAGACACGCACAGGGAGGAAGAAAGAGAAAGGGAAAGGAAAGAAGAGGGGGTCTCAAACGCCGCAGCGGAGAAAAGGGTAAAGAGAAGAGGTAAGGAAAAGAGAAGGACAAAGGAAGGAAGAAGACATACAAGCAAGGAAGGTGAAGAATGCGGTACATTTACAAGCGTCCGTCTCCGGACGTAGGCACAAACCATACTCCCAGAGGGGGAGAAAGGGAAGGAAAGAGCCAGAGGTGAGGGGGGGGGGGGCGAAGACAGGGGATGGGGAAGGATGCGGAAAGGGAAGGTATGCAGCCCGGAAAGGAAGGAAGGCCATATTAGCTTGGGGCCCAGTGCTCGCTACGCACGTATCCACAAAAGAGTTGTGGATCCCCTGGGGGGATTGGAGATTGTGTTGGCCAGTATATTGACAAACACATTATATATACTCATGAAAGCTATGGACACTTTGGTGTTTTTAAATGTTTGAACATATTACAGGAAAATGTAGAATTTCACAATATGGCAAAAAGAGTAAGAAAATTAATTTCAACTTGTGTTAGATGCCTGCGAATGAAGGAAAGTAGCAAAGCTTGTCAGGGTCAGATTCAAAATGTACTACATTGTTGCTATCATTTTATATGGCTCATTGCCATCAAAAAAGGAGAATACTGGGTTATATATATGTCATAGTGTGCATAAAATTATCCCTTCTATGGAAGCAACAAATGGAGCACTGGTTTCAAAACTAAGAATGGATACCTGTAAAACTGATTTCTGATAATGGATCACTGTTTGTCTCTCCATCTTGGAAGGCATGTAATGAGACGACTGGAATAAAACGCATTTTAGTATAGTATTTCCAATCCCAAACAAATCAGGTTTTGACAGGTGTGAAAATTACTGATCTATCAATTTAATAAGTCAAAGCTGCAAAATACTAACGCGAATTCTTTACAGACAAATGGAAGAACTGGTAGAAGCTGACCTCGGGGAAGATTGGTTTGGATTCCGTAGAAATATGGGAAGACGTGAGGCAATACTGACCCTACGACTTATCTTAGAAGAAAGATTAAGGAAAGGCAAACCTACTTTTCTAGCATTTGTAGACTTAGAGAAAGCTTTTGACTATGTTGACTGGAATACTCTCTTTCAAATAATGAAGGTGGCAGGGGTAAAATACAGGGAGCGAAAGGCTATTTACAATTTGTACAGAAAGCAGATGGCAGTTATAAGAGTCGAAGGGCATGAAAGGGAAGCAGTGGTTGGGAAGGGTGTGAGACAGGGGTGTTGCCTCTCCCCGAAGCTATTCAATCTGTATATTGAGCAAGCAGTAAAGGAAACAAAAGAAAAGTTCGAAGTAGGTATTAAAATCCATGGAGAAGAAATAAAAACTTTGAGGTTTGCCGATGACATTGTAATTCTGTCAGAGACAGCAAAGGACTTCGAATAGTAGTTGAACGAAATGGACAGTGTCTTGAAAGGAGGGTGTAAGATGAACATCAACAAAAGCAAAACGAGGATAATGGAATGTAGTCCAATTAAATCGGGTGATGCTGAGGGAATTGGATTAGGAAATGAGACACTTAAAGTAGTAAAGGAGTTTTGCTATTTGGGGAGCTAAATAACCGATGATGGTCGAAGTAGAGAGGATATAAAATGTAGACTGGCAATCACAAGGAAAGCGTTTCTGAAGAAGAGAAATTTGTTAACATTGAGTATTGATTTAAGTGTCTGGAAGTCGTTTCCGAAAGTATTTGTATGGAGTGTAGCCATTTATGGAAGTGGAACATGGACGATAACTAGTATGGACAAGAAGAGAATAGAAGCTTTCGAAATGTGGTGCTACAGAAGAATGCTGAAGATTAGATGGGTAGATCACACAACTAATGAGGAGGTATTGAATAGAATTGGGGAGAAGAGAAGTTTCTGGCACAACTTGACTAGAAGAAGGGATCGGTTTGTAGGACATTTTCTGAGGCATCAAGGAATCACTAATTTGGTACTGGAGGGCAGCGTGGAGCGTAAGAATCATAGAGGGAGACCAAGAGACGAGTACGCTAAGCAGATTCAGAAGGATGTAGGCTGCAGCAGGTACTGGGAGATGAAGAAACTTGCACAGGATAGAGTAGCACGGAGAGCTGCATCAAATCAGTCTCAGGACTGAAGACCACCACAACAACAACAACAACAACAACAGTATTTGCCTATCATCTGGCTAGCAATCCTGCAGGGAGATATAGGAGGAAGACTGATAGGTTGTGCAGGACCTACTGCAATCATAAACACCAGTCTTGAAATAGCTAATTTTGGAGATGCGATGAACAGTTTGCAACAAAAATCCACAGGTTTTTCACCACATAAAATACCATTTAAAAAATCATATAATGTCATTAATAAATTTATTGAATTGCGGGATTGTAAAACTATTTCAGCACAAGAAAAAGAAGTTGTTGTTTAACGAAAACACAAGGCTAATCAAGGTAGCAGAGAGATGATGCTGGAGTTACACAGATGAAGACAAAAGATTTAGTCTTAGTTAAGACACATGAGAGATCCAAATTGTTAGCTGTCGAGTTATAAAAATTCTTTGACGCGGTATGTATATAAATCCATTTGACATATTGACAAACCCAGACGCATATAAACCGATTCATCCGAAACCTGGCAAACTTCTTGGGCTAAGGAATATAACAGATATGACATCGTGTATTCAGGGAGCTCAAAGAATGACTATGTAAATAAATTGAGGCCGCAAATTTAGTTGTTGATCGAAAGGATAACTTTTCTCTGACAGTATTTTTCATGTGCTAGTTACAGTTGATGGCTTTGTTAAGAAAAACACATTTAAATGTTGACATAAAATTTAATTGGCTTTTTGTATTAATAAATTGTTTAAAACTTCAGGAGAACATACATTTGTGTTATGTGATGTGCCATGGCAGGCACAGGGCTCCTACTGTTGGAATATTTCTGCACATTAGTTTCTGTTCTACATACATTCCTACCCGATCCTTTTAGTCTTTTGGAAACATTTTCTTCCATTAATATCGTCATTCGTAACTACTTAAAATTACTCAAATATGCTGATACATCAAAAAATACACTGATTTAATGCTGGTGCATTAATTAGATTCAGTTATTGAAAAGCACTTGTAATTACGAGTGACAGTGTTTAATATTAGGAAGGTACTAATGAAAATTGCCTCTATGAACACTATTTGAAGACACTTAATGATATTGAACAACTGAATGTTTGTTTATACTATGTGAAAAGTGAATCAGTTTGATAGAACATGCTACATAATAGATAGCGAGTGCTACACAATTTTACTGATTTCACATTGTTGTGTAAGGGCAGAAACATACACTGTTCTAAATTTTGAAGATGATTGAGGTATTCTATATTCTTGAATAAATAGTGACCGAACATTTCTCACTTAAGTGAAGAGTTAAAAAGACTTTTGCCCTCATGTTATTTACCAAAATTTTCGCTATTTGATACATGTTTATGTGATCAACCATTGTAGTTAGTTATACGATTTACCTATATTCACTAATATTTTTGCAAGCTTATAGGAAACTTTCTAATAGTTTTGTGTGTCATAATTAATACTCTCAATACCAGTGTGCTCGTCATTGGACGAATTTGATATCCGATCACATTAAGTGACACTTATATCGTTGCTATAGACCTACACAAAGTACGTAGACTTGTATTTCTGCTATTACATATACAGTTGTCATGTCGTAGAAATTAATGTGCATACAGTTATTTGTTCCTCTGTATCAGGTACTACAAATTATGTACGTGAACCTGGCTTTTGCATATAAATATTTCAAGTGCGTGTCATAATGGTTTCAACATGTCCTTTAATTAATATCTTAACTCTAAGCAACACCAAGCATTCGAGATTCTTATTTTATGAGCGGTATCATGTGTTTGCAAATCTTTGAGTGATGAACCGTAAATGTAAATTTGTACTTCCTAAATGTCACAAATAGTACGCAAATGCCTTAGTCCACTACGATGTTTTGTAGCAACAGCGGATAACGGAATACGGCAAAAAGAACCGTTGAAATCAGATTAGCCGTAAGACGAAGTTCCTCAATTCGCCCAAACATTCGTGGTGCCGTAAGCCACTGGAAGGTAGTTGCAAGAGGAAAAAGCGTCGCCCACCCACATCAGTCTCTTCCGAAATCATAAAGCACACCACCGTTGACAGCCGCAGGGGTAACGGACAGTTCGGCGCCGTTCCACCCTCGGTGTAGCCCGAAGTGCCAGTCCCGTCCGAATACTAACTTTTTGCATCAACGTGGTGTTTGCCCTCACTTTAATAAGCCGTAGTATCGTCATGTAGAAAACCAATCTCCCACAGGAACATGTTACATTGTGTGCTTTATCACCATTAGCCGTTCCTAAAACAATTTGCGACTACTGCAACAAACGTGGGCACATAGGCCATGTTCGTCAAAACTACAGGGAACGAAAACAAACTCAACCTGCGTATGCCCAACAAATTAATATTGATTCAGTTGAAACCGGTGAACTCCTGGTACACAGGCACCATGTAAATGCTTGCGCTTTCTCTCTCTCTCTCTCTCTCTCTCTCTCTATATATATATATATATATATATATATATATATATATGGGCAATGACCTCATGGACTGATCATCGCACAGCCTAAACTGCTAAGGACACAAACTTGAACTATGGAGAGGGTGATGATCTTATACTGTAAGTACCCTTTAAGAAAATTTTTTCGAAATTCCGTACTTAAGGGGGTTAAACAGGGGATTAAAGGTGTTTTGAATATTAATGGTATTAATGCAGTTTTGAAGCTAGAACTAAGAAAATTGGTATTTGGTCTCTCGGTGAGAAATAAAGGAATACGTATTTCACCATTTCTGGAAATTTAGCACCTTTGCGTATGAAATAGTTGGTAAAAGCTTTTTCGAAAACATATCATTATTAAAGAACTACTAAATCATTTCCCAAGCTACGTCTATGAAAACTGGTGTGACTTCTCGGCTAGAAATAAAATATGCGTGTTTCACTGTTTTTGGAAATTCAGCACCTAGGGAGATGAAATAGGGGATGAAAGTTTGTATGCAAGTATCCCATTTTTGGACCTAAATTTATGACAATGAGTATTTGTCTTTTCGATCAGAGATAAAAATGTGTTTTAGTGGTTTGAGAAATTCAATCCCTAAAGGGGTGAAATACGGTCTGATTGATTCATTCACTCATCATCATCCAGACGAAACCGCTAAGGATAGAAAAATGAAATTCGGAAAGTGTTTTATTTTATAACGTAGGCATGGTTTAGCAATGGTTTGTTCGAAATTCCATCCATAAGGAGGTCAAATTGGATGTGACATGTTTTTTGAATATATGACGCTATTAAGGCAATTTTCGAGCTGTAGCTACAGAAATTGATATTTCAATTCTGTCAGAAACTAAATTGAATATTTTAGAAAATTCAACCACTAAGGAGGTAAAATGGCGGGAGAAATTTTTTTTTTAGGAAATACTTCATTATTAAAGTACCAACGAAGCTTTTTTTAAAGCTACGCCTGCCGGCCGGAGTGGCCATGCAGTTCTAGATACTACAGTCTGGAACCGGGCGACCACTACGACCGCAGGTTCGAATCCTGCCCCGGGTATGGATGTGTGTGATATCCTTAGGTTAGTTAGGTTTAATTAGTTCTAAGTTCTAGGCGACTGATAACCTCAGAAGTCAAGTCGCATAGTGCTCAGAGCCATTTGAAACATTTGTAAAGCTACGTCTATGAAAATCGGTACCTGGCTTCCAGATTAGGCGCAAAAAAATAGCTGTTTCAGTGTTTCTAAAATTCAACCCATGGTCGGGTGAAACAGGGATGAAAGTTTTTATGAAAATATTCCGTTGCCTTAAAATGGTTTTAAAGCTAACTCTATGAATATTTATATTTGCCTTCTAAAGAAATATGTGTTAGAGAGTGAATGTTTCCGTGGAAATATCATTACAAGAAAAGGTAGCATTAACAAATATATACGGCTCTAGGTGCCAGAGCCACTTTTTGGTCAGAGGAACATCCGGAAAAAGACCGTGCCTTAGTTAACGTGCAAAGTTTGAAAGATAATGGAATTCGAGAACAAAATAAAATTTCGATTGAAGGAAAACAAAACAAATCCGAGCTGACCATACAGTCAACGTGAGCCAGGCAGCGGGAGCTAAGTTATTTATAAATTTCAACTATATTCAAGACTGACCGTTAGTTTAATCAGTGAACGTAGAACCCCAAACACAATGTTCTACAACCCGTAGTTAACTCGCGTTAGTTACCAAATGAGACAAGTTACATGTAAGATATCTGGTACTGCACGCTACTAGTTGCTCTAAACTGTAGCGAACATTTCAGCACCTCTGTACCGAACGACGGAAACGTTTTAGCTGTGTATAGCATCGTAATTTTTTATTTAGGAGCGTGGGACTCCATTTACATGGTTCCACCTTTTAATCCTTATAAGGAAATAGACAATTTGTCTTAGTAATCTGCCAGATTATTTACACGAAGGCGTGGATTACCATTCTAGTCTCACATTGTAAGTCATCTGCTACCCCACCCATGCCGTTTGCACTGAGCCTTACGAAAGAAAGAGACATATCGCGCGAAATGAGGGTATTTTACGTAGTTACAGAAGTTGTACAACACACATTTTGAGGGTCAAGAAACGATTTTTTGTGTGTTACTTGAGGTTTGAAAAACAGTATTAACATACAAACTGTAATGGATAATACTGTACCTGCATTTGCGTGAAAACACCACGATACAATCATTTCGGCACAAAATAGCCGAGAATGGCTCGACTACAAGCCCCAGGAAATGAAACCGTGAAGAGGATACGAAACTGGACGTGCGAGTCAATCTACGGGGGGGAGCAGAGAGACCGAATAACGCGTACGTATGAGCACGAAGCAAACACAGGGTGCCCAGCAGGAGTTACTGAGTAACCAAACACACCGAAACACAGCACTGCGCGAAGCGTTGATGAGGTCCGAGGTACACTACCGGAGGAAAAAAAATTGTACGCCGGGAAGTGGCGTTGATTTTCATCCGACGTTGCCACCTATGGGATAGAAGATGTAGTGATAATAGTTTTAACGTCGTCCGCCAACGGACAGCGTAGTGGTATAGCTATCAGAGCGCCTTCTGTATCTACACTTTAAAAGGGAATGCTTACAGCCAGAAGACAAAGTGTGGTGCAAACGTGTGAAGCAAGGTGGCTACCATTCCACCACAACGCACCCGTGCTTCCTGCAGCCGACTGAGCTAGTCTGAAAAGGGTCAAATTCCGGACTTCCGAGGGGTGGGATAGTCTTTTCGGAGAATTGCCACACAATTTGGTGGTGTTACGCCACTTGTGCAACGACGCTGATGTCAGTCGTCACGTGAACGTTCTCATAGCAGTACACGAGGTGCTGGACGTCCATCCAGCACAGACACGGGCTAGGATCGTCGTACTGTAAGAGCAGCAGTAGAATGTCGTACAGCCATCACAGTACAGATAAGAGGCTTGTTAGCACAACCATGTCAACACGATCTGTTTCAGCTGTTATTATCGATAGACCACAGGCAGTCAACCTCCAGCCTGTCTTCCACTCACGTCACAGTAACGACGTGTACGGTTCCGACTGGTGCCGTGAGAGGATCATCTGGAAAGTGAGATGACGCGTTGTGGTCTTCGGCGATGAAAGCATATTATGACTGCAGAAAGTGATGGTTGTTTGCAAGTACGGCGTAGATCTGGTCAGCGCTGCCTCGTACAGTTCTTTGTCCAAGACACGCTGGCTCTATCCCGGCGTTACAGCCTGGGAAGCGACAAGCTTCATGGACGACAATTCGGACCCCCATCTTGCACATCTTGTGAATGACTTCCTTCAGGATAACGACATCGCTCGACGAGAGTGGCCAGCATGTTCTCCAGACATAAACCCTATTGAACGTGCCTGAGATAGATTGAAAAGGGCTGTTTACGGACGACGTGACCCACAAACCACTCTGAGGGATCTACGCCGAATCGCCGTTGAGGTTGAGGTGTGGGGCAATCTGGATCAACAGTATCTTGATGAACATGTGGATAGTATGCTATGACGAATACAGGCATTCATTAGGGCAGGAGGACGTGCTACTGGGTATTAGAGGTACCGGCATGTACAGCAATGTGGACCACCACCCCTGAAAGTCTCGCTGTATGGTATAACATGCAATGTGTGGCTTTCAAGAGCAATAAAAAGGTCGGAAATGATGTTTATGTTGATATCCATTCCAATTTTCTGTACAGGTACCGGAACTTCGGGAGCCGAGGTGACGCAAGACCTTTTTTGGTGTGTGCATGTACCGTACAGGACAAAACCATCCGCTTCTGCAGAGTTAAATCCTGCCTGATTTATGACCACAAACAGCTAGTAGTACCTGAAATAGTATCTCACAGAAACATACCAGGAATTAAAGTACTCAGTAGTGTTTAAAAATGCAAATGAGTATTAAATTTTTTAGAAGCCAACTTCGAAACATGCTAGTCCTCACAGAAGTGAGGAAATCGCCACGCAGAATATGGTCTGTTTACAACCACATAGGTTTTTTAGCTCAGTCAATAGACACATTAGTGAATAATTCACAGAGACTGAACTTCTGATTAGGCAAGTCATGGAATTAGGCAGGGCTGAAAAATTCTGTATCACTGGCAACATACAGGAGCACACAAAGATGTGAGAATAGTGCAGGAGAAATTCTTCTTAGTTGCTGTTCTTTACCAGATCTATAGTAGTCAATCTACATGGTCCACTCCAAAAACATTTCATGGTTCTATAGCAGAATAGATCATTAACATTAGGAGGTGCCCTAGATAGACATCGGCTACTTTTGATGTCACTCATGGTGGACAAATGAATTCAATGGCCATCAGAGATATCAGCTTCCAGCTATCCCATAAACATTTGTGTCTGAGGTGGTCATATGGGCGGGCAGTCATTGTCAGCAGTGCGACAGCACCGCCAAGATCAGTATCACTGACATCAGCATTGCCTTTCCCGCCACCAGCCGCGAATATTCCACATTCCCCAGATCTTATTTCCTCTAGCCTGCATAGCCAACTCGAAACTCTACTTTGCTCTCGCCACTGCAGTCGTTGCCAATGGGTAGGCTGCCTATCTACAAGCATAATGACGTCTCAGAGATTCTGCCCAAAATTCCAGTCCACCCGGGGGTATAACATGAACCCTGAAGTCACGTTTACAAGCTGCCGGCATCGTAGAGAGCACAGGCCAAGATTGGTGGCTCGATAGGACCTACAGCCATTGCTCTTCCGATTCTTCACAAGTGCAATCGCTTGAGACCTTAGATGCCAATTTCAGTGGGTAGGGAAGCGTAATTGCACAGACACAGAGGAGTAAATTAAAGAACCCAGATGATGATACTGGCAGCTTGTCAACGTAATGACCAACGATTGTGACGGATTGTCTAGAACGACTATTAGTTCTTTACTTGATCCTCAAGTTTGTCGTGAAGTTTGTTTTTTAACAAGCAGTAATACTGACCGGATAAGCTAACTAAAAGAGGGGGGGGGGGCAGATGTATGTATACTAATGTTTGCGGAAGGTACGTTGTAGATTGATATTTATTGTAACGACACACTGTATACGGAAGTGCTGGAGGATATGGAATCATCCGGCCACGGATGCGGGAGCAGTGATAGCGGGACTACATCAGCAGCCACGGAGTGGTGGGCGCTAATGCTGCATTATGAAGCCTTCTAAATAGGGATTTTGATCCGCAGTTATATCTTTAACATGTATTCTTGTCAACAGACGTAACTGAATCTGGCCAAGATTTTCACTAGTGTCTGATACTGAGTTGGAATGGTCAGTTATGGAAACAAGAGGTGCAGTGGTTGCAATACATGTTTACGCAATATACCAGCTTGAGTTACAGAATTTATGTTTCTGTGATTGGTACTATTGTGTTACTGAAGTAATGACGTTTGCAGTGCACACTGATTTGAAGTTAGTAATCTCAACATTTTAATTCAGGTACAAAAGGGTTACGTGAGTAAAAGTGAAGGACAGTTACTCCTGGGGGACCTATGTAGATTCTTCGATAGTCGAAACTGTTTTAATCGTGGTCTGTGAGACAGGTTAACCAAGAATGCACAATCAAATTTTTATCAGTTTCTACATCTACGTGGTTACTCTGTTATTCACAATGAAGTGCCTCGCAGAGGGTTCAATGAACCACCTTCAAGCTGCCCCTCTACGATTCCACTATCGAACGGCGCGTGGGAAGAACGAGCACTTAAATTTTTCTGTGTGAGCCCTGATTTCTCTTATTTTATCGTGATGATCATTTCTCCCCATGTAGTTTCAATATCAAAGCTGAACATTACGCTTTTACTAGGAACATAGAGCCCCTTTTGCTGTTGATCGTGCGTGGATCGATGTGTGGCACATGGCGTCAGCCAGGATGCGTGGTTATGAACCTTATTTCACATTTCAGGTAAAAGGGGACTACACACAGAATGCAGCTATAAGTTTTATAATACAAGCATTCTGTCCTCATCAGGATGTACCTACTATGTAACTAAGTCTTATTCGGATGTACTTGTAGTTTGTACACTGTATTTAAAATGTTACTGCTTCTGATGTTGACGACATTTCGCGATACGACAGGAACGTCACTCGGTACCACTCGCTTCAGTGATAGTATTTGCGAGTAATCCTATCAGCGTTAAAGATTTTCAAAGCTTACTGTGTGTTTGCTTCGTGTTTCTTTAATAAATAACTATGTTAATTAGTCAACTGTACTTAGGTGAATAGAGTGTGTTGAGTTCATATATCAAGGGGCAGAGTTCTCTACCTGCATCTTTGGGTTTTAAAGACAGACTACACAATGGATTAGACGTAAATTACTGTAAACTCGAACTTGCGGCAGTACGTTTTCCCAGCTGTTTGGATCCCTATCTGATAAAAGTCAGCCTGTTTATCTTACGTCTGAAACCCAGGGTTTCATTCGAAGTGCTCTACTTTGATGGCTAGTACGTCCTACATTTACGTTGAATATCTTGTGATTTGCTGTTCGCTCCTAACGTGGCCACTCTCAGTCAATTTTTTAATTTTTTAATCCACACTATGTTCGACCTTAAGCGATTTATCTAATGCTCATAAACATGGTAACTCATAGGAGAACTACCACTGAAGTACACAACTTCGGGCACCTTGAACCGTGATTTATTTTCAAAGAATATTCTTAAGAATTTATTTTATTTACTAGTGATTCATCAAGAACATTAACACATTTAATCACACTATGTAAGCATGGAAGTAGTTGCCAGGGAGTAACTGATGAAATCATAACCAAATTACTTTTAACAAATGGGAATTTCATTCACTTTAATAGTGCCTAAAAGCTTCTTTTTTTTAAGAAAGATTTAAAATTATAATCAGAAAGCACCCTCTAAATAACAAAGTTACAATTTATTCAGAGACAGAAAGAAACAAGTTTTGACTATATGGGCTTTCGGGCAGAGAATCTTGCCGCTCCCTTTTGACATGGCCGTAGTTACGACGATCTCCCGTCTCACGGTGTCGCAGCTCGCACTGGCCAGACCGATCTCGTGGTTTGACTCCTGTTGCTCTCGTGTAGACCGCGAAGTCACTACCCCTCGATATACGCCGCGGCGCACTGGACTCACGTGGCGAACTCACATGCGCCGATGCTCAAGACGGACAAGTCATCTTGTGTCTCAGTGCTGGACCGATCGATCGATAGAACCGCCAATGACCATTGCTTGAGCGAACTCGAGCAGAATGGCGGCCTAACGCGCAGACTCAGATGCCGGAACTAAGCCCCGACCGGGCGACCACTCCCTGAGTTCTCTTACTGGCGGAGTGGAAAGACTCTCACTTTGCCGGCTTTAAAGGTTGATCCGAACGACAGACATACTAGCACTCCGAACGATAGACAGACGGACAGACAGACAGACAGACAGTAACTGCCTAACAAATGCGGACGAGAGACAGACTAGCAAGCTGGGGACGAGAGACTGACCCAGACAGACTCCCTGGCGAGTTCATAGCGCCCCTTAAGTGCACGTGAACAGGCGACCTTTCCCCTTTCCCACCTGAGGGAGACACCAAAGCTGCGATTGCCACAGCGGCGCCACCGCCAGAAACGGAGGGCGACTGCTTCACACAACGCGCTGCGGCGCGCTCTTCAAAATAGCAATATTTACCACGGCTCACACATGTGGACACTTCATTTAGTTTTCCTAGCGTGCAATAGAAAATAACGAAACATTCGTGGAGTCGTTCATTGTAAAAGGTATAATTAAATACAATACTTTCTGCTAGACTTGCCAGGTCTGCCATCGAACTGTCCATATCAAGGGGCTACCAACAGTGTCTTCTCAACGATCCTTCAGAGAACGCTGCTGCGTATCGGCCTCCGCAGGAGGTTCGTGGTTCATACAGCCATGCTGGCTGCTTTTCATTGGCGACGAAGGCTGGAGTTTGCACGTCAGTACCACAACTAGACGTCTACTGAGGTGGCATTTCCTGATGATTCATGTTTGCGCTCCGTCAGACAGATGGACACGTTGGTGTGTACAGCGTGAAAGCTCTGAAACCGAACACCACGCTACAATAATATGAAAGATACAGGCCAGAAGCAGTTCCTGGGTGATTTGAAACCATAATGAATCAAAAGAAGTGTGGATGTATGTTATTTACTTTTCCTTAGCACGACCGCATCTACCAGCAGGACAACACAACGTGTCAGACAGCTAGCAGTGCACATGCGTGGTTAGAAGAGAACAGAGACGAATTTACCGTACCGCTCTGGTCTATATTTTTGGCATTTATTATTTACTGATTGATTATAGAGTTTTTGTTGAGAATTCACCAAATTGAAACTCAAGCGAGAAACTCTGGGATCACCTCCATCAGGCTGTTTGCGCCATGGATGATCATCAATCGAAGAATGTAGTCGGTATGGCTCCTCATCCGTGTAGGTACCTTTCAGAAACTTATTGAGTCCCTCCCACTGCACGTCTCGCAGCGGTCCCAGATGCAGGAGGTGGGTATTCAGTCTTTTGACAGGTGGTTACAGAAATGTGACTGGACAGTGTAAAATTTAACTCTTCGAAATACAAGTAACGCATCAACTGACCAAATCTGATACTGTTGCTCGTCGTCAGTACTGAAACTGGCAGTTGGCATCCGTCCGCGATGGAAAACAGGAAGCTTAAATGCTCATTTTTTCTGATACATGGATGCACACATTGTGGTACGTAACCCCCAGAACGATCCACGTCCAATCATCGTCATTTTCATTATAAGCCTCTGCATCAGTTGAAAAGTGGCTGTGAAACAATAAATTATAGATCAAAATTTTTCCACCATAAGATAGCTTCTTATTTCAAACAATGCAGTGCAACCTCTTTCTTTCCATGTTGAGAGAACTAACAACTATTCGACAAGATCTAAGCTTCTTTGAAGTAGGAGAGTCAAAGATCGCACACTGCCGGCTGGTCCAGCACAGTATTATTAGACGTTTTTTATGACTGAACTGTTCGAGGAACAGTATCGGATGTAGGCGTCAGTTATCATGAACCGGAGTCAACTCTCAGGGGAGCACCATTCCACTATAGTTGTTTTCGGCAGACTTGCTGACCCAGATACATTCTTCATTGTCCGATAGTTATCTACTGGCGTTCATCCTTCAACAGTCAAGAAAAGAACAACAACACGTTGGTTCTGTTTGGATGCATTTAGAAATAACGTCGCGTAGTTCATATTTCCGCATTCACCAAATGCACTTTGGAAAGACACGAATGCCACTCTAATGTCTTGCCGCGGGGAGATGTAGCTCAGTGTTTAGCACACTGGATTCTCATTCGGCGGGACGACTGTTCCAACCAGCTTCCGGCCATCTAGATTTAGGTTTTCCGTGATTTCTCTACATCACTTGAGGCAAATGCTCGGATAGCTCCTTCGAAAGGGCACAGTCGATTTCCTTCCTCACCCTTCCCTAATCCGAACTAGTGCTCCGTCCCTGATGATCTCGATGTCGACGTTAACGCTAACCTCCCCCTACTCCTCCGCCTACATGTCGGTGCTTACATACCCGCATCGGAGTCGGGCTATGTTCCACATACACTTCAACAACGCCCTCACACAGAAACTTTTTGATCGCACCTGAAATGAGGCAGCGTAGCGGAGAAATACTGGAAGGTTGTGTAACATCACAAGGCTCGCGGAGGCGAGCTACTGCTGTCAACAGCAGCTCTGTATGAGGCCGATGTGGCAGCCCCAGGTACTGCAGCGGTTGTCACAGGTAGGATGAGAGGCGAGTGAGTTACATTCGCTTTCGCAGGCCGGCAACCCGCAGCACTTTGGTATGTGACGTGTGGTGGAATTACAAGGCGCCAGCCAGATACCACACTCCCCCTCCCTTCGGGAAAGAGTGCGGAGCCATGTCACTGCACAGATGGTGGCTGTGGCGGAGGCGACAGCTAAGCGTGCTGCAGGAAAGGTGACATAAATCAAAACGTCATGTCTGATGTTGAAGTTTCACTGCATGAAGAGCAAAAATTTAGTAAGCAATATATTTAAATTCTTTCACTGTGCTGTGGGGGCTGTCAGGGAGAAAAAAAATTGTAAATGTTCGAAATAATGTGTAAGGTTTGTTGGAAGTTGCAAAGTGCTCTCTTTCTCAGATATTCCATGAATAAAGTGGAGACATTGCCTCAAGACACGTACACAGTTTTTGACTTTGAGTCTTGACTAATTGTGTTGAACGTTTAGCATATCATTATACTTTAATAACCAGATAATGACAGCATTTTAAATTTTTAAATTCAGAAAATAATATCGAAAATAAAATTTTTGTTGTACTTGGAAACTGTTAGACAGGAAAACTGCATCTGGGACTGGGTGACTGACTTACTCTGCTAGTAATAGTGACAATACGCAACCAGTCGGTTTTAGATTTATTGTGCCACTAAACAGTTTTCGAAACACTGCAGGGTGATCATCAGAAGGAAGTTTTACAGGAACATTCTCTTCTTGACCACACGTTGTTTGATGCTAGGGCTGTGGTGGCTAAAATGCCTCATGGTATCCATGACAAATTTATTCCGATAAAGGACATTTAAGACAATAAACACACACAGTATTTACAGCATGGCGCAAAAATAGTTGACACATTTCAACATTGGATATAAATTGCAACACTCGCTAAATTTCATTCAAATTTCGCTCCAGTATGTTTTCGTTCACCGAAATGTCTCTCGATGTCGTGTTACCTTAGCATCACCAGTCCCTTGTTTCGCAATTAGCGTTTCACTATGGCCGAGTATGGACGTTTATCTGTTCAGCAGCGTGTTAAGGCAGTTCTTATTTATGCTGAACTGAAAAGTGTCACAGTAACGCAAAGATGATTTAGGAGAATATTCCACACACGATGGGCTCCATAAAGGAAGATGTTTCTCCGATTAACGAGAAAATACGAAGAAGAAGAAGACAGATTGTTGAAAGGGAAAGCCCTCGGGCACCGACTGTTCACTTTGCGGAAAACATTGTAGCTCTCCGGGTCGCCACTCAGCGAAGTCTCAACAAGCTATCCCGGCGGGTAGTCGTTCTGAACACACAATTGTGCAGACTGATGTCGAGTTTTTCCGTTACAAAATAATAGTGTTACAGAAGCTGAATGAGCGGAACAAACTGAGAAGACTGAACTATTCATTGCGGGTATGGAGGGAAAGAGAAAATAATTTTCACCACGGCGAAGCTCATATTCAAGTCAATGGAGCAGTTAAACAAAATGTTGGATTTTGGAGTAGAGAAAAACCACAAAATGTTCATGAGAAAATGTCGCATGGGGAAAAGTAATAGTGTGGGTAGCTCTATCCAGTCACGGCCTAATCAGACTAGTGTTTTCCAATGAAACTGTCAATGCCGACAGATACAACACAATATTGAAAAATGATTTTTGCCACATCTTCTTGCCACCAGTCTTGCACTGAACAGCCAATGACTTATACAAGATGATGCGACACCTCATACGGCTAATGCTGTACTGGATGTTCCATAGGATATATTCGGCAATCGTATGATGTTGCATCTGTACCCGCAGCGCCATCGTGGGGCAATCTTTCAACGCCCTTCAAGTCAAAATTTAAGCACATGTGATTTTTTTTGGGGTGGGGGGTGGGGGTGGGGAAGGAGGGAGGAAGGGTACTTTAAAGAGAAACTGTTCCCTTTGAGACCATAGAATATCATGAAAATGCGTTCTAGTATAGTGCAGTTGTTCAACGAAACAAATGAGACTTGTGCCGAAATGTTGTGAGGAATGTGTGTACTCGTTTCGAAGAGTTGTCCGCTACAATGGAGCGCTTATTGAACACTTGATGAAGTGAAACTCGTTTCAATAGACCCAAACCACATGTATGTTAAACCTGAAAATATTTGCTTCAGAACATAAGTGTTATGACAATACTAAATATGTACAATATTTGTGCGCCACCTTGAATGTGCACTTGATTTGACAGCACAGTTGCATTCATAAACATTCATAACGGATAAAATGAAGTATCGGAATTGATCAGTCGATGCACAACCATTGCTTTCTGTGTGCCTTTGTGCACAGCTGTGTGTTGATGTTAAAGACACACAGGTCTTGAGTACTAAATGGTGTAAGGATTATATCGCAGTTCTTTCCCTCTCCGTTGCTAGATTGTATAGTTCCATTTCTGCGGAAACGGTCATGCCACCATCCACACTGACCAAATAACGGGTCATAGTGTTTACACTGATGTCGGACTACCCACTGGTGTATAGGTTCCGTGCTACGCCAGAGTCTTTGCTGGCATTTTGATTACTCCTGTTTTAATCTTGTGGAGCGGGATCAACGGAAAGTGGCTCACTGGACCAACATTCACATGGCTACGTGTGCTTTATGATTCTGCTGTTTGCGACCCTTTTGTGAGACATAGCAGGTGCAGCGTGATTGCCAATCAAGTAAGTTGGCACCGTGGCTTTTCCGACCAGAGCGTCTCCCAGTGCTGACCTACGCCAGCCGTCCACCAGCAGTTGTTACCGTCTGTCAGGCAGTACCCTCGCTGACAGGCTTGGTTTCCGTGCAGTATCGAAGGCTTGAGTTACTTGACGACTCTGCACTATGACTAATGGAAATTATTACAGTAATGAAAGGGAAGGCGTGTCTTGTCAAGGATGATCATCATTCCGGGCACCCTGAATATCTGATACGTGTATACGAATTGGTCGTCCGTGTATTCCTAAAGGAGTAAGTGGGAAGGCCGTTTAAAAATTGGAAACGGCAGAATCGCCGATGAGCAGCAAAATTCTTGCCCACCTGACGACGCAGATGTGCGGATTAAGAAACGATAGTACACACATCAAAAAATGTTTTTCATCGCCTTGGTCCCGAGAGTTCCGGAAGCTGTACAGAAAATTGGAGTAGACATCAACATAAACATCGTTACCTCACTTTTTATTGCTCATGAAAACCACACATTGCATGGTGTACCACCATACAGTGAGACTTTCAGAGGTGGTGTTCCAGATTGCTGGAAACACCGGCACATCTAATACCCAACAGCACGTCCTCTTGCGCTGATGCATGCCTGTATTCGTCGTGACATACTATTCACAAGTTCATCAAGGCACTGTTGGTCCAGATTATCCCACTGTCCAACGGCGATTCGGTGTAGATCCCTCAGAGTGGTTGGTGGGTCACGATGTCCATGAACAGCCCTTTTCAATCTATCCTAGGCATGTCGATAGGGTTCATGTCTGGAGAACATGCTGGTCACTCTAGTCGAGTGATGTCATTATCCTGAAGGAAATCATTCACATGATGTGCACGATGGGGGCCCGAATTGTCGTCCATGAAGACGAATGCCTGGCCAATATGCTGCCGATATGGTTGCACTGTCGGTCGGAGGATGGCATTCACGTATCGTACACACGTTAAGGCGCCTTCCATGATCACCAGCGGCGTACGTCGGTCCCACATAATGCCAGCCCAAAACAGCAGGGAACCTCCACCTTGCTGCACTCGTTGGACAGTGTGTCTAAGGCGTTCAGCCTGACCGGGTTGCCTCCAAGCACGCCTCGTTGACGGTTGAAAGCATATGCGGCACTCATCGGTGAAGAGAACGTGGTGACAATCCTGAGCGGTCCATTCGGCATGTTTCTGGGCCCATCTCTACCGCGCTGCATGATGTCGTGGCTGCAAAGATGGACATCGCCACTGGCTAAATTTACATCATTTATACAGTACGATTGCAGGTATACAAATCCCGCTTTATTCGCGACACGGTAAGTCATGAAAGACGAGTAGCAGATAGACATACAGTAACGAATTTACCCCAACAATAAAACACAATTGCCCAATCATATGTAGTGTGCAAGTAGCATTTTTAAACAACTTCTACAGGAAAGCATGACACTCAGTTACTGTCACGATAGAACAATACCATTCCATTGGACAGAATGCTGATTTAGTCTCAAACTGTGACAGGAAACGTAGCTCGCAATCACAAAGAAAAAAATAATCGCTAATTAAAATAAAGAATTCAGTCTCATGCGAGATTTCCTATAACAGCTCCATGAATGCAATGTGCACACTAAATCGGTAAGCAACTAATAAGAACAGAGACTATACAATCAGAGAAAAAAAGACGTTCAGTCGTTACAGAACGGATGCTGCACGGAGTTCCATTTTCTCGACTATGCAGCACGGTTAAAATACGTAGTGCGGTATGCTTTCTTCATAGTAATTACAGGAATTGAAATAAACCACACCCACTTTTCCGTCTGGCTCATTGCCACCCTGTGACTGTTGGCTTTGCTTAGAAAAATATTAATGACCCCAGTTTTAATGAAGATAGTGACACTTCTTTTTGTTTTAAAATTACATGCATTTTCCATTGCTTTGTAGATTCCATGCAACATACAGCGACGCAGTTGCCGTTTTAGTCTCATTTACGTTACCAATGTCAAAAATAAGGTTGCTCAGGTTCTCTGATAATATCCACAAACTTAAGCGTCGGCCGGTTGGTTTCGTCCTCTTCTCTAACATGTGAGGGATGATAAGTACTTTGGAGCACAGCATGTTGGCACTTTCTGCTACCACAGAAGACCGATCAGTTGCAGTTATCATGGCTTCCTATATACTCCTAAATTCCAGGATGTAGACACTTCCAGTCTCACAATCATGTGGTCACTTCTGGTTATACCTCCCACACTTTAAGGCTGCTTGGACTACTGTCAGAACTAGTGTATGACATAACGCGAGAACGTATCTGGTATCAAAGGATTATGATGAGAAAAGAATTGTGGAGTATTATAGAGTTAAGAGGCATAGGTTGTAACGGTTAAGGTACCTGTCGTTAAGTAAATTCATCAATGGAACAGCAGAGCTTATGAAGCATGACACTCGGGAAGGGGCCCTTGGTGATGCGAGATGAAGTTTAGGGACTCTGCGACCATAATGATCAGAAATGCTATTATATTCATTTGATCACGGATTTATTTTGTGTAGAGTTTATGCTAAGCTCTTCTTTCCGAACATATGTGCTTATGTTTTAGGATGTAATCATACGTCGTAATAGGACATTAGGCAAAAGTGTCACATGCAGTATGGAATAAATAGGTTCAAGAACATGTGTTTTACGTGCTTAACACTAAATACAGAATGGAAGAGGTTGATATATGGTAACGGTGGGTAGGAGGGTTTGCAATGTTAGCGGTAACACTTTTGTAGGATGCCTCTCGGATTGTCACACCTCTGTTCCTACGAAATGGTTTGTCAAGCAGACGAATACAGAGCAAAAATACTATGCACTCCTCAGTGTGGTAGTTTGGAGAGTGCTGCAGCAAGCAGCGAGTGAACCACGAAAAGGAATTTAAGTCTGTAGCGCTAATCTGGTAACACATCTCTGGTATTCCTTACCAATACTAGAGCTAGTTTCCCGCGACCGTCAGTGATTGGAAGCCTATGAATTGTGTGTCTGGGTGTATATTTTGGCTGTCGAGGTGCCACAGACTGGTGCAGGAACAAGGAGAATAGTGTGCGGAATTCTTCGAAGAGCTGAAGAGTGTAGCGACAAGAGCCTAGTCAGGTAGACCTCGTCCTGTAAAGTGGGCCACTTACAGCATGACACTGACTCAGTGTCCCACCACGTCGTTCAACGTGAGTCGCTGTCCGCCTGCCGGTGAGTGCCCGGACAGTTGCCGAAGCCACTAGCACCTTGGCACGTGGCACACGTGACTTCTGCTCCTGCATCTCCACAACGAACCTGTTTTGGTGCAAACCGCGAGACATTGAGTCGACAACTGTCATAGCGTTGGCCTCAACTGTCGGGTGGCCACGGCTCTGCTGTCATCCCTCCAACGGGGTTCTGCTACCACCACCACCACCTGACCGGCTGTGGACCAACTTACGTTCTCCCATCTATCCACGACTGTAGTCGCAATCTGGATATCTTTACCCTGCCGCAGCCAGGAAGTACTGAGCGTTCGGCCGAGCGGTTAGAGGCGCCATGTCACGATAGCTCGACCTCTGCCGTCGGGGATCAAGTCCTCCCTCGGACATAGGTGTGTGTGTTGATCTTAGCGTAAGTTAAAGTTACACTGAAGTAGTGTGTAAGTCTAGGGACCGATGACCTCCCCAGTTTGGTCCCTTAGGCATTTGACTCAGCGTACCGCGCCTCGCGAGCAGTGACCGCCAACAGCACCAGCCCTGAAGCAGCTCGGCCGCTTCACCTTGTACCAAATTAACAAAAGGGTTCTACTTATAGATTGGAGTTTTTAGCTCTGTTCCCGTACTTGAAAATAATAAAGGATTAAGAATGGATCCGCCTTTTTGTACGCACAGAAATTTATTGTTGTTTTAACACCCAAATATGCTTTACATCCTCAGTAGGTTTTTAGTTTCATTTTTCTGAAATACGCCGAAACTATTTATGTTTTGGTTTGAAAATATCTTAGATCGAATTTTGTTATTATTTAAATTATATCTGCACTTTACCTTTTAGTTTACATTCTGTGTGTCCTATGGCTGCCAACAGAAAGCAGACAGAGGTCTGAATTAGTACACCGTGTTGAGCCGTGGTCGGCTCGGATCGATCCCATTGCATCAAAGTAACCGATCTCGTCGTACCATAGGCCTTTGAGCGGCTTGCCTCGCGATATTTGTGTCTGACCGCAGTGCGGCCGAGCCTACGGGTGATGTGACTTGGCAAGACAGCGAAGTCACAATGAGAGGAAGCCGAAAGGCACGCGCTTAAGCTCACGCAGGCTGGCGCGAGGTCTGGAACAGTTAAGGGAATTAATAGTAGCAAATAAAGTACGTAGTTGATATAATACTTAACTTTAATCCACAATTGTAGAACATCTCTCTTGACGATACATGTTATAACCACAATATAAAATAATATCCAATGCTATGGCGCCTTGCTAGGTCGTAGCAATTGACGTAGCTGAAGGCTATGCTAACTATCGTCTCGGCAAATGAGAGCGTAGTTGTCAGTGATCCATTTCTGGCTAAGTCGGCTGTACAACTGGGGCGAGTGCCAGGACGTCTCTCTAGACCTGCCGTGTGGTGGCGCTCGGTCTGCTATCACTGACAGTGGCGACACGCGGATCCGACCTATACTAATGGACCGCGGCCGATTTAACGGCTACCACCTAGCAAGTGTGCTGTCTGGCGGTGACACCACAGGTGAAGTGTGTAGCTTCTTCCCCCAGGACTATAACAGCACCAGAGTGACTGCACGCCGGTCGCTGTTACTGGTGAGAATTTGCGTCTGAAAAGACTGAACACTGTGTCCCCTGATATCCAGTATGCTGTCCCTCCCTTAAAATATTATTTTAGCTATAAAGTGAGATTTGAAAACGGTTAATTGTTGTTACAGTTTATCTTCAGAGAGCGAAATTATGTTCAGTTATATTATATTTAGAATAGTATGTATGATAATTTTGACACAATGTGGTGAGACGCATTTTTTTCCATCTTTCATCCCCTCCGCCGAGGGTTGGCTGTATCTAGACTTAGCTCTTATCAGCCATAGACTTTTATTCCATTTATTTGTTTTAATTAGGGAAATATTAATTTATTTTTTTGCAAGGGCAAGTATGCATAGTATTTGCTGGGCAGAGTAGGTGATATTAGTCCCGGCATTTGCCTTACGGCCTTGACAAAACCTCTGCAAAAGCTAGGCTGTGACTGAAAAATGCTCAAAGCGCTATCTTGATGTTTTAACTGCAGCTTCAACCACCTCTTCGATTATATTTGGGGTCTGGTCCCGCGCTTATGGAAAATCTTCCTTACTGCAATATCGGCGAGTGCCTGTATCTTCCGATCTTTTCCATCCCAGAATCCAAAGCTTCCAATCTCGCGGTACCTTACGCCACTGCAGAGACTTTTTCATCTCGGTGTCTCGGCTCCGCTTGCCCCGACTCCGCACAGTGCGCCCGGTGTCCACCACAACCACAACTGTCACTGACGGGGTGTGCCGCTTGGTCACCGGGTTCAGGAGCCGCTGCTAGGCCACTTTTGATCTTCTCCGGAGTTGACGTCCCCCGCTTCCCGCGTCTTCTCCTCCTCTTCTTACCGATTTCCTCCGACTTCGCTTATTTCTTATCTACAACATTGTTACGAACTCTGAAGGTCCTGCAGCCACGCCAGCTCGCTACGAGTAATCCCCCCACAACGAGCACAGTTTGCATTATCTTCAATCTTTTGCATACAGCTCCGGTTGCCTTGCCTACCGTCACACTTAAATCATTTCACTTTGTTGTAGCAATATTTTGTTACATGGTCCTTCTCTTGACATTTATAACATTGTCGTTTAATATCGAATCCAGATGGGTGAGTTTCTGTCTTTACTTCGAAGCCAATTAAGTCCGCCAAATTGAAGATGTCTCCTGTCATCTTGAAACTAACCGCATCAGTGTTCGGATCTACTGCTAGACTGAACAGTGGTGGTTTCTTGACACTAGTTCGATTGTGAGGTTTCACAGTGGCATCCCATCCACGGTGCATCAGCACCTGTCGCACTGTTTTCACGTGGAACATCCATGTTAGCCCGCGTGGCAGAGCCACAACTTCTGGTGCCTTCTGTCCCAATTGGATCCTTCATCATTTTCCTCACTCTGTCCTGGTCACTCGAACAGAACGTCGGGAGCTCAAGTACGATCATTATCCATCGGTGTGATTTTGCATCCATAACCGAGAACTTCTGTAAGGTCCCCCTTGGTCTCAATATCGGACAAACACCATACAGCCATCTGCCCAGTATCTGTCCAGATTAAGGATTTATTCACCTTGACTCTGTTCTTGTCTTGTCTGCGGCCTTATTTACTCCGGTTTTCCGGAGGTCCACGTTTCTTTCCGAACAATCGTCCTGTTCTACTTGTTGCGGATACTTCTTCCCGCGCTGTACGCAGATGTAACACTGACAGTTTGCTTGGCTCTAACCACAGTAAAACACGACCGTCTGCTCTTCCTGGCAGCTACCACGAAAAATTTGCTATTCGGCGCACAGCAAGATAGTAAGAAGCTACTGTTTCAATCAATAAAACTCTCCCAGAGCGGTAGTGATACGGAGTGGAGCGGCATGGAGGTGCGTGCTCCGAGGGTTTCCTCTATCAGGGTGCAAGGAGTCGCAATATGCCTGCATAGAGTTTATTTGGCATCCTATGTAGCATCTGTAGTTATACTGACTGCGAGAGAAATACTTCATTGTTCATTATTTAATGCTTTCATTGACTTTCTATTGAAAAACGCTTTACTGTTCACAAAAGTACCCGGTGGCTATAATTAAACTTTCCCCATTTAACACGTTGTAACACGGAAACTAATAACCGTAAGAGTACCAAATTTCGCAGCATTAATGTCCAGAGTATGGGGTGTATGATTTACATGCGTGACAGCGCCACCATCCAGTTCCAACTATGGCCACAAGGTGCCATGATCGATTTGGAAATTTGTGGTAAGGTCTCATGGACCAAACTGTTGAGGTCATCGGCCCCTAAGCTTACACACCACTTAATTTAACTTAAACTAACTTACGCTAAGGACAACACACACACCCATGCCCGAGGCAGCACTCGAACCTCCTACGGGCGGAGCCGCGCGAAACGTAACAAGGCGCCTCAGACCACACGGCTACCCCCCGCGGCTGCCATAATCAGTCAACTGACCAGCTGCAGTGCACTTGTTGACATGTCAACATGAACTTGGGCACAAGGCGCATGGCATTACTGACGAATATCTATTTTCATAACAACAGTAATGCTGCAGCAACACTTATGTCGCCGGCTGAAAGGATCACGGAAGGATCCTCTTTCCCCACCTGCTGTGCAGAGCACGATGAAGAAGTTCGAATCAACTGGAGAACTGGGCGTCTCTCCGGGAAGAGACCGACGACCGGTTGCACCACAGTTGGTCGATGAAATCGCCGTTGCTATGGCAGACATCGCTGGGCGCACTTCCCCATCGTCAGGCAGTGCGTGTGCTGTGTGACGACAGTTGAACATCCCTGTGGTCCACTGTACGGAATGTTCTTCAACCATTCTCAATTGGTATCCGCACAACATCCATATCGTACAGCAGCTTGCCCCACAGGACGCACAACGACGTATTGACTTCGCTCTCCACTTTCTAACCAGGATTGACGTTGACGAGGCTTTCCCTGGAGCATCCTACGGATAGACGAAGCTCAGTTTTCTCTGATGGATGGGGGGGCGAACACACAGAATTGCCGAGTGCGGAGATCTTCACCCCCCGGTCACTGAGCATGTAGTTTCTCTGCATAGTGAACGTGTCACCATATGCCGTGGTTTCACGGCTGCGTTCATCATTGGCCCATTCGTTTTTGAACAGCTTGGCGCTGAAGGACCAAAGACTTGCACCGGTACTGCGATATGCATCACCAGCATGTCATACCCGCCCTACAGTGGAAAGACGCATTGATTTCAACAGTTTTCATGCAAAATGACACCACACCGTACTCCGCTAGTGAAGTTCACCTGCTTCTCCGAAAGCATTTGGAAACCATCGAAATATCAGCCGATCGTTTCCAAATGCTTGGCTCTCACGATCACCTGATCTCATTCCCCTGTGATTTCTGGTTGTGGGACTACCTGAAGGACAGGGTTTACCATGGGAACATTCACACATGTGCTGATCTGAAGCGCAGCATCATAACAAGGTATGTAGCCAGCATACATACAGGCATGCTTCATTCTGCTGTGCAGAACGCAGTCCTGCGCTTTCAGAGCCCCTTTTGTAGTAGTAGTGGTACCGGTATGTAATGGTACGATGTACCGTAGCAGCACATCAAAAGTATGTCAGTTTAACCGATTCTGCATAATTTCTCTGCCCTCTGTCTTAGACTTTAACGCTACCAAGTTTGGTACTCGTTCGGTAATTAGTTTTCGAGTTACAACGTGTTAAATAGGGAAAGTTTAATTACAACCACCCGATACTGCAAGTGCCCACTTTAGTCTAGGCCAAGACTCAAGTTGGGCTCTACGTGAGAATTCAGTAAGAAAACGCTTAGAAATTGCATTGCCCAGCTTCTCTGCTGTTCTGAAAAAGAATCTACTTAATTTAAATACACTCCTGGAAATGGAAAAAAGAACACACTGACACCGGTGTGTCAGACCCACCATACTTGCTCCGGACACTGCGAGAGGGCTGTACAAGCAATGATCACACGCACGGCACAGCGGACACACCAGGAACCGCGGTGTTGGCCGTCGAATGGCGCTAGCTGCGCAGCATTTGTGCACCGCCCCCGTCAGTGTCAGCCAGTTTGCCGTGGCATACGAAGCTCCATCGCAGTCTTTAACACTGGTAGCATGCCGCGACAGCGATGACGTGAACCGTATGTGCAGCTGACGGACTTTGAGCGAGGGAGTATAGTGGGCATGCGGGAGGCCGGGTGGACGTACCGCCGAATTGCTCAACACGTGGGGCGTGAGGTCTCCACAGTACATCGATGTTGTCGCCAGTGGTCAGCGGAAGGTGCACGTGCCCGTCGACCTGGGACCGGACCGCAGCGACGCACGGATGCACGCCAAGACCGTAGGATCCTACGCAGTGCCATAGGGGACCGCACCGCCACTTCCCAGCAAATTAGGGACACTGTTGCTCCTGGGATATCGGCGAGGACCATTCGCAACCGTCTCCATGAAGCTGGGCTACGGTCCCGCACACCGTTAGGCCGTCTTCCGCTCACGCCCCAACATCGTGCAGCCCGCCTCCAGTGGTGTCGCGACAGGCGTGAATGGAGGGACGAATGGAGACGTGTCGTCTTCAGCGATGAGAGTCGCTTCTGCCTTGGTGCCAATGATGGTCGTATGCGTGTTTGGCGCCGTGCAGGTGAGCGCCACAATCAGGACTGCATACGACCGAGGCACACAGGGCCAACACCCGGCATCATGGTGTGGGGAGCGATCTCCTACACTGGCCGTACACCACTGGTGATCGTCGAGGGGACACTGAATAGTGCACGGTACATCCAAACCGTCATCGAACCCATCGTTCTACCATTCCTAGACCGGCAAGGGAACTTGCTGTTCCAACAGGACAATGCACGTCCGCATGTATCCCGTGCCACCCAACGTGCTCTAGAAGGTGTAAGTCAACTACCCTGGCCAGCAAGATCTCCGGATCTGTCTCCCATTGAGCATGTTTGGGACTGGATGAAGCGACGTCTCACGCGGTCTGCACGTCCAGCACGAACGCTGGTCCAACTGAGGCGCCAGGTGGAAATGGCATGGCAAGCCGTTCCACAGGACTACATCCAGCATCTCTACGATCGTCTCCATGGGAGAATAGCAGCCTGCATTGCTGCGAAAGGTGGATATACACTGTACTAGTGCCGACATTGTGCATGCTCTGTTGCCTGTGTCTATGTGCCTGTGGTTCTGTCAGTGTGATCATGTGATGTATCTGACCCCAGCAATGTGTCAATAAAGTTTCCCCTTCCTGGGACAATGAATTCACGGTGTTCTTATTTCAATTTCCAGGAGTGTAGTTGCACGTCGCTTTTTGCACCAGTACTTTAAATTCATAATTTTCGCGTAATGGCAGGGGCTCAGCCAGTAAGCGATGATGCTCGAACAGCTAAAAATACCAAACGCTGTAAGTCTTAATGCATTTTACATGGAAGGGTATTTATAGTACTGAAATAACTCCAATATATGCTCTATAATCATATGCTGAAATACTTAACGGATTTAAACACACACACACACACACACACACACACACGTTATCAGACAGAAGGGAGAGAGCGAAATCTGTAATGGCGCATGTTTGTTTCACATTCATCATTCGTAAGGGCATGTTACAATAGTTGGTTCTATGTCGTGCTCCGATTACAGGCACACGCCGGATGCAGTAAAACTGAATTGATCTGCTCCTTCTCTGTGAGCTGTTGGTGTTATTGTTTAATCTGAAAGAAACAAACTACGCTTATGTACGTTTAGTTATGTTTTCTGGTCACGGACTGTTGTCGGTTGAAATGCCTTTTCAAAATTTCACTCTCGACTTCACGAAATTGTACCAATAGCAGTGAACCATCTAAAGTTACTACCAACTGTTCTCAACTGCTATGAACGGAGAACTTTACTGCACTTTTTTATCATAATTGGCGTTTCGCTTGTTCGTGTGATGGTGGAAGAATCAATTTCAATCCGTTTTGTCGAAAGTGATTTGCCTACACTTAGTTTCACTTGAAAAGATATATCACTCGGAGAACTTTCGTGTTCTAAAGCACTATCTTATATTTGTCAGATGTTAGTTTTTTTAGTTATAATACTTGTCAGAAAGGAATGAAATAATTGTTTTTATCTTACCAAATTATTTTCTGCATTTTAATTCACTCTGTATCAATTTTAAATCAATTACGATTCCTGTTGAGTTACAAAAAGTCAAGAATTTTTCCCTTAAGGTTTATTGTGCTATCATGTCAGATTTGGTGTAAATAAAAGTAAACTTATTATCATCCTTTTCTTTAATTTTGCGAAAGGCCTGTAATTTTATGTTACACTATTTTATATGTTACACTATTTGGCTGTTGTAACAAGTCTCTGGGTTAAAATAAGTATATTATGAGAATTTTAAATTTGGTTTCTGAGCTACCACACCTTACCACTCCCGAGCTCTGGCTTACATTACCCAGTAATTAATTAACTGGTTTCGTCGTAAGGGAAATATGGCATTTTAGCAACATACTTTAAAGAATATTATTAAGCAAACTGTACTGGTTAGTACTGTGTGTGCCTTGTTTCAGGCTATCATCTGCAAATATGGGTGCACGAGAGGTGAATGCCATACCTCATTTGGAGAGGAAATTCCTCTGCTCTGAATTAAGAATCTGGTATCAGAACACAAAAGGAAGCTTACAATTTGTGATTCAGTTGGGTAAACAGAGTGATAACGAGGTGGGTGCAGCAACTTCCCAATGTCCCGAACAGCTCCTTGCGGTGCACGCTAATATTGAATTCTTGCGATACATTTATCCCACTCGTAAGCAGATAATGCGTATTAAGGCTCAGCTAAGTGATTTTCTTAATAGAATTCGGGATATGTCCCTAAGTAATGTGAACAAAGAAAACGCCGTAACGGTAAAAAGTAAATGAGTACCTCAATTGCTAACCATAAGCGCCGGCTTGTAGGCACAGGAAGGTTAGGTTCAAATGGCTCTCAGCACTATGGGACTCAACATTTGAGGTCATCAATCCCCTAGAACTTAGAACCACTTAAACCTAACTAACCTAAGGACATCACACACATCCATGCCCGAGGCAGGATTCGAACCTGCGTCCGTAGCAGTCGCGCGGTTCCGGACTGAAGCCCCTAGAACCGCTCGGCCTCCGCGGCCGCCCAGGAAGGTTAGGATGATGGGTGAATTTGGCCTCTCAGTGTGGCTATGTGCAGAACACTGGCGACGAATGGGCATGGTCTTGTTTCAGTAAGTTGCCTAATGTACTACCAAATCATCTAGAGGTGACTGATGTGTTCTCATTTGAGTTAAGGTAAGAAATAGTTTCTGTGTTTCGGTTAAGTTTCAAACACAAGCTAATGTCCCTCGTACCTCTACTTCGTTGGTACTTCGAATTATCCTATGAAACAAGGTAGATTAAGTGGTTTGGTTTCTCAGTCTATTAGTGAGCAAGGTTCAGCATAGAAATCACGTACACACATCATTTGCAGAAATTTGTTGAACAGAATTAGAAATGAGTTAATGAATGAGCATTATTTTAGGGTGCAGCGTTATAATTAGAGTTTTGCCTGTTACCTCGGGTGTTCGTAGTGCTGGCTGCCTCTTTGTCTTGAAACTACTGAAGTGGAAACATAAAAGTTTAGAAGTAATGCGTCCGCAAGACCATTCGAGAGTGACTTTTTCTGGTAGGCCAAAGAATTTCAAGGAAATTGATGAATTGATGACAACTGTGGAAGGATTTCAGTTGCTGGATGAAACGCGAGCGACTAAAGGTCATGAAAGGGCTGAAGTTGTGGTAGGACAAAGCAAGAGAACAACCGGTACGTGCTTGTTCGATTACAGATCTGTTTCCTCTGCAACCAGCCGGGGCATTTTGCAGATTGAAAACTTCGACCCCACTCGGTCGGTAAAAATATTTGACGGTGTTGACGAAAGAAGGGGAGGGCACCTGAAGGCTATAATAACATGAGGGGTGTGAATAGTGCTCTTCCACTCATTTCCGCAGCCGCTAATCGGGAGTGGGTGTGCAGCCCCTTCGAGTCTAGAAGTAGTTGTTCCTTAATAAATTAGAGCGGCATAAATATTTATTCAAGTTTCTCCCATTGAAGCCGGTCCAGCAGCAATGCAGCGCTACCAACGGAGAGAATCTGTTGTTGGTCAGTAAGATATGAGCCAAGTTGAGCGCACAGGATTTTCCCTTGCCTTTGGAATTAATAGTCGCGAAGGGCCTTTCTATGCACCTGATTTTGGGTTGCGACTTTATAACTGTCACCGTGTGTGTTGGAATACTCTGGAAATGTATTTTTTTAAGTTTTTCCCTGAAGTTAAATATAGGTAGCATGAACATAGCTCTGGTTAGCATGTAAATAGTGTGGTTGGATTTGGGAAAAAGTTTCAGCTACACAATGTAGAAGCAATCTAGAGATAAGTTTTGAAATCGTTAGGAAAGTTTCCTGGTGTGCTGACCGAATGACTGGGAGTTACAAATAACATCGAATACGATTTTCAATTGACCGATGATGTACCAGTGCGGCAGTTGTCATACCGATTATCCCAACCAAAGATGCACGAGCTAAAAATGTACATTAATCATCTGTTGGAAGACAGAGTAAATAGAATCTATAAGTCACCCCATGCGGCATCAAGTCCTCTTGTTCATGGGGGGTGGGGGGGAGGTGAGGAGAGTTATCGACCGGTGGTTGATTATCGGGCATTAAAAAATAAGGTTGTCCTGTAGCCAATGTCCTTGCCGGATCTCCATAATTGTTTTTCCTGGTTTAGCGGAGCTCGCTACTTTAGTGTACTAAACTCGAATCAAGCGTGCTATCAGATAACTTTATCTGAAATCTAAACTTGTTAAGGTCTCCTGTACCTTCTGGAACTTGTGTGAGCTTAAGCGAGTTACCTTCGGATTAGCCACAGGTGCTGCAGCCCTGTCCCGCGAGTTGGGTTCAATTTTTCGAGAGTTATGTTTAAATTTGTGTATTATTATTTAGATGATGTCGTTGTCTACAGTGAAACCTCTTCTTAAAACCTCGACTATCTTAGATAAGTACTAAAGTGTGTTAGAGGCGCCGGTCTGAGGATGAAGCCCACCAAGATCAATATAGTACGTCCTGAAATATTTTTATTGGGGCATCTGGTGTCGGCTGAGGAGGTTAAGATACACCAGGAAAGAACTAAAGATATTAGAGATTACAAACCGCCCAAGGACAAAAGGTGAATTCCTGTTTTGTACGAATGACATTTTTTGTTAGAAAAATCATTCCGAATTTTGTCCAGTTGGCAGCACCTCTAAATTTACTTCGGAGGAATGGCCACACTTCAGTTGCAGCGAGACACAGCAAGCAGTCTTTCACGCCCTAAGGGAAGCACTAATTAACGCTCCAGTTTTAGGGATTCCCAATTTCGACAAAGATTTCATTCTCCAGATCGATACGTCTTATACTGGCGTTGTGGCAGTACTCTTGCAAGAGCAGGATAAAAGCCTTCGGCCCATTCTTTGTGCCTCTGGGTGTTTGACTGAGGTGGAGAAGAAGTACTCCGCTAATGAATTTGAAGATCTTGCTGTATTATTCAGCTTGGAATAGTTCCATTTCTATCTTGAGCATAAAAGCTTTAGACTGGAGACGGACAAAGAACTCTGAGCTGTGTACTCGCAAGGCCACGAAAAACTGGCCGAATATCCCGCTGGGCCGTGCGCATTTCCGGACTTCAGTTTTCGGTCAAACACATCAGAAGATCAGATAACGCAGTGGCCGATGCATTCAGTCGGATGATCGAACTTTAAGGATCTGATTGTGAAGTTCTAGATAGTCGTGGAAAGGCATTCGTCAATGTCACTGTGTTGACTGAGAGCACCTACCTTTTCCTGGATTTGTCCCTCAAGCAGGAAGAGAACGAACGCTGGAGGGGAAAGTAGGAGACAGACAAGGGAAGGAAAGTCGTTGAGTAGGTAACATTTAAGTAAAGGAGTATTATGCTATCGTACCCAATAACAAAACCAAAAATATGTCCCTCCAAGCAGTTGGACCCAGCTATCTTTCATTATTTTCACGGGTTATTGTTTGGAGGCCACCTGGGGAAGTATGAAACGTTCGTAGAGTTTAGAGAAAACCTAACATGGCCTATCTTGTATACATATATTAGTAAAATTGTTGCCCAATGTCGGATTGCTAAGCCTAGCCAAAACTCCCGTAGAGGTATCCCCAGTTCGAGTGGACAGTGCGGTTCTACGGAAAAATTATTTGTTTATTACTTAGGACCGTTGCCATAGGCTCGAAGATAAAATAGTGGTCGCAGACGCCTGTAATCATTTCATCTGGCTCTTTCCTAGCAGGGAAATTACTAACGAGAGGACCACTAAGCGTCTTGAAGAGGTGTACTCCTCGTTTGTGCCGCCTAGGGTCCTTGTAAACGATAACGATTCGGCATTTAGGCCTAAGGAGTTCCGCATGTTTTGCTTTGGAAACGGCGTTTCCCACGTCACCACTGTCCCTTATTATGCGCAGCCGTCCTTTGCCGAAAGAGTAAATAGGAATTTGAAATATGGATTGATTATTTACCATAGTGACACTCAGTCTGATTAGGACAAGTCCCTGTGTTGGCCTAACTTGGCCTTCAACTCTGAGATCCATGAGGCGCACGGAACCACCCCTGCCAAATGTTAGCATATCGAACTAGTTCGCCCATCGCTAACTTATGGAATATCAATGATTTCGTCCCAAGAAAGTGGATCCAAAGTTGATGAAAAGAAATTCGGCTAGCGCCTTGAAGAATAATCGGGTGGGTCATCGCAGGGAGGGTGAAAGGTACAATCGATAAAGGCGGACTGCCCCACTGAAAGTCAGAGAGGTAATATTTGGAAAAAAAAATTGGCCCACACTAAGGCCATAGATAACATTTCTATGGATGTGTTGCCACGTTTTATTGGTCCCTATAAATTTGCAGAAGTTTTTAGTCCAGATACATTTTGTGTACGGAGCACGACCATGTGTAAAGACCATCAGGACACATATTAGTCAGATTACAGGCGCGGATAAGCACGGGAACGAGTGGGGAACCTTATACCATTCCCCCTCTCCCACCCCACCTCCCACCTGGTTCCTGATTAAAGCGGAGAGACTGAGTCGGGAGCCGGCCGGTGTGGCCGTGTGGTTCTAGGCGCTTCAGTCTGGAACCGCGTGACCCCTACGGTCGCAGGTTCGAATCCTGCCTGGGTCGTGGATGTGTGTGATGTCTTTAGGTTAGTTAGGTTTAAGTAGTTCTACGTTCTAGGGGACTGATGACCTCAGATGTTAAGTCCCATAGTGCTCAGAGCCATTTGAATCATTTTTGAACTGAATCGGGCCGGATCGGATTGATCCTGTTTTATCGATATCGACCTACCAAAGATGATTGGGTAGCGTGCCTCGAAAACTTTGTCTCTGACGGCAAGAGAGCAGTGCGGCCGAGCCTACAGGAGAAGCGAGTTAGTCTTCTGCCAGCAGGAGGCTCTGACTGTCAGTACGGCGAGACTTAGCAACCAGTGACCGTTCCTAGCGGGGCATTACATGGATGTGCAGTCTTCAGAAGAAATTTTGTTTTCTGCTATACATGTCCCTGATCGTTTAGAAGCTGATTCGTTGCTAGCATTGGGACCATGCTGGGTATCAGAACTACAACTGAATGAGAGCGACTGCACGCTGGTCATTGTTGCTGGTGAGGATTTGCGTTTAAAAACATTGAACACTGTGTCCCCTGATCTCTATTTAGCTCCTGATCTTGCTCCTATTATAGCCATACGCCAGATGACGTTACAGTGAATTGATCTGTCCCTTCTCTGTGAGCTGTGGGCATTATTGTTTAACCTGAAACAAACTGGAGCTACGAATAAGTACGCTGAGTTATGTTTTCTGTCATGGTCTGTTGTCAGTTGAAGAGTCTTTTCAAAATTTCACTCTGGAATTCACGGAATTCGTGTGATATGGTTTAAGTACAGTACTTACTATCAGTTGTAAGTGTCACTCTGCTGTTTACTGTACTGTGTTTCGCCGGTACATGTGGTGGCGGTAGACTATTTGTATCCGTTTTGTCGAAAGTGATATTTGCCAACAATTACTTTCACTGTAAAAGATTTATCAGTCCCAGAATTTCCATGTTGCAAATTATGTATCTAATAGATGTTAGTTTATTCGCTGTATCCTTGTCAAAAAGAGCGAAGGAAAGAATTTTTTTTTATATTCACGTTACGTGACTCTTTCGATTCAGTAAAATTTTGCATTTCAATTCGGTCAATACAAACACTATTTCAATTACGATTGGAGTTAAGTTACAGGAAGTTGAAGTATGTTTCCTTTAAGGTTTATTGTGCTATCAGACTCAGATTTGGTGTACATAAAAGTAAAGTTATTACTATCTTATTTTTAAATTTTGAGATAGGCATATAATTTTATCTGTTGCACTATTTCGCTATTGTAACATGTCAAATTTCATTGCAACACGTCTCCAGGTAAAAATAATATTTTTTCTCTGGGCTACCAGACCTTACAACGCCCTAGTTCTTGCTTATCCTGCCCGACAATTAATTAACTGGATACTCATGTGATCTGCAAAAGCTATCACGCAGGGCAGAAAAGCTATCAATGACCAAACACTAGCATGTAACTAAACGAACAAAACGCTCTTCAGCACTCTATGTGAACTATCGGACAACACAAAATAAAACAAACACCCATGCAGAATGAAAACAAACAGAATAGATTCAAAGCTCGTGGTCGTCACAGCAAAACAAAATAGCAAACAATTGAGAGGCGCGAGCACATAAATTTGTGCAGTGAAACATGTTTTAAAGACACAGGAACATAGCAAGATGCAGTATTCTCAAATGAGCAGGAGAAAACGTGAGTAAACGCTGTCAAAATACGCAAAATAATCCATCAGCAGCAAACTACACGAAAAGTTCTCCGTACCTAAGCTCCAAAACATTTTTGCCGGTGTCAACAGGTCAACCCATCTACCCAAAACCACGTGTGGCACACAAAAACAAAACTTCCTACAGGTCAGGAATAGACATATACTACAATGTTAAGGCAAAAATCGGACATATGCTACGGCTTTTATCCTAACATATAGTTTAAAAATTGCATTACGAAGAAAAACTGAGTTCAAACGATATCCTAATATCCCTCATGTTTGCAGATGTCATGATGTACCAATTTAGACCTCTGTCTTATTCCGCGTGGCAGCCACAGAACACACACAATGTAAAGTAAAAGGTGAAGTTCATATCATTTAAATAACACGAAAATGCAAAGAAAGATATTTTATAACCTAAACATAATTTGTTTCTATGTATTTTAGACAAACAAAACTAAAAATCTACTGAGGACTTCAGAATTGTGGTGAAACATATTTAAGTGCTGAAACAAAACAACAGTTTTGTGTACTTGCAAAAAGGGGGACCCATACTTAATCCATCATTGTTCCACTACTTTGCGGCGGCTTGTGACCCCTCCTCATCAACCAGCCTCCAATAGAGAATACCATCGCTTTACACGCAATAGCACAGGCCATTCGTTTGCTGGTTCATAAAATATTCTCTGGAAATACATTAACTTACATGCAGAATATATTAAAATCAAGTACATAAAAACGGACAGACCCAGACCAGCTGTAAGACTGTAATAAGTTATTCAAATAGTACGAATCATGTTGAAATTTATTGTTTTAAGACAACAAAATTGGTTTGAGCTAATTTCTACAACTGGAATTCTATTCGTAATTCGATGAAGAGTAATGGTCTTCCACTGTACTTACTGAGTAGTCGTCTTTCGTGTGATGAATAACTCACATATGACTTTGAATGCTAGTAAGAATTACAACAAATAATTGGGAAGTCACAGATGGAGATTATTTTAATACTGATTCCTCCTTGGTTAGTACTGATTGAGTACAACTAGTGTTAGTGATGTATAAGTTTCGTTATTTCTCCCTAGCAAAATCACCAACTGCTGTAAAGGAATATAATAACTCAGCGACTGAAAATTTATTTCAAAATCCATCTGTTTCTCATGAAATGAAATGATCTCCATAATATGAAACACTTATTCATTACAATTTTGAACGTGGCTGCGGTTCAGCAACTGTACATTCTAGAGCTTCAATAGATTGGAAATAACAGCCAATGAGCTGCAAAATAATGGTTTATTTAAACGTTGACCATGGCACACTACATGTTGTTGGATCTATTATGAAATGTGAGGTATTTTAAAATGATTTGAAACAGAGCTCTGCAGGTCAGAGCTACTACCTTTAAACCAGTTCTTTTAAATGGTAGTTTAGTGGGTGACACACACGTGTATCACACAGTCAACGACTCTCACATTTGCTTCAGATAATATGTGATTATGTGTACAATACCTTCTGAAGAAGAAGTTTTAAGGCTCTCGAAGCCATGGTGAAGGTCTAACATACCTGTATTTTGCAACAGGAGGGCCGTTATTTCCGATTAATTGAAGCTATACAACCATTGTGTTTAAATGGCAGCAATACAGCGTCTCTATCCATCAGGTTTAGCGTATGGTGAAGAAGTAGAGTAGCACAGAATCGTAACTGCTACACTACTCATGCAAAATTTACTTAAGGTGGGAAAGGCTTCCCAATGGCAGGCAGTGGATTAAAAAAGGTATGTCGTTTCCAAAAGATCAAGGACAATTATATTTGATGTCGAGGGATTGATGGCTAACAGTATGGTTCGAAGCATCTGTTCCATTAAGTGAGAGTTCTATTGCTGCAGAGTGGGATTAGTTCTACTGTAGAAGTAACGGCGAAATACTTTAAAATTATTCATTGTATACAGAACGCAAGTAAAATTAATGAACTATGCACGAAATACATAACATTACAGTAACAAAAGATTGGCATGATTCGGTATGAAACGAGATAACTGTGCAAAAAAAATGCTACTAAAGACCGATGATGTTAGATTCAAATCATTGGCCTCTACGTTAGTTGAATTCTTTGTAATTATAGAAGAAAGATGATCCATTAATCCAATCAGGCATTGGCTAATGCGTAAATATACATCGGTTTTTGCAGCACAGCTGTTCAACAGGTTACAACACAGGTACATATTAAGTTACTGAAGAGCAGTATCTCCTATCACTACGATGGTACTTCCATTAAAGTAGTGGAATCGTGTAATGGCTTATTAATGCACCTTCTCCCACACCTCCATGAGTTAGTTTTTTAACCAGTCGATGAGACGTGTTTTTCCTGAAAGACTGAAACATGTATTAGTCGTACCTACTTGCAAAAGTCGAGATAAGTAAGTAATCTCATATTATCACTCAGTCAACCTGCTTACAGTGTTATCAGAATAATTTGAGCTTTTAGCAGAGTACTCATCATTATTTCTGATAATAACCTTTTAACAAATTCACTTCTGGGACTGAGTGAAGGATTGCCTAAAGTGGAAGCAATAGAGTATCCCATAATATCTGTTGTGTTAGAACTAAACCACAAACCACTTTACTGACAATATCTGTCACAATGTCAAAATCATTCGATGGTGTGAATTACAAAAGAAGCCAAAACCTTAAAGCGGTAAAGCAAACCCCTCGCAGATCTGGATTCATCAGGCCTTGAAGGCGTAAGAGTACTGTCCAATCACCGTGTCATCCTCAACCCATAAGTGTTGCTGAATGTGGATGTGGAGGGGGATCTGGTCAGCACACCGCTCTCCCAGCCGTTGTCAGTTTAGCAGGTCGGAGCTGTTACTGAGCAGTCAAGTAGCTCCTCAATTTGTCTCACAAGGGTGAGTGCACCCTGCTTGCCAACAACACTCAAGAGATCCAGGCGATAACCCATCCAACTGCTAGCCAAGCCTGAAGTGCTTAACTTCGGTGATCTAACGGGAATCGTCGCTACTGCTGCGACAAGGTCGTTATATTCAGTTAATCAAACTAACAGACAGTGCCACAGGAATAGGTCTAAACCTGGAGCGGAGAAAGATTAAATATATTATCCTACAAACGTCGTGTTCTTGTCCTACTTCCGTTATGTACCCGCATAAATTACCAAACATATCACAGAACACTTCAAATATTATGGTATCTGCTGATGATAATACTTTACTGATTTAGGACCCAAACACGTGCATACCAACACAACTACGAGAACAAAGGTAGATGGTTGTAAGTTGATTACAGCAGGAAGCTTAGGCCAGGATCTTACAAAAACGCTTGTAATCCAGCAACAAACAAATTAAAATCAGAAACTGAGAAGAACAGGTACGCAGTAAATGAAATTTCCTGTGTGAAAATACGAAGTATTCGGATGACTGAGAACCTGGGCTGCTAGCATAAATTAAGTAAATGAATTAAGACGATGAGTTCTGCCTGCATTGTGTTTCGTATTCTTTCTTATATTTTTTTGAGTCGTCAGTCTACTGACTGGTTTGATGCGGCCCGCCACGAATTCCTTTCCTGTGCTAACCTCTTCATCTCAGAGTAGCACTTGCAACCTACGTCCTCACTTATTTGCTTGACGTAGTCCAATCTCTGTCTTCCTCTGCAGTTTTTGCCCTCTACAGCTCCCTCTAGTACCATGGAAGTCATTCCCTCATGTCTTAGCAGATGTCCTATCATCCTGTCCCTTCTCCTTATCAGTGTTTTCCACGTATTCCTTTCTTCTCCGATTCTGCGTAGAACCTCCTCATTCCTTGCCTTATCAGTCCACCTAATTTTCAACATTCGTCTATAGCACCACATCTCAAATGCTTCGATTCTCTTCTGTTCCGGTTTTCCCACAGTCCATGTTTCACTACCATACAATGCTGTACTCCAGACGTACATCCTCAGAAATTTCTTCCTCAAATTAAGGCCGGTATTTGATATTAGTAGACTTCTCTTGGCCAGAAATGCCTTTTTTGCCATAGCGAGTCTGCTTTTGATGTCCTCCTTGCTCCGTCCGTCATTGGTTATTTTACTACCCAGGTAGCAGAATTCCTTAACTTCATTGACTTCGTGACCATCAACCCTGATGTTAAGTTTCTCGCTGTTCTCATTTCTACTACTTCTCATTACCTTCGTCTTTCTCCGATTTACTCTCAAACCATACTGTGTACTAATTAGACTGTTCATTCCGTTCAGCAGATCATTTAATTCTTCTTCACTTTCACTCAGGATAGCAATGTCATCAGCGAATCGTATAATTGATATCTTTTCACTTTGTATTTTAATTCCACTCCTGAACCTTTGTTTTATTTCCATCATTGCTTCCTCGATGTACAGATTGAAGAGAAGGGGCGAAAGGCTACAGCCTTGTCTTACACCCTTCTTAATACGACCACTTCGTTCTTGATCGTCCACTCTTATTATTCCCTCTTGGTTGTTGTACATATTGTATATGACCCGTCTCTCCCTATAGCTTACCCCTACTTTTTTTCAGAATCTCGAACAGCTTGCACCATTTTATATTGTCGAACGCTTTTTCCAAATCGACAAATCCCATGAAAGTGTCTTGATTTTTCTTTAGCCTTGCTTCCATTATTAGCCGTAACGTCAGAATTGGTTCTCTCGTCCCTTTACTTTTCCTAAAGCCAAACTGATCGTCACCTAGCGCATTCTCAATTTTCTTTTCCATTCATCTGTATATTATTCTTGTAAGCAGCTTCGATGCATGAGCTGTTAAGCTGATTGTGCCATAATTCTCTCACTTGTCAGCTCTTGCCGTCTTCGGAGTTGTGTGGATGATGCTTTTCCGAAAGTCAGATGGTATGTCGCCAGACTCATATATTCTACACACCAACATCAATGGTCGTTTTGCTGCCACCTCCCCCAATGATTTTAGAAATTCTGATGGAATGTTATCTATCTCTTCTGCCTTATCTGACCATAAGTCCTAGAAAGCTCTTTTAAATTCCGATTCTAATACTGGATCCCCTATCTCTTCTAAATCGACTCCTGTTTCTTCTTCTATCACATCAGACAAAACTTCACCCTCATAGAGGCTTTCAATGTATTCTTTCCACCTATCTGCTCTCTCCTCTGCATTTAACAGTCGAATTCCCGTTGCACTCCTGATGTTACCACCGTTGCTTTCAATGTCAGCAAAGGTTGTTTTGACTTTCGTGTATGCTGAGTCTGTCCTTCCGACAATCATATCTTTTTCGATGTCTTCACATTTTTCCTGCAGCCATTTCGTCTTAGCTTCCCTGCACTTCCTATTTATTTCATTCCTCAGCGACTTGCATTTCTGTATTCCTGATTTTCCCGGAACGTGTTTGTACTTCCTCCTTTCATCAATCAACTGAAGTATTTCTTCTGTTACCCATGGTTTCTTCGCAGCTACCTTCTTTGTACCTATGTTTTCCTTCCCAACTTCTGTGATGGCCCTTTTTAGAGATGTCTATTCCTCTTCAACTGTACTGCCTACTGCGCTATTCCTTATTGCTGTATCTATAGCGTTAGAGTACTTCAAACGTATCTTGTCATTCCTTAGTACTTCCGTATCCCACTTCTTTGCGTATTGATTCTTCCTGACTAATGTCAGGAAATTCAGCCTACTCTTTATCACTACTATATTGTGATCTGAGTCTATATCTGCTCCTGGGTACGCCTTACAATCCAGTATCTGATTTAGGAATCTCTGTCTGACCATGATGTAATCTAATTGAAATCTTCCCGTATCTCCTGGCCTTTTCCAAGTATACCACCTCCTCTTGTGATTCTTGAACAGGGTATTCGCTATTACTAGCTGAAACTTGTTACAGAACTCAATTAGTCTTTCTCCTCTTTCATTCCTTGTCCCAAGCCCATATTCTCCTGTAACCTTTTATTCTACTCCTTCCCCTACAACTGCATTCCAGTCGCCCATGACTATTAGATTTTCGTCCCCCTTTACATACTGCATTACCCTATCAATATCCTCATACACTTTCTCTACCTGTTCATCTTCAGCTTGCGACGTCGGCATGTATACCTGAACTATCGTTGTCGGTGTTGGTCTGCTGTCGATTCTGATTAGAACAACCCAGTCACTGAACTGTTCACAGTTACACACCCTCTGCCCTACTTTCCTATTCATAACGAATCCTACACCTGTTATACCATTTTCTGCTGCTGTTGATATTACCCGATACTCATCTGACCAGAAATCCTTGTCTTCCTTCCACTTCACTTCACTGACCCCTACTATATCTAGATTGGGCCTTTGCATTTCCCTTTTCAGATATTCTAGTTTCCCTACCACGTTCAAGCTTCTGACATTCCACGCCTTGACTCTTAGAACGTTATCCTTTCGTTGATTATTCAATCTTTTTCTCATGGTAACCTCCCCCTTGGCAGTCCCCTCCCGGAGATCCGAATGTGGGACTATTCCGGAATCTTTTGCCAATGGAGAAATCATCATGACACTTTCTTACACCCTCTTTAATCCAAGCACTTCGTCCTGGTCGAACATGCGGGATTAGGCGTTAGAATTATTCGCGTGTTCGAACTGCCATTCGAGATACCTGTAGAGGCGGTCGTAGTGGCTTTCCGGCCATACGGCGCTTTACGTGATCATAAGGCAGAACATGGTCCCACTTCCACACACACTCTGTTCTTAATGGGGTGCGTCAGATCACAACTGATCTGCCCAGCCATGTTCCGTCTTATCTGACCATCAGCGGATGTCGGGACGTAATCATGTACGATTGACAGTCGCGGACCTATTCTGGTTGTGGAGAAGAGAGACACATCAGACCACATAACACAGCTGACAACTGGAGGAGAGATACGTTCCTCGTCGTCTACGCTACTTTCGATCACATATGCGACGGCGCTTAAGTCGCCGCCGGCCGCCCGGTGGTTCTCGGATTCAAGTGAACAACTGATGGATAGTGTTCCTCTCCTTTCCGAACAAGATGCTGACGACGTGGCTGACGATGTGACTTCAGCCATTTTCTCAGTTCCGGTGATTGCTCGGGCTGCGCCTATGGCCGACGCTGATGTCGAAAGCGTCTCCTTGGTCGACGCTCTGGTTGTACAGACGGCGGCCTTTCTGCCTGATCGGCGCGACTGCCTCCCCAAAACAACGCTCCCTTAAACGACGCAAAAGTAGGTGCCGTATGACGTCGGAACGGTACTCTTCACCCTGTCCAAATGATACACTACCTGTTGATGAAATCAATGTTTCAGCGTCTGACACCGTGGACAAGTGCGTCGGCAGAGCGTCTGTGGAGCGGCGGCCCCCAATGTCTCTCGCATCGACGGAACGGAATGTTCCTGTTTAAAGAAAAACAGCCCTCGGTCAGTATTTTTAACAAATTAACCTGGTTTCGACAGTGCTAGGAGTGTCTTCCTCAGAATTTAAAACAAAAGATGGTCTATATTCTATAACATGGTCCCAGAGTAATGACTAAAAACGTATGATAGGGTATACGTACGGAATCATCGTAAAAGACTGACAGTACTTGTATGTCATTTACAAAATAATAAATATGCCAAAAGGGCTTTAATCACGAAGATATTTAAGATAATGAAAACTGTGATGGCGAGCCACTAAAGGCTACTCCTTACTTGCGTTCCGTTTTGTAACCTGCACCACGGAAGTAACGAGCAGCCCTTAGTGGCTCGCCATCACAGTTTTCATTATCTTAAATATCTTTGTGACTAATGCCCTTTTTTTATCTTTATTATTTTGTAAATGACATAAGTACTGTCAGTCTTTTACGATGATTACGTGCTTATACCCTATCATACATTTTCAGTCATTATTCTGTGATCATGTTATAGAATGTAGACCATTCTTTGTTTTAAATTCTGAAGACACTCCTAGCAGTGTCGAAACCAGGTTAATTTGTTAAAAATAGTGTCCAAGGGCTATTTTTCTTTCAGTTGTAACTATTCACCGTCTCTGAACGTGTACAAAATTTTGGAATGTTCCTGCTTCTGAAGCCCCTACTGAAGAAGGAACGGTACCAGCCGATCTGGCAGTGTTTGCAGCCGTCGGACATATGGATACCGCGGCGAGGAGCCACCGCAGGCGAGGAGCGAGGATTTTGAAGAAACAGCAGACCCTGTAAAGGACTCTCCACCATTAGTGGAGGTCACGTGATAATGTCAACTTTTGCGCCGTGCGAAAGGTGCCAGCAGCTCCTGTTTCCGGATGCCCTCCCATCTTCACAGAAGCGACCTGCAGCCACCCACCATGGTAGGCACAGGTCTACGCACCGTGTGCCGGTCAAGACCCATATTCTGAAAGAAATGATATAAGCTTCCGAACTAGACATTTCCCTAATACAGGAGCTGAACTTAGCAGCGCTACCCCAGATAATAGGATACGACTTCTATGACTCTCATGGTGATCACCTTTGCCGTGAAGTGGCGGTCTGTGTACGCGAAGGCATCCTCATTGACGAGATCATGTATCTGCCATCAACCAGGGGTATGACATACGATTCACTCCACGCATGTCTTCAATGTCTATACTGCTTCTGGTGCTGGACGTCTGCTTGAGAGAGCAAGATATTATGCGGAGGAGACTGCCCCAATTTTCTTAGGTCGACATGAGCATCTTTCTTTACTCGGTAGCAAAGATCAATAATCGAATATTATACCATTCCAGGAGCTGCGTCTCATTGTCCATTATGTTTTCCTGTGGGATACCTGGGAGGTAAGGCGCGGAGACGACCCAGGTTTCACATTACCCATTCACTTATTCGGTTAGACTGCATTTATGTCTCCCGTAGGCTGATTGATGCGGTGCTCGATGTAGAGCGCTCGACTTTGGTTTTCTCTGACCACTGCACGTACATGTGAACAGTGCTCCTTTCCCGTCAGGAGGTCTGGAGGAGTCGGGCATCAAGGAAACTCAACACTCAGCATCTGTAGGATCCTAGGACGTAGACAAGGTTTGAACGACGTCTCAGATCCTATGCATCAGTGGCGGACAGGAGACTGAAATGTACCAAACTGATGCTCTGTCGCACATTCAACTGTTACAGAAGGGAGTAGTCCACTTGGCACACACACATTACAGACCTCTACTTCAGCACCCTCCGCGACACTGACGGCCAGCCATCTTCCCTGAAAGTGCAAACTTAACACAGCATGATTAAGGCGAAGCTACTAGCGTTTACTCACTGGAAACTGCAAGCAGCTGTGGTGCATGCCCGCAGACCTGATGTGGTGTGGCGCAAGAATCCCTCCATACATCATACTGTGCATGGTCACAGACACCGCAGACAAAGCTTAGTCACCGAACTCATAGATCATAGACAGGTCATCTGTCAAGCGGACATAGTCGATAGCTTTGTCGAACATATTGCCGAGTTTATCACGCTGATGTTGGGGCTTCCCTGGACTACGACCCTGTTGATATTGACGTTCCGTACACCCTAAACTTGAGGAGGGTGTTACGTTAATGGGAACTTTCACCACCGCAGATGTCACTACTGCATATTTTCATGGGTGCACTGCACAAGTCACCAGACATCGACGGGCACCCTACTGAATTCTGAATGTTTTGTGGTCTTATGTCTACATGATGGATGGAGATGTGTAATAAACTGATCACATATGCAGCTGCGATTGCGTAAGCTTTTGTCGAGGACATTATTGTTTCCATTCGTAATCCGATGCTTGGAATTAGTATGGACCACTAGCGCCCTATCGCCTTATTAAATACTGATTGCAAGATTTTCGTGCCGTTATTGCTGGCGCACTGCAGACCCCTCTTACCACCTTTTGTTGGTTGGTTGGTTGTTTGAGGTTTAAGGGACCAAACAACAAGGTCACCAGTCCCTTGTTTCAAATATGCTCCATTCCGCTAATGGGACATCTCAGTAAAGTCAGAACAATAAAACGGAAAAAGGGAAAAACGTAAAAGGGCAGTCACGTTGTCATTGGTAAAAAAAACAAAATGAGGGAAGTCGGCGAGAGAACGAACCCAACAATATGCTGAAGCAGCATAGGCAAGACCACCTGTGACTTAAAAGGTACAACTGCTAAAATGTAGAAAGTACGTATGGGAGTAGAAAGACTAACCAAGCCTTAAAAAAGAAAAGGGTAAAAACAGAGTAAAAGGGGAAGAAAAGAGGATATCGGGCAGGGAGGTGAATCGGGAATCTCCGAACACTGCCTACAGTGGGAGACACCCAAACACTCACCGCCCTGCCCCAACACCAGAGAGAGATCAAAAACCTTAAAACTGAGAATAAAAACCACTTTCCCGGAGGAAACTGAGAACCAGAGAGACCATCCGGGAATCGTCAGCCAACATCAAATGTGAAGTGTGGGGGAGTCTGTACTTAGCACGCAGAACCAAAAGGGGGCATTCAACCAAAATATTGGCTACTGACTGGAAGGCTCCACAACCACGTAGTGGGGGTGGCTCATCACGCAAAAGAAAACCATGGGTCAGCCTGGTATGGCCAATGCGGAGACGACACAGTGTGGTCGAGTCCTTTCGGGAGAAGCGAAAGGAAGAACGCCACGGGCCTGGTGTCACCTTAATTGCACGAAGTTTATTAGACAGGGGAGTAGCCTCCCAAGAATTGGCCCATGAGTGTGCGAATTGGGATATGATGTGAAGCCGTAAATCCGCTGCAGGAGGGGTTACAGAAAACGGGGAGTAAGTAACTGCTCCCCCAGCCAAACGATCAGCGAGCTCATTACCCGGGATACCCACACGGCCAGGGACCCAAAGGAAGTCAATGGAACAAGCAGAACGGTAAATATCAGCGAGATGGTCATGGATGGCAGAAACCAAGGGATGGCGCGAAAAACACCGGTCAATAGCGAGAAGGCCACTCATCGAGTCCCTACATAACAAGACACGGTTGTGTTGGGACTGTTTAATGAAGGTAAGGGCCTGGGAAATTGCCATCAATTCCGCAGTAAACACCCCACATGTAGGTGGCAGCAGATGACTTTCCGTTCCAACAGAGGACGTGAAGGCATACCCAACATGATCAGCAGATTTAGAGCCATCAGTGTAAAAAACAACAGCATCCCGAAACTCCCATAAAATTTGGCGGAAAAAGGAACGGAACACCAAGGGGGGGATAGAATCTTTCGGACCTCGGCGGAGATCCATCCGAATTTGAGGCCGAGGAACTAACCAAGGAGGGGTGGAGGGGAGGGAGCGAGGAAGACAGGACAAAGAAGGAAGCTGAAAATCACGGCAAAGAGACGCAAGGCGCAGCCCAACCGGTAAACCCGCCCGAGGGCGGGAGTCGGGTGGGCGACGTCCATGGTCTGGGAACAGGATAGAATAGGAAGGATGAGTGGGAGAGGAACGGATAGTGAGTGCATAAGACACCAGAAGCTGGGACCGCCGAACAGAAAGGGGGGGGGGGATCCCAGCTTCAACCAGGAGACTATCAACAGGGCTAGTAGGGAAGACACCGGTGGCCAAACGGACACCACGATGGTGGACTGGATCCAGCATGTGCAGTGTGGAAGGAGCAGCTGAACCATAAACTTGACAACCATAGTCCAAGCGAGACAGAACTAGAGCACGATAAAGACAGAGGAGGAGGGAACGGTCCGCACCCCAAGAGGAGTGGGCAAGGAAGCGAAGGACATTCAGTTTACAGAAACATCCTACCTTGAGGAGTCTGACATGGGGCAGCCAAGTGAGCGTGTTGTCGAAAAGAAGACCCAGGAAACGAAACTGTGGGACCACAGGCAATCGTTGTGCAGCGAGATAGAGCTCTGGATTAGGGTGGATTGTAGTATGGCGACAGAAGTGGACCACTCGCGATTTTAAAGGAGAGAGAATTGAAACCCGTGTGAGAGGGTCCATGCAGAGGCACGCCGTATAGCCACCTGGAGCTGCCGTTCTGCAGATGCCATCGAGGAGGAACTAACCCAAATGCAGAAATCATCCACATACAGGGCAAGGGCAACCAACGGACCGACAGAGGCCACAAGTCCATCGATAGCAATGAGGAAAAGAAGGACACTCAAGACAGAACCCTGTGGGATGCCCATCGCCTGGGTCCGTGGAGAACTAAAAGTAGTACCATCTCGAACTCTGAATGACCGATGGATCAGGAACTGGCGGATAAAAATCGGGAGTGGGCCCCAAAGACCCCACTGATGAAGGGTAAGTAAGATGTGATGGCGCCAGGCCGTGTCATAGGCCTTGCGAAGGTCAAAAAACACTGCAAACAAATGGCGGCGCTGGGAAAATGCCTGCCGAACTGCGGATTCCAAGCGAAGTAAATGATCGATTGGAGATCGTCCCTCTCGAAAGCCACACTGGTAAGGGGACAATAGATTCCGGGATTCGAGGACCCAATTGAGCCGACGGGCTACCATCCGTTCAAGTAACTTACAAACAACATTGGTCAAACTAATTGGCCGATAGCTGTCAACAGATAGGGGGTTCTTACCAGGCTTAAGGACAGGAACCACAATGCTATCCCTCCACTGAGAAGGGAAGTCACTCTGGAGCCAGATACGGTTAGACACCTGAAGAAGATGTTGCCGTTGTGGAGCACTGAGATGTTGAAGCAGTTGGTTATGAATGGAATCTGGGCCAGGGACCGTATCATGAGAAGAAGATAGAGCAGAAAGAAATTCCTATTCAGTAAAAGGTGTGTTGTAAGATTCTGACTCACAAGTGGTGAAACATAAGGTGGGAGCTTCAGCCCACTGTTTTTGATGAAGGAAAGCAGCTGGATAGGAGGCTGACGCTGATACCACTGCAAAATGGGTTGCAAGATGTTCTGCAAGAACTAATGGGTCCGTACAAATGCCATCTGGGAGGTGAAGGGCTGGGAGGGTGGACTGCCGAAGGCAACCTTGGAGAGAGCGAAGTGTAGCCCATACGCGTGACAGGGGGACAGTAGAACCAAGGGAAGAAACGAATCGTTCCCAACATATCCGCTTGCTCTGTTTGATTAAATAACGGGCTTTAGCGCGAAGGCGTTTAAAGGTAGTAAGGCTGGCTACGGATGGGTGCCTCTTTAAGTGTTGCAAAGCTCGACGGCGATCACGGATGGCAATGGCAATGGCCGTACTCGACCACGGGACTTGCCGACGACGAAACGGTCCAGATGAGCGCGGGACAGCAAGGCTAGCAGCGCGAACAATCGCGTCAGACACGTCACGTAGGACGTCATCAATACAACCCGACAAAGTGGGAGAAAACACGACCTGTGCAGTGTATAGAGGCCAATCGGCGCGTTGGAAAGACCAACGAGGTAACCCGTCCATCGGGGAGCGGGAAGGGAGCGTGATAATCAACGGGAAATGGTCACTGTCACAAAGGTCGCCGCGTGGCGACCAGTGTAATGAAGGGAGGAGAGAGGGAGAAGAAAGAGGAAGATCAGTGGCACAAAAAGTACCATGACCGGCACTGAAATGAGTAGGGGAGCCATCATTAAGAAGGCACAGGTCGTGGTCAGCAATAATTTGGTCTATAATAAGACCTCGTCTAGATGGAAAGGCACTGCCCCACAAAGGATGATGAGCATTAAAATCCCCAAGGAGGAGGAAGGGAGGAGGAAGTTGCTGAAAAAGGGCGGTTAAGGCAGCAGGTGTAAGAGTCCTGTCAGGAGTGAGATAAAGATTGCAAACTGTGACTGCAGAGTCTAGGTGGGCCCTAACAGCAACCGCTTCCAATGTAGTTTGAAGAGGAATCCACGTGCTAGCAATGTCTGTACGGACCAACGTACAAACGCCACCAGAAGCCCGAAGGGGTCCGACCCGATTTCGACAGAAAACGCGGAACCCACGGAGGGTCGGTGAGTGAGCATCAGTAAAATGAGATTCCTGGAGGACCACACAAGCTGCAGAGTAGGACGAAAGAAGGGATATCAATTCTGGAAGGTGACGATAGTATCCATTACAATTCCATTGGAGAACCACAGAACGATGGTTTAAATGGGGGCTGAACACGCTAAATCCAGTCATACGGCCGGGTCCCCACCCGTCACCGACAAGGAGGGGGCGACATCCGTGAACGACAGGTCAGAATCCGGTTGCGAAGTCGGGGGAGGGACCTCCGGTGACACCAGAGGCTCTTACCACCTTTCCTCTACACTGTGCAAACTATGCAAGGTGCCACGGTTACCATCCAGACAGCAACTGGAGATTGTAGTGACGTGACTGAGCTGGCAGAGGTGTGCAGACTTCTTGCACCGATTGTTCCTGAGAATTTTGACAGTGTGTTTGACAGGGTGCACCAAGTATTCTGATACTCAGTCTACGGCGCTGTCTATTGGTCATGGGCTACCCCCTAAGATCTGGCACCTGTGCCCAGTGTCAAATATCTCCGCTATCTTGGGATCACCTTTATGTCAACAGTAGGGCAAGAGGGCATTACTCGACTCAGCGCTGTCGCCAGATTTATTCAAGATGGTGGATCCAAGAAAGCAGCAATAGAATTGGCAACGACGCAATGACGTCATGGCGGAAAGTTAAAATTTCGGCAGGAAAGTACGTCAATCGGGCTACTTCTACTAACCAAACACGCATGCAGTGTGTTCAACATGAGGTCCAGATTCCAACTGACCAACCACACAGTACTACAACCAGAGAGCACTCTCGTCCCATTGCGGTCTGGGGGAATAATAGTTCTAAAAGGACTCAGTATGTGTCTAGCAGCTGGATAGAGGAAGGAGTGAACTTTTATTTATTTTTTCTGTGGGAAGTTACAACAATTTGTTTAGGGATGAATTATGCATAGTTTATTTATTAAGCTGATACAAAACACTCGTCCTGTCATGTTTGGGGTCACAGTAAATAGCCTACAGACCTTTTTTGCTTTGTTTTGGTTTTAGGGCGCAAAACTGCTATGGTCATTAGCGCCCGGTCTGTGACTTAGGAAAAGGTAAAAAATGAAAATGGAAACCAGCAGCAATGGGAACGAAACTCAAAAAATTAGAGAAACTAAAAGCAGAAGGAAAGCTTAAAAAACCACTACAGACAGGGGTTAGTTGTCCCCAAAAAGAACTTCATATGCCTGACGTCATCTCACTGGCACTAATAAACTCGAGAACGCGATCGGCTGAGCGCGTGTCGTCTGCTAAAATGGGCGATATTTCAGGCGACAGCTGTAGACGGGCGCGTAACGGAGTAAAATAGGGGCACTCAAGTAAAAGGTGTCTTACCGTCCACAGCTGAGAGCAGTGGGGACAGAGTTGGGGAGGATCGCCGCTTAAAAGATGTCGATGGGTAAAAAGACAGTGCCCTATCCGGAGTCTAGTTAAAATTACCTCCTCCCGACGACGCGTTCGGGAGGAAGAGGTCCAAGCACAGGGAAGAGCTTTCACGTCCCGCAATTTATTATGGGGAAGTGTTGACCAATGTACATGCCATAAAAGAACAACACGACGACATAAAATCGTGCGAATAGCTGGCCGAAGAAGAGAGACTGCAGCCTTGGCCGCTATATCGGCCGTCTCATTTCCATAGATACCAACGTGTCCTGGGATCCAGAGGAACGCCACCGAGACGCCCTCCAAGTGAGAAAGCGTAGGCAGTCCTGAATCCGGTGGACCAGAGAGTGGACAGGGTAGAGAGCTTGGAGACTGAGGAGAGAGCTGAGAGAATCTGACCAGATAACATACTGTATCCGCTGATGGCGACGGATGTATTGGACAGCCTGGAGAACTGCGTAAAGCTCCGCAGTATAAACCGAACACTGATCGAGAAGCCGAAATCGATTTGGGGTGTCGAGGCACTCCCTACATCAAACGATGTTTTTGAGCCGTCAGTGTAAAAAAATGTGGCTTCCTTCATTTGTGCACATAGATCAGAAAATGCCCGACGATAAACAAGTGAAGGGGTACCATCCTTGGGAAACTGATAAAGGTCACGGAGCAGGCAGGTCCGGGGACGGAGCCAAGGCGGTGCTGTACCCCAAGTTGTCAAGAAAGTTTTAGGAAGGCGGAAGGAAAGAGAATGGAGCAATTAACGGAAGCGGACTCCCGGTGGCAGTAGGGAGGAAGGGCGGCCTGCATACCCTACATCCAAGGAGGCGTCGAAAAAAATGTCATGGGCCGGACTAGCAGGCATGGAAGACAAATGGCTAGCATAACGACTTGGAAGGACAGCTCGCCGATTGGACAGCGGAGGTTCAGCAGTCTCATCATAAAGGCTTTCCACAGGGCTGGTGTAAAAAGCTCCAGACACTAATCGTAATCCACGGTGGTGGATAGAGTCGAGACGCCGAAGAATAGACGGCCGAGCAGAGGAGTAAACTGTGCTTCCATAGATAGAGGCGGAGAAGGACCACTCGGTCCGCTCCCCAGGAGGTACCATTCAGGACACGGAGGGTGTTGAGGGATCGCAGACAGCGAGCCGAAAGACAGGAAACGTGGGAGGACCACCATAGTTTTCTGTCAACCATAAGACCCAAGAATTTAGCGACGTCTGAAAACGGAAGGCTGACAGGTCCTAGATGTAAGGAATGTGGAAGAGACTCCGTACGACGCCAAAAATCAACACAAACGGTCTTACTAGGAGAAAAGCGGAAGCCTGTTTCGATACTCCAAGAGTGGAGGCGACCGAGACAGCCTTGACGACGTCGTTCAAGAAGGCTGGTCCGTTGAGAGCTGTAGTAGATCGCAAAATTGTCCACAAAGAGGGAGCCCGAGACATCAGGAAGGAGACAATCCATAATTGGATTTATGGCAATGGCAAACAGTACGGAGCCCTGGGGTACCCCGTTTTCTTGGGAGAAAGTACGGGAGAGAGTAGTGTTCACCCGCACTTTAAATGTGCGCTCTGCCATAAATTCGCGACGAAAAAGGGGCAGCCGACCTCGAAAGCCACAAAAGAACAGTGTGCGGAGGATGCCTGTTCTGCAACAGGTATCGTATGCTCTCTCCAGATCAAAAAATATTGCTACTGTTTGGCGTTTCCGGAGAAAATTGTTCATGATATAAGTGGAGAGAGCAACAAGATGGTCAAATGCAGAACGATGCTTTCGGAATCCGCATTGGGCAAGTGTTAAAAGACTGCGGGATTCCAACCACCAAGCTAAATGGCAATTCACCATACGCTCCAAAACCTTACGGACACTACTCGTGAAAGAAACGAGGCGATAGCTAGAGGGGAGATGTTTGTCCTTTCCAAGTTTCGGAACAGGAACGACGATAGCTTCCCGCCATCGTCTGGGAAAAGTACTGTCCGTCCAAATTCTATTATAAAGGCGAAGGAGGTAACGCAGACTATGGTATGATAAATGCAGCAACTTTTGGATGTGGATACCATCCGGTCCTGGGGCGGAGGAGCGAGAAGAAGAGGGTGCATGTTGGAGTCCCGCATGGAGAAAACAGTATTATAGCTTTCGCGAATTTGAGAGGAGAAAGCAAGAGGTCGCACTTCCGCTCCACGATTCTTCGGGAGAAACGCTGACGAGTAATTTGAAGAACTCGAAATCGCAGCAAAGTGTTGACCCAATGAGTTAGAAATTGCGACGGGGTCCACTAATGTATCACCCTCTCCAGTGCGCCCAGAGACTGGGGAGAAACTAGGCGCGCCTGATTACCGTCGAATCCGACTCCAAACTTCCGAGGAGGGAGTGAAGGTATTAAATGAGCTAGTAAAGAAGTCCAAGCTTCCCCTCTTGCCATCGCGGATGACGCGACGGCACCGCGCACGGAACTGCTTATAGCGGATACAGTTGGCCAAAGTAGGATGGTGTCTGAAAACGCGAAGAGCACGTCGCCGCTCACGTATTGCGTCACGGCGTGCCTCGTTCCACCAGGGAACTGGTGGGCGCCGGGGCAATTCGGAGGTGCGAGGTATTGAACGTTCCGCAGCTGTAAGAATAACGTCTGTAACATGAGTGACCTCATCGTCGACGCTAGGAAAGTGACGGTCATCGAATGTCGCTAGAGACGAAAAAATTGTCCAATCTGCTTGGGCAAACTTCCACCGTCTCAGGCGCGTATATGGCAGTTGTGGCTGCAATCGAAGGACACACGGAAAGTGGTCACTCGAGTGTGTATCAGCGAGGGCGAACCATTCGAAGCGCCAAATGAGAGAAATTTGTCGTGGAGGCAGACAAAAATGTAGGGTCCCCAGTGTTGAGACAAACAAGATCCGCTTGGTGGAAGACGTCTAGCGATAGTGAGCCACGCGGACAAGGATGTGGAGATCCCCAAAGCGGGTGGTGGGCATTGAAGTCCCCAACCAGCAAATAGGGGGGTGGAAGCTGACCAAAAAGATGAAGGAGATCAGCTCGTGCCATTGGTGTGGACGATAGAATGTATACAGTACAAAGAGAGAAGGTGTATCCAGAAAGGGAAAGACAGACAGCCACTGCTTGGAAGGAGGTGTTTAAGGGGATTGGGTGATAATGGAGAGTATTATGGAGAAGAATCATGAGTCCTCCAAGTGCTGGAGTGCGTTCAACAGAGGGGAGATCAAATCGGACTGACTGAAAATGGGGGAAAACAAAGCGGTCGTGTGGACGCAGCTTTGTTTCCTGCAGACAGAAGATGACTGGCGAGTAGGATCGTAAGAGGATCGACAATTCATCCCGATTGGTTCGAATGCCGCGGATATTCCAGTGGATAATGGACATAGTGTGGACATAAAATGGAAGAATGTGACCAAGGTTGCGGTCAACTCAACGACTGCTCAGAGCTTGCGACTGACAGCGTGGAACGGCACTCAGCCGAAGGCAGAAGATCCTGATCCAAAAATCTTCACGAATATGCTCTTTTTTGGAAGTCCGGGTGTCTGGCTTTTGGGATCGAGATTTAGCAGAACCCGATGAAGGGTGAGCCATAGAGTGAGCAGGAGAAAGTGGGGAGGTTGAACGGGCGATCTTTGCGCTGGCCGATCTGACGACCGTGTCACTTAAGGTGAGATCACAAGTCTGCGTGGCCGCCTCCTTTGTTGGCCGAGGAGAGGCAAGGACAGTGCTGTATTTCCTGTCTGAGGCACAGTGGACTTTCGACTGGCGAATAATTTTGGAGCAGCAAAGGTCGACACCTTTTCCTTCACTCTGATTTTGTGAATGAGCTTTTCGTCTTTAAAAATGGGGCAATCTCGAGAGGAAGCAGTGTGGTTACCCATACAGTTGATACAATGAGGGGATGGAGGTGGAAAAGCACCCTCATGGGCATCCTTGCCACACGTAACACATTTGGGCGGGTTGGAACAGTACTGGCTGGTATGATTGAACTGCTGACACCGATAGCAATGCGTAGGGTTTGGGACGTAGGGGCGAACGGAAATTATCTCATAGCCCGCTTTTACATTGGATGGGAGTTTAACTCTGTCAAATGTGAAGAAGACAGTACGGGTTGGAGCGATGTTCTTGTCAACCCTTTTCATGACTATGAACTGCCGTTACGCCCTGGTCAGACAGGTTGTGTTGAATTTCGTCGTCGGACAATCCGTCGAGGGAGCGTGTATAAACGACTCCACGTGAGGAATTTAAAGTGCGGTGCGCTTCCACCCAGACAGGGAAGGTGTGGAGCAATGAAGTACTCAGCAATTTTTGTGCCTGGAGGGCACTGACTGTTTCTAACAACAGGGTGCCATTCCATAATCTGGAACAAGACTTTATAGGACCTGCAATTGCGTCGACACCTTTCTGAATAATGAAAGGGTTGACCGTGGCGAAGTCGTGGCCATCGTCAGACCGAGAAACAACAAGGAACTGCGGCAACGATGGAAGAACTGTCTGTGGCTGAGACTCAGTGAACTTACGCTTGTGAGCAGACATAGTGGTAGATGAGGAAACCATTGCGGAAGAATCCCCCACGATTACCGGCATCTCCGATGTCGCGCTCCTCCCTTGTGGGATTCCTCTCTGAGGCGTTCCTGCCTTAGGTGATTGTTCACACTTCAGGTCACACCTCCTGAGAAACGGACGGAGGGACCAATCGGCACTTTCGGAAGGTATCGGCTCGGGTAATCACCCCTCCCTGGGCCTAGCCGTTACCAGGAGGTACGTACGTGTCCTACCTGTCTACCCGGGGCGGGGTATTACGCGTTACCCCGTCACCGGCTACGCATGAAAATGCGTTGGTCGGCCTTCAGACATGCACAGGGAGGAAAAAAGAGAAAGGGAGAAACAAAGGTAGTGAAAGGAAAGAAGAGAGGTCACAAACGCCACAGCAGAGAAAAGGGTAAAGAGAAGAGGTAAGGAAAAGAGGTAAGGAAAAGAGAAGGACAAAGGAAGGATGAAGACGTGCAAGCAGAGAAACTGAAGAATGTGTTACATTTTCGAGCATCCATCTCCGGACGCAGGCACAAAACATACTCCCTGAGGGGGTGAAAGAGAAGGAAAGTGCCGGAGGTGATGGGAGGGGAGGGGGGGCGAATATGGGGGATAGGGATGGATGCTGAAAAGCCTGGAAAGGAAGGAGGGCCAAGGAGGGCCACATTAGCTCGGGCTCCCGTGCTCGTTACGCATGTATCCACAAAAGAGTTGTGGACCCCCTAGGGGGGCATACAGACCTGCAAACTACTTGTAAATCAGAGTAATAATGCAGTACACTGATGTACAGACACGAAAAAAAACTCTTAAATTGTGAAAATAATGCATGTTTAACGGTCTGCGAACATGCACACTAACTGTAAGCTGTCGAAATAATGCATTGCATATCCCACAGATTACTCTTAAAATACCGAAACAGGGCAGTACACTCATGCATAGACACGTTCATTATGTGTAATATTGGGAAATAATGCGTGTATTCCGCTATGCAAACACGCTCACAACGCTTAAGCTCCCGAAATAGTGTAGTGCACGAACACTCATTGCACGTAAAAACACTTTCGGACTATCGTTAAGAAATTCGGTCGCGACATATCAGCGAACTGTTCCTTACAGAGTTACAAGACGGAATGATGACCAGATGCATTCTTCCTAGCAGTCCTAATGGGACAGCCTGTCCATTACATATCAATTCCTTCTCGACATTCGTGAAGTGCCACAGTAACGGTTAACGGTCACTTTTTTTGTTGTAAGAGCTTTCGTGGTGTCACAGCTTGTCAGCGTAGACATTCTTGCCCTAACAGAATCTGTTTACGAATATAGTCCAGAATAACAGCAATTTTACTCTCCTACGGTCCTAATGATGCATCCCATCCATCCTACTGTCCAGGAGGAAATCTAAGTGTCCTGATTTCAACATACGTCTCAGAAATAGTAAACGTCCTCATCACTAAAGGCTTTCATGATGTATGTGCACATTTGCGAAAATACCGTTAATCATAATGATATTCTTGTTGTTTAAAAAACGAGCACTGTCTAGGCGCAGACGATAACATCAGGACAATTACACCAACAGAATTACAATCACAGTCCTCGAGTAGAGAAAAATGGCTGGAATCTTCGGTGTCTTACAGCTGCTGGAGATGTCCTAATGCCATGACAGTGGATGAGGGACTGCATCCCACCATCGATACCTTGCCCCCATCTTGTTAGAACCAGTCCATAGAGACTCCTATGTCCCAGCGCAAATGATGTCTTGTGAATGAATGGAGCATCCTGATTGGCTCTTACTGAATTTACCCACCAAATTACTGATGCTCCCAGTGTGGGAAAACTATCCGCCTTTTTTTTCTAGCAGCAGAAGTGCTTTGTATGGGTCGCCATGTTGCACTGACAGTTAAACCTTGCAAAATTGGTCTGCACATTGTAAACTACGGGAAGACACTTCCTCGATTACGCTGCTCTGCCACTGGCGACGGAAGCTTGAATACTTCAGCGTGTTGCCGATCTCCAACCCGGTTATAAAAAAAAAATGTTTCAAATGGCTCTAAGCACTATAGGACTTAACATCTGAGGTTACCAGTTGCCTGGACTTAGAACTACTGAATCCTAACTAACTTAAGGACATCACACACATCCATGCCCGAGGCAGGATTTGAACCTGCGACCTTAGCAGCAGCGCGGTTCTAGACTGAAGAGCCTAGAACGGCTCGGCCACAGCGGCTTGCAACGCTGTTATATATCATCACATACCACACCGATATAGTAAACAAGCAACTCGTATCCTGTGCCACACAAAGTCATCACTTCTGTATCTTGCGTAGATGTAGCGACCACCAGACACTAATACATATACCGTGAACACTGTTGTACAAAGGCTGGATCGGTTCCATTCGGCAGAAGGCGTCACTGTTTCTGGCCCCGACCTGCTTGCTTGGTTGCTTACTACCACCAAACTCCCGGCTCTGGGATACAAGAACACGTGAATTTTCACATGGCTTGCCCGAGTATTATACCATTTACGAGATACTTTTCGTTATCTAGCACGTAGCAGTATCTCTTGCATAGCAGTATCGCCTGCACAATATAATTCTGAAGATATATACTGGAAATTGTTTCTCTAGAAACCCAAAACTTAAGCGAGGTGCAGCGAGCTACAAACGACTGAGTAACTAGAAACTTATTCCATCTACGAACATGTTTCTGTAAAAACTCGAAAAAATGTAAGTAGACTGTTTAGGTTTTTATATTGGTAACGCCACGTAGCGCTCTGTCTGAAAATCACTGGCTGTGCTGTGTGCAGCCTCTGGCTGGTTTGTATTGTTGTTCGCTATTGTAGTGTTGGGCAGTTGGCTGTTTACAGCGCGTAGCGTTACGCAGTTGGAGGTGAGCCGCCAGCAGTGGTGGATGTGGGGTGAGAGATGGCGGCGTTTTCACAGCGGATGATCTGGACGTGTGTCCATCATAGACAGTAAATTTATAAGACTGGATGTCATGAACTGCTATATATATTATGACTTTTGAAAACTATTAAGGTAAATACATTGTTTGTCCTTTATCAAAATCTTTCATTTGCTAACTATGCCGATCAGTAGTTAGTGACTTCAGTAGCTAGAATCTTTTATTTAGCTGGCGGTATTGGCGCTCGCTGTATTGCAGTAGTTTGAGTAATGAAGATTTTTGTGAGGTAGGTGATTCATGAAAGGTATAGGTTATAGTTAGTCAGGGCCATTCTTTTGTATGGATTATTAAAAGTCAGATTGCGTTGCGCTAAAAATATTGTGTGTCACTTTAGTGAATGTGTGAGTACGTTCAGTTTTGCTCAGCTGCTTGAAAATCAATTAACGTAAGTGGTTTACCAGCACAGTCATTCATAAATTTTTCAAAGGGGCCGTTTCAAAATATAGAGGAAACTGATATTTCCACTCGCAAATACCGGAAATACGACTCTCACAGTCCACCAGATGTCAAAAACACGGTCGCAACGGCCATGTTACTATCACAATCGGTCTTTGTGCTACAGGTGCTCACACGTATCACTAACGATATCTGTGTTAAAAACTATGCAGGCCTTCTAAACGGAGGTATGGCATTACCTCCGAATGAAGCGGTTTTTCCAGACAATTAACACGATACTGATTATAGACAATGACAGCCGGTGTGTATATTAGCAGACAAACAGGGCGGTTTCACGTCGCTGACGGGTTTAAGATCGTTATAAAATGACCGAATTCAGATAGTTATATGGCTTAGGATCGTGGTATGAAGCCGGTATCGACAACTGCCTCACGCTGCCGCTAGATATTTCTCCAGTGTTTGTAACAAATTCTGTCTCAATACCTCATCAGACATTCTACGATATATCCACTGGATTACAGTCGATGGTTAAGAAGGAGCACAAACAGTAGATGGTGTGCTGATTGAAGTCGTAAGAAATATACACTATTTTTTTTCAGATCTCTAGAGCCTAGATTTCTGGTAGAAATGCTGCCTGCGATTTGTAATCAAGTCTTTTCATTCAACCACAAACTTGCATTGGATCCAACGGAGAAGTTTTTTTAATTTTTATGCCACTAGTCAATCACATTTATGGCACTCTCTCCTCTCAAAATGAGTCACCTTTTTCGAACATATCTGCTACAGTTAAATTTAGATAGTCACTATGCATCTTGCAACTGCCCCTCAGACGCTGTGCTGCCATCCTGCATCTTTGCGCATGTGATCATTCCAAAGTAAGTCGCAACTGAGCAGAAATCGGGGACAGCTATATCTACCATATTCTGCAACCTATCTAGAAACAGACTAAGCTGAGTTGGTGCAACAAGACCATGTTTTCATCATTTAATGGAAATGGGAACATGTTGTCCTAGCTTCACCAACGAAGTACGATGTGTAAGTTGAGCACCAAATGAAAACCGCTCCTGCAACACGAGGTAGTATAAAGACAGTACGAACAGCTACGGTGGTGTTTCTTATCGGGAAAATTAGGAAGACTCAACATCATGCAGGACCTGCCGTCTAAAGTATATCCGTGTCCCTCAGGGTCAGTTCACGTCTATCACCTCAACATTCTATCATCGTTATTCCGTATTATTCAACAGAGAAAAATTACGAACTATAAATGCTCTACCAACTTCATCCGAAAGAAAACTCGACAAGATATTTACCGCATCTCTGTCTTTCCGTATATCGAAAACAAATACTGTCTTCATCCAGTGCACGTGGCGGCTCTATTAAATATGCAGGTATCGATCCACTGGAGCAGGTGGCCAGTGATCGAAATCGCTTGTACAGACCAGTGTAAAGTGACAACCCCCGTACTGAAGGATGATGACCATGTCTCATAGACAACTGTCAGTCGCAAGAGAGGCTCCCTTTGTCATTGTTTGAAGCACTCTTTCATTTCTTCTGCTGTAACACGCTTTGTACACTGCCATATATTTTGTGCTTACGGCAACGACTGTGAGGTCTGTGTCAGGTTCTAAACTGAAATTAACACGTTCTGATCCTTTGCCACTAACAGAAAACTAGACATCGCACAGTGTAAAACTCATCGGTCACAGTGATGGGACAGCTGATGACTGTGTTCCATTTCGATTGATTCCTCATACTGCAGTATAGTACGTGATCACTGTTTCTGTGCTAGCTACCCCCAGAAGGTGTTGCCCCTCCACCAAGACTCTTTCTCCATCTCAAAAAAGTGATGTCAGTGAATCATTATGTGGTAATCAACAGCGCACCAGTGGATGGATGGGTTGAAAAAGGCGCCGTCGATGTACCGTAATAATAAGCCTCACAGTTGATAGTGTGAAAAATTTTAGCAATTTTACAGTTATTTCAGCACCGGCCAATGATGCGATAGTGTGTTTCCCAATTTCAGTATCATCGCTAAATGGCGTCCCCTCTACTTTGCGAGAACCATTGCAAATGTAGATAGATGAATGAGCAGGATATCCATTCATTGTTAATTATTGAACATATACATCATCATAGTAGGCCAGAAAAGCAATCTACGTATTTCTAACACCTCGAGCATAGTGCGTAATTTACCATCTGTCACTATGCAGATGGGAGTCACAGGGCATTATCGTATTGTTAGGATAAAGTTAGAGACTGAAAGATCCCTTCGCACTGTCTTTGACCAATCCACTCTGTAGCTCCATTACCGATTTAATCTGCTGCTGACCAGGAGTAGACCACTACATTTTGCGTCTTGTGAATGAATGGAGCTTGCAGAGTCCGCACCGATGCAAGTGCACAAGATTTCTCCAGATGCGTGCATGCCGAGGAGGTTAACACACCTTTTCAGTGTATAGTAGTAGATTTGGAAGTGTTGTGATGTAATACCAGACAGTTAAGAAGAAAGAAACGGGTGGTTTTTATGCATCATGGAGCTCCAGACGGATGGAGTTCGAAGCATTTTACATGAATCAACTACGCTACCAATTCTGAAGTATTGTTTCTAGAGTCTGGGGTCAGTACCAGGAGGGAATTGGTAAAAGAAATCATGAAGACATGTCCTCATAAGACTACAAGGTTCTGTACTTAATATAGGCTATAATTTTAGATTGCTTCAGTTTATTATTAGTCGTGTAGAATGTAATGTGGTTAATATTGGTTCAAATGGCTCTGAGCACTATGGGACTTAACATCTGTGGTCATCAGTCCCCTAGAACTTAGAACTACTTAAACCTAACTAACCTAAGGACATCACACACATCCATGCCCGAGGCAGAACTCTAACCTGCGGCCGTAGCAGTCGCGCGATTCCGGACTGAAGAGCCTAGAACCGCGGCCGGCCGTGGTTAATATTCTAATTTCTCTGCGATAAACTATGGCAACAAACTGTAAACCAAAAAACACTACTTCCTTAAAACATCGGTTCTGTGTGATGCATGCAGAATATAGCTTTCCAGAGATATATACTGTCCACTGAGAAGGAGTATAAGAAACGGTTGCAGCAGAATATGGGCTTGGGAATATGACAGAGAGGACAAAAGCTAACTGAATTCTGTAATAAGTTTCAGCTCGTTATAAGGAGACTCTGCTCAAGAATCACAAAGGCAAGGGGTATACTTCGAAAAAGACGGGTGACACAGGAAGATTTTAGTTGGATTACATCATGCTCAGACAGAGATTCCGAAATCAGATACTGGATTCTAAGGCATACCCCGGAGCAGATATTGGCTCAGATCACAATTTAATAGCCGGCCGGTGTGGCGGAGCGGTTCTAGGCGCTTCAGTCTGGAACCGCGCGACTGCTACGGTCGCAGGTTCGAATCTTTCCTTGGGCATGGATGTGTGTGATGTCCTTAGGTTAGTTAGGTTTAAGTAGTTCTAAGTTCTAGTGGACTGATGACCTCACAGGTTAAGTCCCATAGTGCTCAGAGCCATTTTGAACCACAATTTTATAGTGATTAAGAGTAGGCTGAAGAGATTAGTCAAGAAAGAATCAATAAGCAAAGAGGTGGGATACAGAAGTACTAAGGTATTACGATATGCGTTTAAATATCTCTAAGGGTATGTATGAACATCAAGAGCTCAGATGGAAACCCAGTTCTAAGCAAAGAAGGGAAAGCAGAAAGGTGGAAGGAGTATATAGAGGGTCTATACAAGGGCGATGCACTTGAGGACAATATTATGGAAATGGAAAAGGATGTAGATGAAGATGAAATGGGAGATACGATACTGCGTGAAGAGTTTGACAGATCACTGAAGGACCTGAGTCGAAACAAGGCCCCCGGAGTAGACAAAATTCCATTGGAACTACTGACGGCCTTGGGAGAGCCAGTCCTGACAAAACTCTACCATCTGGTGAGCAAGATGTACGAAACAGGCGAAATACCCTCAGACTTCAAGAAGAATATAATAATTCCAATCCCAAAGAAAGCAGGTGTTGACAGATGTGAAAATTACCGAACCATCAGTGTAATAAGCCACAGCTGCAAAGTACTAACACGAATTCTTTACAGACGAATGGAAAAACTAGTAGAAGCCGACCTCGGGGAAGATCAGTTTGGATTAGAAATACTGGAACACGTGAGGCAATACTGACCTTACGACTTATCTTAGAAGAAAGATTAAGGAAAGGCAAACCTACGTTTCTAGCATTTGTAGACTTAGAGAAAGCTTTTGACAATGTTGACTGGAATGCTCTCTTTCAATTTCTAAAGGTGGCAGGGGTAAAATACAGGGAGCGAAAGGCTATTTACAACTTGTACAGAAACCAGATGGCAGTTATAAGAGTTGAGGGACATGAAAGGGAAGCAGTGGTTGGGAAGGGAGTAAGACAGGGTTGTAGCCTCTCCCCGATGTTATTCAATCTGTATATTGAGCAAGCAGTAAAGGAAACAAAAGAAAAATTAGGAGTAGGTATTAAAATCCACGGAGAAGAAACTTTGAGGTTCGCTGTTGACATTGTAATTCTGTCAGAGACAGCAAAGGACTTGGAAGAGCAGTTGAATGGAATGGACAGTGTCTTGAAAGGAGGATATAAGATGAACATCAACAAAAGCAAAACGAGGATAATGGAATGTAGTCGAGTTAAGTCGGGTGATGCTGAGGGTATTAGATTAGGAAATGAGACACTTAAAGTAGTAAAGGAGTTTCGCTATTTGGGGAGCAAAATAACTGATGATGGACGAAGTAGAGAGGATATAAAATGTAGACTGGCAATGGAAAGGAAAGCGTTTCTGAAGAAGAGAAATTTGTTAACATCGAGTATAGATTTAAGTGTCAGGAAGTTATTTCTGAAAGTATTTGTATGGAGTGTAGCCATGTATGGAAGTGAAACATGGACGGTAAATAGTTTGGACAAGAAGAGAATAGAAGCTTTTGAAATGTGGTGCTACAGAAGAATGCTGAAGATTAGATGGGTAGATCACATAACTAATGATGAAGTGTTGAATAGGATTGGGGAGAAGAGAAGTTTGTGGCACAACTTGACCAGAAGAAGGGATCGGTTGGTAGCACATGTTCTGAGGCATCAAGGGATCACCTATTTAGTATTGGAGGGCAGCGTGGAGGGTAAAAATCATAGGGGGAGACCAAGAGATGAATACACTAAGCAGATTCAGAAGGATGTAGGTTGCAGTAGGTACTGGGAGATTAAGAAACTTGCACAGGATAGAGTAGCATGGAGAGCTGCATCAAACCAGTCTCAGGACTGAAGACCACGACAACAACAACAACAAAGGGTATACATACAGCAATAAGGAGTAGCTCAGCAGGCAGTACAGTTAAACAAGAACGGGCATCTCTAAAAAGGGCTACCACAGAATTTGGAAAGAAAAAGATAGGTACAAAGAAGCTAACTGCGGAGAAACCATGGGTAGCAGAAGAAATACTTCAGTTGACCGATGAAAGAAGGTAGCACAACAATATTCAGGGAAATTCAGGAATACAGGAACACAAGTCGCTGAGGAATGAAATAAATAGGAAATGCAGGGAAGCTAAGACGAAATGCATGAATGAAATCGAAATGTGAAGAAATCGAAAAAGTAATCATTGTCGGAAGAACTTGCACAGCATATAGCAAAGTCAAAAAACATTCGATGTGGTAACATTTAGAGTGCGTCGGGAAATCCATTGTTAAATGCAGAGGAGAGAGTGGATAGATGGAAAGAGTACATTAAAGGCCTCTATGAAGAGAATGATTTGTCTGATGTGGCAGAAGAAGAACCGGGACTCGAGTTAGAAGAGATAAGGGGCCCAGTATTACAGTCAGAATTTGGAAAAGATTCGGAGAGCTTAATATCAAATAATGCAAAATGGGTAAAAAAAATTCCATCAGTATTCCTAAAATGATTGGAGGAAGTGACAACAAAAGGACTAGGCACATTGGTGTGTAGAATGTCTGAGTCTGACGACATACCTACTGACTTTCAGAAAATTATCATCCACACTCTTCTGAAGTCTGCAAGAGCTGACAAATACGAGAATTATAGCACAATCAGCGTAACAGCTAATTGATCTAAGTTTTCGACAAGAATAATATACAGAAAACTGGAAAATAAAATTGAGGCTTTGTTAGACACCGATCAGGTTGGTTTTAGGTAAGGTAAAGACACCAGAGAGGAAGTTCTGACATTGCGGTTTATAATGGAAGGAAGAGTAATGAAAAATCAAGACAAGTTCATATGATTTATCGATCTGGAAAAGCGTTTGACAGTGTAAAATGGTACAAGAGGTTCGAAATTCTAACAATAGTAGGGGTAAGGTATAGCGAGAGACGGCTAATATACATTATGTACAAGAGCCAAGAGCAATAATGAGAGTGGAAGTCTAACAGTGAAGTTCTCAGATTAAAAAGTGTGGAAGACAGGGACGTAGTCCTTTGCCTCTATAGTGCTATCTGTACATCGAAGAAGGAATGATGGAAATAAAAGAAAGATTCAGGGGTGGAACTGAAATTCAAGGTGAAGGATATCAATGAAACGAATGAAGAAGAATTACATTATCTGCTGAATGGAATGAGCAGTCTAATGAGTACAAAATATGGACTGAGAGTAAATCGAAGTAAGACGGAAATAACGAGAAGTAGCAGAAACGAGAACAGCGAGAAACTTAACTTCAGGATTGAAGACCACGAAGTAGATGAAGTTAAGGGAAATCTGATACGTAGGTAGCAAAATAACTAACTGCAGGCGGAGCAAGGAGGACATCAAAAGCAAATTAGCACTAACAAAATGGGCATTCCCGCCCAAGAAAAGACCTTCTAGTATCAAAGATAAGTCTTAATCTGAGGAAGAAACTTATGAGAATGTATGATTGGCCCACAGCATTTTATGGAAGTGAAACAAGGACTGCGGGAAAACCGGAACAGAAGAATATCGAAGCATTTGAGATATGCTGTTAGAGAAGAATGTTGAAAATTGGGTGGACAGATAAGGTAACGAATGAGAAGGTTCTATGGAGAACCGGGGAAGAAAAGAATATGTGGCACACACCGATAAGCAAAAGGGACAGCCAGACAGGATATCTGTTAAGACATTAGGGAATGACTTTTTATGGTACTCGAGGGAGCTGTAGAGTGCAGAAACTCTAGAGGAAGACAGAGATTGGAATACATCCAAGAAGTAACTGAGGACGTAGGTTGTAAATGCTGTTCTTAGATGAAGAGGTTGGCAATGACGAAAAAAAAAAAGCTTTTTGACGGTCAAAAGTCTAAAGAACGTGCCTTGGTTTTACTTCATTCTTGCTTTCATTATAATAGAAACTTCAGAAATGCCTCTCTGGTGCCTTTACCTTTTCTAAATCCAAACTAATCGTCATCTAACGGATACTCAGCTTTTTCCCAGTCTCCTGTACTGCATATTATTCATATCAGCAACTTTGATGCATGAGCTGTTAAGCTGTCTGTGCCGTAATTCTCACAGTTCTCGCCTCTTGCTATCTTCAAAGTTTTCACGAAAGTCTGAACGTATATCGTCAGTCTCATACACTTTACACACAGACGATAATAGTCTTTTTACTGTCACTTTCCTCAATGATTTTTAGTAATTATAATGGAATATTATCAGTCCCTTTTGCCTTACTTGCTCTTAAGTCGTTCAAAGCTCAAGCAGCCATTTCGCTTTTGCTTTTCTGCGATTCTAGTTTGTTTCACCTGAAGTATTTCTTCTGCTGCCTATGGTTTCTTCACAGTTACCTTCTTTATACCTACACTTTTCTCTCCATCGTCTGTGACTGTGCTCTTTAGGGATGTCCATTCCAGTTGAGTTGAACTGCTTACCGAAATATTCACTATCGCAGTATTTGTAGTCTCAGTGAACTTCAAGCTTATCTCTTCCCCCGTTAGTACTTCCGTATCCCACTCCTTTGAGCAATGATTCTTCTCGGTCATTCTCTTAAACCTCAGCCTACTCTTCATCATTACTAAATTGTGATCAGAGTCTGTATCTGCCCTTGGGTACGCTTTAAAGCCCAATATCTGATTTCGAAATCTCTGCCTGGCCATGATGTAATCTAACCGGAGTCCTGCTGTATTTCCTGACTTTTTCCTCTTGCGATTCTTAAACAGATTTTTCGCAATTACCATCAGAAATTTATTGCACAAGTCATTTAGTCTGTCTCCTCTCTCTCATACCTACCACCAAGCCCACATTCAAACCTTTCTTCTACTTCTTCACCTTCAACCGCATTCCAATTCCACATGACTGTTAGGTTTTCATCTCCTTTTACGTAGTGAATTACCCGTTCAGTTTTCTCATACACTTTGCGACTTTATCTTCTGCTTGCGACATCGGCTCATATTCCTGGCCTATTGTCGGAATTGGTCTGCTGTCCATTATGTTGAGGTCAAACCTATCAGTGAATTATTCGCTGTTAACTCATTTTGTCCTATCTTCCTTTTCATAACGAATCCTACTCCAGTTATACAATTTTCTGTTGCTGTTGTGATTACCTATATTCGCTGACCTGATTTCCTTGTGTTATTTCCATTTCGCTTCACTGAGCTCTGCAATGTCTAGCTTGAGCCTCTGCATTCCCATTTTCAGATTTCCTAGCTTCCCAGCCGCATTCAGACTTTTGACATTCCACGCCCCAAATCATGGAACGTCACCCTTTTGTTGGTTGTTCAGTGTTTTTCTCATGGTCATCCTCCCTTTGACAGTCCCCTCTCGGAGGTCCGAATGAGGGACGACTCCGGAAACTGTTGCTAATGGAGAGATCATCACGGCATATTTTCAAGTAAGAAGCCACATGTCCTGTGGATACACGTCATGAGTCTTTCATGCAGTGGTTTCCATTGCGGTTCCGGATCCTCATGTCGTCGCTCACTGCTGATTCTTCCGCCTTTAGTGGCAGTTTTTCACCCCAAGGTTACGGGTGCCCTGAAGCTCTGTCAGCTACTCCGCTCTCTTTGAGATGACCGTTGGCAGGACGAGGTTGCCGTTTCCTGCCAGAGGTCTTCGGCCACCATTGCTGATGATTTTTATTCAAAATTTAAGCTGAGGCTTGGTTCGAACCTTCGGCCGAGGACCATTAGTCGAGACGTTGCCCCTGGACTACGGAATACTGACTAGAGGCCCTATTCCTGGAATTGTTTCATATTTTCACTTTGTAGCGTCCCATGGCATAATATTCTGGGGAAATGGGTGGGTAATGTCAAATATTATCACTCGAAGTCGATGAAATTTTGATCATATGTAGAAAGAACTGCTACGGTGGTACTGAAGGTAATTTAAAGAAATACGCAACGTAAAGAACAGAAATGACACTTTTATTCAAATGCGGTAATTACATCAAAATCATTGTGTCTTGTGATCGTCCCCTGGACGTTATTTAAGACAGGGGATATTTCTAAATAGGGGGTGTGATCACCACGGAGAGCAACGCATGTTCTGTAACGTGCTCCCATGATGGCCAGGAGGTTAGTAAGGTGTTCTGGGAGTAGTGTGTTCCATTCCTGCAATACCACAGTTAACAAGCGATAGAGGGCCGTCGGTGCATGATGACGTGCTGCATTACATCATCCCACACGTGCTCGACGGCATTTTAATCTGGAGAACCGGCAGGCTGAGCCATTCGCCTAATATTCTCTCGTTCCAAAAGCTGTTAGCCTGTGCTGTTCTATGCGGTCGTGCATTACCATCCATCAAAATGAAAGAAGGGTCGTATGTATCCATGAGAAGACCTACGTGGAGAAGGAGTACAGCGTCACTGTAACACGTTCCGGTGAGTGTACAGTGTTCAAACATCTGGAGGTAAGTACACTCATAAAGTGTTATGCCTCCGCACTCCGTAACATATGGACCACCAGAAGGATCATGTTCGACAATGCTGAACGTACCGTCATACGAAGAGACGTCAGAACTCGGAATGCAGGCCGAAACATTGTCAAATATCGTCATTTAGGTGGTCCAGGTATTACGGTGTCCGGGGCGGGGGGTGTGTAATCTTACTGAGCCGTGGTAAAAATTGCTGTTTTGAAGAGCGCGCCACAACGCGTAGTGTGACGCAGTTGCCCTCCGTTTCTGGCGGTGGCGCTGCTGTGGCAGTCGCAGCTTTGGTGTCTCCCTCTGGTGGGAAAGGGGAAAGGTTGCCTGTTCACGTGCATTTAGGGAGCGCTATGAGCTCGCCAGTCGGTCAGTTTGGGTCAGTCTCTCGTCCCCAGCTTTCTAGTCTGTTTCTCGTTCGGGCTTGTTAGGCAGTTAGTGTGTGTCTGTCTGTCGTTCGAAGTGATAGTGTGTCTGTCGTTCGGATCAACCTTTAAAGCCGGCGAAATGAGAGTCTTTCCACTCCGCCAGTAAGGGAACTAAGCGAGTGGTCGCTCGGTAGGGGCTTAGTTTCTGCATCTGAGTCTGCGCGTTAGACCGCCAGTCTGGGTCATTGGCAGTTGGATCTATCGGTTGGTCGGTCGCCCACTGAGACACAAGATGACTTGCCCGTCTTGAGCGTAGGCGCATGTGAGGTCACCACGTGAGTCCAGTGCGCCGCGGCGTATAGCGAGGGGTAGTGGTTTCGCGGTCGACACGAGAGCAACAGGAGTCAATCCACGACGTCTGGACGGTGCGAGCTGTGACGCCGTGAGACTGGAGATCGGCGCGCCTTCCTGCGTCCGTTGAAGCGGCTGGCAGCGGACGGTTCAGGAGAGGGATTCGGGGGTGCTGCGCCAGGTCTTCTCGAGAAATCGCAGTTTATTTGAAGTTAAGTGATTGGTGATATCTTGTTTTATTTACTCTTGTTAAATTCTACTTGTTTTCTTGGTGAGGTTACCAGCCGTTTTGCTTTGGAGTCGTCCCACCATTCTTCTTCGTTTGCCCATCCGCGGGAAGGTTGTTGTTTATCAATTGGGTGGTTGGTTTTTCCCTTGTGGAGTAGGGGCGGGTTAGAGCAACCTGCGGTTCGGGTTGTTCGGTAATATCCCTATCAATCTACCGTACGTTAGTAGCTGCCTCTGTCATGTTTGTCGGATTTGGTGTGTTAACGAATTTATTGCTCTGAGTATAACGGCCTAATACCTGAAATATGTTTTGATTTTTGGAAACTTTGATATTATTGCCGACGATCTTGAGAGTTGAGAGGCGGTATCTGTGTACTGTAGAGCATCTTAACTATTGTTTGGCCAACCTTGTAGAATTTTATACATTTCTTAGAAGTTAAAATCAAGTTGCATCTTCGGTGGCAAGGTTAATAGTTTAATTGTTAGTGTTTTGTACCATTTCCAACCCTCCTACGGGGGGGGGGGGGGGGTGCATAGTTTGTGCGCTTGTGTAAATTGTTAAAAGTCTTAGTTTAAAGTTATCTGGTGTGTTGCAGATTTGCACCAGTGTAGTCTTTCAGGGGCTGTTGTGAGCGGTCGTAACTACGGCCGTGTCAAAAGGGATCCGCAAGGTTCTCTGGCCGAAAGCTCATGTAGTCAAAACTTGTTTCTTTCTGCCTCTGAATCAGTTGTAACTTTGATATTTAGAGGGTGCTTTCTGATTATAATTATAAATCTGTTACTTTTAAAAAATGCTTTTAGGCACTATTAAAGTGAATAAAATTCCATTTGTTGAAAGGAATTTGGTTATGATTTCATCAGTTACTCCCTGGCAACTGCTTCCACGCTTACATAGTGTGATTAAATGTTTAATGTTCTTGATGAATCGCTAGTAAATAAAATAAATTCTTAATAATATTCTTTGAAAATAAATCACGGTTCACTGACGTTGGCGTACTGACCTCCATTGAACACGGTAAATTAATCGATAAACGTTATTGTGACACTGTACTCCATCCCAATGTGCGTCTTCTCAGGGGTGCATTCGGCGCTGACTGTTTTTTATGGATGACAATGCGCGGCTGCACCGAACAGCGGAGGTTGTGGACCTCTTGGAACGACAGGATACAAGGCGAATTTACTGGCACGCCCGGTCCCGGTCCCGGTCCCGGTCCCCCCCCCCCCCCCCCCCCCCCCATAGATCCCATCGAGCGCATGTAGGACATGATGGGGGAAGTACTGCAGCATGACTACATGAACCAGTAACTCAGCAACTGACAGCCATGGTGGTAGAGGAATCGAATGTCCCAACACAAGAACTTACCAACATTGTGGTCAGCATGGGTTCAATTTGCGGACATCACACGTTACATTAAGAATCATGTCCTGCCATTTGTGACGTATAGTAGACCTTCACAAATCGCGGTCACTTTAGAGTAACTGTGGTGTCACCGCAAGGCACCACACTTGCTAGGTTGTAGGCTTCAAATCGGCCGCGGTCCGTCAGTACACATCGGATCCGCGAGTCGCCACTGTCGACGCTAGCAGACCGAGCGCCGCCACGCGGCTGGTCTTAAGAGACAAGCTAGCGCACTGGCCAGTTCTACAGACGACTTCAATAGGAATGGTTCACTCGTTATAGCTTGAGAGATCTCATTTGCAGAGACGCTAGTTAGCAAAGCCTTCAGCTAAGTCAGTAGCTACGACCTAGCCAGGCGCCACATACGGTTTATGCAGCGACAATTGACCTACATGTGTGAAGCAATCAGAATTGTAAAGAAGTATTCGTAGTTCCGTCTGTAACTACTCTTGTAAATATTATTGTACAAAGTTCAAAAACGGATTTTACCGCTGATGCTGAGTTAAAGCTAAGTATTTAACTGTATTCCTGTCTACAAACTTTCTAATCACTTAATATGTTGATACATCCCATCTAGTTCATTGATCCTCACGTCAGCTTACGTGATCAACGCGTGCAATTAATGGCCACACCTCGTGATCAGACTAAGAGTCAAATTGCGTGATCAACCCGGTCACCCTTTTTCCATGACGCCCATAGTTCCGTTTCATACATAACAGTAACCATTATCTTTCAATGACAGTGTCGTTTCTGTTCATCTCACTGCGTACATTTCAGCTGCATTCTGTACTGTACTGTAACAGTTCTTTGTTTGTATGGCCCACCTTTTAGCAATCTATGGCAGTGAAACAAGCTTTGTGCTACAGTATAATTTCGGTGTAGTCCATTTTGTCCACTTTAGCTGATGCAGTGACGTTAGTTCTCCTTCGTAGTGTATTTGACTGCAAGGTGGAGGACTTAGATTCAGTTCCTGGTACTACAAGGCATTACTCCTTGGTGAAGGACTGGATCAGAGTCCACCACCGCGATGCTAAATGAGGGGCCACCTGAATGGGTCCGGAAAGCCGACAGTGCTAGAGTGAGCGATGTGGTGACCCTTTGGTCTTCCATGCGCATCCCAATGACGCCGTATGGCAGAGGATGACAGCCGGTCGACAACGCGCAGTGCACTGAGGCTCATCCCCGAGATTAAATTTAATGCAGGTTGCAGACGGACATCAGCCAGTAAACCGGAAAACGCTATTTAAAATCATAGCAACAGAGTACTTTCTTAGCATCTCATAATATATCGGATATTTACACCTGAGTAAATAAGTTGAGGTTTATGCTGAAATTCATTTCGATGCGGATTTTTACTTTCCCCCTTTAGTGAAAGGTAATAGTGTTCTGTCGAATGTGTACGTTACATAAATGCTTACTTTCCAGTGTTAGATAAAAACAGCATCAGAAGTGTGTAAGAGGTAGAACAGCAGCTCTTTCGAAGTAACTGGTTATTGCCTGATTTAGTGATCCATAGTTATTTTCAGTACCTTCAAAACTGAGTACTCATTATTGGATGTTGCTATACTCTACAGCAGTAGTCCGCAGTCGCTGTTCTCGTCTGTTAATCGATATGCATCAGAAAGCATGCGTACGTAATATGTCCCAAATCGCCGCGCATAAGAAACAGAATTTTGCAGTGCTCATACCTCGCGTTCTGTTGGTGACAAAAAGGTAAGGTGAAGTGTTTTGGACTGCCCAAGGGCTAGAAACAATTTGCGTGCGCAACAGCAGGATTGTCTTAGTGTCACTATCCTACAGTATATAATCTAAATATCATACGAGGGTTGTCCAGAAAGTAAGTTCCGATCGGTCGCGAAATCAAACGACAGTGAAAATCTGAAACGTTTTATTTGCAACAGTTAGGTACACTTTCCACCTACTTCTCTACATAGTCACCGCTCCAAGTTTGAGTTCTGTCGTTGTGTTGCGTCAGCTTTTCAGTATCCCCGTAATAGAAAGCTACCGCCTGTGCTTTCGGCCAGTTATCTGCACTGGTCAGCAGCTCGCTGTCTGTGGAAAAATTTTGTCTACACAGCCAGCGGTTCTTGTGAGCAGAGATGAGACTCTGGGGGAGCCAATTACGGACTGCATTGGGCGTGATCGAACACTTCTCATAGGAAACGCTGCAGGAGCGCCTTCATTGCCTCTGCAGTGTGCGGCTGAGAATTGGCATGAAGAAGGAACTGCTCTACAGTTCTGTTACGTGGGCTGCATGACGTAGGCCAAATCTCTAACCAGGCCGTCATACTTGGCGGGAGACGCTATTCCCTACGCATCTTTCTGTGCTCACTGTTCACTCAAAATTGAAAAGACCGACGCGACATGATCGACTGGAATACTAGATACACCCCCCAACACATCTGTGCAAAATTTTACCGGATTTTCCCAGTGGTTTCCTTTTCGCGACCGATCGGAACTTACTTTCTGGACAACTCTCGTATTACGCACTTCCTCTGGTTTAGCAAATGGAGAAAATCGGTTGGTTCTCTTTGGATGTGATATAGTCTACGATGAACTTCATGAGACTTACGGATGCAACATTAGTACATGGGCAGATCTTCCGAAAACCCCACAAAAAGATTTCTTTTACAATATTTTCACCACCATCCGTGGACCAAAAGCCAGCCGACGATTCCATGATGGCTATACACACCAATTGCCTGAAATTGTTACGATAAATTCCTAAGACACCGGTCTCGAATAACTCTGAAAATTCTCTTCATATCTTTATCCGTTTCCAAGATACAGAAGTTTAAAGTTACCCAACTTCTACGTAAATTCAGATATGACGCCTAATCTAAATAATAAATAATAGCAGCAAATTGCTCAAACTTTAACCGTACATTATCTAGGAATTTAATTGAAGGAACCACGCCCAGTTTTCAAAACTCTTTATCCGTCATCTAGAAATAGTTCAAAAGCTTTTTTGAGTACCAAAACCCAGCCGAGGTTTCCGAGATTGATACGCATAGCAAATGGCTGTAATTTTTAGGATTTATTGCTACGGTCCCGATCTTGAACAGATTTGAAAATTTTCTTGATACCTTTATCTCTTTCCGAGATACAGAGGTTCAAACTACCCTACTTGTACACGCGAAGTACGCACTTAAAATCCGATGTGAGGCGAAAAGATAGTTTATGAAGTGATGCAGCACTAAGAAACGTGCGGTAAAGTGTCTTATCTTCTGTGAACCGACATGTTGTAATACTGAAACACTGGAACACTTAAAATCCGGTGTAAAATTAGTTTTGTTTTATTCAAATTTCACCTAAGTAAACTACCTCAGTTTTACTGACCAATACATTTATTTTCATACGAGTCCTTCTGCAACTCGGACTAGGAGGAAAACAGCGGAAAAGTGATCCTACCGGAACACAAAAAATTCTAATATATTGCTGTTCATTGAGTTTGGGAGAGAAGAAGACAGTGGCAATGGCAAAGAGAAGGAAAATAATAAATGCTGGAAGTTAGTAGGCAGTGGTTGTGGTATAGGAAGAGCTAAGGGGACAATGGCAGTGTGAGAGAAAGAGAGGAAACAGTGGCCGTGGAACATAGTTCACAGTAAAAGAACAGTGCTAGGAAAGGAGTGAAGTATAGAGTGTCAGGTGAGGGGGGAGGGGAATTAAGGGGAGAGAGACAATGCAAGTGAGTGAGAGCTAGTGATAATGAGAAAGCGAATACCTGATAATGACAACGAGGAACAGAGAGATACTGTCAGTGAGAGGATACAGCAGCATTAAGAAGGAAGGAATGAGATATTAGCAGTGAGAGAGAGCCAGAGGAAGACAGTGACAGTGAGGTAAGACCGTAGTAGTAGGACAGAAGGAAAAAGCTAAGGAGCAGTGGCTGTGACACAGGAGACAGTAACAGTTCGAAAGCCACAAAGGAATAATGACAATGAATTGCGCCGAATGAGTGAGAAAGGGCAACTGGGAGTTGATGGGTTTTAGCAACTTGCGCCGATGGACTAGTGGGAGCGAGTGAGTTACAATTTTTAGAGCTTGTGGGTTTTTAAGGTGGGTGGCATTTTGAAACAAACAGCGTATGTTCGGATGCTAAAATTTCTGCGGTAATTCTTAAAGGAGCTGAGGAAGGTAGAATGGTGATAGTACACCACTTTTCAGTCAAAATATTTTAAAATAAGCAGGAACATATTTGCATTTTTTGTGCATCGACAGGGGCATTTTTCCGCAGGTACATAGCTTGTCTCATTGTCTCATTGCACATACTTAAAAGATTGTTGTTCCATGGAATTCATGGAGCGTAATTTATGAATAAACGCATACCACGTGGCTCACGTGAAAGCTTCTCCGGCGTACCCCGTTCCATTTCACTAGGTTTAACTTAATCTTTTAATAAACTCTTCACGAGTGAAATACTGTGCCGTGTCGAATTTCACAGCTGTTTTCCCCGGAGCCAGAGAACTCGTTCTTGGCTAAGCGGCACTGGTGTAGCTAGAGCAGCCGCGGGATATGTGACCGCCGTAGGAGCCCGCGTTTCGCTCCTGGGAGCGGAAACGGATGGCTACGGCCAGTCTGCTGTACGACGAGCAGCTGAAAATATCTTCCGCCGTCAGAGCTGCTGGAAATCCCGCTGCGCGTCGCGCGGCGGCCATGCATCACCAGCTTACCTACCTGAGACCGCAACTTAACGACGGGGCACGGGCATTTCCAAAAGGTTGTGCTAAACCTGCAGACTCCACCGAAGCGTTGCAGGCTCTCACCTGTAATTCTCGGGAATGGTGAACGCGGAACCCCAGCTTGGCACGGAAGTGAGGGTTTCACTGACAGGCCACATTGCAACATTTACAGGCTTCGTGAGTTGTCATGTGGTTTTCAAGTGACAGTAGGATTTATTTGCTACATATACAGGGTGTTACAAAAAGGTACGGCCAATCTTTCAGGAAACGTTCCTCACACACAAAGAAAGGAAATATGTTAAGTGGACATGTGTCCGGCAACGCTTATTTTCCATGTTAGAGCTCATTTTATTACTTCTCTTCAACTCACATTAATCATGGAATTGAAACACACAGCAACAGAACGTACCAGCGTGACTTCAAACACTTTGTTACAGGAAATGTTCAAAATGTCCTCCGTTAGCGAGGATACATGCATCCACCCTCCGTCGCATGGAATCCCTGATGCGCTGATGCAGCCCTGGAGAATGGCGTATTGTATCACAGCCGTCCATAATACGAGCACGAAGAGTCTCTGCATTTGGTACCGGGGTTGCGTGGACAAGAGCTTTCAAATGCCCCCATAAATGAAAGTCTGGAGGGTTGAGGTCAGGAAAGAGTGGAGACCATGGAATTGGTCCGCCTCTACCAATCCATCGGTCACCGAATCTGTTGTTGAGACGCGTAGGAACACTTCGACTGAAATGTGCAGGAGCTCCATCGTGCATGAACCACATGTTGTGTCGTACTTGGAGGCACATGTTGTAGCAGCACAGGTAGAGTATCCCGTATGAAATCATGATAACGTGCTCCATTGAGCGTAGGTGGAAGAACATGGGGCCCAATCAAGACATCACCAACAATGCCTGCCCAAACGTTCACAGAAAATCTGTGTTGTTGAAGTGATTTCACAAATGCGTGCGGATTCTCGTCAGCCCACACATGTAGATTGTGAAAATGTACAATTTGATGACGTTGGAATGAAGCCCCATCCGTGAAGAGAACATTGAAACTGAAATGAGGATTGACACATTGTTGGGTGAACCATTCGCAGAAGTGTACCCGTGGAGGCCCATCAGCTGCTGATAGTGCCTGCACACGCTGTACGTGGTACGGAAACCACTGGTTCTCCCGTAGCACTCTCCATACTGTGACGTGGTCAACGCTACCTTGTACAGCAGCAACAACTCTGACGCTGACATTAGGGTTATCGTCAACTGCACGAAGAACTGCCTCGTCCATTGCAGGTGTCCTCGTCGTTCTAGGTCTTCCCCAGTCGCGAGTCATAGGCTGGAATGTTCCGTGCTCCCTAAGACGCTGATCAATTGCTTCGAACGTCTTCCTGTCGGGACACCTTAGTTCTGGAAATCTGTCTCGATACAAACGTACCGCGCCACGGCTATTGCCCCGTGCTAATCCATACATCAAATGGGCGTCTGCCAACTCCGCATTTGTAAACATTGCACTGACTGCAAAACCATGTTCGTGATGAACACTAACCAGTTGATGCTACGTACTGATGTGCTTGATGCTAGTACTGTAGAGCAATGAGTCGCATGTCAACACAAGCACCGAAGTCAACATTACCTTCTTTCAATTGGGCCAACAGGCGGAGAATGTAGGAAGTACAGTACATACTGACGAAACTGAAATGAGCTCTTACATGGAAATTAAGCGTTTCCGGACACATGTCCACATAACATCTTTTCTTTATTTGTGTGTGAGGAATGTTTCCTGAAAGTTTGGCCGTACCTTTTTGTAACATCCTGTATAGTGAAAGGATGCACCAATGATAACATGAACAAACTTACAGAATTTTACCATGAAATATTTTGTTTGTTGAAAATTGACACATGACCGTTACACGAGCAAGTTCGTATAACACATGGCGCACAGAAAGGTGGTTTAACATTTATAGGCAGTATTTCAATTATGGTCCAAAGTGTTACAATATATAAGCTACAGAATTTGAAATAAAGATTCAGAAAGGAAATTCTTCATTTTTGTGGCTATATTGTCCATAGTTGCTTTATAATTACACAAGCTATTTTAATGGGTATTTGCAGTTATAGTACAAGAAGCAATACCAAAACGAGGGAATACTCAAAAATATGCGAACAGATGTCGCTTCCAGATGTGAGCGAAAATAAGACAAAATATCGCAAATAAAAACAGCATCCCTTGTTTCAATGAAACAAAACGCGTTTTGTAGCAGATATATGCATTTTCCTTTAGTTGGAAAGACGGATTAAAAAGAAATCGGCGTTACTTTCAGAAAAGAGTTCACAAAGGAGTAGGCCACCTGAAAAAAACGTAGAATGCGGAAAATGAGGGGGAGGGGGGAGGCGAGGAACGGGGAGATTGAGATATATATACATACCCCTCCTATCCTGAGTGTCAATAAAATGTTGCTGACACTATGTTCACTATTGAGTTTAGATGTAAGACAGCGATGTGTCCAAACATCAGTTTCCACTTTTTACCGATATTTTGCATGGGGGGTTATTTATTTATGATTGAAAATACTTTTTTATTTTTGGTAGCTGTATCCCCGATTACGCAAGTCTCGTAAACGGTTGGCCCTGACTAGTATTTGTACGCAATCTGACTGCATAGAACAACAACAAAGAATGAAATGAAAATTTTCGTTAACACAATTAATTAAGTCCCCAGCAACTATGAAACCTACGAAACCAAAGCACAAGTATAACTGTTCTGTATGTGGAAGTATGACTCAACGCACATTAAACTCTAATACAAGAACACAAGCCAGATACTTTGTTGACTGAACCTGTAATGACGCATTATTTAGGACACTGAAATAAAAAGAAACGGAGTTAGTTACCTCATTTATATTGATGAAAATCACTCTAATCCTTACAATATATCTCTACACCGATGCTCTACTGCCATATCTCAACAAGACTTCAGTATCACATCTCAGCAAGCACTGCCTACTAGCACATCTCAACACTCTCTGCTACAACATCTCAGTACAGACTACCCCGAGTCCTCGACAGGCACTGACTACCACGAGCTCTCGACAAGCACTGTGGAGGCGGCTTAATAGTACTCTTTGGCGCAATCTCTGGCGCAGTGGCTCAGTGTAGCCACCTTTCATATGCCCCTCCTCCACAGGCCAGAATTTGATGGTATTTTTGCCAGCATTGGTGGTGAAAATACCACCAAATTCGTCCAGAAAAATACAGACAAAAATAAAAGATAATATTAATACCTAAATATCACATAATTAGTTAAAATTTTGGCTTTGCACTGACCTTTCAATAACCTAATATATGAAATACAGTAAGCAATACAACTTCTTTTCATACATGTGACTTTACATAAGAGTTCACACAATACACAAAAAATCAGTTTATACAAATGTTCACATAAAATGCTATCAATGATTAGTTTATACAAAAAAAGACACCAACAGGTAACATTTTTTCAGTAGAAGCAGTCCATCAGTGGCACCCAGTAAAGTTTAGCAGGTACACCCAGCAACAAGTCACATTAGTTCAGTAGAAGCAATCCATCAGTGGCACCCAGCAATGTTGAGTAGGTGCAGACAGCAACAAGTGACTTCATTTCAGTAGAAACAGTTCCATCAGTGGCACCCAGCAATGTTGAGTAGGTGCAGACAGCAACAAGTGACTTCATTTCAGTAGAAACAGTTCCAACAGTGGCACCCAGCAATGTTGAGTAGGTACAGACACCGGCAAGTGACTTCATTTCAGTAGAAGCAGTTCCATTAGTGGCACCCAGCAATGCTGAGTAGGTGCAGACAGCAACAAGTGACTTCATTTCAGTAGAAGCAGTTCCATTAGTGGCACCCAGCAATGCTGAGCAGGTGCAGACACCAACAAGTGACATCATTTCAGTAGAAGCAGTTCTAACAGTGGCACCCAGCAATGTTGAGTAGGTGCAGACAGCAACAAGTGACTTCATTTCCATACAAGTAGTCCATCAGTTGCACCTAGCAATGATGAGCAGGTCCAGAGAGCAGTCCAAGATATACACTATCACCGATCACACTGTTCATCAGAGTATATAAGCACAAATTAAACATGTCCTAGTGGCACCAATCATGTAGAAAAAGTGCAAGTAACAGTCCATAATATTCACTATCACTAATCACACTGTTCATCAGCAGAAATTAAACATGTCCTAGTGGCACCAATCATGTAGAAAAAGTACAAGTAACAGTCCATAATATTCACTATCACTAATCAGACAGTTCAAGCATGAACAATAGTTTGAATGCACATACAAATGCTTTTACACTAAACATACAAATCATAACAAACACTCAAATGATGTCAGATAATTGTCATATTAACTATTACAAATACTCAAATATCAGTAAACCTATAATATTTATGAGTGTCAGTGCAAGCCACTACAAACAAATAAAATAATATTTAGGAGATAGGTGGGTAGGATTAGGAAAGGAAAACACACAAAACTCACTCACTCATCTTTCATCCACATTAAGTACTACTGTGTAATTGAATAGTGTTAACTGTGTAAATGCAATTCTGTCAAAATTTCATGTTCATCATGTGTATCAAGTAGTAGTGGCAGCAATGTATAACAGTCAATAATAGTTAAGTCAACGTCATAGTCATCATGTCAAGACCAATGTTTGCCAAGCCAGATCAAATTACTGTTGTTGAACAACTGTCAGTGAGCCAAGATATGCAAATACTTCCTCTCTTCAAAAAAAAGTATATACTGCTTAGTGATTTAACAAAGTGTGTGTATAGACTATCTTCCTTCTACTTTAGTGTTCTAGTCTGCTATCTTCATCCTCCTTGTTCCATAAGACCAACAAAAAAAAATATGCTCCTCACTTACTTTACCTCTTATATACCAAAACTCCAATAATCATCAGCATCACATAATCTCAATACTTCAATAATACCTCTTACGTCGATACATATAAACCTTATCATTAATAGCATTTACCTTACCTCTTGTCCACAAAAACTCCAATAATCATCAACTTCATATAATCTCAATACCTCAACAATACCTGTTCAATACGTCGATACATATAAACCTTATTACCAATATCACTTCACTTCCATAACAACTCTTTCCTCTAGTCAGTCTCCTCGAACAAGTACAGATAAAATCCTAATGCAAACCTCATCATCCCATACAATCTGAAGACACATTGTCAACACACAACATCTGTGTAATCCATCTGAGCCAAATCTTCTACTCATTATGAATTATAAACAAAGAAATGCATACATGACCTCTAACAGACTTAGTTCGAATAATTCTCAGTAATTAAGTACGAGTACGGAGTTTGAATGATAGTAATATTTCACAGTGTGTACACCACTTCAAGAATTATGGCAAACAGAAGCAAACATGTGGAGTATTTCTTGTGTCAAGTGTCACTTCCTATTTCAATTGCTCACGAAAAATGCAGTGTAATAATTGTTAATGGTCTAAACCTAGTTTTGGTATGTCATGTAGTTAGCTTCCTTCCTATTAGCATAAATTTATACAGCTTTCATAAAACCTCCAGCTCATGTGACTTCAACGAAGTTCTTTGTACCAATGTCGTTCGTCGAATTATAGCAGTTCATTTTCTTATCTTAAAAATATAAGGCACTGAGCGTAAGCAAAACAAGCAATACCGAGTAAATATACCAGTAGAGAACAGAATGTCAACAAGTGGATGCAGCACAATTCCTACAACGAGGCTCTGCCAAGCAAACAATCTATAATTAATACAATAGTGTGACCTAAACTCTCTGTTTGTACACACCAAATTAAAGAGTAGTTATGACAACAACAGATATGTATAAATATGCAATCCATACGCACAGCAGTAAACATGTCATTAGCATCATATCAGCATAAGCAAATAAATGTTCATATGTCATCTGAATAAGTAAACCTGAAGGCGCAAGCAGATAAATCACAAAGTATAACTTACATACATATCAGCACAACTAATCAGGTGACAATTATAATTTAAATAAATAAGCACAGCAGGCACATAATAAAAAATGACATCAGTGAAAAAGCATTGCAGCCAAGCGATACACAATATATACAAATAACAACCCTATTCAATCATCAATCGTAGTCAAAATCAGTTTATGTACGCAAGCACGTCGCTTCACAAGTAAATTCATAGAACATGAAATTAGCACAAATTATTAATCACGTAATCGCAAGCAGCAAATTACGTCTAAAGTACGTACCTAAGTGGAAATATGTTACCTGAAAAATGAACTCAATTAATAGTTACCTTTTTTAGTTTATTAGTTTCTTCTTCGAAATTACATTCTTCCTGAAAATTTCTCGATAGCAAGTCCTCTTAACGTCGGAGACACACAGAATTAACCTGAAGTTCTTAAATATTTTATAGAACCATATCCTGAAAAATACTGAATGTTAATAACATAATTCATCAAGTCACTATAGCTTTATACTGAATTTAATCGGAGAAATTAAACTGTGTATTTGTTTACGGCTGTCAGTGCATTCGCACTGAGCGCTCGATCAGCTGTAGGCGCGTGACGTAGGAAGCAATTGTTCGCAGTCAACGACTGCCTTGTGCGGCGCGCAGACTTGACTGTTGCTTTGAGTATATGCCGCCGCCAAAACACAGCACGGTATCCTTGTACTCTCCGCATGTTTACATCTAGCTGTTGGTTCCTGAAAAGTACGTCATTCCACAAAAATTTTTTACGTTAGATATGTGATGTATTCCTTTAGAGCGTCGAGATTTAAGAGTTTCTACTTCGACAGTGTTATCATGAATAATTTTACGAATTCTATATGGACCGTTATAAAGCAGAAAAAATTTGCGACACAAGCCTTTTCCTTTGTGAGACAAACAATGAGACTTAATTAACACTTTTTGACCAACTGACAAGATTTTTGAACGACCAGTACGCTTAGCTGATTTCTCTCTTCTAGCAGCCGCAGATGCAATATTTCGTAGAGCCGGGTTGACAACTTCTGAATGCCGCAGTTTCCGTGTAGGTGGAAAAGGAACGATTTCAGAAATGCGATTTGTCGGTGCTTTGTTTTTTAATATCAGTAAAGGCGGTAAAGAAGTTGAATCATTAGGGAGTTCATTCAGAATGTTTTGAAATATATGAAGATACTGATCTCAAGTTCTGTGATTCTGATGACAATAAAGACGACACAATTTATTGATTTCCTTCATCCATCTCTCTGAAGCGTTAGATTGAGGGTGAAAAAGTGAAATGAAAATTGGTTTAATTTTACGACGCTGTAGAGTACGAAGCCAAATTTTAGAACGAAACTGTGATCCATTATCTGATATAACCTTATCAACATGACCAACTTCTTTAAGAAAATGTTTGATGAAAGCGTTAGATACTGAACGAGCTGTTGCTTTGCGTAAAGGTGTAAGACACACATATTTTGACGTAAACTCCACTGCTACGAAAATGTACGCAAAATCATTAGTAGAACGAACCACTGGACCGAACAAATCGACTGCAGCCATCTCCATTAATTTCGCTGGAATGATAGGAAACAACGGTGCTCTGTGAGAAACTGTTGGCGGCTTAGCCTTTTGACATAATTTGCATTTGGCCAGAACAGATCGAATACGTTTTTCCATATTACTGAAGTAGCAATTTTCTCGTAATTTACGAAAGCATTTTCTGTGACCAAAGTGTGCATAACTGAAATGCGTATACCAAATCAATTTATTGACCCACTCATCAGGAATACAAACTAACCAAACAGAGTTGTCGATCGATTTTCGTTTAAAAAGAATGTCATTACGAACTAGATAATGCTGTCTAATCGCTACGCTTTCCTTTCTCCTCCACTTCTCCTTAATGTCCTTCCAGATTGGATCCTTATTTTGCTCCTTAGCGATGTCCTGGAGCGATGACGAAATAAAGTTCTCAAACGCAACACCTTGAATATACATCAAACAATAATTGTTTTCTATGCAGTCCTCTTCAGCACTTTGTTTCAAACCCATAGGTGCACGTGATAAAGCATCAGCAACAATATTTGAAGAACCCTGTATGTAAACAATACTAAAATCAAACTCCTGTAGGTACAACGCCCATCGTGACAATCTGCAATGAGTTAATTTTGTTGACATAAGAAATTCCAGAGCTCGATGATCGGTATAAACCTTAGTATGTCTGCCAAACAAAAATGTGCGAAATTTTGTGAAAGCCCAAACAACAGCCAAAGCTTCAAGTTCCGTAATCGAATAATTCTTTTCTGATTTAGAAAGAACACGACTTCCAAATGCAATAGTCTTTTGTACTACAACGCCGTTTTCTTCTATCTCTTGAAATAAATGTGCACCTAGGCCTTTGTATGATGAATGCGTCGCCAAACAAAAATCTTTAGATAAATCCGGATGTGAAAGAAGTGGAGCAGCAAATAAAGCATCACGAAGTTGTTCAAATTCTGACTGAGCTTCCTCATCCCAACACCAATTAGATTTCTTTCCAGATGATTCACATAAAGGAGGTGTGGCCAAATCGTCCAATCTAACAAAGCGTCGAAGAAAATTACGGACACCAAGGAAACTACGAACATCACGTTTTGTAGTAGGAACAGCATAATTACGAATAGCGTCTAATTTCTCTGGATCAGGAAGAATACCTTCTGTAGAAATAATGTGACCGAGAAATTTCACCTGAGAACGACCAAATTCAGATTATTCTAAGTTCACTGTAATACCAACTCTTGCAAAGATACGTAATAATGAATCCAAAATTTTGTTGTGTTCACTCCAAGAATGTTTGGCAATAAGAATGTCGTCAACATATGAAGTAATATTGTCACGAAGATAAACAGGTAAAATTTCATTTAAGCTAGGAATGAATGCTGCTGAAGGTACAGTAAGTCCAAACAGTAATTTTCGAAATCTCCATTGGGTAAAATCGTCATATCCGGTTATTGTTTACTTACTCACTAGATAGATTGATAGTCGAAGAGTTGTTTTGACAGATGCAAAGAATAGTAAAAGATTAGGCAGCGGTGCAGAAAACTAAAAGAGAAATAGCACCACTACAGCTCGGGGCCCTATGCTCGCTACGGCACATATCCACTTAGAGTAGTGAATCCCCTGAGGACTTTAATAGCCGCACATAATTTCCAGTTTGTGACTTTGTGGCACATCTGGCGGAAGTGCGTACGTAAATTGATCTAACCATGAACATGGATGTATGTCATTCTTAGATTTGCGAAATATCTTAATCTTCCGAACAGTTAAGAAGTGTTTATAGTCAAAGTTTTCGCCTCGTGGCGACAAAGACCTACCGCGTCTGTCCCTGTCCCAATGACGATTATTGTTAAATTCACGCACCTGGCGCTCTCTTGTTGCATCCCGTAAATGAAACAAATTACTTTCTTCACACCCTTCTGCTAAACTAACACTTGTCAATTTATCTGAGATCTCAACTCTTTCCGATGAGTCACTTAATTGTTCTTTCTGTTTATTTACGTCTTCTGTAAATGTCGCGACTCGGGTTTCGGTGTTGTCACATTTAGTAGTTAACTGTTCACACTGTTGCGTTAAGTTATTTATTCTGTCATTTGGTATGGATTCCTCGATTCTTTCAATTATTTCTTCCTTATCGTGTGCACGTTGTAAATTTAATTCTGAAAATTTTTGTACTATCACGCCATCTTTTTCTTCCCGTTCTCTGTCCTGTTCCTCTCGTCTGATTTCTGTTGAAATTAAACTATTATTGTGAGCCTTCAGAATCGGTTGTACTTCTCTAATTTCTTTATTTGATTCGTCTTTCGTGTATTTGAAACATGTCCCTGTTCGTGAGCCTAACTGTGTTTCCATTGTTCCCATATCAGTTTCTAATTCAGATCGTAACTGTGATCCCACTGCTTTCATCTCGGTTTTAACTGTTCCTATTTCTGTTTTAAATTCAGATCTTAGCCAAATTTAATATTGCACTCATCAACTGCTCCGTACTAACTTGTTCGAAATTCTTTTCGCCCCTAACATTTCCCGCAAAACCAGTTTCCTTCGTCATAGCTGTAAAGCTATCTGTGTTCGATACTATTCCAGAGTCTTCTATCGTTAATCTCGTATTCTGTGAATTTTCTGATTGAGAAAAATTTTGAAATGGTTCCTGACTATTTTCCCGACTTATTACATTGTTTTCAACTCCATTATTCATCATACTGTTTTCCTCTGTTGGGGAGTTCGCCATGTTAACAATTTCGTCATTCTCACTATTCATCATTTTTGCCTTTTTCATTGATCGCGTAATCATTTGCAAGACATACAAAACTCGTCACTGTGCGAAAATTACACACAATGCCTCCTTATCTCCAACAATACCATTTACATGCAATGTCTCTTTCAAACACGATCAGTCGAACAATTGAAATAATTGCACTAGATTGTCAAACGCGTATACACGACAACAAATCAAATTCTGAGAAAAAAATACCATTAGAAGAATGACAATTACCAAATCTACACATGCAAAATAGACTACAATTACTAAACTCAAATTACTGCAACAATACTACGGTCTACTATTTTTACAATCAGAAGAATTCCAAGGGACGATCCGAAGCAGCGGTCGCCACGTGCATGGGGGCTTAATTATTTATGATTGAAAATACTTTTTTATTTTTGGTAGCTGTATCCCCGATTACGCAAGTCTCGTAAACGGTTGGCCCTGACTAGTATTTGTACGCAGTCTGACTGCATAGAACAACAACAAAGAATGAAATGAAAATTTTCGTTAACACAATTAATTAATTAAGTCCCCAGCAACTATGAAACCTACGAAACCAAAGCACAAGTATAACTGTTCTGTATGTGGAAGTATGACTCAACGCACATTAAACTCTAATACAAGAACACAAGCCAGATACTTTGTTGACTGAACCTGTAATGACGCATTATTTAGGACACTGAAATAAAAAGAAACGGAGTTAGTTACCTCATTTATATTGATGAAAATCACTCTAATCCTTACAATATATCTCTACACCGATGCTCTACTGCCACATCTCAACAAGACTTCAGTATCACATCTCAGCAAGCACTGCCTACTAGCACATCTCAACAAACACTCTCTGCTACAACATCTCAGCACAGACTACCCCGAGTCCTCGACAGGCACTGACTACCACGAGCTCTCGACAAGCACTGTGGAGGCGGCTTAATAATACTCTTTGGCGCAATCTCTGGCGCAGTGGCTCAGTGTACCCACCTTTCAATTTATCTAGCCGATATGCCGATAAGACCGATATTTCGTGGCAATATAATTGGATAATTTTATTATCATATAAGTCGAAGTAGAGAAAACTCAGCTCCTCATTCGTTTTAATATGAAATTATTCAAAACATGAGAACACCAGCTGCAGGCTTTTTTTTTTACGTTGAGGCTCCTAGAGAAATTTTGACTGTTGACACTTGCGTATTTTCGTAATCTGCTCTCACTCGAAATTAAGGTTGGTAGACAAGTAAGTCTCGGAACATTTCTGTCTCTGTTTCTCGTCGATCGATGTGTATTTATATTAGTGATTTTGGAGTGAGGAAAAAATAGTAAATAAAGTAATGCCTTTCAAAAGCAATGTGTAGACTTATTTTAGAACAAACGAGAGTGAAAGTACTTAGTGAAGTTATTGTGGGAAGGTGCTCTGAACTTCCGGTAACACCACGAGCATAAAAGTTCATTAAAGTAGTAATATCCGAAAACGTTTAATCAGGAACGGACGGCTACAGGCTCGTCGATAAAAAATGGCTTCAAAATCGAAGGCTGGCAGTATAGGAAGCAAACTTCTCACTTCTAGTCCAGCAGTTGCTTCAACTTCATCAGCTGCTTATTCAGATTGTACACAAGGAGGTAAAGCTGCCGCTTTGAATATTGTTATTTTGTTTACAGATGTAAGAAAAGACGACAAAAAAATAAATGAAACGAATTTATTTCATATTTGCATAGCTTTTGTGCCATTTTATACTGTGGTGAAAGGTACTTTTTGCGCCTTTGTATAAAATACCCACCTTAAAGACTTTTGTTAACTTAATGAACGAAAAATATTAACGGCTTCGTTTGCCGCTCCAGCAAGAAAAGAGTACGTTGAATAAGCGGTCTTGTGCAAAGTTGTTCGCGTCGTTCTCGCACTGTATTTCGACGGACAGACTACAGCGAGTCACGCTGTCGAAGTATCGTCTGAGGACAACGCGAACAACCGGCACAAGATCGATTATTCAGTATGTCAACATATCACTGGCAATGTGTGGAGAAGTACGCAGGAATTAAGTAACCAAATACAGTAACATTAATCGCTGATGTATGGACTGCAGCACATAAAAGTAAAAGGTTTATGCGATGTCTGTGTGAAATCTTATGGGACTGAACTGCTAAGGTCATCAGTCCTCTAAGCTTGCTTACTAGGACAAACACACACACCCATGCCCGAGTGAGGACTTGAACCTCCGCCGGGACAAGCTGCACAGTCCATGACTGCAGCGCCTTAGACCGGGCTTATGGGAGTTACTGTCAATTACGTCTTTTCTGATAAGGATGAAACAAATTCAGTTTCCTTAGATCTTTTTCGACTTACAGAACGGCGTACCGCAGGGTATATTTCTCATGTTCTGAAGAAATAATTTGTACACAGTTCAAAACACCTCATGATAAAATTTTGTTTTTGTGGGAAATCACCACCTTCAAATCCTTAATAAAAGAAAACATGGCCCGTAGCAGGCTGTAATGTAGACGATCTTTATTTGAATTTTGTGATTAGTTAATTTCCACGACTTGTCATGAATGGATCCTCTTTAGGGAGATAACTTTAATCATCATATTCTGAACTTCGCTGTAAGTACTACGGCATAACAAATATCAAATATCTTGCTTGAAAATGACAATTCGTTGAATATAACTAATAGTACGATTTAAACAAAGAGCGTCTACATTACGGCCTGCTACTCACAATGTTTTCTGTTATTAACTTCATCGTAAGGTCACAGCTGTAGCTACAGGCAGTGGAGCAGACGTCGTCAGGCCAGCAGTGTCTACGTACTAAATTTTCGACGCCTATACAGGGTGATTTCTTCTACCTCGTACAAACTCTAGGGGTTGATCGACGAGAGTATAAGGAAAAAGAAGGTCTCATGAACTTATGTCCGGAAACGCATGGTTTCCATGCTACAGGCCATTTATTCAACCATACATTATTACAGGCAATGCGGGCAATACGCGATGTACCATGCATGAGTCTAAAGTGGTTTCCATGGGCCTCAATACATGCGAGTACGCGCCGTAGCAAGTTCTGTCACACACGCTCACGTCGACCAGGCTGAATCCGAACAGAGTCAGAGGCAGCGTAAATACGCTGCTCCAGAGTCTCCACATCTGGAATGGGCTTTGCATACACGATACTTTTGAGATGGCGTCATAATCAGAAATTGCACAGGTTGAGATCCGGTGACCCAACAGGCCACGCAACCGGGCCCTTTCATCCGATCCATCGACCAGGGAAGACACGATTGTGATGCTTCCGGACGTCAGCAGTGAAGTGGGCTGGAGCACCTTCATTTAGCAGCCGCATAACCCTTCGAATCATCATTGGCATTTCTTCCAGCACTGGAGGAAAAGTCATACACAAGAAACGCCGATAGTTGCGGCCTGTTGGTGGTGGTGGAAGGACAGGTCCCAAAATAAGGTGGCCAATTATCCCTGACCACAAATTCCGGCTGCACCGATGCTGTTGATTTCCGCATACTATCCTACAGATGACTGTTATGAAAGTTGAAGATACCACTCCGAGTAAAGGGGGCCTCATCTATGAATGGGATGGATGACACAAATCCAGGAATCGTGGTCGCCTGGTGAAGAAACCGATGACAAAACTGCCCACGATGTGGAAAGTCCGTCGCTAGTGAGCCCTGTACACTCTGTAATTGATAAGGGCAGTAGCAACAGTCACTGAGAATGTTCCCTATGATCAACTGTCTTACCTTGTACTGGCGAGCTAACTGCCTGATATTGACACGGCAGTCACCTTCCACAGTGTTAGTCACATTTTCCTCCATGTCTGGTGTCCGAACATTTCGGGTACACCCCTCATAATTTCCTGCTCCCTGAAACGACCCTGTCTCAGACAAACGGCGGAACACTATTGCAAACTGAATACTGTGGTTGTTGTCGGCGGGGATGGGTGTCCTGATACAATATTGCTGCCCACCGTCCGTTGCCATTTGCCTTTCCGTAAGTAAACACGATGTCGGCAAGCTCTCGATTCAAATGCGGGACTATCGTGTACAACGCTGTATCACATCCACTACAAGGTGAGTCAGCAATAGAAGTGAATCGGGTACAACATAATTATGGCAGGAGAGGGCGCTAGGGCATGACGTATGAGGAACAGTACCACCTTTTAGGAGGGAGACCATTGTCCCCGTAACAATGTATGATTGAATAAATGTTCCTTCGCATTGAAACCATGCATTTCCGAACTTAAGTTCGTTAGGCCTTTTCTATTCCGTATCCCTTCATAGATCAGTCCCTAGATTTTGTACAAGGGGCGAAAAATTGACCTGTATACCGAATTATCGGTATTTTTCATTTGGTTGGTATTTTGTATCCATATTAATTACAATGGTATTCGACTGTATCGAATATAGATATTTATATTTCGATGTCCATCGCCAGTTCACTACTGTGTAGATTTACTATAGTTTACAACGATGATTAATGACCTCTTTGTGACATATTGAACCTTCATGATTCTCTGAAGAATTCTCACGATTCTCAGTTAAATTCATATGTTTGTAATCTGGCCTTTTTGTAATACATAGTTTGGTCCATTTTGTGGAATGTTTATTTCGAGAAATTTGTATGTGTGGAATCTGGCCTTTTTGTAGTATGTATTTTAATCCATTTTGTGCTATATTTATTTCGAGAAATATATGATTTACATACCGTAAAAATCCAGTGCGACTGCCACATTTCTTCCAACTGTCGTCAATCATAACTACTTCTCGACAATATGAACGAGTTTCAAATTCAGTAAACGTACTACAATCAAATAGTGTCTTAAAATGCTGCTCTGTACGAAATGCTTCCAGCGAGATTCAGTGATAGCTCCTGAATTCCGTTGCCTGTGCCATGTGGTCCGTCGAGCATGCGCCACGATCTGAGTCTGCGGATAAATCACGAAACTGGCGATTTACGCCACACACGGAGAAAACCGATCTCCACATAGATCTGAGAGGTTAGATCCTACGGGCGGAGCCTTCGCGTTAGTGAAAAACGACGGTCCGGAGATCGGCGGGCCGGATCCGTGAGATATATCCGCAGAAATGGCTCACAGTTCGGGCCCGTGGCGGAAATCCGTTCGCGTGTGACCAGGTATTGTCACGACGGCAGAGTCCGCCCATCGGTGAGCGCGGTGAGTAAAGTCCAGCCGAGCAGAAGGGGGGGGGGGGGGGGGGGGGAAGGAAAGAGAGAGAGAAGAAAGAAGGTTGGAATTAGGAAGCAGCAAAATCAGCTAGAGCCAGCGCCGGAAGCTGCTGCGGGTAGTGGCTGACAAGCTGTGGTCCGGCGCCAGGACGTTGTATGCGTAGAGTATATGTATCTGTCTCAACTCAAACCAGGCCACTCACGTGATTTTGAGACGACGCTGCTTGTCTAAACTTTGCGGTAATAGCCAATCTTGAATATTATATGTATTCGCCTTGTTTGTTATACTTTTCTGCACGTTTGAGCATTAGTGGAGGAGATCAGTGTTGAACGTCCCGTTGCCAAAAAGGTCATTAGAGACGGAGCACAAGCTCAGATTAGGGAAGGATGGAGAAGAAAAGCGGCTTCACCTATTCAAAGGAACCATTCTGGCATTTGCCTGAAGCAATTTTGGGAAATCACGGAAAACCTAAATCAGGAAGGACAAACGCAGGGTAGAACCTTCATCCTCCCGAATGCGAGTCCAGTGTCATAACCACTGCAGCATTCCACTCGGTGATCAGTATTACTAATATCTATGATGCAGTATTGTAGTTGCTTCGGATGTAAAGAGAAGTATATGAAAGGAAGACCAGTTATCTTTTATAGCTATTTACAACAGACAGGAAATTTTTGGTAAATTGTGGTAAGTTCTTATGGGACCAAACTGCTAAGGTTATCGGTCCCTAGACTTACACACTACTTGATCGAACTTAAACTAACTAAGGCTAAAGACAACACACACACCCATGCCCGAGGGAGGATTCGAACCTCCGACGGGGTAGCCGTGCGAACCGTGGCAAGGCGCCCTAAACCATACTGCTACCCGCGCGGTGGTACATCATATATATCATTGTAAATATCATATTGACATGAAGCACTTTATACGTCGGAATTAGCATGTTCCTCTGTGGTTTTACAAAGACTTGTATTGTATAGCTAATTGCTGCGATTTTTTTAGCCATCTGTTTACTAGACAAGTACTCTATAAATCTGCAAGTGTATTTGAGTAAATTGCTGGTCACTGTAAACATATTCGTGCTATGTTCTTATGAAGATAAAATTTATGTGCGACAGTCAGACTGGTGAATTTCCTGTAATTTACGCAGATTCTAAAACCTTTGCATGTACTTAAGTACTTCTGCATGGGACAGTTTCCTACATTACGTGATTTTTGTATAATGGTTTCCCGAACGATGAACTGAAAAAATAATGACCAAATAGATGGATGGTGTCACTAGCTTTCTTACTGTAACAATGTCATTGTTCCAAACGCCCTTTTTCCTTGCATTTCAGTTCTCCATTTTTTTTATGTCTTACAGTGTCATTGTAACGTAACTCATTACAACAGATACGACAGTGTGAATAAGTACAATACAGAACGTAGAAGTATTGTTGGTTGTCACCTCTTTTATTGCTTCAAAATTCGAGCATTGAGCTTTACGTGCATAGTGTATGGTTTTATTTTTCTAACGAGATGGCGAAATTTTTTTGATATCTTACTTCTGTGTAAAAATCAGAAGAATGATAAAGAAAAATTGAAAATAATGGAGTAAATAGTGGCGTAAATCACTTATTTACTGTAACAGTTGTATACACTGAAGCACCAAATAAACTAGTACAGCTATGCGTGTTGAGATACAGAGATGTGTAAACAGGCAGAATAGGGCGCTGTTGTCAGCAACGCCTATGTAAGATAAAAAGTTTCTGGCGCAGTTGTTCGATCTGTTACTGCTGCTACAATGGTGAGTTATCAGGATTTCAATGAGTCTGAACGTGGTGTTACAGTCGGCGCACGACCGATGGGCCACAGCATCTCCGATTTAGCGATAATGTGTGCATTTCCCTGTACAATCATTTCACTAGTGTACCGTGAATATCAGGAATCCGGTAAAACATCAAATCTCCGACATCGATGTGGCCGGAAAAAGATCCTGCAAGAACGAGACCAACAACGACTGAAGAGAATCGTTCAATGTGACAAAGTGCAACCTTTCCGACAATTGCTGCAGATTTCAATTGTGGGTCTTCAACAAGTGTCAGCGTCAAACCAGCGTCATCGATATGGGCTTTTGGGGCCGAAGGCCCACTCTTGTACCTTTGAAGACTGCATGATGCAAAGGTTTACGCCTCGCCTGTGCCCGTCAACACCGACATTGGACTGTTGATGACTGGAAACATGTTCTCTGGTCGGTAGAATCACCTTTCAAATTGTATGGAGAGGTAGGACATATACGGGTATGGAGGCGACCTCATGAATCCCTGGACCCTGCACGACAGCAGGGGACTGTTCGTGTGGAGGCTCCGTTTTTGTGTGGGGTGTGTGCAGTTGGAGTGATATGGGATCCCTGATACGTCTAGATACGACTTTGACAGGTGTCACGTACGTAAGCATCCTGTCTGATAACGTGCATTCATTCAACTACATTGTGCATTCCGACGTACTTGGGCATTTCCAGCGGTACAATGCGACAACCAACATGTCTATAAGTGCTACGAAGTGGCTCCAGTATGACTCTTCTGAGTTTAAACACTTGCAACGTTCTGTTCAGAGGAGATTTCCACCCCCTTGCACTCTTACGGATTTACGGACAGCCATGCAAGATTCATGGTCTCATTTCCCTCAAGCACTACTTTAGACATTAGTCGAGTCCATGTCACGTCGTCTTGCGGAACTTCTGCATACTCGCGGGGGCCCTACACGATATTAGGCAGGTGCATCAGTTTCTTTGCCTGTTCGCTGCAGTTCCCTATGCGTCGTTTTGGCGTGACACTTCAGCACCCCATACAATGCCATCGTGACATAATTAATTAGAACAGAGATTTTACAATACGAATAAATGCAACAAAAAACGCAGAAGAATATTGTTGGATGTCACATTTCCCGCAACCGAAAATATGGTAAATAAAGTGGAATCTGAGCTATGAGACTGTGACTAATAAGCACAGTATCCTTTCTACTTACATCTTTAAGGTAACATCAATACCAGATATCAAATTGGCAAGATCTCTACAAAACGCGTAATCAAAGCTTCACAGTGCTTTGGAAGCTGATCATCTGTAGCAGTTAAGTAATAACTCTCAAAATACACTAAGCGCTACACGGGCTAAAATTCACAGGCCCAAAATCACGTGACTTCAACTGCAGGAGATGATACAGAAAGAATTCTCCTTCAGCGCATCAGAATGCTCACACCATAGACATTTACTCTCTATGGGTGTGGCGCACAGGTCACATAATTTTGGTGTCAGCGTACATGGTCCAAGGACTTCACGTGGTGGCCATCATTTCCTGGAGAGACACGAACAAGGCTGGTCAGCAAGGGACCAAGTCCTAGGGGCCTCCCTGAGTTGGTGCGGACCGATACTGGACGGACAGCGGTCAGCACGGACGACTGTCGTGTGGACAGCAACATGAGGGCGTGGGTGTCGTTTTCTCCGGTCACACGCCCAACACTGCACTGGAGCGATGGACGGCTTCAGCGGATTGCAAGCAGCACAATCAGAGGGCACAGGTTTTAATGTTGGTATACGGACGACCTTGGTTTCAAGTCGACGCACAGTGTTATGTACAACTATCCGAAAGTATATAAGTGCTGCCAATTGTATTGCACTGAGGTGTAAACATTTGTGAGAGTTGTGTAACAGCTTGTTGTGGAAAGCGTAGAGCGCATGAGATAGTGAATATTTTGTCAGTAAGCAAGTCCTTGAAGTCGGTATATGCTCGCTGCGCGACTGCACTAATTGAATGAATGTTGAAACTGTTACATTAATGGTCCTGACCCGAAAACAGTGAACTGTAATTTGGCTATGATGTTGTTTCTATCAAAGCAGAGGTTCATTTAAGTGAAATTAAAGTTGTTATATTGTTATATTGTTTTATGTGACTGGTTTATCATTTGTGTAACTGGATGACTAATCATTTAGATATAACCATTGGTAGTTAGGTACTGTTGTTACTTGTTGACTTCTTGGTGACTGGGAGTGATTTCTAGTTAGAGAGGAAGTTAGAGGCAATATTATTCAGTATCCAACCAAGCTGAGTTTATTATTCTCTAGTATGAGAACTGACTAGCGTCACGCTACTAAAGAGCCGACCATAATATCCTCCTGACTTATGCTGTGTTTGGTTGCCCATTGTAGGACCATATTAATTATTCTGTGTTGGATATTGTTATTTTAAGAATATTTTGTGTTATTGTTTGTGCTCTTTTGAGCTGTATTTGGGCTACAGAGAACAAATAATTATGCCAGATTGATTCATATTCTGTATGTCGATATTCTGCAAGTTAAGTAAACAGTCATTAAAATTGAGCACACATCTGCACAAGCCAAAGTCCGAACCCCCTCCACTTCAGTCCCACGCATCAGTGCTTCCCCTGCTCATTTTTCATGCTGTGAGATCAATTAGCTGCATACAGTCGGTGAGCTTACACCGTTTCACAGACGTCTACCACTGATTATTTTCATTCAAACATTAACTG